>NC_069804.1:95993182-97305308 GCF_027406575.1 Nycticebus coucang | reverse complement strand
CCCAGTCCCCCTGGCTTGCGACAGCAGCGCATAAGTTGCCTAGCATGCCTTTTAGTGAACGTAGGAAGTCATGAGGTGCGGCATAAAAGCCTAAGAAACTTTTGCCCTGAAACCTGTCTGTTCAGTTGAATGACTGATTATTGCCTGATTGTTTTGAGAAACTGAGAATAAACACAGTGACTTACTGATCCACAATTAAACACAGCAAGTATGGCTGTGCCGGACTCAGTGGCTCCAAGAGAGCCTGTACAACAGCACATCTCCACCATAAATGTCAGTGAATTGAAATAGTACATCGAGAGAATGCAGGCACGACAAACAAGATGTTCCAACATGACACCTCCTGCAGTAAAACTTTACTTAGAAAAACATCTGACTTCACTAATTAGTAAAACTTTACTTAAAAAAATGTTTTACTTCACTAATTTTTATATGTAACACAAATCAATAGAGTAGTTTAATACCTAACAAGCAATTAACTATAAATCAAAATATAGTTACTAATTAGAGTAAAAATATATAGAAGTAGTCAAACATTATACATAAAAGAATATGTTCAGCTGTTTTTAAGAGAGATCATAAGAAACTGAGACCAATTAAAGAACTAAGAGAAGTTACAAGCCTTGACATTCCTAGATAAGGAGAAGCAACCAGGTGTTACTAATGAAACCACTTCTTTAGAACAAAAACCTTAAAAATATACAGTACATCAAAAGAATATCCACCCACCCTTTCCCCCTATCTCTAACCTTGTCTTTCCTAACCTCACTTTCAATATAGTTTAGTTTTCATACAATATCCTTTTATTTCTCATGTTTCCTTCACACTTTAATCACTTATATGATTCATAATAAACCTCTAATCATAACAACTATATATAATCATGAAACTAAAACTATGAAAGAAAGTAGTGTTGTATGTTAAAAAACACATTCAACTTTAGATAAAAGAAGCTGAAAAGTAACTGCTGCTTATCAGCTACCTCACAGCTACCATTTGTTCCCCCTTGCAAGCAAAACACTGTGAAAGATAGATGGTTGAATGCCTGCGTTTGTAAGACAAGATAAGAACTTGTGACCATCTGCAAGTCATAAAAATGTCTTTTGTGATTTGTAATGCTTTGTCAAAAATGTATAAAAGACACTCTTAAAATTCAGTAAAGTTGCAGCTACTTCCATCATCACTTGTGGTGTCTAGTAGTCTGTCAAAAACCATCCTGCGTCGACCTTTTCAATCAACCTGTAACGTTCCGCCCTGAAAAGCCCTCAGACTGAGACTCATTCGACCGGGTGCCGCGACAGCTGGCGCCCTCGAACAGGGACCTGAAGGACAGGTGATCTTTCTTTTTCTTTCTTTCCTCTCTTTTCAGATTGAAGGCGACTCTCACCAGGGAGCTCGAGTCCCGCCGGTAAAGGCTGACCGGTTAAGTGTGAGTAATCAACAGGTACCATGAGGCACGCATTAATCAAAGAGGAACGTATATTCAGTGTCATGTTACAGCATTTGTTAGTTAAAAATGGGTTCAATGTGTCCCTCAAACGGTTGGAGGAGCTTATACATTTTCTTATTAAGCAAGGTGCGGAGGAGCCGTACCAAGACTTTATTTCAAGGCTGGAAGAAGCCATTAACAGAATGCTCCCCCCGTCTGAGGGCACATCACTGTTGCTCAAACAGTTAGAAGCATGCATGGATGCCTCACCAGCTATAGCCCAGGGTATGGCTTATGCTGCAGCAATGCAAGGGCAGAAATTTAGCTCATACGTGAAAAACTCCTTCAATAAAGGAGGCAAGGGGCCAACAGCTCCTACTAACACTTGCTACAATTGTGGGAAGCCAGGTCATATACAGAAGGATTGTAAGAAATCCACCGGTGCTAATAATAATAATAGTAAGTCTCGTGGGCTACCCCCGGGACCATGCCCTCGTTGTAAGAAGGGCAGGCACTGGAGAAATGAATGTAAATCAAAATTTCATAAGGATGGAACCCCCTTGAATGACAAGGGAGACACTGATCCTGAGGATCAGGACGTACGGAGATCAAAAAACTAGTAAAAGGGGCATTCTCCCAGCCCAGGCCCCAAGGGAGAGCAGGCTGTAGCTTGTAAAACACAGCCCTTATCTACTTTGAATCCTCAAGCCCCTGAATTTACTATTCATGACCTTTCACGGGGCACTCCTGGGAGTGCAGGTTTAAATTTAGCAAGTGAAAAGAATGTCTTATTATCCAAATGGGACGGTGTTACTTTAATCCCCACTGCAGTAAAAGGGCAACTCTTGCCGGGGACAGTTGAAATTATAATTGGTAAAAGTTCAAATTATACTAAAAACTTTGAAGTTATTCCAGGAGTAGTTAACTCAGATTCAGAAAAGACAACGCAGAAGAAGACGCCAGCGGCTGCTGCAAGATCTCACCCGCCGCTTAGAGAAAATGAAAGTACACTCGCCGATAGCAAACAAAACCACCGGCACCCGGCACATTTCCACTGACTCCAAGACGGCTGAAAAGACCCAGCGGGGAAAGAAGCTGAGGGCCCCCCTGCCCTTCGTGGGGCGGGCCTGCCTCCCAAGTGTTACAGCCCCCAGACAACAGCACTGACGAAATCCCAAGGGTGAGGTTTAGAACCTTTATTATTGACTCTTTGCCACTAGTAATTTATATAAATAAGAAAAATATTTTTACAAACTGAATCTTTGTCAACGAATAAAATTCTTGTCTTTTAAACCTTCTAATTATCAGTTTAGCTGAGTGAATAAGTAACTTCATGGTAAACTGGAATCCTGTTTGATGGAAAGTGAGTTTTTGAGAGTAAGAGAAATTAAACAGAAAGGAGAATGACATTGTGTAAAGAAAGAATCTTGTGTGATAAATTTTGTCCTGAAGCAGAATAGTTATGTAAGAAAGTAAAAGGCAGAACAAAAGTTCAAGAAAGTTTAGAATGTTTGTAGATGGTCTGTACAGGTTAAATGAAGCTCATAAAAGAGAATTTGTGAAAGAATTTACATGTGATCCAGTTAACTATGTATTTCCTTTAAAATCTTTTAACTTGTAAAAATAACCAATTGTATTGCTTCTTCTGATATATTTCATGTAAATAATAGATTACTAAATGTTATGTTAATTGTTAAAAGACCTTCTTATGTACTTCTACCTGTAAACTTACAAAATAATCCTTGGTATGATAATTCTGCTTTACAAGTTTTACATACTGTTAATCAATTAATTCGACCTAAGAGGTTTATAGCTGCTTTAATTCTCGGTATTTTAGCTTTAATTTCTATAGTTACAACATTTGCGGTAGCCACTACTGCTTTGGTTCAAGAAGTTCACACAGCTCACTTTGTTAATTCTCTCAGCAGCAACATCACTCTAACCTTGATGACTCAGGCCAGCATAGATAATAAACTTGAAGCTAAACTTAACATCTTAGAAGAAGTAGTCTTAGCCCTAGGACAAGATATAAAGTTTATACAACATAAACTTCAAACTAGATGTCACTCTGCTTTTCCAGCTATCTGTGTCACTCCTCTACCTTATAACCTCTCCACCTCTTGGAACAAAACAAAGGCACATTTACAAGGTGTGTGGAAGGATAATGATATTACACATGACTTACATACCCTCCAAAAGGATATCACTGCCATCAGTGAAGCTCACCTACCTAGTACATCTCTCGATGCTCTAGCTCAATCACTCTCTGACAATCTTAAGTCTTTAAATCCTATATCTTGGATTCAGTACATTGTGTTTATTATTATTATTGGATGCCTGATATTCTGTGTTGTCTTACTGTTACCATGTCTTCTTCGTTGTGTCTTTTCCTCCTTAAAGGCTGTTCGCCAAGACCTCTTTGAACTACGATTCATTAACAAAAAAGGGGGAAATGCCGCACCCCCGGCATCAAGCCGTGGCGGGATGGCTCTGTCCGCGTTGTAAAAACTGTGGTAAGGCGGTGGGTGCTCCTCGGAGCGTTGCCCCCAGTCCCCCTGGCTTGCGACAGCAGCGCATAAGTTGCCTAGCATGCCTTTTAGTGAACGTAGGAAGTCATGAGGTGCGGCATAAAAGCCTAAGAAACTTTTGCCCTGAAACCTGTCTGTTCAGTTGAATGACTGATTATTGCCTGATTGTTTTGAGAAACTGAGAATAAACACAGTGACTTACTGATCCACAATTAAACACAGCAAGTATGGCTGTGCCGGACTCAGTGGCTCCAAGAGAGCCTGTACAACAGCACATCCCCACCATAAATGTCAGTGAATTGAAATAGTACATCGAGAGAATGCAGGCACGACAAACAAGATGTTCCAACATGACACCTCCTGCAGTAAAACTTTACTTAGAAAAACATCTGACTTCACTAATTAGTAAAACTTTACTTAAAAAAATGTCTTACTTCACTAATTTTCATATGTAACACAAATCAATAGAGTAGTTTAATACCTAACAAGCAATTAACTATAAATCAAAATATAGTTACTAATTAGAGTAAAAATATATAGAAGTAGTCAAACATTATACATAAAAGAATATGTTCAGCTGTTTTTAAGAGAGATCATAAGAAACTGAGACCAATTAAAGAACTAAGAGAAGTTACAAGCCTTGACATTCCTAGATAAGGAGAAGCAACCAGGTGTTACTAATGAAACCACTTCTTTAGAACAAAAACCTTAAAAATATACAGTACATCAAAAGAATATCCACCCACCCTTTCCCCCTATCTCTAACCTTGTCTTTCCTAACCTCACTTTCAATATAGTTTAGTTTTCATACAATATCCTTTTATTTCTCATGTTTCCTTCACACTTTAATCACTTATATGATTCATAATAAACCTCTAATCATAACAACTATATATAATCATGAAACTAAAACTATGAAAGAAAGTAGTGTTGTATGTTAAAAAACACATTCAACTTTAGATAAAAGAAGCTGAAAAGTAACTGCTGCTTATCAGCTACCTCACAGCTACCATTTGTTCCCCCTTGCAAGCAAAACACTGTGAAAGATAGATGGTTGAATGCCTGCGTTTGTAAGACAAGATAAGAACTTGTGACCATCTGCAAGTCATAAAAATGTCTTTTGTGATTTGTAATGCTTTGTCAAAAATGTATAAAAGACACTCTTAAAATTCAGTAAAGTTGCAGCTACTTCCATCATCACTTGTGGTGTCTAGTAGTCTGTCAAAAACCATCCTGCGTCGACCTTTTCAATCAACCTGTAACGTTCCGCCCTGAAAAGCCCTCAGACTGAGACTCATTCAACTGGCGGTCCGCGACATATATAAATGTTTCTATACATCATTATATTTTCTAGCTTCATGAGGGCAGTCACAATGTTGACTTTGTGCACCAGTGTATTCCAAGTGCACAAATTAGTTACTAGCATAACTAGTGGTGGATAGTCCGTGGATAAACTTGAATGACCCAGTCTCTTCCACTTCTTATTTTTGCCCATAGTTCTCAGAATAACTGCAAAAGACACGGGAAATGCAATATCATGAGGTAGGAAAGAATGGCATGAAACGACTTTTCTAGAGAATGTAGCATCTTGAGTTAGGGATAAACTTCCTAGAACAGATTGGGATAGGTTCATTTCTACCCTGGAAGCAAGATGTCCTTCAAAGCTTTCCCCAGTGATTCAAGTTACTCCTCAGGTATAAAACCTGGGGAAGACTATCTTTCGAGGTCCTTCAGTAGTCGTAAAAGTGGAACACCTGCAGTCAAGATTCCATCTGCCCTGCGCAGCTTTCTTGAGCTTTGTCGGACCAGCATACAATGGATCCTAGGCATCTTTGTTCTTTGCTGCCTATCTGTAAATAATCTGCTTCATATATCTTGTTCTTATGAGTTTGTTCAATCTCACTGGATTCAGGCAATTAGTGAACTGCAGCTGAATATGCAATGGGCAGAAGCGTTCAGACTCCTATTCCTGATGGTTGGCATAGTGATGATCTTTGCTATCTTCCATGAAATGGGAGTCCTCCTTTGGGGTTGGTTATTAGTGAACCTGCTTCATGGAACGTAGGCACTCAGTGCACATTTGTTTAATGAAAAAAGTGCAGAAGATAGCTGGGATTTATTGAATACCTAGCACCATGCTACATACTTTGTACATAAACTCACATTTGCTCTAGAGAATAGTTCTGTGAGGAAGGTATTACTGGAATCATTTTAAAGATGAGAAAACAAGTTCAGAGCAATTAAGTAATTTTTCTCACATCACATAATCATTAAATGGCAGTACCAGAATCCAAACTGAGGACAGTTAGACTTCAAAGCTAATACTCTTCATTCTACTCCATTGCTTCATTTATGCTTAATGTGACTTCTACATTAAGTGAGTGATATAAAAGATGTACCCTGGGACCATAGTTAAAGGTGATAGAAGAAAGGACTAAAGCAAATTTTCAAAAACAAACATTAAAAAAACACATTAAACAAGCGATTCAAATGCATTTTTGTAGGCTAGCATATTTATAAATCTGAGATTCACTAATATAGACTTTGATTCTTTCTTCCTTCCTTCCTTCCTTCCTTCCTTCCTTCCTTCCTTCCTTCCTTCCTTCCTTCCTTCCTTCCTTCCTTCCTTCCTTCCTTCCTTCCTTCCTTCCTTCCTTCCTTCCTTCCTTATTTCTTCTTTCTTTCTTTTCTTTCAGGTTAATTAAGGTTACAAAGAATTATGTTGTACTGTTTGTTAGGTAAAGGCCCTCTTATAATTGTGTCCCACTCCCAAGATGTGTGCCATATACCCTAACATTGTGCCTATTAAGTGGGAACACACCTATCCCCCTACCTCCTCCCTTCCCACTCTCTAATCCCCCACCCCCTACATTGAATTGATTTGAGTTTTTCTTTTATGTGTTCATATTAGAATTGAGTACATTGGACTCTTGCTTCTTCATTCTTGTGATACTTTACTAAGAAGACTGTGTTCCTACACCATCCAAGTTAATACAAAAATGTAAAGTCTGCATCTTTTTAATGGCTGAATAGTATTCCATGGTATACATATTCCACAGCTTGTTAATCTATTCCTGGGTTGGTGGGCTTTTAGGTTGTTTCCACATTTTGACAATTGCAAATTTATATGTGAACAGTCTAGTGCAAATGTTCTTATAAAATGATAAAATGATTTTTTTCTTCTGGGTAGATGCCTTGTAATGTGATTGCAGGATCAAATGGGAGAACTAATGGGAGTTCTTTGAGGATTTCTATACTTCTGTCCAAAAAGGTTGAATTAGTTTTCAGTCCTGCCAACAGTGTAAAACTTTTCCCTTCTCTCCACATCCACGCCAGCAAAGGCAGCTTGGAGACTTGGTGATGTGGGCGATTCTCACTGTAGTTAGGTGATATATCAGGGTGGTGTTGATTTGCATTTCTTTGATGATTAGGGATGCTGAGAATCTTTTCAAATGTTTGTTACCCATTCATCTGTGCTTGTGAGAGATGGTTCTGTTCATATCTCTTGCTCATAGGTAGATGGGATTGTTTGCTCTTTTTTATTAATTGAGTTCTCTGTGATTCTAGTTATCAACCCTTTGTCAGATTCATATCTTGCAAATATCATTTTCCATTCTTAAAGTTGTCTTTTTGCTTTATTCATTGTGTTGCTGGCTGTACAGACTTTTTCAGCTTAATTAAGTCCCATTTGTTTATTTTTGTTGTTGTTGTTGCAATTTCCACTGAAGTCTTTGTCATAAAATCTTTCCTTAGTCCAACATCATCAAGAGTTTTTCCCACACTTTCATTTGTATTTTTATCATTTCATGTCTTAGATTTAAATCTTTCATCCAGCTTGAGTCAGTTTTTGTAGGCAATAAAATTGTGGGTCCAGTTTCAGTTTTTTACATGTGGTTTTCCAGTTCAACCAGCACTATTTGTTGAATAGGGATTCTTTTCTCCAGTGTATGCTTTTATTTGGTTTATGAAAGATCAGATGACAACTAGAGACTGGTTTTATCTCTTGGTTTTCTATTATGTTCCATAAGTCTATGTCTCTATTTTTGTGCCAATACCATACTGTGGACTTATAATATAATCTGAAGTCTGGTAAGGGGATGCCTCTGGCTTTGATTTTATTACTAAGAATAGCCTTGGCTATCTGGGTTTTTTTTTTCTGGTTCCACACAAAACAAAGTACTATTTTTTCCAGTTATTCAAAGGAGTAAGGCACTGTGGCTCAAAGGAGTAAGGCACTGGCCCCATATGCCGGAGGTGGTGGGTTCAAACCCAGTCCTGGCCAAAAACTGCCAAAAAAAAAAAAAAAAAAGTATGATGTTGCTATTTTAGTGGAGATTGCATTGAATCTGTAGATTGCTTTGGGTAGAATGAACATATTAACAATGTTGAGGGCAGCGCCTGTGGCTCAGTGGGTAGGGTGCCGGCCCCATATACCGAGGGTGGCGGGTTCAAACCCGGCCCCGGCCAAACTGCAACCAAAAAATAGCCGGGCGTTGTGGCGGGCGCCTGTGGTCCCAGCTACTCGGGAGGCTGAGGCAGGAGAATCGCCTACGCCCAGGAGTTGGAGGTTGCTGTGAGCTGTGTGACGCCATAGCACTCTACCAAGGGCGATAAGGTGAGACTCTGTCTCTATAAAAAAAAAAAAAAAAAAAACAATGTTGATTCTTCTTTTTTGTGTGTGGTTTTGGCCGGTGCTGGGTTTGAACCCACCACCTCCGGCATATGGGACCAGTGCCCTACTCCTTGAGCCACAGTGCCACCCTAACAATGTTGATTCTTGCCAGAGAAGAGCATGGTACATTCTGTCATTTGTTAATGTCTTTTGCTATTTCTTTTCTTAAGGTTTTGTAATTCTGTTTTTGGTTAGTTATATTCCTAAGTATTTCATTTTATTTGAAGCTGCTGTGAAGGGAATTGTGCCCTTGATTTGCTTCTCAATTTGGCTGTTAGTGGCTTATATAAAGGCTACTATTGATTTGTGGATATTGATTTTATTTTATTTTAGTTTAATTTTATTAGATCATAACTGTGTATTTTACTGCATTCATGGGGTACAATGTGATGATTTTATATACAATTTGGAATGTTTACATCAAACTGGACATTGATTTTATACCCTGAGAGATTACTGTATTTTGTGATGACTTCCAGGGATTGTTGTTGTTGTTGTTGAGTTTCTGTGATTTTCTAAGTATAAAATCTTATCATCACCAAAGGGTGAGAATTTGACTTCCTCTGACCCCATTTTGATGCCCTTTATATCCTTCTCTTGCATGATTACATTGGCTAGAACTTCCAGCACAACATTGAATAATAGTGGCAATAGTGGACAACTTTGTCTGGTTCAAGTTCTAAATGGAAAATCTTTCAGTTTTACTCCATTCAGTATGATGTTAGCTGTGGGTTTGTCATAGATGGCTTTAGTCAACTTAAGAAATGTGCCCCCTATGCCTATTTTTTAATTGTTCCTCTTACGAAAGGATGCTGAATTTTATCAACTACTTTTCTGCATCTATTGAGAAGATTATGTGTTTTTTGTTTTTGCTTCTATTGATATGGTGTGTTACATTTATGGATTTGCGTATTTTAAAACAGCCTTGCATCCCTTGAATGAAGCTTACTTGATCATAATGTATATGTATATATGTATGTGCATATATATATATATATATAATGTGTAGTTGCAATCTATTAGCTAAGATTTTGTTGAGTATTTTTGCATCTATATTCATTAGTGAAATTCGTCCGCAGTTCTCCTTTTTAGTTGAGTACTTTCCTCATTTTGGTATCACAGTGATATTTCCTTCATAGAATTTGTTGGGGGAAGGTTCATTCCTTCTCAATGTTTTGGAATAGCTTTTACAGTATAAGTATAAGCTCATTTTTGAAGGTGTGCTAGAATTCTGGTGTGAAGCCATCTGATTCCAGGCTCTTTTTTTTTTTTTTTTTGGAAGCTGTTTTATTGTTTCTTCAAACTCATTGCTCAATATTTGTCTGCCCTAGGGATCTATTTCTTCCTGGTTAAGTCTAGAGAGATGATGTGATTCAAGGAATTGGTCCATTTCCTCCACTTTGTGAAAGTTCTAGGCACAGAGTTTTTGGTACTAGTCAGATATAATCCCTTATGTCTCTGTGTTATCAGTTGTTATTTCCCCCTTTTCATTTCTGAATGAGGGTGTTAAAGTCCTTTTTTTGTATTTCTAATGAATCTGGTCATTGGTTTATCAATTATCTTTTTGAAGAACCAACTTTATGTTTCATTAATTCTCTCAAAGATTCTTTTGTTTTCAATTTCATTTATTTCTGATTTAAATTTCGTTATTTATTTTCTTCTGCTAGGTTTTGGATAGGATTTCTCTTCCTTTTCCATGTCTTTAAGATGATTATTTAGATTGTTGATGTGCTCTCTTTCTGTTTTTTGGATATAGGCACCTAATGCAATAAATTTCCCCCTTAGGACTACTTTTACATTTTTCCACAGGTTTTGGTAGCTTGTATCTTCATTGTTGTTATGTTTAAGGTAGTTGATGATTTTTTTTTATCTCTTCCTTGACCCAACTGTTATTCAGCATAAGGTTGTTTAGTTTCCATGCCTTGTGTGAGGATTAAAATTTTCGTTGGAGTTATTGCCTTGTGGTCTGAGAAGATACAAGGTAAAATTTCAACACTTTTGATTTTGTTGAGGTTTGACCTGTGTCCTAGCATATGATCTATTTTGGAGAATGTTCATGGGCCAATGAGAAATATATATATATATATATATATATTTGAGACAGAACCTCAAGCTGTCACCCTGGGTAGAGTGCCATGGCATTACAGCTCACAGCAACCTCCAACTCCTGTGCTTAAGCAATTCTCTTGCCTCAGCCTCCCAAGTAGCTGGGACTACAGGCACCAACCACAATGCCCCGCTATTTGTTGTTGTTGTTGTTGTTGCAGCCATCATTGTTGTTTGGAGGGCCTGGGCTGAATTTGAACCCACCAGCTCAGGTGTATGTGGCTGGCACATTAGCTGCTTGAGTCACAAGGTGCCGAGCCTATTTTTTAATTTTAATTTTGTTGAGATTTGATTTCTAAGCTAAGATATGACCAATTTTAGAATAAGTTCCATGATCTGATGAGAAGAATGTGTATCCCTTAGCTTTGGTATGGTATGTTCTGTAAATGTCTATTAAGCACATTTGTTCTAGGGATGTGTTTAAGTGGCTGGTATCTTTGTTTAGTTTATGTATAGAGGATCTGTCCCACTCTGTAAGAGGAGTGTTAAAGTCCACTATTATTATGGTGTTATGGGATAGCATATTTCTCAGAATAAGGTCTGTTTTATGAACCTGGGAGCATTTAAGTTGGATGCATAAATATTTAGAATTGAAATGTCCTTTTGTTTTATTGTTCCCTTGCCAAATATGAAGTGTCCATCTTTGTCATTTTTTACTTTAGTTGCATTAAATCCACTTGTATCTGAAAATAATATTGCGATCCCTCCTTTCTTCTGATTTCCATTCACCTAAAATATTATTTTCCATACCTTGGCCCTGAGTCTTGATTTGACTTTTGAGGCTAGATGTGTTTTCTGTAGACACCATATGGATGTCTTATGGTTTTTTATCTAATCTTCCTGCCTGAGACTGTTTAGTGGGGAATTCAAGCCGTTAACATTTGTTGAGACAATTGATAATTGTGTTGGAGTTATATTCATCTTATTTTGTGAAAGTGCTATGCTTAGTATTATCTTTTGCATAATTGTGGAAGCTAGGTTTTGTCTTTTAGTTTCTGGGTGTTTATTTTACCAGTGATCCATTGTGATAGTAAGTGTGGAGAATAGGTCTAAGTATTTCATGTGGAGTTGATCTTGTTGTGTCAAAATTCTTCAGTGTTTGCATATCAGTAAAATATTTGACTTCTCCATAAATTTTAAAGCTTATCTTACCAGGCTATAGATTTTTGGGTTGAAAATTCTTTTGTTTAAGAAGGTTAAAGATAAACAACCATTCTTTTTTGAGAATGCTTGGTAACTTTCATTTGAGATGTCTGCTGTCACTCTGATAGATCTGCCCTTGTTCATCAATTGGTAATTACTCCTGCCTGCTTGCAGAATTTTCTCTTTCATCTTGACTTTGGACAGGTCCGTGGCAATGTGTCTTGGAGAAGCTCTGTTTGAGTTGAGATGACCTGGTGTTTAATATACTCTGAAAGAAATGCATTGGAATCTTTGGTGATTTTGGACATTTACATTTATGACATCTTCTAGTAAGTCTTCCATTATACTTGGGCATACTTATTCTCCTTCTGTGATACCTATAATTCGTATGATTGAATGATTTATAAAATCCCATAATTCTCTTAGAGAATGATCTGCTTTCGCTCTCCTCTTTTCTGCCTCATTAACTGCTTGTGTTAGCTCAAGAGGTTTATCCTCAAGCTCTGAGATATTTTCTTCTGCATGGTCTAATCTGTTATTAATACTTTCTACCGCATCTTTAATTTCCATGATTGACTGCTTCAATTTCTTAAGTTCCACTGTACCCTTTCTGTAGTCTTCATATCTTTCACCCTCATTTGGTTCTGTTTTTAGATTTCCTCTAGTTATTTTCCACTTTCTCAACAATTTTTTTTTTCATTGTTTTTACTATATATATTTTAAATTTCCTTTCTATCATTTCTATCATTTCTTTCTAGGGGGAATCCTCTTCAGTAGCTACCTCATGAACCCTTGGGCAGGGATTTCTCTGTTCTGGTTTTTTATGTCACCAGGATTTTTCTGTTGGTTCTTCTTCATGAGTCTTTTCTTCTTGTCTTCCTAACCTTCCTTTTTCCTTTCAATTCCTCTCTTTAAGTTATCTTGTCTCTGTCCTTATGTGTTGAAGTGTCCGTTTGTTATAGGATCAAAAGGAAGATAATAGTGAAGAGCAAGAAGGGAGAAAAGACAGAAAAAGAGAAAATAAAAGGGAAAGTGGGGTAAAAGGAAAGATTGACAAAAAGAAGAGAAGAACAGAATGAGACTTACAGGAGTAATAGTGGTATTCAGCAGGGTGCTTTAACCTGCATCCACAATTCCCAGCTTATCAGGGGCTGGGATGGGTGGGTCACTCAAGGTCAGGAGTTCCTAACAACCAGAGCAAAACAAGATTCAACTCCACTCAATAGATAAGAAAAAAATTAGAAAAACAAAAACAGCAGTTTGTTGGAATGGAGAACTACCACTAGTGTGACTCCAAAGCCAAAGCTAGAAGGACCCCCCCATACCAGGGGATCCAGTTTTCCATGATCCATGCCAATACTGTGGCACCCCAGGCCAGCCCTCATAATGAAGATTTATCCCATTAATGAAATACAGATTGAAAAGGAATAAAACAGATCAGAAATAAGAAATAATAATAAAAGTATATAAAGATAATTGAAAATAACAGTATATAAAATGTATAAAATGGGAGTATATCTTAGTCACTGTTTGAGAAATTCAGGTGGAAAGATAAGTAGAAAAATCTTTTACAAAAAGAGAGAGAAAAGGAGACAAATGGAAAGTACAGAAAGAATAAAATGGGTAGGAAAACCATAGCAAAAATGGAGCCCTTGTTATTGAAAAAGGTCAAACTGGAAAAATAAAAATACTAAAAAACAAAACAAAACAAATAAAAATCTGTAAGTGATAAAATTGGGGAAAAAATAGAATAACAGGAGCAGAAAAAGTAGCACATATGGAGCCCTTATACTTGAAGAAGGAAACAATGAAAAATTATAATCCCAAAACAATAAAAGAAAGAAAAAGAAAAATGTAGGGGAAAATGTTGAAAACATTTCCTTTAGAAAATGGAATATGTGGAGGGAGCATGATGCCAGATGGGAATAATGCTTAGCTGAGCCTCCCTAGAACAAAAGGGCATAGGGAGAGGACTGGATTGGTTGCAGTGTGGAATATTGGTGTACAGCGGTGACTCAGAGTGTGTAGTGTGGAAGTGGATAGCTGGATTTGACCGTAGTTGTGGAGAACTATCACATTTGGGCAAGTTGAAGCAGGCTCACCCAGACAGCAGTGGCAGAGGGTGGGCAGCCTCACAGGGCTGCAGTAGTACGGCCGCTCCTTTTGAGTGACTAAATAGTGCTTTCCCAAGCAAAATTTGGTGGCCAGGTAGGATTGCTGGCTCCAGCAGCTCTAACGTGGGTGGCAATCAGTGAAGCATCCATAGGGATAAAGTTCTCAGACAGTGAGAAAGGGCCCCAGTAGCGTGGACAAGTGGACATATTGTTGGACGCCTGTAGGAAGTAGCCCTTTACCCATAACAGGCTCAAGGACTCTGAAAAGATTTAAGAAGTAGACACACCTGAGTTGTGTTTGGGGGCTAGTTTGGGGTGCTGTCTAGTGCAGCCTCCCTGCAGATTAACAAAGGGAGAAACATCCATACAGGGGAATGTTCCTGACCAGGGACACTCAATTGTCAAGAACTGAATACCATAGTGCAGACGGGCCTCTTGCTGGGGACCTAGGGTGCTGCGGATTGGATTCTGCCTGTGGGGAGGGGTCCTTCACTCGGGACAGGCCCAGGGACCTCTGCTCCCCATGTGGATGATTGCAGAGGCCTGTCACTGAGGAATTGTAGAGAACTGTGGACTCCCAGATCTGTTGGGGCAGAGTGTTGAATTGGACCTCTGACCACCAGGAACAAAAAAGTTGGCAAACTGCTCTAAGCCTGGGAGCCAGAGAGGTGTTAATAGCTGTGTTGTTTGTCCCCCAAATTTACAGTTCCACCTGGGGTCCAGGAAGTGTATTACAGCATAAATATCTCCTACAGAAATCGAATCCCTACATCATATATATGTATATATACATTTTTTTGATTTTTTGATTGCTGTTGCCCTTTTTTCTTTCTTTATTTTTTTCTCTTGTTTTTAATTCAGCTTACATTATCATTATTTCTTCTCTCTCTTCTTTCCTTCCTCAATTGGTTGCTGAGAGTGCTTACATCAGGCTATCTTAGTGCTTTTTTCTGTTTTGTTTTGTTTACCATTCCTAATATCTTATATCACTGTGCTTTGCTTCTTGGTAAGTAGTAAGGTTTGATATTTTACTATATTCCATTTTTACATTCAACAAGAACAAGAACTTCTGTATTCTTTTAGTTTATTATTAATATTATTATTTTTGGTTTTGGTTGCAGACTTCTAGCATGAACTATTTTCTCACTCTAGTACACTCCATTGCATTCTCTCAGTTGATAGAGTCCCTTCTACTCATTCCATCTCTCCCACATAAAGGACTTTGGCATCAGCCAATATATTACCCCCACCTAGGTTCTTGTTTTGTCTTTCTATGTTTCTTGGTTTGTAGCCTTTCTGATTTCTTTCTTTCTCCCTCCCCACATCCATGCCTTAATTTTATTCAATGGTACATTTAATTTTCATATATATATATATTTTTTTTCTCTTTCTTTTTCTTTCTCTTCCCACCCTTTCTTTGCTGAGGGTGGGTGTCACACAATGGAGGCCTAGCAGGTTGAATGCAGCAGAAGCCTGGCTCAAAGAGGCCAGGAGAACATTCTAATCTTGCCCCCAGGGAGAAAGTAATAGGAAGATCATGCTACAGAACTTTTCTACTGGTGTTGACCAGGCTCTGCAAAAGTGTAAAGCAGTGGCAGGTAGAGGTGTGGAAAGCTGTGCAGTGGGCAGAGGCTTGCGAACAAGCACTGAGGCCTGGAATCCCCATGGAGGCACTTCCAAACTGCATTAGTGATAGTAGAGTATTCCTTCTAGGATCAAATTTTGGAGAGATAATTCCACAATTCACTGGACTGCAAGAGAGAGACAGACGTTGCCCTGCAGGGGTATCAGAGGAGCACTGCCACTGGGGAAGAGGCATGGTCTCTGAGAGAGAAAAAACATTTGCTGCCTTGTTAACCTTGGGCTTAGAACAAAGTCACGTGGAACACTCCATAGTTTCCATTGAGCACCAGAGGTAATCAGGCATCAGCTCCACCTGCTTGCTGGTGGGAGAGTGTGTCAGCCTCACTGAGGAGGCATTGACTCCCCTTTGATTCTGGTAGGCATAATTCCCTGACACATTTGCTCATTGGAGGGATCTGGGCCACAATACCATGGGGTTACTGGTGACTGTGTGTGATGGAGGTGCAAGGTGGGGAAGGAGGCACCAGCCCCCCAGACTAACCCTTTTACTGGGTGGGCATTTCTGACTCCACAGAGCACCAGAGCAAGTAACACTTGTGCTGCCAGTGGAACCCTGCTCTCTAGTTACTGGAGAGCTTTTGATCTCTCCCACTTGATCTGCATTTGTGCTGCCTGGGACAATTGATTTGTAACTCTTGACCAGGGCCTAGAAACCCAGGACCATCTAAGGTTGTGCCCTGGCTGTGTTATAGTGGGAGGGTCTGATTCTCCTCTTCCAGTTGTTGCCTGTGGGGGGAAGGGTGTATTAGTTGCTGGTATTGCTCCACAGCTGAGATTTCAGCCCAAAGCCACTGATTCAATAAGATTGGATAGATAATAGCTGAATACAAGACAGAGCCAACTAGCCCCATCACACCAAGCAGGTCCCCAGAGTCTGAGGTTGCTGTACTGAATGCAGGACCTTCATAAAGCTGCAGGATAAAAGACCACAGTAGCAAGTCCAAGCTCTTTGGTAAAGGGAAAGTTAACTACAAATCCAGGAACCCTCAATCCAATTTCACCTTAACAGCTTTTCCAGGCACACAGTGAAAAATAATCATGGGGTGGAATAAACAGAAAATGTCTGGCAACATGAAGAATCAGAATGGATCAACTCCCCCAAGCAATGACAAAGGAGACAAAACAGAAGATCCCATTCATAAACAAATGGCTGTAATGTCAGAAATAAGTTCAGAATTTGGATGGTGAATGAGATTAATAGAATGGAAGTAAAGTTGGAATTAGAAGTTCAAAGAGTAATTGAAAACTTGTCTCAAGAATTTATTGAATTCCAAGACAAAATTTCCAAAAATTTTGAAACATTGAGGCAAGAATTTTCAGCCCTTAAAGATCTGAGAAATATAGTAGAATCCCTCAGTAACAAAATGGAGCAGGTAGAAGAAAGGATCTCGGACATTGAAGAAAAAGCTCATGAATGCTTCCAAATGCTCAAAAATGCAGAGCAGTGGAGAACAAAAATGGATCATTCCCTGAGAGAGTTGTGGGACCACTCCAAAAGAGCAAATATTTACCTTGTAGGAATTCCTCAAGGAGAAGAAGATGTTTCTAAAGGCATGGAAGCCCTACTCCAAGATATATTATAGGAAAACATCCCAAGCTCGGCAAGAGATACTGAAATTTAGATAGCAAACAGTTTTAGAAACCCAGCAAGACTCAATCAAAATAAAGCATCTACTAGACAAATTGTAATTAATTTTGCCTAAGTTAATATGAAGGAGAAAATTCTGCAAGCATCCAGGTGTAAGAAAATCATAACCTACAAGTGCAAGAATATTAGAATGAATGAAGATCTCTCAGCTGAAACTTTTCAAGCCAGAAGTGGATGGTCAGTGAACTTTAATATCGTAAAATAAAACAACTTTCAGCCCAGTGTTCTGTACCCAGCTAAAATGAGTTTCATTTGTGATGGAGAAATCAAATACTTTAATGACATACACATGTTGAAGAAATGTGCCATAACTAAACCATCTCTTCAAGATATTCCGAGCCCCTTTCTCCATAATGACCAGCATAATGCTCTACCACCAAAGTAAGATTACTCAGAAATTGTTGATCAAACCCAACTTCCACAATGGTGAAGGGATTGAAAACATCTACTGGACTTTCAAAAAATTTGACACCTAACACACCACACAGCTTATCTGTTCTCTCAATTAAGGTGGATGGTTTAAATTGTCCTCTAAAGAGGCACAGATTGGCTGACTGGAAACATCAACTCAGACCAGATATCTGCTGCATATAAGAATCTCATTTACCTTAAAGGATAAAAATGGACTCAGGGTGAAGGGATGGTCATCTATAATTCAGGAAAACAGAAATCAGAAAAAAGCAGGGATTGTAATTTTATTCGCAGATGCAATAGGCTTTAAACCAACAAAGAAAATAGGGATGGTCACTACATATTTGTCAAGGGAAACACTCAACATAAAGAGATTTCAATTATTCACATTTATGCATCCAACCAGAATGCTCCTCAATTTATAAAGGAAACCATAACAGTCATGAACAATTTGATATCTCCCAGCATCATAATAAATAAAGACTCTAATGCCCCTTTGGAAGTGCTGGATAGCTCCTCCAAGAACAAACTAAGCAAAGAAATTTTAGACTCAAATCTGACCCCAGAACTAACGGACTTAGCAGACATGTACAGAATATTTCATCCCAACAAAACTAAATACACATTCTTCTCATCAGCCCATGGAACTTCCTCTAGAATAGATCACATCTTAAGTCGCAAATCTAACCTCAGCAAATTTAAAAGAATAGAAATTACTCCTGGCATTTTCTTGGACCATCATGGAATAAAAGTTTCACTTAATAACAACAGGAATCTTCATACTCCTACTAAGACATGGAAACTAAATAATCTTATGTGGAATGATAGCTGGGTCATAGATGAGATTAAGAAAGTAATTACCAAATTTTTGGAACAAAACAATAATGAAGACACACACACAATCAGAACCTGTGAGATACTGCAAAGGCAGTCCTAAGAGAGAAATTTAAAGCATTGCAAGCCTTCCTCAAGAAAACAGAAAGAGAGAAAGTCAACAACTTAATGGGCCATCTCAGGCAACTGGAAAAGAAAGGACATTTAAACTCCAAACCCAGCAGAAGAAAAGAAGTCACAAAAATTAGGGCAGAATTAATTGAAATTGAAAATAAAAGAATCATTCAAGAGATTAATAAATCAAAAAGTTGTTTTTTTTAAAATTTAACAAAATTGATAAACCTTTGGCTAACCTAACCAGAAACAGAAAAGTAAAATTCCTAATATCTTCAATCAGAAATGACAAAGACAAAATAACAACAGACACCTCAGAAATTAAAAAAATCCTTAATGAATACTATAAAAACTCTATTCTCAGAAATATGAAAATCTGAAAGTAATAGATCAATACCTGGAAGCATGACAACTCCCTAGACTCAGCCAAAAAGAATTGGAAATGTTGAATATACCTATCTCAACTACTGAAAAAGCATGAACTATACAAAATCTGCCAAAAAATAAAAGTCCAGGGCTAGAAGGCTTCACATCAGAATTCTACCAAACCTTTAAAGAGTAACTAATACCTATATTACATAACCTTTTCCAAAACATATAAAAAGAAGGACTACTTCCCAACTCATTCTTCAAAGCAAATATCACCCTGATCCCCAAACCAGGTAAAGACCCAAGAAGTAAAGAAAATTACAAACCAATATTTTTAATGAATATAGATGCAAAAATATTCAATAAGATCCTAGCAAACAGAATCCAACAACACATCAAACAAATTATACACCACGAATGAGTTGGCTTTATCCCAGGGTCTCAAAATTGGTTCAACATATGTAAATCTATAAATATAATGTATCACATCAATAAAATAAAAAAAAAAACAAAGACCATATGATTCTCTCAATTGATTCAGAAAAAGATTTTGATAATATCCACTATCCTTTCATGATCAGAACACTTAAGAAAATAGGTATAGAAGGGACATTTCTTTTTTTTTTTTTTTTTTTGTAGAGACAGAGTCTCACTGTACCACCCTCGGGTAGAGTGCCGTGGCGTCACACGGCTCACAGCAACCTCTAACTCTTGGGCTCACGCGATTCTCTTGCCTCAGTCTCCCAAGCAGCTGGGACTACAGGCGCCCGCCACAACGCCCGGCTATTTTTTTGTTGCAGTTTGGCCGGGGCTGGGTTTGAACCCGCCACCCTCAGCATATGGGGCCGGCGCCCTACTCACTGAGCCACAGGCGCCGCCCAGAAGGGACATTTCTTAAACTGATAGAGGCAATCTACATTAATCCCACAGCCAATATCATATTGAATGGAGAAAAACTGAAAACATTCCACTCAGATTAGGTACCATGCATGGTTGTCCATTGTCTGCACTGCTTTTCAACATTGTAATGGAAGTCTTAGCCATCACAATCAAGCAAGAGAAGGCCATGAAGGGTATCCAAATAGGGTCAGAGGAGATCAAACTATCACTCTTTGAAGATGATATGATTTTATACTTGGAAAATGCCAGAGTCTTAAATACAAAACTCTTAGAGGTGATCAAGGAATATAGCACCATCTCAGAATACAAAATCAGTATCCCTTTATATATATCAGTAGCTTTTATATACACCAACAACAATCAAGCTGAAAAACAGTCAAGGACTCTATCCCTTTCACAGAAGTACCAAAGAGGATGAAATATTTGTGAATTTACCTAACAAAAAATACGAAATATTTCTATGAAGAGAACTATGAGACTTTGAGAAAAGAAATAGCCGAAGATGTTAACAAACGGAAAAACATATCATGCTCATGGCTGGGAAGAATCAACATTGTTAAAATGTTTATACTACGCAAAGCAATCTAAAGATTTAATACAATCCCTATTAAAGCACCTCTGTCATACTTTACAGACCTGGAAAAAATAGTACTTCATTTTATATGGAATCAGAAAAACCTTGACTAGCAGAGACATTACTCAGAAACAAAAACAAGTCAGGCGGAATCATGTTAACTGACTTCAGGCTATAGTATAAATCTATAGTGATGAAAACAGCCTGGTGCTGGCACAAAAATAGAGAGGTTGATGCATGGAACAGAATAAAGAACCAAAAGATGAACCCAGGTACTTATCATCATTTGATCTTTGATACACTTACCAAAAACATAAATTGGAGAAAGATTCCCTATTTAACATATGGTGCTGGGTGAATTGGCTGGTGACTTGTAGAAGACTGAAACTGGACCCTCACCTTTCACCTCTAACAAAAATTGACTCTCATTGGATAAAAGATTTCAACTTGAGACATGAAACTATTATGATTCTTGGAGACAGTGCAGGGGATACACTTGAAGAAATTGGCCTGGGAGAATACTTCATGAAGAGGACCCCTTGGGCAATTGAAGAAACACCAAAAATACATTACTGAGATCTGATCAAACTAAAAAGCTTTTGCACAGCCACGAACACAGTAAGTAAAGCAAGTAGACAGCCCCAAGAATGGCAGGGGATATTTGTAGGTTATGTTTCTGACAAAGGTTTGATAACCAGAATCCACAGAGAGCTCAAACTTAATAAGAAAAGAACAAGTGATCCCATTTTATTGTGGGAAAGAGACTTGAACAGAAACTTCTCTGCAGAAGACAGGCACATGGCCTACAGACACATGAAAAAAAAATTCTCTTCATCTTTGATCATCAGAGAAATGCAAATTGATAATCACTTTGAGATATCATCTAACTCCAATAAGAGTAACCCACATCACAAAATCCCAAAACTACAGATGTTGTGAGGATGTGGAGAGAAAGGGAACACTTCTGCACTACTGGTGGGATTGCAAACAACTATGTCCCTTCTGCAAAGGAGTTTGGAGAACACTTAAGGAACTATAAGTAGACCTGCCATTCTACCCTGCAATTCCTCTACTAGGTATATATCCAGATGACCAAAAATTGCTCTACAATAAAGACATTTGCACCAGAATTTTTATTGCAGCCCAATTCATAATTGCCAAGTCTTGGAAGCAGCCCAAGTGCCCTTTGACCCACGAATGGATTAACAAAGTGTGATATATGTATACCATGGAATATTATGCATCCATAAACAAAGATGGGGACTTCACCTCTTTTATGTTCACATGGATGGAGCTGGATCATATTCTTCTTAGTAAAGTATCTCAAGAATGGAAAAAAAATACCCATTGTACTCAATACCATTATGAGATCAATATATAAACACCCACACTTTCATATGAAAGATAAAACACAATTATAGCCCAGAAAGCAGGAGAGAGGAGGGCGAGGAGAGGGATGAGGGGAGATGAGTGGAGGGAGGGTAATAGGTGGGACCTCACCTACTGTGTATATTGCAAGCATACATGTCAAGTATATTAACAGTAGAATATAAATGTCTACACACAGCAATTGAATAAGTGAGGTGAATGATATGTTGACTAGTTTGATATGAATATGCTAGATTGTATATAGAGTCAGCACATTGTACCCCATAAATGTATGGTTGGCTACCCAGCTCAGCAGGTGCACCAGAATCAGCCTCGTACTAGGACTGAGCAGGCTGATCTTGCAGGGTAGCTCTCCCATAATAGCTCCAACCAGCCAGCAGTTGAACAATGAGTGTTCTGCTCAGCCTGTTAGCTCAGTACTGGCCCCTGGGCACTGTTCAAGATGTCTTGCTCACCCAAGCTCTCCCCATGTAACTCCACCAATTGCCTAGGTCCAAAAATCCCTCCCCCCAGGAAAAAAAAAAACAAAAAAAACAAACAAAAAAAACACCTGTAGGGCAGGCTCTCTCAGTCTGAAAACTGGAGAACCAACTGGCTTCTGCTGACATGCAAGTACTTGCCCTTTGTGTTGATTATTCACTGCTCCTGACCTCCTCTTGGGCTTCTAGAATCTCCTGCTGCCTCCTTGTGCTCCTGAAAAAATTTTTCCTTTCTCCCTGATCTCACCATTCCACAGCTGCAAAGAAGGTGTCTCTACTCTACCATCTTGCTCCATCCCTTACCCTTGATTTGTAAAAACAATTATTTTTTCTTTGGTAATTAAAAAAAAATCGATTGTATACTCCTAATTTAAAAAAATACATAGATGTATATAATAAAAAAAAAAACAAAATCACTTGCCCTTTCCTCATCCAATCCTACTCTCCAGTGGTAACCAGTATTAACAGTTTCCTCTGTTGTGTACATGTCGTTTTTGCTTCTGAAAAATCATATATAATTTCTATTAAAAGGCTTTCTTAAATCGTATTTGGAGATTATGAAGGTGAATCCAGGAGTAGGTAAATGTTTTGCATTTGGTTTGTGTGTTCTTAGAGCATGTCTCTGCAATTGTTGTTATACAGTTCATAGTGTTCTTTTCATTTTAGGAAACATTTTTTGCTCTTGCATTTTTTCATATATTTATTTATTATTCCAACATTAATTGAGTGCTTATTGTATGACAGGCACTGGGAATACAATGGTGAGCAAGACAAGAAGGGTATTGGTTCTCATTGCAGGTTAGAAGGAAGAGACAAGCATACAATTTTAATACAATGGGGATGAGTATCACAGGAAGCAGTTCTTAAACTTCAATGTGTGCATCAGAATCATTTTGGATGCATGTTTAAATTTGCAGACAAGTCCTCTACCAAAGCCATTGAGTGAGAATACCTAGAGGCTGGATCCAAGGAATCTACATTTTAATAAACTCACAAGTTAGCTCTGATGTGGATATATTTTCTGGGCAGTTTATAGAAGAATGGGGTTCAATGGGGAGTATGTGGAGGGCAACTATGTTTAAAAGGCATCAAGGAAGTCTTCTGCCAAAAGTTATGTCTACATTGAGACTTGAACAATGAGTAAGAGTTAACTAGGCAATTTGGAGTTTAACAAGAAGAGAGACTTACCTGAATAAGAGAGGGACAGGGCCTGTTCTCAGGAAGTGAAAGAAGTTTCATGTGTTTAAAAGTTAGAGTTATAGAGTTTTTATTTGTTGTTTTAGTTATTTTTTAATTGACAAATAACAAATTGTATATATCTATTGTATACAATATGATGTTTTAATACATGTATACATTGTGGAATGATCAAAGTATTCTAGTTAACATATCCATCATCTCACATACTTATTTGCTTTTGTGGTGAGAACATTTAAAAACTACTCTCTCAGCAATTTTCAGGTATACTATATATATTAGTATAAATGTCTATATATAATATATATTAGTATAAATGTCTATTTTAGATATATATATATATAACCTCTATAATGTACGATAGCTCTCCAGACTTTATTTCTTTTGTCTAATTGTAACTTTGTACTCTTTAACATTTCCTTCTTCTCTACTCCTCACTTACAGTTTAACATAGTTAGTGAAGTGGAAAGGGGGTATCAAGGCCGATAATTTAGGGATCATTAAGATTTAAGAAAGGTTTGAAGGAAGGGACCAAGTGGATTAAGAAGAATAATTTAATTATTTTCTGTCAGAAATTAATTATTTCTTATTATGCACACATGTCACTCTCTAAATATAATAATCCCTTACATTTGTACTTATTATGCATTTTTCTTCATCTGAATGGATCCACACAACAAATCTATAAGGTAGGTTGTACAGGTATTATTTTATAATTTCCATTTTACAGATGAGAAAACTGAAACACATAGAGGTAAAGTTCTTTAAGGTTTCAAAGTTACTAAGAAGCACAGAATTGATTCTTGAACTGGTATGTTTTTGTTATGTTTTGTTTTTGATTTCGTTTATACCCAGTTTGACATTCTTCAACTACATCGTTCCATATTTATGGGCATCTTTAGTTCTGAGATAATCTTTAAGATTTTATACACTCCAGCCAATTGAAGGCTATTACAATATCGAGAATATCACCATCAAATTAGTGATGATTTACAGCATCCAGAGTCAACATAAGCAGGACTTGTTTGTCTTCACCATTCTCTATGATTGACAACTGTAAAATATTTTTGTTATAGAAAGGCTTGTAGAAGAAAATGAATGCATTTAAAAGTATATGTTGCAAAATCATTAGCATCTGATGAGAATTTATTAACTAAACACAATATTCATGGTAATAACCTTTTCCATAATATTTCAAGATTCTACAGAAGATAGCCTATTGCTATGATATTTTCTAGTTCCAAAGTTCAAATGAATCAGAACTGTCTCATCAAACAGCACTGATATAAACTCAGTTTCTGGAAATGTGCTTCCTCTAACTTTGCTTCCCGCTATGTTGAATGTTTCTTAATAATCCCAAAGTTAACCAAATTTGCAGTTTTGTCAACCTTGTTAGCCTTTTTGGTTTTCTTTCATGCCACAATTATGTTCTTTTGAAGATATTTTAAATTTGCCTCTCATTTTCTCCACAAATATCACTTTGTGATTGGATTTAGAGAAAGACTAGCATTATTCTTTTGGAGCTGAGATTTCCTTCTAAACTGGAGATATTTCAGAAAGACAATAAATGAATAGTGAAAAGTTAGTAAGATTTCTCAGTACAGATAAGGAGAAGAAAATATAAAATTCCTTTAGAGTCATAGCTGTAGTATCTGTCCTCTTTCTCATCTCAACTTGGAGAAAGAGGCCTTCCCAGAGTACTAATACAGGTGCAGGCATCTTTGAAGATGCTAGAAAAATAATATTATAATAATATTTAGTTGGGTTACCAAGCAGTTTAAAAGGAAGACTATTTGAAGGGGGAAAAGTAGGATTTAAAATACATTAAATTTCTTAATAATTAAGAATTGAAGCAGGGACAAGTTATTTCATGAAAGTTTTATGAGTTAGTCTATTAGTACTTGAATTTTTTCCTCTTAGTATTTCATTCACTTAATTTAAAAATACACTAAATCTCATTTTAGTCTTTGTTATTAAAATAAAATGAAAAAGACTAGAAATTTTAAATGTCACTAATTGTTACTAATAGTTTCCAAAACCTCTTTTAAAGTTAGCTTTTCTACATCAGCTTTCTTTATTTCTTCTTAATATACTTGAGGAGTTACAGTAGAAACAGATGTTTTAACATAAAAAGAATACACTCTAACTTGACACTCTCTGAGTATATGCTGCAGCCTATATACTGAAGGAAATTTTTTTTTTTTTACATAAATGTCCTATATATCAATTGCAAGTAATTTAAGCATCTGAAATAGGGCTTTTGTATGAGAGTCATCTACTGCTGTTTTTCCAAAATGTCTCCATAGTTTTAAGAAAATATTTAAACTTCTATTTATTTAAAAGTGTATTATACGAGTATGTTCACTGCAACATTGCTTGATACCACAAAATGAGAAACTATTAAAATATGGGATTGGTTACATAAACAAAAACACATACTCAAGTAGTGAAGTGACTCAATATCTGATCATTAAAGTAGTGGCCTCTGGAGTCACACTAGTCCTGGGTTTGAGGACTGGCTCAACTATTTTCAAGTTGTTTGATCCTGGACAGATTAACTCTTTAAATCTCAATTTCCTCATCTGTAAAGCTGGGATTTTGTTCTTACTTCCTTGTGAAAATTAAATGGGATTATGTGCATACAAAAAATTGCCATGGTACCTGACACTTGATAAGTGTTCAACAGGGCCTTAAACAGTTTGGCACACGGTTAGTCTTTAATAAATATTTGTTGCATTATAATTTTTTAAAATGTTATATGTAATCTTCCACAGTTCCAAAGCATTACATATAATTGTTTTTGCTTTCTAAAATTTTATAAATTAATTAATTAATTTTAAGTGACAAACTTTTATATATGTATCATATATAATATGCTGTTTCTATATATATATATATATATATATACACATATATAGGGCGGCACCTGTGGCTCAAAGGAGTAGGGCGCTGGCCGCATATGTCACAGGTGGTGAGTTCAAACCCAGCCCCTGCCAATAACTGAAAAAAAAAAAGTATATATATATATATATATATATATATATATATATATACAGAGATAAATGGCCAAATCAATCTAATGAACATATGGATTACCTTCCATACTTATCATTTCTTTGTGGTGAGAACACTTAAAATCTACTCTTTTAGCAATTTTTAAGAATACAATATATTGCTAAGTGAACAAAAGATAGTTACCATGATGGCAATTTTATTTAAAAATTATATCTATCTGTCTATGTATGTAAAAAGAAAAAAAAGTAGAAGGATAGGATAGCCATTGAAATGTTAATAGTGGTTATCTCCAAATAGGATTCTAGGAAATTTTTCATTTCTATTTTCTGCATAACCCAAATGTCACTCAATCTTCTAGAGTCACTTATTCCTATAAAACCAAATGTCTTTAGTTTCCACACAGGGTAACAGCAAATCTATTTTCTTTACTCAGCCCTCCTTCTCCAAGGTAATCTTCTTCTTATAAGCCTGTTTATGAATTAGTCCAAAATACAGCCAGTTCTCCCACTCTGGGTTCAACTCCTGCAGCTGCTGTCTTCTTTTTAGTACCTCTGTCTTACATGTGACCCCCATGCCCTCTATCTTCACATGATCACAAATACAAGGCTAGTATATAGTAAGCAACTTTTACTAAAGCGTTTGGGAGGAAGTACACATACTTCCACACTGCACAAACTAGGAAAAAAACTTAAAACTGAATATTGACATCTTAAATAGATCCTTTCAATGGCTGTTTTGCACCCTAGGTCACAACCTACCAACCTTTTGCTCCTTAAGCCAAGAGCTCTTCCTTTCTATTTAGTCCCTCTTTTCCTAGTTCCTGGGATCCTCAGTGTCTTTCTCCAGATGGCTCTCTCTTAAAACAAAAAACAAAAAACAAAAAAAAAAACTGAACCAAACTTCCCATTTTATATATACAAAGTATATTTCATTTTTAGCTTGCATCTCAGACTAGGCTCTAAAGTAGTGATAGTCCACCAATTTACCACAGCACCCTGGTGTGTCATGAGAAGATCTTAGATGTGCTATGGAAACTTTTAAAAATCATTAATTAAATTATTTTTGGAAGAAGTTCAGAGCATGGTAAGCATACATATCAAAATTAAAACCTCTTTAAATTGATATGAGTGTATCATTGTTATAATAGATAAATGTTTTATTATAATAAGTAAACATCACCTTATTTCTAAAGTGAGTAGGATGTAGATTTGAAAAATAAGGTTTTGCAAAATATCCATAGATGGTGCAATTTGACAAGGATTTGCCGATGAATACCAATATATGTCAAAATCATTCAAAGTGAATGAAAAGGAAATTAAAAAAATTCTTCTTTCAGATAATAAATTTCTCTGCATGTTAAGGATTTATCTGAAAATACAGAATTTCAAGTAACTGTCTCACTTTAAAGGAGTAAACATTTGCTTGGATGAATCTGATAGTAGTGGTAAACCTCAACTTTTAGCATTCAGTAGATTTTTCTATAAAGAAGAAATAATAGAAGAGCTTTTATTTTGTCAATGACTCAAAACAACAACAAAGGACCAAGATATTTTTGATTTGATCCATAATTACTTTAATTCTAATAACTTCTCTTGTGATTCCTGCATAAGTATTTATTTATATGAATGAAGCCCCATCTATGTCCAGAGGTGTAAAAGGATTTGTTACGCTTGTGCAAAAAAAATTCAAAAATTATTTTTATACACTCTTTTCTACAAAGAGAAGTGCTAGTGTCAAAATCATTAGTGCCTGAATTACAAATGGTCCTAGATAACACTATTAGAATTATTAATTATACAAAAAGCAGGCCATCACAATCAATATTATTTGCAGAATTATATTCTTCAATGGATTCTTCTCATATGCACCTTTTATTGCATACAGAAGTAAGATGGTTATCTTCAAGAAGTGTTCTATCAAAATCTTATGATTTAATAGAAGCAGTATTAACCTTTTTTAAAAAGCAACATTCTAAATTAGGCAATTTACTTTATGACACATTTTGGTGTAATAAAGTTGTATTTCTTGAAGATTTATTTCAGTATTTGAATACTCACCATTAACTAAGATAGACTCTCAGTGGATTAAAGATTTAAATTTAAGACATGAAACTATAAAAATACTAGAAGAAAGTGCAGGGAAAACTCTTGAAGAAATTGGCCTGGGAGAATATTTTATGAGGAGGACTTCCCTGGACAATTGCAGCAGCATCAAAAATACACTATTGGTTGGGTGGCTCTCGTGGCTCAAAGGAGTAGGGCACTGGCCCCATATGCTGGAGGTGGCAGGTTCAAACCCAGCCCTGGCCAAAACTGCAAAAAAAATACACTGCTGGGACTTGATCAAACTAAAAAGCTTCTGCACAGACAAGAACACAGTAAGTATTGCAAGCAGACAGCCCTCAGAATGGGAGAAGATATTTTCAGGTTATGTCTCCAAAAAAGGTTTAATAACCAGACTCCACAGAGAACACAAACGTATTAGCAAGAAAAGAACAAGTGATCCCATCTCAAGGTGGGCAAGGGACTTGAAGAGAAACTTCTCTGAAGAGGGCAGGTGCATGGTCTACAGACATATGAAAAAATGCTCATCATCCTTAACCATCAGAGAAATGCAAATCAAAACTACTTTGAGATATCATCTAACTCCAGTAAGATTAGCCCACATCACAAAATCCCAAAACCAGAGATGTTGGCATGGATGTGGAGAAAAGGAAACACTTCTACATTGCTGGTGGGAATGCAAACTAATACGTTCCTTTTGGATAGATGTTTGGAGAACACTTAGGGTTCTAAAAATAGACCTGCCATTCAATCCTACAATTCCTCTACTAGGTATATACCCAGAAGACCAAAAATCACATTATAAAAAAGATATTTGTACCAGAATATTTATTGAATTCATAATTGCTAAGTCATGGAAGAAGCCCAAGTGCCCATAGACCCATGAATACATTAATAAATTGTGGTATATGTACACCATGGAATATTATGCAACCTTAAAGAAAGATGGAGACTTTACCTTGTTCATGTTTACATGGTTGGAACTGGAACATATTCTTCTTAGCAAAGTATCTCAAGAATGGAAGAAATAGTATCCAATGTACTCAGCCCTACTATGAAACCAATTTATAGCTTTCATATGAAAGGTATAACCAAATTCTAGCTCAAGAATATGGGGAAAGGGGAAAGGGAGGGGAAGGGAGGGGGGGAGAATGGGTGGAGGGAGGGTAATGGGTGGAGGGAGGATAACACCTATGGTGCATCTTACAAGGGTACATGTTAAACTTACTAAATGTAGAATATAAATGTCTTAACACAATAACTAAGAAAATGCCATGAAGCCTATGTTAACCAGTTTGATGAAAATATTTCAAATTGTATATAAAACTAGCACATTGTACCCCATGATTGCATTAATGTACACAGCTATGGTTTAATAAAACAAAAAACAAATGCCTAAACTGAAGAAAAAAAAAGAGTATGCAGGGAAATCATGAAAATATTCTTTCAACTACAGGTAAAATTAATACTCTCAGATAAAAATTACTTCTCTGGAAGAAGGATTGAAAGAGAAAATGCAGTAGAAATGTTTGAACTAGTGAAAGGATATTAACTGGATAAAAATCATATTGAACAAATTTTACAAACTTTAGATTTATCGTACACAAATTTTGAAACATATTTCCCTGTACCAACACTTAACATAATGTCTCTGGATTGGGTGAGAAATCCTTTTTGTTTAAAGTGAATATATGTTTCTGTTTAAATTGCATATATGTTAGCAAATTTAATTATTACAGAAGAGGAAGGGTTAACAAATAATAATGTCATATTTTTGTGAAACAAGGTTTTCTGCAATGACTATTATTGAAAACAAAATGGATCATGGCTAGAATCCTTGAAAGAATATTTAAGAGTACGCCTATCCAAAATTTGACATTGCAAAGAAGATATTCCAAAAAAGAAATTAAGCTCAGATATCACATTAAATGTTCAATTACAATAAATGGAAAAATAAATATAAATAAGTTTTTAAAGAATTTTAATTGTTATCTTTTATTAAAAATTATGATAAATTGTTTTGGTTTTTTTTTGCTGTGATAGTGAATTTTTTGTTTTAATAAATACATCAAAAAGGTATATTATTTTCTTTACTCTTTTTTAATCAACATAAGTGTGCCAAAGAAATTTAAATATAGCTTCAAATGTGCTGTGAGATAAAAAAGTTTGAAAAACACTGCTCTAGACTTCAGATCCACCTTGTCCTTCACAAAAGGGTTTCAGTTGGGGAACTTTTCTAAATTAAGGAAAAGCCATTGATCCTTGATATGCACCCTTGGCTAATCAAAGAGATAGTATGAGCAAAGCGATGGATTTTTTTTTTCTTAATTGGAAATTTGTTGTTATCTGGAAAGGAAGAAAATTTAAATTATTGGGTATCCTCCTATCCAATTAGCACAAACTCTAGAGGTAATTTTTTGTCTGCCTATCATAGAGTTTTCCAAATTTTCTATAGTAAGTATGCCCTCCTTAATAAATATTATTTTTAAAAAGTGTTGCCTATTGATGAATGTCTCCAAAGTACTTCAGATTTTTATTTCATAAAATGTCAGCTTTGCTGCAGTCTGTCTCCTTGCCTTAAGCTCCCCACCTTTTTTTTTTTTTTTTTTTTTGTAGAGACAGAGTCTCACTTTATGGCCCTCCGTAGAGTGCCGTGGCCTCACACAGCTCACAGCAACCTCCTACTCCTGGCTTAAGCGATTCTCTTGCCTCAGCCTCCCAAGTAGCTGGGACTACAGGCGCCCGCCACAACGCCCGGCTATTTTTTGGTTGCAGTTTGGCCGAGGCGGGGTTTGAACCAGCCACCCTCGGTAATGGGGCCAGCGCCTTACCGACTGAGCCACAGGCGCCGCCCAAGCTCCCCACCTTTTAACCCTGCCTTCCTCTTCCCTCTCTCCCTTTCTTCCTTTTTTTTCTTGTTTGCATCTTACAGGGGGAAAAAAAAGCTGATGAAAGAAAGGAGAGGAAAATAATATTGTCTCTCAGTTCTGAGGTATAGAGAGATTCCTGCAAATTTAAACTCTGCTTGCTATAGATGAAAATTATACAAATGCCTTTCTCAAGTTACTTAACCTTTTTTAATATCAGTTTCTTTCCCTTCAGAACAGAGAAAATAATATAAAATACATCACTGGATTGTTGTGGGGACCAATTGAGTTAATACAAGTAAAGTGTTCTTTAGAACCGTGCCTCACACCACAGGAAGTACTGATTACATTTTAGCTTTCATTTTCATTACAGGTGATTGAAAAACAGCAATGTGCCTACATACAATTTGTATTAGGCTTGATGTGACTTAATTTTCCTGTTATGCTAAGAATATGAGCTCTTTAGGTACCATTTATATCCAACAGAGCTTAACAGTAATTTGGCTCTCTAGTTTAATTTAAACCCATTTATGGGATGGGCTTTGGATGTCATTTCTATTCTGCCATTTATGAAATTTGGGTAATTTAGTTAATCTTTCTAATTTCCAGTTTATTGATAAAATGGGGAACAATAGTACATAGTACATTATAGTGTTGCTTTGACGATTAAATAAAACAATGCATATGTAAAGCCCTTAGCACGGTATAAGACTTAGAACAGCCTCAACTAAGTTTCTTGAGTATATTTGAACAATAAAAAATACTCCATCTAAAACAATATTAGCACCAGCTACATGATAAATAATGTTGAAGAAATGAGCCAGAACATAAAATGGTGAAGATAGAATTTTATGGAGTGGAAGGGTAAAAAGGCAACATGCCTGCCCTCACAGATGTGGGGATAAAGAAGAGAAGAGTGTATGTAAGAGGCAGGACACACTAATGGTAAGTAACCTGGAAAGGAAGTCGGATAGATCTGAGTCTGAATACAGGCTTTCTGACAACTGTTATAAGTCCTTGGGCAGGGTACCAAATATTTTGAGTCAGTTTTCTCCAAATTGGGAATAATATGATTACTATGGGATTGAATGAAAAATATGTAAAGTGCTTCCCACTGAGCCTAGGTCATAACAAACTCGATAAATAGTATCTGTACCTATTATTAGTTATTATTTTTATTTCAGATTAATATGAGAGCATAAATGATTAGGTTACATTGTTTGTATTTCAAAAGTAAAGTTCAAGTTTAGTTGAGCCCTCATCTAGGGAATGTGATGTCTACCCCTATGTTGTGCACATTAGGTAAGAGTTTACCAATATCCCTCCCACCTTCCCTTTCATCCATTAATTATTATTATTATTTTTTTTTTTTTTTGGCCGGGGATGGGTTTGAACCTGCCACCTCCGGCATATGGGGCCGGTCCCCTACTCCTTTGAGCCACAGGCGCTGCCCTGCCATTAATTATTTTTAAGGAAATATTTTCTGCACTCAGGACTTGAACATCTAATAGAGACAATCTGTTTAATCATTCTAGTTTCTAGTATAAGTGAAAATCAAGATAATAATATAAAAATGAGTTATTTGAGGACTAGGGCATGGGAAAAGGGAGGAGAGTTGGTGCAAGTGTTTTTGAATTGGTTGGTTAAAACAGCAGGGACTCTTGAGAGTGCCAGGCATAAGATCTGAGACTCATTTCAGTCTCTTCACTCTCTAAGTAACAAAGCGATCAAATAGGCCCTGCCTTGACCTTCCCTCACCACATGGGGGAGCATGTAGGCATGTAAATAGGGCATTGTGACTTTGGCACTATGACGCAGTGATTATGAAGGGAGGGTAAGGTGGCTTTGCTCCAGGGTCATTTTCTTCTTCCCCTTACTTCTGCCCTGTTGGCAAGGAAAGGCCAGATGACAACCTGAAACCCAGAAAAGGCTTCAACTGTGATCGCTGGTGAAGTCAACTCCAGCAAATTGGAGACATCAATAACCTTCCTGAGGTAGCCCTTTCTTTTTTCCAATTCCCAACTCAATAGAGGAGTATTCTGAAGTACGAATTAAGTTGAGAAAAACTGGGAATAGCTGACCGCTTTTCACCGCAGCACTGTAGTTAAGGGACCCCATTCTATCAAGATGCTTAATTGCTAGCCAGCCAGTCATCTGCCTATCCATACTCTGCCAACAATTCGTCCACTAACCAGCCATAAATCAACCAGTCCTCAGCCAACGCATCCTCAGCTAACCAGGCCAGAGCCAATTAGGCATGAACCAATCAAGCTTATCAGACATGAGTGAAACAGGCATGAGCCAGCCACGCGTAAGCTTAATTGGTATGAACCAACTGGACATGAACCAACCTAGCACCAGCCTACACAATATCAACCAACTGGGCACGAAACAAGAGGGTATAAACCAATCACCCATAAAGCAACAAGGTGCAAGCCTGCCAGACATAAACCAACCTGACATGAAACAACCAGACATGTGGCTATCAGGTACAAACCTCACAGACATAAACCAACCTGGCATGAAACAACCAGGCCCATGGCAATTAGGTACAACCCAACCAGGCATGTGTCAACCAGGCATGAGCCAGCCAGGCATGTGCCAACAAGGCTTGAGCCAACGAGACATGTGGCAACCAGGCTTGTGGGAATCAAGCAAGAGCCAACCAGGTGCATGGCAACCAGGCACAGGGCAAACAAGCTTGAGCCATTCAGGCACCAGCCAATCAAGTACAAGTACACCGGGAATGAGGCAGCTAGACTTGAGTCAATCAAGTATAACTCTACCTGGCACTAGCCAACTGGGCATGAGCCAATCAGGTACAAGTCTACCAGGCACAAGGCAACTAGATATGAGCCAATCAAGTACCAGTCAATTAAACATCAGTCAACTAGGTAGGAGCCAACCAGGCATACGGCAACCAGATTTGAGCGAATCAAGCATGAGCCAACTAGTCTCGAACCAGCCAGGCATGTGGCAACCAGGCATAAGCCATTTAGTCCTGGGTCAACCAGGCATATGGCAACTAGTCCCAAGCCAACCAGGTACACAGCAACCAGGTCTGAGTCAACTACGCACCAGCCAATCAGGTACAAGTCAACCAAGTATGAGCCAATCAAATCTGAGCCAAATAAGCGGGACTCAATCAGGCATGTGGCAACCAGGTCCTAGCCACCCAGCCCTGAGCCAATCAGGCCCGAGTCAACAAAAGCCAATCCAACCAAGCATAAGTCATTCGTGTACAAGGCAACCTAGCATGAATTCTTTCCGAGTAAGACCTGCAGAGGCTCGAGACTGCCCAGAAATCCTGCGCCTGATTAAAGTAAGTCTCTCCTTATTACATGAGCTTCATGGCAGTAGTGTAGGGGCTGAAAGAGAGTAAGGGCAGCATAGTCTGGGGGTGAATCCTGGCTTTGCCAATTATGACCTCTGTACATAAATTTCTGGAAGTTACGCTCTCTAATCTTCATGTTCCACAACTAAAATCGAGATTAGTGTTTATGTCAAAAGATCATTGTAATGATTCAACAACATAAAATAGTTACATGTAAATTGCTTGGCATATAATGGGGGCTCAAAAAGTCACGGGAGAACCAATTCATGGAAATTTTAGGGACTGAATATGTTGTCTCTTCTAGAGAAATTTTCACTTTAACAGAAGATCTTCGAAAAAAGAAACACTTATCTCAAGTGAATGATCCACCAATGATATATGAGGTATTACCTTTTTGACTGAGAATAACCCCAGTAAGCATTCAAACAAGATATGCATTTGGTGCCAACGATGCCTTGTAGGCATTATTGATTTTGCAAACAAAAACGTGAGGACCGTGTTACTGTTATGTTACCTGACTTGAGTTTGTAAGCATCATACCCTTCATTCTCAATATTTTTTATAGTTGTTCCTGAAATAATTTGTACAATTACTGTATTCTTGTGGGAATATATAAATACCGAGTATGATGATCTGGAAGAGTTATCAAGTTTGTAAGACTCAATCATTATTGGAGAATTTGGACATAGAAGTAGCGTTAGAAATACTTCTCATAAAGAATGTAAACTGTCAAGTACCTCAGAATCTTATTTGGAAAACGAAAGTGTGGAACCTATTACAAATTTAAATTTTTATTGATATGGCAAAGGCTTATCATTTCATTGTAACTTTTGTTGGAATATCACTTTTTTATAAATATAAATATAAAATATTGAAACTGAAACCACTTTGGTGAATTATTTTGATTACTGAGAAACAAAAGATCAACTTTCGTAGGAATATATATGTGAATCTTAGTAAATGTAGAATGTAAAGGTCTTAGCAAAATAACTAAGAAAATGCCAGGAAGGCTATGTTAACTAGTGTGATGAAAATGTGTCAAATGGTCTATGAACCAAGTGTATGGTGCCCCATGATCATAGTAATGTACACAGCTATGATTTAATAAAGAAAAATAAAAATAAAAAAAAGAAACAAAAGAATGTCCAGTAGCTTGCCTTGTATCCTAAGGGATGTTGCCATCACTGTATGCTTTGATTGGCAAGTTTGGCTTCTGAGCACTCCAACAGAGGGCTAATGGCTAATAATATCTCAGACTAGGGAATCCTATTCTTTTATTTATTTGTTTATTTATTTTTTGCAGTTTTTGGCCGGGGCCGGGTTTGAACCCACCATCTCCTGTATATGAGGTCAGCGCCCTACTCCTTTGAGCCACAGGCGCCACCCATGGGAATCTTATTACTTCTAAGAACACACTTAACTTGTGGAAACCAATGACTGACTACCCAGAAAACAATATTCACAGAGGACAAAGTTTTCCCTATAATTTTAGACAGTTCCTTGATCCCTGAAATCCAGTTTTCAGGAGCCTAAGGAGCTAGGTTAAATATTTCTCATTTAAATATTTATTTTAATGGATTCTTTAGAAATCATTCCAGTTGGGTAAAGGGGGAAAGTGATCTAAGTGCCATATTTATGGCACTGAAGTTTTTTGGCACTGCAATCAATAATTTATGTGATTCACAGGTAAACAATTCTATATAAAGACCTATGTAAAAGCAGTGTTTCAGATTCCTAATGGAGTAAATATGTGGCTGGAACATATTATAGATTATAAATATGGTTTTGTAAGGAAAATGTTTCCATTTGCTCACCAATATATCTAAATCTTATCTAAATAAGACCAAGTTTGTATTCCCTTTTATTGAAAAATGTCTTAATGCCCCATACCTAGTTTCTTGTGAAATTCATCTGTTGAAGTGATGCTAGGCCTAGTAACATATATATATTTTTTTTGTACAAAAGGTTTTTATTGACGAGGGAGGGATGCTACAGAGCAGCACCAAGGAGGAGAGAAAAGAAGAAAGAGAGAGAGAGAGGAGGGGGAGAGTGTAACATATTTTTAAGAACTAAGTTATCTATCTTTCCATGGTTTCCATTCTATTTCATTTTTTACAAGTTCTCACTTCATTTCTCTAACTGGCATTAAATTGCATCATTAGATCTTCAATCAAAATATTATCCAACAAATTATTCTAGATCTACATTTTTCCAGGTGGCAGAAAATAATTTTAAAACATGTTATGTACTTCTAGTATTTGATGCCTAGTTGGAAATTAATAAATTTATTACTGAATGACAATGAATCTCTGTACCTGGACAAGTGTACCTTTCTTAGCTCGCCAGATAATTCCCATTGCCATTATCAAGGGAAAAATATATCGCTAGCCTCCCCTACTTTAGTGAACCTTTGCCTATGAAGTTCCTTATCACATTTACTTTTTAATTTACCACATGTACCTGAACATACACCATAAGTTTCTTGGGAGTAATTTCAGTGAGTATTCATTGTAGAAAAATATTAGTCAAGCTAAAGTACTTGCTCTGCTTTGCAGACTTGTATGTGGTGATTAATTAGCTTTAAGCTTTATGTTCTTCTAAATAATAAATGTCCATTCTAACTCCTGTTCATGGCTGAGCTTGCAAAATATTTTCTTTTGCACAGGAGTTTATTAGAGTTTGCCATCATAGTAATTGCTTAGCTGAGTATAGTGCATGTTTTATTTACTGTCCTGGCCCTAAAATTCTTCTCTATCCTCTCTATGAACTCATTTTATACTAACCTCAAACACCACATTTCATAGCTGGGCAGCTATATATTCATCTTTACCAGATTTTCCATATAAAGCCTTTCATTGTGATGGTTCTCAAAGTGTGGTTTTGGACCATTGGTGATCCACAGAAGAGAGCTGGGTAGTATTAATATTTGATTTTTGTTCATTATACAAATACTGAATGCATACGTGGAGGGCAGGATATGTACTAAGTACTGTAAGAGATGTAAAGATTATTGAATTACAGTCTCTGCCTTCATGGATATTAAAATGTCTTAGGGAAGATATGGGCATAATTGCCTTCTCTAGCCAATCCATTCTCTACATAGAAGTCAAAATATTTAAAAACTCCATTGAGCTTCTGGTTGCATTGAGAAAAAAAATCCAGACTTCATATCATGGCTCTACATAATTTATAATGGATAAGAATTTTAAAAATATTTGAGAAGGAATAAATATTCTTCTCAAATATTCTCAAATATTTTTAAAATTCTTATCCATTATAAATTGAATGTAATTCAAGTCAAAATATGCCAATTTTCACGTGTAAAAATGAAAGACTTCTTTTTTCTTTTTCATTTTTGGGGATTCATTGAGGGTACAAAGAATCAGGTTACATTGATTGAAAAAGAAAAGACTTCTAAAAAGATGAGTAATGAGAGGAAATGATCAATACCACATGTCATAAGGCTGTAAGTAATTAACATACTATAGTAGCTACTGCAGAGACAGGCCAATGGGACAGACGTTCTCTTAAATATGATGTTGGTCCTCCAAATCAATGGGTTCCACAACTGTGGATTTGTCCAACTTAGGATCAAAATATTTGGAAAAAATATAGTTGTATTGAACACGTACATACTTTGTTCTTTGTCATTCTCTAAACAATACAGTATAACATCTATTTACATAGCAATAAAGTATATAGGAGGATGTGCATAGGCTATATGCAAATATAGCACCATTTTATATCAGAATCTTGAACATCCTAGGATTTTGGTATCCATCACGTTGGGGGCTGTCTTGGAACCAATCTCCCACAGATACCAAAGGATAACTGTATATGAGAATGTATTATATCATAAAAGGGACATTTCACATCAGTGAATAAAAGATGAGGTTTTCTTTCTTTTTTTTTTTTTTTTTTGTAGAGACAGAATCTCACTGTACCACCCTCGGGTAGAGTGCCTTGGCATCACACGGCTCACAGCAACCTCTAACTCTTGGGCTTACGCGATTCTCTTGCCTCAGCCTCTCGAGCAGCTGGGAGGGACTACAGGCGCGTGCCACAACGCCCGGCTATTTTTCTGTTGCAGTTTGGCCGGGGCTGGGTCCGAACCCGCCACCCTCGGAATATGGGGCCGGCTCCCTACTCACTGAGCCACAGGCGCCGCCCAAAAGATGAGGTTTTCCATACAGAACATTAGAACAACTGGAGAAAATATAAAGGTGAAATTCCAACTCACTTTTTATACAAAAAATACAAATATATCAATTATTAAAATTGAGAACTAAAGAGGACAATAGAGTGAATATTTTTAAAACCATTCCAACCATGAGATACAAATCATGAAGAACTTGAATGTGTAAAAAATAATACAGTAAAAAGCTACATTAAAAAATCTTAAATTAAATTGGCAAAAATTTCTCACAGCCAACACAATAGACTTTTCTGTAAAATCTATGTGCTTCATAATACATAAACTTTATGATGTCTCCCATGAATGTTCAGAAACATTTTTTTGCTTTATTTCACAGTTTCTGGTTGTATTAATTCAAGGGTAGTAACTTGAATTGACCTTCATATGAGTTAGGTATCAACATAGTTAATAAATATATAATATACACATGTATATATATATATATAATGTACACATATATTATAATATACATGTACATATACTATATATACACACATATATATTTGTTGTTGTTGTCGTTGCACTGCTGCTTCAGATTTTAAATTTCTAGACAAATGGAATAAAGTCTGGACTCATTTTTAACATTTCCTAGGACACCATATGTTAATAAACATTGAATAAAAATCTCATGATGATTATCTTAACAATTGAAGGTTTTCTCTATTTAACAGGAATTGGTTGCCTGTGAAAACATGCTAGATGCAGTGACATTAACAGCAGCTGGTAAGACGTTTTGTTGTGTTTTCAGAGCAAGCAATAGGGATACAATACTACTGCACTTAGATATGTGGAAGTAGGACTGTAAGGAAAAGATTAAGTCATTAAAGATGAAGCCATTAATTGTATGTTACATGTACAGGACGTAAATTTGATAGCTTTTTCAGTGTTCCAAAATATTTTCCCATATTTTTTAGTACAAAATTGATATTTAATAGCTCTTACAACTTTACAGCTGCAATAGGCTTCCGACGATTTTCAGAATGTGGAATGAAAAATGTTACTGGTTAAAAAACTACAATTTAACACCCAGTATGTTGATTGTAGCTTGATAGAACGGAATAGATAAAAGCAAAGTCTTTTAAAATATTTTGAAAGTATTTACTACTTTTGACAGCCAGAATAATAATGTAATAGACTGGCAATTTATGATGAATTAGAATTCTTTAGACAGTAAATATGAAAACTTAAGGAAAAACATCATTAAAGTACTTAAAACGACATGTGGGAAGGACAAGGTGAAGAGAGTTCTGTACCAAAACCTACAAGAGTATGGTGAATAACTCCTTGAAGTTAAAGAATGCATGTAATAAACTGAGAACATTCTACCAAGAAGATAAATGGATTCACTGTAATATTGAGATAGATTCAAAAGGAAGTTAAGATGTTTTGTGGGATCTTTTTTTTTTTTTAGGGTTTCTATTCTATCATTTCTTTTTTTTTTATTAAATCATAGCTGTGTACATCAATATGATCATGGGGCACCATACACTTGGTAAAGGTGGGAATGTAAATGTCTTAGCAAAGTAACTAAGAAAATGCCAGGAGGGCTATGTCAACTAATGTGATGAAAATGTGTCAAATGGTCTATGTTTTGTGGGATCTTTTGTGCCATTGCCCTAAAAAATCAATTTTAATGCCTTGGTCAGAAATAGAATCCTGAGATACATGGATCATGGATCATGGATCAGTCATCACTGGTGACAATTCGATAATTCCTTTTTTTTTTTTTTTTTGAGACAGAGTCTCACTATGTCGCCCTCAGTAAAGTGCCGTGACGTCACAGCCTACAGCAACCTCAAATTCTTGGGCTTAAGTGATCTTCTTGCCTCAGCCTCCCAAGTAGCTGGGACTACAGGCACCCACCACAATGACTGGCTATTTTTATTACAGTTATCATTGTTGTTTAGCTGGCGTGGGTCGGATGTGAACCTGCCAGCCTTGGTGTACCACTGTGCTACATACTTAGAAGTGGAATTGCTGAACCATATGGTAATTTTACATTTTTTTTGAGAAGTCTTCATACGTTTTCTACAGTAGCTGTACCATTTTACATCCCTACTAGCAAAGTACAAGTGTTCTAATTTGTCCACATCCTCACCAACACATTTTTTTATAACATCTATCCAAATGGATTGTGAAGTGGTATCTTATTGAGTTTGATGTGCACAGTGCTAATGATTAGTGATGCTGAGCACCTACCTTTTCATGGGCTCATTGACCTTTGTATATTTTCTTTGAGAAGTGTCTACTTATGATCCTTGCCAATTTTTAAATTTTTGCTTGTTGAGTTGTAGTTCTTTGTATATTCTGGATATTAATCTTTATCAGATAAAATTACTAAATATTTTTCTATAGGTTGTTTTATTTTACACTCTTCACTGTACTTTCATGTACAGGTTTTTAATTTTCATGAAGTCTTATTGATCTATTTTTTTTTATTGTCTGTGTTTTTGGTGTCATCCAAGAAATCAGTGCAAAATTCAATGTTTTTCCATGTTTTCTTTTGAGAGTTTTATCAATTTAGCGCTTACACTGAGGTCTTTGATCTTTATTTTCTGGTTAAATTTTGCATATGGTATGAAGTGAGGGCTCATCTTCATTATGTTGCATGTGGATATTTGGTTTCTTTAGCATCATTTTTTGAAAAGACAGTCGTTTTCCCACGAATGGTCTTTACATCTTTGTCAAAAATCAATTGATCAGATACATGAGGGTTTATTTCTAGGCTTTCTGTTCTGTTCCATTGTTCTATGTCTGTCCTTTTGCAACTACCATATTGTTTTAATTGCTATAGCTTTGTAATAAGTTTCATATTTCAGAAGGTGAAATATAACTTTCTATAACTTTCTTCTTCAAGATTGTTTTGGCTATGTGAGTTCCTTTGGAATTCAACATGAATTTGCAGATCAGCTTTCTATTTCTGTAAAAAAAGGCTGTTGGAATTTTCATAGGGACTACATTAAATATGTAAATCACTTTAGGTAGCATTGATATTTTAACCATGTTGTTTTGTCTTCCTACCCCAAAACATGGGATACATGTCAATTTATTTAAGTCCTTTTTTAGTTTCTTTCAGCAATGTTTTGTATTTTTCAGTATATAAGTCTTTAACCTCCTTGATTAGATATCTTAGTCATTTTTAATTCTCATAGAGGTTACTGTAAACAGAACTGCTTTCCTAATTTACTTGTTAGTTTGTTCTTTATTGGTAAATTGAAACAGACCAATTTTTGTTTTTTGATCATTTACTCTGCAACTTTTCAGAATTCATGTTAGGTCTAGTAGCATTCTCTTGAATTCTTTAGGATTTTCTATTTAGAGGATCATGTTATCTGCAAAACGTTTTTCTTTCTTTCTTTTTTTTTTTTTGCTTTTTTCTTTCTAATATGGATAACTTTTCTTTTTCATGTCCAATAGCTCAAGCCATAACTTACAGTACAATATTGAATAGCAGTGGCTAAAGTGTGTATCTTGTCTTGTCCCTGACCTTTGGACGAATACTTTCAATCATTTGCCATTGAGAATGATATGGGTTTTTCATACAGACACTGTTTCATATTTAAGAATTTCCCTCTATTCTTAGTTTTATGAAAAATTTTGTCAGAAAGTAGTGTTGAATTTTTGTCTAATGACTTTGGGAATATATCAAGATGATCATGTGGGGTTACCCATTTATTTTTTAATATGATGTATTAATGTTCTTATGTTGGCCCACTCTCACATTGCTAGGATAAATCATACCATAGCGAATAATCCTTTTATTATGCTGTTGGATTTAATTTACTAGTATTATATTGATAATTTTTGCTTATATATTATTAAGGAATATTGGCCTGTAATTTTCTTCTAATGTCTTTAACTGCCTTTGGTATCAGTGTAATCCTCAAAATAATTTAGGAAGTATTTCCATTTCTTCATTTATCTTTTGAAGAGTTTGAGAAAGATTAGTGTTAATTCTGGAAACGTTTGGTAGAATTCACTAGTGTAGCCATTGGATTTCCTATTTTTCTTTCTTGGGAAACTTTTGATTACTGACTTGAATTCTTATTATAGGTATGTCGAGATATTCTATTTCTTCTTGAGTAAGTTGAGGATAATTTATATGTCCCAAGAAATTCGTCCATTTCTTGTAGGTTATCTAATTTGTTGATATAGAAATCATAGTATTTTCTTTTTTAAAATGTCATTTTAAATTTTTTTTTTATTTTGATTACTATGAAGGTACAAATGATTAGGTTACATTGCTTGCATTTGTTAGGCAGAAGTTCAAGCTTCTGAGCCCTTCACTCAGCAGGTGTGCCATATACCCCTACATTGCACTCATTAGATGAGAACTTACCAAACTCTGTGCCTCCTCCCCTCACTCCCTCCCTCCTCGCCCTCCCACTACTCAAATTTAATTGAGTTGGCTCAGCGTCAATAGCACAGTGGTTATGGTGCCAGCCACATACACTGAGGGTGGTGGGTTCGAACCTGGCCTGGGCCAGCTAGACAACAATGACAACTGCAACAAAAAATAGCCAGGTGTTTTGGCAAGTGCCTGAGGTTCCAGCTACTTGGGAGGCTTACACAAGAGAATTGCTTAAGCCAAAGACTTTGAGTTGCTGTGAGCTGTGATGCAACAGCACTCTACCAAGTGTCACATAGTGAGACTCTGTCTCACAATAAAAAAAAAATTGTTTTTTCATATGTGCAAATGTAGTTTTTCATCTCATACTCATATTAGTATTGAGTACACTGGATGCTTGCTTTTCCATTCTTGTGATACTTTCTTAGGAGGATGTTCTCCAAATCCATCCAGGTAAATACAAAAGATGTAAAGTCTCCACCTTTCTTACAACTTAATATTATTCCATGGTATACACATACCATAGTTTATTTATCCATTCATAGTATTTTCTTATACTCTTTTTAAATCATTGTAAGATTGATAGTGATGGCCCACTTTCACTCCTCATTTTCATTATTTGCATCTTCCTTTTTTTCAGTCTGTTAATTTTGTTGATCTTCTCAAATAAGCAACTTTTCTTGATTTTTCTCCATGATTTTATATTCTCTATTTTATCACTTCTCTGCTTTTTATTACCTTCCTTCTATAAGCTTTGGCTTTAGTTTGCTATTCTTCTTCTAGTTCCTGAAGACATAAGGATAGATTATTATTTGTTACCTTTTTTCGTTCTTAAAATGTAGACATTTGTACCTATAAACTTTCCTGTGAACACTACTTTCACTACATCCCATAAGCTTTTGTTTGTTGTGGTTTCATTTCTATTCATCCTGAAGTATTTTCTAATTTCTTTTGTGATTTCTTCTTTGACCGACTGGTTATTTACAAATGTGCTGTTTAATTTTTGTGAATTTGCACTTTTCTTTTTGTCCTGCTGTTAATTTTCAGGTCCATTCCATTGTGAATGGAAAAATATACTGTGTATGATTTCAATCTTTTAAAATTTATTAAGACTTGTTATGTGGCCTAATGTGGCCTCTCCTGTAGAAAGTTCCATGTGCACATGAAAAAAAATGTGTACGCTGTTGTTAGGTAAAGTGTTCTCTATATGTCTGTTAGGTTCAAATGGTCTACAGTGTTGTCCCAAGTCTCTATCTTCTATCTGGTTGTTCTATAAATTACTCAAAGTAGTGTTTTTGAAGCCTCTATTATCACATTGCTGTGTATTTCTCCCTTCAGTTCCGTCAGTGTTTGCTTCTATAATTCAGAACTATGATGTTTAGTGCATATGTATTTATAAATGCTATACCTTCTCAGTGAATTAACACTTTCATCATTACATAATGTCCTTTGTATCTTGCAGCAGTTTTTGACTTAAAGGTACCCTTGCTTTCTTTTGATTACTCTTTGCATGAAATATATATTTCCGTCATTTCATTTTCAACCTATTTGTGTCTTTGGACACAGAGGATTTTTTAAGACAGCATATTGTTCATTCATTTACTTTTAATCCATTCTGCCTATCCCCGTGTTTTAACCGTAGCATTTAATCTATTTACACTTAGATTCTGGTAAGGAGGGATTTACCTCTGCCATTTTTCTGTTTGTTTTCTATGCTTTATAGTTCTTTTTGGTCCTTCATTTTATCTGTTAGTACCTTCTTATGTGTTTCATTGATAGTTATAGCGAAATACTTTTATTCTCTTCTCATTTCCTTATGTGAATATTCTATACCTATTTCCTTTGTGGTCACTATAGAGATTAAATTTAACAGTTATAACAATCTAATTTGAATTTAAGCTAACCTAATTTCGATAGCATACAACAACTCTTCTATACAGCTCTGTTCCCCTTATTATTGATGTCAAAGATTACATCTTTATACATTGTGTGCCAAATAACATACATTAATGGTTTTTATGCATTTGTCTTTTAAACAATTTAGAAAGCAAAAAAAAAAAAAAAAAGAGTTATAGTCATCTCTCAGTATACATGGGGGATTGGTTCCAGGATACAGACACACACTCACCCCTCCCCACATACCAAAATCTGTGCATAGTAAAGTCTCACAGTCAACCTGGGTAAGTGAGCCCACTTATACAGAAAGTTGGTCCTGGGGAGCGCCTGTGGCTCAAGGAGTAGGGTGCTGGCCCCATGTGCTGGAGGTGGCGGTACAAACTGCAAACAAAAAGTTGGTCCCCTATATAGGCAGATTGCCCATCCTGTGACTATTGTATTTTCAATATATATTTGGTCGAAAAAATTTGCATATAAGTGGACCCATGCAATTCAAATCTGTGTTGTTCAAGGGTCATCAATATAAACCAAATTACAATACTACTTTTTATTACCCATACATTTACCTTTAAAAGAGATTTTATTTCTTCATACAACTTTGAGTTACTGTCTAGCTTCCTTTCCTTTCAACCTGAAGGATTCCTTTTTTCATTTTTTGCAGGGTGGGCTTTGTAATGAACTTTCTCAGGTTTGGGGGGTTCTTTTTTTTTTTTCTTTCTTTTTGCTTTTTGTCTAGAAATGTCTCCATTTCTCTCTCATTTTTGAAAGAGAGTTTTGGTGGTTATAAAATTCTTAGTTGACAGGGCTTCCTCCCACCCAGCACTTACAAAATATCAATCCACTGCTTATTGACCTAATTTCAAATGAGAATTCATATAATAATATAATTGAGAATACTTAATGTATGACAAGTTACTTCCCTCTTGTTGCACTAAGATTCTTTGTATTTGGCCTTTGACACTTGGAGTATAATGTGTCTTGGTGAGGATTTCCTTGTGTTTATCCTACTTAGAGTTTGTTAAGTTTCTTGGATGTATAGATTCACTTCTTGCATCAAATTTGGGAGGTTTTTGGCTGTTATTTTTCAAATAACTTTTCTTCCTCCTTCTCTGTCTCTTCTGCTCTTAGGAGTCCCACAAAGAGAATGGTCCTCCATTTGGTGGTGATGATATTCCACAGACAAAGTAGGCTCTGTTCACTTTCTTTATCCTTTTTTTTCAGTTTCTGGCCGGGGCTGGGTTTGAACCCATCACCTCTGGTGTATGGGGCCAGCGCCCTACTCCTCTGAGCCACAGGCACCACCTGCACTTTCTTTATCCTTTTTCTTTGTTTTCCAGACTCAGCAAGTTCATTGGTTTTATCATCAAGTTCACTGATTCTTCTGCTTGCTCAAATATGCTTTTGAACCTCTCCAGTATACTTTTTTCATTTCAGGTATTATATTTTTAAGCTTCAAAATTTGGGGGGGGAGTTATTTAAAATAATTTCTATCTACTTATATTCCTTTTTTCTTCTATATATTTTACCTGTATTTTTCTTGTCTTACTTTAGATCTCTGAGCATCTTTAAGACAGTTATTTTAAACTCTTTGTCTAGTAAGTCCATTATCTGGGTTTATTCAGGTATGTTTTCTGTTAATTTATTTTATTCCTCTGAATGAACGATAGCTTGCTTCTTTGTGATTTTGTTGTTGTTGTTGTTGAAAACTGTTGATTCTTATTTGTTAACTCTGAAAATTAGGTTTGCCTCCTTCTCCAAGATTTGCTGTTTTTTTGATTACTAAATAGTGACTCTGTGTCTGGAATCAACCTGAATTGAAAGCTCAATGTAGTCTAAGTTTTTTTTTATTTATTTTTTTTCCCCTGAGACTGTGTTTTTCTCTGGTCATGCATGGTGGCTTTTGAAATTCCCCTTAATACATGTTCCTCTGCCACCAAATATACAATAAAACAGACAGCTCCTTTAAACCTCCTGGAACCCACATCATCTGGTGGGAGTTGGAACAATGGAAGTCACATCCAAGTCCTCATCTCAGTGAATAGAGCAACAATCTGCAATCAAAACACAAAATTGCAATATTTGGAGGATATTTATTGCCCACACTTGCTCTAGAAAAATGCTCCAGAAATACACATTGCTGTACCCACAATTTCTTCCCATGGGACTAGAGGAGGGGTGAGGGCTGGGTAGCCCTCACTGATGGCTCAATGACCTAAATTAACTGCAGTTGATCAGACAGGATATCTCTTGGAGTTTGCAAATGTTCAGAGGAACTCCAGAGTACCAAAATATTCATTTCAGTATTTGCCATTAAAATTGCTTTTCAGGTGGAGAGACAAATTCATGGTGTTTCCCATCCACCATATTTCCTCTCACTGCTATACATTTTCTGACATCTTGCCAACGAATTGATATTTCAGATTTACTCCGAGACGGCTTTGGGGCCAATCCCCTTTTCTATTGCCTGATTGCCGAAGTATACAATAAAAAAAAAACATCAGGTAAAGTAGATATTTCTTCTTCAATTTAATCTGGAGTATATTTTCTCTATATTTAAAATAGTTATATAGCATACAATGACTATTAAGCAAAGAATAAGAGTATATGTGTATAAACTCGGTTTTATTTTTCTAAACAATAAAATGTAAGGTATGTACTTATGTTTATATATGCATTAAAAATTTGGGCAAAGAATATATACCATACTGTAAAAAGAGAGCTTATCTATTAAAGGTTATAAGGAAATTAAACCTTCAAGATTATACATTTCTATATTATTACTTCTATATTATTATGAACACTTATTACTTTACTAGTTAAAACAAAGAAACTCCAAAGATATTCCATTTGGGGGTAAAGAAGTATGATTCAAAGCTTTAACCTCTGTGTATCTTCTCTTCTCTCTTCTTTGGCAAAGTGACTGTTGGATTTGCCATGTACTACTTTACATACAACCCCTGGATTGGCAAGTTACTTTACCTAGAGGACTTTTATGTCATACAAGCTTACCGAGGTAAAACTAAAATTCTTACCTATAAATACTTTAAAAATGAAAATGACACATATACATTAAAGAATAGAGATAGGGCTTTAAAATATATATGGTATTTAAGTTTGTTTAGGTTACTCATTTCTATTTCATGAGCCTGTTAACAATCTTAGTTATTCTTGCATGCAGTAAGAAATCAAAAATAGACTAGAAAGACATTATTTTTATTAGTTTCCTTAAAGGTTTAACTAAGCCATACCTATATTCTATCTTTATAAAATTCTTTGACATTTTAGGTTGATTTTGCATAGAAATATATAAGAAATATACCCTGTTATATAATACAATAGTGACAGAGACTAATTTGTTCTTCAATGATATTTAAAGTAAACCCAGAGTCTTTTCTATTATCTTTGGTACCACATTCCTATTAGGAAAAAAAGATTTATGAGTTGTGTTTCCTCAAGCTATTAAGAATATATAACAATCAGATACAGGCCTTTATATCTTATTTCTTTTAAACTATAGCAAATGACCAGTTAAGTGGAATTTGTGCTTTTCATTTTGCATTGTCTATTTTAAAGGTCTAGGTATTGGAGCTGAAATGCTGAAGAGGCTAAGTCAGGTATGTACTGTAATTCATAGTGATATTTGACACACTAACTTTTCTTCATCAAAATGTTTTAACAGGGCATAAATTAAAAAGTTAATCTCATAATTTGAACATAACTCCAACATATACTTTAAATTTTTATTAAAATTTAACTAGATTTTCAAACCAGATATTTATACAGATAATATATGAGTTATATCTAATTGAAAATTGGTTTATATATAATCCACAACCAAATTATATACCTTTTTTGCTATCAGGTAGAAGCATGACGAAGATGAGAACAATTGTATCCATAAAATAGGTAGACAGTATAAATATGAAAAGAGTATAAAAAAAGATTCTTTTGTATTTTAGAAATATATAAGAACATTTGTTCCTTAGGCAAACTTTTTCTATAAAGAATTTTTACCAATTGATTTGGGCTTTTATTTTTTATTTATTTGTTTTTGTTTAGCAAGCCCAGACTAGGTTTGAACCCACCAGCCCCAATCAATGGGGCCAACATTCTAACCATTGAGCTACAGTCACCCAACTCAATTTGGGATTTTAGAGAGGTTTTAAAGCTCATAATAGTAGTACTTTTTTTCTTTTTATAGCTATAGAGAAGTCCAGACAATAATTACTATATTATTATTTGGAAGTATTATGTACATATATGCCTTGTATATAGTAGAACTTTAATAAAATAAATGCATTATTGAAGACTATACATTTAAATAAAATAATCTTTGTTTGTTTTTAAACAGATAGCCATCAGAAGCCAATGTAACTGTATGCACTTTCTTGTTGTCATTTGGAACCAGGCTTCTATTGACTACTATACTCGTCGAGGGGCTTTAGACCTTTCCTCTGAAGAGGGCTGGCATCTGTTCAGGTTTAACAGAGAAGAACTCATGGACATGGCAAGGGAAGAATGAAAGAGGCCTCATAACAACCCTTCCCAACCTAGCCTCCAACATTTGAATGTCATCTGAGTCTAACAGCAGTTTGACATTGAATACAGCAAGTGATCACTACATTGTTGTTTGAGCAGATATTTTATTTTGAAATAGATTTTGCTGATCTAGTCAGCTCTCTATTGTCCAAACTAATATATTAATGGCTAGTAGCAGAATTGATAATTCCCAAATCCCTTATACTTGGCTTTGGGCTATTTATTTTTTACCTTCTTTCATCAAATTTAAGATACTTATTTTTTCACATTTTAACATATCTGCAACTAGGATAACTGTAAGGATCAACTGGAAATATTTTTTTCTTAAAGTTGTATGATGTGTCTTAAATTTGATAAAATATGGGTATATTTGAATATAAACAGACCTGAGGTTTAAAAAAACTTAATTTCAAATACTGGAGTTAAATTCTGAAGAGCTTACTTATAAAGAACTAATGAGTAAACTGCTTGCCTACCTTGAGCAGAACTATATTCGATCTCTGAAAATCTATAGTTTTTTGGTTATACTCACTTAGGACAGATACCACATACCACACTGTATTTGTTTATGTAAAACAAAGATAGAGCAGAATAATACAGAAAAGCATTCTAAAAGGAGACAATAGCATAGGAGAGAAAAAGGCAATAAACAACAAAGCCTGTTGAAAAAACAAGTGGTATGTCATACATACAATATACATTGGCAGTAAGGTGGGTGGGGAGAGGCAAGATAGAATTAGTAGGTAAGCTGGGATCAAATATACATGGCTTTGTATATCAAAGTAAGGAATTTTGATTTGATTCTGTAGGTAATGATGAGCCATTGAAGATTTCAGAAAGACTACTATTTGTAATAGTTATCAGAAAAACAACTGTGCCATAATAATAGGACAAATGATTTAGAATAGGGTAGAAGACACAATGTTAGCTTAAACTAAACACTTACTCCCAATTTCCTACTCCTTGCATTCCTTACTATAGGAAAAGAAAAACATAATTTCTCTATCTTCCTTGAACTAAGTGTATGGCAATGTGACAAGTTTTTGTGGAGATATACACAGAAGTCTTCTGAGGAGATTTTAAAGTAGTATATACTTTTCTGATAAAAGGGGTTTACAAACCTCTTGTGCACTTTTTTTTTCTGCCTCATTCCTACTTTACACGTGTAAGTGCTCTCTGGAGGTACAAAAGTCATCTTTTGATGAGGTGACAAACCAGTATGCAAAAGAGAACAAAATGGAAAGTAAGAAAGCCTAGGTCATTCATGGCAACAATGAGACACTGTCCCAACGCTGTACTGACTAATTCCAGGCTTTAAATAGATATTTATTTATTTATTTTTTTTGTAGAGACAGAGTCTCACTGTACCGCCCTCGGGTAGAGTGCCGTGGTGTCACATGGCTCACAGCAACCTCTAACTCCTGGGCTTACACGATTCTCTTGCCTCAGCCTCCCAAGCAGCTGGGACTACAGGCGCCCGCCACAACACCCGGCTATTTTTTGGTTGCAGTTTGGCTGGGGCTGGGTTTAAACCCGCCACCCTCGGCATATGGGGCCGGCGCCCTACTCACTGAGCCACAGGCGCCGCCCTAGATACTTATTTTTTAAAGTATTGACTAGTTTACTGTTACTTGTAAGCAGAACACATTCTAAAATGAGAGACAGCATGATTGGTGGTAAACAGATTAGCCAAGTGACTACTACAGTAACCCAAGAAAGTGATAATGAAGCCTTGAACAAGAGTAATAAATAGGATTAAAGAAAGTAGAATAGATTTGAGAAATAAGACATAAGGAGTAGGGAGGGAATAAATGAAATTTTGTTTTAGGCATGTTGCCATTAGGATATTATGGGACATTATATGAATATAACTAATAGATAATTAGAAATATGGGTCTATACACTAGAAAAATATGGGAGCTGGAAATACAAATAATGACATATAAATGGTGGCTGAATTCAGTGAAGTCTGTTAAATGAAAAGAGCATGAAGAATGAGAAAAGAGGACTATGGATGCAACCTCCTTTAAAGGATTCAAAGCAAGAAAAGAAGGATGAAGAATATTAAGAGAAGCAGGAGTGACAGAAAGAAAGGGGGTAAGTGAGTTTTGAGGAGGAAGTGGTGAAAAGTTAATAAAGAGGCCAAGATGTCACAAATGAGGGGTTGGAAGTACAGAAGAAAGGGACAATAATTACTTTTAAAGAGATATGGCAATTATAGGAAGGAGAGATAAAAGACAGCTTGAGGGAAGAAGCAGTTATAGAAAGGTCTTAGCCTTGTCTTTTATTCTTGCTTTAGGATAGAGAAGACCTGCAGCTATTTAGAGATTGAGGGAAAGAAAATAGTGAGAGAAAAAACCAAAGACTGAAGATTAAACAGGATGGAATATGATTCTGGAAAACATGGGACGGAATGAGATCAGGCACACAAAGCAGCATTTGCCTTAGAAAAGGGAGATGCATAGATTAATGTAGTTAGGTCTTCAAGGTAGAGGGGAAGAAGCTGGGAATGGTCACATCTCATAATTTACTTTTTTTCTGTCTTGGCATGGTGGTTCACAACTATAATCCTGCCGCGCCCACGGCATTACTGCCGAAGCGAGGCTGCCACGGACCACCCTGTCGGTGGGCTCCAGTCCGAGGGAAAGCAGGGAGAAGGAACGAGGAAAGTTGAGAGGTTGGCGCAGGAATGACAGTCTGGCACACTACGGGTTAAAGTATGCAGCTGCAAATTTTACTGAGAGTATATGTTGGTATTTATACATTTTCTTTCCAAGGTTCAAACAATGCAATCTTCATTCTGCTTATGCTTGTAAATTATCTTTGTGTCTGTATATGTGGTTTATCATGCATTACATGTTTTCAAGGTTTTGCTCTCCGGAGGGAGGTGGTTTATCAGTAACACCTGCTTACTCCCTCTTTAGGAATGTCAAGGCTTACAACTCTTTTCAGTCCTGCAACTCTTTTCAGTTTCTTATGATCTTATTTTTAAAACAGCTGGACATATTCTTTTATGTATAATGCTTGACTACTTTTATATATATTTTCTATATATTTTTACTCTTATTAGTAACTATACTTTGATTCATAATTGATTGTTTGTTAAACATTAAACTACTCTATTGATTTGTATTACATATGAAAATTAGTGAAGCAAGATGTTTGAACAAATCTTTATTGTGGGAGGTCATGTCTTGTAAAAGTTCTGCTTATGCATTCATTCTGTTTTTTCTGTCCCCACTGATATTTATGGTGGGAAAAACCTCTTTGTGTGTTCATTAGTAGTGCCACTGAGTCTAGCAAGCTCATGAGGTGGTGTTATATTTGGATCAACAGTGTATTGTGTTCATTCTTAAGAAAGTACATATTGATAGTTTATCAGAACAAACAGACTTCTGGTACAGAATGACAAACACATGAATAGATGCCACAATCTTTAAACTTAAGCGGGTAACCGAGCATGCTAGGCAACATTTCTGATGCTGTGCATACTGGGGGCGCTGGGGGCTAAGCTCCGTGGAGCACAATCCACCTTCCCGTCGTTCTAGAACGCGGACAGCGCCGCCTCACTACGGCTATGGTGCCGTGGGTGCGGCACGAGGCGGCGCTGACCGCGTTTAGAACGCCGGTAAGGAGGCTTGTGCTCCACGGAGCTTCGCCCTCAGCGACCCCTGCACAAACAGCATCAGAAACGGTGCTCTACGTGCCAAGTCACCTGCAGGAGCTTGAACGACCGTGGCAGTCTTTAAAATTTATCACTTTGTTTTTCTTTAACATAAGTCTGTGTGTTCTATTACTAATCACAATGTGCTTTCTCAGGGCCGGACCCATTGCACTGCAGGATGAGATAAGGCACGAGCTTGCTAGGCTCAATGCCGCCTATAAGTCAGGCACTAAGATGTTTAAGTAATAAATACCTTCACAGTAAATACCAATGATTTCAGACAATGTATAGATGTTTTGTTACAAGAAGAATCATTTATAACTAGAATAGACAATGATCATATACAAATCAAAATAGTACAATCACGCAAAGGCAGGGAAAGCAGGATAAACAGAAAAGTAAGAAATTATGCCAGCCTTCCCTTTGCCTTGAGCAGTTAGCAAAAAAATGCAAACCTTGTTATCTCTGGAAAGAGGAAGAAGCAAACAACTTCACAACCATGCTGAGACCAGCTCTTTTATAATGAGTTAAACTTTGTACTGTTTAGTCTGGACATGCTTTTGACTGTTATCAACAAAAGGCAGAGCAATTGAATTGTTGTTGAAAATGTCTCGAATAATCAGAACTTACCTAAGCATGAAAAACTGCAAACATAAAGGAAAGATCTGTACATCTAAGTAAATGATTGTAACTCTCCCACTAACTCAAAATAACTCTTGTGTATGACGCCCCCTGCCTGTAAGAAAAAGTGTATAAATACTTGCATACTTTCACAGTAAAATTGCAGCTGCATACTTTAACCCGTAGTGTGTCAGACTGTCATTCCTTCGCCGATCTCTCAACCTTCCTCGTTCCTTCTCCCTGCTTTCCCTCGGACTGAAGCCCACCGACAGGGTGGTCCACGGCAGGTGGCGCCTCGAACAGGGACCTGAAGGACAGGTAATCTTCTCTCTTTTTCTTTCTTTTTCAAGGTTGAGGACGGCTCTTACCAGGGAGCTGCAGTCCCGCCGGTAAAGGCTGACCGGTTAAGTGTAAGTAATCACAGGATTCATGGGGCACGCACTAACTAAGGAAGAAAGAATGTTGAGTATTAGGTTACAGCGTATGTTGGCTAAAAACGGGTTCAATGTGTCCCTCAAGCGGTTGGAGGATCTTATGCATTTTATTAAGCATGTCAGCCCTTGGTTCGTGGAAGAAGGGTCACTGTCTTTGGATGATTGGAAAAGAGTTGGACGGGAAATGCGCCGTTATATGCAGGCGAACGGGGAACATACACTCCCAGCTCAGACTTTTCCCCTATGGTTACAGATTAGAGAGTTATTGACTGACACCACGTCTTTTGAAGCATTCGTACGTGAAACTGCTTCTGACTCTAAAAGTCAGCCTATATATGAGAATGTTGCAGCAGAAGATGCTATAGAAGGGGAGATGGAGCCTCTGTGTGCTACGGCTACGGCCCCCCCGTTACCGGGACCAGAGGGCTCCTTTGATGATGACTGGGATTTGGCCGATGAGATGGAAAAACAGGATGAAGAAGAGGATTTCTTTGATCATGATCATAAGCCCCCCATAGCGTTTGTGAATACGGCAAAGGCACGTCCAACTAAGCGGGTTCCTCGCCCCCCTTTGCCACCCATGGGTTTTCAGGGCGCTATGCGAGAGGCCCGCAGACAGGGGGATTGCACTTTTACATTCCCAATCAGAGAATCAACAATTGACAATGAGAACCCTGTATCGGAACCTCTGCCTCTTAAAACGCTAAAAGAATTACAGCAGGCTGTCCGTACTTCGGGCGCCTCTGCGCCCTATACTTTGCAGATTGTAGATCTGGTTGCAAGCCTTTGGCTCACCCCTTATGCAAGACTGGAGGAAGCCATTAATAGGATGCTCCCACCGTCAGAGGGCACATCATTGTTACTTAAACAATTAGCTTGGGAAAATGCCAACACGCTGTGTCAAGATCTTATACGACCTCTGAGAAAGGCAGGTACTTTACCAGATTATATTAAAGCATGCATGGATGCCTCACCAGCTATAGTCCAAGGTATGGCTTATGCTGCAGCAATGCAAGGACAGAAATTCAGCGCCTATGATAAAAATACCTTCAATAAAGGAGGTAAGGGGCCAAGAGCTCCTGCTAACACTTGTTACAATTGTGGCAAGCCAGGACATATGCAGAAGGACTGTAAGCGGTCCACTGCCAATAAGCCGAGGGGAGACCCACCCGGCTTATGCCCCCGTTGTAAAAAGGGGCGACATTGGAAAAATGAATGTAAATCAAAATTTCATAAGGATGGAACCCCCTTGAATAATGACAAGGGTGACTCAGATCCTGAAGAACAGGAAATGAGAAAATCAAAAAACTAGAGAGGGGGTGTTCTCCCAGCCCTGACCCCAAGGGAGATCGTGCTGCACTGCAGGGCACGCAGCAACCGTCCACTTTAAATCCTCAGGCGCCTGAATTCACTATTCATAATCTCCAAAGAGGCACACCTGGAAGTGCAGATTTAGATTTAGCAAGTGAAAAAGATGTCTTACTATCCAAATGGGACGGTGTTACTTTAATCCCCACTGCAGTAAAAGGGCAACTTTTGCCTGGAACGGTTAGAATTATAATAGGTAGAAGTTCAAATTATACTAAAAACTTTGAAGTCATCCCAGGAGTAGTTAACTCAGACACCCAAAATACTATCAAAATAATGGTTAGGGCATTAGTAGAGACTACACAAATTCACAAAGAACAAAGAATTGCCCAATTATTGTTATTACCATATGTCCCTTTACCCAATCCTCACTTGAAGTCAACTAGGGAACAAGGTCAGTTCAGCTCCACTGATTATGTGGCTCTAGTACGTGATTTAAATAAAAAACCATTTCAAAAGGTAAAATTGAATGGAAAGACATTTAAAGGGTTAATGGACACAGGGGCTGACAAAACCTGTATTGCAGCTTCTGAATGGCCTCAGTCCTGGCCAGTACGCAGAACCGGTTCTTCTTTAATTGGTCTTGGCTCAGCTTCAAGAGTTATGCAAAGTTCAGCTTATCTTTCCTGGGAGTTTGAGGGAAAGGCAGGAGTTATTCAACCATATGTACTGCCTTCCCTACCTTTTACTCTGTGGGGCAGAGACATCTTAAGCTCTATGGATCTTAAATTAATCACTGCTGATCATTTGAATGACCAGCATTTTATATAGGGGCCACTGCAGAAAATCATGCAGTTAAAATAACTTGGTTAACAAATAAAGGACCAGATGTCCTCATAACTTCGGGACGAGGGTATGCTTGTGTTTTTCCACAGGATGCGGAATCACCCATCTGAATTCCAGACCGACTGGTCAAGCCAGCTCCTCCGGAAAAAACAATGCAGAAGGAAACGCCAGCGGCCGCTGCAAGATCTCACCCGCCGCTTGGAAAAAATGAAAGTACACTCGCCGATAGCGAACAAAATCACCTGGACGCAAGTTAAAACTCTTACTCAACAAGCCAAACAACTACTACTTTCTCAGGGAAAAATCCCTGACTCCTTGCATGTATTTTATAGCTTTCTTAACCCTCATTTCAAGTCCCAAAGTGGAAAGTGCAGTCTATTGGACATATATTCCTAATCCACCTTTGTTACACCCTGTAGGATGGCTAGATCCAGAACCTATAAAAATTTTAACTAATGACACCCTCCGTTTAGGAGGCCTCCAGGATTCAGAGTCACGGGAACATGCTTCCTCCTTTGTCAATTTTACAGGCAGAGCGGATTTGCTCCCCATCTGCCTTACCTTAAAAGGAAGACCCCCACCATTTTGTGTACAAACAGAATTTAGAGTGTTTTTAACAGACGCTCCGGACCCTAATGACTCCAATAAACGCTTTGTGTGGGAATATGAAATGACAACCCTAGGCTATGCTAATTTCAATGAGACCTTTGAAAAGGTAACTACTCTACCTATTCCCAACTGTAAAGAAAAACATAGAGACATTAATCAATTTTGGGATTCGTCCCTAACTAAAACTCCTGTGTGGTTGACATGCGGGTTTGCTGATGCAGCCAGTCGGCATGTCCCAGTCAATTCTAAATTTATTATTTGGGACTATTCTGCTTCCTCTGGGGAGGGTACTTATGAAAAATATTTAACGGATAATAGTGTAAAATTCCATAGATATAGATGGTCATCTTTCCCTCCTCAAAAGATTAGACGTTGGTATTCAGCTGGTCTAGTTGAACCAGTATGGGTAGCACAAGGACAAAATAGAACACAAACTCATTATGACTTATTCAGGTTGGTTACTACGTCCAATGTAATATTAGAAAAGAAACCAAGTATGACAAGATCTGCAGCTATACCTGTTAGAGTGTGTGTAGGATATCCCTATGCTTTGCTATTGGCATCTACAAAGTCTTTCAGTATAATTAAACATAACAAATCTTATAAAGTCACTTGTATTGCATACAAATTAACCAATTGTATTGCTTCTTTTGACATATTACATGTTAAACTTAAAGTAATGATGATTGTTAAGCGGCCTTCTTATGTTATGTTACCTGTTGACTTACAAGGTGATCCATGGTATGACAATACAGCATTACAAGTTTTAGAAACACTTAATGAATTAATTAGACCCAAAAGATTTGTAGCAACCTTAATTTTAAGTATTGCAGCTTTAATTTCTATAATCACCACCTTTGCTGTAGCTACTACAGCTTTGGTGCAACAAGTACATACTGCACATTATGTTAATGCTCTTAGTAGTAATGTAACCCTTGCTTTAATAACTCAAGTTAGTATTGATAATAAACTACAAACCAAATTAAATATATTAGAAGAAGTAATGTTAACTTTAGGTCAAGATATTAAGTATATACAGCAGAAACTACAAACAAAGTGTCACTCAGCATTTCAGGCCATTTGCATTACACCTTTGCCATATAATGTATCTGACTCATGGAACAAAGTACAAGCACATCTTCAAGGTGTCTGGAAAGACAATGATATTACTCACGATTTACATGGCTTACAACAAAATATTACAGCCCTGAGTCAAGCTCACCTGCCAGTAACTTCTCTTAATACATTAGCCCAATCTTTAACTAATGGGTTTAAAGCACTCAATCCTCTTGACTGGATCCAGTATATTGTGCTCATAGCCATTATTGGTTGTTTGTTATTTTGTGTTGTGTTATTGTTGCCATGTCTCATACGGTGTCTGTTTTCCTCTATTAACTCTATACGCCAAGAAGTCTTTGAACTGCGGTTTAAAAACAAAAAAGGGGGAAATGCCGCGCCCACGGCATTACTGCCGAAGCGAGGCAGTGCTGACCGCGTTTAGAACGCCGGTAAGGAGGCTTGTGCTCCACGGAGCTTCACCCCCAGCGACCCCTGCACAAACGGCATCAGAAACAGTGCTCTACGTGCCAAGTCACCCGCAGGAGCTTGAACGACCGTGGCAGTCTTTAAAATTTATCACTTTGTTTTTCTCTAACATAAGTCTGTGTGTTCTATTACTAATCACAATGTGCTTTCTCAGGGCCGGACCCATTGCACTGCAGGATGAGATAAGGCACGAGCTTGCTAGGCTCAATGCCGCCTATAAGTCAGGCACTAAGATGTTTAAGTAATAAATACCTTCACAGTAAATACCAATGATTTCAGACAATGTATAGATGTTTTGTTACAAGAAGAATCATTTATAACTAGAATAGACAATGATCATATACAAATCAAAATAGTACAATCACGCAAAGGCAGGGAAAGCAGGATAAACAGAAAAGTAAGAAATTATGCCAGCCTTCCCTTTGCCTTGAGCAGTTAGCAAAAAAAATGCAAACCTTGTTATCTCTGGAAAGAGGAAGAAGCAAACACTTCACAACCATGCTGAGACCAGCTCTTTTATAATGAGTTAAACTTTGTACTGTTTAGTCTGGACATGCTTTTGACTGTTATCAACAAAAGGCAGAGCAATTGAATTGTTGTTGAAAATGTCTCGAATAATCAGAACTTACCTAAGCATGAAAAACTGCAAACATAAAGGAAAGATCTGTACATCTAAGTAAATGATTGTAACTCTCCCACTAACTCAAAATAACTCTTGTGTATGACGCCCCCTGCCTGTAAGAAAAAGTGTATAAATACTTGCATACTTTCACAGTAAAATTGCAGCTGCATACTTTAACCCGTAGTGTGTCAGACTGTCATTCCTTCGCCGATCTCTCAACCTTCCTCGTTCCTTCTCCCTGCTTTCCCTCGGACTGAAGCCCACCGACAGGGTGGTCCGCGGCATAATCCTAGCACTCTGGGAGGCTGAGGGAGATGGATTGCTTGAGCCCAGGAATTCAAGACCAGCCTGAGAAAAAGTGAGATCTCATCTCTAATAAAGATGAAAAAACTAGCTGGGCATTACGGCCTATAGTCCTAGCTACTTGGGAGGCCGAGACAAGGGGGATCGCTTGAGCCCAAGAGTTTGCGGGTGCTGTGAGCTCTGATGCCATAGCACTCTAGCCTGGGCAACAGATTGAGACTCTGTCTTAGAAAAATTATATTTTTCCTCCATGAAATAAGAGACATATTCAACTTCAGCAGGCATAGGAGATTTGATGATAATAGAAAAGCTTGTAATACCTTGTCTGGGGGAAAAGAAAGAATAAACCACCTGAGAATCAGTGAAGGATTGCCAGGAAGTATTATTTGGGGGCCCATGTAGCACATGACCATTTTAAATAGGTGGAGATGTTTTTTGGCATTTAATAGAAGTTAACACATTAATAAAACAAAGAAACAAATCCAAGCCCAAGTGCCACAAAATATGGGTATTTTATTCCAGCTCTATCAAATGAACAAAAGTGGGGAACACATACTTCCACACACCATTCTAATTTAACTGACATTAATTCAGAAAAGCTATAGCAGATATATATGTGTATACATATAAGCATGTATATATGTGTATTCACACACATGTGAATTTCAGATTTTAGTCTCATTGTTATTTATCTTCGTTTTTTTTTTTTAATAAATTCCCTTAAAAGTCATCACATGCAACCTAATACTTTTACCTGTGTCTCTTCATCAATCATTTCATATTATTTGGATTTCATTCAGTGTATTTTAATCATCTATAAGGTTGGTCAAATAGCACATTTGAAGATGTAAGGGAAATGCTTGATTTAAGTTATACTCTATGTGTCAGTTACCCATTACATGAATTTTATTTTTTATCATTATTTGCAACTTCACACCTCTTGTGGTTTCTATGCAGTCTGTGCAGTCTACTTCAGCTTCTAGTGCTGTACATATCTGTATCTTCTGGGTGAGACTGCCCATGATCCATGAGCTTGGGGTCAGGCATAAACTGTGTAGTACCTGATAAAGTATTAAAATGAAAAAAAAAATAGTCATTAAAAAATTATTATTGGTATTTTGGAAGACAGCATTGAATAAATCAGATAAAAATCTCTGCCAACATGGACCTAACATATGAGTTAGGTAACATGAACAACAAAACTAAGTAAAATATAGTATCAGATGGTGGTAAGTACTATGCAGAAAAATATAATGGAGAGTGGTATATAGAATTCTTGGGTGATTTGCAGTTTCAAACAGTGCAGCCAGGGAAAGCTTTCTGGAAAGGTGATATTTGAGCAAATAACTGAAGGATGTAAAGATGTGTGCCTTACAAAGTTCAGTAGGCAATGTATTCCAGGATGAGCAGATGGCAAGTGTAATGGACCTGAGGCATGTCTGAGGAATTGATATGGCTGGAACAGAGTAAACAAGATGATCTATATGGGATTGGGGGAGGCAGTAAGAGAGTGATAGATGTGATCAGAAAGACAATGGAAGGCTAGGTTACATAGACCATGGTAAAGATGCCAGCTATTATTTTAAGTGTTATGAGAAGGTATTGGACAATTTTGAGTAGAGAAGTAACATGATGCTATGCTTTTAAAAAGATCACTCTTGGGTATGAGAAGAAGAAACTATAGGGGAATCATGGTATAAACAGGGAGACTAGTCAGTCATTACAGTAGTCCAGAAGTGATTCTGAGGGCTTTAACCAGGGTGGTAGCAATGGAAATGGTGAAAAAGGATCAGATTCTAGATAATTCTAAATGTAGAATGGGCATGATTTCCTAAATGGATTGAGTAGGTCATGTGAGAGAGACTCTTTAACCTGGGAATCTGGAAGAATGGAATTCTTATTACTGAGATACGGAAAATTGCTAGAGAAGCAGGTTTTGGGGGAAAGCATATAAATTTAGGGTGTGCTGAATTTGAATTAATTACTAAATATGTGAGTACAAATTTTAAATAGCAACTAGAAACATAAGCCCTTAAGAGTTCAGAGGAAGCTTGGGTTCTTTTTCTAAGTTTTAAAGTCCTAAACTACATATGGCAATTAAAACTATGGGATTATATAAAATCACCTAGAGTCAGAATAGGTCCTAGGAAGGAGCCCTTTGGATTAATAAGATTAGGAGAGGTTAAGGTTAGGAGAATGTAGCAGAGAAGACAGAAAAGGAAAGCCAGTGTGTGAATAGGAGAACTAAGAGCAAATATCCTACAGGCCAAGTGAACGGATTGTTTCAAGGAAGAGGGAGTTTAACCTGTATTAAAAGTTACTAATGGGTGCTCGCTTCGGCAGCACATATACTAAAATTGGAACGATACAGAGAAGATTAGCATGGCCCCTGCGCAAGGATGACATGCAAATTCATGAAGCGTTCCATATTTAAAAAAAAAAAAAAAAAGAAAAAAAAGTTACTAATGGACTGCATACGATGGAGATTGAGAATTGATTCCTGGATTTGTGAATGTGTAGATCAGTTGTGATCTTGACATGCTTACTGTGTGACAAGCAAGATGTTATTTTCATACATTATCTCCTAATACCACCATGAGGTAGATTCTAGTTTTGTATTATCCTTGTTTTAGAGATAAGGACATTTAAATTTAGAGAGATTAAGTAACTTGACCAATGTCATTCAGCTAATAAATGGTAGAATCAGGACTGAATCCATGTTTGCCCGAAACCAGCACAACACCCTGGACCTTCTGTCAGGGGTCCTCAAACTGCGGCCCACGGGACACATGAGGCGGTGTGATTGTATTTGTTCCCGTTTTGTTTTTTTACTTCAAAATAAGATATGTGCAGTGTGCATAGGAATTTGTTCATAGTTTTTTTTTTTCTTTTTAAACTATAGTCCAGCCCTCCAACGGTCTGAGGGACAGTGAATTGGCCCCCTGTTTAAAAAGTTTGAGGACGCCTGGATTAGAGTATTAACAATCTCATATCATTATTTTTAATATTAAATATGATAATGCATACAAATGCTGCATAAAATACCTCATGAATGGTAGGCAAGCAAAAGACAACTATTTTTTCCATTTGTGACAAAAAACTAAAAATGTGTTTTTCAGAATTTTTTATTTTAAATGTATTTTTCAAAATCTGATTCATTTTAAAAGTGACTTTATTACTTTGGGAGCCACCATTATTTTTCCATAGAAAAATTTAATTTCTAGTTTTATAATAACAGATTTAAATATAATGATTTATCTTATACCTATCTTTTCAGAAATGTTTTATTTTATTTTTTATTTTTTTGAGACAGAGTCTCAAGCTGTCGCCCTGGGTAGTGCCAAGGCGTCACAGGTCACATCAACCTCACACTGTTGGGCTTAAGTGAGTCTCTTGCCTTAGCCTCCCAAGTAGCTGGGACTACAGGCACCCGACACAACGCCCAGCTATTTTTGGTTGCAGTTGCCATTGTTGTTTAGCTATCCTGTGCCAGGTTCGAACCCATCACCCTTGGTGTATGTGGCAGGTGCCGTAACCACTGTGCTACGTACAGGTGCCAAGCCAGAAATATTTTATAAAGTGTGACATACTTATATATAACTTTATCACCAGATTTGTAAGTAATTACTACTCATGAAAGAACAGGTAATACAATTCTCTATAGGACGGCAATTCCTAACCTGCTGTCCCTTTGCAAGGGAGGAGGTCTGTAATAGAATTCATATGTACTATTTAACTTGGATGAGGGAAATTTGTCTTTATTTTCACTAACCTCTGATTGAAAATAGACATTTTCTTCAACAGTGAATGCAGGAAACAACAGTATTAATAGTACTTTAGATTTTGTCACCAATAGAAATCATTGATATTTTTGCATAATATTACAGTTACCCACTATCTCACAATATTTACATTTACCATCACTTAACAATGTTAGTTATTAGAACTATCGTTATACATTATTGTTTAATACATTTAGGGAACCTCATACATTACTATGTATTTTATTTTTTGAATTTGAAAACATTATTTTGACAAGAGCTCATCCCACAAAAAAGGCTAGAAACCAGCTTAGTGGTTCCCTACTCTCCAAGTGCTTTTCTCAATTGTATTTCTACTGCTACCTGGTGGAAGGCATAGACCCACTACAAGTGAAAAATGTACCATAAAGTAACCTTTTTTATCAAGCAGGCATCTGACCAGTGCTAATGTATCAAAATTGCTTAATGTTGTCCATTAATTGACTAAGTTCTCTAGCATTTCTAAACCCTTCATTAATTTATATTTGACCGAAGTCTGGTCAAAGATTTAGCTCACTCTAATTTCCTGGATTAGAAAGGTCCTTTTCCCTTTAAGCTTTCTCTGCCCCTCAAAATTACTTTCATTTTTATCAAAATGTTAACAGCGTACTTTTTTTAAACATGGATAACTTGAATAATGTTTAAGTTGAGGATTTTGTGTGCTCATCACAAGAATAGTGTTCATTGTCACTGTAGGTAAGAATTTAGCCTTCACCCCCTACCACCCTCCCACCTCATCTATATCAACATCTATTGTTTTTTGACTTTTTAATAACAGCCACTCTAAAAGTGGTAATATGGTTTCTCATTGTGGTTTTAATTTGCATTTCACTGATTAGTGATATTGAGCATTTTTTTCATACTTGTTGGCCATTTGTCTACCTTCTTTTGAAAAACATCTGTTCATGTCTTTTTCTTTTGTCTACTTATTAATGGGGTTATTTGATTTTTTCCTTAATAATTTGCATGAATTTTTAGTTTGATTCTGGATATTAACCCTTGGCCATATGTATAGTTTGTGAATATTTTCTCTCATTCTGTAAGCTGTCTACTCTCTTGATAATTTGCTTTGCTTTTCAGAAGCTGCTTAATTTCACTAAATCCTATATACCAGTGGTTCTCAACCTGTGGATTGAGACCCACAGGAACTGTATTAAAGGGTTGCAGCATTAGGAAGGTTGAGAACCACTGCTATATACTATTTATTTTTCATTGTTACTGATCTTGCCCTTAGTGCCTTAGTCATAAATTCTTTACCTAGGCCAACATCTACAGGGTTTTCTTATGGAATTTTTATGTTTTCATGACTTACATTATTTTATCCATCTTGACTTAATTTTGTAAATGGTGAGAGACAGAGGCCCTGTTTCATTCTTCTGCATGTGGTTATCCAGTTTTCCCAGCAACATTTATTGAATAGGGCTTCTTTCTTTAGTGTACATTGTTGTCTGCCTAATTTCTGTCTCCTCAGCACTAAAAAGCCATAGAAAGTTTGGTTTTGTCCTTCAGAAGTTTTGAGGTTGGCTAGGTAATCTCTGTGTTCACAAAAACTCTGGTTAATATTACGTGGGGGAGATTAGCTGTATATGTATGCTCCATCCTCTCCCTCCAGAATAGGAACTGGCAAACATAAATCCTAAAGAGAACATTAGGATTACATACGAAATGTACAAATACTGAATCCCCCCAAATAGTATATAATCAACACTGAATGATGTATTACTATGAACTAAATATTTGTGTCCCCCATAAATTCACATGCTGAGACCCTACCCCACAATGTGATGGTATAAGGAGGTAGGGCGTTTGGGAGGTAATTAGGACTAATGAAGTGATTGAGGGTAGAGCCCTCATGAATGGGATTAATGTCCTTATAAGAGTCCTGAAAGAGGGCAGCACCTGTGGCTCAACGGAGTAGGGCGCCAGCCCCATATGCCGGAGGTGGCAGATTCAAACCCAGCCCCGGCCAAAAACCGCAAAAAAAAAAAAAAAAAAAAAAAAAAAAAAGAGTCCTGAGAGAGCTTGCTTTCCTCTGTTCTCCACTATGTGATGCAATGAGAAATAGGTTGTCTACAAGTCAGAAGAGTACCCTCACCAGAATTTGACTATGCTTCCACCCTAATCTCAGACAGTCAGCATCTATAACAGTGAAAAATAAATTCCTGTTTTTTATAAGTCACCCATTTTATGGTGTATGTGTGTGTTTTTTAAACAGCAGCCTGAATATGATAAGAATGAATAGAATTGGCATCTCTTTCTACCTCTGCATGTATCCTTAGAATGCTTTTTCTATACCTCTTCACCCAGGACAAGCAGAAAAAGGGCTCCAGAATCTACATGTGTGAAGAAAAATACATTAACTAAGGATGGATTTGGCCCCACTATTACAATTTAGTATGTTTCATCTTCACAAAGATACTCTGGAATTGGCAGGCATATAGAAAAATAAACAGATACATTATATTCTTGTGGGAATATAGTCAAGTCTGAGTTATTTAAAGACAGTCTAAAAATTATATAACTCATCTTTTATAACAGAGGAAAATAGTAAAACCTAAATCTTTACTCCTAGATAACTCCTGTTATCTTTACTATAACAGAGGAAAATAGTAAAACCTAAATCAGACTTGTTATTCAGTAACAGTTGTTGTAAAGATTAAGTGAGAAAGGAAGAGGCTTCAATTAAAACTAAATACTGGTTTTAAATTAGATAACCTATACACAATGGAAACAGCTTAGATTCGATGTCAGGAATATCTAGGCTATATGCACAGCACTGCTACTCACAAGCTGTATGATTTGGAGCAAGATATATAAGCTCTCTGAGTCTGAGTCTATTTATAAATAAATAAATGGGAATAAATAGCAGAGTTTTTTGTTTTGTTTTGCCTTGTGGGTGAGAAATCAGTAACATAATATACTTATTCCTCTTTGCATCACAGCACATACTCAGTAAGTAGTAAACATTACTATCCCTTAATTATTATTCCCCAGCCTTAGAGTTTGTCATATTTCCTCTGTAATAAAATAATTTAATTGGTTGTACCATTCATATTATACAGGTAGATAATTATGCAAATCAGTGACTAGTGAATGTATGTGAATACACTGTATACATATAAGTGATAACAAGGTAATAGTGTAAATGTTACACTGGTACCTTTTTATGATCACAGTAAAACCACACACCCACAAAAAAAAATCCTGCTACCAATTTTGGATTATAATAAAGTCATGATAATATCTGCTTAGAAAGTATAATTGTCGCTATTTGGTCCCACAAAGTAGTAACTTCCAGTGTTGAATATTAGCAAATTTCTAAATATTATAATTGGTACAACTTATACCATTTGATGCTGAAAGTTCTCTTGGTACCTAAACTAAATAAAACTATGGATAGTAGAAACAGACTGACAAGGAGACTGACAAGGAGTACAAGAAATGGAAGCTAATATTTCTTTATGTAGGGGTGATTCATACCTACCTGTAAACTGATAGAATCCAGAAAAACACATTTCCCCCCACATGAGGAAATAGCTCACATTTATAAAGTGATAACTAAACTCATTGATCAATTTGTCAGTGCTACTCTATACACCCACATACAAAGACATGTATTATGAAATATGTGGCAATGAAAACAAACACCAAGTACCTAAGTATCTTATAACCTAAACAGAAATAGAAAAACAGTACATTTATGAAGAAAACAAATAAATGAATTCAATGTACTAATAAAATGCTATCAGATTATTTAAGAATTAAAACAAAACTGAATTATTCCAAACAGACCTGAGGTGGATTCTGATTTGATCTTTGTTTCAGAGCTGAGTTCTGATGGCAAAGCTACTGAGTGTTTCAGGATGTGAGTTGTTTTTGCAGGTATTTCTATTGCAGCAGAGCTTCCCATCTGTTTACCAAAAAGATTTTTCCTTCATAAGTAAGTTATTCCACTGAAAGAACAAAATAGCCTAAAGAATTATATCACATTCTTTCATCTACTTTATTCTATTCTTGACTTCTGTCCACTACCTCCATTATAAGTTAAAACCTACGCAAATAAAACTTAATATCTACCTTTTTGGTCCATTTAAACTCTACCTTAGTTTTTTCTTTGTGTTCAGGAAGTGACTCTTTTTTGTTGCTTTCTGTCCGCAATGATTTAACTGCTTCATAAATTTGATGGCTTGTAGCATATGCTCTTATCCCAGTTACCTAATTAAAACAAAAAGTGAGTTGGATAATATGCATATATATACATATATAGATAAATAAAAGTTAAATTTTAAAAAGTTTTTATCAGCTATTTTATACGAATACTTAAGTCAGATTCAATAAATATAAATCTTTAGATTACATAACACAAAGTACCATTTCCCAAATCTTTCATGCCAAATTATTTGCCTCATATACAAGACTAAAAAAAAAAAAAGTAAAATCTGCATTCAAAATGTAACATGTATATATAAAACAATTTATTTTACTATTTTTTAGATTATAATTTCATCTTTATGACAATCTGAAATTTTAAAAAAGAAAAAAGCATTACCAAAAGTTTTCTTCCTTAAACAGATTTTTTGTTTTTACTAATTATATACCTATGTTTAAAAAAATCAAGCAGTACACTAGTGTAAACAAAGACCTCTCTTCCCCCAATATAGCTTTTGTTAACAGTTATGTAAATAATCTTCCAGAATTTTTACTCTTATATGTGTATGGGTATGAGTGTGTGTAGGTCACTATGCACGTTTTGAGAAAAACTGTGTTATTGCCCATCATTTCACTTCCAAGAAACAGAGCTAACAGCATCCTTTCTGATTTGCCCACACATCAACTTGCTTGCCTTATTGGTGTTCTTGCGAGGGCTTCAGTAGTTTCTGTCTGTGTAGATTTTACTTTTCCCAATTTTTGTGTATCTTAAAACTTTCTTAATGACTCACACTGTATATATAAACACACGGCTTTATTAAACAAAAAGAATGTTAACATTCATAGAACTTTCAAAAAAGATGCGGTAGATCTATATGTATCGACATGGATGAAAGCCTGATCACAGAATTAAAAAAAAAAGTTACAGAATAGATTACACACTATAATTTCAGCTGCATTTTAAATTAAATTTTAAAATAAATTATGTACATATATACTGATTTCCTTTTGAAATACAAATGAGATCACACCACATATTACTATGAGATTTGATTTTTTAAAAGATTAATAATATGTCACAGACATGTTACATTATTTTATATACCATTAGATCTAATTTTTAAAATAGCCACACAGTTTATTATTGTATTATGGATGCACCACAGTTCATTTGACAGATTCCCTATCAGTGGGCATATGGGCACAATGATTTAACAAATCCCCTCTTGGTTAGCATATGGGGGATTCTCCTTTTTTTGTTGGGAGAGGGGCAATTATAAGCAATGCTGAAGTTAGCATACTCATATATAGATCTGGGACATGATGCTCTTGTATTTAGGACAAATTTGTAGAGTGCAATTTATGGGACTAAAGAGTATACTAATTTTAATCCTTGATAATATCACTACATTGGCTGCCAAGAAGTCAGAAAGACACCTTAGCAATTTACAGTTCCACCAGAAAACATATGTGTTTTCTTACCCTATCTAGCAGTGGTGGTATTATAAATCTTTTAAATATATATAAAATTGAAAACTTAAATACCATTATCTAAATGATCTTTTAAATCTGCATTTCTGTGATTACTGACGAGGTTGAGTATCTTTCTTATGTTAGTCCATTATGTTTCTTATTTTATAGATTGCTTGTTCATGTACCTTCTTAATTTTCCTAGAGGGCATCTACTTTTTTATCATTGATTTATAGAAGCTTTTAATAATGGCGTGTACCAATCCCTTGTAATATATGGGACAGTTTTCCCTTTTTCCAGTTTTTGATTTATCCATTAACTTTATATATGGTATACTGTGAGTACAGATATTTATTTTGATGTAGTCAAATATGTAGATGTTTTCTGTGAAGGCTTCTAGATTTTATTTTGCTTAGGACAGCCTTTGCTATTTCAAGATTAAAAAAATATTCTCCCTTTTTCTCATGCTTTTTATAGTATGTTATTTTATCATTACATCTATATTCCACCAAGAATTAATTTTTGCATAGTAGTTGGCAAATGTCCAAATATTTTTCCAAATAGCCTATTATCCCAATGTATTTCTTGAACAATCCATACTTTCTTTACACACTGATCTGAGACACCACCTTTACCATATACCAACCCCTTACCCCATGTATACAGAATATACTTGACATAATTGTTTTGTACATTCTCTTGATCTATCTTATTGTCTATGCAATATTTACCAATACACAGTAGACATATAATAAATACTGGCTGAGAAAAAGTCATACTTTATAAATCCAGGATTTTTTGTCAGAATTGAATTAAATTTCTAGTTTTTGGAATACCTGCCATATTTCAATATTTAGTCTTTTTATCCAGAAATAGGATATATCTCTGAAAATATTCAAGGTATTTTTAAAAGTCTCTTTCAGATAAAAGTGAGATCATATATTTGTTTTTCTGTGTCTGGGTTATTTCATTAAGCGTGATGTCATCCAGGTTCCATGTTGCTGCGAATGGCAAGATTTCCTTCTTTTTCATTGCTCAGATGCTGATTTCATTTCCTTCAGTTAAATTCCAAGAATAGAAGTAGAAAATAGAATGGTGGGTGACCAGGGGATGGGGTGGTGTAAATAAACACAGATATATTGGTCAAAGGGTACAAACTTACAGTTATAAGATGAATAGTGTATAGCACAGGCAGTAAAGGATATGTTAAGTGGTTTGTAATAATCATCTCACAATGCATATGTATACCAAATCATTATGTTGTATAGCTTGAATATATATAATCTTTGTCAATCAAATATTTTACAATTTTTAAAAATGCCCTTCAGTAAAGTTTAATCGTTTTTGTATTATTTCAGATTAATATGAGGGTACACACGATTAGATTACATCGTTTGAATTTGTTAGAAGTCCAAGTTGTACCTGAGTCCTTCACCCAGGGCTGTCCCATATACCCCTACATTGTACTTGTTAGGTGGAGGCCTACTGAGCCTCTTCCCACCTTCCCCCTGCTTGAATTTAATTGTGGTTTTCCTTCTGTTTGAGCCTGTAGTTGTTCATCTTCTAGTTTCATATTAGTATTGAGTATATGGGATGCTTGTTTTTCCATTCTTGAGATTCTTTACTAAAGAGAATATACTTCAACTTCATCCAGATAAATATAAAAGACAAAAAGTTTCCATCATTTTTTTGTTTGTTTGTTTTTGGCTGGGGCTGGGTTTGAACCCACCACCTCCAGCATATGGGGCCAGTGCCCTACTCCATTGAGCCATAGGCACTGCCCAAGTTTCCATAACTTTTATGGCTAAATAGTATTCCATGAGTATACACATACCAAAGTTTATTAATCCATTCACGGCTTGACAGGCACTAGGGTTCTTTCTACATCTTTGTGATTGTGAATTGAGTACAAATGTCATTGGGGTAAAATGATTTTTTTTTCTTCTGGGCAGATACCTAGTAATAGGATTTCAGGATCAAATGGAAGATCTATTGTTAGGTCTTTGAGTATTCTCCATACATATTTCCAGAAAGCCTGTATAAGTTTGCCATCTTACTAATAGTAAATAAATGTTCTCTTCTTTCTGCATCCTTGCCAATATCTACAGCTTTGGGACATTATGATGTGAGCTATTCACACTCATGCTAGGTGATATCTCAAGGTGGTTTTGATTTATATTTTTCTGATGCTTAGGAATGATGAGCATTTTTTCGTGTATTTGTTGCCCATTCTTTCTGGGAGAAGATTCTGTTCTACATATGTGATTGATCTCTACATACCTAAATTAAATGGGTTGTTTAAATGGGTTGTTTGCTCTTTTCTTGTTCATTTGATTGAGTTCTTTGTATATTCTGGTTATTAGTCCCTTGTCAGACTAGTAAGATGTAAATATCCTCTCCCATTCTAATGGCTGTCTATTTGTTTATTATGGTCTTCGCTGTGCAGAAGATTTTAAGCTTGATCAGGTCACATCTGTTTATATTTGATGCTATTGCAATTGCCAATGGGGTCTTCTTCATAAAATCTATACCCAGGTTTATACTGTCAAGAGTTTTTCTCGGGAGAGATTAAAGATGAAGGCCGAGTAACAGCTTCCCTGCAACTGGGAACAGCGAGTCTGGGGAGACAAGACTCCAGGCATTTCTGGCCGGTGGGATCTGCCTATAATCATCCCTTTGAGGATACAGGGAGCCAGCAAAGGACTTCTGGACCCCAAGAGGAGGACAAAAACAGTGGAAAACTGGCAAGTGGTTGTGTGTGTTCCATTGACCTAATCACACCAGCAACCGTAAGTACCAGTAGCAGTGAGACTGCAAACTGGAAAGGCCTTACCTGTGAACTGTTTCAGTGTTCCTGGACTTGGCACTCAGTTGAACTACCTTGTGGAGAGCTTGAGCAGGAGTGTGGAGAACTTTGGGCATTGTCTGGGGCCACAGAATGAGCCACTGACCTGGGCGTAGGAAGCCATTGTGAAAGAACTGCCCCGGCAAGCTCCGCCCTCAGGGTCTCAGAGCAAGGATTGGGCGGGTCAAAGTAACCTACTGACTGAGCAGCCTAAAGGCAGGGACTGAGCTGCCTTACAGCCTTAATCCTTAGGGGCAGAGTGAGACGGTTTTGGCACACTGGAGCCTTGGGCTATTGCCCTGGGTAGAGTGCCGTGACATCACAGTTCATAGCAACCTAAAACTCCGGGGCTTGGTGCCACCCAGATCTCCATAAGAGCTGTGCAATGACCCCCGACCGGTGACCCGCACCCACCAGGCCTCCACATTCCCTGACCAGGAACTGCAGGAGCCACGCAACTCTGCATCCTCCCTCCCGTGTCCTCACAGCTTCCACAATAGCCCGTTCATCTGGACAGGGACTCTGGTAGCTGCGTGCCCTTTGGAGCCCTCCCTGCCTCTGCACAGAGCTCTTCTCCTGGCCAGAGACTGCTGGAGCCTTGGGCTCTCTGTGCCAAAGTCACTGGGCGCCTGGCACTCCCAGAACCGTGCACACCACCCCCAGCCCTGTTGCTGGGTCCGGGTGTGTCACAAACTGGAGCTGCTTCCACAACCAGAACTCCCTAGCTAGAGCAGCCCCACAGGAACTACACAGGGTCACTCCCTACAAAGATCCAGCAACAATAGAGTGATCCCACTGGGGTCTAATCTTGGAGAGACACCTCCCCAACTCTGAGGACAGCCAGAAGCAACAGTGAAAAACAATCATGAGGTGAAATCAACAGAAAAACTCTGGCAATATGAATAATCAGAGTAGATCTACTCTCCCAAGGATCAATGGGGCAGAAACAGCTCAAGTCCCCATGCACAAACAAAATAGCTGAGATGTCAGAAATTGAATTCAGGATCTGGATAGCAAATAAGATCAAATTAGAATTCCAAAAGTTATCTCAAGAATTCAACGGATTCAAAGACCAAATGACCAAAGATTTCAACACATTGAGACAAGAAGTTGCATCCCTCAAAGATCTGAGAAACACAGTAGAATCCCTCAGTAACAGAATGGAGGAAGCAGAAGAAAGGATTTCTGACACTGAAGACAAAGCTTTCGAATGCTCCCAAACCCTCAAAGAAGAAGAGAAATGGAGAGCAAAAACAGACCACTCTCTCAGAGAGCTCTTGGATAATTTGAAGAAAACCAATATTCGTCTTATAGGGATCCCCGAAAGTGATGAAGTGGCTTCACAAGGCACAGAGTCTCTTCTCCATGAGATTATGAAGGAGAACTTTCCAGACATGCCAAGAGATTCCGAAATTCAGATAGCAGACAGTTTCAGAACTCCAGCACGACTCAACCCAAATAAGACATCCCCCAGACACATCATAATCAATTTCACTAAAGTTAATATAAAGGAGAAAATTCTGAAAGCTGCCAGACGAAAGAAAACCATTACCTACAAGGGGAAGAATATCAGAATAACTGCAGATCTTTCTGCTGAAACCTTTCAAGCTAGAAGAGGATGGTCATCGACTTTTAATCTCCTAAAACAAAATAACTTTCAACCCAGGATCCTGTACCCAGCTAAACTGAGCTTCATTTATGACGGAGAAATTAAATACTTCAACGACATTCACATGTTGAAGAAATTTGCCACAACTAAACCAGCTCTCCAGGACATTCTTAGACCTATCCTCCATAAAGACCAGAGTAATTCTCCACCACAAAAGTAAACCCACCCAAAAAATTTTTGATCGAATTCCAAATTCAACAGTCGCAAAAGGATTAAAAATGTCCACCGGTCTCTCGAAAGGCTTATCAATACTCTCAATTAATGTGAATGGTTTAAATTGTCCTCTTGAGAGGCATAGGTTGGCAGACTGGATACAAAAACTCAAGCCAGATATCTGCTGCATCCAAGAATCGCATCTTACATTAAAAGACAGATATAGACTCAAGGTGAAGGGATGGTCATCTATATTCCAGGCAAATGGAAAGCAGAAAAAAGCAGGTGTTGCAATCCTGTTCGCAGACGCAATAGGCTTTAAACCAACCAAAATAATTAAGAATAAGGATGGACACTTCATATTTGTTAAAGGTAATATTCAATATGATGATATCTCAATTATTAATATTTATGCACCCAACCACAACGCACCTCAATTTATAAGAGAAACTCTAATAGACATGAGCAACTCGATTTCCTCCACTTCCATAGTAGTTGGAGATTTTAACACCCCTTTAGCAGTCCTGGACAGATCCTCCAAAAAGAAGCTAAGCAAAGAAATTTCAGATTTAAACTCAACCATTCAACATCGGGACTTAACAGACATCTACAGAACATTTCATCCCCAAAAAACTGAATACACATTCTTCTCATCAGCCCATGAAACATACTCCAAAATCGACCACATCCTAGGCCACAAATCTAACCTCAGCAAATTTAAAAAAATATAAATTATTCCTTGCATCTTCGCAGACCATCATGGAATAAAATTTGAACTAAATAACAACAGGAACCTGCATACCCATACAAAAACATGGAAGCTAAACAACCTTATGCTGAAGGATTCATGGGTTATAGACAAGATTAAGAAGAAAATCACCATATTTTTGTAACAAAACAACAATCAAGACAAGAATTACCAGAACCTCTGGGATACTGCAAAGGCAGTCCTAAGAGGGAAATTTATAGCACTGCAAGCCTTCCTCAAGGAAACGGAAAGAGAGGAAGTCAATAACTTAATGGAACATCTCAAGCAACTGGAGAAAGAAGAACACTTCAACCCCAAATGCAGCAGAAGAAAAGAAATAACCAAAATCAGAGCAGAATTAAATGAAATTGAAAACAAAAGAATTATACAACAGATCAATAAATCCAAAAGCTGTTTCTTTGAAAAGATCAATAAAATAGATAAACCTTTGGCCAACCTAACCAGGAAAAAAAGAGTAAAATCTCTGATTTCATCAATCAGAAATGGTAATGATGAAATAACAACAGAACCCTCAGAAATTCAAAAAATCCTTAACGAATACTACAAGAAACTCTACTCTCACAAATATGAAAATCTGAAAGAAATCGACCAATACCTGGAAGCACACCACCTACCAAGACTTAGCCAGAACGAAGTGGAAATGTTGAACGGGCCTATATTAAGTTCTGAAATAGCATCAACTATACAAAATCTCCCTAAAAAGAAAAGCCCAGGACCAGATGGCTTTACGTCAGAATTCTACCAAACATTTAAAGAAGAACTAGTACCTACACTACTAAACCTCTTCCAAAATATAGAAAAAGAAGGAATATTACCCAGCACATTCTATGAAGCAAACATCACCTTGATCCCCAAACCAGGGAAAGATCCAAGAAAAGAAAATTATAGACCAATATCACTAATGAATATAGATGCTAAAATACTCAGTAAGATCCTAACGAACGGAATCCAACAACACATCAAAAAAATTATACACTATGACCAAGTCGGATTTATCCCAGGGACTCAAGGCTGGTTCAATATACGTAAATCTATAAATGTAATTCAACACATAAACAAACTTAAAAATAAAGACCATATGATTCCTTCAATTGATGCAGAAAAAGCTTTTGATAATGTCCAGCATCCCTTCATGATCAGAACACTTAAGAAAATTGGTATAGAATGGACATTTCTTAAACTAATAGAGGCCATCTACAGCAAACCCACAGCCAATATCATATTGAATGGAGTTAAATTGAAATCATTTCCACTGAGATCAGGAATCAGGCAAGGTTGCCTATTGTCTCCATTGCTCTTTAACATCGTAATGGAAGTTTTAGCCATTGCAATTAGGGAAGAAAAGGCAATCAAGGGTATCCACATAGGGTCAGAAGAGATCAAACTTTCACTCTTCACAGATGATATGATCGTATAACTGGAAAACACTAGGGATGCTACTACAAAACTTTTAGAAGTGATCGAGGACTATAGCTATGTCTCAGGGTACAAAATCAACACCTATAAATCTGTAGCCTTTATATATACCAACAATAACCAAGCTGAACAAACAGTCAAGGACTCTATTCCTTTCACAGTAGTGCCAAAGAAGATGAAATATTTGGGACTATACCTAACAAAGGATGTGAAAGATCTCTACAAAGAGAACTATGAAACTCTAAGAAAAGAAATAGCTGAAAATATTAACAAATGGAAAAACATACCATGCTCAAGGCTGTGAAGAATCAACATTGTTAAAATGTCCATACTGCACAAAGCAATATATAATTTTAATGCAATTCCTATTAAAGCTCCATTGTCATACTTTAAAGATCTTAAAAAAATAATACTTCATTTTATATGGAATCAGAAAAAACCTCGAATAGCTAAAACATTACTGAGCAATAAAAACAAAGCAGGAGGAATCACGCTACCAGTCCTGAGACTGTACTATAAATCCATAGTGATCAAAACAGCATGGTACTGGCACAAAAGCAGAGAAGTAGATGTCTTGAACAGAATAGAGAACCAAGAGATGGATCCAGCTACTTACCGTTATTTGATCTTTGACAAGCCAATTAAAAACATTCAGTGGGGGAAAAGATTCCCTATTTAACAAATGGTGCTGGGTGAACTGGCTGGCAACCTGTAGAAGATTGAAACTGGACCCACACCTTTCACCATTAACTAAGATAGACTCTCACTGGATAAAAGATTTAAACGTAAGACATGAAGCAATAAAAATACTTGCAGAAAGTGCAGGGAAAACTCTTGAAGGAATCAGCCTGGGTGAATATTTTATGAGGAGGACTCCCCAGGCAATTGAAGCAGTATCAAAAATATACTACTGGTACCTGATCAAACTAAAAAGCTTCTGCAAAGCCAAGAACATAGTGAGTAAAGCAAGCAGACAGGCCCTCAGAATGGGAGAAAATATTTGCAGGTTATACCTCCAATAAAGTTCTAATAACCAGAATCCACAGAGAGCTCAAACGTATTTTCAAGAAAAGAACACGTGACCCCATCTCAGGGTGGGCAAGGGACTTGAAGAGAAACTTCTCTAAAGAAGACCGATGCACAATCTACAAACACATGAAAAAAAGCTCATCATCCTTAATCATCAGATAAATGCAAATCAAAACTACTCTGAGATATCACCTAACCCCAGTAAGAGTAGCCCACATAACAAAATCCCCAAACCAGAAATGTTGGCGTGGATGTGGAGGAAAGGGCACACTTCTACACTGCTGGTGGGAATGCCCACTAATACGTTCCTTCTGGAAGGATGTTTGGAGAATACTTAGAGACCTAAAAATAGACCTGCCATTTGATCCTATAATTCCTTTACTAGGTTTATACTCAGAAGACCAAAAGTCACAATATAACAAAGACATCTGTACCAGAATGTTTATTGCAGCCCAATTCATAATTGCTAAGTCATGGAAGAAGCCCAAGTGCCCATCGACTCACGAATGGACTAGCAAATTGTGGTACATGTATACCATGGAATACTATGCAGCCTTAAAGAAAGATGGAGATTTTACATCTTTCTTGTTTACATGGATGGAGCTGGAACACATTCTTCTTAGCAAAGTATCTCAGGAATGGAAGAAAAAGTATAATGTACTCAGCCCTACTATGAAGCTAAATTATAGCTTTCACATGAAGACTATAACCCAACTATAGCACAAGACTATGGGGAAAGGGCCAAGGAAGGGGAAGGGAGGGGGGAGGTTTTGGTGGAAGGAAGGTAATGGTGGGGCCACATCTATGGTGCATCTTAGAATGGGTACAGGCGATTGCACTAATGTACACAGCTATGATTTAACAATAAAAAAGGAAAAAATAATACAAATTTAAAAAAATAACAAAGTTTTTCTCTTATTTTTACAGTTTTTATCATTTCATGTCTTAGATTTAAACCTTTTATCCAGCATGAATCAATTTTTATAAGTGGTGAGAGGTGCACTTCTTGTTTCATTCTTTTATATGTGGCTAACCAGTTCTCCAAGTTCCAGTTATTAAATATGGATTTTTATCCCCATTGTACACTTACTTTTTGTTTGGTTTACATGATATCAAATGACAACATGAAACTGCCTTATCTCTAGGTTTTCTATCCTGTCCCATAGATGTAAGTCTCTAATTTTATGCCAATAGTATGCTATCAGATCACTACTGACTTGTAGGGAAATCTGACATCTGGTAACAAGATCCCCCAGATTTTTGATTTTAGAAAAGCATTCAGGGTTTTTTATGGCTACGAATGAAATTAAGATCTATTTTTTTAAGTTCTTCAAAATATGAAGTTAGTGTTTTAATTGCGATTGCATTAAATCTGTAAATAGCTTTGGCTAGTATAGCCATTTCAATAATGTTGATATTTCCCAGCCATGAGCATGGTATGTTCTTCCAATTGCTAATGTTTTCAGGTATTTCTGTTCTCTCTGTAGAGATCTTTCACATCCTTTGTGAGGTATATCCCAAGGTATTTCATTTTCTTTAAAGCTACTGTTAAGGGAATAGTGTTTTTGAGTTGAATCTCAGCTTGATTGTTGTTAGTATATATGAAGGCTATAGATTTGTGGATGCTGATTTTGCATCATGAGATGCTACTGTATTCCTTAATCACTTCCAGGAGTATCATGGTTGAGTCCCTGGGGTTTTCTGAGTAAAATCATATCATTAGAAAAAAGTAAATATTTGGGGCAGCACCTGTGGCTCAAAGGAGTAGGGCACCGGCCCCATATGCCGGAGGTGGCAGGTTCAAACCCAGTCCCAGCCAAAAAGTGCAAAAAAAAAAAAAAAAAAAGTAAAAGTTTGACCTTCCATGTTCCCATTTGGATATGGGTATCCTTGATATCTTTCTCTTGCCTGATTGCAGTGGCTAGGACTTCTAGGACTATGTAGAATAGTAGTGATGATAGTGGCCATCTTTATCTGGTCTCAGTTTTAAGTGGAAATGCTTTCATTTTTCCCCCATTAAACATGATGTTGGCTGTGGGTTTGCAATCGATGGCTTCTACCAGTTTAAGAAATGTTCTGTCTATGCGTATTTTCTTAAGTGTTCTTTTTTTTTTTTTGTGGTTTTTGGCCGGGGCTAGGTTTGAACCCGCCACCTCCGGCATATGGGACCGGCACCCTACTCCTTGAGCCACAGGCGCCGCCCAATTCTTAAGTGTTCTTATCAAGAAAAAATGCTGAATTTTTTTTTTCAATGATTTTTCTGCATCTACCCTGCTTCCCCGAAAATAAGAAATCCTCCGAAAATAAGACCTACTTACAGGAAAGATAAGACATCCCCTGAAAATATGACCTAGTGCATCTTTGGGAGCACCTTAAAATAAGACACTGTCTTATTTTCGGGGAAACAGGGTATTGAGAATGTCATAAGGTCTTTGTTTTTATTTCTTTTTTTGTATGTTGAATTACAGTAATGGATTTTCATATATTCTATCAGAATTACATCCCTGGGGTAGAGCCTACTTGATTGTGATGTTTAATTTTTTTAAGTGTAGCTGTATTCTGTTTGCTAGATCTTATTATTTTCAAATCAATATTCATTAATGATATTGGCATATAGTTTTCTTTCTGTTTGGACCTTTCCTGGTTTTGGTATCAGGGTGATATTTGCTTCATAGAGGGAGTTTGGGAGGGTTCCTTCCTTCCCTGTGTTTTGGAATTGGTTCTGCGATACAGGTACAGACTCTTCTTTGACAGTTTGGTACAATTCTACTGTAGAACTGTCTGGTTTAGTATATTATTTTTATTGTTAAAATTTTCTTTATTGTTGCTACAATTTTGGTGCCTGATTTTGGTCTGTTCAAGGGTTCTAATTCTTTCTGTTTAAGCCTTGGAAGGTGATGTGATTCTAGGTGTTGGTGCTCTTCCTCTGCATTTTCAAATTTCTGGGCTGAGAGTTTTTGCTAGTAATCAGTGATTATCTTTTGTATTTCTGGGATATATGTTGTTATTTCCCCTTTTTCGTTTTTAACTGAGGCTTGTAGAGACCTTACTTTTCTATTGATAGTTAATCTGGACAAAAGTTTATCAATTTTATTTATCTTTCCACAGAACCAACTTTTTGTTTCATTAGTCTTCTGGATAGTTCTTTTATTTTTGATTTCATTTAATTCTGCTCCAATTTTGGTTGTTTTCTTCTGCTAGGCTTGGAATTGGATTGCTCTTCCTTTTCTAGCTTCCTGAGATAATTCATTAGGTTAATGATTTACACTGTTTCTATTTTGGAGATGTGGGCATTTAATGGGATAAATTTCCCTCTTAGGACTGTGCTTGCAATATCCAACTTTTTTATAGTTGTGGCTTAACTGCCATTTTATTCAAGAAATCTACTAATTTCCTTCATTATGTCATCCTTGACCCATTTGTCAATCAGTATAAGGTCGTCAAGTTTCCATGACTTTGTTGTTGGGCTGAAAGTTTTTGTTGGATTTGAGTTCTACTTATATTCTATTATGGTCTGAAAAGATACAAGGTGTAATGTCTGTTATTTTAAATTTGTTGAGATTTGATTTGTGTCCTAAAACATGATCAATTTCAGAGGATGATCCATGGGCTGATGAGAACAATGTATACTTAATTTTATTGGCATGGAATGTTCTGTATATGTCTGTTAAGCACATTTTTTCTGAAGTCATGTTTAGGTCCATCATTTATTTAGTTTTTGCTTAAAAGATCTGTCTAGTTCTGTCAGTGGTATGTTGAAGTCCCTGGTTATTATGGTGTTGTAGAATAACATATTGTTCAGACCATTTAGGGTTCATTTTATGTATTTGGGAACATGTAAATTGGGGGTATAAATACTTAAGATTGAAATCCTCGTTATATTATTCCCTTGGCCAGTATATAGTGTCCATATTTGTTTTCTTTACTTTTGTTGCTTTAAAACCCAACGTATCTGCAAATAAGATGGTAAGTCCTGATGTCCTTTTGCCTAAAATATTATTTTCCAACACTTCATCCTGAATCTCGTTTTGTCCTTTGAGCTTAGATGACCTTTTTGAAGACAACATATACTTGTCTTACGCCTTTTTGTCCAGTCAGCCAACCTGTGCCTCTCCAGGGGAGAATTCAAGCCATTCACATTTGTTGAGAGAATTGGTAAGTGTGATGAAGTTCTGTTTGTCTTATTTTGTGGAAATGCATTGCTTAGTTTTATTTCTTGGGACATTATGTAAGCCAGACTTTGTCCTTTAATTTACAAGTGTCTTTACTTTGCTAGTTATCCATTGCAATTAAAAGAATATAGAACGGGTCTCACTCAGTATTTCCTGCAAAGCTCATCTTACAGTGGCAAATTTCCTCAAGGTTTGCTTGTCAGTAAAAGATTTGATTTCTCCATCGAATATGAAACTTAGTTTGGTAGGATACAGAATCCTGTGCTAAAAGTTGCTTTAAGAATATTAAAGACAGGCCACTCTCTCTGGCCTGTAAAGTTTCTGCTGAAAAGTCTACTGTCACCCTAATGCTTTTTCCTCTTATAGGTAAAAAGTTGCTTATGCCTAGCAGCTTCCAGAATTTTCTCTTTCATTTTCAGTTTAGCCAAATTAATTACAATGTGTCTAAGAGATGCTTTGTTTGAATTGTATCATCCTGATGTTATGTAACTATCTAGTATCTTTATTTCTGAGTCTCTCCTAATGCTTTGGTAATTCTCAACAATGATGTCCTGAAGTAGAGCTTCTGTGCTTTTAGGACTCTCTTCTTCTTCAGGGATCTCTATGATTCATATGTTTGCATGTTTAATTAATTTTCAAAAAGATCTAAAATATTATTAGGTAAATTTATTCCTAGCTATTTTTTAGTTCTTACCGACAAACTAATTGTTACTCTTTATATGAATTAATAAGAAAAATATTGCAAGAAAATATAAAAAGCAGAGTAATCCCATTTTGAAGTATATTTTCAAAATGATGAATAATTGAAGTGGGACTTTTATTTTTCAAAGGACCTTAATTATTATCATTTTTTAACCTTTTTTATATTATAGATACCTTGGAAAGTCTCTTGAAAGCTATGGGCTGTTTCCACTAGAAAAATGCACATACAGTGTAAAACTTGTCACTTGATATTTTTATAAATTGAAGATTTGGGATTTTTTTTATTCTAACCTTTTCTGTAATGCTTAATTATTTAAAGATGAATAGATATCATTTAAAAAATAAACAGTAAGTCATTACTCTAAAGAAAAAATGTAGAATTGGGGCAGCATCATTCACTGGGAAGAGTAATGGGCAGAGAAATAAGCATGAAGTCAAGCATGATCCTTGACAAGTTAGTAACTGTGAAACTTCTTTGACCATAGTTTCCTTATCCATAAATGAGAAAATACAAAAGTTGAATTACAGGAGATTAATGTCTTCTTTCAGCATTAACATTTTATCAATTTAAGCAGATAATTCCTATATACATTCTTAAAAAGGAGTTTTTATAATAAAATAACTTTATAATGTTATCTATCACATCATAGGCAACTACCTTTAAGAAATAATGATCCTTTCCTTTGTTATAAACTTTTATAGCTTGAACATATTACAATGTAGTACATTATATCCTGAACATTTGAACATTTTGAAAATGTTCAGGATATAATGAACAGGATATAATGCTGAATAAGCAGGTATTTTTACATCAATAATTGAAGAGATACAGTAATGAGAACACAAATATAAAAAGTTCTTCTGATAATACTAACCACTGTTTCAAGTGTGAGGGAGAAATGGTAACTGTTCGTAATTAAGGGGAAAAGGAAAGGAGAAAAAGAAAGGAATATCCAAAAGCCTTCCTTCTCAATATGTGCTTGTATTAAAAAAAAGTAAAATACTGAGAAAAACTGTTTAAATCATTAAAAAAAAAATTTTGGATTTGTAGGTAAGCTCATCAGAAAGTAACAAAACAGGACTTTCCAGGCTTAGCCTTGCTCTTGATGGCCATTAGGTGGCGCCCACAGTGGTCAGTTTCTGTTTCTGGTTGAAATCTTAGGCTAACTCCACAGAGCCAGTGGCAAGTCTTCTGAATGAGGAGCAAGATGGCAGCTGAGTAACAGCTTCTGTGCAACTGGGTGCAGTGAGATTTGGGAGAGAAGACTCCAGGCTGGTGGGTTCTGCCCAGAAACTTCCCTTTGGTGACACAGGAAGTCAGCGAGATACTTCTGGACCCCATGAGGAGGACAAAAGGAGTGGAAAACTGGAAGTGGTAGGTGCATTTGGTCAAAGGCTGCCTGTAGCTGTAACCATAGCAACAGTGAGATTGCAAGCAAGAAGAGCCTTAGCTGTGGACTGTTTTTTTTTTTTTTTTTTGACTTGGGCATTGGATTGAACTGCCTCAGGAGATCTTGGGCGGGTGTGCGGACTTTGGGTCTGGGGCCGTGGACTGAGCTGCTGAGCCAGAAAGGAGCTAATATCCTTTAGGTATGTTGCAGCACGGGTATCAGCTGGGAGACGTTGGGTGAGTAATCTGGTGACTGAGCTGCCCAAAGGCAGAGACTGAGATGCTGGGGAAGAGTGGAGATCTAAGTGTTTGGCAGATTAACAGCCTTGGCCCTCAGGGGTATATACTGAGACCAGTTTTGGTGCACTGCATAAGTGGGCAGCCATGCAAGGAGAGATCCCAGAGATAAGTACTTTCCTTGGAAAGCTTTTGTTTAGCCAAGGTTTACAGTTTAGAGTGTCTTTAAGCAGGCTAAGGAGACATTTGGGCTACCAAGCCTATGGGGTCTGAGAAATCAGCAGAGGCCTCCAGTTTCCATCTCGTACAGCTGTATCAACATTGTGATTGACATCTCATACCTCAGAAGATCACCGGTTGTCTGGACCATATTCAGCAATATATATATGGTGTTTGGTTTTATGGTTTGAGGGTTTTTGTTTTTTGTTTGTTTGTTTGTTTTTCTTTTCTTAATTTCAATGTTTTTCCTTGACATTTTTCCTTTTTTTCCCTTTCTTTCTTTCTCTTTTTCTCATAATTCTAGTTTAAATAGAATCTTCCATTTTTGCTTTCTTTAACAATTAGAATTTCATTTTTGCCGGTGTTTCTGCCCCATTATTTGTTTTTTTTCCCCCCAATATTATCCCGTAAGGGTTTTTGTTTGCTTGTTTTAGTTTGATTTATAGTATTTTTGTCTTTTCTCTTTACCTGGTGGAGGTGGGGTGCTGTGTCTGATCAGTCTGGCAAAGAGCTGTTGACCTCAAGGGAACCACCCAACCCAGCAGCCCCGCAGGTTGGGGTATACACCTATATTACTGTTTCCTTCTTTTGGTGACCTTCCTTTTGTCAATATTTCCTTTTACTCACCCACTCTTCTTTCCCTTTTTTCTTTTTTTTTTTTCACTTTTCTGGCTGGGGCTGGGTTTGAACCCACCACCTCTGGCATATGGGGTTGGTGCGCCACTCCTTTGAGCCACAGGTGCTGCCCCCTTTTTTCTTTCTTTTTAAAATCTTTTTTCCTTCTTGTTCTTCAATCTTCTCATCCTTCTGATCCCGTACCAAAAGGAATCATTAAAACTTTAGGCCAGAGGCACAGTAACTTAAAGAGCAAGAGGAAGTGAAAGGAAAATTAGGGTAAAGAAACAAATACAAGAAAGCACTCATGAAGAAAAATAGGCAGAATAATCATGGCAACATGAAATACCAGTGCAGAGCAACCCCTTCAAGGGACCATGATGTAGCTACAGCAAAGGATTCCACCTATAAAGAAATGTTAGAAATTACAGAAGTGGCTTTTAAAATACAGATGATGAAAACAATGAAGGAAATTGTTGAGAAAGTGGGAAAATAACCAAAAGGAAATCCAAAAACAGAATCAAATAAGAGATGAATGATATGAAGAATATACAAAGGATATAGCAGAGCTGAAGTATCTCAAACAGTCAATTAGGGAACTTAAACATGCAATAGAAAGTATCAACAACACATTAAACCATGTAGAAGAAAGAATCTCAGAGGTAGAGGATAAAGTTCTTGAGGTAACACAGGTAGTTAAAGAGGCAGAAAAGAAGAGACAGAAAGCAGAACGGTCACTGACAGAATTACGGGACTTTATGAAGCATTCAAACATACAAGTTATAGGTATCTCAAAAGGGGAAGAAGAAAGCCTCAGAGGAATGGAAGCCATTCTAGAGAATATTATAAATGAAAATTTCCCAAAGATTCTAACATACTCCTTTCAGAAGGATATCAGCCCCCTGGTTGCCTCAACTTAAATAGAGCTTCTCCGAGACACATTTTAATGAATCTATCTAAAGTCAAGACAAAAGAAAAGATTTTGCAAGCTGCCAGGAGTAAGTGCCAACTGACTTACAGGGGCAAATCTATCAGGGTAACCGCAGACTTCTCTAATGAAACTTTTAATGCCTGAAGACAATGGTTATCTATCTTTAATCTACTTAAACAGAACAGCCCAGAATTTCCAGCCCAGAATTCTATATCCCACTAAGCTAAGCTTCAAAATTGATGGAGAAATCAAATCTTTTATTGATATGCAAATATTGAGGAAATTTGCCACAACAAGACCAGCTTTACAGGAAATATTTCAACCTGTTCTACACATTGACTATCACAATGGCCCTTCAGCAAAGTAAATACTCAGAAATTAAAGGATAGGAGCTAGCTTTCACAATGATGCAAAAGATAAAACTAAGCAATGGACTTTCACAAAATAATATTAATAGAAGGCTATCACACTTATCAAGTATCTCAATAAATGTCAATGGCTTGAATTCCCCACCGAAAAGGCATAGACTGGCTGACTGGATTAAAAAACACAAGCCATCTATTTGCTGTCTGCAGGAAACACACTTAGCTTCAAAAGACAAATTAAAACTCAGAATTAAGGGTTGGAAGTCAATTATTCAGGCAAACAGAATTCAGAAAAAAAAAGATCAGTTGCAATTTTATTTTCAGATACATGTGGATTTAAAGAAACTAAAGCAAAAAAAGACAATGATGGTCACTTCGTATTAGTCAAGGGAAAAATACAAGAAGACATTTCAATTCTAAATATTTATGCACCCAACTTAAATGCTCCCAGATTCTTGAAACAGACCTTACTTATTCTGAGCAATATCATATCCCATAACAGAAAACTTTAATACTCCACTCTCAGAGATGGACATATCTCTAAACAGAAATTAAACAAAGATTTTAGAGATTTAAATATACCCTAGAACAACTGTTCTTGATAGATGTATATAGAACACTCCATCCCAAAGATAAAGAATATACACTCTTCTCCTCATCCCATGGAACATTCTACAAAATTGATCATATCCTAGGACACACACAAAAAAACCCTCAACAGAATCAAAAGAATTGAAATTTTACCTTGTATCTTCTCAGAACACAAGGCACTAAAAATGGAACTCAACTCCTACAAAAACTTTCAACCTCATACAAAGGCAGGGAAGTTAAACAACCTTATGCTGAATGACAGTTGGGTCCAGGAAGAAATAAAAAAGGAAATCATTAACTTCCTTGAGTATGACAATGAAGATACAAGCTATCCAAACCTGTGAGATACAGTAAAAACAGTCCTGAGAGGAAAATTTATCACTTTAGGAGCCTACATTTGAAAAACAGAGAGTACATCAACAAACTCACAAGCCATATTATGGAATTGGAAAAAGAAGAACAATCTAAGCCTAAACCCAGGAGAAGAAAATAAATATCCAAAATTAAAACAGACATTAATGAAATTGAAAACAGAAGACTAATTCAGAAAATTAATGAAACAAGGAGTTGGTTTTTTGAAAAAATAAATAAAATAGGTAAAACTTTGGCCAGACTAACTAGAAATAAAAATGTAAAATCTCTAGTAACCTCAATCAGAAATGATAAAGGGGAAATAAGAACTAATGCCACAGAGATACAAGAAATTATCTCTGTATTCTACCAGAAACTTTATGCCCAGAAATTTGAGAATGTGAAGGAAACAGATCAATATTTGGAATCAAACCCTCTCCCTAGACCTAGCCCAGATGAATATATCCCCTGAACAGACCAATTTCAAACAATGAGATCAAAGAAACAATAAAAAATCTCACAGCAAAAAAATACCCTGGTCCAGATAGCTTCATATCAGAATTCTGTCAAACCTTCAAAGAAGAGCTTATTCCCATACTGCGGAAACTATTCTAAGGAATCTTCCCCAACACGTTCTATGAAGCAAACATCATCCTGATACCAAAACCAGGAAAAGACCCACCTAAAAAGGAGAATTTCAGACTAATTTCACTAATGAATATAGATGCAAAAATTCTCAACAAAATCCTAGCCAACAGATTACAGCTTATCATCAAAAAAGTTATACATCATGATCAAGTAGGTTTCATCCCAGGGATGCAAGGCTGGTTTAACATATGCAAGTCCATAAACATTATTCACCGTATCAACAGAAGCAAAACCAAAGACCAAATGATCCTCTCAAAAGATGCAGAAAAAGCACTCGAGAAAGTAACAAAACAAGTATAATAAGCATTTGCAATTGGTGTCTCTTAGTTCTAGGTGGTTTCAAAACAGCTTTATATGTATGTGTACTTTTTTTCACCTTCAGAAGCTTCCATAATCTATCATTTTTTTGTTTCTTACTTTAATCTGCTGAACAGCTGTCAGTAGGTATAATCTTCTGTTAATTAAAAATTGAATTTTATATAGCTCAACCATGGAGCACTATTTCATGGTGATCATGTAATTAAGAATGACATTTACTATGCTGAAATGATAATTTGAAGTTGCTAACATAAGAATTGATAACAACAATATGTATGCCAAAATTAAATGCTGCAGGTGCTATTTGACATTTAAATATTGTCACAATGAGAGTTTAAACAAATACTGAAATTTTGCTATCACTCGAGAAGAACTTACCTTAGCAATTATTACTGACTGAACTGGGTAGCAAACAGTTGCTCCTAAAGCAGTCAGTCCCAGAGTATAAGTAATTTTCTTATACTTAGAACCTATAAAATTCAAACAAATTATTAAACTCCATATAGATATATGGATACCACCAGAGAATTGATGGTCTTATACTATAATGCCCTGTTTGCTTCCCTTTAAGCCATCACTCTCTGTTAAATTAGTCTTTAGCTGCTAATACCACTTAAGATGGAAACTAAAATGCCCTTGAGAATCTCAATGCAATTAATACCCTTTATCTGTCACGTCTAATTTAAGAAAAGTATTCTCAAACTAATACTAATGGTTTCCTACACAGAATGAACCACTGATTTTTTTTTCTTTATTAAAGCTAGGTATTTTTCCAATCCTAGAAATCCCAAAGTTCTAACCACAATTTCTCAAGTATCAAATAAAGCATGATAATATAGAGAATTAATCAACTACCATGTTTGTGACACCATGTTGAAGTAAAATGGTTCTCTTTTCTGTGCCCTTTTATAGTTAAGTATTTAGAAAAGTGAATGACTCAACTAAATAATCAGCTAAGGACTTTTAATGGTATATAACTCCTTCGTGCCACTAATTTAGAATACAAAAGTAATAATAATTGTAAGTAACTTGACATAATTTGTCTTTCCAGATGTGTTTTAACCAAGGATTTGAGAGTCATTTTCATATCTTTTTCTTTGGACAGCAAAACCCCTTCAAACAATAATCTAAATAGAATTTCACTAGGAACTTCAACATTTAAAGCCTATAAACTTAAAGGTGCTCTGATCAACATGGGGATAGGAAGTAGAGTATTGATCTCTGCCTGTGTTGTTTTTCTCCTATCCTCATACCCTAGGTTATGCAGAATAATTTGAAATTCATCACTGTAAGCCACAGCTTAGTTCTAGCAAACTGTTGTTTCATAATATGTCTCTCAAATACTTATTAAAATATCTTGGATTCTATACATATGATCTGGGCGATTGGATGATGGGTTTTAAAGTTGAGATAAGTAATTTTATTCTCTGGAATTGCACTAACAATCCCTAATTTAAAAAGCCTATCTGGGGGTGGCACCTGTGGCTCAAGGAGTAGGGCGCCGGTCCCATATGCCAGAGGTGGTGGGTTCAAACCCAGCCCTGGCCAAAAAAAAAAAAAAGCCTATCTGGTATATCAATAAAGACAAAGGTGAAAAATACAGGGTAATACTTACAGAATTTAGGGACAATAAAAACAAAAGGTATTTCCTTTGACTATAATTAAGGAAGCCTGTACAGTCATGTCTATAATAGATTGAATTTTGGTGAAGGTGGGTAGGTAGGCTGTTTCAGCCTCTAGTTTAGCTTTCCTTTAGATATTGATGTCTTTTTTGTGAGTGGTATAGGGGAAAAAGGCCTAGGTATGTTGAAACATGGCCTAAGTTGCTCCTTTACTCTAATACCACTCACTATTATTCCAGAATCTCTAGTTTAGTTCTTGACTTTACAGAACTAATATAACTAATCAAGGTTCTCTTGATTCAATGACATTTCCCTAATATACTGATCCAACTTAACTTGGTAGGTGGCAGTTTTCCTTCCATGTCATTTTAAAGATTAAAAAACTTAAATTCATCCTGTCTTTAACTGATATGTGAAGTTAGTCTACAAGAAAATAAATTTCATTAGGACTTGACCGCCCTATTCCCATAATTAGAGGATTCTATACACAGCTATGTACTATGAAACCATTGAATGATTTTCTGTCTCTAGATCTTTATCTTTAGGATATCAGGATTAGTCTAACAGCTTTCAAACTGTTTTGACCATGCCTTATACTAAAAACCAAATCTTACACTATTATCTATGACATATTGCATGCATGCATACACACACACACAAACATACACTTCACTGAAAGAAAAATTTCATGATAGTCATCCAAACTAAGTACAAAGCACTCTGATATTCTACTCCATTCTATTCTAAGAATTTTCAGTTGCTCTCCTTCTTGATTATGGTTGGTTGATATGGTCAGTCTTTTTAATATTAGACATTCTAATACCTATGCCATTGTATCCCATTGTGGTTTTAATATGCATTTCCCTAATAATTAATGATGAAATAGCTTTTGAAATAGCTATAGTTTTGAAAACACAAAGTCTTTATAAAAGTAAACATGCCATTCTAAAATAAAAATAATCTAAAAATTTTACAGTAACCTATCCTGATAATATTGATTAAAACATATAAGGTTTTCTTGCAACAGTAAAATTCAGAAACTAATAGTATTGCACATATAAAGTGTATATATGTACATATACACTTTAAAAGCCTACCTTTTCTTGATGAAAGCAAGCCCACCAATCCGAACACTGTAATCACTCCCATTTTCGGAAGAAAATTTTGAGGAGGATTCTTCAGATAGACATATGCGTCTTAAGAAATCAATTGAACATTAATATAAATGACTAGTTACTGTTAGGCTTTCTATATATTTAAAATCCAGAAAGTTTGAAGAGATTTTTTTAAGATAACAGTGAAAGATTTAAATACTCTTTAAAGGACTCTACAAAATGATGATATGAATAGCAACATAAAAGCTAGCCATATACAGAGCCAATAATCATTTAAAAAGCATAACTGTAAACACTACATGGTTTTATATACATTAGAAACATACATTTGCCAACTTAGAGATAATTTATTTTGTAACACATTACTGCACATTTAAAATAACTTATGAACTATAACTACTTTTGGTTATATATAAAGATATAAATTATTCTAATTAAAGTGCAAAGAACTTGTTACAAAATAAAAACTTCCTTCCATAGTTTATTTAATTATGCATTTTAATGGTACAGATGATTATGAATCTTTAATAAAATATTATATCAATAACAAAAGGCACATCTTAGTATCAATTACTATAAGACAAATTCCTGATTATGTATGTATTAAATTAACATGCTTCTACCCTCACCTGTTCAAATACTGGTAGCATCCAGTAAGAACTGAAATGGATTAACTAATGAACTTTGAAAAAATATATAGTTTAAGGATATACACATATGCAGTCACAAGACCTTGCTTGTCATTATTCTCCAATAACCTCAGAGCAGCCATTGCCCTTAGTTAAAACCAATAATATGTTGAAAAATGAGCCTAAAGTAGATGATGACAAAAAGTAGATGATGAGTGACTAAAAGTCCAGATTTCTTGGCTTTTTAATATTTAAATTATTGCTGGTTATAAAAATAAACTTCTATATAGTTATTTAATTGCAATCACATATTTAATCACATTATCAGGATTGATAACAGATGTAATTTTTTATTAATATTAAATCATAGCTGTGTAAATTAATGCGGTCATGAGGCACCATACACTGGTTTTATAAACAGTTTGACACATTTTCATCACACTAGTTAACATAGCCTTCCTGGCATTTTCTTAGTTATTGTGTTAAGACAATTATATTCAACATTTACTGAGTTTCACATGTACCCTTATAAGATGCACCGCAGGTGTAATCCCACCCATCACCTTCCCTCTGCCCATCCTCCCCCTCCCTCCCCTCCCTCTCCACCTTCCCCATATTCTTAGGTTATAATTGGGTTACACCTTTCATATGAAAGCCAAAAATTAGTTTCATTGTAGGGCTGAGTATACTGGATAATTTTTCTTCCATTCTTCAGACACTTTACTAAGAAGAATATGTTCCAGCTCCATCCATGTAAACATGAAAGAGGTAAAGTCTCCATCTTTATTTAAGGCTGCATAATATTCCATGGTGTACATATACCACGATTTATTAATCCATTCATGGATCGATGTGAACTTGTGCTTTTTCCATGACTTAGAAATTATGAATTGGTCTGAAATAAACATTCTGGTAAAATATCATTGTTATAATGTGATTTTTGGTCTTCTGGGTTTATACCAAGTAGAAGAATTATAGGATTGAATGGTAGATCTATTTTTAGATGTCTAAGTGTTGTCCAAACATCTTTCCAAAATAAATGTATTAAATTGTATTCCCATCAGCAGTGTAGAAGAGTTCCCTTTTCTCCGCATCCACGCCAACATCTCTGGTCTTGGGATTTTGTGATATGGACTAATCTTACTAAAGTTAGATGGTATCTCAAGGTAGTTTTGATCTGCATTTCTCTGATGATTAAAGATGATGAGCATTTTTTCATATGTCTGTAGGCCGTGTGCCTGTCTTCTTCAGAGAAGCTTCTCTTCAAGTTCCTTGCCCAGCTTGTGATGGGATCACTTGTTCTTTTCTTGCTTATATGTTTGAGTTCTCTGTGGATTCTGGTTATTAAACGTTTGTTGGAGACATAACCTACAAATATCTTCTCCCATTCGGAGGGCTGTCTGCTTGCTTTACTTACTGTGTTCTTGGCTGTGCAGATGCTTTTTAGTTTAATCATGTCCCAGTCGTATTTTTGAAGCTGCTTCAATTGCCTGGGGTGTCCCCCTCATAAAATACTTGGGAAGATCGATTTAATTAAGGGTTTTACTGGCACCCTCTTCTAGTATTTTTATAGTTTCATGTCTTAAGTTTAAATCTTTAATCCAGTGAAAGTCTACCTTAGTTAATGGTGAAAAGATGTGGGTCCAGGTTCAGTCTTCTACAGGTTGCCAGCCAGTTCACCCAGCACCATTTGTTAAATAGGGAATCTTTTCCCCACTGAATGTTTTTAATTCACTTGTCAAAGATCAGATAACGGTAAGTAGCTGGATTCATCTCTTGGTTCTCTATTCTGTTCCAGACATCGACTCTGTTTTTGTGCCAGTACCATGCTGCTTTGATCACTACCAATTTGTAGTATAGTCTGAGGTCTGGTAGCTTGATTCCTCCGACTTTGTTTTTATTTCTGAGTAATGTCTTGGCTATTCGAGGCTTTTTCGGGTTCCATATAAAACAAAGTATTATTTTTTCAAGATCTTTAAAGTATGACAGTGGAGCTTTAATATAGATTGCATTAAAATTGTATATTGCTTTGGGTAGTATGGACATTTTAACAATGTTGATTCTTCCCAGCCATGAGCAAGGTATGATTTTCCATTTGTTAACGTTTTCAGCTATTTCTTTTCTTACAGTTTCATACTTCTCTTTATAGAGATCTTTCACGTCTTTTGGTAGATAAACTCCCAAATATTTCATTTTCTTTGGCACTACCGTGAATGGAATAGAGATCTTAACTGTTTTTTCAACTTGACTATTGTTGTCTATTATATAAAGGCTACCGTTTTATGAATGTTGATTTTCTAACCTGATACGCTGCTGTATTCCTTGATCACTTTTATTTCTAAGAGTTTTGTAGTAGAATCCCTGGTGTTTTCCAGATATACAATCATGTCATCTGTGAAGAGGGAAAGTTTGATCTCTTCTGACCATATATGGATAACCTTGATCACCTTTTCTTCCCTAATTGTAATGGCAAAGACTTTCATTACAATGTTAAAGAGCAGTAGAGACAATGGGCAGCCTTGTCTGGTTCCTGATATGAGTGGAAATAATTTCAGTTTAACTACATTCAATACAAAAGTGGCTGTGGGTTTGCTGTAGATGGCCTCTATCAGTTTAAGAAATGTCCCTTCTATACCAATTTTCTTAAGTGTTCTGATCATGAAGGGATGATGGATATTAACAAAAGCTTTTTCTGCATCAATTGAGAGAAATATATGGTCTTTTTTAAATTTGTTTATATGCTGAATTATACTTATTTATATACATATTTTAAAGCAGCCTTGAGACCCTAGGATAAAACTGACTTGGTCATGATGTATAATTTTATTTGATGTTGCTGGATTCTGTTTGTTAGGAACTTGTTGAATATTTTTGCATCTATATTCATTACTGTTACTGGTCTATAATTTTATTTTCTTGTTGGGTCTTTGCCTGGTTTGGGGATCAGGGTGATGCTTGCTTCATAGAACGTGTTGGATAGACTTCCTTCTTTTTTACATTTTGGAAGAAGTTGAGTAATATAGGTACTAGTTTCTCTTTAAAGATTTGGAAAATTCTGACGTGAAGCCATCTAGTCCTGGGCTTTTCTTTTTGGGGAGATTTTGTATGGTTGATGCTATTTCACAAGTTGATAGTGGCCTGTTCAACATTTCCACTTGATTCCGGCTAAGTCTTGGAAGGTGACTTGCTTCCAACTATTGGTCAGTTTACTACAGATTTTCATATTTCTGAGAATAAAGTTTCTTGTAATATTCATTAAGGAGTTTTTGAATTTCTGGGGAATCTGTTGTTATTTCATCTTTGTTGTTTCTGATTGATGAAATTAGAGATTTTACTGGTTAGGTAAGCCAAAGGTTTACCTATTTTATTGACCTTCTCAAAAAAACAACTTTTTGATTTATTGATCTGCTGTATAATTCTTTTGTTTTCAATTTCATTTAATTTTGCTCTAATTTTGGTTATTTATTTTCTTCTACTGGGTTTGGGGTTGGAATGGTCTTCCCTTTCCAGTTGCTTGAGATGTCCCATTAAGTTGTTAACTTCATCACTTTCCATTCTCTTGAGGAAGGCTGCAGTGCTATAAATTTCCCTCTTAGGACTGCCTTCGCAGTATCCCAGAGGTTCTGGTAATTCATGTCTTCATTGTAGTTTTGTACCAAAAATTTGGCAATTTCCTTCTTAATCTCATCTATGACCCAGCTCATTCAGCATGAGGTTATTTAACTTCCATGTTTTTGTATGACTATGCAGATTCCTGTTGTTACTGAGTTTAAATTTTGTTCCATGGTGGTCCCAGAAAATGCAGGGAATAATTTCTTTTCCTTTAAATTTACTGAGGTTGGACTCGTGACCTCAGATGTGATGGATTTTGGAGTATGTTCTCTGGGCTGATGAGAAGTATGTGTATTCAGTTTTGTTGGGATGAAATGTTCTGTAGATGGCTGCTAAATCCAAATGTTGGATGGTTAGGTTTAAATCTAAAATGTCTTTGCTCAGCTTCTTATTGGAGTATCTATCCAACAATGCCAAAGGAGTGTTGAAATCTCTGACTATTGTGGAGCTGGAGGAAATCAAGTTGGTCATGTCCATTAGAGTTTCTCTTATAAATTGAGGCACATTCTGGTTGGGTGCATAAATATTCATAATTGAAATCTCATCATATTGAGTATTACCCTTAACAAATATGAAGTGACCATTCTTAGCCTTCCCTGCTTTTGTTGGTTTAAAGTCTGCTATGAATAGAAATAGAATTGCAACACCTGCTTTTTTTCTGATTACCATTTGCCTGAAATATGGATGACCATCCTTTCACCCTGAGTCTATATTTATCATTTAAGGTAAGATGTGACTCTTGTATGTACCAAATATCTGGCCTGAGTTTTGGTATCCAGTCAGCTAACCTGTGCCTCTTTAGAGGACAGTTTAAACCGTTCACATTAATGGAGAATATTGATAAGTCTGGTAAAATTTTGGGAATCGAGTTTTTTGAAAGTCCAGTGGACATTTTAATCCTTTCGCCATTTTGGAAGTTGGAGTTTCAGCAAAAGTTTCTGAGTGAGTTTACTTTTGTGGTAGAGGATTGGGCTGGTCATTATGGTGGATAGGTCTGAGAATATCCTGAAGAGCTGGTTTGGTTATGGCAAATTCCTTCAACATATGAATGTCATTAAAGTATTTAATTTGTCCATCATAAATGAAACTCAGTTTAGCTTGATACAGAATCCGGGGTTGAAAGTTATTTTGTTTTAGGAGATTAAAAGTCAATGACTACCCTCTTCTGGCTTGAAAAGTTTCAGCAGAGAGATCTGCAGTCATTCTAATCTTCTTCCCTTTGTAGGTAAAGGATTTCTTGCGTCTGGCTGCTCTCAGAATTTTCTTCTTCATATTAAAACTAGTGAAGTTAATTATGATATGCCTGGGGGATGTCTTATTTGGATTGAGTTATGCTGGGGTTCTGAAACTGTCTGCTATCTGAATTTCAGAATCTCCTGGTATGTCTGGAAAATCTCTTTCATAATTTCATGGAGAAGGGCCTTTGTGCCTTGTTAGGCTACTTCATCTCTTTCTGGGATTCCAATGAGGTGGATATTAGCCTTCTTCAAATTATCCCAGAACTCTCTGAGTGAATGATCTGTTTTTGCTCTCCATTTCTCTTCCTCTTTGAGACTTTGGGAGCATTCAAACGCTTTGTCTTCAATGTCAGAAATCCTTTCTTCTGCCTGCTCCACTCTGTTACTGAGGGATTCTAATGTATTTTTCAGATCTTTGAGGGCTCCAAATTCTTGCTTCAGTGCATCAAAATCATTGGTGGTTTTGTCTTTAAATTCATTAAATTCTTGAGACAACTTTTGAATTTCTCCTCGAATTTCTAATTCTGACTTTTGAATTGCTCTTCGAAATTTCTAATTCCAAATTTTCCTCCATTCTATTAATCTTGTTTGCAATCCAAATTCTGAATTCAATTTCTGACATCTTGCCCAGCTGTTTATGAATGGTATCTTCAGTTACATCTGCCATATCTTTCCTTTGGGCGGGGGTTGATCTCTTTTGGTTATTCATGTTACCAGAGTTTTTCCACTTAATCTGTCCGATGACTACTTTACATTATTTGACATTTCCCCTGGAGCTTTGTCGAGGACCCGTACAGTACTATGGCCTGAGAAACTGGGGACCTATTTGGTGTAGTGGGGCTAAGTGGTTCTGTCTTGTTTTCAGCTGGTCTCTGTTTGACCCTAGTGAAACAGTTACTCTGGGTTGAAGTCTCAGTTGTGGAGAAATACTAGCAATTAAGTCGCCCCAGCCCCCACAAACAATAATTGGAAAAGGAGAATCAAACCTTCCCGCAACCACACACCCATGGCACCATTTGAATACTCCTAAGGCGATTGGCTCAGTTCACATGTCCAAATCAATTGTCTCAGTCAGCACCTGTCTCAGGTGGGAGAGTTTCAAAGGTCTCCAGCAACTGGAAAGCAGGGGTCTGGGGACAACTCAAATGTGACTTACTCTGGTGCTTCGTGAAGTTGGAGGACCCACCCAGCATGTAGATTAGTCTGGGAAGTTTGATGCCTCCTTCCCCACCTTGCACCTCTGTCACACCCAGTCACTGATAGCCCCTCACGGCTGTGACCCAGTTGTCTCCAGCAAGCAGATACTCTGGAGGTTTGCACCTGTCTAGATCACAAGGAAATCTGTATCTGCTCAGCCAGACCACTGCTCTCTGCCTCTATCCAGAAGGGGGTGGTGAGGCCTGACAACCTTGGGTGCTTGATGAAGGCTGGGCAGTGTTCACTCTGTTCCAGCCCTGCCCCTGATTGATGCTACTGGCAGAACAGAGCAAATTTGTGGTAGTTTTTTTCTGTCCCTTCTAAATTCCTCTGTAGAAGAGGAGCTGATCTGAGTTCCCAGAACTTGTGCCTCAGGCCCTATCTTTACTCCCGCAGGTTTGTATTCGCAGCACAGTTAGCTGTCAGCTCTAGCCTCCTGTTTTCCTTTGTCTATAGGCTGATGATCCCCTGAGTGCTGGGTGTGTCTTAGGCTCAGTAAAGCGGTCCTCTGTGTCGGCCCCACCCTGGGAATTTTCCGGCTCTGCATGTGCGTTTTCTATTCTCCACGCTCCACCCAAGCTGGTATCACCTGAGGCAAACCCTTTATTCACAGGGCCTGTTTTAAGTTCCAGATCTGTTCTGTGGTGGTTGCCATCTGAGAATATGCCTGGCCTGCAGTTTTCCAGGGAGACATGGGTGTGGCTTCAGGATATCTGGGGGTGGGCCTTATTGTGGCCAAAAACGGCTGCTGCTCTGCACCTTGGAGCACTGCTGCTCCAGCGTGATTCCCTCTCAGCCGACCGTCATGTCCTCACTCCCATGCCACAGAATCAGCACTGACCAGCTGCAGTCCAGGCCCTGTCCACACACCTCAAGAAATCACCCAAGAATCTAGACTCCTGGGGAACAGGCCTCCAGACCACAGAGTGAGAGTGGAGGGGAGTCCTGGGAGCTCAGAATTGCAGGTCAAAACATCAAACTCATTGAGACCAACTGAGCAAATAAACTGATAAATAAGCTACCAGACACACAAACCTATAGATGCATAAACAATCAGAAACACATAGGCATACAGACGACAACAACAAAACACAACTACAATAAAAATAATGATAATCATAAAATAATTGGAACAAAAAAAGGTAAAAAACATGTGGCTCAGTGAGTAGGGTGCCAGCCCCATGTACCAAGGGTGGTGGGTTCAAACCCAGCCCCGGCCGAACTGCAACAAAAATGTAGCCAAGCGTTATGGCGGGCACCTATAGTCCCAGCTGCTCGGGAGGCTCAGGCAGGAGAATGGTGGAAGCCCAAGAGCTGGAGGTTGCTGTGAGTCCTTTCACATCATGGCAGTCTACCGAGGGAGGCAAAGTGAGACTCTTATCTCTACAAAAAACAAACAAACAACAAAAAAAAAAACACAAACAAAATGAACAAACAAACCTCTAAAAATATGATGTAAGCACTCTCAGAAACCAAAAGGAGGGAAGAAGAGATAGAGAGAAGGAAAAAAAAAAGTGGTGTTCATAAAAATGTCAAAAAAGAAGAAAAAATTAAAAATCAAAAAAATATATATATAAAATAAAAATTAACAATAGCTACTCCAAGAAAATGGTGAGGAAAAAAAAAACAAAAGAGAAAGGAAAAGGCACCAACCACAAAAATATTATTCTTGTATATATGTAGAAATATACATCTATATGTATGATGCAGGGATAGACTTTTGTAGGAATATATTTATAATGCAATACACTTTCTGGACACCAGGTTGTGCTGTTAGTGGTTCCCAGGCTTATACCTGATTCACTGTTTATACTGTTACACAGTGACCACCCTACCTGGCCGATCGCCATTTTGGAGTTTCTGTAAAAGTTTATTACCTAATTGTTGTGGAACCTCAGCTGCTCTGTTCCAGACAGCACTCCTATCTGACCTCCCAACTCAGTGCAGGAGTTCACGCTTCACAAATCTTTCCACTCTGCTCCCACATTCTCCTGCAACTGGCAACTGCAACCGGCTGTGGGGGAGGGTGCTGGCTGCTGCTGGCTTTAGCTGCTGCTGACACACGCAGCTGCTGCCGGCTCTCGCAGCTGCAGTGCACAGAAACCTTATCCTCAGTTTTTGTGGCTCAGAGTCTCACTTTTGAATCTGGACTTTTGAGTCCAGCCACCTGCCAGTTCGCCGCACAGCCTGAACTGCCAGGCCACTCCAATATTCTCCACCAGGAATGGTCCGGTCTATTTAATCACTCCTGCTTTTCAGAGGGAAGGTGTCCGCCATTTTGGATAATTAAAAATGTCTGTTTCCCAGGCAGGATCCCTTCCCTTCAATTTTCCGTGGGGTTGCTTAAGCTCCTTGTGGTTCTGAGTGGCTCCCCTTTCGGGTGCCACACTTGGCTCAGGAATAAATGTTCGTCAATTGGGTTTTGCCAGGAATTGCAGGCTGCTGTCCTCCGTGAGGGAGGGGCCCACCAGCCAGTATGGCCAAGCAGGGAAAACCTCTACAACAGAGTCCATGGTTTTAAATTGCACCTCATATACAGCAATCTGCCAATTCGCTGTGCGTCTCCAGCTGCCTGTCCACACCAATAATTCACGCAGGGAAAAGGTCCAGATCCCTCTTCCTCTCACCTGATGACTTGGGAGAGGTCGGCTACACAACCGTCCCGTCTGTCATCATGCTCCGCCTCCATAGACGTAGTTTTGAATAATGATAACTCAACTATAGGTCATCAACTTTATGGAGACATTTAAATTTTTAGCTACTCTTTCTGTCCCTCACATATACTTATTTTTAAAACTGCCAAGAATATTAGGAAGCTATATCTGCTACTAAATACTACCAATAAGCTAAAGAATAAAATATTGTTTTCCAACTTTAGCTTGAATATTCCAGATTGAATGATTGCCATGATGTTTCCTAGCAATTGATAGCAAACTGTCATGCAATTTCACAGCAAATAGCACTTACTTAAAAGAATTAACAACAATCAAGACATTTTTAATTTATGCTTTATGAGTATATTATATGGATTTTGTAGTTAAAATGAACCTCAGTTTGAATTTTGGCACTGCTAATTATTATGTATGTGACATTGGTAACTTACTTAACCTTTCTGAACCTGTTTCCTCAGCTGTAGAATGGAAATAATTATAATAACAGCAACTCACAGAATTGTGACAAAATTAAATCAGATAAGTTTACATAAAATGGTTATTAGCACAATGCCTTAACATATAATTGCTAAACCAATGGGACATACCATTACTTTGCTATTATTAACAATTAGCTGCTATACAAAGTATCTTTGAATTAGTAAAAGTAAAATAGGCAACATATCACGTTTATTTTTCTCACATTTAAATACTAACAAAAATACAATAGAACATATCCTACTATGGATGGTCCACTCACCTACCTCTTCCAAATTGCATTGTAGCCATTATCCCATTTTTCACAAAAACATAAACACCCTACACAAAAAAGGGAAAAAAATAATCTGTATTTTTTAAAGCTGTTGATAAATTACATAAATAGATAAAATAGATATGATAGCCAATATCTCTAAGGTTATATTAAAAAGCTGACTTATTTATTCACTGTGAGTAAATTAACTCAGCTTGTCTTCATTTCTTGCCTTTCATTCAACTCAATATGGATAATACTTGTTTAGCATTTTCCTCATATACGTGGATAAAGAAATGCCTTTAAAGCAGCTGACAGAAAAGGTATTTTATTTTTATTATGAATGCAAGTAATTCATTACTTACATGTCATAAGGAAAATGTCTGAGAGACCAATACTAATATTAAATGTATTAATATATCTAGGGGTAGAAAAACTTGAGGTTTTAGTAAGTTCATGTGCTACTTTCACATCAACGTGTGTGCTCTTTCTTTTTAAGGTTAATGTGAGGATACAAACAACCAAGTCACAATATTTGAATTTGTACTTATGTCCTTCACCCAAAATGCATGCCATACACTTTTACATTGTGCCCATTAAGTGGGAGCACCACAAATCCCCCTCTCTTCTCCATGTCTCTCATTGCTCCTCCCCCAACTTGAATTGAAATGAGTTTTTTTTCCTATGTGGGTGTGAATTAGATCGTTACTGCTTCATGTTAGTATTGAGTACACTGAATACTTGGTTTTCCATTCTTGTGCTACTTTACTAAGAAGAACGTGTTTCAACTCCATCCAGGTTAATGCAAAAGATGTGAAGTCACCATCTTTTGATGGGCATTCAGTTGATGGGCATTCAGGTTGTTTCCACATCTTGAAGACTGTAAATTGAGCTGTGATAAACAATCTAGTGCAAATGTCCTTATGATAAAATGATATTTTTTTCTTCTGAGTAGATGCCTACTAGTGGGATTGCAGGACTAAATGAGAATCTAATTTAAGTTCTTTGAGGATTCTCCATACTTCTTTCCAAAGAGGTTGTATTAGTTTGCAGTCCCACCAACAGTATAAAAGTGTTCCCTTCTCTCCACATCTGCACCAGCATCTGCGACATTGGGACTTTGTAATGTTGGCTAATCATACTGGGGTTAGGTGATATCTCAGGTAGTTTTTGCATTATGAAAGGTATTTTAAAAATATTAAGATGTATCATTTAATTTAATAATAGCTTAGAAGAATGAATGGAGTTTAAGTAAATCAAGTAGGTAGGTACATTTCAGCTTAGAAGCAACATCTGATTAATAGGGATACAACAGCATAATCATTTGTGGAGAGGATAAAAAGAATACAAAGCCTTAATAAAAGGCTTCATTGTCTCCCTTTTTCTTAGTGTTTATTAGAACAAGAGAAAAATCTAAATAGTATGTTTATCTCAGGATAGAAATTTTCCTATATAGACTAATATTCATTGTGTTTTTAAATAGAAACATAAATTCTCTACAAATCAAAATTGTATTAACCCACTGGAAGGACTAAAGCTTCAAAGCAAATATTCCATGTTAGTTATTTCTAACTAATTTATTTTAATGCAAAAAGAGTACTATAAATATTTATTGAGTAATAAGTATTATTCCACTTACATCAGAATAAAAAGGAAGTCACAAAATAATTTACCCATAATCATGCTGTACTCTATTGAAGGAACCAGAAAACACAATCCAAACATATGGTTTCCTCTAAACTAGCTGGTGTGAAATCACGGAATAAAGAAAGAACAAAAGAGATTTTCAAGGCACAGAAAACAGAAATGATTATATTAGACAGAAATTACTAAGTTATTGCTGTAAAGACATCTTGACTTTGTGTCTTAGATATTTCAAAGGTGATAAGAAATCCAGAGGTCCATCCTAATTTAAAGCCATAAAAACTATCATAAACCCTACCTGACACCAAAATACTTCTATTTAGATACCATATAAAGAAAATATCACCTGCAAGGTTAAAAAATATAGTACTTATTGACCTTTTATTAGTAATCATTTAACCATTAAGAAAAAAAAGTTTTGAAAATTTTTCGTTAGTTGGGTTTAGAAATTCACTTTTACCACTAGGGGTCACTGCTACCTAAATTACAAAACAGAATAAGAAGTAGGAGTAGGAATTGAATTAGAGCTACATGATTCCAGGTTTAATGTGTAAAGTAATTTGAATCAGACGTAATTTTTAAAGACTAGATTATGTTTTTAGGGAAAAGCTAGAGAGGACAAGTTGTTTACACTGAAGATGAAATTCATTTGAAAATACTTTTTTTTCAACCTATTAGTTTCAGCATATTAACAGATAAAATGTTCTTTTAGTCTTACAAACAATAGCAATTTAAATGTCTGTCAGGAACAATTTACCTCATTGAAGAAAAATGAATACTACCAAAAATTAGGTCTTAGGAAACTTAGGTTTGAATTATCCAGCTGTTAGCTTATTGCCTGAGGGGCATGATTAAGACCATAATTATTTTAAAATTTTCACTCTGAGATCAAACTACTAAATAGTATAATACAACTAATACCATTAGAATTGTATGATAAGCATAAGTTTTCAAAAACAACGTCATACATTCATTAGATGTGTGAAATATCATCTGGAATCACCAGAGTTCACTGAATTGCTATTTCACCTAATGATATTTTTCATAAGCTCATTAGAATTTTCTTTTTATAAAGAATGGATTAGAAACTTAAAGAACACAAGTTCATAATTAGATAGGCTATATTGGGAGAAAAGTTGCGTGATTATAAGGTCAGAATGCTAAAAATCTGACACTGGAGATGTTGATGTTAACACAACTATGTTTATGTGATAATAATGAAACATTAGTGTTATGTCAGCTGGATATCCACTCTGTAGCTGGATATCATTAAGCATTAAAATCAGGTAAATTCTACTTTGACCAAGAGCTATAATCAGAATTTTCTTATAAACTAACCCCAGTAAGTGAACAACATTTTGCTTAGCCAAACAAGGAACAATTAAGAAGTAATCTCAGAAGTTCACAAAAAAAGTGAACAACACTTTGTACATACTAGGTGACATAAATGCTGGCTGAGCAACACTTTGCACATGCTACGTAACATAAATGCTGGCTGAGCTACATCAATCTGTGCATTACTATGATAGGTTAAATATGGCCACAAATTGTTGCTATTCCTACTAAGAAGTTGTGTCTAATTTCCTTCCCTTTAAAACTGGACTGGCCTTAGAGATTTAACAATAGAATACTATAAAAATAACTTTCTTGAGCATCTTAGATGCTTGGCAAATTCTACATAGGGTCTCTTGTAACAATGCCTTGAAGAACTCCAAACAGCCCGTGTAATTTTTCTGACAAACTTGACACCACCATACTTGAAAGGTCATGTGTAGGTATTGCAATCTGCAATCTGAGCTCATCTCACCTTTCAGGCCATCCTTCACAAGGTATCAGAGATGTGAATTAAGCTGTCTTGGACTCTCTAAAACAGCCCAATTGCCAGATTAATAACACTGAGTTATCCCTGTCAATACTACACTCAACAAAAGGATTACCTATCTGAATTCTGCTCTGATTTCTGACCTACAAAATCGTAAGACATTATATAACAGTTGCTGTTTTAAACCAGTATGTTTTGGGGTTGTTTGTTACACATAAGTAGGCAACTGGAACAACTTAATGAGAAACCCCTTATATTAAAGCACTATCAGAAATGACTTACCTTGCACCAGCCAACATAATGACTAGTTGTATTGCGGATGGAGGCAAAGCCCATTTGTAAACGACCAGGCTGGTCTTCAACATATTTACACAGGAGAGGTGGTGCGGTATATATAGGGAGCTACAGGCAAAAACAGTTCATGTCACAAACATAAAATAGCTAGACTACCTGTTCCAGCACTATGACAGAATAGCCACCTCATCAACCTTCCTCCCTAAAAACAGCTAAAAATGATGAGACATGTACCCTTGCGATATGCACAATAGGTGAGGTCCCACCAATTACCCTCCCTCCACTTATTAAGAGTAGAGTATAAATGTCTTAACACAAAAATTAAGTAAATGAGGTAAAGGCTATGTTAACCAGTTTGATGTAAGCATTCCAAACTGTATACAAAATCAGCACATTGTACCCCATAAATACAGAAATGTACACAGCTATGATTTAATTAAAAAAATAAAAATGATGATGACATTTAAAAGAAAAAATACCAGGCTTGGTGCCTGCGGCTCAAGTGGCTTAGGCACCAGCCACATACATCTGAGCTGGCAAGTTCAAATCCAGCCTGGCCCCACCAAACAACAATGACAGCTGCAACCAAAAAATAGCCGGGCGTTGTGGCAGGCTCCTGTAGTCCCAGCTACCTGGGAGGCAGAGGCAAGAGAATTGCTTAAGCCTGAGAGTTTGAGGTTGCTGTGAGCTGTGATGCCACAGCACTATATCTAGGGTGACAGCTTGAGGCTCTGTCTCAAAAAGAAAAAAAAAAATCTTAAATGCAGGGATGATATGGTAAACTGGTTATAAAGACTACCCAGGGACAAGAAATTAAGGAATGCCACATATAGTATAACCCAGTGTCTCTACTTCTAGGTATATTTAGAGAAATTTCTGTTATTGCACACCTAGAGCTATGTACAATAACATTCATAGCAATACTTTAATTGCAAAAATCTAGAAACAATCTAATCAAAATGTCCAGCAACAGTAAAATGGATAATTAAATTGGAGTAAATCCATATAATAAAATATTATAAATTAAGCAAAAATACAAAAATGAAGGCTACATGGAAAAATTTGGGTAATTTCAGGGATATAATGTTAAGCAAAAAGGGAAGATACAGAAATTTGCATTTGGATATATTTCCATATATATGTGTGTGTGTATATATATATATAATATATTACTTCAAACATATGCAAAACCAATGAATATGTTGCTTAGCAATACAGATATATAAGGTGAAATTATAAAATAAAGGAGGAGAATAATAACAAAAACTAAGGAGAGTGGTTATATTTGAATGGGATGAGGATTCAGGGGATTTGTTTTTTTTTCCTTTAACATAGATGGTAAGTACACGGTTATCCATCATTGTCATTATATTGTTATTATTTATACCTCTTACATACGGAATAAATAGCTTTTTATTCTAATAATATTTAGTAGAAATAAATATAACTATAAAAGAACGATGAAAATTTTGACCAGCTAAGGTCTTATTTCCTTCATTAAAAAAGCATTATTTTTCTTTTATGTCCAGGGTGTAACACCATTCTATGAAGTTTGGTGAAGACATAACCGGAAAACTCAAGTGTACAAATCAACACAAGGGAACTTGATGACTAGTGAGTTTGGATTTGATCTTTTACCAACAACAATCTGAGACTCGGTAGTAACATAATATATTCTTTTTTAATATTTCTAATTTTTACATATACACGTGTTTATTAGGTTTCCATTTTTTTGCCTTCACAAAATTAAAAAGACTTAAAATTTAATAACAATGACAATGTTTAAGATAAGGACTAGAAACAAAAACCTCATAAAGAACAAACATAAATACATTCAGAAAAGGAATCAGACAATTGCTACATCAAAATATTAAGCAATAATAATAAGGCAAAGAAAGTAACATTCACATTGTCAAATAAGAGTATGTCTATTATATAATGCTTTGACTCTGAGATTCAGCATGGAGTTATCGGTTAACTTATTTTTTTTTAAGCTTCAAAAATAGTCAACTAATATTTGTAAATAAAAGTAAAAGATAATTTTGAAAAACAGATCATGCCAAATCTTATAGACAACAGAAAAAGAAGAAATACTTCAAAATCATTTATTTGATCTGGGTACACCTGATATTAAAATTGGAGAAAATATATTATTATAAAGGGGAAATTACAAACATATGTCACTTATAAATGAGGATGCAATATCCTAAACAAACTAACAAGTTGAATTAAAAATTAATGTTTAAGTAATGTACTTTGGTCATAATATATTCTTGAAAAATGCTAGGACAGTGGGTGCTATCAAGTGTTCTTACCGCAAAATGGTAACTATGTGTGGTAATGCACATGCCAATTAGCTAGAATTACTCATTCAATAATCTACATATACTTCAAAACATGCTATACAAGATAAATATGTACAACTTTATGTCATTTTTAAAAAATAAGAACAAAATATGATAGTGTTCAATAATACTTTTCCAGTAGTAAGACACAAAATTCTTTTTGCCATTAAATAATCCCTTGCTAACCATACCAGGATTAAAGAGCTAGTGTTTCTCTTTCTGGTCTAATGCTTAGATTTAAATTTGTCAATTTGGAAACTATGTGGAACCTGTGAGGTCAGAGATACCTATTTTATATTGAAGTTGCATTGTATTATAAAAAGTAGGTACATAGCAAGTAGGTAAGTCTCCTTATCCCTATGAAAGGAAACATGCATGTAGACATATTGGTATTAAAGTAGACAAAATCACTTATTGTATGTTTTTCCATGATGTCCCCAGCCTCTATATTCTTTTTTCTTTTTTATTAAATCATAGCTGTGTACATTAATGCGATCATGGGGCACAATACACTGGTTTTATAGACAATTTGACATATTTTCACCACACTGGCATTTTCTTAGTTATTGTATTAAGACATTTATATTCTACATTTAGTAAGCTTCACATGTACCCTTGAAAGATGCACCATAGGTGTGATCCCACTGATAACCCTCGCGCCGCATATCATCCCTTCTCCCTCCCATCCCTTTGCCCCTTCCCCATATTCTTAGGTTATAATTGGGTTATAGCTTTCATATGAAAGCCATAAAATAGTTTCATAGTAGGGCTGAGTACATTGGATACTTCTTCTACCATTCTTGAGATACTTTAATAAGAAGTATATGTTCCACCTCCATCCATGTAAACATGAAACAGGTAAAGTCTCCATCTTTCTTTAAGGTTGCATAATATTCCATGGTGTACATATACCACAATTTATTAATCCATTCGTGGATCGATGGGAACTTGTGCTTTTTCCATGACTTAGCAATTATGAATTGGGCTGCAATAAACATTCTGGTACAAATATCTTTGTTATAATGTGATTTTTGGTCTTCTTGGTATATAACTAGAAGAATTATAGGATTGAATGACAGGTCTATTTTTAGATCTCTAAGTGTTCTCCAAACATCTTTACAAAAGGAATGTATTAATTTGCATTCCCACCAGCTGTGTAGAAGTGTTCCCTTTTCTACACATCCACGCCAACATCTCTGGTCTTGGGATTTTGTGATATGGGCTAATCTTACTGGAGTTAGACAATATCTCAAAGTACTTTTCATTTGCAATTCTCTGATGATTAATGATGATGAGCATTTTTTCATGTCTGTAGTCTGAGCACCTGTCTTCTTCAGAGAAGTTTCACCTCAAGTCCCTTGCCCAGCCTGAGATGCAATCACTTGTTCTTTTCTTGCTTATATGTTTGAGTTCTCTGTGGATTCTGGTTACTAAACCTTTGTTGGAGACAACCTGCGAATATCTTCTCCCATTCTGAGGTCTGTCTGCTTGTTTTACTTATTGTGTTCTTGGCTGTGCAGAAGTTTTTTAGTTTGATCAGGTCCCAGTAGTGTATTATTGATGCTGCTTCAATTGCCCAGAGGGTCCTCCTCATAAAATATTCGCCCAGGCCGATTCCTTCAAGAGTTTTCCCTGCACTTTATTCTAGTATTTTTAAAGTTTCATATCTTCAGTTTAAATCTTTAATCCAGTGAAAGCCTATCTTAGTTAATGGTGAAAGGTGTGGGTCCAATTTCCATCTTCTACAGGTCACCAGCCAGTTCACCCAGTACCATTTGTAAAATAGAGAATCAGTTCCCCACTGAATGTTTTTACTTGGCTTGTAAAAAATCAAATAATGGTATGTAGCTGGGCTCATCTCTTGGTTCTCTATTCTGTTCCATACATCACTCTCTGTTTTTGTGACAGTAGCATGCTGTTTTGATCACTATTGATATATAGTATAGTCTGAGGTCTGGTAGCATGATTCTTCCTGCTTTGTTTTTATTTCTGAGTAATGTCTTGGCTATTCTAGTTTTTTTTCTGATTCGATACAAAATGAAGTATTATTTTTTTGAGATCTTTAAAGTATGACAGTGGAGCTTTAATAGGGATTGCATTAAAATTGTACATTACTTTGTGTAGTATGGACATTTTACAATGTTGATTCTTCCCAGCCACGAGCATTGTATGCTTTTCCATTTGTTAACATTTTCAGCTATGTCTTTCCTTAGAGTTTCATAGTTCTCTTTATAGAGATCTTTCACATCTTTTGTTAGATAAACTCCCAAATATTTCATCTTCTTTGGCACTACTGTGAATGGCATAGAGTCCTTACTTGTTTTGTCAGCTTTATTTTTAGTATAAATGCTACCGATTTATGAATGTCGATTTTGTGCCTTGAGATGCTGCTGTATTCCTTGATCACTTCTAAGAGTTTTGTAGTAGACTCCCTGGTGTTTTCCAGATATACAATCATATCATCTGTGAAGAGCGAAAGTCTGATCTCTTCTGACCCTATATGGATACCCTTGATCGCCTTTTCTTCCCTAATTGCGATGGCTAAAACTTCCATTACAATGTTAATGAGCAGTGGAGACAATGGGCAACCTTGTCTAGTTCCTGATCTGAGTGGAAATGATTTCAAATTAACTCCATTCAATATGATAATGGCAGTAGGTTTGCTGTAGATGGCTTCTATCAGTTTAAGAAATGTCTCCTTTATACCAATTTTCGTAAGTAGTCTGATCATGAAGGGATGCTGGATATTATCAAAAGCTTTTTCTGCATCAATTGAGAGAATAATATGGTCTTTGTTTTTTAATTTGTTTATGTGCTGAATTATATTTACAAATTTATGTATATTGAACCAGCCTTGAGACCCTGGGATAAAACCGACTTGGTCATGATGTATAATTTGTTTGATGTGTTGCTAGATTCTGTGTGTTAGGATCTTGTTGAATATTTTTGCATCTATATTCATTAGTGATATTGGTCTATAATTTTCTTTTTTTGTTGGGTCTTTTCCTGGTTGGGGGATCAGGGTGATGTTTGCTACATAGAACGTGTTGGGTAGTCTTCCTTCTTTTTCTAACTTTTGGAACAGATTGAGTAATATAGGTACTAGTTCCTCTTTAAAGGTTTGGTAGAATTCTGACGTGATGACATCTGGTCCCGGGCTTTTCATTTTAGGGAGATTTTGTATGGTTAATGCTATTTTAGAACTTGATATAGGCCTCTTTAACATTTCCACTTAATTCTGGCTAAGTCTTAGAAGTTGAAGTGCTTCAAAGTAGTGGTCAACTTTCTTCAGATTTTCATATTTCTGAGAATAATGTTTCTTGTAATATTCATTAAGGATTTCTTGAATTTCTGAGGAATCTTGTTATTTCGTCTTTGCCATTTCTGATTGATGAAATTAGAGATTTTACTCTTTTTTTCCTGGTTAGGTTAGACAAAGGTTTATCTATTATATTGCCCTTTTCAAAAAACCAAGTTTTTGATTTATTGATTTAATTCTGCTCTAATTTTGGTTATTTCTTTTCTTCTACTTGGTTTGAGGTTGGAATGTTCTTTCTTTTCCAGTTGCTTGAGATGTCCCATTAAGTTGTTCACATCTTCTCTTTCCATTCTCTTGAGGAAGGCTTTTCAGTGCTATACATTTCCCTCTTAGGACTACTTTGCAGTATCCCAGAAGTTCTGATCATTCTTGTCTCCATTGTCGTTTTTTTCCAAATATTTGGCAATTTCCTTCTTAATCTCATCTATGACGCAGCTATCACTCAGCATAAGGTTCTTTAACTTCCATGTTTTTGTATGAGTATGCAGATTCATGTTGCTACTGGGTTCAACTTTTATTCCATGGTGGTCCGAGATGATACAGGGAATAATTTATATTCCATTAAATTTACTGAGGTTAGACTTGTGACCTAAAATGTGATCAATTTTGGAGTACATTTTGTGGCCTGATGAGAAGTATTGTGTATTCAGTTTTGTTGGGATGAAATGTTCTATAGATGCCTATTAAATCCAAATGTTGGATGGTTAGGTTTAAATCTAAAATTTCTTTGCTCAGTTTCTTATTGGAGGATCTGTCCAACACTGCCAAAGAAGTGTTAAAATCTCCGACTATTATGGAGCTGGAGGAAATCAAGTTGCTCATGTCTGTTAGAGTTTCTCTTATAAACTGAGGTGCATTCTGGTTGGGTGCATAAATATCAATAATTGAAATCTCATTATATTGAGTATTACATGTAACAAATATGAAGTGACCATTCTTATCCTTCCCTACTTTTGTTGGTTTAAAGTCCATTGTATCTGCAAATAGAATTGCAACACCTGCTTTTTTCTGATTGCCATTTGCCTGAAATATGCACGACCATCCATTCTCCCTGAGTCTATATTTATCTTTTAAGGTAATATAAGATTCTTGTATGCAGCAAATGTCTGGCCTGAGTTTTTGTATCCAGTCAGCCAAACTGTGCCTCGTTACAGGACAGTTTAAGCCATTCACATTAATGGACAATATTGATAAATCTGGTAAAATTTGGGGTATCAAGTTTTTCGAAAGTCCAGTGGACATTTTCAATACTTTCCCACTGTAGAAGTTGGAGTTTGATCAAAAGTTTCTGCGTGAGTTTACTTTTGTCGTAGACAATTGGGCTATTGATTATGGAGGATGGGTCTGAGAACATCCTGAAGAGTTGGTTTGGTTATGGCAAATCTCTTCAACATGTAAATGTCATTAAAGTATTTAATTTCTCCAAGATAAATGAAACTCATTTTAGCTGGATACAGGATCCGGAGATGAAAGTTATTTTGCTTTAAGAGATTAAAAGTCGATGACCACCCTCTTGTGGCTTGAGAAGTTTCAGCAGAGAGATCTGCAGTCATTCTACTATCCTTCCCTTTGTAGGTAATGGCTTTCTTACGTCTGGCTACTTTCAGAATTTTCTCCTTCATATTAACTTTAGTGAAATTAATTATGATATGCCTGGGGGATGTCTTATTCGGGTTGAGTCGTGCTGGGGTTCTGAAGCTGTCTGCTGTCTGAATTTCAGAATCTCTTGGCATGTCTGGAAAATTCTCTTTCATAATTTCATGGAGAAGAGCCTCTGTGCCGTGTGAAGCCACTTCATTGCTTTCAGGGATTCCAATGAGGTGGATATTAGCCTTCTTCAAATTATCCCAGAGCTCTCTGCATGAATGATTCATTTTTGCTCTCCATTTCTCTTTCTCTTTGAGAGTTTGGGAGTGTTCAAAAGCTTTGTCTTCAATGTCAAATATCGTTTCTTCTGCTTGCTCCACTCTGTTACTGAGGGATTCTACTATATTTATCAGATATTTGAGGGCTACAAATTCTTGCTTCAATGCGTCAAAATCTTTGGTGGTTTTGTCTTTAAATTTGTTGAATTCTTGAGACAACTTTTGAATTGCTCCTCAAATTTATAATTCCAACTTTTGAATTGTTCCTCGAATTTCTAATTCCAAATTTTCCTCCATTCTATTAATCTTGTTTGCAATCCAAAGTCTGAATTCGATTTCTGACATCTCGAGCAGATGTTTATGAATGGGATCTTCAGTTACATGTGCCACATCTTTCCTTGGGGGAGTTGATCTACTCTGGTTATTCATGTTACCAGAGTTTTTCTGCTGATTCTGCCCCATTATTATTTTACACCGTTTGACTAGATGAGTGGATAAAGTAAAGTTGGGTTCGGGGCTCTAGGAGTAGTGATAAACCAGCCCTTTTCCCAGAAGTTGAGACTAGTGTCTGTACCTTTTCCCCTGGAGCTTAGCAAAGAACCCATACAGTGCTATGGCCTGAGAAACTGGGGACCTGCTTGTTGTGGTGGGGCTAAATGGCTCTGTCTTGTTTTAAGCTGGTCTCTGTCTGACCCTAATGAAACAGTTACACTGGGTTGAAGTCTCAGCTGTGCCGAAATACCTTCAATTAAGTCACCCCACCCCCCACAGGCAACAATTGAAAAAGGAAAATCAAACCTTCCTACAACCACACACCTAGGGTACTACTTGGATAGTCCTCGGGTTATTGGCTCAGTTTAAAAGGTACAAATCAACTGTCTCAGTCAGCACCTGTCTCAGGTTGGAGAGTTTAAAAGGTCTCTGGCAACTAGATCGCAGGGGTCTGCTAAAACTCAAATATGACTTACTCCGGTGCTCTGTGTGGTCAGGAGGACCCACGCAGCCAATAGATAAGTCTGAGAAGGTTGATGCCTCATTCCCCACCTTGCACCTCTGTCACACCCAGTCACTGATAATCGCGCAGGGTTGTGACCCAGTTGCCTGCAATGAGCAGATACTCCAGAAGGTTTTACCTGCCTGAATCACTAGGAGATCTATGTCTTCTCAGCCAGGCCGGTGCTCTCTGCCACTATCCGGCAGTGGGAGGTGAGAACTGACATTGGGCGCTTGATGGAGTCTGGGGCTGTTCACTCAGTTCCAGCCCCGCCCCTGATTAATATTACTGACAGAACATAACAACTTTGTGGGTATTTGTTTCTGTCCCGGCTGAATTCCCCTGCAGAAGGGAAGCTGTTTTGAATTCACAGAACCTGCGCCTCATGCCCTCTCTTTGCTGCTGCCCCATAGTTTGTATTCACAGCACGGTGAGTTGTCATTTCTAGCCTCCTGCCCTCCTTTGTTTAGGCTGATGATCCCCTGGGGGCCAGGTGCATCTTAGGCTCAGTAAAGTGGTCCTTTGGGTCAGCCCCGCCCTGTGAGTCTGCTAGCACTGCACATGTGTTCTCTAGTCCCTGCATGTGTGTTTTCTAGTCCCCGCGCTTCACCCAGGCTGGTACTGCCTCAGACACTTTACTCACAGGGCCTGCATTTCTGTCCCAGTCTGTTCCATCAGTGCTTGCCACCTGAGAAGATGCCCGGCCCCCTCTGGTTGCCCAGGGAGAAAGGGGGTGTGACTCCGGAATACCGGGTCGAGCCCTACTGTTGCCAAAAACAGCTCTTGCTCTGTGCCTCAGGGCACCACTACTCCTTGTGTGGTTCCCTCAAAGCCAACCATGTTCTCCTCACTCCTGTGCTGCAGAATCAGCACTGACCAGCAGCAGTCCAGACCCTGTCCACATCGCTTGAGAAAACACCCAAGAATCTGGACTCCTGGGGGACAGACCTCTAGACCTCAGTGACAGCGGAGGGGAGTGCTGGGAGCTCAGAATTGCAGGTAGAGAATATATACAGTTTTATACCTGGTAGGAGAGCGCTGTGTCACCCTAGTAGGGGAAAGTAGGTCCAGTTTTTAGAGGGTCTGTCCTATGGAGTATAATGGGAGAACTTTTGAACTCTACACATTTGTTTATGGGGTACTATGAGCCTTTCTTATGGGGAAGGGGACTTTTGTTTGCATCCTTGGGGTCGCAGATCACCTCAGCAGGGTTGATGTGCATTCTTCAACCTTCTCTCTTGGCGCAGCTCTAATCCACCAGTTTACTTGCTAAAATTCTGTCCTTTAACTCTCCTTCTGGATGGGAGCCTCTGTGGAAAGCTGGCTTCAGTCAGCCATCTTGTCTCCGCCCCCCAGCCTGTATATCAGGGGGTCCTCAAACTTTTTAAACAGGGGGCCAGTTCACTGTCCCTCAGATCGTTGGGAGGGCCGGACTGTAGTTTAAAAAAAAAAAAAAAAACTATGAACAAATTCCTATGCACACTGCACCTATCTTATTTTGAAGTAAAAAAACAAAATGGGAACAAATACAATATTTAAAATGAAGAACAAGTAAAGTTAAATCAACAAACTTACCAGTATTTCAATGGGAACTATGGGCCTGCTTTTGGCTAATGAGATGGTCAATGTTCAGTTCCATATTTGTCACTGCTAGTCATAACAAGTGATGCAAGTGTGCATCAGTTAGTCTAGATCTGGTTGGAGATTTCAGATGTTTCATTCTGGAAAAAGTCATTCATAGACATAAGTGCTACCAAAGATGGTTGCCATTTTGAGTGTAAGGTTCTTGAGATTAGAATATGTTTCAGAGGGGAGAGATGCATAGAAATTAGGAAGACTGCTTGACTTGAATGCATCTTTCAGAGTCATAATTCTAAAGTTCAGCCAGTTCCATTTGGTAAATCGTATCCACATTTTCAATGTCAATAGAAAATGGGTTATGGAAAAGCTGTATGTCCTGTTCATGGAGATGAAGCTCTTTAAATCTAAATTAGAACCCCTTTTGCAACTTTTCCAGTGAATCCACACATGTTTTATTTGGGAATGCAACCAATGGATTTTCTGCTAACAGATTTTGAATTGTGGGGAGATGGCAGAAATTTTCCTCCATCACTTGTTTGATGAGGAGGCCTAATTTTACTTGAAATGCTTTCACATGTGATTGCATATCACAAATGAGCTTCCCCTTTCCTTAAAGTTGCACAATGAAATTGTTGAGTAGCTCTGTTACAACTATCAGAAAGGCAAGGTGCCATTTCCATTCTGCACCATTGAGCTTTGGTACTTGTTTTTTGAAAGCAGAAAAGCTGTAATCTGTGGAAATAGGTCATAGAAATGTTTCAAAATTCTCCCTCGACTCAGCCAATGGACTTCTGTGTGGTACGGAACATCTTCACATGCAACATTTAGCTCAGAGAGAAATTCCTGAAATTGTCTGTGATTTAGTGTATTACCTCTAATGAAGTTAACACAAGATACCACAGTTTTCATAACAGAGTTCCACTTCAGTGATTTACTACACAGCACTTGTTGGTGGATGAGGCAGTGTATGATTGTTGGATAATAATAGCTATGTTTGTCCATCTCTTTAATGAGAGCAATTAATGAGAGCAATTACTCCTTTCTTAGACCCCACCATTCTAGGAGCACCATCAGTTCTCACACTGGCTAGTTTTGCCCAGTCCAGCTCCAAACTATTCACAGTTTGGCAAACCTTTTCATTAATATCCTCGTCTGTAGTTGTTCCTTTGATGCTTTGCAGTGCAGCAAGCTCTTCTGTGACTTCAAAATAGTCATTAGTACCACGAATAAAAATTAGAAGTTGTGCAGAATCACGAACATCATTACTTTCGTCAAGTGCCAAGGAAAAATAGGAAAGGTTTCTTGCGGAGTTTTGCAAATGCTGATGCAAATTGTCTCCCACTTCTTCAATCCTTCATGTAATTGAGAGTCCTGAAAGACTCACTGTACTAAATAAATCAGGCTTCTCTGGACACATCCCTTTGGCAACAGAAAGAAGGCATTCTTTAATAAATTCTCCCTCCACGAATGGTCTGCCAGTGCATGCTATTATCTTGGCAACTTGAAAACTTGATCACAGTGATGAAGTATTTAGCTGTTTCTGCTTCACAAAAGTATTTTGCTGAGTTGTCAATATATATTTCAGGTTTAATATTTTATCTTTTCTCACTTCTATGACCAAACTATCATATTTATCTTTATGTTGAGTTTGATAATGTCGACGCGAATTGTATTCTTTGAACACTGACACTATATTCTGGTATATCAAACACACAGATCTTTCCTTGTACTGCATGAAAAAGTAACCATAAGTACACTGTTCTTTGAATATCCTACACTCCACGTCAATTTTTCTCTTTCTTGATATCAGTCTTTCCTAGGGATTCCAAATTGCTATTAGTAAAATACATACATATATATATATATGTATATATATATATATATATCACTCCTAAGACAATATACCAGAAATAACTTTGCCCATAAAGAGACATATAGACTGCACTGCCCATCAATGGAGTCTGATCAGTGCCCATCAATGCAGTCTTGCCAGTCTACATCATTTCATCAGCCTTGCCAGTGCCCATATGGTGGAACTCTGCTTTTACCTGAGGCTCACATTGGTGTGGTGCGGGAACAGGCACGATTACAGAGCCGGTTCCTCCACCACCTTTCCAGTTCACACTACCCTGTGCAAACCACACTGTGACTGTGAACTCTCAGCATGGGTCTTCTCACCCACTGCAGGAAAAAAAAAAAAAAAAGGCATGTATGCCTTTTTTCTTTCGAATCTAATGTGAGTTCAGCCATACAAGCATATGGCTGAACTCACACTGCTCAGAGACTGCAACAGTGTGAACCGGGGCTTACACAGCACACAACATACAACATCATACACAACTGAATAGCAATCAGAATATAAATGCACTTACTGGAAATTAAATTGGGTTTCCTACTCTTCGGCTGTCTGCAGAGCTGGATTAAGTTCCCATGGGGCCCTAGGCAGATTACCAGTTTGGGGCCCCCATGCGATAACACTGAGCACTGACCATTTGCATTAACATTGACCACTGACCATTTGTGATAACACTGACTGCTGACAATTTGCATTAATGCTGAGTGCTAATGATTTGCATTAACACTGAGCATTTACAATTATCATAATCACTGAGCACTGACTATTTGCATTAGCTCTGAGCTCTGACCATTTGCATTACCTCTGAGCACTGACAATTTGCATTAGCACTGAGCGCTGACTATTTGCGTTATCACTATGATGCAACCCCTCTAGACACTACCCTAAACCAACTAACCAACTTCAAAAAAAGGCTCTTCTAACTTCAAAAAAAGGTGCCCCCATCTGCAAAAAAAGACCTAACTTCAGAAAAAAAGGCCCCCCCTTAACTACAAAAAAAGGCCCTACTAACTGCAAAAAAAAAAAAAGACCTCCTAAGTTAAAAAAAAAAATCCTAACTTGTTCTTACCTCCGTCCTTAGGCAGCAGCAGGCTCTGCACAGGCAACCTGGTGACTCCTCTGATTACACCAGAGACTGAGATGAGGAGTTGAGAGACAGAAGGAGGGGTGGGGAGAGATAGAGAGAAGGAGAGGATTTGGAGAGTAGGAGGGAAATTGTAGACTGTGGGACACATTCCACACATGTACACTGTGGCCCAGACAGTGGGTTGCTAAGCAGGATGACAATAACACCCAGCAGGGAGAGACAGAGGGAAGGAACAGAGTTGGAGAGTTGGCACACATTCCACACATGTGCACTGCGGCCCTGGACAAGTCAGCTACTAAACAGGACAGTCAGCTGTGGCAAAAACACCCAGCAGGCTGGATAAATGTTCTCGGCGGGCTGCATGTGGCCTGCGGGCAGTAGTTTGAGGACCCCTGCTCTATATCTTTATAGTCCCCAATTCCAAATTTTATTAGTTATTAGTCATTGTTCTTATTCTTTTCCCTAACACCACTGAAACCTGCTGATTCAGGTTCTTTGTGTATCTAATTTTCTAGAAAGAGCTTTCAACATTTTAATCAGACTCTAAAGGGGTCAGAATGGTTAAAAAAAGTGCTTTAATGCATTTTCCTTCTTTGGCCAGGGCAATCAAGCATAGTTGATAAGTTTGTGTATGATAAAAGGATTTAGTTCTACTGTGAGAATTTTAAGAAATGGCAAGTAAGATGTTACTATAGTCTCCACTGACAGAGGAACATTTTCACTATGGACTGGAAGTCCTGGGCTTAAATGGCACTTTTGTATAAATACAACTTGTTTGTAGTCAAAAATTAAGATAGATTCGGTAAGCTCTAAAACCACACTTAAAGTTACAATGAACCAAGGTAAATAGAGTTCTCAAATATTTTTTCTCTGTTATTTCTTGGTAACAGCAAGCAAATGACAAATAAATAAGTAAATCTCACACTATAGAGGAATTTTTAAAATAAACACTCCCAGGCCAACCACAGTGGCTCATGCCTATAATGCTAGCAGTATGGAATGCCAAGGCAGGTGGAACACCCGAGCTCAGGAATTCAAGACCAGCATGAGAAAGAGTGAGATACTATGTCTATTAAAAATAGAAAAACTAGCTGGGCATCATAGAGGGTGCCTGTAGTCCCAGCTACTCAGGAGGCTGAGGCAAGAAGATTTCTTGAACCCAGGAGTTTGAGGTTGCTATGAGCTAGGATGCCACAGTACTCTACCCAGGGTGACACAATGAGACTCTGTCTTAAAAAAAGAAAGAAAAGAAAAGAAAAAGAACACTTAATCCAGGGATGTATATGACTGGATGTATATAGCCCAGAAAGCAACTGTATCCTCCTTTGTGTCTCTTGGTTGAGACTGTGGGTGGTCAAAGAGGAAATGCACAAGTATTCACTCCATTTTCTCTGGCATATTTAAAACAAATTAATATTAAAAACAATGTCTGATGACCCAGATAGATAATCCGATGTTCTCCAAGGGTTAGGACAAATCTTTGACCTCTCTACCTTTCTTGAAGAGATGTAATGTTACTACTAGATCAAACTTTATCTTTGAATGAGAAAAATGAAGTCTTAGATGATGCTAGAAAGTAAGGTTATTTGTGGTTCATGTCTACTAATGATAGCAGTATGTCTTCTGAGGAAAGGAACAGATACCCCACAGGAATACAGGCAGTTCCCTTTGAGTATTCCGAATGGGACCCTGAGAAACAAGATGACTGGTGGCATAAACATTTTTCTAACATGTATCCTAGAAGGTTTATGTCAATCCAACAAAAAGCCTATGAATTATTCTAAGTTGTCTACTATTTACCAGGAGCAAAATGAGAGTCCCACAGCCTTTCTTGAGCAGCTTAGGGAGGTGATGAAAAAACACACATTTACACCTGAATACTTAGAGGGCCAAATTATTTTAAAAGATAAATTTATCATTAAGGTGGCCCCAGACATTCGAAGAAAACTCCAGAAATTGGCTCTAGACACAGATCATAACCTGGAGAATCTTCTTAAAACGGCCACAGCTGTCTTTCATAATCGAGATCAGGAGAAAGAGGAGGAAAAAGAGAGAAGGCACAGAAAAAAAAAAATGACAGCTCTAGTAATGGTAGTAGGACAAACAGGCACCATTTAGGGGCATAGGGAAGCCAGAGGAGCTAAGAATAAGTGCTTCCAATGTGGTCAGACTAGCCACTTCAAGAGATTGCCCACCCACCTGCAGCACCACCTCCTGGGCAAGCCACCAGACCCTTTCAGAATGCAAGGGTGACCACTGGAGGGCAGCCTGTCCCCAGAGGCAAAGGCCTCCTGTGACAGTGATTTTACCAGCCCCTAAACTGGACTGAGGGTGCCCAGGGCATATTCTCATGGTCCCAGCCTGTGTTGTTACCCCTCATGAGCCCCGAGTCTGCCTCATGGTGGAGGGCCAGAAGACAGAATTTCTTCTGGACCCCCGAGTAGCCTTTTCTGTACTCCTCTCTAACCATGGTCTTCTATCCCCCAAATCTGCAACTGTACAGGGGGTGTCTGGAAAGCTGGTTACCAAATTCTTCTCTCAGCCTTCAAACTGCAATTGGGGTGACTGGCTGTTCCCTCATGCCTTCCTAATCATGCCTGAAAGCTCTGCTCCTCTTTTGTGGAGGGACATATAACTACAGTGGGAATAACAATTTATAAAAACATGGGACAAGAACCTATACTGTGCCTTCCCTTATTAGTGACAGAAATTAACCCAGAAATATGGGCTACCAAGGGACAGGTGGAAAGAGCAAAATATGCTCAATAGGTCTAAATTAATTAAAGGAATACCATTGTCTAGCTTCCCAGGTATCACAAACAAGGTTAATATCCAGGTGAAGATTGGTAAATAGATTTCACTCATCTCCGTAATGTACATGGTATACAATATTTGCTGGTATTTGTGGATATTTTTACTGATTGGGTTGAAGCATTCCCTTGCAGGACAGAAAAGGTCCAGAAAGTTGTAAAGGCTTTAGTCCGTACGTTTATTTCCAGGTTTGGACTTCCTTAGAGTTTGCAAAGTGATAAGGGGCCTGCCTTCAAAGTAGTTGTTACACAGGGAATATCTAAAGCTCTGGGCATAAAATATCATCTACATTGTTCTTGGAGGCCCCAGCCCTCTGGGAAGGTAGAAAAAGTGAATGATAAAATCAAAGGATAGTTATGAAAACTAACTCAAGAGACTTATCTCCCTTGGACTGAATTACTTTCCATTGCTCTGCTTAGAATAAGAAATTTACCTTAGAAATTCTGTTGTAGCCCATTTGAATAATTATATGGAAGACTCTTTTAAACTAATGATTTGCTATTCAATCAAGAAGTGCAGAATTTGTAAAATACATTACTTACTTAACTAAATTTCAACAAACTCTTAAAAACTTCCCAACTACATTTTCACATTCAACACTAAAAGAACTTTTCTCTTCTGAGATCTAGTTATGATCAAAACTACCCCAAGCTGGAAGGGGTAGTTTTTGCCTTTTCTGCTATCTTATCTTCTTCTACAGCTGTTAAAGTTATGGGAATAGATTCTTGAATACATCATTCACAAGTAAAATCCATAAACCTATCACCTCCTACAGAAGCAGACCATGAAGGGAATCAATCACAATCCACCTACACTGGTGAGTCTAAAGAAAATTTGAAGTTATTATTTAGAAGACAACAAGGAAAGTGTTAATATTGTTTTTGTTTAATATCACTGACTTTTCTATTTATAACCTGACACCACTGACACTGTAATTAACTCCCTCCTCTCACTGTTCTGCCCTTGCCTTTTAATGTGCTAATCAGATTTGTGTCTTCCATAATGATGTCATCAAGCCACAAACAGTAAAGATGGTGCCAGTTTAAGACCAGATTCTATCATGGACCCCTCGATTGACCTCCCTCTGGAGAAACCCTATTTGCCCCCTTCTCTCATTGCCCAATTCAGCAGGAAGCCTTAGATGGAGTCTTTGCCCTTGTTCCCTGACAGCAATTAGAGGAACTGCTCAGAGAGGGGGAATTGATACAGGGTGGGTACACCCGGGCTTGGTCAGCGCCAGTTACCTAGGAGGACCTGCCAAACCTTCTGAATTTCAGCTCCAGTGGTGTTGGTAAGGCGGAGGAGGGGAGGCAGAGCTGGAGAACCAAGTGTGGCAGAAAATGCAAGCTCGCAGTAGCCTGCAGGTCCTTATTTAGTTGAGGGAGAGCACAGCACAGCCTGTGCTGTTGACGGTGTCAACCCCAGAACCACTCTTGGACCAAGAGAGATCTCCTCTGGCTGCACTACTCCCCTGTAAGCATTTCACAGTCCCAAGGGTGACTCAGGGGGATGCCCTCCTTCCCTTTGCCTGGTCAATTTCATGTTAGTTTCCTAGGCCTGGACAAATTTCATGAATGAACTGTATCCATTTACTAATGTGTTCATTCACCTTGGCCCCAGCTGAAGGGACTGTATCCATTCAATAATGCACTCATTCATCTTACTCCAGCTGAAGGGACTGTATCCATTTATTTGTTACCAGTCCTAGCAAATGTAACCACAAAGGACTCATGTGACTATTCTTTGAATCATTGAGACCAAGGACCTACTGAAGAAGAAATTCTGATATTAACACCATTAAAAGTTCCATCTATAAGCTGATCAAAAACATTCATTAGTGGAAAGATTCCCTATTTAACAAATGGTGCTGGGAGAACTGACTAGCCACCTGCAGAAGACTGAAACTGGACCCTCAACTTTCACCCCTAACAAAAATCGATTCTCACTGGATAAAAGATTTAAAATTAAGACATAAAACTAAAAATACTGGAAGAGAGTGCAGGGAAAATGCTTGAAGATATTGGCCTGGGAAAATATTTTATGAGGCAGAACCCCTTGGCAAGTGAATCAGCATGAAAAATATATTACTGGGATCTGATCAAGCTAAAAGCTTCTGCCCATCCAAGAGCACTGTAAGTAAAGCAAATAGACAGCCTTCAGAATACAAGTACATTTTTGTAGGTTATATTTCCGAATGGTCTCTGATAAATAGAATCCACGGTAATCATAAAAACAAACAAACAAAAAACCTGCATTTCTTTGTGGGCAAGAGACTTGAACAGAAACTTCTCTGAAGATGACAGGAAAATGACCTACAAACACATGAAAAAATGCTCAACATCTTTTTAAGCATCAGAGAAATGCAAATCAAAATGACTTTGAGATATTACTTAACTCCAGTAAGATTGGCCCACATCACAAAATCCTCACACTACAGATACTGGCATGGATGAGGAGAGAAGGGAACACTTTTACCCTGTTGGCGGGATTGCAAACTAATATGGCTTTTTGGAAAGAAGTGTGGAGAATTCTCAAGGAACTAAAAGTTGACTTAAAATTCCATCCTGCAATTTCTCTACTAGGTATCTACCCAGATGATCAAAAATCATTTTACAACAAAGACGCTTGCCCCAGAATGTTTATTGAAGCCAGATTAATAATGGCGAAGACATGGAAGCAGGGCAAATGCCCATCAATCTATGAATGGATTAACAAATTGTGGTATATGTATACTATGGCATACTATGCAGCCATGAAAATAATGGAGACTTTACAATGTTCATGTTTATGTGGATGGAACTGAAACACTCTTTTTAGTAGTATCTCAAGAAGGATGGGGAAAAGTATCCAAAGTAGGGGGAGGAAGGCAAGTTGGCCAACTGGAGCCAGATTTCCACAGAGGCTCCTGTCTAAAGGGAGAGTTAAAGGACAGAGGTTTAGGAAGTAAGCAGAGGGTTTGGAGCTGAGCCAAGACAGAAGGTTGAAGAACACACATCAACCCTGCTGAGGTGATCTGCAACACCAAGGAAACAAATAATAGGTACAAAATCCGTCACCAAGCATACAGGAGTCCTCTCCATCATGAGAACAGCACACAGTGTACTTTCTACAAACAAGCGAGCAAAGTATAGATACCCTCCTATTTTAGCCCACAGGACAGACCCTCTAAAACCTGGAACTCCTTCCCCTACTAGTGTGCCATGGCACTCTCCCGCCAGGCATAAAACTGTATAAAACTGTATATATTCTCCACCTGCAATTCTGAACTCCCAGCACTCTCCTCCACTCTCACCCCAAGGTCTGGAGTCCTGTCCCCTATGGAGTCCAGATTCTTGGGCATTTTCTCAAGAGGTGTGGACAAGGTGTGGGCTGTTGCAGATCTGTGCTGATTCTGTGGCATGGGTGTAAGGAGAAGATGGGCGACTGAGGAAACCATACAGGATGTATGTGGTGACATCAGGCACAGAGCAGCAGAACCAGCAGTGGGAATAATAGGGCTCACAACCCTGGAGATATTTTAGAGAGACACTACTTGCCTCTCTGGGCAACCAAAGAAAGCCAGGCATCTTCTCTGGTGGCAGCCACTGGCGGAAGAAATTGGGGATGGAAAGGCAGGCGCCATGAGCAAAGGGTATATGCCTGAGGTTGTGCCTGCCTGGGAGGACTACGGCACACACAAAAACTATAATACATGCATGCAGAGACGAAATACTCCCAGGGCAGGGCTGAGTCAGAAGGACTATTTTAGTGATACTAAGAAACACCTGGCTCCCAGGGGATCATAGCTGAGACAAAAGCAGGCAGGGAGAGGCAGGAACTGAGAGCTGAGTATGAGCTCTAACCACACCCACCCTAACACAGAGTGCAGCAGAGACAGACCCACCAGCTGCAGTCATTGGCAAAGACCACAGCTGAGTTGCAGTTTCTGAGAACTCAAACAGCGCCTGGTCCACAGGAGAATATAGCCAGGAAAGGGAACTGGGTTACAGCCCTGTGGGGTTACCAGTGACTGGGTGTGATAGAGGTGCAAGGTGGGGAAGGAGGCATCAACCTTCCCAAGCTAATTCATTTGCTGGGTGGGTCCTTCTGAATACACAGAGCACCAGAGCAAGGCATACTCAAGCTGGCACCAGACCTCTGCTATCTAGTTGACAGAGACCTTTTGAACTCTCCCTTTTGAGACTTGGTGCTGGATAGATCCTCCAATAAGATGAACACAGAAATTTTAGATTTAAACTTAACCATTCAACATTTGGATTTAACAGACATCTACAGAACATTTCATTCCAATAAAACTGAATACACATTCGTCTCCTCAGCCCATGGAACATACTCCAAAATGAATCACATCTTACGTCACAAGTCTAAACTCAGTCAATTTAAAGGAATAGAAGTTATTTCTTGCATCTTCTTCGACCACCATGGAATAAAAGTTGAACTCAGTAACAACAGGAATCTCCATATTCATACAAAAACATGGAAGCTAAATAACCTTATGCTAAATGATAGCTGGGTCAGAGATGAGATTAAGAAGGAAATTACCAAATTTTTGGGACAAAACAATAATGGAGACACGAATTATCAGAACCTCTGGGATATCGCAAAGGCGGTCCTAAGAGGGAAATTTATAGCACTGCAAGCCTTCCTCAAGAGAACGGAAAGAGAGGAAGTTAACAATTTAATGAGACATCTCAAGCAACTGGAAAAGGAAGAACATTCACCCAGCAGAAGAAAAAAATAACCAAAATTAGGAGGCGGAGCATGATGGCAAACGGGACGGATATGTAGCCCACCTTTCCCAAATCATCAGGTGAGAAGAAGTGGGGTCTGGACCTTATCCCCATATGTATTATTGGTGTGGAAAGACAGCTGGAGATGCACAGCGAATTGGCAGATTGCTGTACATGAGGTGTAATTTAAAACCAAGGGCTCTGTTGTTGAGATTTTCCCTGCTTGACCATGCTGTCCAGCAGGCTCCTCCCTCATGAAGGACAGCAGCTTGCAATTCCTGGCAAAACCCAATTGTGAAAATTTATTCCTGAGCAGAAGTTGACACCCAAAAGGGGAGCCACTCAGAATCACAAGGAGCTAATCAACCCGATGGAAAATTGAAGGGAAGTGATCCCGCCCGAGAAACAGACATTTTGAATTGTCCAAAATGGCAAACACCTTCCCCCTGAACAAGATGAATGATTAAATAGACTGGACCATTCCTGGTGGGGAATATTGGTGTGGGCTGGTAGTTAAGGCTGTGCTGCGAAATGGCATGTGGCAGGAATCAAAAGTCCAGATTCAAAAGTGAGACTCTGAGCCACAAAAACTGAGTATAAGGTCTCCGTGTGCCGCAGTTGCGGCGGCAGAGACTGGGTAGCAGCCAGCTCCCGCCCCCACAGCCGATTGCAGTTGCCAGTTTGCAGGAGAATGAGGGAGCAGAGTGGAAAGATTTGTGAAGCGTGGACTCCTGCACTGAGATGGGAGGTTGGATAGGAGTGCTGTCTGGAACATAGCAGCTGAGGTTGCACAACAATTAAGTAAAAAACTTTTACAGTTTTTTAAATGGCAATCGGTCAGGTAGGGTGGTTACTGTGGTAACAGTATAACCCATGTATCAGGTATAAGCCTGGGAAGCACTCACAATGCGAGCTGGTGTCCAGAAGGTATATTGCATAATAAAAATATTCCTATGAAAGTTGATCCCTACGTCATACCTATAGGTGTATATTTCTACATATATACAAGAATAATATTTTTGTGGTTGGTGCCTTTTCTTCTCTTTTTTTTCTCATCATTTTCTTAGAGGAACTGCCGTTAATTTTTATTATTTATATATATACATATATACATTTATTTTTATTTTTTCTACTTTTAACTTTTTCTTTCTTGTTTTTTAAATTTTTTATGAATACCACTCTTTTTCTCCCATCTCTCTTCCCCTTGTTCCCTTCTTATGGTTTCTGAGAGTGCTAACATCACATTTCTTGAGGGTTTTCGTTTATTTGTTGGTTCATTTGGTTTGTATGCTTTTTACCTTTTTTTTCTCAATTAGTTTATGATTAACATTATTTTTATTGTAGTTGTTTTTTTGCTCTTGTTATCGTTGTTGTTTTCTGTATGTCTATGTGTTTCTGAATGTGCATCTGTGGCCTTGTGTGTCTGGTAGCCTTTTAATCAGTTTATTTGCTAATTTGGTCTCAATCAGTTTGGTGTTTCAACCTAAAGTTCTGAGCTCCCAGCACTCCCCTCCACTCTCACTCTGAGGTCTGGAGGCCTGTCCCCCAGGAGACCAGATTCTTGGGTGATTTTTTGAGGGGTGTGGACAGACCATGGACTGCAGCTGGTCAGGGCTGATTCTGTGGCATGGGAGTGAGGAGACAACAGTCGGCTGAGAGGTAATCACACAGGAGTGGCAGTGCCATGAGGTGCAGAGCAGCAGCCATTTTTGGCAAAAATAGGGCCCACCCCCGGATATTCTGAAGCAACAACACCTGTCTCCCTGGGTAACAAAAGGAGGCCGGGCATCTTCTCAGATGGCAACCACCACGGAACATATCTGGAAGTGAAACACAAGCCCCGTGAGTAAAGGGTTTGCCTGTGGTGATACCGGCCTGGGTGGAGCGCAGGGACTAGAAAACGCACATGCAGAGCAGGGAAAATCCCAGGGTGGGGTTGACACAGAGGCTTTACTGAGCCTAAGATGCACCGGCCCTCAGAAGATCATCAGCCTATAGACAAAGAAAGGCAGGAGGCTAGAGCTGACTGTGCTGCGAATACAAACCTGCAGGAGTAAAGACAGGGACTGAGGCACAGGTTCTGAGAACTCAAAACAGCTTCTCTTCTGCATAGGAATTTAGCAGGGACAGAAACAAATTCCGACAAAGTTGTTCTGCTCTGTCAGTAACATCAATCAGTGGCAGGGCTGGAACTGAGTGAACAACCCACAGCCTCCATCAAGCGCCCGAGGTTGTCAGGCCTCACCACCCTCTCCAGGATAGAAGCAGAGAGCAGTAGCTTGGCTGAGCAGATATATATATTTCCTTGTGATACAGGCAGGTGTAAACCCCTGGAGTATCTGCTCACTGGAGACAACTTAGTCACAACCCTGCATGGCTATCAATAACTGAGTGTGACATAGGAGCAAGGTGGTAAGGAGGCATTAACACTTGTAGACTGATCTATTTGCCGGGTCCTCCTGACTTCAAAGAGCACCGAAGCAAGTCATATTTGAGTTGTCACCAGACCCCTGCGATCCAGTTCCCAGAGACCTTTAAAACTCTCCAACCTGAGACAGGTGTTGACTGAGACAATTGATTTGGACCTTTTGAACTGAGCCAAATGCCTGAGGACTATTCAAGTGGTGCCCTGCATTTGTGGTTGTAGGAAGGTTTGATTTTCCTTTTTCAATTGTTGCCTGTGGTGGGTGGGGTGACCTAGTTGCTGGTATTTCTCCACAGCTGAGACTTCAACCCAGAGTAACTGTTTCACTAGGGTCAAACAGAGACCAGCTGAAAACAAGACAGAAACACTTAGCCCCACCACACCAAATAGTTTCCCAATTTCTCATGCCGTACCACAGTACGGGTTCTCGACAAAGCTTCAGGGGAAAAGTCAAATGGTGAAAAATAATCATGTGGCAAAATCAGCGGAAATACTCTGGTAACATGAATAACCAGAATAGATCAATGCCACCCAAGAAAAGATATAGCAGATGTCACTGAAGATCCCATTCATAAATAGCTGGCTGAGATGTCAGAAATAGAATTCAGAATTTGGATTGCAAACAAGATTAATGGAATGGAGGTAAAATTGGAATTAGAAATTCGAAGAGCAATTCAAAAGTCAAAATTAGAAATTCGAGGAGAAATTCAAAAGTTGTCTCAAGAATTTAATGAATTTAAAGGCAAAACCACCGAAGATTTTCATGCATTGAAGCAAGAATTTGCAGCCCTCAAACATCTGAAAAATATAGTAGAATCTCTCAGTAACAGAGTGGAGCAAGCAGAAGAAAGGATTTCTGACATTGAACACAAAGCTTTTGAACGCTTCCAAACTCTGAAAGAGGAAGTGAAATGAAGAGCAAAAATGGATCATTCTCTCAGAGAGCTCTGGGATAATTTGAAGAAGGCTAATATCTGCCTCATTGGAATCCCTGAACATGATGAAGTGGCCTCACAAGGCACAGAGGCCTTTCTCCACGAAATTAGGAAAGAATGTTCCGGACATGCCAAGAGATTCTGAAATTCAGATGGCAGACAGTTTCAGAACCCCAGCACGACTCATTCCCAATAAGACATCTCCCACGCATAACATAATTAACTTCACTAGTGTTAATAAGAAAGAGAAAATTCTAAAATCAGCCAGACGTAATAAATCCATTACCTACAAAGGGAAGAATATAAGAAAGACTGCAGATCTCTCTGCTGAAACTTTTCAAGCCAGAAGAGGATGGTCATCGACTTTTAATCTACTAAAACAAAATAACTTTCAACCCAGGATACTGCACCCAGTTAAACTTAGTTTCATTTATGATGGAGAAATTAAATACTTTAATGACATTCATATGTTGAAGAAATTTGCCATAACCAAACCAGCTCCTCAAGATATTCTCAGACCTATGCTCCATAATAACCAGCCCAATCCTCTACAACAACAACAAAAAAACTCACTCAGAAACTTTTGATCAAACTCCAACTTCCACAGTGGCGAAAGGATTAAAAATGTCCACTGGACTTTCGAAAAACTCCATACCCAAAAATTTACCAGACTTATCAATATTCTCCATTAATGTGAACAGCTTAAACTGTCTTCTAAAGAGGCACAGGTTAGCTGACTGAGTACAAAAACTTAGCCAGATATTTGCTGCATACGAGAGTCACATCTTACCATAAAAGATAAATATACATTCAGGGTGAAAGGATGGTCATCCATACATATTTCAGGCAAATGTTAGCCAGAAAAAAGCAGGCATTGCCATTCTATTTGCAGACATAATAGGCTTTAAACCAACAAAAGTAAGAAAGGATAAGAATGGTCACTTCATATTTGTTAAGTGTAATACTCAATATGATGAGATTTCAATTATTAATACACCCAACCAGAATGTGCCTCAATTTATAAGAGAAACTCTAACAGACATGACCAACTTGATTTCCTCCAGCTCAATAAAAGTCGGAGATTTCAACACTCCTTTGGCAGTGTTGGATAGATACTTCAACAAGAAGCTGAGCAAAGAATTTTAAGATTTAAACATAACTATCCAACATTTGGATTTAGCAGACATCTACAAAACAATAAATCCCAACAAAACTGAATACACATATTTCTTATCAGACCACGGAACATACTCCAAATCGATCACATCTTAGGTCACAACTCTAACCTCAGTAAATTTAAAGGAATAGAAATTATTCCTTGCATCCGTCTCGGCCCACCATGGAATAAAAGTTGAACGCAGTAACAACAAGAATCTGCATACTCATACAAAAACATGGAAGTTAAACAACCTTATGCTGAATGATACCTTGGTCAGAGATGAGATCAATAATGAAATCGCCTAATTTTTGGAAAAAAACATCAATGAAGACACAAATTATCAGAACCTCTGGGATACGGTAAAGGAAGTCCTAAGAGTGAAATTTATAGCACTGCAAGCCTTCCTCAAGAGAATGAAAAGACAGGAAGTAAACAACTTAATGGGACATCTCAAACAACTGGAAAAAGAACAACATTCCAATCCCAAGCCCAGAATAACAAAAGAAATAACCAAAAATTTGACCAGAATTAAATGAAATTGAAAACAAAAGAATAATACAACAGATCAATAAATCAAAAAGTTAGTTTTTTAAAAAAGTCAAAGAAATAGATAAACCTTTAGCTAACCTAACCAGGAAAAAAAGAGAAATATCTCTAATTTCATCAATAAGAAACAACAAAGACAAAATAACAACACACTCCTCAGAAATTCAAAAAATCCTTAATGAATATTACAAGAAACTTTATTCTCAGAAGTACAAAAATCTGAAGGAAATTGACCAATATTTGGAAGCACGTCACCTTCCAAGACTTAACCAGAATCAAGTGGAAATATTGAACAGGCCCATATCAAGTTCTGAATAGCATCAACCATACAAAATCTCCCTAAAAACAAAAGCCCAGGATCAGATGGGTTCACATGAGAATTCTACCAAACATTTAAAGTGGAACTAGTTCCTATATTACTCAACCTGTTCCAAAATGTAGAAAAAGAAGGAAGACTACCAAACACATTCTATGAAGCAAACATCACCCTGATTCCCAAACCAGGAAAAGAACCAACAAGAGAAGAAAATTATAGACCAATATCACTAATGAATATAAACGCAAAAATATTCAACAAGATCCTAACAAACAGAATACAGCAACATATCAAACACATTATACATCATGACCAACTAAGTTTAATCCCAGGGTCTCAAGGCTGGTTTAATACATGTAAATCTACAAGTATAATTCAGCACATAAAAAATTAAAAGACAAAGACCATATGATTCTCTCAATTGATGCAGAAAAAGCTTTCGATAATATCCAGCATCCATTCAGGATCAGAACATTTAAGAAAATTGGTATAGAAGGGACATTTCTTAAACTGATAGAGGCCATCTACAGCAAACCCACAGCCAATATCGTATTGAATGGAATGGACTTAAACTGAAATCATTTCCACTCAGATCAGCAACCAGACAAGGCTTCCCATTGTCTCCACTACCCTTAACATTGTAATGGAAGTTTTAGCCATTGCAATTAGGGAAGAAAAGGCGATCAAGGATATCCATATAGGGTGAAAAGAGATCAAACTTTCGCTCTTCACAGATGATATGATTGTATATCTTGAAAACACCAGGGATTCTACTACAAAACTCTTAAAAGTGATCAAGGAATACAGCAGTGTCTCAGTTTACAAAATCAACATTCATAAATCGGCAGCCTTTATATATACCAACAATAGTCAAGTCGAAAAAAACAGTTAAGGACTCTATTCCATTCAAAATACTGCCAAAGAAGTTGAAATACTTTGGAGGTTACCTAACAAAGGACGTGAAAGATCTCTACAAAGAGAACTATGAAACTCTAAGAAAAGAAATAGCATAAAATGTTAACAAATGGAAAAACATAGTATGCTCATGGCTGGGAAGAATAAACATTGTTAAAATGTCCATACTAACCAAAGCAATATACAATTTTAATGCAATCTCTATTAAAGCTCCACTATCATACTTTAAAGATCATGAAAAAATAATACTTCGTTTTATGTGAAATCAGAAAAAACCTCGAATAGCCAAGACATTACTCAGAAATAAAAACAAAGCAAGAGGAATCATGCTACCAGACCTTATACTATAATAGAAATCGATAGTGATCAAAGCAGCATGGTACTGGCACAAAAACAAAGAAGTGGATGTCTGGAAAAGAATAGAGAACCAAGAGATGAACACAGCTATTTACCGTTTTTGATCTTTGACAAGCCGATTAAAAACTTTCAGTGGGGAAAAGATTCCCTATTTAACAAATGGTGCTGGGTGAACTGGCTGGCAACCTGTAGAAGACTGAAACTGGACCCACACCTTTCATCATTGACTAAGACAGACTCTCACTGGATTAAAGATTTAAACTTATGATGTGAAACTATAAAAATATTAGAAGAGAGTGCAGGGAAAACCCTTGAAAAAAATTAGTCTATGTGAGTATTATATGAGGAGGACCCCCAGGGCAATTGAAATAGCTTCAAAAGTACACAATTGGGACATGATCAAACTAAAGCAAGCAGACAGCCCTCAGAATGGGAGAAGTTATTTGCAGGTTATGTCTCTGACAAAGGTTTAATAACCAGAATCCACAGAGAACTCAAACGTATAAGCAAGAAAAGAACAAGTGATCCCATCTCAGGCTGGGCAAGGGACATGAAGAGAAACTTCCCTGAAGAAGACAGGCACACGCACTACAGACATATGAAAAAACACTCATCATCTTTAATAACAGAGAAATGCAAATCAAAACTACCTTGAAATACCATATAACTCCAGTAAAATTAGGCCACATCACAAAATTCCAAGACCAGAGATGTTGGCATGGATATGGAGAAAAGGGAACACTTCTACCCTGCCAGTGGGAATGCAAATTAATACATTCCTTTTGGAAAGATGTTTGGAGAACACTTAGAGATCTAAAAATAGATCTTCTATTCAATCTTATAATTCCTCTACTAGGTATATACCCAGAAGACCAAAAAATCACATTATAACAAAGATATTTGTACCAGAATGTTTATTGCAGCCCAATTCATAATTGCTAAGTCTTGGAAAAAGCCCAAGTGCCCAACCATCCACAAATGGATTAACAAATTGTGGTATATGTACACCACGGAATATTATGCAGCTTTAAAGAAAGATGGAGACTTTACCTCTTTCATGTATACATGGATGGAGCTGGAACATATTCTTCTTAATAAAGTATCTCAAGAATGGAAGAAAAAGTATCCAGTGTACTCAGCCATACTATGAAACTGATTTATGGCTTTCCCATGAAAGCTATAACCCAGTTATAACCTATGAATGGGGGAAAGGGGAGAGGGAGGGGAGGGAGGGAGGAGGATGGGCAGTGGGAGGGTTATTGGTGGGATTACACCTGCAGTGCATCTTATAAGGGTACATGTGAAACTTAGTAAATGTAGAATATAAATGTCTTAACACAATAACTAAGAAAATGCCAGGAAGGCTCTATTAACCAGTGTGATGAAAATGTGTCAAATGGTCTATAATACCAGTGTATGGTGTCCCATGATCGCATTAATGTACACAGCTATGATTTAATATTAATAAAAAAAGTACTGCCAAAAAAAAAAGAAGTAACCAAAAATAGAGTAGAATTAAATGAAATTGAAAAGAAAAGGATTATACAATAGATAAATAAATAAATAAGTTGTTTTTTTGAAAAGGTAAATAAAACAGATAAACCTTTGGCTAACTTAACCAGGGAAAAAAGAGTAAAATCTCTACTTTCAGCTATTAGAAATGTTAAAGACAAAATAACCAGAGACTCCTAGGAAATTCAAAGAATCCTTAATGAATATTACAAGAAACTCTACTGTCAGAAATATGAAAATCTGAAATAGACCAATACTTGGAATCATGCCACCTTCCTAGCCTTAGCCATCATGAAGTAGAAATATTGAACACACCTATATCAAGTTCTGAAATAGCATCAACTATACAAAATCTCCCTTAAAAGAAAAGCTGGGGTCGAGATGGCTTTACATCACAATTTTACCAAACCTTTAAAGACGAACTAGTACTGTATTACTCAAAATTTTCCAAAATATAGAAAAAGAATGAATACTACCCAATACATTCTATGAAGCAAACATCATCTTGATACCCAAACCAGAAAAAGGCCCAATAAGAAATTACAGACCAATATCACTAATGAATATTGATGTAAAAATATTCAACAAGATCCTAGCAAACAGAATCCAGCAACACATCAAACAAATTATACACCAAAACCAAGTGGGTTTAATCCCAGGGTCTCAAGACTGGTTCAATATATGTAAATCTATAAATATCATTCACCAAACAAACAAAATAAAAAACAAAGACCATATGACTCTTTCAATTGATGCAGAAAAAGCTTTTGATAATATCCAGCATCCCTTCATGATTAGAACACTTTAAAAAATTGGAATAGAAGAGATATTTCTTAAACTGATAGAAGCCATCTACAGCAAACCCACAGCAAATATTTTATTGAATGGAGTTAAATTGAAATCATTTCCACTGAGATCAGGAACCAGGCAAGGTTGCCCATTATCTCCTCTCCTTTTTACCACTATAATGGAAGGCTTCGCCATCACAATTAGGGAAGAAAAGGTGATCAAGGGTATCCATTTAGGGTCAAAAGAGATAAAACATTCACTCTTCTCAGACAATATGATTGTATATGTGGAAAACACCAGGGATTCTACAACAAAACCCTTGGAAGAATCAGATCAAAGAATACAGCAGCATGTCAGGTTACAAACTCAACACTCATAACTCTGTTGCCTTTACATATACCAACAACAGTCAAGCTGAAAAAATAGTTAAGGACTCTATTATGTTCACAGTATTGCCAAAGAACATGAAATATTTGGGAGCTTACCTAACAAAGGATGTGAAAGATCTCTATAAAGAGAACTATGAAACTCTAAGAAAAGAAATAGCTGAAGATGTTAACAAATGGAAAAACATACGATTCTCATGGCTCGGAAGAATCAACATTGTTAAAATGTCCATACTAGCCAAAGCGATATACAATTTCAGTGCAAGCCTTATTAAAGTTCCACCATCATACTTTAAAGACTGTGAAAAAATAATACTTTGTTTTATATGGAATCAGAGAAAACCTCAAATAGCCAAGACATTACTCAGAAATAAAAAAAAAGCAGGAAGAATCATTCTACCAGAACTCAGACTATACTATAAATTGATAGTGATCAAAACAGCATGGTACCAGCATAAAAACAAAGGGGTAGATTTATGAAACAGAATCGAGAAGCAAGAGATGAACCCAGCTACTTACCATTGTTTGATCTTTGAAAAGCCAATTAAAAACATTCAGCTGGGAAAAGATTCCCTATTTAACAATTGGTGCTGTGTGAACTGGATGGCAACATGTAGAATACTGAAACTGTACTCACACCTTTCACCATTAACTAAAATAGACTCTCACTGCATGAAAGATTTAAACTTAAGACATGAAACTATAAAATTACTAGAAGAAAGTGCAGGGAAAATACTTGAAGTAACTGGCCTGGGTGAATATTTTATGAGGAGGACCCCCACCCAAGGCAGTCGAAGCAACACCAAAAGAATATTACTGGGACCTGATCAAACTAAAAAAACTTCTGAAAAGCCAAGAACACAATAAGTAAAGCAAGCAGACAGTTGTCAAAATGGGAGAAGATATTTGCAGGTTATGCCTCCAATAAAGGTTTAATAAAAAGAGTTCAGAAAACTCAAACATATTACTAAGAAAAGAACAAGTGATCCCATCTCAGGGTGGGCAAGGGACTTGAAGAGAAAATTCTCTGAAGAAGATAGGCACACAGCCTAGGGACATATGAAAAAATGCTCATCATCCTTAATCATCAGAGAAATACAAATCAAAACTACTTTGAGACATCATATAACTCCAGTAAGATTAGCCCACATCACAAAATCCCCAAACCAGAGTTGTTGGCATGGATGTGGAGAAAAGAGAACACTTCTACACTGCTGGTGAGAATGCAAACTAATATGTTTCTTTTGGAAAGATGTTTGGAGAACATTTAGGGATCTAAAAATAGACTTAGGCTTCAATCCTACAATTCCTTTGCTAGGTATTTTTCCAGAAGACCAAAAATCACTTTATAACGAACATATTTGTACCAGAATGTTTACTGCAGCCCAATTCATAATTGCCAAGTCATGAAAGAAGCCCAAGTGCCCATCGACCCACAAATGGATTCATAAACTGGGGTATATGTAGACCATGGAATATTATCCAGCCTTAAAGAATGATGGAGACTTTACCTCTTTTATGTTTTCATAGATGGAGCTGGAACATATTCTGCTTAGCAAAGTACCTCAAGAATGGAAGAAAAACTATCCAATGTACTCAGCCCTACTATGAAACCAATTTATAGCTTTCATATAAAAGCTATGACCCAATCATAGCCAAAGAAGAAGGGGAAAGGGGAGAGGGAGAGGAGGGAAGATGGGTGAAGGGACAGTAATTGATGGGACCATACCTATGGTGCATCTTACAAGGGTACATGTGAAATTTACTAAGTGTAGAATGTTTTAATTTAATTTATGTTTAATTTTAAATGTTTTAACATTTATAAATGTTTTAACACAATAAATAAGAAAATGCCCTGAAGGCTATGTTAAGCAGTTTGATTAAAGTATTTTAAATGTATATAAAACCAGCACATAAGAAAATGCCATGAAAGCTATGTTAACCAGTTTGATGAAAGTATTTCAAATTGTGTATAAAACCAGCATATTGTACCCTTGATTGCATTAATGTACACGCTATGATTTAATAAAAAAGAGTAATCATAACAAATATTATACAATAAAACATTAAAAGTCTAAAAAAAGTATCCAATTTACTCAATAGTATTATGAAACCCATATATCATCACCTATAGATTCATATGAATGATAAAACACAACTATAATCCAGGAAGAAGGAGGGGAGAGAAGAGAAGAGGGAGATGGGAGGACGGAGAGTATTGGTGGGACCTCACCTATTGTGTACAACGCAATGACACATTTCAAAACTACTAAGAGTATAGTATAAATGTCTTCCCACAACAAATAAGTAAATGAGATGATGGTTATGTTAATCAGTTTGATTTAAGCATTCCACATTGTATATCAAATCAGCACACTGTATCCCATAAATGTGCACAATTATGATTTAATAAAAAAAAGTTCTATCTAATGTCATCCAAGTAGTCAATGGTGGAATCAGGATTCAGATTCAGGTTTGAGTAATTCAAGAACTTAGTAAGTATACAGATAATCTTAGGGGAGACTTAAGGCTAAGACAGATAAAAGACACAAAAATGAATAGAATCAGTAACCACAATTACAGCTCAACAGGCTAGCATGATATGACAAATTAACAAAATCAAATTCAAACAGGTATAGATACATCTTCAATAGAGTCAAAAAAGTCCAAATGTCTATGTACAGATTAGGAAAAGACATAGCTTACCAATAGTCTATGTAAAGATATTTAATGCATTTAAGAAAACCGCAAATTCACTATATGATAGTTAAAGGCTGGTTGTGAGCATAAAAATAAATATAAAATCTAATGTGATCTCAGGCAGCAGTAACAGAAATGTAACATGTAGAACAGGGGAAGTCAGAGTCTAACTCTAAACTGCAGCAGTCAAAATACCCCTGAAGAAACCATTAACCATCCTAAATATGGTTAGTAAAATGATCATGATAGAAAGAAATTCAAAGTTATAGCATGTGAGAAATGGGTAAAGCAACTAATATACTTATCTAGGAAGCAACATTATCTAAAGTGTAACTGACATATAAAGGGTATTTTTTTTTTTTAAGATGAGAATTTTTCTGTATGGCATCAATAGAAGAGATAATTCTTCCAATGCCACAGGTCTGTGGTTGACATAAGAAAGGACCTTAAGTTGAATCAAAGCTTTTACAAAATGGAATAGGTTCCTTAGGCTCTTTTATGTAGAGTTTTATGCAGAAGGTCAGTGGCTACTAAGTACACCTACTATAAGAGGGGATTATAATATCATACGGGAAACTGATCTAGAAAACATCTAAAGTCATTTCAAAAATTGGTATCTTTTTCTTCACTGAGGTTTCCCAAAGATGTATTTGTATACATTTTTTAATAAGGAGGAGAGAAGGGAGGTTTAATAGAGGGAGAGTAAATGTTGGGACCATACCTATGGAGCATATGGCAAGGGTAAAAGTCAAATCTATTAAGTATAGAACATAAACATCTTAAAACAATAATTAAGTAAATAAGGTGAAAGCTATATTAATTAGTTTGGTGTAAGCACTCCAAATTGCATAAAAAATTAACACATTGTATCCCACAAATGCATAAATGTATTCATGATCTATGTGTATATAACTTAATAAAAGGAAAAAATAATGATTAAAAGTAAACAACAAAGAAAAATCACACTTATTAAAACTTTTAAGCTCCAGTGCTACTCATTGATTATTCTTTAAGAAAAATCCCTAGGAGGGGGCAGAGACAAGATGGCTGACTGAAGCCAGCTTTCTACAGAGGCTCCCATTCAGAAGGAGAGTTAAAGGACAGAAATTTAGCAAGTAACCTGGTGGACTTGAGCTGCACCAAGAGAGAAGGTTGACGAACGCACATCAACCCCACTGAGGCGAGCTGCGACCCCAAGGATAAAAACAAAAGGTACAAAATCCATCACCAAGAGGATGGGAGTCCCCTCCCCCATGAGAACGGCTCAGAGTGCCCCACAAACAAACGAGCAGAGTTCAAAGGTCCTCCCAGTACAGTCCACGGGAGAGACCCTCTAAAAACTGGACCAACCTTCCCTACAAGGGTGCCACGGGGTTTTCCTGACAGGCATAAAACTGTATAAAACTGTATATATTCTCTACCTGCAACTCTGAGCTCCCAGCACTCCCCTCCACTCTCACTCTCAGGTCTGGAGGCCTGTCCCCCAGCAGTCCAGATTCTTGGGTGATTTATCGAGGGGTGTGGACAGGGCCTAAACTGCAGCTGGTCAGTGGCTACTCTGGGGCATGGGAGTAAGGAGAGGATGGTTGGCTAAGAGGGAACCACACTGGAGAGGCAGTGCCCCGAGGCGCAGAGCAGCAGCTGTCTTTCAGCAATAATAGGGCTCACTCCTGAATATTCTGAAGCCACACCCCCTATCTCGCTGGGCAACCAGAGGAGGCCGGGCATATACTCAGGTGCCAACCACCACAGAACAGATCTGGGACTGAAACACAGGTCCCGTGCTTAAAGGGTTTGCCTGAGGCGATACTGGTCTGGGTGGAGGGCAGGGACTACAAATGCATGCACACAGCCAGGAAGTTCCCAGGGTGGGGCTGACCCAGAGGATGACATCACTGAGCCTAAGATGCACCTGGCCCTCAGGGGATTGTCAGCATATAGACAAAAGAAGACAGGAGGATAGAACTGACAGGTAACAGAATACAAACCTACAGGATCAAAGACAGGGCCTGAGGCACAGGCTCTGAGAACTCAAAACAGCTTCTCTTCTGCAGGGGAATTTAGCAGGGACAGAAACAAACTCCCACAAAGTTGTTCTGTTCTATTCTGTCAGTAACATCAATCAGGGGCGGGGCTGGAACTGAGTGAACACCCCCCGGCCTCCATCAAGCACCCCAGGTTGTCAGGCTTCACCTCGCCCTGCTAGACAGAGGCAGAGCGCAGTGGCCTGTCTGAGCAGAAATAGACATCCTATGATTCAGGCAGGTGCAAACCCCTGCAGTATCCATTCACTATAGGCAACTGGTAAAAGCCTTGCAGGACTATCAGTGACTGGGTATGACAGAGGTGCAAGGTGGGGAAGGAGGCATCAAACTTCCCAGACAGATATATTTGCTGGGTGGGTTCTCCTGACTCCACAGAACACTAGAGCAAGCCATATCAAAGTAGTCACCAGACCCCTGTGATCCAGGTGCCAGAGACCTTTTAAACTCTCCCACCTGAGACAGGTGCTGACTGAGACAATTGATTTAGACCTTTTGAACTGAGCCAATCGCCCAAGGACTATTCAAGTGTTGCCCTGGGTGTGTGGTTATAAGGAGGTTTGATTTTCCTTCCAATTGTTGCCTGTGGGGGGAGGGGTGATTTAATTGCTCTTTTTCTCCACAGCTGAGACTTCAACCTAGAGTAACTGTTTCACTAGGGTCAAACAGAGACCAGCTGAAAACAAGACAGAGCCACTTAGCCCCACCAAACTAAACAGGTTCTCAGTTTCTTTGGCCATAGCACTGCAGGGGTCCTCAACAAAGCTCAAAGTAAAAAATCAAATGGTGTAAAACAATCATGGTGCGGAATCAGTGGAATAACTCTGGTAACATGAATAACCAGAATAGATTAACGCCCCCCAAGAAAAGAAACGACAGAGGTAACTGAAGATCCCATTCATAAACAGCTGGTGGAGATGTCAGAAATCGAATTCAGAATTTGGATTGCAAACAAGATTAACACAATGGAGGAAAATTTGAAATTAGAAACTCAAGAAGCAATTCAAGTCAGAATTAGAAATTCAAGAAGAAATTCAAAAGTTGTTTCAATAATTTAATGAATTTAAAGATAAAACCACCGAAGATTTTGAGGCACTGAAGCAAGAATTTTCAGTCCTCAAAGATCTGAAAAATACAGTAGAATCCCTCAGTAACAGAGGGGAGCAAGCAGAATAAAGGATTTCTGACAATGAAGACAAAGCACTTGAACGCTCTCAAACTCTCAAAGAGGAAGAGAAATGAAGAGCAAAAACGAATCATTATCTCAGACACCTCTGGGATAATTCGAAGAAGGTCAATATCTGCCTCATTGGATTCCCTGAAAGTGATGAAGTGGCCTCACTAGGTACAGAGGCCATCTCCATGAAATTATGAAAGAGAATTTTCCAGACATGCCAAGAGATTCTGAAACTCAGATAGCAGACAGTTTCATAACCCCAGCACGATTCAATCCCAATATGACAACCACCAGGCATATCATAATTAACTTCACTAAAGTTAATGTGAAGGAGAAAATTCTGAAAGCAGCCAGACGTAAGAAATTCATTACCTACAAAGGGAAGAATATTGGAATGACTGCAGATCTCTCTGCTGAAACTTTTCCAGCCACAAGAGGGTGGTCATCTACTTTTAATCTCCTAAAGCAAAATAACATTCAACTCCAGATCCTGTATCCAGCTAAACTGAGTTTCATTTATGATGGAGAAATTAAATACTTTAATGACATTAATATGCTGAAGAAATTTGCCATAACCAAACCAGCTCTCCAGGACATTCTCAGACCTATCCTCCATAATGAACAGCCCAATCCTCTACCACAAAAGTAAACTCACTCAGAAACTTTCGATCAAACTCCAACTTCCACAGTGACGAAAGGGTTAAAAATGTCCATGGGATTTTCGAAAAACTCGATACCCAAAATTTTACCAGACATATCAATATTCTCCATTAATATGAACAGCTTAAACTGTCCTCTAAAGAGGCACAGGTTAGCTGACTGGATACAAAAACTGAAGCCAGATATTTGCGGCATACAAAAGTCACATCATACCTTAAAAGACAAATATAGACTCAGGGTGAAAGGATGGTCACCTATATTTCAGGTAAATGGTAATCATAAAAAAGCAGGTGCTGCAATTTTATTTGCAGATACAATAGGCTTTAAACCAATAAAAGTAAGGAAAGATAAGAATGGTCACGTCATATTTGTTAAGGGTAATACTCAATATGATGAGATTTGAATTATTAATATTTATGAACCCAACCAGAATGCACCTCAATTTATAAGAGAAACTCTAACAGACATGAGCAACTTGATTTCCTCCAGCTCCATAATAGTTGGAGGTGTCAAAACTCCTTTGGCATTGTTGGATCAATCTTCCAATAAGAAGCTGAGCAAAGAAATTTTAGGTTTAAACCTAACCATTCAACATTTGGATTTAGCAGACATCTACAGAACAATTCATCTCAACAAAACTGAATACACATACTTCTCATCAGCTGACAGAACATATTCCAAAATCGATCACATCTTAGGTCACAAGTCTAACCTCAGTAAATTTAAAAGAATAGAAATTATTCCTTGCATCTTCTCGGACCACCATTGAATAAAAGTTGAGCTCAATAACAACAGGAATCTGAATACTCATACAAAAACATGGAAGTTAAATAACTTTATGCTGAATGATACCTGGGTCAGAAATGAGATTAAGAAGGAAATTGCCAAATTTTTGGAACAAAATGACAATGAAGACATGAATTATCAGAACCTCTGTGATACCGCAAAGGCAGTCCTAGGAGGGGAATTTATAGAACTGCAAGCCTTCCTCAAGAGAACGGAAAGAGAGAAAGTTAACAACTTAAAGGAACATTTCAAGCAACTGGAAAAGTAAGAACATTCCGACCCCAAACCCAGTAGAAGAAAGGACATAACCAAAATTAGAGCAGAATAAAATGAAATTGAAAATGAAATAATTATACAACAGATCAATAAATCAAAAAGTTGATTTTTTGAAAATGTCAATAAAATAGATAAACCTTTGGTTAACCTAACCAGGAAAAAAAAAGTAAAATCTCTAATCTCATCAATCAGAATTGACAAAGACGAAATAACAACAGACTCCTCAGAAATTAAAAAAATTCTTAATTAATATTACAAGAAACTTTATTCTCAGAAATATGAAAATCTCAAGGAAATTGGCCAAAACTTGGAAGCACGTCACCTTCCGAGACTTAGCCAGAATCAAGAGGAAAAGGTGAACAGGCCTATAACAACTTCTGAAATAGCATCAACCATACAAAATCTCCCTAAAAAAAAAGCCTAGGACCAGATGGCTTCACATCAGAATTCTACCAAACCTTTAAAGAGGAATTAGTACCTATATTACTCAACCTGCTCCAAAATGTAGAAAATGAAGGAAGACTACCCAACACGTTTTATGAAGCAAACATCACCCTGATGCCCAAATCAGGAAAAGATCCAACAAGAAAAGAATATTATAGACCAATTCCACTAATGAATATAGATGCAAAAATATTTAACAAGATCCTGACAAACAGAATCCAGCAACACATCAAACAAATTATACAACATGACCAAGTTGGTTTTATCCCAGGGTCTCAAGGGTGGTTCAATATACGTAAATCTGTAAGTATAATTCAGCACATAAACAAATTAAAAAACAAAGACCATATGATTCTCTCAAGTGATGCAGAATAATCTTTTGATACTATATAGCATTGCTTCATGATCAGAACACTTGAGAAAATTGGTATAGAAGGGACATTTCTTAAACCGATAGAGGCCATCTACAGCAAACCCACAGCCAATATCATACTGAATGGAGTTAAATTGCGATCATTTCCACTCAGATCAGCAATCAGACAAGGCTGCCGATTGTCTCCACTGTTCTTTAACATTGTAATGTAAGTTTTAGCCACCACAATTAGGGAAGAAAAGGTGATCAAGTGTATCCATATAGCATCAGAAGAGATCGAACTTTCAATCTTTGCAGATGATATGATTGTGTATCTGGAAAACATCCAGGGATTCTACTACAAAACTCTTAGACGTGATCAAGGAATACAGCAGTGTCTCAGGTTACAAAATCAACATTCATAAATCGGTAGCCTTTATATATACCAACAACAGTCAAGCTGAAGAAACAGTTAAGGACTCTATTCCATTCACAGTAGTGCCAAAGAAAATGAAATATTTGGGAATTTATCTAACAAAGGACGTGAACGATCTCTATAAAGAGAACTATGAAACTCTAAAGAAAGAAACAGCTGAAAATGTTAACAAATGGAAAAACATATCATGCTCATGGCTGGGAAGAATCAACATTGTTAAAATGTCCATACTATCCAAAGCAATATACAATTTTAATGAAATCCCTATTAAAGCTCCACTGTAATACTTCAAAGATCTTGAAAAAATAATACTTCCTTTTATATGGAATCAGAAAAAACCTCGATAGCCAAGACATTACTCAGAAATAAAAACAAAGCAGGAGGAATCACACTACCAGACTTCAGACTATAAATCGATAGTGATCAAAACAGCATGGTACTGGCACAAAAACAGAGAAGTAGATGTCTGGAACAGAATAGAGAACCAAGAGATTAACCCAGCTACTTACCGTTATTTGATCTTTGACAAGCCAATTAAAAACATTCAGTTGGGAAAAGATTCCCTATTTAACAAATGGTACTGGGTGAACTGGCTGGCAACCTCTGGAAGACGGAAACTGGACCCAAACCTTTCACCGTAAACTAAGAAGTCTCTCACTGGATTAAAGATTTAAACTTAAAACATGTAACTATAAAAATACTAGAAGAGAGTGCAGGGATAACCCTTGAAGAAATCGGTCTGGGCGAGTATTTTATGAGGAGGACCCCCTGGGCAATTGAAGCTGCTTCAAAAATACACTACTGGGACCTGATCAAACTAAAAAGCTTCTGCACAGCCAAGAACAGTAAGTAAAGCAAGCAAACAGCCATCAGAATGGGAGAAGATATTTGTAGGTTATGTTTCCCACAAAGGTTTAATAACCACAATTCACAGAGAACTCAAATGTATAAGCAAGAAAAGAACAAGTGATCCCATCGCAGGCTGGGCAAGGGACTTGAAGAGAAACTTCTCTGAAGAAGACAGGAGCACGGCCTACAGACATATGAGAAAATGCACATCTTCTTTCATCATCAGAGAAATGCAAATCAAAACTACCTTCAGATATCATCTAATTCCACTAAGATTAGGCCGTATCACAAAATCCCAAGACCAGAAATGTTGGCATGGTTGTGGAGAAAAGGGAACACTTCTACATTGCTTGTGGGAATGCAAATTAATACATTCATTTTGGAAAGATATTTGGAGAACACTTAGAGATCTAAAAATAGATCTGCCATTCAATCCTATAATTCCTCTACTAGGCATATACCCAGAAGACCAAAAATCACATCATAAGAAAGATATTTGTACCAGAATGTTTATTGCAGCCCAATTCATAATTGCTAAGTCATGGAAAAAGCCCAAGTGCGCATTGATCCACGAATGGATTAATAAATTGTGGTATATGTATACCATGAAATATTATGCAGCCTTAAAGAAAGATGGAGACTTTACCTCTTTCATGTTTACATGGATGGAGCTGGAACATATTCTTCTTAGTAAAGTATCTCAAGAATGGAAGAAAAAGTATCCAATGTACTCAGCCCTACTATGAAACTAATTTTTGGCTTTTACATGAAAGCTATAACCCAGTTATATACTAAGAATAGGAGGAAGGGGGAAAGGGAGGGGAGGGAGGGGGAAGTGGGCGGAGGGAAGGTCATTGGCGGGATTACACCTGCAGTGTATCTTACAAGCATATATGTGAAACTTAGTAAATGGAGAATGTAAATGTCTTAACACAGTAACTAAGAAAATGCCAGAAAGGCTATGTTAACCAGTGTGATGAAAATGTGTCCACAGGTCTATAAAACCAGTGCATGGTGCCCCATGATCGCATTAATGTACACAGCTATGATTTAAAAAAAAAGAAAGTAAAGAAAAGAAAAATCCCTAATTGGTTTTCACTGGAGTTAGAATTTTAAATGTGTACAATATATTATTTGGTTTAAGATACCTTATAAATATTTCTCTCAACTTAGAAATGTACCTAACAAAGACTTCAAAGCCATTTTTTTTGAGGAAGAGAGGTAACTCAAAAAATCATAGTTTTTGTGTTTTCTTTATATTCTAGAAAGTTCACAAACTTTTGTAGGCAAATTACCTGCTCCAGTTTCAATAGCTCCTTTTTGGATTCCTCTTCTCTGGCCACATATACACTTATAGATGCACAGATCAGGCCTGTAGGCATGGCTGTCAGTTTTCCCATCTGAGAAAGATATATCAAAAGGACTGTTTTAATTTAAAAGCTTCCCATCTTCCATTTCCTTTTAAATTCTGAAGGCACCACAGGAACATTATTGGTTTCACTTAAAGATATTAAATACTCAAGCATTTCAAATTACTTCATACATTTTTGATGTATAGTTTCTAAGAATCCCTTCTCATACTGACAAGACTAGTACTCTACTATACTATTTTTGCTTATTTGTTAACTATCTACATGGAATATAGCAATAAAATAATTACCAGGAATAGTATTATATAATATAACAATTACTAAAATTTGAGGGATGAAGTAGGCTTGATCTTGGTATTCATTCAGTCGACAAAGATTAATTGAACACCCACTGTGTGCCAAACTCTCAGTGCTCAGGATCTATCAGTAAATAAAACAATGATCCCTGGTATCATGGTACTGACAATCTAGTGGAGAACAGAGAAGCAGTAAACACAATAAATCCATTATATGGTGTATATTACAAGTCGATGAATGCTATGGAAAAAGGGATAAATAAGGAGTAGTATAGAGTACTCAGCAATAGAGGTTGCATCATGGCAAGCTTTCCAAGGAATAAATACAGGGTGTCCAAAGCTTACCATACATAGGAGAATTAACAAACTCATATTTTATATTATGTTTTAAATTTGTAGTTTTTTTTTTTTTATTGTTGGCAATTCATTGAGGGTATAAAGAACCAGGTTACACGGATTGTGTTTGTTAGGTAAAGTCCCTCTATATTTCTACATCAACATGCAGAGAAATACTTTGTGAATATTTTTATAAAATTTTGTAGTGACTTTTGAAAATAAAGGTACATTAGATATAATTTCCCATTTTTCCTATGTATGTGACCTTCAGGACCCAAAGGATTCTAAATGCTGTCCAATAATAATGGGAGTGCCTGTGCTTCATTTCTGACAGTTTTCAGTGTTTTCTGCGCAGAGTAAGGGAAGTTATATAAACACTAGTGAAGCGATTCCTGCTTTAACTGGGAATAACTCTGATTAAGATTGAAGCTCCAAAAATACAGGGCAAAATGAAGACTCGACAATAAGAGTAGAAATTTTATTTACGTATCCTTGCCAGGCCTTCTCGTAGTACATCAAACTGATTCATCTAGGCATGCCTCACTAAAAGACAACACTTTTGATTTCTCATACCCAATTGGTATTCATTAATGAAATAAGATTTCCACTCCATACCTATGTCAAGTATCAATTAAAAATATATCAAAACAACTGATGTAAGCATGCTCTCCTATGAACCTGAGAAATTTTGTTAATAAAAGCTCTAATGTGAAGGATACCAATTCTTTCTTTTTAGGTAATTATGTTTTTATTTTTTTCATTTTTATTTGTTTATTATTCATTTCATACTGCTATGAGTGTACAAATATAACATTTACACACAAAAGTAAAACAAAATTAAATTTAAGTGGGGGGGGTGAGGAGAGGAGGAAAAGGATGTCAAATCTTACAACATTAAAGCTATGTATATGACACACTTCCTAGGTGAAGGGGTCAACAACTGGATCTTTACCTTACAAATGCAAACAATGTGACCAAATTATATCTACCCTCATATTAACCTGAAATAAAAAAGAATTCTACAGGTTGCAGAGAATAACGTAACACAAAATAAAACAATTTAAAATAAAATAAAAAATTCTTCATAAGACATGACTCCCTACATATGAGAAAAACACGTTGAAGTATGCTAATACCTTAAAAGAATTTCAACACCTTAATATTCTCAGAGTATAATCACATTACTTCATATAATACAATAATAATATGTAGGCTATAAATAAAATCATAGCTATTGCTCGATAATTAAGATCTAGTGCTCTAAAGTATAGATTTACTAACTGAACTAGTGCCCCAAAATGTTAATATACCTTGAAAAGTGCGTAAGTACTTTATTTACATTTTCTACTCAGTAGGGTAGAGACCACTCATTCTTTACTACTATCTTCACAGACACCCTGAGTTTTACAGATGAAGCACTGTGGCATACTGGAAAAAAAATACGAGCTTAGGAGTTACACAGAATCCACTGTTTAACTTGAATAAGTTAATTAAGCTCTTATGGTTATGCTCTCAATATGGTAATCATTAGCCATATGTGGTTATTAAAATTAAAATTTGGAGAACACCCTCCTAAGTATCACAAGAGTAGAAAAGCAAATATCTAATGTACTCAATACTAATATGAAACAAATAAACAACTACACTCCCACACGTGAGAACACAACCAGTCAAGTAGGGGGAGAGAGGAGAGGAAGGAGGGGCTTTGGTACGCTACCACCTAACAGACACAATATAGAGGTATATGGCATAGTTCCTGAGTGAAGTTTTAACTACAACTTGGACTTTACCTAACAAATGCAAACAATGTAGTCTAATTGTTTATACCCTTATATCAGTCTGAAAAAAGACATGAAGCCATTAATACAGTACCCTGGGATATAAGACTGCTTTCAGGTCAAGAGATAATAGATTAGAGAATAAGATAATTGAGATTCAAGATGATCTTGGGAGTTGTGACTTGTGTCTTTTCAAATGTATTAACAAGCACATTACCAAAGATCAAAGCAATGATGGCAGTAGGGCAAAAGTCAGAGAAATAAATAAGTATTTTCTTGTACATACAAGTATAAAATGTATTACCTGAGACAAAGCTAAGCATTGGCTTTATTTGGAGAGAGAAAATACATGACTGTGAAAATGAAGTGGGAAGGAAAACTTGTCACTGTTCCCTCTTTATTTGAATTTTGATCCAGTGGGAAATATTACCAATCTATGTATATAATGACAGAACTTACATTTGTCCAGTTTGGTGCATCAAGAGAGGAAAGAGTAATTAATTACATTTTAACATAATTGTTTGCTTTAAACAATTTAAATCAGTCAAATTTTAAACAATTAACTAAGCTGTAGTTCTACGTCTTACAATACTTACAGGGCATACTTATATTTACATGTTAATTATAATAGTCCTAATTGAACAACCTCAAACACTTCAAAAATTGGATTGTAGTATGAAAAACTCTCATCATCTGGAGAAGAATCCTGGTTTTTAACAGTTTGGTTGCAAACTATTTGCTAAAATCTTATGACCAAATCAATACTAGAGAAGACCACTTCCATCCCCAGGGAAATCAGGCCAGAGTAGAAGTCAGATTTGACTGATAAATATCAGGTCGTAAATCATGCACTAGAGGGGAATAAGCATAAAGACTGGGAACTTGTCTCTGAGTAAACTGCAATATTGTCCCCTATCTGAGGTCATATTGTCCTTGAGTCTCAAGGACAATTTTCTTACTGAGCTGAAATACTGGCATCCTAAGAAGATAGCAGAGCAAGAAATCATAGAAATTAAAGATGGTATCATTCAATTTCTTCATTTCAAAGTTGAAAAAGAAAAAAACAATGCTCACAGAGGTTGGATAAATAGCCTCAACTAGTTACAAAGCTAGACCACAATGCAGATCTCTTTGAATTAAACTCTGCACTTACAGAATCCTCATTAGACAGAATAGGACAATGCCAAGCCATGATTCAAGTCTCCACACATTCTAGTTCCTTGAGAGAGACTGGCTCAATGGAACATTCAGTCCACAGCTACAAGATGGTCCCTTGAGTGGCTCAAGGAGTAGGGCACCGGTCCTATATGCCGGAGGTGGCTGGTTCAAACCCAGCCCCAGCCAAAAACCACAAAAGCAAAAATAAAAAACAAGATGGTCCCTTGAGAGAAGGGTTCCATGGTCAAATAGCTTTGAGAGTTGATGGAATTAACTAGAAGTAAACAGAGGGTTTGTGTGTGTGATTGGTTGGAAATGTGGTTTTACTGTAGGCATCCTTAGGGCCTTTTTGTCTGTATATATATACACACACACATACATACATACACATGCATATACTAGATTGATAGTGGGTAAAGAGAATTGTTTGAATGAAACACTTATCATCATTTTAAGTACATCTTAATTTTTAATATTCATTTATAGAATAAAGTTCAAAATACTTCAAGATGGCTTTTAAATTTCTCTGCAATATGAATACAACCTAATTTATAAATCTCTGCACTTCAGTTATTACTTTTCTGTTTTTAGACTTTCCATAAAATTCATGACTTCTCCTATTTGCCTTGGACTAAAATAACCATTCTTCCATCTCTACTATGCAGAGCTTCATAATCAACCATTTTTTTTTTTTTTTGAAACAGACTCTCAACTATGTCACCCTTGGAGGAGTGCTGTGGTATCACAGCCCATAGCAACCTCAAACTCTTGGGCTTAAGCGATTCTCTTGCTTCAGCCTCCCAAGTAGCTGGGACTACAGGTGTCCACCACTATCACCTGGCTATTTTTTTTTGTTGTTGTTGTTGTTGTCATGGCTGTTTAGCAGGCTCCAGCTGGTTCAAACCCACGAGCCCTGCTGCATGTGGCCGGTGCCTTAACCACTGAGCTACAGGTGTTGAGCTACCACCCATTCTTTATGGAATTATTTCTAAGCCTTTTTGTTACAATCCATTTATGGTTCCTCTTTATTAAACATTAATCCTTTCTTTTATTTGTCAAATATGTGCAGCATGCCTAAAAATAAAATAACATTAAATTATAATTAAAATTAACTAAAATAAAAGTTTTGTTATGTTAGCCTCATTTCAGATGCTCATAGAGCAAATCTAAAAAACAATTCCATCATAACAGAGAATTCTAGTGGACAGTGATATCTTAAATTAGGTTAATTACTCTTAGGCTATATATCTAAAAAAATGGATATGCCTTCCTGTTTATGATATTCATGAGCAATAAATAAATAAAAAATTATATAAAAATAGCTTCCATTTAGTAAACAGGCAATTACTTTTATAAGGAATTATATAAAAATGGCTTCCACTTAGTAAATAGGCAATTAATTTTAGTTTCCCATTCCTTCTGATTTTTGAATGAAGAAATATAATGAAATTAAGGGGCTGTGCTTCCTTTTCATTTTTCATCTCACATGTATTTAATGTTAATCAGGCTGTAATGATAACTATAATAACAATTAAAATACAGACAAAGAATACCAGAGTCATGGAGCTACCTCCTCCATGAGTACATCCTGAATATATATACCATAACCAGAACTTGTTAATAGCTAGAGTCACAAATCCTGCAAGTTATTCTCAGACTGAAACCTCCGATCATTGCAGTTTTGCTTTCCTTACTGACCTGTTCCAATCCTTTCAAGTAGTAAGCTTACTGATTTTAGAAGAGTTTTTGTGAAATTAATTAAACAATGAACATTAATAGCTTTGCACAGACTTGACACATACAAGTGCTCAAAAAATTGGTAGCCAGATTTTGATATTAAGTATTCTATAGGGTGTACCAAAAATCACCATATATACATACATACATATGGAAGATGGGAAACTGTAGTTAAATTTACCTTTATTTACAAAATATTCATTACAAAATTTGATAAAAAAATTATAAAGTATTTCTCTATGTGTTGATATATAAATGTAAAAATTATTAAAAATATAAAATATGGGTTTAATTTTAGTATGTATGTTAACTTTGGGGACACTGTATTATAAACAAATTATCTTTCAGAATTCAGATTTTCCTCAGATTTGTGCCCATCCTCTGCCATTAATGAAACCTGCCTTTTATTTGACACTATTATACTCTTCCCAATCCTTTTAAATGAAAGTGAGTTCTCTAACAATTCTCCCTAATTCAAGAAGTTAGGCAGAGAGATCAGCACAGTCACTTCTCAAGACTAATTCCATATCCATCTTCCACCTTCACATGTACTGAACAAGTTCTTATATTTCAAGATGTATATTAACTACTTTTGCAGTTATTTACCAACCACCGGACTCCCATTTTATTCCTCATTATTAAACTCTGGAGCTGCGAAATTAACAAATATCACTCTTTTGTTACCTTGGCCTCAAAGGTGCTTCCTTAAGCCTTAAAGATCTCCATGAATATTAGTAATTTCTAACACAGTTACTTTACTTTGCAATCATTAGAAATTGCTTCACCTTTGAGATCCTAAATGCTTGACATTTTCCTAATTAAAACTGAATGCCCTTTCACCTCTTCTACTCTTATTGAGCTAGATATTCTTTCTCACTATGTCCAGCAATACCCTAATCTCCTAGGCCATCACTTTCATATTCTTTTAATTTGACTCCTTATCCAGAGTGTACAATTATTTAAATAAATTCCCTAAATCTCCTATCATCTCCACCTTGCCAATACTAACCACATCAGTACCCCAACTGTCTCCTTTCCCCTCCTAGGCTGTAGGCACTGCTGTAGAAAGTCACAATGGTAAAGACAATGTCAGTTGAGCCCTCATTTCTCAGTAATTAATTTATTCAATATTTACCAATGCCTTACTACATTTTGCCTTTTTCAAGCTTTCCCCATTCTTAAACTCCTAAAGGCACATTTTATTATTTACTCTCTCAACAAATGGTCTTACACTCAGAAGACACAGATATCCACTGTGAACTTCTTCAATTTCATCACATTCCATCTCGACTAGCTCTCATCTTTAAAACAAAGTTCGGGGCAGCGCCTGTGGCTCAGTGAGTAGGGCGCCGGCCCCATATGCCAAGGGTGGCGGGTTCAAACCCAGCCCTGGCCAAACTGCAACAACAACAAAAAAAAAAGTTCATCTCCATTTCATCACAGTTAATCCTTCCTCTTGTCCTCTTAACTTTACCACCTCTTTAAGAAATACAGGTAAGAGTCTAGGCTCTGGATTCAGACCATGTAATTTCAGATCCAGTTCAAATACTTCCTGCTCTGAGATCTTGTGCAAGTTACTCAATCTTTTAAAGCTTCAGTTTCCTTAGCTGTAAAATAGCGGTTAATAACACTTCATACTTATAGAGACACTGTGAAACATAAATGAGAAATTTCACATAAAGGGCTTGGCAAAAGCTAGAGGATATAGTAAATGCTCAATAACATAATAGCAGTAATTACTATTATTATCTTCTCCGACCAGCTCTGGCACATTTTCCCTTGTCTCTAAACTTGTTCAAGTCTCCTAATTTATTTTTAATTAAAAAGAAATATTTTCTGGAATTTGCTACTCTCATGCCAAGATTTCTTTCCTGATCACTCACTTCATACTGGTCGGGAGAACAATAAAAGAAAAGGACATTTCAATTTGAAATATTTATGCATCTAAGTTAAATGCTCCTAGATTTATGAAACAGCCTTTGACGGGTCTGAGCAATATGATATCCCATGCCACAATAATAGGTGGGGACTTTAACAACCCTCTAACAGAATTGGACAGATCCTCTAAACAGAAACTAAATGAAGACACAAGTCACCTAAATACAACCCTAGAAAAAAATGAGCATAAAAGACATGTAGAGAACACACTATCCCAAAGATAAGGAATATATGTTCTTCTTGTGAGCCCATGGAACTTTCTCCAAAATGGATCATAACCTAAGACACAAATGAAACCTGAAAAAATTTAAAATAATTGAAATTGTACCTTGTTCTTCTCAGACCATATGGCAAGAAAGGTGGAACTCAACTCTAATGAAAACTTTCATTCCCACAAAAAGGCATTGAAATTAAGCAAACCTATGCTGAAGGACAGTTGGATCAATGAGGAGATAAGGAGGAAATGGTTAAATTCCTCATATAAAGCAATGAATCTAAAAGTTAACAAATCTTGTGAGATACTGAAAAAGCAGTTCTAAGAGGAAAATTTATCACATTAGATGCCTATATCCAAAAAACAGAAAGACAGCACATAAACAATCTAATAAGCATCTTAAGGAAATGGAAAGGGAAGATCATCCAATCTCATACTCAGAAGAAGGAAAAAGAATACTCAAAATTAAGTAAGAAACAAAAGAAATTGGCTTGGCGCCTGTAGTACAGTGGTTACAGCACCAGCTACACATACACCAAAGGTAGCGAGTTCAAACCCAGCCCAGGCCAGCTAAAACAACTGCAACAACAACAACAAAAATAGCCAGGTGTTGTGGCAGGCACTTGTAGTCCCAGCTACTTGGGAAGCGGAGGCAAGAGAATCACTTAAGCCCAAGAGGTGGAGGTTACTGGGAGCTGTGACACTATGGCACTCTACCGAGGGCGACAGTGAAACTCTGTCTCAAAAAAAAAAAAAAAAAAAGAAAAGAAAAGAAACAGAAATGAAAAAAAATGAAAACAAAATTCAATCAGAAAATTAATACAATAAAACACTGGGTCTTTGAAGAACTAAAATCAATAAACCTTTGGTGAAATTAAATAGAATCAGAAAAGTAACCTCACTAATAACCTAAGTCAGAAATGAAAATAGGAAATAACAAATATCGTAGAGATATGAGAGATTATATCTGAGTATTACAAGAAACACTATGCCCACAAATTTGCCAATGTGGAGGAAATGGACCAATATCTGTAATCACACTCTCTCCCTAGACTTACACAAAAAGAAAGAGATCTCCTGAACAGAGAAATACCAAGCACTGAGATCAAAGAAACAATAAGAAATCATCCAACAAAAAAATGCCCTGGACCAGATGGCTTCACACCTGAATTCTATCAAACCTCAAAGAAGAGATTAAACCAATACTGCAGAAACTATTCCAAAGCATTGAGAAGGAAGGAATCTTTCCAAACACATTCTACAAAACAAACATCACCCTGATACCAAAACCAGGAAATATCCCACTAAACATGAGAACTACAGACCATTTTCACTAATGAATATAGCTGCAAAAATACTCAATAAAATCTTAGTCAATAGAATACACATTAAAAAAATTATACATAATGATCAAGTAGGCTTCATCCCAAGAAAGCAAGGTAGGTTTAGCATTCAAAAATCCACAAATGTACTTCACATCAATATAAGCAAAAACTAAGACCAAATGATGTTCTCAATAGATGTAGAAAAAGCATTTGATAAAATTCAACATCCTTCCCTGACCATAACACTTAAGAATATAGGCATAGGTGGCACTTTTCTAAAACTGATTGAAACCATCTATGGCAAAATCACAACTAATGTAATACTGAATGGAGTAAAAATGAAAGCTTTTCCACTTAGAACTGGAACCAGAGAAGGATGTCCTCTATTGCCACAACTATTTAACACAGTGCTGCAAGTTCTAGCCAATGCAATTGGGCAAGAGAAGGATATAAAGCGTTAGGCTTAGTGTTTGCAAGCTAAGGCAGAAAGGTGTCAGGCCTAGGCTATAATGGAAAAGTACCAGGTAACTCCTGGCAAATTTACAGACTGCAAGCTTTCACATACACACACACACACAAAAAAATGAAATAAGTCTAGTTCACTTCCAAGGTAGATGGGAAAGTATTAATTAATTTCTTGCTTCTAGTTCACTGCAAGTTTCTTGCCTAACCAACTCCCTAGGAAACAGACCAGAAGGTACCAACTGTTCCTGGACTAACTTTTAAACAATACCAGGTAGGAAAAATACCGAAATTAAGATGTATAGGGGGAAAGTACTGAAACTAAGAGGTACAGTGGTAAAATATTTGCAGGTTATGTCTCTGACAAAGGTTTGATAACCAGAATCCAAAGAGAACTCAAATGTATAAGCAAAAAAAAGAACAAGTGATACCATCACAGGCTGGGCAAGGGACTTGAAGAGAAACTTCTCTGAAGACAGGCACACGACCTACAGACATATGAAAAAATGCTCATCATCCATAATCATCAGAGAAATGCAAATAAAAATTACTTTGAGATATCATCTAACTCCAGTAAGATTAGCCCATATCACAAAATCCCAAGACCAGAGATGTTGGCGTTGATGTGGAGAAAAGGGAACACTTCTACACTGCTGATGGGAATGCAAATTAATACATTCCTTTTGGAAAGATGTTTGGAGAACACTTAGAGATCTAAAAATAGATCTGCCATTCAATCCTATAATTCCTCTACTAGGTATATACCCAGAAGACCAAAAATCACATCATAACAATGATATTTATACCAGAATGTTTATTGCTGCCCAATTCATAATTGCTAAGTCTTGGAAAAAGCCCAAGTGCCCAACGATCCACAAATGGATTAATAAATTGTGGTATATGTACACCATGGAATATTATGCAGCCTTAAAGAAAGATGGAGACTTTACCTCTTTCATGTTTATAAGGATGGAGCTGGAACATATTCTTCTTATTAAAGTGTCTCAAGAATTGAATAAAAAGTATCCAATGTACTCAGCCCTACTATGAAACTAATTTATGGCTTTCATACGAAAGCTATAACCCAGTTATAACCTAAGAATATGGGGAAGGAGAAGAGGGAGGGGAGGGAGGGGGAGGATGGGCAGAGGGAGGGTGATTGGTGGATTACATCTACAGTGCATCTTACAAGGGTACATATGAAACTTAGTAAATATAGAATATAAATGTCTTAACACAATAACTAAGAAAATGCCAGGAAGACTGTGTTAACCAGTGTGATGAAAATATGTCAAATGGTCTATAAAAGCAGTGTATGGTGTCCCATGATCGCATTAATGTACACAACTATGATTTAATAATAAAATAAAAATAAATTAAAAAAATAAAATAAAAATGTATGACACATGACTAACTAACCGCAAAATTCTGCTTCTGTACAATGCTTGCTTGCTACCCTACCAGGATGGACCTGGACAGCCTGCATGCCAATGAGGATACAGATCATGCCTTAAAAACCCAGCCCCTTATGCACTCGGGGCTACTCTCAGAAACCCCATGTTGGGATACAGAGGCAGTCACTGGCTGGCTTGTCAATAAAAGGACTCCTCTTTAAATTTAACTTGTTTGGCAGTGTGGTCTTTGTGGAACTCCTGGGCACAACATAAGGGCATCCAAATGGGGGCAGAGAAGGTCAAACAATTGCTTTTTCCCAGTGATATTATATTATATTGAGAAAACCCAAGAGACTTACCAAAAACCTCTCAGAAGTGATCAAGAAATACAGTAACATCTCAGGGTATAAAATCAATGTCCACAAATCAGTAGCCTTTGTATACACCAATAACAGTCAGTTTGAGAAGTTAATCAAAGACACTATTCCCTTCACAGTAGCTTCAAAGAATATGAAATACCTAGGAATATACCTAACAAAAGAGGTGAAGGACCACTACAAAGAGAATTATGAAACCCTAAGTAAAGAAATTACACAAGCCATTAACAAATGGAAGAACACACCATGCTCTTGACTGGGAAGAATCAACATTGTTAAAATATCTATTCTACCCAAAGTAATCTACAGATTCAGTGTAATCCCTATTAAAGTACCAACATCATAATTTGAAGAAATGGAAAAAAAATAGTTCTTCATTTTGTGTGGAACCACTCAAAACCACATATAGCCAAGGCAATTTTTAGTAATAAAACCAAAGCCAGAGGCATCACCCTACCAGACTTTCGGCTATATGACAAGTCCATCAAAACAGCATGGTATTGGCACAAAAGTAAAGACATGGACACTTGGAAGCAAATGGAAAACCAAGAGATGAAACCAGTCTCTTACAGCCATATGATTTTTGATAAACCAAACAAAAGCCTACACTGGGGAAAAGATTTCCTATTCAATAAATGGTGCTGGAGGAACTGGATAACCACAAGTAAACAGACTGAAACTGGACCCACAATTTTCACTTTAAAAAATTGATTCAAGATGGATAAAAAATTTAAATTTAAGACATGAAACAATAAATATCCTACAAGAAAGTGTGGGAACAAGTCTTGAAGATGTCAACCTGGGGAAAGATTTTATTAAGAAGACTTTTTCTGGCAGTGAAACAACAACAAAAATTTAAAATGGGACTTAATTAAGCTGAAAAGCTTCTGTACAGCTAGGGACACAATTAAAGCAAATAGACAACCTTCATAATGGGAAAAATATTTGCCTGTTACAAATCTGAAAAAGGATTAATAACAAGGATCTATAGAGAACTCAATGTAATCAACACAAAATGATTATCCCATCTATCACTGGGCAAGAGAAATGAACAGAACCTTCTCTGGGGATCACATAAAAATGGCTTACAAACATGAAAAAACGGTCATCATCCCAAATCATCAGAGAAATCCAATTCAAGACCACCCTGAGATTTCATCTATCCCCAACAAGATTAGCTCACATCACAAAGTCCCAAAGATGTAGATGCTATGTGGATATGGAGAAAGGGGAACGGTTTTACACGGTTGGTAGGACTCCAAACTAATCCAGACTCTTTGGAAAGAAATATGGAGAACCCTCAGAGAACTTAAATTAGACATCCCATTTGACAGCACAATCCCAGTAGCAGGCATCCACCCAAAAGAAAAAAAAAAAAAGTCTTTATATTTCATCATAAAGACATTTGCAACAGGCATCCTCAAACTTTTTAAACAGGGGGCCAATTCACTGTCCCTCAGACCGTTGGAGGGCTGGACTATAGTTAAAAAAAAAAAAAAACTATAAACAAATTCCTATGCACACTGCACATATCTTATTTTGAAGTAAAAAAACAAAACGGGAACAAATACAATCACACTGCCTCATGTGGCCTGTGGGTTGCAGTTTGAGGACCCCTGCAACTAGACTGTTGATTGCAGCTCAAGTTGCAATCATCAAGATTGGAAACAACCTAAATGCCCATCAACTCGGGAATGGATTAACAAACGGTGGTATATGTATACCATGAAACAGTATTCGCCATAATTAAAGATGGTGACTTTACATCTTTTGTATTAACCTGGATGGAGTTGAAACACATTCTTCTCAGTAAAATACCCCAAGAATGGAAAAGCAAATATCCAATACTAATATGAAGCCAGTAGATGATCTAATTCATGTCCATATAGGTGAAAAACTTATTTCGACTCAAGTTGGGGGGAGCAGAACAAAGGAGGGAGGGAAAGGGCGGTGTTTGTGGTGTTCCCATTTAAGGGGTACAATTAGGGGTGTATGGCACACCTTGTTGGTGTGGGAAACAACCACCAGAGGGCCTTTACCTAACAAATTCAAATATTGTGACCTGGTTGTGTACCCTCACATTAACCTGAAATTAAAAAAAAAAAAAAAAATTTCCTTCCTTTCACCATCACACTTCTCTAAAGAGAAACACATACCTCCCAGACGAAGGGAGGAGTAACAGAAAGAGTTTAGAGCAAAATGTATCTGTGCTTGAATCTGGTTCTTACACTTAGCAGCTGTATAACTTGAAGCAAGTACTTTTTTCTTTTGAGAGAGAATCTTAATTTGTCGCCCTTGGTAGAGTGCTGTGGCATCATAGCTCACAGCAACCTCAAACTCTTGGGTTCAAGCAATTTTCTTGCTTCAGCCTCCTGAGTAGCTGGGACTACAGGTACCCACCACAACACCTGGCTAATTTTTTTTTTTTTTAGAGGCAGGGTCTCACTCTTGCTGAGGCTGGTCTGGAGTCTGTGAGCTCAGGCAATCCACCCATCTCAGCCTCCCAGAGTGCTAGGATTACAAGCATGAGCCACCGCACTTGGCCCCAAAGCAAGCACTTTTTGTAATCCTCAGTTGTTCCACCTGTAAAATGGGAATACCACCATTTTGGACAAAGGTGCAAAATGAATGCCAGTTCTACATCCCATATCTTTTCCTTCACACCTTACAATCTAGGTTCTCCCTCTACCACTCTACTTATATCTCTTTATCTCACTTCAGCTCTTATTGGCATTTTGATTTTGAGCAATTTAGTTGACTTCTCTAAACTTTAGTTCACCTTAAAAATTGGTAATAATAATATGTACTATATACAATTGTCTTGAGAATAAGTGAATTAACATATAAAAAGTATTTTAACATAATACTTGGCCTGTACAAGCACTTAATAAATGGTAGTTGCCAGAGCCTATTAATGACCAAATCAAAATATTGTTCAACTCCATTCTCTAAGCTTCAATTACAACACACTGTTCTGGTTAGCTTTTACTGCTAGCCATTTTTAATGTCTCTGTACCTCCTCCAGGAAAGCCTTTCTTTATTCTCTTCAAACCAAGTATGAGCTCTCCTTTGACTCCCCAGAGCACTTTGTACTCCTTTTCAGGTAAGTCACTTCCCTTAATAATCTCTTCTGTTCTAATTTTCTAGCACTTATTTATTCATGTAGAACTTATTGATTACCTAATATAAGTCAGATCTGTACTGTGTACTAAAGACACAAAGATTAATATAATACTGTCCTCAAGGAACTTATAGTTTAGAAAGTTAGAACAGGCAAGTAAAGAGTCTATTATTTGCATTGTAATCAATGCTATGGCTAATAATATGCCCAGAGTCCTCTGGGAGTACAAATAGAAGTTATTTAAAATTGACTGGTAAGGTCCGGGACACTCTTAGAAAAGGCATTCTGCATATGGGAAGGCTGTACCCAAATCATCTGTGGAATGAATGAATTATATGAGTAGGAAATAACTAGATGATGGTGGAAAAAGCAACTTCAGGTCCCAAACAAGAGCAGATTAAAAAAGCATGAAAAGTGAAGCAAGTAGTTCACCACTGGGGGGAGGACGATTCTTGAGTGACAGGAGATGAAACTTTTGTGATGAAACTTTTCTCAAGGCAAGATCATGTGTTCTAGACCTAGGAGTGTGACCTGACCCCTGAGGGTTTATAAGGAGAGGGGCAGAATCAGATTTGCATTTAGGTAATACTCCAGCAGCACAGGAGACATGGATTTTATGAAAGCCAATCTAGAAGTAATGAATCCAGGTAGGAGGGTGTTGTGATGAAGTATAAAATCCAGTGCTGTAAAAATGAAGGGAGAATGCAAATCAAGGCAACACTGAACAGCCTTAAAGTAAACTCTGACTTAAGGGAAATATTCATATTGTAGTTCCTGCAAGCCTACAGAACATTTTACTCTAAAACCTGCTACGTAAATATTTACAGACTACTGTAATTAAAACCTACCTAAGAAAAGCAGCAAGCATCCAGCTGAGTCACTTCCTGTACATGGATTCCTAAGTAAACTCACCTTTTTTTCTCATCAGAAAACTCTACTATAAACCCACACACTACAAAGAAACTCTGATATGTCTCTACCCTGGTCGTCTCAACCCCAAATAATGTTTGAACAAAGTCCCATGGGCAGGGTGACAAAGCCCCGCTCTGTACTCTGAGACAAAGGTCAAGGATTATTTGGTTTTTGTTGCATCTGAAGACCCAAACTTGTACGGCGGCTTTTCACCTGGCAGGTCATTTTCACCCAGCCAAATTCCAGCTTGTTCTGTGCCTCTGTATAAATCAACAATCTCTGGGAATTAAGCAGAGAGCAGTATCCCACACTGAGGAAACCCCAAAGGTGAAAGGCAGGTGTCTGGAGGCTTCAAACGTTAATGATTCCAATTCTCTCATATTCCCACCTCCACTCTATCCCTTGCTGTGGGGCTCCCTTCAGAAGTTAGGAGGATCTCTTCTGTAGTTAGTGGAATGCTATCGTACCCAAAAAAACTAACCAAGTTTGTTTTCACTTACCCGGACGGCCGCCATATTTATGACCCTCTCAGCCGAAGTTTGCATACGGAGAGCGAAGAGGGACAAAGCAGTTCTACTAGGTTGTGCTCGAGATAGTCCCGCCCGGTTACGCCCCTTGTCTTTCCGCTCCTGCCCTTTTTCCACCTGCTAGCCACTTGGCCGGTTGCTAGGATTAACTGGTGAACTGTCTTCTGTAGAAACGGTTCATCCTTGTGATTGACGCACCCTGTGCTACGTAAAGCCTTTCAGAATATTTTCCACAGTCCAGTTGAAAGTTATTTTCCTGAGTGCAGAAATTTCATTTTGTTTCAGCGTGATTTGTCTACATAAGGGCTTAAAACCCAACTTCAGCTGCCTTAGTAAGTAACTATGTCAGCGACGCCTGTAGTTCAGTGGGTAGGGCGCCGCCCCATATACCGAGGGTGGTGGGTTCAAACCCGGCCCCGAACTGTAACAAAAAGCCGGGAATCGTAATCCCAGCTGTTCCGGAGGCTAAGACAAGGGAATCGCCTAAACCCAGGAGTTGGAGGTTGCTGTGAGCTCTGTGACGCCACCGCACTCTACCGAGGGCGATAAGTAACAAAAATGTTTTAAAGTAACTGTGTCGTCAGAAAAATAATGGCGGGTAGTAGCTCAGGGTGCAGAACATTAGCGGCTTCCCTCATAGTTACAGGAGAAAAAGAAAGACAACTAAGTATTACCAAGTACCAAATGCTATGAGGAAAATGAAACAGGATGGGGTGCAGTTTACTGGTTTATAAGATTAGGGAAAGACACTCTGATAACATTATTTGAGAAACGTCCTAAAGGGAATTTAGGGAAGAGTGAACAGAGGAACAGCAATGAAAAAGGACAGCATAACTGGAGTGGTAAATTCATAGGTAGTGAAATAACACCCTGCATCGTGTGTTGGCCACCCTAAGTTATTTGGATTTTATTATTAATAACATGAGAAATCATTGGAGGATTTTGGGCAAAAGTGTGACCTGCTCTAAGTCACTTTGTAAAAGAATGATTTTGTTGCTGTCAGGAAAATATACTATGGGTAGGTGCAACATTCTCAATAGGAGCAAGGTCTTCTTTAAGGACCCCATGAAATGATTCTAGGGAAAGAATATGCTCATAATTACTCATCAACAATCCCGATAATAATTCATTTATCCATTAATTCAATCAACAAATATTAGGTGCATATATATCAGGCATTAACAGCGTACCTAGCACCTCTGATACCCAAACAGATCCATTTTTAACAGAACCTTCTGCTGTATAAGAAAACCATTTTAAGAGATAATGATAAAAATGAAACTAATAATAGAGACACAAGAAAAACTGTGGAAATTATCTTTTAACTTCATATATATTCATAAATATATACATATATAGAAATGCCAGTAGAAAAATAAAATACAAAATAAAGAAAATAGTACAACACGAAAAAGTAAAAGATAATGAATCAATTTTTAATTGCTGTAATGCATTTTAAAAATTTATACCAACGTATTGGTCTACTGCATTAATGAACAATAATACGATAGTTTCTGCTTTTGAGCCTTAACATCTACATATTTGTCAATGACTTCATCAAAATTCAATATTTCTATATACAAGCAGTCCTGGGGTTATAAATGAGATAGGTTCTGTAAATTTGTTCTTACATTTAATTTGCATATAAGTTGAAACAGGTACATTGACCAATTACCTGTAATATCCTCTGTTCATTAAGTGCTAGTCATTCGTCAATGGGATGTTTGTAACTTGGGGACTTACTATAATAGCCCCCATCTGTAAGTGTTACTTGTACATAAATCAGATGTTTGTAACTCGGGGAATGCCTGTATTTGACAGATGGCATAGCTAGATATGTCAATCCATCATTGCTCATAGCTGATTGATGTACACTTTTGATTAATTTTAATATTGTAAAGTTTCTTGCCCATTAAGCAATAGATACTCAAATAGGAAAAGTCTTAAAATTGTGAATAAGCTTAGAATATATTAGTAAAAATTCTATTTCCTCAAAATTTCAGGAATTTTGATACCATCTATGTTTTTGTTTCTTCAAGATGAAATGTAGAGACATTCACATTTCCACAATTGAACATTTCAACTGAAATATCTTCAACAGAAATTTGAAATAATTTCACTCATTTATTTAGAACAAGTGTCCAATGCTTGGTGTGTAAAGAATCAAAGCATTCAAATACTGCCCTTCTGACTTCATATTCTTCTTAGTAAAGTATCTCAAGAATGGAAGAAAAAGTATCCAATGTACTCAGCCCTACTATGAAACTAATTTATGGCTTTCATATGAAAGCTATAACCCAGTTATAGCCGAAGAATAAAGGGAGGGGGAGATGGAGGGGAAGGAGGGGGGAGGATGGACAGAGGGAGTGTGATTGGTGGGATTACACCTGCGGTGCATCTTACAAGGGTACATGTGAAACCTAGTAAATGTAGAATATAAATGTCTTAACAATAACTAAGAAAATGCCAGGAAGGCTATGTTAACCAGTGTGATGAAAATGTGTCAAACAGTCTATAAAACCAGTATATAGTGCCCCATGATCACATTAATGTACACAGCTATGATTTAATAATAATAATAAAAGGTTAGGAAAAAAATTCTGGCATCAGAATAGCTAGTTATAACTAAAGTTTGTATATTATTCCTGTATTTCCTTTCATTCAACATTTATCCTGTAACAGGTCTGTTATAACACCTTCTTTAATGAGATATCTCACAGTTCCCTGTAGGGTGGCCTCGCCCTCCCTGGAATGACTAATAATCCTGACTTGTTAACCACAGATGTGTTCCTTGTGGTCTTTGGCTAGAGGCCATTGCCAGGGGAAAGTTAAGGATTCTGCCAGAGATGTCCTTAAAGGACAGAGGAGATTGGACAGCACAGAGTTGAAGGCAGTTACTGGGAATAAAATTTGACTATTAAAAAAAAAAAGAAGAAGAAGTTTCAGGGAAGCTGTTTTTCATATTTATCCTGATATTGCTATTTTTATTGTTATTTTTATTTCAAGTTAATGTGAGGCTACAAATAACCAGGGAACAGTATTTGAATTTGTTAGGTAGAGTTCATATTGTATTTGTGTCCCACACCCAAATGATGTGCCATATACTCCTACATTGTACCCATTAAGTAGGAGCACACCAATTCCCCCTCCACTCTTTTCCCCCCTCCCTTTTTTTCCCTCCCCCGGCTTTAATTGAGTTTTACTCCTTTGTGGGAGTGTATTAGGTTGCCTTATGGCTTAATATTAGTATTGGGTACATTGAATATTTGTTTTTTCATTCGTGTGATACTTTACTTACTAAGAAGAATGTGTTTCAACTCCATCCATCTTAATGCAGAAGATGAAAAGTACCATCCTTTTTATGTTATACATATATCACAGTTTTTTAATCCATTCCTGAGTTGATGGGCATTTAGGTTGTTTCCACAGCTTGATTATTATAAATTGAACTGCATTAAACAATCTAGTGAAAATGTCTTTATGATAAGTGATTTTTTTTTTTCTTCTGGGTGGATGCCAATTAGTGTGGAGTCAAATGGTAGGTATAATTTGAGTTCCTTGAGGATTCACCATATTTCCTTCCAAGACACTCTGTGAGTTTCCAGTCCCACCAACAGTGGAAAAGTGATCTTTTCCCTCTAATACATGCCAGCATCCACAATTTGGGGCTTTGTTATGTGGGCTAACCTTACAGGAGTTAGATGATATCTCAGTATGGCTTTGATTTGCATATCTCTGATGATTAGGAATAATGAGCATTTTTCATATGTCTGTTAGACATTTTTTATATCATCCTCAGAAAAGGTTATGTTCATTTATCTTACCCAGTCATAGATGGGATTGTTTGCTCATTTTGTATGATTAACTTGAGTGCTCTATAAATCCTTGTTATCAAGACTTTTTCAGATTTGTAACATGCAAATATTTTTCCCATTATAAAGGTTATCTATTCACTTTAATTGTTGTGTCCCTAGCAGTGCAGAAGCTTTCCAGCTTAATTAAGTCCTATTTTTATTTTTTTAATATTTATTTTATTTTATTTTATTTTATTTTTATTTTTATTATTTTCAGGGTTTTTTTGGACAGGGCTGGTTTGAACCCACCCCCTCTGGTAATTGGGACCGGTGCCCTACTCCTTGAGCCACTGGTACCACCCAATTAAGTCCCATTTATAAATTTCTGATGTTGTTTCACTGCCAGAAAAGTCTTCTTAACAAAATCTTTCCCCAGGTTGACATCTTCAAGACTTGTTCCCACACTTTCTTCTAGGATATTTATTGTTTCATGTCTTAAATTTAAATCTTTTATCCATCTTGAATCAATTTTTTAAAGTGGTGAAAATTGTGAGTCCAGTTTCAGTCTGTTTACTTGTGGTTATCCAGTTCCTCCAGCACCATTTATTGAATAGGGAATCTTTTCCCCAGTGTAGGCTTTTGTTTGGTTTATCAAAAATCATATGGCTGTAAGAGACTGGTTTCATCTCTTGGTTTTCCATTCATTTCCAAATGTCTATGTCTTTACTGTTGTGCCAATACCACGCTGTTTTGATCACTGTGGACTTGTTGTATAGCCGAAAGTCTGGTAAGGTGATGCCTCTGGCTTTGGTTTTATTACTAAAAATTGCCTTGGCTATACATGGTTTTGAGTGGTTCCACACAAAATGAAGAACTATTTTTTTCCATTTCTTCAAATTATGATGTTGGTACTTTAATAGGGATTACACTGAATCTATAGATTACTTTGAGTAGAATAGATATTTTAACAATATTGATTCTTCCCAGTCAAGAGCATGGTATGTTCTTCCATTTGTTAATGGCTTGTGTAATTTCTTTACTTAGGGTTTCATAATTCTCTTTGTAGAGGTCCTTCACCTCTTTTGTTAGGTATATTCCTAGGTATTTCATATTCTTCAAAGCTACTGTGAAGGGAATAGTGTCTTTGATTAGCTTCTCAACTTGGCTGTTAATTGGCATATACAAAGGCTACTGATTTGTGAATATTAATATACTCTCAGACATTACTATAGTTCTTCATCACACCCAGGAGTCTTGCGATTGAGTCTATCAGGTTCTTTAAGAATAAGATCATATTATTGATAAGGAGCAATTTTTTTCCTCCTCTGCCCCCATAAGCGTACATTTTATATCCTACTTTTGCCAAATTGCATTGGCTAAAATTTCTAGTACTATGTTGAATAGTTGTGGCAGTAGAGGACAACTTTATCTGGTTCTAGTTCTATGTGGGAAAGCTTTCAGTTATACACCATTCAGTATGATATAAGTTCTGGTTTTGTCATATATGGTTTCAATCAGTTTTGGAAAAGTGCCACCTATGCCTATATTCTTAAGTGTTCTGGTCAAGAAAGGATACTGAATTTTATCAATTGTTTTATTGTGTATTTTGAGATCATATGATGTTTTTTTTTCCATTGATATGGTGAATTACATTTATGGATTTTCATGTTTTGAAACAGCCTTTTATCCCTGGGATGAAGCCTACTTGAACATGATGTATAATTTTTTAATGTATAGGTGTCATCTGTTGGCTAATATTTAATTGCGTATTTTTACATCTGTACTCATTAGTGAAATTGGTGTGTGCTTTTTGTTTTTAGTTGGATCCTTTCCTGGTTTTGGTATCAGGGTGATGTTTGCTTCATAGAACATGTTGGGAAAGGTTCTTTCCTTCTCAAAGTTTTGGAGTAATTTTTCCAGTATAGGTTCCAGCTCTTCTTTGAAGGTTTGATAGAATTCTGGTTTCAAGTTATCTGGGACCTGGCTGTTTTTTTGTTGGAAGATATTTTTATTGTTTCTTCAGTCTCAGTGCTTGATATTGGTCTGTGCAAGAGATCTATTTCTTCTTGCTTAAATCTGGAAAGATGGCATGATTCCAGATATTGGTCCATTTCCTTCACACTGTCAATTTTTGGGGCACAGGGTTGCTTGCAGTAGTCAGAGAAAATCACTTCTATATCTGTGATATCTATTTTTAAATTTCCCCCTTTTCTTTTCTACTGACGTTATCAGAGATTTTACTTTTCTGATTCTAGTTAATCTAGAAAAAGGTTTATCAATTTTCTTTATCTTTTCAAAGACTCAACTCTTTTTTGTTTGTTTTTTTATTAACATAATGAATGAGTTTATTTTAATTTTTAAATAAGTTTAATTTGCATACCATGATTAAACAATTCCATTGTTTTTAGCATATTCACAAAGCTGTGTGACCATCACCACTGTTCAATTCCAGGACATTTTCAAAAGCTCCCAGGAAGAAATCCCATACTCATTAGCAGTTCCTCTTACAGCTCCTGGCAACCTGATCATCTACTTTCTGTCTCTATGGATTTACCTAGTCTGGAGATTTCATAAAAAATGGAATCACACAATTTGTAGGCCTGTACATCTGGCTGAAACATTCTTTCAATTAGAATGTTTTCAAGGTTCCCTCATGTGATGTACTTCATTCCTTTTTATGGCTAAATAATCCAATGGAAATATATGCAATGGAATATTTTATCCAATTATCAGTTGATGGACATTTGGGGTGTCTAAGCTTATTTAAATGTATGATCATGTAAACATATTCTTTACCTACTTCTCCCTTCAAATTAAGGAAAAGCAATAGTAAAATGAAGGGCTACAAAGAAAAACACCCAGAATGGTACTTAGAAAGAAAAATCACCCTGATTTTCAGAGAAAGTCAATGAAGAATGGGGCCTAGATTTGGTGTCCCCCTAGTTCATAACTCCTAATGCCTTCCAGTCTTCTGAGTTGAGTCCAGCCACTAAACTATCAAGTTAATCCAATGGAAAGTCCTTGTATCAGCAGGAAGAACTGAAAACTATTGTTTAGATTGGTGGTTTTCAGTCTGTTTTCCAGAGACTCCTAAAATTCCATGGAAACAACTTACAGGCCACCAAAGGGGCTGGAGAGCAGGTGGGTAGGACTTTGAGCCCATCTTTCTTCCCTTCTTCAAATGGAAGAGTGCAGATTGAATTATTTTATTTGTACGGCCATACCACCCTGAGCGTTCCCAGTCTCCTCTGAATTATTTTATTTGTTTGAGTTCCTGCCAAGAATTAATTTGGAACAAATAAAAGGGATCCACGGCCAAGAAAAGTTTTGCAACCATTGATCTAGGTGGCTGTGGAATCCTCAGACTGGGGTTGGGCTTCTACATCAGGTATTCTTACCAGTTCTTCTGAGTAACCTTGATGGTGACTGTCTTCACCTCTGTGTAGGCCTTAAGACCATCCTCCCCCAGCTCCCTTCCATTGCCAGATTCCTTAAAGCCTCCAAATGGCATGTGACAGGTGACAATATTATACGTGTTTACCTACACAGTCCCAGCTTGGAGTGCCTGGGTGAAGCACATAGCCTTGTCCAGTTCCCTTATGAACACAGCAGTGGCCACGCCATACCTGGTGGTGTTGGCCCTCTCAATCACCTACTCAATCTTCTTGAACTTGAATAGAGGCTGCACGAGCCCAAAGATATCCTTTTTGGCAATCCTCATGTCATCTTGCACATCACCAAAGACTGTAGACTTGATGAAGAAACCATGCTCCTCAAAACGCTCCGTGCCACAGAGAAGTATTACCCCTTCTTGTGGCCAAGCTGGATATACTCAAGAATTCTTTCAAACTGCTCCTTGTTCACCTGTGGGCACTGCTGGGTGTCCAGCTGAAAGGGATTCCCTAATTTCCTCTGCTTAGCTTTCTCCATGGTTGTCTCAAGAAACTCATCATAGATGGATTCTTCAACAAAGGTCTGGGACCCAGCACAGCAGTGCTGGCCCATGTTGAAGAAGAGGGCTTTGTGGCGCTGTTTCACCATGTGGCCCATGTCAGCATCAGCCAGCACAATGCTGGGGCTCTTGCTGCCAAGCTCCAAGGTGACTCTCTTGAGGTTGGAGTCGCCAGTGGCCTACCGGATGAGGTGGCCCACTTCAATGGAGTTGGTGAAGGCAACTTTGTCAACGTCCATGTGATGGGCAATAGCTTCTCCTGCAGTTGGGCCATAGCCGGTGATGATGTTCACCACCCCTGAGGGGAAGCCTGCCTCCTTGATGAGGGAGGCCAAGTACAGGGCAGAAAGGGGGGTCTGCTCCGCCACCTTCATAACCACAGTGTTGCCTGTGGTGAGTGCCGGGACGAGCTTCCAGCCCTGCATGACTAAGGGGAAGTTATCTTATTTGGCTGCAGACACCAACAGGCTCATGCCAGGTGAAGCAGAAATGCTTGCCATCCATGGGGATGATCTTGCCATATCACTTGTCAGCCCAGCCAGCAAAGTAGCGGTACACATTGATGACCTCATCCAGGTCCAAGGCATAAGAATCTTGGAAAGGCTTCCCATTATCCAAGGTCTCCAGGGAGGCCAAGTAAAGACAATCTGGCTCCACTAGGTCAGCCAGGCGGTTTAACAGCCGGCCCTGCTTGGAGGCATCCATCTGGCACCACGGGGACCCCAGGAGGAAGACCGCCCAGGCAGCTTTCACATGGCCGGATCCACATCAGCTTGGTCCCCATCAGCCACATGCCCAATGACCTCCCCCGTGGAGGGATTGACCATTAGAAAGGTCTTCTTGCTGACCACATCCTTCCACTTGTTGTTGATCAACAGCTGATTGTGGTGGCTGTCTGGGTTCAGGATGGGGTTTGGGAGGACAGCTGCCAAGGAGTACGTGGCAGTTCTGCCTCAGAGGTGAAGCAACTGGAGCACCAGGCTGCACAGCATACAGATTCTCTGGTTGGGGTGCTGTAAATGATATAAGCTGGGCGTCAGAGATCATGGTCCCAGCCCCAGCCTCTCTGTGTGATGTTGGACAACTTCCTCCCTCTGGTCCTCCGTGGTCACTAATTGGCAGCAGAGTCCTTGGAATACAAACTTTGGAGTCCCAGTTGCTGCTATTTGTAAAACCCACTTAATTGACTTTCCCATCCTGTTATTTTGATTAAAGTACAAAGTGCTGGGAGGGCTGCAGTGTATCTTCACACATTTGCTGATTGAGCAATACTGACATGCTGCCCCACTGTCAACAACATGTGGTGTGGGTTTGTCAAGGTGCACATAAGGACTTCTTGGATTCAGCAGGGATGGGATCTAGGTGGCTGACACAAGGAAGTCATTCCTTCCACTCTCTCTCCAGCCAGTTCTGGTTCAGAGAGAGACTCAACTTTTTATTTCATTAATTTTCTGAATGATTCTGTTGTTTTCTATTTTGTTTATTTCTGATTTAATTTTCATTAATTCTTTTATTCTTCTAGGTTTGGTTTTAGGTTGATCTTCCTTTTCCATCTCATTAAGATGATTAATTCGTTTGTTCATGTGATCTCTTTCTGTTTTCCATATGTAGACATTTGATGCAACAAATTTCCCTATTAGGACTGCCTTTGCAGTGTCCCACAGGTAATTTGTAGCTTCATGGTTGTTATGTTTGAGAAATTTACAATTTCACCCTTTATCTATTCCTTGATCTAACTGTCATTTAGCACGTGGTTGTTTAATTTTCATGCCTTTGTGTGGGAATAAAATTTTTTGTTGGATTTCAGTGTTGAGGTTTGATTTGTGTTCTAGGATTTGATCTATTTTGGAGACTGTTCCATGGGCTGTTGAGAAGAACATATATTCCCTAGCTTTGCTCACTTCTTCTTAGGGTCACATTTAAGTTACTTGTATGTTTGTTTAGTTTCTGTTTAGAGGATCTGTCCAGTTCTGTCTGAGTGGTATTAAAGTCCCTAGCTATTATGGTGGTATGGGATATCATATTGCTCAGACCAATCAAGGTCTGTTTCATAAATCTGGGAGCATTTAAGTTGGGTGCATAAATATTTATAATTGAAACGTCCTCTTGGTTTATTGTTCCCTTGACCAGAATGAAGGGATTGTCTTTGTCTTTCTTAACTTTGTTGCTTTAAATCCACTTGTATCTGAAAAATAGAATTGCAATCCCTCCTTTCTTCTGATTTTCATTTGCCTGAAATATTGTTTTCCATCATCCCTTATTCTCAATCTTGTTTTGTCCTTCAAGATTAGGTGTGCTTCCTGGAAACAACGTATGGATTGCTCAGATTTTTTCTTTTTTTAATTGTATTTTATTTATTTATTTATTTTTAGACAGTCTGTTTTAATGGTTTGTTTTGTTTAATGTACAGTATGTATTTATTTATTTATTTGTTTGTTGCTGTTGGGGATTCATTGAGAGTACAAAGAACAAAGTTACACTAATTGCATTTTATCGGGCAAGGTTTGTCTTACACATGTGTGCTTTTCTTTTTTTTTAAGCCAATCATCCAGCCTGTGGCTCTTCAGTGTAGATTCAAGCCATTAACAGTGATTGAGATAATTGATAAGTGTGACTGAGTTCTAGTCACCCTATGTTGTGGAAGCCTGTTGCTTGATCTTATCTTTCATGCAATTGTGGAAGCTAGATTTTGTCTGTTAGTTCCTGGGCATTTACCTCAATGGTGGTGAGTTATGATGGTCAGTGTCAAGAATAGGTCTAAGTACTTCTTGCAGAGTTGTTCTTATTTTGGTGACTTTCCTCAATGTTTGCATGTCAGTAAGATATTTGATTTTTCCACCTATTTTGAAGCTTAGTTAGCATGATACAGAATTCTGAGCTGAAAATTGTTTTGTTTAAGAAGGTTAAATATAGATGACCATTCTCTTCTGGCTTGGAAAGTTTCCACTGAAAAGTTCAATGTCACCCTGATGGATTTGACTCTGTAGATCTTTTGGCACTTACTGATGCCTGCTTACAGAATTTTCTCTTTTGCCTTGTTTTTGACAAGTTCATGACAATGTGTCTTAGAGATGCTCTGCATGTATTGAGATGACCCGAGGTTTGATATCCCTTTAAAATGAGGGTTTCGGTGTCTTTAGTGAAACTTGGGAAATTTTCATTTATGATATCCTCCAGTAGGGCTTCCATTCCTTTGGGATGTTATTCTTCCCTTTCAGGGACACCTATAATTCATATTTTTGAACTCTTTGTGAAGTCCCATAATTTTCTGTGTGATTATTCTGTTTTTTCTCTTTGTTTCTGCCTCTTTAACTACCTGTGTTAGCTCAAGAACTTTATCTTCTAGCTCTGAGATTCACTATTCTACAAGGTCTAATCTGTTACTGATACTCTCTACTATATATTTAAGTTCCCTGATTGACTCCTTCAATTCCTTAGGCTCCACTATACCTTGTCTATATTCTTTACGTCTTTCATCCATTTTTGTTCTGTTTTCCACTTTCTCATCAATTTCCTTTATTGTCTTCATTTTAAATTATTTTTTCTGTCATTTTCATTAATTCTTTATAGGTGAAATCCCCTGCAGTAGCTGCCTCATGGTCCCTTGAGAGATTGCTGCACTTTGATTTTTTAATGTTGTCAGAATTTTCTGTTGATTCCTTTTCATATGTGTTTTCTTCTTGTTTGCTTCATTCCCCTACATTTTTGTTCTCATTATCTTCTTCACTTTAAATCACATTACCGAACTTAGGTGTTGATGTGACCTTTTGGCATAAGGCCAAAAGGAAGAAAAGGTAAAGAACAGAAAGGGAGAAAGAAAAGCAATAGATAAAGAGAAAGAAAGAAAGACAAAAAGAGACAAATAGAGTGATAGTATAAATGGTGGTAATTGGTCAGGTGCTATGAGCATACCCAGAAATACAGTCACTTGGTGGGGCCAAGCTGTGCAAACTCCTTACCAACCTGGGCAATAGCAACATCAAACCTCTGTCAAATATAAGAGAAAAAGAAGAAAAAAATCAATATTATGTCACAGTTGGGACCCTACCAATATCATATTTCCAAAGGCCAAAGCTAGAAGTACACCCTAGACCACGATCTTGTGACCTCCTTGAACAAGACTAATGCTGTGAGCCCCCCAGCAAGACCAATCCTGTGACTCTGCAACAATCAGAGAAAAGAAAGAAAAAGAAGAAGAAATAAAAATAAAGAAAATAGAAAGTATCATTATAAAATATAAAGAAGAAAAGAAGAAAAAAGATATTTTAAGTGTTGTCTGATAAATTTATGTGGGATAGATCAGAAAGTATAAAAATGTCTACCATAACAGAGAAAAGGATAGAAATAGAAAAGGAGGGAGGAAATTCTTCCCCATCAACAGCATGGTGTATTCTTCAATTTGTTAGCATCTTCAGCTATTTGTTTTCTTAGGGTTTCTTAATTATCTTAGTACAGATTCTTCACCTCCTTTTTAAGGTATATTACCAGGTGTTTAATTTTCTTTGAAGCTACTATGAAGGGTATTGTGTCCTTAATTTGGTTCTTAACTTGACTGTTATTGGTGTATACAAAGGCTATTGATTTGTGGATACTAATTTTGTACCCTGAGACATTACTGTATTTTTTGATCGTTTCCAGAAGTTGTGTAGTTGAGTCTCCGGAGTTTTCTAAGTACAAGATCATATCATTGTCAAAGACTGAGAGTTTGACTCCTCTGACCCCATTTGGATGCCCTGTATATCCTCTTGCCTGTTTGCATTGGCTAGAACTTCAAGAACTATGTTGAATAGTAACAGCAATAGAGAATATCCTTGTCTGGTTCCAGTTCTAACTGGAAAAGCTTTCAGTTTTGCTATATTCATTATGATATTAACTGTGGGTTTGTGATAGATGGTTTCAATTAGTTTGAGAAATGTGCTGAATTTTGTTAATTGTTTTTTCTGCATTTATCAAGAGGATCATATGGTCTCTGTTTTTGTTTCTATTTATGCGGTGAATATATTTATGGATTTCTGTATATTAAACCTACTTTGCATTCCTGGGGTAAAGCTTACTTGATTGTTATGTATAATTTTTTAATGTGCAGTGTAATCTATTTATTAGAATTTATTCAATATTTTTGCTTTCATATTCATTAGTGAAATTAGTTTGTAGTTTTCCTTTTTTATTGTGTCCCTTCCTGGTTTTGAAATAAGGGTGATGTTTGCTTCATAGAATGTGTTTGGTCAGTTTCCTTACTTCTCAATGTTTAGGAATGTGTTCTGCACTATAGGTACAAGTTCTCTGAATGTTTGATAAAATTCTGCTGTGAAACCATTTGGTCCATGAGCTGATTAGAAGAATGTGTATTCAGTTTTATTAGGATGAAATGTTCTGTGGATGTCTGTTATGTCCATTTGTTGTAGGGTCGAGTTTAAGTCTATTATTTCTTTGTTTAATTTCTTCTTGGAGGATCTATTCAGAACTGCCAAAGGGGTGTTAAAATATCCAACTATTTTAGTTCAGGCAGATATCAAGTTGTTAATATCCATTAGGGTTTGCATTATAAATTGAGGAGCATTCAAGCAGGGCACATGTATGTTAATTATTAAAATCTCTTCCTGGTGAGTGTTTCCTGTGACAAATATGTAGTGTCCATACTTGTCTTTCCTTATTTTGTTGGTTTAAATCCTATTGTAGCTTCAAATAAAATTGCAAGCTGTGTTTTTTTCTGATTTCCATTTGCCTGTAAAATATAGATGTCCATCCCTTCACTTTCAGTCTTTTTTTATCCTCTGAGGTAAAATAAGTCTCTTGTAGGCAACAAATACCTGACCCGAGTTTTTGTATTCAGTCAACAAACTTGTGCTTCTTTAAAGGACAATGTAAGCCATTCATATTAATTGAGGGGATTAATAGGTATGGTACTGTTTTGATCATTATGTTTGTCAAAGGTCCAGTGAATATTTTTGATACTTTCACCATTGTGGAAGTCAGATTTTGTTTGATAAATTCTGGGTGACTTTACTTTGGTAGTAGACCATTGTTCTGACCATTATGGAAAATGGGTCTGGGTATTTCCTAGAGATATGGTTTAGTTATGGCAAATTTCCTCAGTATGTGCATGTCAGTAAAGTATTTTATTTCTCCATCACAAATGAAACTCAGTTTAGCTCGTTCTAGGATACTGAGTTGAAAGTTGTTTTGTTTTAGAAAATTGAAGGTTGATGACCATGCATTTCTGGCTTGAAAAGTTTCAGTTGAAAGATATATTGTCATTCTAATATTTCTCCTTTTGTAAATAATTATTTTCTTATCACTGGCTGCTTGCAGGATTTTCTCCTCCATACTAACTTTAACAAAGTTAATTACAATATGTCTAAGAGATGCTTTATTTGATTTGAGTCTTGCTTGGGTTCTGAAAATATCTACCATCTGAATTTCTGTATCTCTTGCCGTGTTTGGGAAATTCTCCTCCATAATATCTTTGAGTATAGCATCTGTGCATTTAGGACCATCCTCTTCTCCTTCAGGAATTCCTATAAGTTGGATGTTTGATCTTTTGGAATGATCCCACAACTCTCTTTGGAAATGTTCTGTTCTTGTTTTCCATTTATCTGCCTCTTTGAGTGGTTGGGATCACTCCAAACATCGTCTTTAATTTCTAAGATCCTTTCTTCTGCCTGATTAACTCTGTTACTGAGATATTCTACTTTATTTTGATGCTCCCCAAATAACTTTTTTACTTCCTTGAACTCTGCTATATCTTTTCTCATTATGTTCATATCCTTGGTGACTTTGTCTTACAATTCAATAATTTCTTGAGATAACTTTTGAACTACTCTTTGTATTTCTATTTTCATCTTTTCCTTGTATTAATCTTATTTGTCATCCATATTCTGAATTCTATTTCTTGACTATTTATACCCTTCTCTATGAATTACATTTTCTGTTGTATCTCCTTTGGCATTAACGTGGGAGTTTATCTATTTTAATTGTTCATGTCGACAGAGTTCTCCTGCTAGTTCTGCCCCTTGAGTATTTTGTGCAATTTGGCAATTAAAACTGTTAGAGTGAGATTGGATTGGGGGCCCAAGGAAGTGGAGTTAACCAGCCTTTTACCAATGAGCTGGGGCTTATGATTGTGGCTTTTCACCTACAGCTTTACAACAGTCCCTTTCAGAGCTGTAGCCAGAGACTCTGAGTACCTGTTTGATGTGATAGCACAAGCTGATTCTATAATGAAGTCAGCCAGCCTCTGCCCAATCCCAACAAGTTGTAGTGTTAGGCTGAAATATTATCTATGGAGAGATACAAACAATAGTGGCACACTTCCCCCTACCAGTGACAGTCCTTTTCCACTACAAAACAACTATAGGTCAACCTCAGAGGGTCCCTGGGTGGACAGCCCAGGTCAAGAGTTCTAATCAGATTGTCCTAGGTGGTACAATCACTGCTCAAAAGTGAGAGTTTAAAGGATCTCCATTGGCACAATAGTACAAATCCATAGGCAGTTCCATTCCACAAACATGAGGAGATGTAGGCTGGACCCGTCTGATAAACCACAGAGTTAGAAAAGATCACCCACTGTGCACCATGCAGTGCATCTCTCTTCCCTCATCTCCCATCTTCCATCGAGAGTCACTGTTTTCATGCTGCTGTCCAGTGGCCCAAACAATGCCCAGGCTTCTCAGAAATTATCAAACACTCTGGACTTTGCTGGGGGCAAACCATCATACCTCCAGGAGAGGGGGGAAGAGTGGACTGGAAATTCAGAATTAGGGGAAAAATATTTGTTCAATTTTATGCCAGTCAGGGTGATGCCAAGGCTCCCAAGTAGGACTTCCTTGGAGAAGGAGGTGTAGTGTTTTGCAGATTTTTCCCGTGAGGTAAAATGAGAGGTCTTTTGTTACCTGGTTGCTTGCAGAGAGCCAACAGAGAGCTTCCTACTCGGGCGAGGGGTCTCTTGCCCTCTTGGCAATGGGATTTGTACCTGAAATTTGTTTTCTTGGAGTCACAACTTGCCTCCGCAGAAATGATCTGCAGTTGTCTATCTTCTTTCTTAGCTCAGCTCCCACCTTAATGAGTCCACTTCTGTACTGTATTTCTCCTTCTGGGGGACAGGAGACTTTGGTGAAAGCTGCTTCTAGTTGACAATCTTACTAGTCCCAAGAAAAGCTAATATCTTATGAGATATAAAGAAATATATTTTCAGGTGATGAGTTTGAAAATAATTTTACTGATGAAAGTCTAGTTGTTTGGAACATTATATGTAACTAATAAATGCAGTTATAGCAATATCAAAAATCTTACCTCCTGGGAGTAAATTATGACCAGTTGGGAAGATAAAGCATTATGAATTCAATGTTAACACAGGAGCATTTAGTTTTTTGCTCCTGACACCATCATATCATGCCAATCTGTGACTGCACTGCCTCTAAAGTTTAGGATTTGGGGTGGCAAGGGAAAAGGGCCTTCCAAAGCATGGAAATGGTGACCCCTTGGTGGGTTGGTTGCTACTTGATTCTCTTCCTTTGATAGTAGCTGGAGGTAACCACTCTCTCCCCTTCTGGAAGAATAGTTTGGAGAAGTTGTAGCCCTTTACTGTTAATTGGTATTTCTAAGAGCTCTTCCCAGGAATGCCAGAAGATGGATATTTTTTTAAGATGATACATGCTTTTTACCACTTCCCGGTCATCTTTTCTTGGGGACTTTGCATTATCTGGAGATTCCAGCCATGGATTTCTTGGAGTTCATGGGCGACTGTATTCTGAAAATGGTGAACTTTTTTTTTTTTTTTTAATTAAAGACTCCAGGAGTATAAACACAGTGAATTTTCAAAGTTGGAATTTATGTATCATTTAGCTCCTCCTTTATAGGCACATCAGAAACAAGTATTGTAGTTCCTTTCCCTCTTTCTTCTGGTCTGGCAATTCCTGTAACATCTAGGTGTTTAGATTCTGGAACCCCTGTAGATTTAACTGCAATTTTCTCTAGAAAATTAAGTCTTGAAATTTTTGGTCTCATAAAGTCAGAACTCTCTAACTCTGTGGTTAGGGAGAGTGGTAACCATCACTACCTACCTGATAATTCCTAGGTCCGCTGATGCACACTTTCTCAGGTGTATTTATGAGAGGCCATAGTTTTCTTTGTCTTCTAGACTTTTCCTCAACTTCAACATTAATAGGAAAAAAAATAGATGAACTCATCAGAAATATTTTGAGCAGGTTTGTATTGGAAGTTTGGATTCACAGAAACAATTTGAAAGAAAATTCAAGTTCAAAGATACAGTTTATGGCATTACACTGAACAGATATGATACTCTTGCTTTGTTTTTGAGATGTGCTTTTGTATATGTAGATTTAAGAAAGCATAAAAATAGACACTGTAGACATATTCAGATTCCTCCTAATCTGTAGAGAAACAAGTTATACTAAAAAGACTTGCTTTTTTTCTTCACAGGATAGATTTTTGTAGTGTAGTGTTTCCCAAAGTGTATCTTCTAGAACCTTAAATTCACCAAAGGCTTCACTCCCCTTATTACACTCACAATTCCATGCCCGGTAATTTGGAAAATAATATATGTGTATAATTCTTTCCCAGAACTTCATAATGTACTGGAGTCTATTAAAGGCTCTGATAAGACTCTGTATTGATCTATAATTTATTATATTAACTATGTATTTTATTTTCTGTGTTGAATTTTTTTTTTTTTTTTTTTTTTTGCACCTTACTACTCTTGGAGGTACTCACCCTTTCAGGCTTAGCCAATTCCCAGAGTTAGTAAACAACTTGCCTGTGGGTACACCTTCCAAATGCACATTAACCACTCCAGAACCCATACCTTCAACTGCTTTCCTTTTCGGCTCTCACGTTCGACACCACTGTAGGCCTCCGCTAATCATCCTGGTGCTAGGTACCAGGCAATTAGGGACAGCCCCTTAGTGCTAGAGTCAAATGAAATTATTCAGGCTAACCAATTAGAATTCTGTTTGTCCTGCCTTAAGCCATGGACCTTGGTGCTTCCCCATGTGCCACTCTTCACCCCCCAGTGCATGACACACCCTCTCCTCTTGGCATCAGTGAGTATAATAAACTGTATTTTCTTTCCTTTTTTTTTGAGACAGAGTCTCATTATGTTGCCCTTGGTAGAGTGCCATGGCATCACAGCTCACAGCAACCTCAAACTCTTGGGCTTAAGCAAGTCTCTTGTCTCAGCCTCCCAAGTAGCTGAGACTACAGGCCACAACACCTGGCTATTTTTTTGTTGCAGTTGTCATTGTTTTTTTTTTTTTTTTCAAGTTTTCTTATTAATGATACTGTTATACCATTACACATTTTCTTTTTTTATTATTATTAAGTCATCTGTACATAGATCATGAATACATTTATGCCATTATGGGATTCAATGTTCAATACGTCAATTATTTATACAAATTGGAGTACTTACATCCTATTAATTAACATACCCTTCACCTCATTTACCCAATTACAGTGTTAAGACATTTGTGTTCTACAACTGATAGATCAAACTTGTACTTGCAATATGCTCCATGGATGTGGTCCCCCTATTAACCCTCCCTCTATCGGCCCACCCCCCTCTCTTTTCCCTACCCCATCCTTCTCTCTTCAGACTGGGCTATAGTTGTGATTCATCTCTCATATGGAAGTGTGAGTGATTATAAATTGGTTTCATAGTAGTACTGAGTACACTGGATAATTTTTTTCCATTCCTCAGATGCTTCACTAAGAAGAATATTTTCCAACTCTATACATATAAACATAAAAGAGGTAAAGTCTCCATATTTTTAATGCTACATAGTATTCCATGGTATACATATATCATAATTTATTAATCCATTCATGGGTCGATGGGCACTTGGGCTTCTTCCATGACTTGGCAATTATGAATTGAGCTGCAATGAACAATCTGGTGCATGTATCTTTGTTGCCAAATGATTTTTGGTCTTTTGGATATACACCTAGAAGAGGAATTGCAGGATCAAATGGCAGGTCTACATTTAGATCCCTGAGTAGTCTCCAAACTTCCTTCCAAAAGGAACATACTAGCTTGCATTCCCACCAGCAGTGCAGAAGTGTTCCCTTTTCTCCACATCCATGCCAACATCTGTAGTTTTGGGATTTTGTGATGTGGGATACTCTCACTGGAGATAGATGGTATCTCAAAGTGGTTTTGGTTTGCATTTCTCTGACGATTAAAGATGATGAGCATTTTTTCATGTGTCTGTAGATGTACACAGCTATGATTTAATATTAATAAAAAAACCCTGAAAAAAAATAAAAAGAACAAGTGATCCCATTTCATTGTGGGCAAGAGACATGAACAGAAGCTTCTCTGAAGAAGACAGGGGCATGGTCATTGTTGTTTTGCAGGCCAGGACCGGGTTTGAACCCACATACCTCGGTATATGTGGCTTGTGCCCTAACCACTTAGCTACAGGTGCCGAGCCAATAAACTGTCCTTTCAATGGAATATATCTCTTCATCTGCTGGCATTACTATATGTAATAATATTTCTGCACACCTAAGGAAAAAATCAATAATGCAAAGAGACAATGTCAATAATAAGAGAAGATATTTGCATGCTATGAATTCAACAGAGGGTTAATAACTAGAATTTACAAAGAACTTAAGCAAGTCAACAACAATAACTAAAAAGAGCAAACAACTGTGTTAAAATCTGGGCAAGAAATATGAACAGAGACTTTTCTCATAAGAACAGATGAATGGCCAAGAAACTCATGAGAAAATGCTTACTATCTCTATTAGAGAAATACAAATCAAAACAACTTTTAGATTTCACCTAGCCTGAATGATATTGTTCCACATCATGAGGTCCCAAAGCCAATAGATCCTGGTCTGGGTGCAGAGAGAAGGAAGCTCTTGTACTGTTGGTGGGACTGCAAACTAGTACAGCCTTTATGGAAGGCATAAAGTATTGAGAGTCCTCAAATAAATGCAAGTAAACTTTCCATTTGATACTGCAATACCATTACTAGACATCTATCTAAAAAGAAAAAGTTATTTTCCCATAAGGAAATATGCACTTGAATATTTATAGGAGCTCAATTTACAATTGCAAAGATGTGAAGCAACCTAACCACCATTCAACACATGAATGGATTAATAAATTTTGGCATATGTATACCATAGAATAGTATTTGGACATAAAAAGATGGAAATTTGGTATCCTTTGTTATAACTTGGATGGATTTGGAAAACACTCTCCTAAGTAAAATATCACAAGAATGGGAAAACAAGCATCACATGTACTCAACACCAATTTGAAACTTGTAGTTTAACAACAAAGTGCTCACATGAGAAAAAAACTCAGTTAAATCCAAGAAGAGAGGAAGAGGGGAGGAGAATTGGCAGAATCCTTCCCAGAGAGAGCATTGAGTGGGTATATGGAGCAATTCCTGGGTTAGGGACATAATTACAACTTAGAGTTTAACCTACAAATTGAAACAATTCAACTTAATTGTATGTACCCTAATATTAGCTAGAAATAAAAAAAAATTATTTGAGAAAAAAACACTACTTTATAAATAAAGCATACCAAAAAATTCACATAACATAATCAATCTTTTTTTTTTTTTTTTTTTTTGTGGTTTTTGGCTGGGGCTGGGTTTGAACCCGCCACCTCTGGCATATGGGACTGGCGCCCTACTCCTTGAGCCACAGGCGCCGCCCCGTAATCAATCTTTTAAACCAGTGGTTTTCAACCTTCCTAATGCCGTGGCCCTTTTAACACAGTTCATCATGTTGTGGTGATTCCCAACCATAAAATTATTCTTGTTGGTATTTCATAACTGTACTTTTGCTGCTATTACGAATTGTAATGTAAATATCTGATATGCAGGAGACCCCCAAAGGGGTTGTGACCCACAGATTGAGAACTGCTGTTTTAAACTGTGTACTTCAGTGATTTTTAGTACATGTACACGTTTACAACCATCACTGCCATTTAATTTCATCACACCCCTAAAAAGGCCAATGACAACAGAAAAAAAAATTGCACAGTAACGACCCATGAAAATTCTCTATCCTTAAAAGCAATGAGAAAACTGGCAGTAAATGTCAGAATTAATATTTTTTAGAGCTCCACAAATTGACCAAACCCTTACAGCAATTTGGGGTCATTTATTGCCCCTAATATAGCTGAATCTTAGAAAAAAAAGGGAGCTTTTGTGCATTAAATTTGCCCTATTCTCATCATTCCTCTCTCAAGTTTCACAGTAGCCTTTAAAACCAGCAGCCTGCTCTCACAGTGAAAAACATTAAGGAGGCAAAACAGGGTTAAAGGACCATTAATGAACGAATAGACCTGTCTGGCAATTACTAATCTACTTTTGGCTTCAGTGGATTTGCCTGTTCTGGACATTTCATACAAATAGATTTACATAATATGAGACCTTTTTCTTGGGGCTGCTTTTATTTAGAATAATGTTTTCATAGTTAATTCATTTTCTAGAATGTACTGGCATTTCATTCCTTTTTATGGTCAAATAATATTCCAATGTATAGATACGTCTTATTTTGTTTATCCATCCACAGGTTATTGGACATTTGGGTTGTTGCCACTCGTTAGCTCTCATGAATAATACTGCTATGAACATTCATGTCTAAGTCATTTTATGGGCATTGTTTTCCTTTCTCTTGGGTGTGTGTCTCAGTGGAAATCCTGGGTCATGTTGTAATTCTACATTTGACTATTTCAGGAACAGCTGGACTATTTCCCAAAGTGGCTATACCATTTTGAATTCCTGCGAAGTGTTTAAAAATTGTGTTTAACTGGGGCAGCGCCCATGGCTCAGTGAGTAGGGCGCCAGACCCATATGCCGAGGGTGGCGGGTTCAAACCCAGCCCTGGCCAAACTGCAACAAAAAAATAGCCGGGCGTTGCGGTGGGCGCCTGCAGTCCCAGCTGCTCGGGAGGCTGAGGCAAGAGAATCGCATAAGCCCAAGAGTTAGAGGTTGCTGTGAGCCGTGTGACGCCATGGCACTCTACCCGAGGGCAGTACAGTGAGACTCTGTCTCTACAAAAAAAAAAAAAAAAAAAAAAAAATTGTGTTTAACTTAGTTTTTTTTTTTTTCAAATGTAGTTTAATATATAACAAGCTTCATAGAACTATGTATAGCAGTTCTTCATAGAACGAACAAGGATCTGTTCTCATTGTCACTCCCCAAAATAAAACAGGAAAATACTGAAGAGACAAACTTTTTTTCTCCTAAAAATATCTCACAGTAAAAGGCAAAACATTGGAAGAGGGTTTTGTGAGCATGAAATGGGTAAATATTAGCCTGAAGTTTTTAGTGGATATTGTGGCTTTAGTCACTCTTTGCTTCTATTTATACAAGGATAATGTCATGAAATACAGAGAAAATATAAAGAAATAGCTTTTAGAATCAAATGATAGTAATAATTAGTGAATATTTTGCATTTTATGATTTGTTTATAAATTCTGTATTTTATACCCTATAAAAATATGGAGGGGATTTAAAACCTACCTGAAAATGACCAGTCTGAGATCATTTTTCAACTGAAAGTATTACATGAATAAGAATTTTATTTCCGGGAGAGAGACAAGATGGTGGGCTGAAGCCAGCTTTCCACAGAGGCTCCCGTCCAGAAGGAGAGTTAAGGGACAAAAATTTAGTAAGTATCCTGGTGGATTTGAGCTGCACCAAGAGAGAACATTGAAGAACGCACACCAACACCGCTGAGGCAAGCTGTGATCACAAGGATGCAAACAAAAGCAAAATGGCTCACTTCTGGATATTCCGAAGTCACATCCCCTGTCTCCCTGGGCAACCACAGGAGGCTACCAGTGAGCAAAGGATTTGCCTGACGCTGCTCACAAACCTGGGAAGCTTCCAGGTCAGGGCCAACTCACAGAGGTAATCAGACACAAACCTCCAGCAGCAAAGTCGTTTGAACTCAGAGCAGCCCATCTTCTGCAGGCAACTTTAGCAGAAACAGAGACAGAATCCCGCAAAGTTGTCTGTTCTGTTCTGTTAGCAACATCAATCAGGGACGGGGCTAAGCCTGAGTGAACACCTCCCCACCACCACCTGCATCAAGCACTCAAAGATGTCAGGCCCCACCTCCTCCTGCTAGATAGCAGCAGACTGCAGGGGCCTGGCAGATTTCCTTGCAATTCAGGCAGGTACAAACCCCTGAAGTATCTGTTCACTACAGGCAACTGGGTTAGCCATCTGCGGAGATACCAGTGACTGGGTCCGAGAGAGGGGCAAAGAGGGGAAGGAGACATCAACCTTCCCAGACTGATCTATTTGCTAGGTGGCTCCTCCTGACTCCACGCAGCACTGGAGTAAGCCATATCAGAGTAGTCACCAGACCCTTTTGATCCAGTTCCCAGAGACCTCTTGAACACTCCCACCCGAGACAGGTGCCGATTGAGACAATCGATTTGGACCTTTTGAACTGAACTAATAGACTGAGGACTTTTCAGGCGGTGCCCTGGGTATGCGGTTGTAGGAAGGTTTGATTTTCCTTTCCCAATTGGTACCAGAGGTGGGCGGGTGGGGTGACTTCATTGCTGGTTTTTCCACACAGCTGAGACTTCAAGCCAGAGTAAATGTTACAATAGGTTTGAACAGAAACCAGCTGAAAACAAGACAGAACCACTTCGTCCCACCACACAAGACAGGGCCCCAGTTTCTCAGGTCACAACACTGTACTATTGGCCCTCGATAAAGCTCCAGGGGAAAAATCAAAGGGAGTAAAATAACCATGGGGCGGAATCAGCAGAAAAACAGTGGTAACATGAATAACCAGAATAGATCAACCCCCACAAGAAAAGATACGGCAGATGTAATTGAAGATCCCATTCATAAACAACTAGCTGGGATGTCAGAAATCGAATTCAGAATTTGGATTGCAGACAAGATTAATAAAATGGAATTAGGAATTCGAGGAGAAATTCAAAAGTTGTCTCAAGAATTTAACGAATTTAAAGAGAAAGCAACCAAAGACTTAGACACACTGAAGCAAGAATTTACAGCCCTCAAAGATATGAAAAATACAGTAGAATCCCTCAGCAACAGAATGGAGCAAGCAGAAGAGAGGATTTCTGACATTGAAGATAAAGCCTTCGAATGCTCCCAATCTCTCAAAGAGGAAGAGAAATGGAGAGCAAAAAGGGATTATTCACTCAGAGAACTCTGGGATAATTCGAAGAAAAGCAATATACAAATCATTGGGATTTCTGAGAATGATGAAGTGGCATCGATGGGCACAGAGGACCTTCTGCATGAAATTATGAAAGAAAATTTTCCAGACATGCCTAGAGAATCTGAAATTCAGATAGCAGACAGCTTCAGAACCCCAGCACGATTCAATCCCAATAAGTGATACCCCAGGCATATCATAATTAGCTTCACTGAAGTTAATATGAAAGAGAAGATTCTCAAAGCAGCCCAGTGAAAGAAAACCATTATGTACAAAGGAAAGAATATTAGAATAACTGCAGATCTCTCTGCTGAAATTTTCAAGCCAGAAGAGGGTGGTCATCGACTTTTAACCTCCTAAAGCAAAATAACTTTCAACCCAGGATCTTGTATCCAGCTAAACTGAGTTTCATCTATGATGGAGAAATTAAATACTTCAATGACATTCATATGTTGAAAAAATTTGCCATAAGTAAACCAGGTCTTCAGGATATTCTCAGACCTATCCTCCACAATGACCAACCCAATCCTATACCACAAAAGTAAACTCACTCAGAAACTTTGGATCAAACTCCAACTTCCACACTGGTGAAAGGATTAAAAATGTCCACTGGACTTTTGAAAAACTCGATACCCAAAATTCCACCAGACTTCTCAATACTCTGCATTAATGTGAACGGCTTAAACTGTCCTCTAAAGAGGCATAGGTTAGCTGACTGGATACAAAAACTCAAGCCAGATATTTGTTGCATACAAGAGTCACATCTTAACTTAAAAGACAAATACAGACTCAGGGTGAAAGGATGGTCATCCATATTTCAGGCAAATGGTAATCAGAAAAAAGCCAGTGATGCAATTTTATTTGCAGATACAGTAGGCTTTAAACCAACAAAAGTAAGGAAGGACAACAATGGTCACTTCATATTTGTTAAGGGTAATACTTAATTTGAAGAGATCCCAATTATTAATATCTATGCACCCAACCAGAATGCACCTCAATTTATAAGAGAAACTATAACAGACATGAGTAACTTGATTTCCTACAGCTCCATAATCGTTGGAGATTTCAACACTCCTTTGGCAGTGTTGTATCGATCCTCCAGCAAGAAGCTGAGCAAAGAAATCTTAGATTTAAACCTAACCATCCAATATTTAGATTTAGCAGACATCTACAAAACATTTCATCCCAACAAAACTGAATACACATATTTCTCATCAGCCTACGGAACTTACTCCAAAATTGACCACATTTTAGGTCACAAGTCTAACCTCAGAAAATTTAAAGGAATAGAAATTATTCCTTTCATCTTCTTGGACCATCATGTAATAAAACATGAACTGAGTAACAACAGGAATCTGCATACTCATACAAAAACATGGAAGTTAAATAACCTTATGCTGAATGATAGCTGGGTCAGAGATGAGATTAAGAAAGAAATCACAAATTTTTTGGAACAAAATGACAATGAAGACACAAACTATCAGAACCTCTGGGACACCGCAAAGGCAGTTCTAAGAGGGAAATTTATAGCACTGCAAGCCTTCCTCAAGAGAACGGAAAGAGAGGAAGTTAACAACTTAATGGGACATCTGAAGCAACTGGAAAAGGAAGAACATTCCAACCCCAAACCCAGTAGAAAAAAAGAAATAAAAAATTTGAGCAGAATTAAATGAAATTGAAAACAAAAGAATAATATAACAGATCAATAAATCAAAAAGCTGTTTTTTTGAAAAGGTCAATAAAACAGATAAACCTCTGGACAACCTAATCAGAAAAAAAAGAGTGACGTCTCTAATATAATCAATCAGAAACAACAAAGACGAAATAACAATAGACTCATCAGAAGTCCAAAAAATCCTTAATGAATATTACAAGACACTTTACTCTCAGAAATATGAAAATCCGAAGGAAATTGACCGATACTTGGAAGCGCATCACCTTCCAAGACTTAACCAGAATCAAGTGGAAATACTGAACAGGACCATATCAAGTTCAGAAATAGCATCAACTATACAAAACCTCCCTAGAAAGAAAAGCCCAGGACCAGATGGTTTCACGTCAGAATTCTACAAACCTTTAAAGAGGAATTAGTACCTATATTACTCAACCTGTTCCAAAAGGTAGAAAAAGAAGGAAGACTACCCAACACGTTCTATGAAGCAAACATCACCCTGATCCCCAAACCAGGAAAAGACCCTACAGGAAAAGAGAATTGTAGACCAATATCACTAAAGAATATAGACGCAAAAATATTCAACAAGATCCTAACAAACAGAATCCAGCAACACATCAAACAAATTATACATCATGGCCAAGTTGGTTTTATCCCAGGGTCTCAAGGCTGGTTCAATATATGTAAATCTATAAATGTAATTCAGCACATAAACAAATTACAAAACAAAGACCATATGATTCTCCCAATTGATGCAGAAAAAGCTTTTGATAATATCCAGCATCCCTTCATGATCAGAACACTCAAGAAAATTGGTCTAGAAGGGACTTTCCTTAAACTGATAGAGGCCATCTACAGCAAACCCACAGCCAATATCATATTGAATGGAGTTAAATTGGAATCATTTCCACTCAGATCAAGAACCAGACATTGCTTCCCATTGTCTCCATTGCTTTTTAGCATTGTAATGGAAGTTTTAGCCACCTCAATTAGGGAAGAAAAGGCGATCAAGGGTATCCATATAGGGTCAGAAGAGATCAAACTTTCGCTCTTCGCAGATGATATGATTGTGTATCTGGAAAACACTAGGGACTCTACTACAAAACTCCTAGAAGTGATCAAGGAATACAGCAGCGTCTCAGGTTACAAAATCAACATCCATAAATCGGTAGCCTTTATATACACCAATAGTCAAGTTGAAAAAGCAGTTAAGGACTCTATCCCATTCACAGTAGTGCCAAAGAAGATGAAATATTTGGGAATTTACCTAACAAAAGACGTGAAGCATCTCTGTAAAGAGAACTATGAAACTCTAAGAAAAGAAATAGCTGAAAATGTTAACAAATGGAAAAACATACCATGCTCATGGCTGGGAAGAATCAACATTATTAAAAGGTCCATACTACCCAAAGCAATATATAATTTCAACACACTCCCTATTAAAGCTCCGCTGTCATACTTTAAAGATCTTGAAAAAACAATGCTTCGTTTTATATGGAATCAGAAAAAACCTCGAATAGCCAAGACATTACTCAGAAATAAAAACAAAACAAGAGGAATCACACTACCAGACATCCGACTTTACTACAAATCGATAGTGATCAAAAGAGCATGGTATTGGCACAAAAACAGAGAAGTAGATATCTGGAACAGAATAGAGAACCAAGAGATGAATCCAGCTACTTACAGTTATTTGATCTTAGACAAGCCAATTAAAAACATTCAGTGGGGAACAGATTCCTTATTTAACAAATGGTGCTGGGTGAACTGGCTGGCAACCTGCAGTAAAGACTGAAATTGGACCCACACCTTTCACCATTAAGTAAGATAGACTCTCACTGGATTAAAGATTTAAACTTAAGACATGAAACTATAAAAATACTAGAGAAGAGTGCAGGTAAAACCCTTGAAGAAATTGGTCTGGATGAGTATTTTATGAGGAGGACCCCCCCGGGTACTTGAAGCAGCTTCAAAAATGCACTACTGGGACTTGATCAAACTAAAAAGATTCTGCACAGCCAAGAACACAGTAAGTAAAGCAAGCAAACAGCCCTCAGAATGGGAGAAGATATTTGCAGGGTATATATCTGACAAACTTTTAATAACCAGAATCCACAGAGAACTCAAACGCATCAGCAAGAAAAAAACAAGGGATCCCATCACAGGCTGGGCAAGGGATTGAAGAGAAACTTCTCTGAAGAAGACAGGCACGTGGCCTTCAGACATATGAAGAAATGCTCATCATCTTTAATCATCAGAGAAATGCAAATCAAAACTACTTTGAGATATCATCTAACTCCCGTGAGATTAGCCTATATCAAAAAATCTCAAGACCAGAGATGCTGGCGTGGATGTGGAGAAAAGGCAACACTTCTGCACTGCTGTTGGGAATGCAAATTAATACATTCCTTTTGGAAATGTATATGGAGAACACTCAGAGATCTAAAAATAGATCTGCCATTCAATCCTGTAATCCCTCTGCTGGGCATATACCCAGAAGACCAAAAATCACAACATAACAAAGATATTTGTACCAGAAGGTTTATTGCAGCCCAATTCATAATTGCTAAGTCATGGATAAAGCCCAAGTGCCCATTGATCCACGAATGGATTAATAAATTGTGTATATGTACACCATGGAATATTATGCAGCCTTAAAGGAAGATGGAGACTTTACCTTTTTCATGTTTACATGGATGGAGCTGGAACATATTCTTCTTAGTAAAGTATCTCAAGACTGTAAGAAAAAGTACCCAATGTACTCAGCCCTACTATGAAACTAATTTGGGGCTTTCACATGAAAGCTATAACCCAGTTACAACCTAACAATAGGGGGAAGTGAGAAAGGGAGGGGAGGGAGGGGGGTAGTGGGTAGAGGGAGGGGGATTGGTGGGATCATACCTGTGGTGCATCTTACAGGGTTATTTGCGAAACTTGGTAAATGTAGAATGTAAATGTCTTGGCACAGTAACTGAGATAATGCCAGGAAGGCTATGTTAACCATTGTGATCAAAATGTGTCAAGTGGTCTATGAATTGAGTGTATGATGCCCCATGATCATATCAATGTACACAGCTATGACTTAATAAAAAAAAAGTATTTTATTTCTTGGAATTACATTTCTTCAGTCCAATTTATGTTGATATCATTTCAATGTCTAAAGAAAGGAAAATTTTCATGTGTTAAACTTCCACCTATCATACCAGTCTTGGTCACATGAGCTAGAGCAGCAAAGTTATAGGGAGGTAAATTGTTGTCCTCCTTCTTCTCTTATTTATTCTCTATGGATTCCACTAGTCTATTTACTAAAAATGGTATTCATTTTTAACACTGAGGATTTTCATACAGAAACTGCATTGTGACATGAATACATTTTCAGACAATGGAAAAACTTGAATTTTCTATATTTGGCCACTGCTGACCAATGTTGAAATGATAATACTTATGGTGGTTGTTTCCTGGAAATTGTTACACTAAATTACTGGGAAGTCTCTCTTCAGGGCCAAAAATGCAATTTTCATAAACCATAGAACTTATACATATGTATCTTTTAAGAAAAGATGGGGGTTTGGGCTTAAAGAATTTATCCAAGTTTGACTTGTATGCTGGAAAAATTTGTAATGGTCTTAAACATTTGCTCTAAGATTGACTAAAGGGAAAATTATATAAAAAACTAGAAACATTTTTAGCCTTTCTTACCTTCTAGCATGTAACAATCTACCTAGTGATTACTGGCTGATATTTTTAAAAAGTCTGAAAATTCTGGTTATGTGGCTAGTGGTACTACTGTATGAAGGATTTCACTAAGTAAACATACAGATATTGCTTTTTGATGCATCTAATCAACTATCAAATTTAAGGTAATTCAAATTGAACTCAATTGTGGAAATAATGGTTAATGTAGTATGTAGAGGCTAATACATTTTCCCCACTCTCCATATCATATATGTGTGTGCCTCCATGTGGTGGAATATTTCAGTAAATAACTATCTATCAGAGATAGCCTCTTTTAAGTAATTTTTTTTTTTTTTTTGGCCGGGGCTGGGTTTGAACCCGCCACCTCCGGCATATGGGACCGGTGCCCTACTCCTTGAGCCACAGGCGCCGCCCTTAAGTAATTTTGTTAATGTATTTACTCATTCCTAGTAGCATATTCCAACTTTGTGATAAAGTTATAGTGTGACATTTTATATGTATATATTGGAACTTGATAATTCACTTATACTTGTTTTTTAATGAATATGCAAATTAGCAAATTTATATGCAATATTTTTAGATAAGAGTTTTTCTCTTTACTCTTTTTTTACTCTCCTTTCTAGATCAACTTACATGCAAGATTTTAAAAATTATTGGCAATAGGCTTGGCACCTGTGACTCAAGCAGCTAAGGCGCCAGCCACATACACCTGAGCTGGCAGGTTCAAATCCAGCCCAGGCCTGCCAAACAACAATGATGACCGCAACCAAAAAAATAGGTAGGCATTGTGGCAGGCGCCTGTAATCCCAGCTACTTGGAAGGTGGAGGCAGGTGAATCACTTGAGCCCAGGAGTGGAGGTTGCTGTGAGCTGTGATACCACAGCACTCTACCCAGGATGACAGCTTGAGGCTCTGTCTCAAAAAAAAAAAAAAAAAAAATATATATATATATAGGCAATAATAATGAACACTGTAGACCATTTTACACAATAAGAACTTTTTCTTCCTTAGTCTCAAAATCACTTTATAAATTATTATTCTAACATTGGAAATGATCAAATGATATTTATTGTTTTTTAATGAGTATTGAGCAATTCTATGGCCTATAGAAATTTGTATAACCTAATCTTTATTTTTATCCTTTAGAAATGTTCTATTTAGACAGAATAAAATTATTGTATACAGAGTTACAAAAGAGCAGATAGATATATGCTTCACTATGTTTATAATTATGTAGTCTTTAATGAATAGGCCAGAAAATTGTCTATGTTTGAATTATGTGGTATGCAAACCAAGAAGCAAAGTGATAAGCATATAAAAGGGAACTGCACCTGTAAAATCCATGCTTCCTAATTTAACAATCAACAATTTCTCCAAAAGATTATCTAATATGTAGTTTATTTTTAATAGTTCAGTTTCAGCCCATTTTAAAAATTAAAATATTTTGCTGCAATTCAGTAATTCTTAAATATGTATTTGAAAAGTAATACTCTTGTGTTATTAAATGAGAAAGCTTATGATACACTTACATGAGTCATGTATGGAAAGATATCTTAATGATGATCTTATATATTAAAAATATTTTTGTGTTTTTTTAACTGCACAAACCTTTGGCACTACGATGTCCTTACCTATGTTAGCAGCTGCATATCCAAAGGAGGAACCACATGCTAAGTATAACATCTATCCAAATCAACTGACATAAAAAGGAGAAAAAAGAGGGCAACAGTTAATGATAACAGCCAATAAATACTGAGGGAGTATCATATGCAAGGCACTTTTTTATCACTGAACACACATCCACCATAACAGGTAGGACTATTGTTATTCACATTTAATAAATATGAAAACTCATATTACAAGAGCTTAAATAGCAGTGACGGACACATAATAAGTAAGGAAATATTTGTTAAATTAATGTAATTTTGTCTTGGGAACTTTGGAGGGGGGCAGTGTCATACCATGTTACCCATGCTGGTCTTTAACTCCTGGCTGCAAATGATCTTCCTGCCTCCCAAAGTGCTAGAATTATAGGTATGAGACACTTTTCTGAAAACCAGGAGGTCTAATAACATGTCTGAGTTCACAGAGCTATTAAGTGGTGGTGCTCTTTTGTAAAATTATTATTTCAGGTTAATGTGAGGGTACAAACAACTAGGTTACATTATTTGCAAATGTTAGGCAGAGTCCCTATTGTAGTTGTGTCCTGTACCTAAAAGGTGTGCCAATACCCTTACCATGTGTCAAGTGGGATCACACCAATCCCCCCTCCCCCCTTCTCCCTCTTCTTCATTCCTTCTCCCTCTGACTAGAATTGAATTGAGATTTTCTCTTCTGTGAGCATGTATTAGATAATCAACTGGCTTCATATTAGTACTGAGTACACTGGATATTTGCTTTTCCATTGTTGTGATACTTTACTAAGAAGAATGTTAATCTTCATGTTAATACAAAAGATGAAAATTCTCCACCTTTTATGGATGCATAGTATTCCATGATATACATATACCACAGTTCATTAATCCATTCCTGTCTTTATGGACATTTAGGTTGTTTCCACATTTTGGCAATTGCAAATTGAGCTGTGATAAACAATCTAGTACAAATGTCCTTATGATAAAATGATATTCTTTCTTCTTAGTGGATGTCTAGCAATGGGATTGCAGGATCAAATGGGAGGTCTAATTGAGTTCTTTGATGATTCTCTATACTTCCTTCCAAAAAGGTTGTATTAGTTTGCAGTCACACTAAAAGTGCAAAAGTGTTCCCTTTTCTCCACATCCATGCCAACATCTGCAACTATGGGACTTTGTGATGTGGGCCATTTTCATTGGGATTAGGTGATATCTCAGGGTGGTTTTGATCTGCATTTCTCTGATTATTAGGGACAACGACCATTTTTTCATATGTTTGTTAGGCATTTGTCTGTCATCCTCACAGAAGGTTCTGTTTATGTCTCTTGCTCAGTGATAGATAAGATTGTTTGTTCTTTTCTTAATTTGAATTCTCTATAGATGATAATTATAAACCCTTGTCACATTTGTAACATGCAAATATATTTTCCCATTCTGAAAGTTGTCTGTTTGCTTTAATTGTGTCTTTATCTGTGCAGGAGCTCTTCAGTTTAATTAAGTCCCATTTGATATTTTTGTTGTTTCGATTGCAAACCTGAAATCCTCTAGAGGTTTTCCCACATTTTTTTCTAAGACTTTTATAATTTCATGTCTTAGATTTAAATCTTTTATCTATCGTGAGTCAATTTTTGTAATTGATGTATGCTGTGCATCCAGTTTCAGTTTTTTACATGTGAATATCCAGTTCCATGTCACTATATACTGAATGGGGATTCTTTTCCCCAGTGGATACTTTTGTTTGGTTTATCAAAGATCAGAAGGCTGTAAGAGATTGGTTTCATCTTGTGGTTTTCTATCGTGTTCCATATGTCTATGTCTCCATTTCTGTGTCAATACTATGCTGTTTTGATCACCATGGACTTGGAATATAACATAAAGTTTGGTAGAGTGATGCTGCCAGATTTGTTTTTATCACGAACAATTGCTTTATGTACACAGGGTTTTTCAGGTTCAATACAAAATGAAGAACTCCCCCCCCATATTTTAAAGTTATAATGTTGGTATTTTAATGAGGATTTCATTGACTCTATAGATTGCTTTGGGTAGTATACACATTTTAACAATAGTGATTCTTCCCAGGCAGGAGCATGGCATGCTCTTCCATTTATTGATGTCTTCAGCTATTTCTTTTCTTAGAGTTTCATATTTCTTTTTGTAGAGATCTGTGACCTCTTTTATTCGGTATTTTCCTAGGTATTTAATTTTTTCGAAGTTACTATGAAGGAAATAGTGTCTTTAGTTAGCTTCTCAACTTGGCTGTTATTAGTGTACACAAAGGCTACTGATTTGTGGACATTGATTTTATACCATGAGATGTTACTGTATTTCTTGATCACTTACAGGAGTCTTGTGGTTCAGTCTCTGGTGTTCTTTAAGTATAAGATCATATCATCAGCAAAGGGCAGGAGTTTGACCTCATCTATCCCCACTTGGATGCCTTTTATACCCTTATCTTGTCTGATTGTATTGGCTAAAACTTCTATAACTATGCTTAACTATGCTAAAACTTCCATAACTATGTCGTGGTCATAGACGACACCTTTGTTTGCTTCCAGTTTTAAGTGGAAAAGCATTCAGTTTTACTCTATTCAGTATGATATTAGCTGTGAGTTTAGGGTTGATGGTTTCAGTCTGTTGAAGAAATGTGTCACCTATGCCTATATTCTGAAGTGTTCTTGTGAGAAAAGAATGTTGGATTTTATCAATGCTTTTTCTCCATCTATTGAGAGGATCGTATGGTCTTTGTTTTTGCTTCTATTAATGTGGTATATTACATTTATAGATTTGCAAATGTTAAACAGGCCTTGTGTCCCTGGGATAAAGCCTATCTGGTTGTACTTATTAACTTTTTGATGTGTAGCTGTGGTCTATTGGCTAAGATATTGTTGAGTATTTTTACATCAATATTCATTAGTAATATTGGTCTATAGTTCTCTTCAGTTGGATCTTTTCCTGGTTTTGGAATCAGGTTAATGTTTGCTTCATAGAACATGTTTTTTGGGGGTCCTTCCTTCTCAATGTTTTGGAATAGGTTCTGCAGTATAGATACTAGCTCTACTTTGAAGATTTGATAGAATTTTTGGGTGAAGCATATAAATCTGGGCTTTTTTTGGTTGGAAGATTTTTTTATTGTTTCTTCAACTCAGTTCTTGATACTGTTTCATTCCAGAGATCTATTTCTACCTGGTTAAGTCTTAGGGACATGGTATGATTCTAGGTATCAGTTCATTTCCTCCACATTGTCAAATTTGTCAGCGTAGACTTTCTTGCAGTAGTCAAAGATAATCTCCTATGCCTCTGTGTTATCAGTTGTTATTTTCTCCTTTTCATTTGTGACTGAGGTTATTAGAGAATTCACTTTTCTATTTCTAGTTAATCCAGTGAAAGGTTGATGTATTTTATTTATCTTTTTGAAAAACCAACATTTTGTTTCATTAATTTTCTGGATAACTCTTTGGTTTTCAATTTATTTTCTTCCTTCCTTCCTTCCTTCCTTCCTTCCTTCCTTCCTTCCTTCCTTCCTTCCTTCCTTCCTTCCTTCCTTCCTTCCTTCCTTCCTTCCTTCCTCTCTTTCTTTCTTTCTTTCTTTCTTTCTTTCTTTCTTTCTTTCTTTCTTTCTTTCTTTCTTTCTTTCTTTCTCTCTCTCTCTCTCTCTCTCTCTCTCTCTCTCTCTCTCTCTCTTTCTTTCTTTCTTTCTTTCTTTCTTTTCTTTCTTTCTTGTTTCAGACAGTCTCAAGCTGATACCCTGGGTAGAGTGCTGTGGCATTATAGCTCACAACAACCTCCAACTCTTGGGCTCAAATGATCCACTTGCCTCAGTTTTTCTATTTTTAGTAGAGACAGGGTCTCTCTTTTGCTCAGGGTGGTCTTCAGATCATGAGCTCAAGCTATCCACCTGCTTCAGCCTCCCAGGGTGCTAGGACTACAGGCGTGAGTCACCACGCCCAGCAATTTCATTTATTTCTGATTTAATTTTGGTTATTTATTTTCTTCTACTAGATTTAAGGTTAGATTGTTCTTCCTTTTCCATTTCTTTAACATGATTAATCTATTTTTTGATGTGCACTCTATTTTATGGATATAGGCATCTAATGCAATAAAATTTCCCCTTAGGACTGTTTTGCAGTGTCCCACAGGTTTTTGTAGCTTGTGTCTTCCTTGTTGTTATTTTTGAGGAGCTTAATGATTTCCTCTATTATATCTTTCTTGACTCAACCATAATTCAATTTAAGGATGCTTAGTTTCTCTGCCTTTGTGTGGGATAATAATTTTTGTTGGAGTTGAGTTCTACCTTTATTGTCTTGTGGTCTGAGAAGATGCATGGTATAATTTTAATTATTTTAATTTTGTTGAGGTTTTATTTATATCCTAGTATATGGTCTATTTTGGAGTATTTTACATGGGCTTACAAGAAGAACACATCTTCCTTAGTTTAGGGATAGTGTATTCTTTATATGTTTATTAAGCTCATTTGTTCTAGGATCACATGTAGGTACCTTGAATCTTTGTTTAATTTCTGTTTAGAGAATTTGTCCCTTTCTGTCAGAGGAATGTTAAAGTCCCATGTATTATGGCGTTATAAGATAAGCTGCTGCTCAGACCATTTAAGGTCTATTTCATAAGTCTAATAAGTCTAGGAGCATTTAAGTTGGGTGCATAAATATTTAGAATTGAAATGTACTCTTGTTGTATTGTTCTCTTGAGTAGTATCAATTGATCTTCGTAATTTTCCTTAACATTAGTTGATTTAAATCCAATGGTATCTGAAAATAAGTTTGCAACCCCTCCTTTCTTCTTCTTCTTCTTCTTCTTCTTCTTCTTCTTCTTCTTCTTCTTCTTCTTCTTCTTCTTCTTCTTCTTCTTCTTCTTCTTCTGCTTCTTCTGCTTCTTCTTCTTCTTCAGAAAGAGTCTCACTTTGTCACCCTCTGTAAAGTGCTAAAGTGCTATGGTATCATATTTCACAGCATCCTCAAAGTTTTGAGCTCAAGCAATTTTCTCGCCTCAGCCTCCAAAGTATCTGTGACTACAGGCACCAACCACACTGTCCAGCTATTTTTAGAGACAAGTCTTACTCTTGCTCAGGCTGTTCTTGAACCCATGAGCTCAGGAAATACACCCACCTTGGTCTCCAAGAGTGCTAGGATTACAGGTGTGAGCCACCACGTCTATCCTCTTTCTTCTGATTTCCATTTGCTTGAAATATTGTTTTCCAAGTCTTCACCCTGAGTTTTTTTGTCTTTTGAGGTTAAGTGCATTACCTGAAGATACAATATAGATAGCTTTTGCTTCTTTATCCAATTGGCCAGCCTGTGCTGTGAGGGATTCAGCCATTAACATTAATTGAGAGAATTGATGTTTGGTGGAATTCTATTCATCTTATTTTGTGAAAATCTGTTGCCTAATTTTAGTCTTTTTCCCCTTTTGGAAACTAGGTTTTGTCCTTTAGTTTCTGGGTGTTTACTTTGCTGGTGATCCATTTTGATTATCAGTGTGGATAATAGGTCTAATTACTTCCTGTAGAGCTGGTTTTGTTATGGTGAATTTCCTCAATGTTTGGATGTCAGTAAAAAATTTGATTTATTTAATCATTTTAAAGCTTAGTTTACCGGGATGCAAAATTCTCGGTTGAAAATAGTTTTGTTTGGGTGGCACCTGTGGCTCAGTTAGTAGGGTGCCAGCCCCATATGCTGAGGGTGGCGGGTTCAAGCCCAGCCCCAGCCAAACTGCAACAACAACAAAAATAGCTGGGTGTTGTGGCAGGTGCCTGTAGTCCCAGATGCTTGGGAGGCTGAGGCAAGAGAAACGCGTAAGCCTAAGAGTTACAGGTTGCTGTGAGCTGTGTGATGTCATGGCACTCTACCCAAGGGTGGTACAGTGAGAACCTGTCTCTACAAAAAAAAAAAAAGAAATTGTTTGAGAAAGTTAATGGTAAATTACCATTCTCTACTGATTTGGAAGTTTCAGCTGAAAAGTCCACTGTCACTCTCATAGATCTTTCCCTGAAGGTGAATTGGTGCTTTCTCCTGGCTGCTGACAGAATTTTCTCTATTGTTATGACTTTGCACAGGTTCAAAGCAATGGTTCTTGGAGATGCTCTGTGTTGTCATGTCCCAGGGTTTGATACTCCTCTAAAAGGAATGTTTCAGAATCTTTGCTAATATTTGGGAAATTTTCATTTATGATATCCTCTAGTAGGACCTCCATTTCTTTCGAATGTTCTATTCCTCTATAAGGATCCCTATAATTTGTATTTTTGAATACTTTATGAAGTTCCACAATTCTCTGAGTAAATGTTCTGCTTTCTTTCTCTTCTTTTCTCCAATTACCCAGGTTAGGTCAAGAGTGTTATCCTCAAGTTCTGAGATTATTTCTTCTACATGGTCTAATCTGTTATTCATGCTCCATACTGCATCTTTAAGTTCCTTGAATTCCTCAATTCCTTAAGCTCCATTATAGCCTTTCTATAGTCTTCATATCTTTCATCCATTTTTTAGTTCTGTTTTTCTACTTTCTCATCCATTCCCTTTATTGCCCCTGCCAACCATATTTTTAATTCCCTTTCTGTCATTTCCATTAAATCTTTATAGGTGGAGTATTCTGCAGTGGCTACCTCATGATCTCCTGGAGTGATTGTTCTGGATTTTCATGTTGCCATAATTTTTCTGTTGATTCCTCCTCATGTGTGTTTTCTTCTTTTCAGTTTCTTCCCCTACCATTTTTTTCTCCACTGCCTCCTTCACTTTAAATTACCTTGTTTCTGAGCTTACTTTTTGAAGTTACCTTTATCTATAAGTCCAAAAAAAGAGAAGGGTAAAGAATATGAAAGGAGAAAGGAAATAAAAAATATATATGGAAAAAAAGGAAGAGAATTGATGAAAGCAAATAGTTGAAGAAAAGGAGAGAAAAAGGACAGAAATAGAGAGAGGTATAGAAGAAGTGGTGGTGTTTGGCAGGGTGCTTTGACCCACAGTCACAACTCCAGGAACTTGGAGGTCCAGGCTGGATGGGTCGCTCAAGGTAAGTATCTCCTTACTAGCCTGGGAAAAACTTAGACTCCACTTCCACCAAATATAGGGAAAAAATCAGTAGTATGTTTCAGTGGGTACCTATCAATATCGTATTTCCAAATACCAAAGGTAGAGGGACACCCCAGACTATGAGCTCATTGCCTCCATGATCCAGACCAATGTTGTGAACCCCCCCATTCAGATTAATGTCATGATCTCCAGCCCTCAGAGATAGGGAATAATAATAATAGTAGTAGTTATGGAAAATATAATTATGTAAACTAAAGAAAAAAAGACATATTTGTTGCATGATAAATTTACGTGACTAAGGTGAAGCAGGTCAAAAAATATCTACCAAAGGAGAGAAAAAAAGAGATAAATAAGACTGAAATGAAGAATAAAAGGGGCTGAAAATCTGTAAAAAAAAATCGAAGACGTCTTTGCTATTAAAGAAAGAAAATATGAAAAAATAAAAATACAAGCACACCAAACTAAACATAAAACAACAGGAGCAGCAGAAAGAAAACCAACTATGGGAAAAATTGGGAAATAAGTAAAAAAAGTGGGGAGAAAAAATATATTTCAATTGCAATATATTTCCCAGACAAGAGGTGGACTGTAGTTTTATGAGATGAAGAACATATGCCCTGTTTTCATTGTAGAACATTGGAGGTCGGAAGTTTCTCTCCAGTTTCAGAGGAAACCTCAACCTGTTCTTATCTATTTGCCCCAGACAGGGCCTCATCGCTTTGGCAGCACTCAATCCCCAAGGGAGTAGAATTTCAAAGGTCTCACCAGATCTCTCAGGACATCTTGACTTTTCAAACAGTGTCCCCTGAAAACAAAGTGGTTATCCCCAGGAGGAAGATGATGCTCAACTTACCCCAAGAATGACTGCCCAAGTTTAGCAAAAAGAAAAGAGCTGGTCATGCACTAGGATTCCACAGAGCATTTTTTCCATGTGGTTTTCACTCAATGTTGGCCTAACCATAGCCAAACCAAAGGGAGGTTCACCCTGCCCAGCTCTCAATTTTGGCTGCCTAACACTTCTGAAGCTCCCTTGCTCCTCCAGCCACCTTTGAGACAGTCCAGCGAGCAGTCCAGTCCAAAAACAAAAAATGCAAAACAGCCCTTTCCCACATTCAGTCCTCCATAGGAGGATCTCAGGCTGACCTTTGCCTAGAACTAGGCCCTTATACTTCTGTGCTGGTTTTGCTCTGTTCCAGACCTCCTTGTTTGCTCTTGGAGTCTGCTAATGCTTCACTGTGTTCCCAGACCGTTGCAGTGGTCCTCAAACTACAGCCCGCGGGACACATGCAGCAGAGTGATTGTATTTGTTCCCATTTTTTTTTTTTTACTTCAAAATAAGATATGTGCAGTGTGCATAGGAATTTGTTCACAGTTTTCTTTCTTTTTTTTTAAATATAGTATGGCCCTCCAACAATCTGAAGGACAGTGAACTGGCTCCCTGTTAAAAAAGTTTGAGGACCCCTGTTCCAGAGTAATGTTTCTAGGTAGCTTTCTCCAGCCAAAGGTGGTTGAAATCCTCTGTTCCCTGTCTCAGTGACAGTGGCTGGCATGGAGATGTCTCTAATCTGCCATCTTGCTGCACCCCCTTTAATTCAGTGGTGGTGATCTTTTTTTTTTATTAAATCAAAACTGTATACATTGATATGATCATAAGGCATCATACACTCGCTTCCTAGACCATTTGACACATTTTTATCACAATGGTTAACATAGCCTTTCCGGTATTATCTCAGTTACTGTGCCAAAACATTTACTTCTACATTTACCAAGTTTCACAAATACCCATGTAAGATGCACCACAGGTGTGATCCCTCCGATCCCCCTCCCTCTAGTCACCCCCCCTTTCCCACTTCCCCCTATTGTTAGGTTGTAACTGGGTTATAGCTTTCACGTGAGAGCCCGAAATTAGTTTGATAGTAGGGCTGAGTACATTGGGTACTTTTTCTTCCATTCTTGAGATACTTTATTAAGAAGAATATGTTCCAGCTCCATCCATGTAAACATGACAGAGGTAAAGTCTCCATCTTTCTTTAAGGCTGCATAGTATTCCATGGTGTACATATACCACAATTTATTAATCCATTCGTGGATCGATGGGCACTTGGGCTTTTTCCATGACTTAGCAATTATGAATTGGGCTGCAATAAACATTCTGGTACAAATATCTTTGTTATGTTGTGATTTTTGGTCTTCTGGGTATATGCCCAGCAGAGGGATTACAGGATTGAATGGCAGATCTATTTTTAGATCTCTGAGTGTTCTCCATATACATTTCCAAAAGGAATGTATTAATTTGCATTCCCAACAGCAGTGCAGAAGTGTTCCCTTTTCTCCACATCCACGCCAGCATCTCTGGTCTTGAGATTTTTTGATATAGGCTAATCTCAGTGGAGTTAGATGATATCTCAAAGTAGTTTTGATTTGCATTTCTCTGATGATTAAAGATGATGAGCATTTCTTCATATGTCTAAAGGCCTGTGCCTGTCTTCTTCAGAGAAGTTTCTCTTCAAATCCCTTGCCCAGCCTGCGATGGGATCCCTTGTTGTTTTCTTGGTGATGCGTTTGAGTTCTCTGTGGATTCTGGTTATTAAACCTTTGTCAGATATATGCCCTGCAAATATCTTCTCCCATTCTGAGGGCTGTTTGTTTGCTTTACTTACAGTGTTCTTAGCTGTGCAGAAGCTTTTTAGTTTGATCAAGTCCCAGTAGTGTGTTTTTGAAGCTGCTTCAATTACTCGGGGGGTTCTCCTCATGAAATACTCACCCAGACCAATTTCTTCAAGGGTTTTCCCTGCATTCTCCTCTAGTATTTTTATAGTTTCATGTCTTAAGTTTAAATCTTTAATCCAATGAGAGTCTATCTTACTTAATGGTGAAAGGTGTGGGTCCAATTTCAGTCTTCTGCAGGTTGCCAGCCAGTTCACCCAGCACCATTTGTTAAATGGGGAATCTTTTCCCCACTGAATGTTTTTAATTGGCTTGTCAAAAATCAAATAGCGGTAAGTAGCTGGATTCATCTCTTGGTTCTCTATTCTGTTGTAGATATCTACTTCTCTGTTTTTGTGCCAATACCATGCTCTTTTGATCACTATCGATTTGTAGTAAAGTCTGAGGTCTGGTAGTGTGATTCCTCCTGTTTTGTTTTTATTTCTGAGTAATGTTTTGGCTATTCAAGGTTTTTTCTGATTCCATATAAAATGAAGTATTGTTTTTTCAACATCTTTAAAATATGACACTGGAACTTTAATAGGGAGTGCGTTGAAATTATATATTGCTTTGTGTAGTATGGACATTTTGATAATGTTGATTCTTACCAGCCATGAGCATGGTATGTTTTCCATTTGTTAACATTTTCAGCTATTTCTTTTCTCTTTATAGTTCTCTTTATAGACATCTTTCACGTCTTTTGCTAGGTAAATTCCCAAATATTTCATCTCCTTTGCACTACTGTGAATGGGATAGAGTCCTTAACTGCTTTTTCAACTTGACTGTTGTTGGTGTATATAAAGGCTACCGATTTATGGATGTTATGTAACCTGAGACGCTGCTGTATTCCTTGGTTACTTCTAGGAGTTTTGTAGTAGTGTCCCTAGTGTTTTCCAGATACGCAATCATAGCATCTGCGAAGACCGAAAGTATGATCTCTTCTGACCCTATATGGATACCCTTGATCGCCTTTTCTTCCCTAATTGTGGTGGCTAAAACTTCCATTACAATGTTGAAAAGCAATGGAGACAATGGGAAGCCTTGTCTGGTTCCTGATCTGAGTGGAAATGATTCTAATTTAACTCCATTCAATATGATATTGGCTGTGGGTTTGCTGTAGATGGCCTCTATCAGTTTAAGAAAAGTCCCTTCTAGACCAATTTTCTTGAGTGTTCTGATCATGAAGGGATGCTGGATATTTTCAAAAGCTTTTTCTGCATCAATTGAGAGAATCATATGGTCTTTGTTTTTTAATTTGTTTATGTGCTGAATTACATTTATAGATTTACGTATATTAAACCAGCCTTGACACCCTGGGATAAAACCAACTTGGTCATGATGTATAATTTGTTTGATGTGTTTCTGGATTCTGTTTGTTAGGATCTTGTTGAATATTTTTGCATCTATATTCATTAGTGATATTGGTCTATAATTTTCTTTTCATGTAGGGTCTTTTCCTGGTTTGGGGATCAGGGTGATGTTTGCTTCAAAGAACGTGTTGGGTAGTCTTCCTTCTTTTTCTACCTTTTGGAACAGGTTGAGTAATATAGGTACTAATTCCTCTTTAAAGGTTTGGTAGAATTCTGACGTGAAACCATCTGGTCCCGGGCTTTTATTTTTAGGGAAAAACACTTCATAGGAACTTCTGTAGGGAGAATTTTTGAAATCTGCCTGTGAAGATTCTTTTTGAAATCGGTGGAATAAACAACTTGGTGGGTTCTAAGGCCAAATGGGTAGCCAGGCAACCATCAAAAAAAAAAGATAAACCATGACTCAGGTATAAACCTGGGAACCACTCATGGTACCACCTAGTGTCCGGAAAGTGTATTGCAACATAAATATATTACTACTAAAGTTGATCCCTACAGTATACGTATAGTCTTATGTTTATATATATATATATATATATATATATATATGAATAATATTTTGTTGGTGGTACAGTTCTTTCTCTCTCTTTCTTCCTTGCTTGTTCTTCTTACTCTTTTGCATTTTATCCTTTTCTTGTAGGAGTTATTGTTAATTTTTTTAAATTATTATTAATACTATTTTTTTCATTTCCACTTCTTCCCTTCTTATGGTTGCTAAGAGTGCTTACATCAGGCTATTAGAGCTTTTTCTTTTTTCTTTTTTTAATTATTATTTTATTTTATTTTATCTGTTGGTTTGATTATTTGTTTCTGATTATCTGTGCATCTGAGTGCATGTGTGTCTGGTAGCTTCTTTGTTTATTTGCTCATTTTGCTTCAACATGTCTTGTGTTTTGCTAAATCCTCAGTTTGGCTATTTTCCCAACTCCAATTTTTACATTCAATAAGAACAAGGGGAAATGGGCAATAATGGATGACTGGAGCCAGCTTTCAACAGCTCCAGTCCAGAGAGAGAGATAATGGCCAGACAGAACCCAACAAAGCCAAAGGGTGAGAGCCAAGCTGAGAGAAGAGATAGATAATTGCACATCTTCTCTGCCAAGGCAAGCTGTGACTCCAAGGAAACAAATTTCAGGTACAGAACTCATCCCAAAGAGGACATGTGTCCATTCCCTCCCCCAAGAGAGTTTCTTGCTTGCTGTGGGATCTCTACTAGTGAGCAGTGAAATGAGGTTCTCTTCTCTCACCCCATCAGAGGGACTTACTGGAAGCTGGGACTCCTTCTCCAGATATTCCCTGCTGTGAACCTAGGAATTCCCTTGTCTGGCAAGAAGTTTGAACGAATATTTTCCTTGCCATTTTGAACTTCCAGTCTACACTTCCCCCTTGCCTGGTGGTATAGAAGTCCAACCCCTATAGAGACCAGAATGTCTGCACTTCTTGTTTGGACTGGGCATTGCATAGATAGAAGCAGTACAGCTACACTGTATCTGTGAATCTGGTAACAGTGCAGAAAGACAGAGAGGGGAAGGTGTCTGTCCTTGCTCTGAAAAAGTGTATATCATCAGCGGGCAGAGGGCTGGGTTTCCGCATGATGGGTGGAAACTCTGGAACTGCTGAAGTGCATGAACCCAAGTGGAGAGATCTCCCACCCAATATCAGCATTAATAGAGCAATCCTTCTGGGGTCTAATGTTGGAAAGTTACCTCCTCAACTCTGTGGTCTGCCAGAGGGAACCAGACCTCACCCTATAGGAATACCAGAGCTGCAGAACAGTGGCAGCAATGGTGCAGTGGCTGAGGGAGAAATACATTTGCTGTCTGGATATTGTCAGGTTTACAGTGAGCTAAAGTGGAATATTCCCCAGTTGCCATTGAGTATCTGAGGCAGGCAGGCTTCAGCTTCCCTTGCTGGATGGTGGCAGAGGTTGGTCATCGAGAGGAGGTATATACTTTACTTTGACTCTGGCAGGCGCAAAGCCCTGGTACATTTGCTTATTGGACAGAACTGGGCCACAGAGACTGGGTTAACAGAGACTGGCGGTGGGATTATCAGAGACTGGGATTACCAGAGGCTGGTGGTGAAGGAGGAACAAGATGGGGAAAGAGGCATCAGTCCCCTTGGTCCAAACCTTCTACTGGATAGGCCTTTTTCACTCCTCAGAGCACCAGAGCGAGCCACACTTGAGCTAAAATTAGATTCCTGCTACTAGTAGCTGGGGACATTTTGAACTCTCCAATAAGAGTGCTGATTGGGACAATTGGTTTGGAACTCTTGAACTGGACAAAACAAATGAGGACACTCCAAGGTGGTACCCTGGTTTTGTTGTAGTGGGAAGGCTTGATTTTCCTCATCCAGGTGTTGCCTGTGAGGGGAGTGATGTCTTAGTTTCTTGTATCTCTCCACAGCTGAGACTTCAACCCAGAGTCACTAATTCATTAGGATTGGACAGAGATCAGCTGAATCCAAGACAGAGACACCAAGCCCCACCACATCAAGCAGGTCTCCAGAATCTCAGGCTATAGTATTATACGGGTCCTTTGCAAAGCTGTAGAGGAAAAGCTGCACTCATCAGTCCCAGCTCTTTGGTGAAGGGCTCGTCAACCACAACCCCAGAAGCCTCCAATCCATTTCACCTTACCTGCTTATCAAGCCAAAAGGTGAAAAACAATCATGGGGTGGAATCAGCAGAAAAACTCTGGCAACATGAACAATTGGAACAGATCAACTCCCCCAAGGAATGATGAACCACCCATACCACAGGATCACATTCATAAACATATGGCTGAGATGTCAGAAATCAAATTTAGAATTTGGATGGCAAATAAAATTAACAAAATGGAAGTAAAATTGGAATTAGAAATTCTAGGAATAATTCAAAAATTGTCTCAAGAATTCAATGAATTCAAAGACAAAATCACCAAAGATTTTGACACATAGAGAAAAGAAGTTGCAGCCTTCTAAGATATGACAAATACAGTAGAATCTCTCAGTAATACAATGGATCAGGCAGAAGAAAGGATTTCAGACATCAAAGACAAAGCTTTTGAATGTTCCTAAACACACAAAGAAGAAGAGAAGTGAAGAGCAAAAATGGATCATTCTCTCAGACAGCTCAGGGATAATTCCAAGAAAACTAATATTTGCCTCATATGAAATTCTGAAGATGATGAGGTTGCTTCCAAAGGTACAGGTGCTCTTCTCCAAGACATAATCAAGAGGAACTTCCCAAAAATCACAAAAGATTCTGATATTCAGATAGCAGACAGTTTCAGAACCCCAGCATGATTCAACCCAAATAAAGAATCTCCAGACATATTGTAATTAAGTTCACCAAAGTTAATATGAAGGAGAAAATACTACAAGAACCAGACATAAGAAAACCATAACCTACAAGGGGAAGACTATTAGAACGACTGCAGATCTCTCTGATGAAACTTTTCAAGCTAGAAGAGGATGGTCATCTATCTTCAACCTGCTAACACAAAACAATTTTAAACCTAGGATCCTATATCCATCTAAACTGAGTTTCATTTATGATGAAGAAATTAACTACTTCAATGACATTCACATGCTGAAAAAATTCATCATAACTAAAGCATCTCTACAGGATATTCCATGACCATTCTCCACATTGACCACCACAGTGCTTTACCACCAAGGTAAACTCACTCAGAAATTTTCTCCACAGTGGAGAAAGTATTAAAAATGTCCACTGGAATTGCAAAAAATTTGGCACACATAATAATACCAGGCTTATCACTACTCTCAATTAATGTGAAAGGCTTAAATTGCTCTATGAAGAGGCACAGGTTGGCTGACTGGATACAAAAACTCAGGCCAGATATCTGCTACATACAAGGATCTCGCCTTACCTTCAAAGATAAATATAGACTCAGGGTGAAGTGATGGTCATCTATAATTCAGGAAAATGGCAATAAGAAAAAAGCAGGAGTTGCAATTTTATCCTCAGATACAGTAGGCTTTAAACCAACAAAATAAAAAAAGATAAGGATGGTCACATTATACTTAAGGGAAACACTAAACATGATGAGATGCCAATTATTTTTATTTATACACCCAACCAGAATGCTCCTCAATTTATAAGAGAGACCCCAACTGATATGAGCAACTTGATTTCCTCCTGCACTATATAACAGCTGCAAATTTTACCACATCACAAAAAGAAAGTAAACAAAGAATTGTAGGCGTAAAATAAACCATTCAAAAATTGTACTTAACATACATCTACAAAAAATTCCATCCCATCAAAACTGAATACACATTCTTCTCATCAGCGCATGGAACATCCTCCAAAATTGATCATATCTTAGATCACAAGGCTAACCTTAGCAAATTCCAAAGAATATAAACTATTCTTTGTATCTTGTTGGACCATCATGGAATAAAAGTTAAACTCAGTAACAACAGGAATCTGGAAGCACACAAAAGACATAGAAATGAAATAGTCTTATGGTTAATTATAGCTGGGTCATAGATAAGATTAAGAAAGAAATTATCAAATTTTTGGAGAAAAATGATAATGAAGAAAAGAACTACCACAACCTCCAGGATACTGGATAGGCAGTCATAAGAGGGAAATTTATAGTGTTGCAAGCCTTCCTCAAGAGAACAGAAAGAGAAGAAATCAACAACTTAACAACGCAGCTCAAGCAACTGGAAAAGGAAGGAAATTCCAACCCCAAAAACAGCAGAAGAAAAGAAATAACCAAAATTACAGCAGAATCAAATGAAATTAAAAATAAAAGAATTATATAACAGATCAATGAATCGAAAAGTTGGTTTTCTGAAAAGGTTGATCAAATAGATAGACCTTTGGCTAACATAACCAGAGATAAAAGAGTAAAGTATCTGATTTCGTCAATGAGAAATGACAGAGATGAGATAGCCACAGACTTCACTGAAATTTAAAAAATACATAATGAATATGACAAAAAACTCTATTCTCAGAAATATGAAAATCTGAAGGAAATAGACCAATAGTTGGAATCATGCCACCTTCCTAGACTTAGCCAGGAAGAAGTGGAAATGTTGAAAAGGCCTATATCAAGTTCTGGAATAGCATCAACTATACAGAATCTTCCCAGAAAGAAAAGCCCAGGACCCTATGGCTTCACATCAGAATTTTACCAAACATCTAAAGAGGAACTAGTACCCACATTACCTAACCTTTTCCAAAACATAGAATAAGCAGGAATACTTCCCAACACATTCTATGAAGCAAACATCACCATGATCCCCAAACCAGGAAAAGACCCCAAAAGAAAAGAAAATGATAGACCAGAGGGCAGAGACAAGATGGCTGACTGAAGCCAGCTTTCCATAGCGGCTCCCATCCATAAGGAGAGTTAAAGGACAGAAATTTAGTAAGTAACCTGGTGGATTAGAGCTGCACCAAGAGAGAAGGTTGAAGAATGCACATCAACCCCGCTGAGGCGAGCTGTGACCCCAAGGACACAAACAAAAGGTACAAAATCCATCACCAAGCAGACAGGATTCCCCTCCCCCATGAGAATGGCTCCAAGTGCCCCATAAATGAATGAGCAGAGTTCAAAGGTCCTTCCACTACACTCCACGGGAGAGACCCTCTAAAAACTGGACCTACCTCCCCTACTAGGGTGGCACGGTATTCTACTGCCAGGCATAAAACTGTATAGAACTGTATATATTCTCTACCTGCAATTCTGAGCTCCCAGCACTCCCCTCCACAATCACTCTGAGTTCTGGAGTCCTATCCCCCAGGAGTCCAGATTCTTAGCTGACTTCTCAAGGGGTGTGGACAGGGTGTACACTGCAGCTGGTCAGTGCTGATTTGAGGCACAAGAGTGAGGAGAGGATGGTCGGCTGAGAGGGAACCACACGGAAGCGCCGGTGCCAAGAGGCACAGAGCAGCAGCCATTTTTGGCAAGAATAGGGTTCACTCCTGGATATACCGAAGCCACACTCCCTATCTACCTGGGGAACCATAGGAGGCCAGGCATCTTCTCAGGTGGCAACCACTGCAGAACAAACCTAAGATGGAAATGCAGGCCCCGTGAGTAAAGGGTTTGCCTGAGGCAGGACCGGCCTGGGTGTAGTGCAGGGGATAGAAAATGCACGCGCAAAGCCGAGAAATTCCCGGGGGAGGGGGTTGACCAAAAAAACTGCTTTACTGAGCCTAAGACTCACCTGGCCGTCAGGGGATCGTCAACCTATAGACAAAGTAAGGCAGGACTGACAGCACTGTATGGGTCCTCAACAAAGCTCCCTGGGAAAAATCAAACACTATAAAACAAACATTGGGAGGAATCAGTGGAAAAACTCTGGTACCATGAATAACCATAATAGATCAACCCCTCCAAGAAAAGATATGACAGATGTAACTGACGATCCCATTCATAAACAGCTGGCCTAGATGTCAGAAATCAAATTCAGAATTTGGATTGCAAAAAAGATTAATGGAATGGATGAAAATTTAGAATTAGAAATTCGAGGAGCAAATCAAAAGTCGGAATTAGAAATTCCAGGAGAAATTCAAAAGTTGTTTCAAGAATTTAATGAATTTAAAGACAAAACAACCAAAGATTTTGATGCACTGAAGCAAGAATTTGCAGCCCTCAAAGATCTAAAATATACAGGAGAATCCCACAGTAACAGAGTGGAGCAAGCAGAAGAAAGGATTTCTGACATTGAGGACAAAGCCATTGAACGCTCCCAAAATCTCAAAGAGGAAGAGAAATGGAGAGCAAAAACGGATCATTCTCTCAGAGAGCTCTGGGATAATTTAAAGCTGGCTAATATCCACCTCATTGGAATCCCTGAAAGAGATGAAGTGGCCTTGCAAGACACAGAGGCCCTTCTCCATGAAATTATGAAAGAGAATTTCCGAGACATGCCAAGAGATTCTGAAATTCAGATAGCAGACAGTTTCAGAATCACAGCACAACTCAATATGAATAAGACATCCCCCAGGCATATCATACTTAACTTCACTAAAGTTAATATGAAGGAGAAAATTCTGAAACCAACCAGACGTAAGAAATCAATTACCCACAAAGGGAAGAATATTAGAATGACTACAGATCTCTCTGCTGAAAATTTTCAAGCCAGAAGAGGATGATCATCGACTTTTAATCTCCTATAGCAAACTGACTTTCAACACCAGATCCTGTATCCAGCTAAAATGACTTTCATTTATGATGGAGAAATTATTTTAATGACATCCATATGTTGAAGAAATTTGCCATAACCAAACCAGCTCTTCAGGATATTCTCAGACATATCCTCCATAATGACCAGCCCAATCCTTTACCACAAAAGTAAACTCGCCCGGAAACTTTTGATCAAACTCCAGCTTCAACAGTGGCGAAAAGATTAAAAATGTCCACTGAACTTTCAAAAAACTCAATACCCAAAATTTTACCACACTTATACATTTTGTACATTAATGTGAACGGCTTAAACTGTCCTCTAAAGAAGCACAGGTTAGATGACTGGATACGAAAAAAGTCAGGCTAGATATTTGCTGCAACAAGAGTCACATCTTACCTTAAAAGATAAATATAGGCTCAGGGTGAAAGGATGGTCATCCATATTTCAGGCAAATGGTAATCAGAAAAAAGCAGGTGTTGCAATTGTTTTTGCAGACACAATAGGCTTTAAAACAACAAAAATAAGGAAGGATAAGAATGGTCACCTCATATTTGTTAAGGGTAATACTCAATATGATGAGATGTGAATATTAATATCTATGCACCCAACCAGAATGCACCCCAATTTATGAGAAAGTCTAACAGACATGAGCAACTTGATTTCCACCAGCTCCATAATAGTCAGAGATTTCAACATTCCTTTGGAGTGTTGGAGAGATCCTCCAATAAGAAGGTAAACAAAGAAATTTTAGATTTAAATCTTACCATCCAACATTTAGATTTAGCAGACATCTACAGAACATTTCATCCCAACAAAACTGAATACACATATTTCTAATTGGCCCACAGAACATACTCCAAAATTGATCACATCTTAGGTCACAAGTCTAAACTCAGTAAATTTAAAGGAATAGAAATTATTCCTTGCATTTCTCGGACCACCATGGAATAAAAGTTGAACTCAGTAACAACAGGAATCTGCATACTCATACAAAAACATAGAAATTAAATAACCATATGCTGAATGATAGCTGGGTCAGAGATGAGATTAAGAAGGAAATTGCCAAATTTTGGGAACAAAATGACAATGAAGACATGAATTATTATAACCTGAGGGATTCCGCAAGTGCAGTCCTAAGAGGGAAATGTATAGCACTGCAAGCCTTCCTCAAGAGAATACAAAGAGAGGAAGTTAAGAACTTAATGGGACATCTCAAGCAACTGGAAAAGGAAGAACATTCCAACCCCAAACCCAGTAGAAGAAAAGAAATAACCAAAATTATAGAAGAATTAAATGAAATTGAAAGCAAAAGAATTATACAATAGATAAATAAATCAAAACGTTGGTTTTATGAAAAGGTCAATAAAATAGATAAAACTTTTGCTAACCTAAACAGGAAAGAAAGAGAAAGATCTCTAATCTCATTGACCAGAAACGACAAAGAAGAAATAACACTAGACTCCTCAGAAATTCAAAAAATCCTTAATGAATATTACAAGAAAATTTATTCTCAGAAATATGAAAATCTGAAGGAAATTGACCAATATTTGGAAACACGTCACCTTTCAAGATATAGGCAGAATCAAGTGGAAATACTGAACGGGCCAACATCAAGTTCTGAAATAGCATCAACCATACAAAATCTACCTAAAAAGAAAAGCCTGGGACCAGATGGCTTCACGTCAGAATTCTACCAAACCTTTAAAGAGGAACTAGTACCAATATTACTCAACATGTTCCAAAAGGTAGAAAAAGAAGGAAGACTACACAACACGTTCTATGAAACAAACATCACCCTGATCCCCAAACGAGGAAAAGACCCAACAAGAAAGAAAATTATACATGAATATCACTAATGAATATATATGCAAAAATATTCAACAAGATCCTAACAAACAGAATCCAGCAACATATCAAACAAATTATACATCACAACCAAGTCGGTTTTATCCCAGGTTCTCAAGGCTGGTTCAGTATACATAAATCTATAAGTATAATTCAGTACATAAACAAATTGAAAAACAAAGACTATATGATTCTCTCAATCGATGCAGAAAAAGTTTTTTATAATATACAGCATGCTTTCATGATGAGAACACTTAAGAACATTGGTATAGAAGGGACATTTCTTAAACTGATAGAGGCCATCTACAGCAAACCCACAGCCAATATCATATTGAAAGGAGTTAAACTGTAATCATTTTCACTCAGATGAGGAACCAGACTAGGCTGCCCATTGCCTCCACTGCTCTTTGACATTGTAATGGTAGTTTTAACCACCACAATTAGGGAAGAAAAAGCGATCAAGGGTATCCATTTATGGTCAGAAGAGATCAAACTTTCGCTCTTTGCAGATGATGTGATTGCATATCTGGAAAACACCAGGGATTTTACTACAAAAATCTTAGAAGTTGTCAAGGAATACAGCAGCATCTCAGGTGAAAAAATCAACATTCTTAATCAGTAGCCTTTATATATACCAACAATAGTCAAGCTAAAGAAACAGTTAAGGACTCTATTCCATTCACAGTAGTGCCAAAGAAGATGAAATATTTGGGAGTTTATCTAACAAGGGACTTGAAATGTCTTTTTTATTATTATTAAATCATAGCTGTGTACATTAGTATGATCATGGGGCACCATACACTTGGTTCATAGACCATTTGACACATTTTTATCACACTAGTTAACATAGCTTTCCCGGCATTTTCTCAGTCATTTTGCTAAGACCTTTACATTCCACATTTACTAAGATTCACATATACACTTGTAAGATGCACCGCAGGTGCAATCCCATTAATGCCCCTCACTCCACCTAACTCCCCCCTCCCTCCCCTCCCTTTCCCCCTTCTCCCTATTCTTAGGTTGTAACTGGGTTATAGCTTTCATGGGAAGGTCCTACATTAGATTCATAATAAGGGTGAGTACATTGGGTTCTTTTTCTTCCATTCTTCAGACACTTTACTAAGAAGAATATGTTCCAGCTCTGTCCATGTAAACATGAAAGAGGTAAAGTCTCCATCTTTCTTTAAGGCTGCATAATATTCCATGGTGTACATATACCACAATTTATTAATCCATTCGTGGATCGATGAGCAATTGGGCTTTTTCCATGTCTTAGCAATTATGAATAGGGCTGCAATAAATATTCTGATACAAATATCTTTGTTATGATGTGATTTTTGGTCTTCTGGGTATATGCCCATGTGGAAGGCTGACACCACAGCATCTATTTTGTAGGCCAAGTGCTATTTCCAGTACTAACAGACTTAAGTTTCTATTTCCCTGCAAACGCCAGACCTCTTCTCGTAAATAATGTGAGCGAAACTAGGAAGCTTGCCGTTTGGAACTTATCTCCACCAAGGCCAGGTTGCTTGGATACCTGGTGATGTAAACCTCCTCCTTCACCTACCCTTATATACCCTGGAGGAACTTTGCAATAAACGAGACTTGATCAGACTCCTGTCTTGTCTCCATTCTTCGTGCCCCTCGCCCCTTCCCATTCTCACCCCCTCCTCCAGGTATTCCTGTCGACTGACCCGCGGGCCGGGTCATGCCCAGTAGAGGGATTACAGGTTTGAATGGCAGATTTATTTTTAGAACTCTAAGTGTTTTTCATATCTCTTTCCAACAGGAATGTATTAATTTGCATTCCCACCAGCAGTGCAAAAGTGTTCCCTTTTCTCTACATTGACGCCAACATCTCTGGTCTTGGGATTTTGTGATATAGGCTAGTCTCACTGGAGTTAGATGATATCTCAAAGTAGTTTTGATTTGCATTTCTCTGATGATTAAAGATGATGAGCATTTTCTCATATGTCTGAAGGCCGTGCACCTGTCTTCTTCAGAGAAGTTTCTCTTCAAGTCCCTTGCCCAGCCTGTGATGGGATCCCTTGTTCTTTTCTTGCTAATGCGTTTGAGTTCTCTGTGGATTCTGGTTATTAAACCTTTGTCGGAGACATAACCTGCAAATATCTATTCCCATTCTGAGGGCTGTTTGCTTGCTTTACTTACACTGTTCTTGGCTGTACAGAATATTTTTAGTTTGATCAAGTCCCAATAGTGGATTTTTGAAGCAGCTTCAATTTCCTGGGGGGTCCTTCTCATAAAATACTCGACCAACCCAATTTCTTCAAGGGTTTTCCCTGCACTCTCTTCTAGTATTTTTATAGTTTCATGTCTTAGGTTTAAATCTTTAATCCAGTGAGAGTCTATCTTGGTTAGTGGTGAGAGGCGTGGGTCCAGTTTCAGTCTTCTACATGTTGACAACCAGTTCACTCAGCACCATTTGTTAAATAGGGAATCTTTTCCCCATTCAATGTTTTTAATTGGCTTGTCAAAGATTAAATAACGGTAAGTAGCCGGATTCATCTCTTGGTTCTCTATTCTGTTCCAGACATCTACTTCTCTGTTTTTGTGCCAGTACCATGCTGTTTTGATCACTATCGATTTGTAGTATAGTCTGAGGTCTGCTAGCGTGATTCCTCCTGCTTTGTTTTTATTTTTGAGTAATGTCTTGGCTAGAAGAGTTTTTTCTGATTCCATATTAAACGAAGTATTGTTTTTTCAAGATCATTAAAGTATGACAATGGAGCTTTAATGGGGATTGTGTTGAAATTATGTATTGCTTTCGGTAGTATGGACATTTTAATAATGTTGATTCTTCCCAACCATGAGCATGGTATATTTTTCCATTTGTTAACATTCTCAGCGATCTCTTTCCTTAGAGTTTCATAGTTCTCTTTATATAGATCTTTAACGTCCTTTGTTAGATAAACTCCCTAGTATTTCATAATCTTTGGCACTACTGTGAATGGGATAGAGTCCTTAATTGTTTTTTCAACTTGACTGTTGTTGGTATATATAAAGGATACCGATTTATGAATGCTGATTTTGTAACCTGAGACATTGCTATATTCCTTGATCACTTCTAAGAGTTTTGTAGTAGAGTCCCTAGTGTTTTCCAGATATACAATCATATCATCTGCGAAGAGAGAAAGTTTGATCTCTTCTGACCCTATGTGGATACCCTTGATCGCCTTTTCTTCCCTAATTGCGTTGGCTAAATCTTCCATTACAATGTTAAAAAGCAATGGAGACAATGGGCAGCCTTGTCTGGTTCCCGGTCTGAGTGGAAATGATTACAATTTAATTCCATTCAATATGATATTGGCTGTGGGTTTGCTGTAGATTGCCTCTATCAGTTTAAGAAATGTCCCCTCTATACCAATTTTCTTAAGTGTTCTGATCATGAAGGGATGCTGTGTGTTATGAAAAGCTTTTTCTACATCGATTGAGATAATCATGTGGTCTTTGTTTTTTAATTTGTTTATGTGCTAAATTACATTTCTAGATTTACATATATTGAACCAGCCTTGAGACCCTGGGATAAAACAGACTTGGTCATGATGTATGATTTGTTTGATATGTTGCTGGATCCTGTTTGTTAGGATCTTGTTGAATATTTTTGCATCTATATTCATTAGTTTTATTGGTCTGTAATTTTCTTTTCTTGTTGGGTCTTTTCCTGGTTTGGGGATGAGTGTGATGTTTGGTTCATAGAACGTGTCAGGTAGTCTTCCTTCTTTTTCTACCTTTTGGAACAGGTTGAGTAATATAGGTACTAATTCCTCTTTAAAGGTTTGGTAGAATTCTGATGTAAAACCATCTGGTTCCGGGCTTTTCTATTTGGGGAGATTGTGTATGGTTGATGTTATTTCCGAACTTGATATAGGCCTGTTGAACATTTCCACTTGATTTTGGTTAAGTCTTGGAAGGTGACGTGCTTCCAAGTAACGGTCAATTTCCTTCAGATTTTCATATTTCTGAGAGTAAAGTTTCTTGTAATATTCATTAAAGATTTTTTGGATTTCTGAGGATTCCATTGTTATTTCATCTTTGTTATTTCTGATTGATTAGATTAGAGATTTTACTCTATTTTTACTGATGAGGTTGGACAATGGTTTATCTATTTTATTGACCTTATCAAAAAACCAGCTTTTTGATTTATTGATCTGTTGTATTATTCTTTTGTTTTCAAATTCATTTAGTTCTGCTCTGATTTCGGTTATTTCTTGCCTTCTACTGGATTTGGGTTTGGAGTGTTCTTCCACTTCCAGTCTCTTGAGATGTCCCATAAAGTTGCTTACTTCGTCTCTTTCCGTTCTCCTGAGGAAGGCTTGCAGTGCTATAAATTTCCCTCTTAGAACTGCCTTTGCAGTGTCCCCGAGGTTCTGATAGTTCGTGTTTTCATTGTCGTTTTGTTCCAACAATCTGGCAATTTCCTTCTTTATCTCATCTCTGACCCAGCTATCATTCAGCATAAGGTTATTCAACTTCCATGTTTTTGTATGAGTAGGCAGATTCCTGTTGTTACTCAGCTCAAGTTTTATTCAATGATGGTCCGAGAAGATGCATGGAATTATTTCTATTCCTTTAAATTTACTGAGGTTAGACTTGTGACCTAAGATGTGATCGATTTTGGAGTAAGTTCCCTGGGCTGATGAGAAGTATGTGTATTCAGTTTTGTTGGGATGAAATGTTCTGTAGATGTCTGCTAAATCTAAATGCTGGATGGTTAGATTTAAATCTAGAATTTCTTTACTCAGCTTTTTGTTGGAAGATCAATCCATCACTGCCAAAGGGGTGTTAAAATCTCCGACTATTATGGAGTTGGAGGAAATCAAGTTGCTCATGTCTGTTAGAGTTTCTCTTATGAATTGAGGTGCATTCTGTTTGGGTGCATAGATATTAATAATTGAAATCTCATCATATTGAGTCTTACCCTTAACAAATATGAAGTGACAATTTTTGTCCTTCCTTACTTTTGTTGGTTTAAAGCCTATTGTATCCGCAAATAAAATTGCAACACCTGCTTTTTTCTGGTTACCATTTGCCTGAAATATGGATGATCATCCTTTCACCCTAAGTCTGTATTTGTCTTTAAGTTAAGATGTGACTCTTGTATACAACAAATATCTGGTCTGAGTTTTTGTATCCAGTCAGCTAACCTATTTCTCTTTAGAGGGCAGTTTAAGCCATTCACATTAATGGAGAGTATTGATAATTTTGGTGAAATTTGGGGTATTGAGTTTTTCGAAAGTCCAGTGGGCATTTTTAATCCTTTTGCCATTGTGGAAGCTAGAGTTTGATGAGAAGTTTCCGAGTGAGTTTTCTTTTCTAGTAGAGGATTGGGTTGGTTATTATGGAGGATAGGTCTCAGAATATCCTGAACAGCTGGTTTGATTATGGCAAATTTCTTTAGAATATGAATGTCATTAAATATTTAATTTCTCCATCATCAGTGAAACTCAGTTTAGCTGGGTACAAGATCGGGGTTGAAAGGGATTTTGCTTAAGGAGATTAAACATTGATGACCACCCTCTTCTGGCTTGAAAAGTTTCAGCAGAGAGATCTACAGTCATTCTAACGTTCTTTCCTTTGAAAGTATTAGTTTTTGTTCGCTTGGCCGCTTTGAGAATTTTCTCTTTCATATTAACTTTAGTGAAGTTAATTATGATATGCCTGGGGGATGTCTTATTGGGGTTGGGTCGTGCTGGGTTTCTGAAGCTATCTGCTATCTGATTTCTGGTTCTCTAGGCATGTCTGGAAAATTCTCTTTCATAATTTCCTGCAGAAGGGCCTTTGCGCCCAGTGAGGCCACTTCATCTGTTTCAGGAATTCCTATGAGTCAGATATTTGCCTTCTTCGAGTTATCTCAGAGCTCTCTGAGAGAATGATCCATTTTTGCTCTCTATTTCTCTTCTTCTTTGAGAGTTTGGGAGCGTTCAAAGGCTTTATCATCAATGTTGGAGATCCTTTCTTCTACTTAGTCCATTCTGTTGCTAAGGGATTCTACTGTATTTTTCATATCTTTGAGGGCTGCAAATTCTTGGTTCAGTGTATCTAGGTCTTTGGTGGTTTTGTCTTGAAATTTGTGAAATTCTTAAGAGAGCTTTTGAATTTCTCCATGAATTCCTAGTTCCATTTTGTTAATCTTGTTTGCCATCCAAATTCTGAATTCAATTTCTGACATCTCAGTCAGTTGTTTGTGAATGAGATCTTCAATTACATCTGCCGTACCTTTCCTTGGGGGGTTGATCTATTCTGGTTATTCATGTTACCTGAGTTTTTCTGCTGATTCCACCCCATGATTGTTTTACTCCCTTTGATATCTCCCCTGTTGTTTTGTTGAGGACTCGTACAGTGCTGTGGCCTGAGACACTGGGGCCCTGTTTGGTGTACAGGGGCTAAGTGGTTCTGTCCTGTCTTGTTTTCAGCTGGTTTCTATTTTACCCTAGTGAAACAGTTACTCTGGGTTGAAGTCTCAGCTGTGGAGAAATACCAGCAATTAAGTCACCCCACCCACCACAGGCAACGAATGGAAAAGGGAAATCAAACTTTCCTACAACCACACACACAGGGCACCACCTGGATAGTCCCTAGGTGAGTGGCTCAGTTCAAAAGGTCCAAATCAATTGTCTCATTCAGCAGCTGTCTCGGCTGGGAGAGTTCAAGAGGTCCCTAGGAACTGGATCAAAGGGGTCTGGTGGCTGCTCTAATATGGATTACTCCAGTGCTGCATGGAGTCAGGAAGAGCCACCCAGTAAATACATCAGTCTGGGAAGATTGATGCCTCCTTCCCCACCTTGCAGCTCTGTCACGCCCAGTCACTGCTAGCCCCACAGGTCTGTGACCCAGTCAGTTGTCTGCAGTAAGCAGATACTCCAGGGGTTTGTACCTGCCTAAGTCACAGGGTAGTCTCTGTCTGCTCGTCTAGGCCGCTACTCTGTCTTTATCCAGCAGGGGGTGGTGTGGCCTGTCAACCTCAGGCACTTTGTGGAGGCTGGAGGTGTTCACTCAGTTCCAGCCCCACCCTTAGTTTATGTTACTGGGTGAATTGAACAACCCTGTGGGAGTTTTTTTCTGACCCTGCTAGATTACTCTGCAGAGGAGAGGCTGATATGAGTTCCCAGAACCTGTGCCTCAGGCCCTGTCTTTACTCCTGCCGGTTTGTATTGGCAGCACGATCAGTTGTCGGCTGTAGCCTCTTGGCCTCCTTTGTCTATAGGCTGGTGATCCCCTGAGGGCCAGGTGCGTCTTAGGCTTAGTAAAGTGGTCCTCTGGATCAGCCCCACTTTGGGAGTTTCCCGGATCTGCGGGTGAGTTTTCTAGTCCCCGTGTTTCACCCAGGTCAGTGCCGCCTCAGGCAAACCCTTTACTCACGGGGCCCGTGCTTCAGTCCCAGGCCTGTTCCATGGTGGTTGCCATCTGAGAAGATGCTTGGCCTCATCAGGTTGCCCAGGAAGACAAGAGGAGAGGCTATGGAATATCTGGGGGTGAGTCTTGTTATTGCTGAAGATGGCTGTTGCTCTGTACCTCTGGGCACCACCACTCCAGTGTAATTCTCTCTTAGCCGACTGTCATCTTCTCGCTCCTTTGCTACAGAGTCAGCACTGGACAGCTGCAGTCCATGTCTTGTCTACACCTCTCGAGAGTTCACCCAAGAATCTGGACTCCTGTGGGGGCAGGTCTCCAAATCATGGAGTGAGAGTGGAGGGATTGCTGGGAGCTCAGAAAACATACCATGCTCATGGCTGGGAAGAATCAACATTGTTAAAATGTTCATACTACCCAAAGTGATATTCAATTTTAATGTAATCCCCATTAAAATTCCACTGTCATACTTCAAAGATCTTAAAAAAAAATAATACTTCATTTTAGATGGAATCAGAAGATACCTCAAATATCCAAGACATTACTCAGAAATAAAAGCAAAGCAGGAGGAATCACGCTACCAGACCTCAGACTATACTATAAATCGATCAATAGTGATCAAAAAAGCATGGTACTGGTACAAAAACAGAGAAGTAGATGTCTGGAACAGAATAGAGAACCAAGAGATGAATCCAGCTACTTACTGTTATTTGATCTGTGAGGAGCCAATTAAAAACATTCAGTGGGGAAAAGATTCCCTATTTAACAAATGGTGCTGGGTGAACTGGCTGGCAACCTGTAGAAGACTGAAACTGAACCCACACCTTTCAACATTTCCTAAGATAGACTCTCACTGGATTAAAGATTTGAACTTGGGTGACGCCTGTGGCTCAAGGAGTAGGGCGCGGTCCCATATGCCAGAAGTGGAGGGTTCAAACCCAGCCCTGTTCAAAACACACACACACACACAGAAAAAAAAAAGATTTGAACTTAAGACACGAAACTATAAAAAATAATAGAAAATTGTGTGGAGAAAACCCTTGAAGAAATCGGTCTGGGTGAGTATCTTATGAAGAGGACCACCCCGGGCAATTGAAGCATCTTCAAAAATACACTACTGGGACATGATCAAACTAAAAAGCTTCAGAATAGCCAAGGACACAGTAAGTAAAGCAAGCAAATAGCCCTCAGAATGGGAGAAGATATTTACAGATTATGTCTCTGACAAAGGTTTAATAACCATAATCCACAGGGACCTCAAATGTATAAGCAAGAAAAGAACAAGTGATCCCATCGCAGGCTGGCAAGGGACTTGAAGAGAAACTTCTCTGAAGAATACAAGTGCACAGCCTTCAGACATATGAAAAAATGCTCATCATCTTTAATCATCAGAGAAATGCAAATCAAAACTACTTTGAGATATCATCTAATTCCAGTAAGATTAGCCCCTATCACAAAACCCCAACACCAGAGATGTTGGCGTGGATGTGGAGAAAAGGGAAGACTTCTACACTGCTGGTAGGAATGCAAATTAATACATTCCTTTTGAAAAGGTGTTTGGAGAACACTTAGAGATCTAAAAATAGATCTGCCATTCAATCCTATAATTACTCTAGTGGGTATATACCCAGAAGACCAAAAATGACATCATAACTAAGATGTTTGTACTAGAATGTTTATTGCAGCCCAATTCATAATTGCTAAGTCATGGAAAAAGCTCAAGTGCCCATCGATCCATGAATGGATTAATAAATTGTGGTATATGTACACCATGGAATATTATGCAGCCTTAAAGAAAGATGAAGACTTTGCCTCTTTCATGTTTACATGGATGGAGCTGGAACATATTCTTCTTAGTAAAGTAGCTAAAGAATGGAAGACAAAGTATCCAATGTATTCAGCCCTACTATGAAACTAATTTATGGCTTTCCCATGAAAGCTATAACCAAGTTATAACCTAAGAATAGGGGGAAGGAGAAGATCAAGGTGGGGAAGGGGTGAGGATGGGCAGAGGGAGTGCGATTTGTGGGACTACAACGGCTGTGCATCTTACAAGGGTATATGTGAAACTTAGTAATTGTAGAATATAAATGTCTTAACCCAACAAGTAAGAAAATTCCAGGAAGACTATGTTAACTAGTGTGATGAAAATGTGTCAAACAGTCTATAAAACTAGTGTATTGTGCCCCATGATCTCATTAATGTACACAGGTATGATTTTATAATAATAAAACAAAAATGGTAGACCAATTTCTCTAATGAATAGTGATGCAAAAATATTCAATAAAATCCTAGCAAACAGAATCGAGCAATGCATCAAACAAATTAGACACCACAACCAAGTGGGTTTTATCCCAGATTCTCAAGGCTGGTTCAATATACATAAATCTATAAATATATCACATAAACAAAATAAAAAACCAAGACCGTATTATTCTCTCAATTGATGCAGAAAAAGATTTTGATAATATCCAGCATTTTTTAATGATCAGAACACTTAACAAAATAGGTACAGAAGGGACATTTCTTAAACAGATAGAGGCCATCTATAGCAAACCTCCAGCAAAATTATATTGAAATGGAGTTAAATTAAATTCATTTCCACTCATATTAGGAACCAGGCAAGGTTGCCCACTATCTCAACTGCTTTTTAACATTGAAACAGAAGTGTTAGCCATTGGAATTAGGAAGGGGAAGGCAATCAAGCGTATCCATATAGGGTCAGAGGAGATCAAACTTTCATTTTCACAAATGTTATGATTGTATACTTGGAAAACCCCAGGGACTCAACCACAAAACTCTTAGAAGTGATCAGGGAATACAGCATCTCAGGCTACAAAATCAATACTCACAAATCAGTAGCTTTCATATATACTAACAATAGTCAAGCTGAAAAAAACAGTCATGGACTCTATTCCCTTTACAGTAGTGCCAAAAAAATTAAATATCTGGGAATGTACCCAAACAAGGATGTGAAAGATCTCTATAAAGAGAACTATGAAAGTCTGAGAAAAGAAATGGTGGTGTATCTACACCATGGAAGATGCTACCTCAGTGCTCGATACAGATCTATTCAAAATTTCTCATTCATTCTGGTTAAGTTTAGGAAGGTGGCATACTTCCATGTATTCATACATTTCCTCCATATTTTCATATTTCTGAGAATACAGTTTTTTTATTGATCATTGAGGATTTTTTGTATTTCTGTGGTATCTGTTGTTATTTCCCCTTTATAATTTCTAACTGAAGTTATTAGACATCTTACTTTTCTGTTTCTGGTTTAGCCAAAAGTTTACCAATTTTATTAATATTTTTTTTCTTCTTGCTTTTATTTAACTCAAAATAACTAATAACATAAAAACATTTAAAAAATATCTCCAATGCTTGACTAGTCAGTTAATTTTGTTTGATAACACTTGATTATTTAGTCCTTGCTTGTTTCCAACATGTAATAACAGAATCTATCATAAAACATATCTTTAACAGTTTACAGTAGGGCTTAAACCTGTATATTTAGATCCAAATAAAAAAACATGATGTAGTTATTAGTTTCGATTTTAAATATTTTTTTTCCAGCACAGGAACTTATTAAAACTATTAACCATAAATAGGCTAGTTATTAATTGGTTTTTGATGAAATGCCCACATACAGCACATACAGTAGTATGTATGTGTGTACTCTTCCTTATTCAGATTATGAATGTCTCTATTCTGTACAGTGGAGTTATTTCATAAACATTTATGTACAGTAATTATATCCATAAGGTCAGTAAAAAGGAACTGATAAGGAAAATAACACACAATCCTGTGGCAATACTACCCACCTGATGAGTGCAGCCCCTCAAGGAAACCCAGGCAGGTGTCGCCCCACTGCTGGCCCTTCACTCCCCAGACTGGTGTCGCCCAGCTGCTGGCCCCTCACTCATTATCTTTTCACATCTTCCTCTCCCAGGGCAAACATCTTGCCAGGCTGACTATAATTCTAGTGTTCAAAGGTATGTGCTTTTAATACAAAATGGCCCCTAAACAAACACTAACAACTTCATCTGATCTTCAAATGAACAAAACATTCTTTTCATCCAATACTGGAGTGAAAACCGGCTGCAGTCATGGTACAGAATCCTGACGTGGTGCCTTTCTGGAGGGCTTTCCAGGGTCATCCTAACAGTCCATTCTACCTTGTGTGCTGACATCAGAAATTAATCTCCCTGGATATGATGCAAAACTCCACTGTAATGTAAACCACAGTGCTACAATGTTATCATTATAAGTTAATTTCCAGTTTAATTCCTTCCTCACATTCAGCATATTATGTTTCTGTAATGCTGTCCTGGTTCCGGTAGTTCAGAATGCTGCTATCACCTGCTGAGAAAACCTTACGGTGAAAAGATTAGTATGTCATTAAGATCTGAATGAAAAAGCTATCAAAGGTGATCAGTCTCAGTAGGATTCAGGATATGATTTTCAAGTAGCAAATAGTGCAAATGGAGTGGAGGGTGACTTTGTTTCATGACACCCAGTCCTCCCAGGTATCTACCGGGGCTTCCTTTTCGTGGGTTTCCAAATTGGCAGCTACATTCTACTTCTTAAACACTTGGCCTTCAACTGACCACCGCCCTGGTTCATTTTATGTTTTTAAAAGCACCATTCTAATGAAAAGTTCCCTGCACTGAATTAAGCTGGGACTGTGAATTTTACCACTATAGCTAGAGCTGTTATGTCATAGTTTAGGTTAATTTGGTAGGTATTGATTTCCTCAGCTGTGTCTTCGAAACTTGCCTCAGCTTCTTTTAGCCATGTAGGATTTCTACCTGGGCTGCAGATGTGGGTAAAATATCCCATGGGAGCACTCCCTTAATAACCTCATTTGGAAAATCGCTGGCTGCAGGCAAGACGTATGGATCCCTGAGGAACAGCAGCACGGGCTGGTGGGACAGTTTGCTTGTCTCCAGATTCTGTCTCATCAAAAGATCCACAACTTTCTGCCTTTGGTAGAGAGGGCGAGTGTCGCACGTTTAGAAAATCAAGAAACAGTTTGGGAAGTTCTTCATTTTCCAAAATGACAGCCTGTAAATATGTTTCCAAACCTTGTTGTTGCTGTTCCAACACTTTTGGAATCCAGCTCCTAACATGTTTTGAAGGAATTTCTGGAGTTCTTATACATTTCTTATGTTTTTTGTGCAAAGCATGAAATTCGCTGTACCTTTTTTTCAACAAAATGTTTTCTTCCATTCATTAGCACTTCTGTTTTAAACACCGTGTATCCCCGTTCCAGGTCACTCTCCTCATAGCGAAAGGATGGCATGTATACCTCCATGGCCGCTACGACCTGCCAGTGGAGGGCCAGCGCAGGGTGGTCTCTTGGCCATGGCTGCTGTTCCACCCCCCAATTTTATTAATCTTTTTTTAAAAAGAACAACTTTTTCTTTTTTTGATCTTCTGAATGATTCTTCTGCTTTCAGTTTTATTTAATTCTGTTCTTATTTTGGTTCTTTCTTCTTTGATCAACTTTTTATATTTGTTTATTTTTATTTGTTCATTGGTTCAGGTTCATTGAGCATTTAGATGACCTATTAGGTAGCTGACATGCTCTCTTTCTGCTTTCTTGATGAAGGCTTCTAATGCTATAAATTTCCCTCTTAGAACCACTTTTTCAATATCTCACATGTTTTGATTGCTTGTGTCTTCATTATTATTTTGTTCCAAAAATATGATGATTTACATTTTAATCTCATTTTTAACCCATCTATCATTCAGGCTAAGGTTATTATTTTCTATGACATTATTTGAGCTTAAAGATCTCTGTTGATGTTGAGTTCATCTTTTATTCCATGATGGTCCAAGAAGATACAAGGAATATTTTCTATTCTTTTTTTTTATTGTTGGGGATTCATTGAGGGAATATTTTCTATTCTTTAAAATTTGTTAAGGTTAGATTTGTGTCCTAAAATATGATCAGTTTTGGAGGATGATCCATGGGCTGATGAGAAGAATGTGTATTCAGTGTTTTTATTTATTTTTTATTTTTTTAAAACTGAGTTTCACTTTGTTGTCCTGGGTAGAGTGCCATGGCATGATAGCTGATAGAAACCTCAAACTTAAACACTTGTGTTCAAGCCATCCTTTTGCCTTAGCCTCCTGAGTAGCTGGGACTATAGACACCCACCACAACACTCAGCTATTTTTAAGATATGAGCTTTTGCTCTTGCTTAGGCTGGTCTCAATCTCCTGAGCTCAGGCAATCCATCCACCTCAACCTCCCAGAATGCTAGGATTAAAAGCATGAGGCACTCTGCACCCAGCCTGAGAATGTGTATTCAGTTTTATTAGGTTGAAATGATCTGCACATGTCTTTTAAGTCCATTTGTTCTAAAGTCAAATTTTAGTCCATTATTTATTTGTGTAGTTTTCTCTTGGAGAATCTATCGAGAACTTGCAAAGGGATGTTAAAATCTCTGCCTATTGCAATGCAAGAAGGTATCGTATAGTTTGATCCAGTAAGGTTTGTTTTATAAATCAAGGAGCATTCAGGTAGGGTACATAAATGTTAATTGTTGAAATCTCTTCATGTGAGTTTCCCTTGACAAATATGTTTTTCATTATTTTTATTGGTTTAAATCCAATTGTATTGAAATAAGATCATAACCCCTGCTTTTTTTTTTTCTGATTTCCATTTCAAGCCCTTTAGCTTGAGTCTTGTTTTATTTTTTGAGGTAAGTTGTGTTTTGGTGGCATTAGATACCTGACTTGACTTTTTGTATCTAGTCAGCCAGCTTGTGCCTCTTTAGAGGAAAAATTATGCCATTCACATTAATTGAGAGAATTTTTAGGTATGGTAGTCTTTAAACCCACTAAAATTTCCAAGGATATGAGAAAAGATATAGCATTGCTTAAGGAATTAAAAAAAAACTTTTGAGGAACTTTGAAATATAGTAGAGACTTTCTGTAATAGAGTTGAGCATTCAGAAGTAAGGATCTCAGAAATTAAAGACAAGTCTTTTGAACAACCTTATGCATTCAAAGAGGCTGAAAAAAAGGAGAAAAGAGAATAGTCCCTGAGGGAGTTATGAGATTATTCCAAAGGATCAAACATCCAAAATATAGGGATTTCAGAATAATTAGATGATCCTAAAGGCACAGATGCTCAACTCTAAGACATTATGGTGGAAAATTTCCTAGTCATTGCCATAGATACAGAAATTCAGATTGTATATAGTTTTAGAACCCCAGTACAACTCAATCCAAATAAACCATCTTCTAGACACATTGTAATTAACTTTATCAAAGTCAATATGAAGGTGAAAGTTCTGAAAGCAGGCACGTGAAGAAAAATATTACCTACAAAGGGAATAATATCAGGATAACCACAGAGCTTTCAGCTGAAACTTCTCAAGCCGGAAAAGGATGGTTATAGAACATCAACCTTCTAAAGCAAAACAACTTTCAATCCTGGATCCTGTATTTTGCTAAATGTAATTTCATATATGATAGATAAATTAAATACTTTACTGACATCTATATGTTAAAGAAATTTGCCATAACTAGACCATCTCTCCAGGAAATACTCAGACCCGTTTCTCATAACGATCAGCATGATGGTCTACCCCCATAGTAAACTTACCTAGAATTTAAAGATCAAAACCTAACTTCCACAATGGTAAAAGGGTTAAAAATATGCCCTGGACTGTTCATAAACAAGATAGCTAAAATTTCCATTTTCTTTTATTTATTTATTTATTTATTTATTTATTTTTATTAAATTATAGCTGTGTACATCAATATGATCATGGGCCACCATAAACTTGTTTCATAGAATATTTGACACATTTTCATCTCATTAGTTGACATAGCCCTCCTGGCATTTTCTTAGTTACTTTGCCAAGACATTTACATTCCACACTTGCCAAGGCTCACATGTACCCTTGTAAGATGCACCACTGGTGTGATCCTTTCAATCCCCCTACCTCTACCCACCTCCCCCCTCCCTCCCCACGCTTTCCCCCTTCCCCCTGTTCTTAGGTTGTAACTTGTCTCAAGAATGGAAGAAAAAATATCCAATGTATTCACCCCTACTATGAAACTAACTTAGGACCTTCACATGAAAATTTCCATTTCTAATTGGTAACTTTCAATGTATGGAAATGCAATTTACTATGGTTGTTGAGTTTGTGTTCTGCAACTTCGCTGAATTCATTTATTAGTTCCAACAGTTTTTGTGGAATCTTTAGGATTTCTACACAAACATCATTTGATATAACTTCATTCCTTCCTTCCAATTTGGAATCATTTTATTCTTTTACTTGACTAATTATTCAGGCTGGAATTATCAATGCTATTTTGAATAAAAATGGTGAAAGAAAGCATCCCTGTCTTGTTCCTGATCTTAGTATAAAAGCTTTCACTCTTTCACCATTGAATATAATATTAAATATGGGTTTTTTATTGATGGCCTTTACTATGTTGAAGTAGTTTCCTACTCTTCCCAGTTTGTTTTGTGTTCCTTATGAAAGGTCTTGAATTTGGCTAGATACTTTACTAAATCAATGAAGATGATATTTCACCTCCTTTGTTAGATATATTCCCAAGCATTTCATGTTCTTTGAAGGTACTTTGAAATATATTGTATCTTTGATTTGATTCTCAACTTGGCTGTTATTGGCATATACAAAGGCTATTGATGTGTAGACATTGATTTTATACCCTGAGGTATTACTGTATTTTTTGATCATTTCCATGAGTCTTATAGTGGATTCTCTGGCATTCTCTAAGTATAAGATTACAATCATCTGTGAAAAGCCAGAGTTTGACCTCCTCTGCTTCCAAATGGAAGTACTTTATATACTTCTCTGACCTGATTGCATTGGATACAACTTCCAGACTATGTTTAATAGTAGTGGTGATAGTGACCTTGTCTTCTTCCAGTTCTAAGTGTAAAAGCTTTCCGTTTAGCTCCACTCATTATTCCATTAGCTGTGGGTTTGTTGGATATAGCTTCAATCAGCTAAGAAAGATGCCATCTATGTCTATTTATTTCCTTAAGTTATTGTAAGAAAAGAATGCTAAATTTTGTCAAATGCTTTTTCTTCAACTATTAAGAGGATAATACGGTTTTTGCTTTTATTTCTATTAATATGATGTATTACATTTATAAATTTGTGTATGTTAAACCAACTTTGCATTCCTTGAATGAAGCCTACTTGATGATGATGAATGATGTTTTTTTATTAATTTTTTATTAAATCATAACTATGTACATTAATGCAATTATGGGGTACACTGTGCTAGTTTTATGTACATTCTGAAATACTTGCATTAAAATGGCTAATATAGCCTTCACAGCATTTTCTTAGTTATTGTGCTAAGACATTTATATTCTACACTTAGTAGATTCAACATGTACCCTTGTAAAATGTACCAAAGGTGTGGTCCCATCGATTACCCTCCCTCTCTCTCTCCCATCCTCCCTCCTTCCCTCCCCTCCCTCTCCCTTTTCCCCTTCTACTTGGGCTATAATTGGGTTATAGCTTTCATATGAAAGTTATAAATTGGTTTCATAGTAGGACTGAGTATATTGGATACTTTTTCTTCCATTCTTGAGGTATTTTGCTAAGAATAATATGTTCCAGCTCCATCCATGTAAACATAGAAGAGGTAAAGTCTCCATCTTTCTTTAAGGCTGCATAATATTCCATGGTGTACATATACCACAATGTATTAATCCATTCGTGGGTCGATGGACACTTGGGCTTCTTCCATTATTAGCAATTATGAATTGGGCTGCAATAAACATTCTAGTGCAAATATCTTTGTCATAACGTGATTTTTGGTCTTCTGGATATATACCTAGTAGAGGAATTGCAGGATCAAAAGCCAGGTCTGTTTTTAGATCACTAAGTGATGTCCAAACTTCTTTCCAAAAGGATGCATGTTAGTTGGCATTCCCACCAGCAGTGCAGAAGTGTTCCCTCTTCTCTACATCCATGCCAACATCTATGCTTATGGAATTTTGTGATGTGAGCTACTCTTACTGGAGTTAGATGTTATCTCAAAGTGGTTTTGATTTTCATTTCTCAGTCTGGGACCAGAATGCTTCTCATTGGAATTCTACCAAACCTTTAAAGAGGAACTAGTACCTATATTACATAACCTTTTCCAAAGCATAGGAAAAGAAGGAATACTTACTAACACATTCTATGAAGTAAATATCACCCTGATCCCCAAACCAGAAGAAGACCCAACAAGGAAAGAAAATTATAGACCAATAACTTTAATGAATATGGATGCAAAAATATGCAATAAGATCCTAGCAAACAGAATCCAGCAGTACATCAAATTACACACCATGACCAAGTTGGTTTTACCCCAGGGTCTTAAGGATGGTTCAATATACATAAATCTATAAATATAGTACATTGCATAAACAAAATAAAAAATAAAGATAACATGATTTTCTCAACAGATGAAGAAAAAGCTTTTGATAATATTCAGCGTCCTTTCATGATCAGAACACTTAAGAAAATTGACATCGAAAGGACATTTCTTAAACTGATAGAGGCCATCTACAGTAAACCTATGGCCAATATCATATTGAATGGAGTTAAATTGAAATCATTTCTACTCAGATCAGAAACAAGGCAAGATTTCCCACTGTGTCCACTGCTTTTTAACATTGTAATGGAAGTTTTAGCCATCACAATCAGGCAAGAAATGGTGATCAAGAGAATCCATATAGGGTCAGAGGACATCAAACTTACACTCTTCCTAGATGATATGATTGCATATCTGGAAAACCCCAGGGATTCAATAAAACTTTTAGAAGTTATTATGGCATATAGCAGTGTCTCAGGTTACAAAATCAATACTCACCAATCTGTAGCATTTATATATACTAACAATAGTCAAGCTGAAAAAACATACAAGGACTCTATTCCTTTCTCAGTAGTACCAAAGAAGATGAAATATTTGGGAGTTTACCTAACAAAGGATGTGACAGATTACTATAAAGATAACTATGAAACTCTGAGAAAAGAAATAGCTGAAGATGTTAACAAATGCAAAAACATACCATGCTCATGGCTGTAAAGAATCAACATTGTTAAAATATTCATACAACCCGAAGCAATGTACAATTTTAGTGCAATCCCTATTGAAGCACCAATGTCATACTTTAAAGACCTCGAAAAAATACTTACTTTTATATGGAATCAGAAAAAAACCTCGAATAGCCAAGACATTACTCAGAAATAAAAACAAAGCAGGAGGAATCACGCTACACCAGACCTTAGACTATACTATAAATCAATAGTGATGAAAACAGGATGGAACTGGCACAAACACAGAGAGGTAGATGTATGGAACAGAATAGAGAACCAAGAGATGAACCCAGCTACTTACTATCATTTGATTTTTCATAAGCCAATCAAAAACATTCAGTGGGGAAAAGACTCCCTATTTAACAAATGATACTGGGTGAACTGGCTGGTGACCTGTAGAAGACTGCAACTAGACCCGCACCTTTCACCATTAAGAAAGATAGATTCTCACTGGATAAAAGATTTAAAATTAAGACATGAAACTATAAAAATAGTAGAAGAAAGTGCAGGGAAAACACTTGAAGAAATTGGCCTGGGAGAATATTTTATGAGGAGGACCCCCCCGGACAATTGAAGCAACACCAAAAGTATATTACTGGGATCTCATCAAACTAAAAAGCTTCTGAACAGCCATGAACACACTACATAAAGAAAGTAGACATCCCTCAGAATGAGAGAAGATATTTGCAGGTTATGTCTCTGACAAAGTTTTAATAACCACAATCCACAGAGAACTGAAACACATTAGCAAGAAAAGAACAAGTAATAACATCTCAGGATGGGCAACAGACTTCAATAGAAACTTCTCTGAAGAAGACAGGCTCATGGCCTACAGACACATGAAAAACTGCTCGTAGTCCTTAATCATCAGAGATGAATGTTTTTTTTTTTAATGTGTAGATGCAATCTAATAACTAAGATTTTGTTCAGTATTTTTCAATCGATATTTGTTAGGGATATTTGTCTGTAGTTATCCTTTATTGTTTGATCCTTTCCTGGTTTTGGAATCAAGGTAATACTTAATTCACAGAAAGTGTTCAGGAAGGTTCATTCTTTCTCAATTTTTTTGGAATATTTTCTGCAGTGTACGTACAAGCTCATCTCTGAAGGTGTGATAGAATTCTGATGTGAAACCATCTGTTCCCAGGCTTTTATTTTCGTTGGAAGCTATTTTATTGTTTCTTAAATCTCAGTGCTTCATATTGGTCTATTCAAGAGATCTATTTCTTACTGATTAAGTCTAGAGAAGCAGTTCTCAACCTGTGGGTGACCCACAGGAACTGTATTAAAGGGCCACAACATTAGGAAGGTTGAGAACCACTGGTCTAGAGAGATGGTTTCAGGTATTCGTCCATTCCTTCTACCTTGTTAAATTTCTGGGCATAGAGGTTTTTATAATAGTCAAAAATATTCTATTCTGTGGTATTAGTTATTATTTACCACATTTCATTTTCAAATTAGGTTATTAAAGGTCTTACTATTCTGTTTCTAGTAAATATCTACAGCAGTTTATAGATCTTAATTATCTTTTTGAAGAACCAACATTTTGTTTCATTTATTTTCTGAATGATTGTTTTGTTTTTAATTTCAATAATTTTTTATTTAGTTGTGGTTAATTATTTTCTTGTGCTAGGTTTTGAATTGGATTTATCTTTCTTTTCCATTTCTTTAAGAGCATTCCTTACTTTTCATGTGCTCTCTTTCTGTTTTTCAGATATAGGCATCCAAATGTGATAAATTTCCCTCTTAGGACTATATTTGCAGTGTTCCTCCAGTTTTGGTAGCTTGTGTTTTCATTGTTCTTATTGGTTTATTAAGTTCATGATTCCTCTTTTGTTTTTTCCTTAACCCAAATGTCATTCAGTATAAGGTTGTTTCCATGCCTTTGTGTGGGGATGAAAAATTCTGTTAGAGTTGAATTCCACCTTTATTGCCTTGTAGTCTAAGAAGATACATGGTATCTTTTTAATACTTTTAATTTTGTTTGGGTTTGATTGGTGTCCTAGGATATTATCTATTTTGGCAATTGTTGATGAGAAGAACATACATTCCTTAACTTTGGGATTGTGTGTTCTCCATATGTGTATTGAGTACATTTATTCTAAGGTTGCATTTGAGTCCCCTGTATCTTCATTTAGTTTGTTTGTTTGTTTGTTTTTAAGGGATCAGTCAAGCTCTGTAAGAGGGGTGTTAAATTACCTAGTTATTATGGTGTTATAGGATACTATATTGCTCAGACTAATTAAGAATTGTTTCATAAGTCGGATCATTTAAGTTTGGTGCATAAATATTTAGAATTGAAATGTCCTCTTTTGAATGGCTCCCTTACCAATATGAAGTGTCAATATTTGTCTTTTTTTAGTTTAATTGCTTTAAAATTGCTTGTACCTGAAAATAAGATCATTACCCCTTCTTTTTTTGATTTTCTTTAGCCAGAAATACTGTTTTCCATCCCTTCACCTTGAATCTTGTTTTGTCCTTTAAGGAAAGATGTGTTTCCTGGAGGCAGAATATGGACGACTTCCTTTTTTATACAATAAGCTAGCCTGTGCCTATTCAGTAGGCAATTCAAGCCAGTTATATTTATTCAGAGTATTGATAATTGTGGTGGAGTTCTATTCGTATTATTTTGTGAAAGGCCCTTGCTTCATTTTATCTTTTACATCATTGTGGAAGCTATATTTTCTTCCTTTAGTTTCTGAGTGTTTACTTTTCTTCTGGTCCATTGTGGTTGTCAATGTGAAGAATAGGTCTTAGTATTTCCTTTAGAGCTGATCTTGTTGTCAATAATTTTCTCAATCTTTGCATATTTGTAAAATATTTGATTTCTCCATCAATTCTAAAGCTTATATTAGCAAGATTTAAATTCTGGGGTGAAAATTATTTTTTTTTATATAAGGTTAAAAGTATATTACCATCATCTTCTGGCTTGAAAATTTTCAATTGAGAATTCAACTGTCCCTCTATTGGATCTGCCCCTGTAGGTCAATTGGTGCTTGCTCATGGTTACATGTAGAATTCTCTCTTTTGTCTTGACTTTGGACAGTTCATGGCAATGTGTCCTGAAGAAGATCTTTCTGACTTGAGGTGATCTGGGATTCTATATACCTCTGAAAGGAGTGTGTTTTAGTCTTTGGCAATATTTGGGAAATTTACTTTTATGATATTCTCTAGTAGTGCTTCAATTTCTCTGGAGTATTCTTCTTCCCCATCTTGGATACCTATAATTCATATGTTAGAATTCTTCATGAAGTCCTATAATTCTCTGAGTGAATTACTGCTTTCTCTCTTCTTTTCTGCCTCTTTAACTGCCTCTGTTTTCTCAAGGGCTTTATCCTCTGAGATTACTTCTTCTCTATCGTCTAATATGTTACTGAAACTTTCTACTTCATCTTTAACTTTTCTGATTCACACCTTCAATTCCTTAAGGTCTTCCATATTCTTCCTATATTCTTAATATCTTTCATGCCTTATTTGGTTTTTGTTTTGGATTTCATTTTTGTTGTTTTCCACTTTCTCAGAAATTTCCTTCATTAATTTTACCATTCATCATTTAAATTCTCTTTCTGTAACTTTTATCATTTTTTATAGGTGGAATCCTCTGTGGTAGCTACCTCATGATTCCTTTGGGGGGTTGCTATGTTCTGTTTTTTCATGTTGCCAGAATTTTTCTGTTGGTCCCTCCTCATGAGTGTTTTCTTCTTGTCTGCTTCCTTCCCTATTTTTTTCCCACTTCCTTATTCTCTATAAATTACCAGGTATCTGTGCTTACGTATTGAAATGTCCTGTTGCTATAGGGACAAAAGGAAGAAAATAGTGAAGAGAAAGAGGGAGATGAAATAGAAAAGGCAGAACAAAAAGGGAGGAGGTAAAAATTAAATATCGACAAAAAGAAGAGATGGACATAAAGCAAGAGGCAGAAGTAATAGTGATTTTTAGGAGGGTGCTTTGACCCACAACCGCATTCTCAGCCTCTGGGTAGCTGGGATGGATGGGTGGGTCTCTCAATGTCAGGAGCTCCTTACCAGCCTGAGCAAAAACAAGTCTCCACCTCTACCAAATAGAGAAAAAAAAATAAAAAAATAAAAAAAACAGCAGTATGTCTAAATAGAGAGCTACCAATAACATCTTTCCAAAAACACAAGCTGGAAGGATCCCTACATTGGAGAAACATGGTCTCCTTGATCCAGGCCAATGCTGTGGCAACCCAGCTCAGGCCTCAGAATGAGTCTCTGTCTCATAAATGGAATGCAAATTGACATAGAATAAAACATATCAGAGAAAAGATAAAATAATAATAATGAAAGTATATAAAGAAAATTAAAAACTAAATTATATAAGATGTAAAAAAGGGGGATATATCTTAGTTGTTATGTGAAAAATTTATGTGGGAAAGATAAGTAGCAAAATATTTACAAAAAGAGAAAGAAAAGGAGATAAATGAAAAGGAAAGAAAGAATAAAAGACACAGAAAAACTGTAGCAAAAATTGAGCCCTAATTATTGGAGAAAGTAAAAATGGAAAAATAAAAATACAACAAAACAAAACCAACTAAACAAACAAACAAAAATCCTTAAGGGAGAAAATTGAGGAGAAAAGAGTAACAGGAGCTAAAAAAAATGTAGCAAAAATCAAGCCCCAACTACTGAAGAAGGAAATAATGAAAAAGTAGAAATACAAAATCAAAAATGAAAAATCTATGGGAAAAGTTGGAAAAAAAGGAAAAGAATATATATATTGCCATATATTGCCTGGGCAACAAGTGATGTTCTGGGTTATGAGATGTCAATCACTATGCTGATTTTGTTGTATAAGGTAGAGATAGAAAGCTACAATCTTGCCAAAGAGAACTGGTCTCATCTTCTTGATTACTTTGCCCTTGGTCCCTGCGAGGATGGGAGCCTGAAGCTCTCCTCAGCCTACTTAAGAGACATGCCTCAATCTTTCCACCAGGTCCCTTGGCCACTCAATGACTTTCCTAGGAATCTGTGTTTCACTCAGTTCTCCCCACTGGTGGCTTCCCACCTCAGCAGGAGCAGATTTCTTTATAAACCATAGATCACTCATGAATCTTGCCTTCACTGTTAGTATGACAACCATGGTTTGTGTGTAGTGAAGGTTTACTGTGCTTTCTTGGACCCCAATACCTGGCTTGCATAGCATTACCACACATTCCTGTGACTCAGCTGATCACCTGGCAGCTCGACCTAGCCAGGGATGCATGTAGCTTTGCAGTGGCATTGGCAGTAGTGGCGGTGAACATAGAAGCAGCTAGGATCCTGGGATACCAACAGTTCCCGGAGAGTGTGTCCCTCATCTTACAGGAGGAGAGGAGGTCCCATGTGGGGCAGAGCTGGGCGGCTGGACAGGCAGAGACAGCAGCTACTTGTGGCTTTGGTCATACAGCTTGAATTTTCTCCTTAATTTCGACTTCTGCTCAGTTGATAATTACGTTTTATATGTTCTGTTTGCTACGAATCTTCCTGGTGTTGGCTGACTATCTTGTATCTGGATATCTGAATCTCAGGGGATACCAGGGAATTTCTCCTCAATAATTCCTTCAAATAAGCTTTCCACATTTTTTTTTGCTTCCATGTTTCTTCTCCATCTGGGATATCTGTGATTCATATATTGGTTAATTTTACATAGTCCCATATTTCTCTAAGTAATTGTTTATTCTTCTATAATTGTTTTCCTGCATCTTTGATTAACTGGGCTAGATTAACAAAGCCTAGTGAAGCTTTGTCTTCAAGCTGATATTCTTTATCCTTTTTGGTCTTGTCTGTTGTTGAAGCTTTCAGCTGTATTTTCAAGGTTCCTGAATGACTCTTTAATTTCTTGAAGTGTTAATATGGCCTTACTTATCTATCCCTTTAGTGACTTTGTATTTTTTTTTTGACAGATTCTCACTATGTTGCCTTTGTAGAGTGCTGTGGCATCACAGCTTACAGCAACCTTCAACACTTGGGCTTAAGAAATTCTCTTGCCTTAGCCTCCCAAGTGGCTGGAACTATAGGTTCCTACCACAATGGCTAGCTATTTTTTGGTTGCAGTCGTCATTTTTGTTTAGCTGGCTTGGGATGAGTTTGAACCCGCCAGCCTCAGTACATGTGGCTGGCACTGCAACCACTGTGCTACAGGTGACCAGCCTGTACATTTTTTTCATTAATGTCCTGAAATATTACTTTTTAAATCTTCTTGGAAAATAGCAGGGAGGCCGAGCATGATGGCGGACAGGACAGATGTGTACCCACCTCTCCATCAGTTGAGAGGAAAGGGGGTCTGGACCTTCCCTGTGTGTGGATTATTGGAGTGGACAGACAGCTGGAGACGCACAGCGAACTGGCAGATTGCTATATATGAGGGGTAATTTAAAACCACAGACTCTGTTGTAGAGATTCTTCCCTGCTCAGCTGTGCTGGCCAGCAGGCCCCTCCCCTACAGAGGTCAGCAGCTTGTAAATGCTGACAAAACCCAATTGACAAATATGTATTCCTGAACTGAGGGAGGCATCCGAAAGGAGAGCCACTCAAAACCACGGGGAGCTGGGCAACCTGTTGGACAATTGAAGGGAAGGGATACTGCCCGGGAAACAGACATTTGGAACTACCCAAAAGGGTGGGCACCTTTCCCCCAGGTGTTGGAGGGGGCTGGCAGTTCAGGCTGTGCAGCAAACGGGTGGGTGCTGATCCAAAAGGGAAATTCTGAACCATAAAACTCAGAATAAGGTCCACAAACGTTCCAACCATGGGAACCGGCTACAGCCGCAAAAGCCACGGACCCTGCTTCAGCCCCGGGAACCAGCTACAGCCGCTAAAGCCAAAAAACCGCCAGCAACCGCGCACCCAGCACCACTCTCCCCACAGCCGATTGCAGTCGCCAGTTTGCAGGAGAACCTGGGAACAGAGTGGAAAGACTTAAGAAGCGTGGACACCTGCACTGAGTGGGAAGGTCGGTCACAAGTGCTGTCTGGAAAAGAACAGCCGAGGTTACACAATTCTTAGGCAACAAACTTTTATAGAAATTCCAAAATGGCGATCGGCCATGGAAGGTGGTTACCATGGTAACAGTATAAACTGTAAATCAGGTATAAGCCTCAGAACCACTCACAGCGCCACCTGGTGTCCAGAAAGTATATTGCGGTATGAATATATTCCTACCAAAGTTGATCCCTACAGAAGACATATAGATGTATATAGGTATATTTCTACACACAAGAATATTTTTGTAGTTGGTGCCTTGTTTTTGTTTTATTTTGTTTTGTTTTTTGGGGTTTTTTTTTGTTTTGTTTTGTTTTGTTCTGTTTTTTCCTCACCATTTCCTTGGAGGAGCTTTCGATAATTTTTTATTATTACTTTTTCTATAGATATATTTTTTATTTCTCTGTTTTATAATTTTAATTTATTCTTTATTCTCTTTTAACGTTTCTACTAACATCACTTTTCTCTCTCTTTTTTATTTCCTTCAATCATTTTATGATTATCTCTATTTTTATTGTACTTCTTTTTATATTGCTATTGTCGTGAGTGTTACCTGTTTGTCTATGTGTTTCCATCTTTTTCTGTATCTATGGGCCCATGTGCCTGCTAACATTTGTATCTGTTTATTTGTTCATTTGGTCTCAATGAGCTTGGTGTTACGACCTGCAACTCTGAGCTCCCAGCAATCCCACCCACTCTCACTCCGTGATCTGGAGACCTGCCCCCGGGGAGTCCAGATTCTTGTGTGAACTCTCAAGAGGTGTAGACAGGACGTGGACTGCAGGTGGCCGTTGCTGATTCTGCAGCACAGGAGTGAGAAGATGACGGTTGGCTAAGAGGGAATCACACTGCAGAAGTGGTGCCCCGAGGTGCAGAGCAACAGCCGTCTTCAGCAAAAACAAGGCCCACCTCCAGATATTCCATAGCCTCTCCTCCTGTCTCCCTGGGCAACCAGATGAGGCCAAGCATCTTCTCAGATGGCAACTACCATGGAACAGACCTGAGACTGAAACACAGGCCCCGTGTGTAAAGGGTTTGCCTGAGGCAGCTGACCTGGGTGGAACACAAGGACTAGAAAACACACCCACAGAGCCAGGAAACTCCCAGGGTGGGGCTGATGCAGAGAACCGCTTTACTGAGCCTAAGACTCACCTGGCCCTCAGCGGATCACCAGCCTATAGACAAAGGAGGCCAAGAGGCTACAGCTGTCAAGTAATCGTGCTGGGAATACAAACCCACAGGAGTAAAGACAGGGACTGAGGCACAGGTTCTGGGAACTCATATCAGCCTCTCCTCTGCAGAGGAATCTAGCAGGGTCAGAAAAAAACTCCCACAGGGTTGTTCCATTCACCCAGTAATATAAACTAAGAGAGGGGCTAGAACTGAGGGAACACCTCCAGCCTCCATCAAGTGCCTGAGGTTGACAGGCCACACCACTCCCTACTGGATAAAGACAGAGAGTAGACACAGACTACCCTGTCACTTAGGCAGGTACAAACCTCTCGAGTATCTGCTTACTGCAGACAACTGACTGGGTCACACCCATGAGGGGATAGCAGCAACTGGGCATGACAGAGCTTCAAAATGGGGAAGGAGGCATCAACCTTCCCAGACTGATCTATTTACTGGGAGGCTCCTCCTGACTCTACACAGCACTGGAGCAAGCCATATTACAGCAGTCACCAGACCCCTGTGATCAAGTTCCCAGGGACCTCTTGAACTCTCACACCCAAGACAGCTGCTGACTGAGACAATTGATTTGGACCTTTTAAAATGAGCCACTTACCTGGGGACTATCCAGGTGGTGCCCTGGGTGTGTGGTAGTAGGAAGGTTTGATTTCCCTTTTCCATTTTTTGCCTGTGGTGGGTGGGGTGACTTAATTGCTGGTATTTCTCCACAGCTGAGACTACAACCCAGAGTTACTGTTTCACTAGGGTCAAACAGAAACCAGCTGAAAACAAGGCAGAACCACTTAGCCCCACCACACCAGACAGGGCCCCAGTTTCTCAGGCCACAGCACTGCATGGGTCCCCAACAAAACACCAGGAGAGAAATCAAAGGGAGTAAAACAATCATGGGGCATAATCAGCAGAAAAACTCTGGTAACATGAATAACCAGAATAGATCAACCCCCTCAAGGAAAGATATGGCAAATGTAATTGAAGATCCCATTCACAAACACCTGGCTGACACCTGGCTGAGATGTCAGAAATAGAATTCAGAATTTGGATGGCAAACAAGATTAATAAAAATGGAACTAGGAATTCGAGGAGAAATTCAAAAGCTGTCTTAAGAATTTAACGAATTTAAAGACAAAACCACCAAAGACTTAGACACACTGAAGCAAGAATTTGCAGCCCTCAAAGATATGAAAAATACAGTAGAATCCCTAAGCAACAGAATGGACCAAACAGAAGAAAGAATTTCTGACATTGAAGATAAAGCCTTTGAATGCTCCCAAACTCTCAAAGAGGAAGAGAAATGGAGAGCAAAAATGGATCATTCTCTCAGAGAGCTGTGCGATAACACGAAGAAGGCAAATATCCAACTCATAGGAATTCTTGAAACAGATGAAGTGGCCTCACTGGGCACAGAGGCCCTTCTGCATGAAATTATGAAATAGAATTTTCCAGACATGACTAGAGAACCTAAATTCAGATAGCAGATAGCTTCAGAACCCCAGCATGACTCAACCCCAATAAGACATCCCCCAGGCATATCATAATTAACTTCACTAAAGTTAATATGAAGGAGAAAATTCTCAAAGCGGCCAGGCGAACGAAAACTATTACCTTCAAAGGGAAGAACATTAGAATGACTGCAGATCTCTCTGCTGAAACTTTTCAAGCCAGAAGAGCGTGGTCATCAACGTTTAATCTCCTAAAGCAAAATAACTTTCAACCCCGGATCTTGTATCCAGCTAAACTGAATTTCATTTATGATGGAGAAATTAAATACTTTAATGACATACATATGCTGCAGAAATTTGCCGTAACCAAACCAGCAGTTCAGGATATTCTCAGACCTATCCTCCATAATGCCCAACTCAATCTTCTACTACAAAAGTAAACTCACTCAGAAACTTCTGATCAAACTCCAACTTCCACAATGGTGAAAGGATTAAAAATGCCCACTGGACTTTCGAAAAACTCAATACCCAAAATTTGACCAAACTTATCAATAGTCTCCAATAATGTGAATTGCTTAAACTGCCCTCTAAAGAGACATAGGTTAGCTGACTGGATACAAAAACTCAGGCCAGATATTTGTTGCATACAAGAGTCACATCTTAACTTAAAAGACAAATACAGACTCGGGGTGAAAGGATGGTCATCCATATTTCAGGCAAATGGTAACCAGAAAAAAGCAGGTGTTGCAATTTTATTTGTGGATACAATAGGCTTTAAGCCAACAAAAGTAAGGAAGGACAAGAATGGTCACTTCATATTTGTTAAGGGTAATACTCAATATGATGAGATTTCAATTATTAATATCTATGCACCCAACCAGAATGCACCTCAATTTATAAGAGAATCTCTAACAGACATGAGCAACTTGATTTCCTCCAACTCCATAGTAGTCAGAGATTTTAACACCCCTTTGGCAGTGATGGATCGATCCTCCAGCAAAAAGCTGAGTAAAGAAATTCTAGATTTAAATCTAACCATCCAGCATTTAGATTTAGCAGACATCTACAGAACATTTCATCCCAACAAAACTGAATATGCATACTTCTCATCAGCCCATGGAACTTACTCCAAAATCGATCACATCTTAGGTCACAAGTCTAACCTCAGTAAGTTTAAAGGAATAGAAATAATTCCATGCATCTTCTCGGACCATCATGGAATAAAACTTGATCTGAGTAACAATAGGAATCTGCATACTCAGACAAAAACATGGAAGTTAAATAACCTTATGCTGAATGATAGCTGGGTCAGAGATGAGATCAAGAAGGAAAATGCCAAATTCTTGGAACAAAACGACAATGAAGATATGAACTATCAGAACCTCCTAGACACTGCAAAGGCAGTTCTAAGAGGGAAATTTGTAGCACTGCAAGCCTTCCTCAGGAGAATGGAAAGAGATGAAGTTACCAACTTAATGGGACATCTCAAGCAACTGGAAATGGAAGAACACTCCAACCCCAAACCCAGTAGAAGAAAAGAAATATCCAAAATCAGAGCAGAACTAAATGAAATTGAAAACCAAAGAATAATACAACAGATCAATAAATCAAGAAGTTTTTTCAACTTTCAGAATAAGTGACAGCATTTTTAATTTGCTCTAAGGATTCTTCAATGTATGACAGCAATCTTAAACTCAAGGGAACTACTTTATTACCTCTATGCCCTTCATGAATCATTAAAATGATAGTCATATAAAACCTTTTATGAAACCAGTAAATAATTTTTTTTCTTTTATTTATTCATGTATTTATTTTTTTATTGAAGTTGAAAAGATACAAATACAGAAGTCACATTCTGCATCTGTGGCAGTCTTCTGTTTTCCTTTTTTGTTGTTGTTGAATCATAGTTGTGTGCATTAATGCCATCATGGGGTACAATGTGCTGGTTTTATATACAATTTGAAACTGGTTAACATAGCCTTCGTGGCAGGTGAAACTTTTTATTTTTTTTATTGTTTGGGATTCATTGAAGATACAAAGAATTAGGTTACACTGATTGCATTTGTTATGTAAAGTCTCTTCTTTTTTCTTTTTTCTTTTTGAGGCAGAGTCTCAGTTTGTCACCATGGTAGAGTGCCATGGTGTCACAGCTCACAGCAATCTCAAACTCTTGGGCTCAAGCAATCCTCTTGCCTCAGCCTGCTGAGTAGCTGAGACTACAAGCACCGGCCACAATGCCCAGCTAGTTTTTCTATTTTTAGTAGAGACAGGGTCACACTCTTACTCAGGCTGATCTTGAACTCATGAGCTCAAGTGATCCACCCACTTCTACCTCCCAGAGTGCTAGGTTACAGGCATGAGACACTGCTACTATAGATCTCCCCTTTCTTCACTCTCCCTCTCTTTTTTTCTCCTTTTTAAAATTCTTCCTATCATGTAGGTAAAGGTATATTTTTAATCTTATAAAAATATTTTTATTTTTAAAAATTTTACATAACAATTTGTTCATTTAAAAATGATACTGATATTTATAGGATATGAATCTGACAAAGGGTTGATAAGTAGAATCCACAGAGAACCCAAATCAGTTAATAAAAAAGAGCAAACAATCCCATCTACCAATGCGCAATAGATATGAACAGAACCTTCTCTCAGAAAGACAGATGAATGGGTAACAAATATTTGAAAAAATTTTCATCATCCCTAATCATCAGAGAAATGCAAATCAAAACCACCCTGAAATTTAACCTAACTACAGTGAAAACACCCCACATCACAAAGTTTCCAAAGCTGCAGATGCTGGTGTGGATGTGGAGAGAAGGGAACACTTTTACACTGTTGACAGGACTGAAAACTAATACAATCTTTTCTGGAAGGAAGTATAGGAATCCTCAAAGAATTCCCATTAGATCTCCCATTTGATCCTGCAATCCCATTAACCCTAACCCAGTAGAAAGAAATCATTTTCTCATAAGAACATTTGCACTAGCCTATTTACTGCATCCCAATTTGCAATCATCAAGAGGTGGTAACAACCTAAATGCCCAGCAACCCAGGAATGAATTAACAAGCTGTGGTATATGTATAACATGGAAAACTATTCAGCCATTAAAAAAGAAGCAGACTTTACATCTTTTGTATTAACTTGGATTGTTTTGGAACACATTATTCTTAGTAAAGTATAACAAGAATAAAGAAGCAAGAATCCAATAAAAAAAAGAAGTTTTTTGAAAAAGTCAACAAAATAGATAAACCGTTGGCAAACCTAATCAGTAAAAAATAGAGTAAAATCTCTAATCTCATCAATAAGAAACAACAAAGACAAAATAACAACAGACTCCTCAGAAATCAAAAAAAATCCTTAATGAATATTATAAGGAACTTTACTCTCAGAAATATGAAAATCTGAAGGAAATTGACCGTTACTTGGAAGCACGTCACCTTCCAAGACTTAACCAGAATCAAGTGGAAATGTTGAACAGGCCCATATCAAGTTCGTAAATAAAATCAACCATACAAAATCTCCCCCAAAAGAAAAGCCTGGGACCAGATGGTTTTACGTCAGAATTCTACCAAACCTTTAAAGAGGAATTAGTACCTACATTACTCAACCTGTTCCAAAATGTAGAAAAAAAGGAAGACTACCTAACAAGTTCTATGAAGCAAACATCACCCTAATCCCCAAACCTGAAAAAGACCCAACAAGAACAAAAAAATTATAGACCAATATCACTAATGAATACAGATGCAAAAATATTCAACAAGACCTTAAAAAACAGAATCCAGCAACATATCAAAAAAATCATACATCATGACCAAGTCGGTTTTATCCCAGTGTCTCAAGGCTGATTCAATATATGTAAATCTATAAATGTAATTCAGCACATAAACAAATTAAAAAACAAAGACCATATGATTCTCTCAATCAATGCAGAAAAAGCTCTTGATAACATCCAACATCCCTTCATGATCAGAACACTCAAGAAAACTGGTATAGAAGGGACATTTCTTAAATTGATAGAGGCCATCTACAGGAAACCCACAGCCAATATCATATTGAATGGAGTTAAATTGGGATCATTTCCACTCAGATCAGGAACCAGAAAAGGCTGCCCATTGTCTCCATTGCTTTTTAAAATTGTAATGGAAGATTTAGCCACCGCAATTAGGGAAGAAAAGGCGATCAAGGGTAAACACATAGGGTCAGAAGAGATCAAACTTTCGCACTTTGCAGATGATATGATTGTATATCTGGAAAACACTAGGGACTCTACTACAAAACTCTTAGAAGTGATCAAGGAATACAGCAGCGTCTCAGGTTACAAAATCAACATTCATAAATCGGTAGCAACAGTCATATATATAACATGACTTTATATATAACAACAACAGTCAAGTTGAAAAAACAATTAAGGACTCTATCCCATTCACAATAGTGCCAAAGAAGATGAAATATTTAGAAGCTTATCTAACAAAGGACGTGAAAGATCTATATAAAGAGAACTATGAAACTCTAAGAAAAGAGATAGCTGAGAATGTTATCAAATGGAAAAATATACCATGCTCATGGTTGGGAAGAATCAACATTGTTAAAATGTCCATACTACCCAAAGCAATATATAATTTCAACGCAATCCCCATTAAAGCTCTACTGTCATACTTTAAAGATCTTGAAAAAACAATACTTTTTTTTATATGGAATCAGAAAAAACCGCGAATAGTGAAGACATTACTCAAAAATAAAAACAAAGCAGGAGGAATCACGCTACCAAAACTCAGACTATACTACAAATCGATAGTGATCAAAACTTCATGGTACTGGCATATACACAGAGAAGTAGATGTCTGGAACAGAATAGAGAACCAAGAGATGAATCCAGCTACTTACCGTTATTTAATCTTTGACAAGCCAATTAAAAACATTCAATGGGAAAAATATTCCCTATTTAACAAATGGTGCTGGGTGAACTGGCTGGCAACCTGTAGAAGACTGAAACTGGACTCACACCTTTCACCATTAACCAAGATTGACTATCATTGGATTAAAGATTTAAACTTAAGACATGAAACTATAAAAATACTAGAAGAGAGTGCGGGGAAAACCCTTGAAGAAATTGGGTTGGGCGAGTTTTTTATGAGAAGGACCCCCCGGGCAATTGAAGCTGCTTCACAAATACACTACTGGGACCTGATCAAACTAAAATGCTTGTGCACAGCCAAGAACACAGTAAGTAAAGCAGGCAAACAGCCCTCAGAATGGGAGAAGATATTTGCAGGTTATATCTCCGACAAAGGTTTAATAACCAGAATCCACAGAGAATTCAAACGCATTAGCAAGAAAAGAACAAGGGATCTCATCGCAGGCTTGGCAAGGGACTTGAAGTGAAACTTCTCTGAAGAAGACAGGTGCACGGCCTTCAGACATATGAAAAATTGCTCATCATATTTAATCATCAGAGAAATGCAAATCAAAAGTACTTTGAGATATCATCTAACTCCAGTAAGACTAGCCTATAGCACAAAATCCCAAGACCAGAGATGTTGGCATGGATGTGAAGAAAAGGAAACACTTTTGCACTGCTGGTGGAATTGCAAATTAATACATTCCTTTTGGAAAGAGATATGAAGAACACTTAGAGATCTAAAAATAGACCTGCCATTCAATCCTGTGATTCCTCTACTGGGCATATACGCAGAAGACCAAGAATCAAATCATAGTAAAGATATTTGTACCAGAATGTTTATTGCAGCCCTACTCATAATTGCTAAGTCATGGAATAAGCCCAAATGCCCATCGATCCACGAATGGATCAATAAATTGTGGTATATGTACACCATGGAATACTAGGCAGCCTTAAAGAAAGATGGAGACCTTACCTCTTTCATGTTTATATGGATGGAGCTGAAACATATTCTTCTTAGTAAAGTGTCTCAAGAATGGAAGAAAAAGTACCCAATGTACTCACCCTTATTATAAAACTAATCTAGGACCTTCACATGAAAGCTATAATCCAGGTACAAGTTAAGAATAGGGAGAAGGGGGAAAGGGAGAAGAGGGAGGGGGGAGGTAGGTGGAGGGAGGGGTATTAATGGGATTACACTTGTGGTGCATCTTCCAAGGGTATATGTGAATCTTAGTAAATGAGGAATTTAAAGGTCTTAGCAAAATAACTAAGAAAATGCCAGGAAGTCTATATTAACTAGAATGATGAAAATGTGTCAAACGGTCTATGAACCAAGTGTATGAATGTACACAGCTATGATTTAATAAAAATAAAATAAAAATAAAAAATAAATCTTCTTTGTGTTTGCTTTCAACTTTCTCTTCAATTCTATTTATCTTATTTTCCATTCATATTCTGAATTTCATTTCTGACATTTCAACAATTTCCTTTTGATTGGGATATGTTTCTGTAGGCCTATTGTGGTCCTTTGCAGTAATCCCTTTTACAAATTCTCTTATTTAGTGATAAGAATGAGAGGTCCCTGTGACCTATGTCAGAAGATTGATTCTATAATAGAGGGGCAGATGTATCATGATCTTGTAATAGAGCTGTTCTGCATTCTGCCTTGTTCCATTCCTTTGTGGTTGTCACAGTCCAAGCTGGTGTTGGATGGTCTTCATTGGAAGTAGTGAGTTGATCCCTATGTCTCTCTTGGAAGCTCAAGTAGGGGACCGGTGTATCCATTTCCATGGAGGTAGTCATTGTGGGATATTGCTCTGCCTGGATTATCCCATGGCAGTGGCAGTGACTTCTTTGTGAGACTATCAGGTGTCAGGGTTGCATGTATTTACTCCACTAAGTATAATGGTGGTACACAGTGGGTGGGTGCTTGTGGCTAGCGAGACAATGGTAGAAAGCTAGACTACAGATATATCAAAGCACAATACCATGGGAGCATGGACCAGTAGCTGGAATGCAGGGTTAGGGTATGTGGCCTGCTGCCAGCATGTAAGTCTGCAGGGACACAGGATAAACATAGTGCACTCGGACAGTTGGCTTCTTCTGCTGGTTGTTGCATAGAGCTGTAGAGGCATTGGTTACTGGCTGGTGCAAAAGGCCAGGAGGCATGGCCCTCTTCAAAGTCAGAGAACTGGGGGATATGACTTGTCACCAGCACAGAACAGCACAGAATGTGGCACACTGTACAACATTGGGGTCTCTATGTGGCTTACTGTTCCACAGACAGGAGTGGAGATTGTTGCCTACTACACAATGTGAAGGTAGGTCTCCAGGGGGCATGAACCTCTCTGTGATGCCCAAAGTCAGGGGACTTGCTCGTCTGCTTGGCATGAGGGTCCAAAGGGACATGGTCCACCATCCAGTATGCTGGTCTTCAGAGGTAAGAACCTCTACCTAGCACAAAGGTTTACAAGGGCATGGACCTCAATTCAGTGGCACATGGTGTTGGGGTGCTTCTTCTCCTCGTTGTTGTGCAGGGCCACATGGGCTGGGATACAAGATTGCTGAGGCTGTCTATTCACACCGGTACTGCTGGAATTTCCATTGTCAGATATCTTGATTGGTATTGTAGCCCACCATGGTTGAGTTGCCTAGCTCCCAGTCATGGGCGTGCAAGAGCATTTTCTCTCCCCTGCTCTCTTCCTAGCCTGGCAAGGGGCAATGAGAAGGCAGATCAAGTGCAGCTAATCCATGGGTAAACCAGATTGTTCAGATCTGAGAGCTCAAAGTGGTGTCAAATTCAGCAACTTAGGAAGAGATGTCAGCAGGTCCTTACTGAACATGCTCCATAATGTAACTTATTTGTATAGTCTCAAAGAAGTTCCCTGATCAGTATGGAGGCCTTCTTTTGTGGTGAGGGGCCATCACAGAGCAGGTTACAATGTACATGGAGAGAATATGGGTTCCTTTGATTCTCTTTTTATTCCTTCCCGATGCGTAAGCATCTCCCCGAGGTACCTTCCAATCTTGGTGAGTGGATCTTTCCATCTTCTTTTCACTCTGAATGTCCCCTGTCACTTCTTGAATTATTTACAAATGCTCTCTCCAAGAAGGTTCACTGCAGGCAGGCATCTACTTGCAACGTTCTATCTTTGCTTTCAGAGTGGTATGTGTAGTCTGCTTCTAATCTGCCATTTTGGTTCTCATCTCTCTCAATAATAGTCATCTTAATTGGTGTGAAGTGATACTACATTGTGCTTTTAATTTAAATTTTCCTGATGACTGAAAATCCTGAGCATATTTTCAAGTACCTTTTCATCATTTTTAAATCTTTTTAGTAAAAACGTCTATTCAAGGTGTTTGCTTATTTTTCAGTTGTGTAGGTTTTATTGCTATTGATTTATATAAGTTCCTTATTTATTTATTTATTTTTATTAAATCATAACTGTATACATTGATATGATCATGGGGCATCATACACTCGCTTCATAAACCATTTGACAGATTTTTATCACAGTGGTTAACATAGCATTTCCAGCGTTATCTCAGTTACTGTGCCAAAACATTTACATTCCACACTTACAAAGTTTCGCAAATACCCCTGTAATATGCACCACAGGTGTGATCCCACCGATCCCCCTCCCTCTACCCACCACCACCCCCTCTTTCCCACTTCCCCCTATTGTTAAGTTGTAGCTGGGTTATAGCTTTCATGTGAGAGTCCCAAATTAGTTTCATAGTAGGGCTGTGTACATTGGGTACTTTTTCTTCCATTCTTGGGATACGTTACTAAGAAGAATATGTTCCAGCTCCATCCATGTAAACATGAAAGAGGTAAAGTCTCCATCTTTCTTTAAGGCTGCATAGTATTCCGTGGTAAACATATACCACAATTTATTAATCCATTCGTGGATCGATGGGCACTTGGGCTTTTTCCATGACTTAGCTATTATGAATTGGGCTGCAACAAACATTCTGGTACAAATATATTTGTTATGTTGTGATTTTTGGTCTTCTGGGTATATGCCCAGCAGAGGAATTACAGGATTGAATGGCAGATCTATTTTTAGATCTCTGAGTGTTCTCCATATATCTTTCCAAAAGGAATGTATTAATTTGCATTCCCACCAGCAGTGCAGAAGTGTTCCCTTTTCTCCGCATCCACGCCAACATCTCTGGTCTTGAGATTTTGTGATATAGGCTAGTCTCACTGGGGTTAGATGATATCTCAAAGTAGTTTTGATTTGCATTTCTCTGATGATTAAAGATGATGAGCATTTTTTCATATGTCTGAAGGCCGTGCGCCTGTCTTCTTCAGAGAAGTTTCTCTTCAAATCCCTTCCCCAGCCTGCAATGGGATCCCTTGTTTTTTTCTTGCTAATGCGTTTGCGTTCTCTGTGGATTCTGGTTATTAAACCTTTGTCAGAGATATACCCTGCAAATATCTTCTCCCATTCTGAGGGCTGTCTGCTTGCTTTGTTTACTGTGTTCTTAGCTGTGCAGAAGCTTTTTAGTTTGATCAAGTCCCAGTAGTGTATTTTTGAAGCTGCTTCAATTGCCCGGGGGGTTCTCCTCATGAAATACTCACCCAGACCAATTTCTTCAAGGGTTTTCCCTGCATTCTCCTCTAGTATTTTTATAGTTTCATGTTTTAAGTTTAAATCTTTAATCCAATGAGAGTCTATCTTAGTTAATGGTGAAAGGTGTGGGTCCAATTTCAGTCTTCTGCAGGTTGCCAGCCAGTTCACCCAGCACCATTTGTTAAATAGGGAATCTTTTCCCCGCTGAATGTTTTTAATTGGCTTGTCAAAAATCAAATAGCGGTAAGTAGCTGGATTCATCTCTTGGTTCTCTATTCTGTTCCAGATATCTACTTCTCTGTCTTTGTGCCAAAACCATGCTGTTTTGATCACTATCGATTTGTAGTAAAGTCTGAGGTCTGGTAGTGTGATTCCTCCTGTTTTGTTCTTATTTCTGAGTAATGTCTTGGCTATTCAAGGTTTTTTCTGATTCCATATAAAACGAAGTAATGTTTTTTCAAGATCCTTAAAATATGACAGTGGAGCATTAATAGGGAGTGCATTGAAATTATATATTGCTTTGGGTATTATGGACATTTTGATAATGTTGATTCTTCCCAGCCATGAGCATGGTATGTTTTTCCATTTGTTAACATTTTCAGCTATTTCTTTTCTTAGAGTTTCATAGTTTTCTTTATAGAGATCTTTCACGTCTTTTGTTAGGTAAATTCCCAAATATTTCATCTTCTTTGGCACTACTGTGAATGGGATAGAGTCCTTAACTGCTTTTTCAATTTGACTGTTGTTGGTGTATATAAAGGCTACCGATTTATGAATGTTGATTTTGTAACCTGAGACGCTCCTGTATTCCTTGATCACTTCTAGGAGTTTTGTAGTAGAGTCCCTAGTGTTTTCCAGATACACAATCATATCATCTGCGAAGAGCGAAAGTTTGATCTCTTCTGACCCTATATGGATACCCTTGATCGCCTTTTCTTCCCTAATTGCGGTGGCTAAAACTTCCATTACAATGTTGAAAAGCAATGGAGACAATGGGCAGCCTTGTCTGGTTCCTGATCTGAGTGGAAATGATTCCAATTTAACTCCATTCAATATGATATTGGCTGTGGGTTTGCTGTAGATGGCCTCTATCAGTTTAAGGAAAGTCCCTTCTAGACCAATTTTCTTGAGTGTTCTGATCATGAAGGGATGCTGGATATTATCAAAAGCTTTTTCTGCATCAATTGAGAGAATCATATGGTCTTTGTTTTTTAATTTGTTTATGTGCTGAATTACATTTATAGATTTACATATATTGAACCAGCCTTGAGACCCTGGGATAAAACCAACTTGGCCATGATGTATAATTTGTTTGATGTGTTGCTGGATTCTGTTTGTTAGGATCTTGTTGAATATTTTTGCGTCTATATTCTTTAGTGATATTGGTCTACAATTCTCTTTTCCTGTAGGGTCTTTCCATGGTTTGGGGATCAGGGTGATGTTTGCTTCATAGAACGTGTTGGGTAGTCTTCCTTCTTTTTCTACATTTTGGAACAGGTTGAGTAATATAGGTACTAATTCCTCTTTAAAGGTTTGGTAGAATTCTGACGTGAAACCGTCTGGTCCCAGGCTTTTCTTTTTAGGGAGGTTTTGTATAGTTGATGCTATTTCTGAACTTGATATGGGTCTCTTCAACTATTCCACTTGATTCTGGTTAAGTCTTGGAAGGTGGCATGCTTCCAAGTATCGGTCTATTTCCTTCACATTTCCATATTTCTGAGAATAAAGTTTCTTGTGATATTCATTAAGGATTTTTTGGATTTCTGATGAGTCTGTGGTTATTTCGTCTTTGTTGTTTCTGGTTGATGATATTAGAGATTTTACTCTTTTTTTCCTGATTAGGTTGGCCAGAGGTTTATCCATTTTATTGACCTTTTCAAAAAACCACCTTTTTGATTTATTGATCTGTTGTATTATTCTTTTTTGTTCAATTTCATTTAATTCTGCTCTAATTTTGGTTATTTCTTTTCTTCTACTGGGTTTGGGGTTGGAATGTTCTTCCTTTTCCAGTTGCGTGAGATGTCCCATTAAGTTGTTAATTTCCTCTCTTTCCGTTCTCTTGAGGAAGGCTTGCAGTGCTATAAATTTCCCTCTTAGAACTGCCTTTGCAGTGTCCCAGAGGTTCTGATAGTTTGTGTCTTCATTGTCGTTTTGTTCCAAAAAATTGGCGATTTCTTTCTTAATCTCGTCTCTGACCCAGCTGTCATTTAGCATAAAGTTATTTAACTTCCTTGTTTTTGTATGGGTATGCAGATTCCTGTTGTTACTCAATTCAAGTTTTATTCCATGATGGTCCGAGAAGATGCATGGAATCATTTCTATTCCTTTAAATTTACTGAGATTAGACTTGTGACCTAAAATGTGGTCAATTTTGGAGTAAGTTCCGTGGGCTGATGAGAAGTATGTGTATTCAGTTTTGTTGGGATGAAATGTTCTGTAGATGTCTGCTAAATCTAAATATTGGATGGTTAGGTTTAAATCTAAGATTTCTTTGCTCAGCTTCTTGCTGGAGGATCGATCCAACACTGCCAAGGGAGAGTTGAAATCTCCGACGATTATGGAGCTGGAGGAAATCAAGTTACTCATGTCTGTTAGAGTTTCTCTTACAAATTGAGGTGCATTCTGGTTGGGTGCATAGATATTAATAATTGAGACCTCATCATATTGAGTATTACCCTTAACAAATATGAAGTGACCATTCTTGTCCTTCCTTACTTTTGAGGGTTTAAAACCTACTGTATCTGCAAATAAAATTGCAACACCTGCTTTTTTCTGATTACCATTTGCCTGAAATATGGATGACCATCCTTTCACCCTGAGTCTGTATTTGTCTTTTAAGTTGAGATGTGACTCTTGCATGCAACAAATATCTGGCTTGAGTTTTTGTATCCAGTCAGCTAACCTATGCCTCTTTAGAGGACAGTTTAAGCCATTCACCTTGATGGAGAGTATTGATAAGTCTGGTGGAATTATGGGTATTGAGTTTTTCAAAGATCCAGTGGACATTTTTAATCCTTTCACCAGTGTGGAATTTGGAGTTTGATCCAAAGTTTCTGAGTGAGTTTACTTTTGTGGTATAGGATTGGGTTGGTCACTGTGGAGGATAGGTCTGAGAATATCCTGAAGAGCTGGTTTACTTATGGCAAATTTTTTCAACAGATGAATGTCATTGAAGTATTTAATTTCTCCATCATAGAGGAAACTCAGTTTAGCTGGATACAAGATCCTGGGTTGAAAGTTTTTTTGCTTTAGGAGACTAAAAGTTGATGACCAGCCTCTTCTGGCTTGAAAAGTTTCAGCAGAGAGATCTGCAGTTATTCTAATATTCTTACCTTTGTATGTTATAGTTTTCTTTTGCTGGGCTGCTTTGAGAATCTTCTCTTTCATGTTAACTTTAGTGAAGCTAATTATGATATGTCTGGGGGATGACTTATTGGGCTTGAATCGTGCTGGGGTTCTGAAACTGTCTGCTATCTGAATTTCAGATTCTCTAGGCATGTCTGGAAAATTTTCTTTCATAATTTCATGCAGAAGGGCCTCTTTGCCCTCGGAGGCCACTTCATCGTTCTCAGAAATCCCTATAATTCTTATGTTGCTTTTTTTCGAATTATCTGAGAGTTCTCTGAGTGAGTGATCCGTTTTTGCTCTCCATTTCTCTTCCTCTTTGAGAGATTGGGAGCGTTTGAAGACTTTATCTTCAATGTCAGAAATCCTTTCTTCTGCTTGCTCCATTCTGTTACTGAGGGATTCTACTGTATTTTTCATATCTTTGAGGGCTGTAAGTTCTTGCTTCAGTGTGTCTAAGTCTTTGGTGGTTTTGTCTTTATATTCATTAAATTCTTGAGACAATTTTTGAATTTCTCCTCGAATTCCTAATTCCATTTTATTAATCTTGTCTGCAATCCAAATTCTGAATTCGATTTCTGACATCTCAGCCAGTTGTTTATGAATGGGATCTTCAATCATATCTGCCGTATCTTTTCTTGGGGGGCTTGATCTATTCTGGTTATTCATGTTACCAGAGTTTTTCTGCTGATTCTGCCCCATGGTTATTTTACTCCCTTTGGTTTTTCCCCTGGGGTTTTATCGAGGGCCCGTACAGTGTTGTGGCCTGAGAAACTGGGGCCCTGTCTGGTGTGGTGGAGCAAAGTGGTTCTGTCTTGTTTTCAGCTGGTTTCTGTTCGATCCTATTGCAACTTCTACTCTGGCTTGAAGTCTCAGCTGTGTGGAAAAATCAGCAATTAAGTCACCCCGCCTGCCCACCTCTGGCCCCAGTTGGAAAAGGAGAATCAAACCTTCCTACAACCGCACACCCAGGGCACCACCTGAAAAGTCCTCAGTCTTTTAGCCCAGTTCAAAAGGTCCAAATCAACTGTCTCAATCTGCACCTGTCTCGGGTGGGAGAGTTCAAGAGGTCTCTGGGAACTGGATCACAGGGGCCTGGTGACTCCTCTGACATGGCTCACCCCAGTGCAGCGTGGAGTCAGGAGGAGCCACCCAGCAAACAGAGCAGTCTAGGAAGGTTGACGTCTCCTTCCCCACTTTGCCCCTCCGTCGGACCCAGTCACTGGTATCTCTGCAGATGGCTAACCCAGTTGCCTGCAGTGAACAGACACTCCAGGGGTTTGCACCTGCCTGAATCGCAAGGAAGTCTGCCAGGCCCCCGCAGACTGCCGCTATCTAGCAGGAGGAGATGGGGCCTGACATGTTTGAGTGTTTAATGCAGGTGATGGGAAGGAGGTGTTCACTCAGGCTTAGCCCCGTCCCTGATGGATGCTGCTAACAGAACAGACAACTTTGCGGGGTTCTGTCTCTGTTCCTGTCGAAATCGCCTACAGAAGACGGGCTGTTTTTTGTTCAAACGTCTTTGCTGTTGGAGGTTTGTGTCTGATCACCTCTCTGGATTGGCCCCGCCCTGGAAGCTTCCCGGGTTTGTGAGCATTGTCAGGAAATCCCCCGCTCACCGGTGTCCTCCTCTGGTTTCCCAGGGAGACAGTGGGTGTGGCCTCAGAATATCCAGAAGTGAGCATTCTTTTGTTTGGGTCCTTGTGATCACAGCTTGCCTCAGCGTTGTTGATGTGCGTTCTTCAACCTTCTCTCTTGGGGAGGCTCAAGTCCACCAGGATACTTACTAAATTCCTGTCCCTTAACTCTCCTTCTGGACGGGAGCCTCTGTTGAAAGCTGGCTTCAGTCCGCCATCTTGTCTCCCTTCCCTTATTTATTTTTGATGTTAGCTCTTTTTTTAGATGTATGGTTTACAAATATTTTCTGCCATTGTATAGGTTAATTTTTCATATTTTTCCTTGATGTGTGGAAGCACTTTAGTAAGATATAATCCCATTTGTTAATTTTGTTTTGTTGCTTGTGTTTTGGGTGGTGTCATATCCAAAAACCACTGCCAAGGCCCCTAAAGATGCTTCTTCCTATGTTTTCTTCTATTATTTTTATGGCTTTATTGTTACATTTAAGTCTCTATTTTGAGTTCTTTTTTTTTGTATATGTTTAAGCTTAAGGGTCCAATTTCATTCTTCTCCATATGGATATGCAGCTTTTCCAGCAACATTTATGGAAGAAATTAACCTTTTCTATGAGATATCTGAGAGCCTTTGTCAAAGAATATTTATACATACAACAATTGTATGTGTGATTTTATTTCTGGGCTCTCTATTCTGTTCTATTAATATATTTACTTGTTTTATGGTAGCATCATACTTTTGCTTGCTAAAGCTTTGTAATATAGTGCAAAATAAGGAAGTATGATGCATCTAGGTTTATATATATTTCTTAAGATAGTTTTGGCCGTTTGGGATCATTTGTGATTTCATACAAATTTTAGGATTTATTTTTTCTCTTGTGAAAAATGCCACTGGAATTTTTCTAGGAATCGTATTGAATATATACATAACTTAGGGTAATATGGATATTGTAATAGTATTAATTCTTCCAATATATGAATGCAGAATATCTTTTCACTTATTTGTGACTTCTTTAATAATTTATTTCAGTGTTTTAAAGTTTTCATTGTACAGATCTTTCACCTTCTGTTTAATTTAGTCCTATGTAGTTTGTTCTATATGAAGGTATTGTATATACAATAGTTTTCCTAATTTCTTTCTCAATTTGTTGTTAATACATAGAAACAAAACTGATTTTCATATGTGATTTTTTTTTTTTTTGGCAGGGGCTGGGTTTGAACCCGCCACCTCTGGCATATGGGACTGGCACCCTACTCCTTGAGCCACAGGCGCCGCCCTCATATGTGATTTTATATCCTGTAACTTTACCCAATTCAATTAGTTCTAACAGGCTTTTGCTTGAGTGTTTAAGGTTTGTTTATATACATATGAAGTCTAACAATTAAGTTCATGAACTCATCCTAGAAAAACTGCTACATAATTCATTGCTGAATTTCAATATGGACACCTTTAAAATATTCCCCTTGGGAAGCTGTGCACTGATGTCATCACCTAGTCCAATCTTGAAAGCAATTTTGTAACTCATTTTCTGGAATGACCATCAGAGTTATCATCACACAGCACACAAAAACATGCAGCAAACAATAATGAGTGGCATTCAGTCAGACACTACCTCACACTGGCATGAAGACATAGCTATGAGACACTGATCTACCAAGATTATAAAACCTTACTGAGTTGTTTGTGCAGTACTGCCAGCGTAAGGACATGATGACAAGACTGTGAAACTAATTGTCACACCTTATAAAATGACATCTCTGATGGGCATTACAGAAAAAGAGTTCCAACATTGCTTTCAAGTACTGATGCTGCTGTTAGTGCATAGCTTCCTATGTGTACTATTTCAAAGGTGACTATAGTGATATTCAGCAATGAAGTATGAAGGACTTTTTTCTTTTTTTCACATTTTGTAAACTTTTTAAAAGTAATTATAGATTCAAGGAAGTTGTAAAGTTAGTGCAGAGGTCTCATGTTTATCCCTATGATCAGATCATATTTTACATAATTAAATATAATAGTAAAATAATTCATCATTACTAGTATTGTGTGCATTTTTCTAAACAATTATGTCATATATTAAGATATCTACAAGCTCCACTGCAATCAAGATAAGAAATTGTTGTAAGTATAAAGATTAATTCATTTTAATTGCTGAATAATATTCCATAGTATATATTACCCTATTTTGTATAACTATTTACTTATTGAAAGACATTATGAGTGTTTCCAGTTTCTGACTGTTCCCAACAAAGCTGCTATGAACATTCATGTACAAGTTTCTTTTTAATTATTGCTGTTGTCAGGGGGAGACAAGATGGCGGACTGAAGCCAGCTTTCAACAAAGGCTCCCGTCCAGAAGGAGAGTTAAGGGACAGGAATTTAGTAAGTATCCTGGTGGACTTGAGCCTCACCAAGAGAGAAGGCTGAAGAACGCACATCAACACCGCTGAGGCAAGTTGTGATCACAAGGACGCAAACAAAAGGTACAAAATCCACCACCAAGCGGACGGGAGTCCCCCTCCCCCATGAGACCGGCTCTAGAGCCCCACAATTGAACAAGCGGGCAGAAATTAAAGGCCCTCCCACTACACTCCACGGGTGAGACCTTCTAAAAACTGGACCTACCTCCCCTACTGGGGTGCCGTGGCGTTCTCCTGCCGGACATAGGGTGAATAAAACTTTGGGAATCCTTTGCCGGCAACCCTGAATCCCCGGTGCTCCCCTCCTGCCCACTGAGGTCTGGAGGCCTGTCCCCCAGGACTTCGGATCCTTGGGTGATTTCTCAAGGGGAGTAGACAGTCCCTGAGTTGCGACTGATCAGCATTGACTCTGAGGCACGCAAGTGAGGAGAGGGCACCAGGCTGAGGGGGAGTCACGCCTCACGGCACTTCCCTGCGGTGCAGTGCACCAACCCTCCCCTGGCATACGGGGCCCAAGACTGAATCAGACTCTGGCCTCCCCGCTGAGAGCTGAGAACCCCTACTCTCACTCGGGGTCTGAGGGCCTATCCCCCAGGAGTTCGGAACCTTGGGTGATTTCTCGAGGGGAGTGCAGAGTGCCTGAGCTGCGTCAGGTCAGTGCTGACTCTGGGATACGTGAGCGAGGAGAGGGCACTCTGCTGAGGGGAAATCAAGCCTTGGCGGCACTTCCCTGCGGTGCAGTGCAGGAGCCCTCCCAGACCGCAGTATTGCGTAACACTGAATGAAACTCTAGCTTCCCCCCCCCACTCCCAATCGGGGTTTGGGGGCCCATCCCCCAAGAGTTCTGATTCTTGGGGGATCTCTTAAGGGGTGTGGACCCAGCACAAACTGCGGCCACTCAGTGCTGACTCTGGGGCGCGGGACAGAGGAGAAAAGGGTCGCCTGAGTGCCCACACCAGAGCAGCAGTTCCCTGGAGGTAGATCAACAGCCGTTTTTTCTTTAACGGCAGAACGCTCACTTCTGGATATCCTGAGGCCACACCCCCTGTCTCCCTGGGCAACCAGAGGAGGCCACTGGTGACACGGCTCACAAACCCGGAAGCTTCCAGGGCGGGGCCGACCCAGAGAGGTGTTCAGACGCAATTCTCCAGCAGCAAAGATGTTTGAACTCAAAACAGCCCGTCTTCTGTGGGCGACAACAGGAACAGAGACAGAACCTCACAAAGTTGTCTGTTCTGTTCTGTTCTGTTAGCAGCATGCATCAGGGACGGGGCTAAGCCTGAGTGAACACCTCCTTCCCATCACCTGCATCAAACACTCAACGATGTCAGGCCACATCTCCTCCTGCTAGATAGCGGCACTCTGCGGGGGCCTGGCAGACTTCCTTGCAATTCAGGCAGGTGCAAACCCCTGGAGTGTCTGTTCACTGCAGGCAACTGGGTAAGCCATCTGCAGAGATACCAGTGACTGGGTCCCACGGAGGGGCAAAGTGGGGAAGGAGACGTCAACCTTCCCAGACTTCTCTGTTTGCTGGGTGGCTCCTCCTGACTCCACGCTGCACTGGGGTGAGCTGTGTCAGAGGAGTCACCAGACTCCTGTGATCCAGTTCCCAGAGACTTCTTGAACCCTTCCACCCAAGACAAGTGCCGATTGAGACAGTTGATTCGGACCTTTTGAACTGGGCTAATAGACTGAGGACTTTTCAGGCAGTGCCCTGGGTGTGCGATTGTAGGAAGGTTTGATTCTCCTTTTCCAACTGGGGCCAGAGGTGGGCAGGCGGGGTGACTTAATTGCTGATTTTTCCACACAGCTGAGACTTCAAGCCAGAGTAGAAGTTGCAATAGGATCGAACAGAAACCAGCTGAAAACAAGACAGAACCACTTTGCTCCACCACACCAGACAGGGCCCCAGTTTCTCAGGCCACAACACTGTACGGGCCCTCGATAAAACCCCAGGGGAAAAACCAAAGGGAGTAAACCATGGGCGGAATCAGCGGAAAAACTCTGGTAACATGAATAACCAGAATAGATCAACCCCCCCAAGAAAAGATACGGCAGATGTGATTGAAGATCCCACTCATAAACAACTGGCTGAGATGTCAGATGCCAAATTCAGAATTTGGTTTGCAGACAAGGTTAATAAAATGGAATTAGGAATTCGAGGAGAAATTCAAAAATTGTCTCAAGAATTTAACGAATTTAAAGGCAAAACCACCAAAGACTTAGACACACTGAAACAAGAACTTACAGCCCTCAAAAATATGAAAAATACAGTAGAATCCCTCAGTAACAGAATGGAGCAAGCAGAAGAAAGGATTTCTGACATTGAAGATAAAGTTTTCGAACGCTCCCAATCTCTCAAAGAGGAAGAGAAATGGAGAGCAAAAACGGATCACTCACTCAGAGAACTCTCGGATAATTCGAAAAAAAACAACATAAGTGTTATAGGAATTTCGGAGAACGATGAAGTAGCTGCCAAGGGCACAGAGGCCCTTCTACATGAAATTATGAAAGAAAATTTTCCAGACATGCCTAGAGAATCTGAAATTCAGATAGCAGACAGCTTCAGAACCCCAGCACGATTCAACCCCAAAAAGCCATCTCCCAGACATATCATAATTAGCTTCACTAAAGTTAACATGAAAGAGAAGATTCTCAAAGCAGCCCAGCAAAAGAAAACTATAACGTACAAAGGTAAGAATATTAGAATAACTGCAGATCTCTCTGCTGAAACTTTTCAAGCAAGAAGAGGCTGGTCATCAACTTTTAATCTCCTAAAGCAAAAAAACTTTCAACCCAGGATCTTGTATCCAGCTAAACTGAGTTTCGTCTATGATGGAGAAATTAATTACTTCGATGACATTCATATGTTGAAAAAATTTGCCATAAGTAAACCAGCTCTTCAGGACGTTCTCAGACATATCCTCCACAATGACCAACCCAATCCTATACCACAAAAGTAAACTCACTCAGAAACCTCGGATCAAACTCCAACTTCCACACTGACGAAAGGATTAAAAATGTCCTCTGGACCTTTGAAAAACTCGATACCCAAAATTCCACCAGACTTATCAATACTCTCCAACAATGTGAATGGCTTAAACTGTCCTCTAAAGAGGCATAGGTTAGCTGACTGGATACAAAAACTCAAGCCAGATATTTGTTGCATACTAGAGTCACATCTGAAATTAAAAGACAAATACAGACTCAGGGTGAAAGGATGGTCATCCATATTTCAGGCAAATGGTAATCAGAAAAAAGCAGGTGTTGAATTTTATTTGCAGATACAGTAGGCTTTAAACCATCAAAAGTAAGGAAGGACAAGAATGGTCACTTCATATTTGTTAAGGGTAATACTCAATATGACGAGATCTCAATTATTAATATCTATGCACCCAACCAGAATGCACCTCAATTTATAAGAGAAACTCTAACAGACATGAGTAACTTCATTTCCTCCAGCTCCATAATCGTTGGAGATTTCCACACTCCCTTGGCAGTGTTGGATCGATCCTCCAGCAAGAAGCTGAGCAAAGAAATCTTAGATTTAAACCTAACCATCCAATATTTAGATTTAGCAGACATCTACAGAACGTTTCATCCCAACAAAAATGAATACACATACTTCTCATCAGCCCACGGAACTTACTCCAAAATTGATCACATTTTAGGTCACAAGTCTAACCTCAGTAAATTTAAAGGAATAGAAATTATTCCATGCATCTTCTCGGACCATCATGGAATAAAACTTGAATTGAGTAACAACAGGAATCTGCATACCCATACAAAAACATGGAAGTTAAATAACCTTATGCTGAAGGATAGCTGGGTCAGAGATGAGATTAAGAAAGAAATCACCAATTTTTTGGAACAAAACGACAATGAAGACACAAACTATCAGAACCTCTGGGACACTGCAAAGGCAGTTCTAAGAGGGAAATTTATAGCACTGCAAGCCTTCCTCAAGAGAACGGAAAGAGAGGAAGTTAACAACTTAATGGGACATCTCACGCAACTGGAAAAGGAAGAACATTCCAACCCCAAACCCAGTAGAAGAAAAGAAATAACCAAAATTAGAGCAGAATTAAATGAAATTGAAAACAAAAGAATAATACAACAGATCAATAAATCATAAAGCTGGTTTTTTGAAAAGGTCAATAAAATAGATAAACCTCTGGCCAACCTAATCAGGAAAAAAAGAGTAAAATCTCTAATATCATCAATCAGAAACAACAAAGACGAAATAACCACAGACTCATCAGAAATCCAAAAAATCCTTAATGAATATTACAAGAAACTTTATTCTCAGAAATATGAAAATCTGAAGGAAATAGACCGATACTTGGAAGCATGCCATCTTCCAAGACTTAACCAGAATCAAGTGGAAATGTTGAAGAGACCCATATCAAGTTCAGAAATAGCATCAACTATACAAAACCTCCCTAAAAAGAAAAGCCCGGGACCAGATGGTTTCACGTCAGAATTCTACCAAGCCTTTAAAGAGGAATTAGTACCTATATTACTCAACCTGTTCCAAAAGGTAGAAAAAGAAGGAAGACTACCCAACACGTTCTATGAAGCAAACATCACCCTGATCCCCAAACCAGGAAAAGACCCAACAAGAAAAGAAAATTATAGACCAATATCACTAATGAATATAGATGCAAAAATATTCAACAAGATCCTAACAAACAGAATCCAGCAACACATCAAACAAATTATACATCATGACCAAGTTGGTTTTATCCCAGGGTCTCAAGGCTGGTTCAATATACGTAAATCTATAAATGTAATTCAGCACATAAACAAATTAAAAAACAAAGACCATATGATTCTCTCAATTGATGCAGAAAAAGCTTTTGATAATATCCAACATCCCTTCATGATCAGAACACTCAAGAAAATTGGTCTAGAAGGGACTTTTCTTAAACTGATAGAGGCCATCTACAGCAAACCCACAGCCAATATCATATTGAATGGAGTTAAATTGGAATCATTTCCACTCAGATCAGGAACCAGACAAGGCTGCCCATTGTCTCCATTGCTTTTCAACATTGTAATGGAAGTTTTAGCCACCGCAATTAGGGAAGAAAAGGCGATCAAGGGTATCCATATAGGGTCAGAAGAGATCAAACTCTCGCTCTTCGCAGATGATATGATTGTGTATCTGGAAAACAGTAGGGACTCTACTACAAAACTCCTAGAAGTGATCAAGGAATACAGCAGCGTCTCAGGTTACAAAATCAACATTCATAAATCGGTAGCCTTTATATACACCAACAACAGTCAAATTGAAAAAGCAGTTAAGGACTCTATCCCATTCACAGTAGTGCCAAAGAAGATGAAATATTTGTGAATTTACCTAACAAAAGACGTGAAAGATCTCTATAAAGAGAACTATGAAACTCTAAGAAAAGAAATACCTGAAAATGTTAACAAATGGAAAAACATACCATGCTCATGGCTAGGAAGTATCAACATTATCAAAATGTCCATACTACACAAAGCAATATATAATTTCAACGCACTCCCTATTAAAGCTCCACTGTCATATTTTAAAGATCTTGAAAAAACATTACTTCGTTTTATATGGAATCAGAAAAAACCTCGAATAGCCAAGACATTACTCAGAAATAAAAACAAAACAGGAGGAATCACACTACCAGACCTCAGACTTTACTACAAATCGATAGTGATCAAAACAGCATGGTATTGGCACAAAAACAGAGAAGTAGATATCTGGAACAGAATAGAGAACCAAGAGACGAATCCAGCTACTTACCGCTATTTGATTTTTGACAAGCCAATTAAAAACATTCAGTGGGGAAAAGATTCCCTATTTAACAAATGGTGCTGGGTGAACTGGCTGGCAACCTGCAGAAGACTGAAATTGGACCCACACCTTTCACCATTAACTAAGATAGACTCTCATTGGATTAAAGATTTAAACTTAAAACATGAAACTATAAAAATACTAGAGGAGAATGCAGGGAAAACCCTTGAAGAAATTGGTCTGGGTGAGTATTTCCTGAGGAGAACCCCCCGGGCAATTGAAGCAGCTTCAAAAATACACTACTGGGACTTGATCAAACTAAAAAGCTTCTGCACAGCTAAGAACACAGTAAGCAGAGCAAACAGACAGCCCTCAGAATGGGAGAAGATATTTGCAGGGTATATCTCTGACAAAGGTTTAATAACCAGAATCCACAGAGAACTCAAACGCATCAGCAAGAAAAAAACAAGGGATCCCATCGCAGGCTGGGCAAGGGATTTGAAGAGAAACTTCTCTGAAGAAGACAGGCGCAAGGCCTTCAGACATATGAAAAAATGCTCATCATCTTTAATCATCAGAGAAATGCAAATCAAAACTACTTTGAGATATCATCTAACCCCAGTGAGACTAGCCTATATCACAAAATCTCAAGACCAGAGATGTTGGCGTGGATGCGGAGAAAAGGGAACACTTCTGCACTGCTGGTGGGAATGCAAATTAATACATTCCTTTTGGAAAGATATATGGAGAACACTCAGAGATCTAAAAATAGATCTGCCATTCAATCCTGTAATTCCTCTGCTGAGCATATACCCAGAAGACCAAAAATCACAACATAACAAAGATATTCGTACCAGAATGTTTACTGTAGCCCAATTCATAATAGCTAAGTCATGGAAAAAGCCCAAGTGCCCATCGATCCACGAATGGATTAATAAATTGTGGTATATGTATACCACGGAATACTATGCAGCCTTAAAGAAAGATGGAGACTTTACCTCTTTCATGTTTACATGGATGGAGCTGGAACATATTCTTCTTAGTAACGTATCCCAAGAATGGAAGAAAAAATACCCAATGTACACAGCCCTACTATGAAACTAATTTGGGACTCTCACATGAAAGCTATAACCCAGCTACAACTTAACAATAGGTGGAAATGGGAAAGGGGTGGGTGGGTAGAGGGAGGGGAATTGGTGGGATCACACCTGTGGTGCATATTACAGGGGTATTTGCGAAACTTGGTAAATGTAGAATGTAAATGTTTTGGCACAGTAACTGAGATAACGCCGGAAAGACTATGCTAACCACTGTGATAAAAATGTGTCAAATGGTTTATGAAGTCAGTGTATGATGCCCCATAATCATATCATTGTATACAGTTATGATTTAATAAAAAGAAAATTATTGCTGTTGTTATGAATTTCCGAAAAAATATGAGGTACATACATTAGGTTGCATTGTTTACATTTGTGAAGTAAAGTCCAACTTGTAGATGTCTCCTTCACCCAGTAAGTGTGCTGTGTATCTGCCCAGTTCATTGTGTTTATTAAATGAGAATTACTGAACTCTCCTTCCTCTCCTCCTTCTTTAACTCATTTTTTATTTTTATTTATTTATTTACTTTTTTTAAACACAACTTACTTATTTATTTTGGTTTTTGGCCGGGGCTAGGTTTGAACCTGCCACCTCCGGCATGTGGGACCGGCACCCTACTCCTTTAGCCACAGGCGCCGCCCAACTCATTTTTTATTAAGTCATAGACAGATCATGTATACATTAATGTATTTATGGTGTAAAATGTGCTGATTTTATATACAATTTGGAATGCTTATATTGAACTGTTTAATATATCCTTCACCTCATTTACTTAATTATTGGGTTAAGACATTTATGCTATATACTTAATAGATTAGGCATGTGCCCTTGAAATATGCACCATAGGTGTAGTCTTTCCATTTACCCTTTCTCCATCAGACTTCCCCCTTCTCCTCCCATCCCCTCCTTCCTTTCTTCATCCTGGACTATAGTTGTGATTTATCTTTCATATGAAAGTGTAAGTAATTATAAATTGGTTTCATAATAGTACTGAGTACATTCAATGCTTTTTCTTCCATTCTTCAGATACTTACAAAGTAGGATATGTTCCAGATTCATCAATGTAAACATAAAAGAGGTAAAGTCTCCATCTTTTTTAAGGCTGCATAGTATTCCATGGTATAAATGTACTGCAATTTATTAATCCATTCATAGATTGATGAGAACTTTGGCTTCATCCATGACTTGGCTATTATGAATTGAGCTGCAATGAACACTCCAGAGCAAATACTTGGGAATTTACCTAACAAGGGATGTGAAAGATCTCTATAAAGAGAACTATGAAACTCTGAGAAAAGAAATAGCTGAAGATGTTAACAAATGGAAAAATATACCATGCTCATGGCTGGGAAGAATCAACATTGTTAAAATGTTCGTACTATCCAACATAATAAATAGATTTAATGCAAGCCCTATTAAAGCACCACTGTCATACTTTAAAGTTCTGGGAAAATTAATACTTCATTTTATATAGAAATAGAAAAAAACTCGACTAGCAAAGACATTACTCAGAAATAAAAACAAATTATGAGGAATCACACAACCAGACTTCAGAGTATACTATAAATCTATAGTGGTCAAAACAGCATGGTGCTGGCACAAAAATAGAGAGGTAGATGTATGGAACAGAATTGAAACCCAAGGGATGATCCCAGACACTTATTGTCACTTGATCTTTGATAATCCTATCAAAAATATAAATTGGGGGAAAGATTCCCTATTTAATAAATGGTGCTGAATGAATTGGCTAGCGACTTGTAGAAGACTGAAACTGGACCCACACCTTTCACCTCTAACAAAAATTGACTCTCACTGTTAATGTTTTATGCTATTTCTTTTCTCAGGGTTTCATAGTTTTCTGTCTGGAAAAGCTTCACATTCTTTGTTAGGTATATTCATTTTCTTTGAAGCTACTGTGAGGGGAATTATGTCCTTGGTTTGATTCTCAGTTTGACTACTGTTGGCATATATAAAGGCTACTGATGTGTTGACATTGATTTAATATCCCTAGATGTTACTTGAAATTCTTGATCACTTCCAGGAGTCTAGTGATTGAACACATGATTTTTCTAAGTATAAGATCATATCATTAGCAAAAAAAGTGAAAGAATGACCTCGTCTCTTCCCATTTAGATACCATTAATATCCTTCTCTTGACTGATTGCATTGGCTAGAAAATCTAGGATTATGTTAAAGATTAGTGATGATAGAGGAGATACCTCTCTAGTTTCATCTCTAAGTGGAAATGTTTTCAGATTTATTCCCTTCAGTATGATATATTCCATGTGTTTGTGGTAGTTGCTATCTATTATTTACCAGAATTCAGGCATACTACAAGTCTATAGTAGTCAAAACAGCATGGTATTGGCACAAAGATAGAGATTAAATATATGAAAAAAGAATAGAGAATCTAGAGATGAACTTAGCCACATATCATCGTTTGATCTTTGATAAGCCTATCAAAAGTATCCACTGGGCAAAGAGTCCCTATTTAACAAATAGTTCTTGAAGAAATTGTTAGCCACATGTAGAGGACTAAAACCAGACCCATATCTCTCACCACTGAAAAAAGTTGATTCTCACTGGATAGAAGATTTAAATTTAAGATATGGAACAATAAAAATTCTAGAAGAGAGTGTTGGGAAAATGCTTGAAAATATTGGCCTGGGGAAAGATTTTATGATGAAGACCTCCAGGCAACTGCAGCAAAAACAAAAACAAAAAATTGCCATTTGATCAAGCTATAAATCTTCTGCACAGCTAAGGGTACCACAAAAAAAGCAGACAGCCTTAAGAATGGGAGAATATTTCTGCATGTTATGAATCTGACAAAGATCTGATAACTAGAATCTATAGAGAACTCAAATTAAGCAACAAGATGAAACAACATCATTTCTATGTGGGTAAGCGAATTGAACAGAAATGTATCTGAAGATGACAGACAAATGGCAAAAAAACACATGAAAAATGTGTTTTTCACATCATAATCCCTATTCTTTAGAGCAGTGGTTCTCAACCTTCCTAATGCTATGGCCCTTTAATACAGTTCCACTGAGAACTGTAATTGAGAACTGCTGCTTTACAGAAATGTAAATTATAACCACTCTGAGATAACACCTAAATCCAGTAAGATTAGCCCACATCACAAAGTCCCAAAACTTCAAGTGCTCTTGTGGATATGGAAAGAAAGGAACATTTCTACACTGCCAGTTGGATGGCAAAATAATATGACCTTTATGGAAAGAAGTACGAAGAATTTTTAAAGAACTAAACGTTTACCGGCTATTTCATCCTGCAATCCCATTAATAGATATCTACCCAGAAGAACAAAAATCATTTTATCACAAAGACATTTGTGTCAGCCTATTTATTGCAGTTAAATTCATAATTGCCAAGTTGTGGAATCAACCTCAGTTCCCATCAGCCCATGTGAATGGATTAAAAGACTGGTATATATATACAATGAAATACTATTCAGCCATAAAAAGGTGGAGACTTTACATATTTTATTTTTTTCTATCACTCTTTATTATTATTATTATTAAATCATAGCTGTGTACATTAATGCAATCATGGGGCACCATATACTGTACATATTTTATGTTTACCTTGATGGAGTTAAAACACATTCTTCTTAGTAAATTATCTCAAGAATGGAAAAAAAAATATCCATTGTTCTCAATACAATATGAAACCAATATGTAAACAATTATACGCTCACATGAACAATAAAAAACAAGTAAAGTCCAGCAAGGGAGAAGGGCGAAAAGGGAGAGGAGAGAGGGAGGGCAATTGGCAGGAGGACAGAGGGCATTTTGCAGGATCTCACCTGAGGTACACGATGTGATGTTGTTCAACACACCCCCTGAGTGAGGAACTCTTCTACAACTGGAACTTTAATCTTGAAAGTGAGAACAATGTAACCTAAAATTTGTACCCTCACATTAATTTGAAATAAAAAAATAAATCTTCTATCTATACCTATTTTCCTAAGTGCTATTACCATGAAGGAATGCTGATTTTGTCAAATGCTTTATCTGCGTCTATTGAGAGGATCATATGGTCTCTGTTTTTGGTTGTATTTATGTGGTGAATTATACTTATAGATTTGCATATGTTGTACTAGACTTAAGCTATAGGGTAAAGCCTTCCTGTTCATGACGAAGAATTGTTTTAATGTATTGCTGTGTTCCATTTGCTAGGATGTTATTGAGTATTTTTGCATCAATATTTATTAACAATATCAGTCTGTAGTTTGTTTTTGTTTTTGTTGTTGTTGTTGTTGTGTTCTTTCCTAGTTTTGGTATCAGGGTGATATTTGCTACATAGAAAGAATTGGATAAGGTTTCTCCTTTCTCAATGTGTTGGGATAGGTTCTGAAATTTAGGTATGAGCTCTTCTTTTGGTAGAATTCTGGTGTAAAACCGTGTTCAAAGACTATTTTGTTCTGAGATTTTTTATAACTGTGACTTCAGTGCTTCATATTGGCCTGTTCAAGAGTTTTATTATTTCTGGTTATGTGTAGGGAGATGATATGATTCTAGGTTTTGGTACATTTTCTTCACATTTTCAAATTGATGAGCATAGAATTTTTTGTAGTAATCAGAGTTGATCTTTTATAACTTTGTGATCTATTGTTATTTCCCCCTTTTTATTTCTGATTGAGGTTATGAGAGATCTAACTTTTCTTTTTCTCCTTAATATGTCCAAAATCTCATCAATTTTATTATTTTTTCTTTTTAGAAAACCAACTTTTTGTTTTGTTAATCTTCAGAATAGCTCTTTCATTCTTGAATTCATTTACTTCTGATGTGACTCTGGTAATTTATTTTCTTCTGGTAGGTTTGCTATTCTCTTCCTTTTCCAGTTTCTTGAGATGATTCATTAACTTGTTTATTAGTGCTCTTTCTGATTTTTTTGATATGGGCATTTAAAGCAATAAATTTCCTTCTTAGGATGAATTTTGAAGCACCCAATAAGTTTTGATAGCTTCTGATTTCATTGTTGGTTTGTTTGAGGAATTTAATGAATTCCTTCATCTCCTCATTGATTCATCTGTCATTGAGCACAAGGTTGTTTAATTTCCATGATGTCATGTGGAATAAAGGTTTTTGTTGGAGTTTATTTATACCTTTACTCCATTATGTTATGAAAAGATATGAGATATAACTGCCTTTCTTTTAAATTTATTGAGGTCTGTTTTTTGTCCAAGAATTTGTTAATTTTGGAAAATGATCCAGGAACTAATGAGAAAAAATGTGTACTCCATGTTATTGGGGTTGTATGTTCTTTTTATGTGTGTTAAGCCCTTTTGTTCTAGAGTTGTGTTTAATTCCATTGTTTTTTGTTTCTTCTGCTTTTGTAACTTCTGCTTTGAGGATCTGTCCAATTTTCTCAGTAGGGTGTTGAAGTCTCTAACTATTACTGTGCTGAATGGTGCCATATTGTTCAGACCAGGAAGAATTCATTTTAAATATCTGTGAGCATTAAAGTTGGTTGCATAGATATTTAGGATTAAAATTTCTTCTTGTTTTATTTTTCACTTGACCAGTATATTGTGTCCATTGTTGTCTTTGTTTACTTTTGTTGCTTTAGAGCCCAATGTACCTGCAAATAGGATTGCAACTTCTTCTTTTTTTCTGATTTCCATTTGCCCAAAATATTTGTTTCTATCCCTTCACTCTGAGTCTTGTTTTGTCACTGGAGGTTACATGTGTTTCCTGGATACATGTTGGCTTGTGACTTTTTATCCAGTCAGCTAGCCTGGGCCTCTTGTCTGGGGAATTCAAGTCAGTCACATTTATGAAGAGAACGGATTAGTATGGTAGAGTTTTGTTTGTCTTGTTTTGTTGAGGTCAGTTGCGTAGTTTTATCACTTAGGCCATTGTGGAATCTGGCTTTGTCTTTTAGTTTCTGGGTATCTTTACTTTGTTGGTGGTCCATTGTTATGTCCTGTGTATATTATGGGTCTGTGTACTTCCTGTAGACCTGGTTTTGTAGTCAAAAATTTCCTCAATATTTAATTATCAGTAAAATATTTGATTTATCCATAAAATATTGAACTCAGTTTTGCAGATATATAATCCTAGGCTGAAAGTTTCTTTGTTAAAGAAAATTGAAGACAGATGAATACTCTCTTCTAGCTTGCAAGAATTCTGCTGAAAAGTCCACTCTTACCATTATGCTCTTTGACCTTGTAGGTAGGATGTTGTTTATGCCTGGATACTTGCAGTCTTTTTCTCCTTCATTTTGAATTTGTCCAATTTAATTTTAATGTGACTAGAAAATGCTTTGTTGAATTGAGTAATCTTGAAGTTCTGTAACTATCTAGTATTTGTATTTTGGAGTTTCTTACAATGCTTGGGAAATTTTCCACCATTATATCTTCAAGTACAGCTTCCATACTTTTAAGACTCTTTTCTTTTTCAGTGATCTATAAGATTGACATGTTTGTAAGTTTGGCATAATACCATATCTCTCCAAGAGATTGGTCTTTCACTTTCCTTTTTCTGTCTCTTTAAATAATTAGGATAGTTAGAAAGTCTTGTCTTCAAGTTCTGAAATTCTTTCTTTTTCATTTTCTACTCAGTTGCTGAGACTCTCTATTTTTTGAAACTCCTTGACTGCCTCTTTCAATTTCTTAAGCTCTGTTATATTCTTCCTAGTTGTTTTGAGATCCTCAGAGACTTTGTCTTTAATTTTACTAATTTCTTGAAAGTTTATGGATTTCTTTTCCCTTATTTCCTTCAATTCCATTAATATCATTTCCCATTCATATTCTGAATTCTATTTCTGTCATTTTGACAATTTCTCTATGGATAACATTTTCAACTGTATCTCCCTTGTAATCTCTTAGGAGAGTTGATTTGCTCTGATTTTTTTCTGTTTCCAGGGTTCTTTTGATGATTCCTCCCCATGTATGTTTTCTGTTTAGTTATTATCATTATCATTATTACTAGTTCTAAGCTGCAAGTTTAGCATGTCCCTAAATTATTATGGAGAGATATTCTGGTTGGACTTACTTAGGTGACTCACAGGAGGCATGTGGAGCCTAGAAGCCAGGGCCTGGCTTGACCTATATGCCAACAATAATGCCACTCAATTGGCTCTGGGACGTGTGGGTTGGTGATGGCACTGACTGCACCAAAAAGCAGAGTTCTCTATGCCCTTTTAGAACTTGCCACTGCCAAGCAGTAGCTCCATGTTCCATTCGCTGCACATTGGATATAAGGGTTGTTTGCTGGCCTGATCCAGTGGGCTGGAATCAGTTTCACAAGCCCCAGGGGACAGGGCTCTCCACTTCTATTTCATACCCTGCTGACACAAAGTGGCTAATTATTGTTCTGTTGGAGTTGAGTTCCACCTTTATAGCCTTGTGGTCTGATAAGAGACAAGATATAATCTCTATTCCTTTAATTTTCCTTAGGTTTGATTTCTGTTCTAGGACACTATCTATATTGAAGTATATGCCATGGCCTAATGAGAAAAATGTATATATTTTTTGCTTTGGGATGGTATGCTCTGTAAATGTCTATTAATCCCATTTGTTCCAGCATTGCATTTAAGTCCTTTGTATCTTTGTTTTGTTTCTTCTTAAAGGATCTGCCAAATTCTGTCAGATAGGTGTTAAAGTTCCCAGAAATTATGGTGTTATAGGCTAAGATATTGCTCAGACCCCTCAAGGTCCGTTTTGTAAATCTGAGAGCATTTAAGTTAGGTGCATAAACATTTAAGATTGAAATGTCTTCTGGTTGTATTGTTCCTTTAGCCAGTGTTAAGTACCCAACTTTGTCTATCTTAACTTTAGTTGCATTGAAAGCACTTGTATCTGAGAAAAAGAATGCAACCCCTCCTTTCTTTCAGATTCCTGTTGACTTGAAAAACTGTTTTCCATCCCTTGACTCTGAGTCTTGATTTGCCTTTCAAGGCTAGATGTGTCTCTTAGAGACAGAATATGGATGGCTTGTGTTTTTTTATCCGGTCAGCCAACCTATGCCTCTTCAGTGGGGAATTCAATCCATTGAAATTGATTGAGATAATTGATAAGTGTGGTAGAATTTCATTCATCTTATTATGAAAAAATCTGTTGTATAGTTTTACCCTTTGCACCATTGTAGAAACTAAGTTTTGGCCTTTAGCTGCTTAGTGTTCACTTTGGTGATGATCCATTGTGTTGATAATAGATCTAAGTGTTTCCTATAGAGCTGGTCTAGTGGCAAATTTTCTCAGTGCTTGTATGTTCCCAAAAGTTCTGATTTCTCCATCAATTTTGAAGCTTAGTTTAGCAGGATACAGAATTCTAGGCCTAATATTGTTTTGTTTAAGAGTGCTGAAGGTGGATGAGCATGCTTTTCTGTCTAGGATAGCTGCAGTTGAGATGTCTGCTGTTATCCTAATGGCTCTGCCCTGTAGGTTAGTTGGTGCTTACTCCTAGCTTCTGCAGAATTTTCTCCTTTGTCTTAATTTTGGGCAGGTTCATTACAAGGTGTCTTGGAGATGCTCTGTTAGAGTTCAGATGACCTGGGTTTCGATGTCCATCTGAAAGGAGTGTGTCAGGATCTTTAGTAAAACTTGGAAAGTTTTCATTTATGATAGTCTCCAATAGGGCTTCCATACCTTTGGCAAAATCTTCTTCCCCATCAGGGATTCCTATTATTTGTAAGTTTGATCACTTTATGGAGTCTTGTAGTTCTCTAAGTACCTGTTCTGCTTTCTCTTTTCTTTTTTTCTGACTCTGTAATTACCTGGGTTAACTCAAAAACTTTATTCTCTACCTTTGATTCTTTCTTCTCCATGGTCTAATCTATTGTTGATACTTTCTACTGCATATTTACAATCCCTGATTGTCTACTTCATTTCCTTAAGCTCTGCTATATCCTTTCTGTGTTCTACATATATATCTCATCCTACTTTTGGTTCTGTCGTTCCATTTTTTCATCTATTCCCTTTATTGTCTTAATCATTTATATTTTAAATTCCCTGTCAAATCCATTAATTCTTTATAGGAGGAGTCTTCTGTAAAAATTACCTCCTGGTCCTGTTTAGTAGATTATTATGATCATTTGGATGCCTAATCCAAGGGATGATGTCAAGTTTAGATACCGCAAGGTGTGGATATTTCTCCACCCCTTCCAGGACTTATCAAAGCAAAGCAGCTGCTTACTGCACAGCTATCCTGCTCATCAGAAATTTAGGGCCATTTCAATACTAAAACAGATAGGATGATATCAGTTTGAAGGGCCCTGGGGCATGGGGTTCACCATATCCCTTCCAGCACCTGCCAAATAAATGTGGCAGTTTGAAGTTTTACTGACTCCTTCAGCAGGATTTCAAGGCCATTCAAAAACTAAAACTGGTGACCTGGAATCAGATCCAGTGGCCCCAGGATGTGAACCTCACTACTCCACTTTAACATTGACTGTTTAAATGAGCCAGTGTTTTTTTCCTGTGGACCTTCCTTTACATAGCCTCCTAAAGCTGCCTTTCAGGGTTACATACAATGGGGCTCCTCACAACCAGCCTTGTGTCGGAAACAGGCCCTCTCAATGATGCTCATAGGCCAGGGGAAGTTCACGATTAGTCAACCTGCCCTAGCCAAAAAGCCACAGCTTTCTCCTATGAGTTTCCAAGAGAGCAGTTGCCTGAGGCTTGCCCCATTCATCTCTAAGCTCTAGGGGTGGAGCATTGAGCTGAGTTTCCAGGTGAGTCTTCCAAGTTGGAGGCAGCGCAAAGATGGTGGTAGTCTGAACTTCCCTAGAGGGAAAGGACAGATATTACCAAGAAGGTGGCAGGCTTATCTTGAGCCCCTGCCTCACCAGTGTGAGCATATTTGAGCCACAGTTTCATCCTATGGTGGGGGACAGGTGGCTCCCATTTCTTCACAATCTACTGCCATCCTCTGTCAGGGCCACACAGTGCAGAGGCCCCTTTGGTTCCTGCTAGATATGGTAGGGGGGCTGGGCCCATCTCCCTTCACTTCTCCTGTGCCCTGTCTGTTCCACAAGCAGTCATTCTGCTGTGGGGGCAAGGCAGGGTCCAAAGTCCCTTTGCCTCTGTGACACCTGGGGCTAGGGCAGTGTTTCCAGACTGTCCAAGCTGGGCTATTGTTCCTGATATGCTCACACAGAGAGAAGCAGACTTCAGCAAGAGGCACTCTTTTCTGTTGCCAAGGAAACCTGGGCATGGGCTGTGGTTATAAGATTGCCTGGAGCCAAAATTGTTCTCTATTCTGCCAGGTAGGAGGGAGACCCAGAGGTGGACATGCCTAGGTGAAGGAAAGCTGGGTCTCTTGTCACTTGTAATACTCTCCCATGAGGTGAGTGTTCCTATGGTTTTCTGAATGTGGAGAGTCCCCCAGTGGGGCTGGGGTCCCTTTTACTCTTCTATTCAACTCCAGGATCATCCAAATATGGTCCAATCCATAACTGTCCTTTGCTTTGTCCTTTCCTCTTACTTATTTTTAACCTCAGAGTTCATCTCAGTGTGGTTGCTGAATGCCTAATTTCTTCTCCCTGTGATATACACCCCCCAATTTCAACTGCCATTCACTTCAGTCCAAACTTCCTCCTTCTTACAGGGACCATCCTACAAGAGCTGCCTCTAGTTGGCTATCTTGCCCCTCACTGGTGATGAATTATTTTTGATGTGAAGCTGAATTCTGTTTGCTAAGATAATTGACATTTTTTTCAATATTCATTGATGATACTGGTGTGCAGTGTTTCTTTTTTGTTGTGTCCTTTCCTGGTTTAGAGATTGAAGTGATATTTGAAGTGATTTTTTTTCAATATTCATCAATGATATTGGTGTGTAGTGTTCCTTTTGTTGTGTCCTTTCCTGGTTTAGGGGTTGAAGTGACATTTGCTTTGTAGCAGGAGTTGGGGACATTCTCAATGTTTTGGAATATGTATTACAATATAGGTACAAGCTCTTCTTTGAAGATTTGGTAGAATTCTGGTGTGAAACTGTCTAGCATAGAAATATTTAATAAACTGGAAGTCTTTTTATTAAGCACTTTTTCTATGATGAGTTCGTGAACTTACTTGTCAGACTTTGTAAGATCATGTCATCTGAAGAGAAATTTAATTTTTTTCCTTTCCAACATGATTGTCATTTATGTATTTATTTATTTGCCTAATTTCTCTGGTCAAAACTACCAGTACTATGTTAAATAGACATGACTACAATAAGCCCCCTTTACTTGTTGATATTAGAAAAAAAACTTTTTGAATGTTATTTTAGCTATGTGCTTACAATGCATAAACCTTTATTATGTTGTGGTACACTCTTTCTAAATCTAATTTTTTGAGAGATTTTATCATGAAAGGATGTTGAAATTAATAAGATGATATTCTGCATCTATTGAGATTATTATGATTTTATACTATGTTCTGTTAATATTGTGTATCTCATTTATTTCCATAAATAATATTTTCATTAAAATATTTCAGATATTATCCAAGAGATAATTTCCATGAGATTATGGTGAGTGATTTTTTCAATATGCCATTGAATTATACTTGTTAGTATTTTTCTTAGAATATTCTCTCATCTATGTTCATCAGAAATATTAATGTATGCATTTTTCTAATGTCTTTATTTGACTTTAAAATGAGGGTAATGATGGCCTCATAAAATGAGTTGGGAAGTGTTCCTTCCCCTTAAATTCTTTGTAAGACTTTGAAAAGTATTGTCAATTCTGTAACTGCTTCATAAAATTCACTTGCAAACCCATCTTTCCTGAGCTATTCTTTACTAGGAGGTTTTGATTACTGATTCAATATCCTTGCTCATTATTAGTCTTTTTAAGTATTTTATTTCTTTATTATTCAGTCTTGGTAGGTTGTATGTTTATGGGAATTTATTGATTTCTTCCAGACTATCCAATTTGTTGACATATAATTGTTCATATTAGTCTCCTATAATCCTTTATATTTTTGTGGTATCAATTGTAAATGTTTCCTATTTCATTCATAATTTAATTTGAGTCCTCTATATTTTCTTTCTTAGTGAGTCCAGCTCAATGTTTTCCAATTTTGTTTATCCTTTTAGAAAGCCAACTGTTTATTTAATTGATCTTTGCTATGGTATTTCAAATCTCTATGTTTTTATTTCTGATCTGATTGCTATTTCTTTCCATCTGCTAACTATGGCCTTAGTTTATTCTTTTTCTAGTTCTGTGAAGTAAAACTACATTGTTTATTTTAGAAATTTATTCTTTCTTAGTGTAGGTATTTATTTTTTACATACTTTCCTGTTATTACTGGGTTCCTTCGCATCACATCCATTTTGGTATATTTTGTTTTTATTTTACTCTGTCTCAAAATGCTTTATTGTTTACTTTTGATTTATTTTTGACTCACTATGTTTTCAAGAATATATTTTTTCCTTTCTATATATCTTTAGATTTTCCAATTTTTTTCCCATTATTTGTTTCTAGTTTCACAACATTGTGGTTGGAAAAGATACTTGACATTATTTCAGTCTTATATTTGTTAAGACTTATTTTCTGGTCCAGCATATGATCTATCCTGTAAAATGTTCCACATGTGCTTGTGAAGTATGGGAGCTGTTAAACAGAATTTTCTTTGTTGCATGCAGCTATAGCATTTTTTTAAGATTTTTTTTTTTTTTTTGTGGTTTTTGGCCAGGGCTGGGTTTGAACCCTCCACCTCCGGCATATGGGACCGGCGCCCTACTCCTTGAGCCACAGGTGCCACCCGATATAGCATTTTTTAAGTGCTCTGTTTTCTTACTGATTTTCTCTCAGGATGATGTACTCATTGTTGAAAAATGGAGTATTAAAGTCCCCTACTATTAATGTATTGTTATCTATTTCTCCCTTCAGATAATTAAATATTTGTTGTATTTATTTAGGTTCTTCTATGTTAGGTGTGTATAAACTCACAATTATATAGTGATTTTTTTGTATCTTATGCAGATTTTTACTAAAAGTATATTTTTTTCTGATATAAGTTTAGCCAGCCCTTCTTTCTGTTGGTTACCATTTACATGTAATACCATTTTACCTTCTTCACTTTTAGCCTATGTGTCTCCTTAAGGCTAAACTGAGTCTCTTTTAGGTACCACATTGGTGAATCTTCTTTTTTTCTTTTTTTATAATGAAAATGTTTTTATTGTGTTACTTCCTTTCTGCTCCAAACATCATAATGGTGAACAAAATACAATATTGAAAATTATTTTTATAATTATTAGGTATGTTAGGAATTAGAAACATATATGTTTAAATATATTTCTGTGAAGTACACATATTTTATAATATATTATAATTATATTATAGATATATTATAAATATAATATAAATATGTATATTTAATTCCTTTTCATTTTAAATCTCCGTAAGGTTGGTATTCTATAGGTATTATTTATTGTTTTTTTTTTTTTTTTTTTTGTAGAGACAGAGTCTCACTGTACCGCCCTCGGGTATAGTGTCATGGCGTCACACGGCTCACAGCAACCTCTAACTCTTGGGCTTATGCAATTCTCTTGCCTCAGCCTCCCGAGCAGCTGGGACTACAGGCGCCCGCCACAAAGCCCAGCTATTTTTTTTTGTTGTTGCAGTTTGGCCAGGGCTGGGTTTGAACCCGCAACCCTTGGCATATGGGGCCAGCGCTCTACTCACTGAGCCACAGGCGCTGCCCTCTATAGGTATTATTAATATTATTATTATTCTAATGATCACAATTTAAGGAATTGGTCCAAAAGTAGTTATGTAATTAATATGTTATACTGTAAATGATGGTGGCAGAATTCAAATCTAGGTTTCATGGTTTTACAATTCATTTTATTTACACTAAAAAGTAAGCACTTATTGCCGTGGGAACAGAAAGGAAAGGAACAAAGTGGCAAGCAGGACTGTTATGAATAAGCAACTGGGTTGCACTGTTGGAGCAAAAAATGATAATCAAGATTTGAATCTTGAAGGGCATTGAAAGCTTCAAGTAATTCATGTAAGCTCGTAGTCTAGAGTCAAGATTACTTGTTGAATCCTAGAACTGGGTGAACCCCTGACTCTACAGAAACCCTTGGTGTCATGTATTTTAATTGGAAAGCATCTACTAATTAGAACTTAAAAGCAGAGATATTGCATAGTGCACATGATAAAGGAGACACTAATTCATTACAGAGAGGTGCATGCTAAATCTGGGCGTAAACTACATGCTGTATGATTTATGGTCCATGGAAAAGGAATTCCTTTTCTTTCTTTTTTCAGTTTTTTTTTTTTTTGTTGTTGCTGGGGATTCATTGAGGGTACAATAAGCCAGGTTACACTGATTGCAATTGTTAGGTAAAGTCCCTCTTGCAATCATGTCTTGCCCCCATAAAGTGTGACACACACCAAGGCCCCACCCACCTCCCTCCTTCCCTCTTTCTGTTTCCCCCCCCATAACCATAATTGTCATTAATTGTCCTCATATCAAAATTGAGTACATAGGATTCATGCTTCTCCATTCTTGTGATGCTTTACTAAGAATAATGTCTTCCACGTCCATCCAGGTTAATACGAAGGATGTAAAGTCTCCATTTTTTTTAATGGCTGAATAGTATTCCATGGTATACATATACCACAGCTTGTTAATCCATTCCAGGGTTGGTGGGCATTTAGGCTGTTTCCACATTTTGTCGATTGTAAATTGAGCTGCAATAAACAGTCTAGTACAAGTGTCCTTATGATAAAAGGATTTTTTTCCTTCTGGGTAGATGCCCAGTAATGGGATTGCAGGATCAAATGGGAGGTCTAGCTTGAGTGCTTTGAGGTTTCTCCATAGTTCCTTCCAGAAAGGTTGTACTAGTTTGCAGTCCCACCAGCAGTGTAAAAGTGTTCCCTTCTCTCCACATCCACGCCAGCATCTGCAGTTTTGAGATTTTGTGATGTGGGCCATTCTTACTGGGGTTAGATGATATCTCAGGGTTGTTTTGATTTGCATTTCTCTAATATATAGAGATGATGAACATTTTTTCATGTGTATGTTAGCCATTCGTCTGTCGTCTTTAGAGAAAGTTCTATTCATGTCTCTTGCCCATTGATATAAGGGATTGTTGGCTTTTTTCATGTGGATTAATTTCAGTTCTCTATAGATCCTAGTTATCAAGCTTTTGTCTGATTGAAAATATGCAAATATCCTTTCCCATTGTGTAGGTTGTCTCTTTGCTTTGGTTATTGTCTCCTTAGGTGTACATAAGCTTTTCAGTTTAATGAAGTCCCATTTGTTTATTTTTGTTGTTGTTGCAATTGCCATGGCAGTCTTCTTCATGAAGTCTTTCCCCAGGCCAATATCTTCCAGTGTTTTTCCTATGCTTTCTTGGAGGATTTTTATTGTTTCATGCCTTAAATTTAAGTCCTTTATCCATCTTGAATCAATTTTTGTTAGTGGGGAAAGGTGTGGGTCCAGTTTCAGTCTTTTACATGTAGACATCCAGTTCTCCCAACACCATTTATTGAATAGGGAGTCTTTCCCCCAAGGTATGTTCTTCTTTGGTTTATCAAAGATTAGGTGGTTGTAAAATGTTAGTTTCATTTCTTGGTTTTCAATTTGATTCCAAGTGTCTATGTCTCTGTTTTTTGTGCCAGTACCATGCTGTCTTGAGCACTATGGCTTTGTAGTACAGACTAAAATCTGGTATGCTGATGCCCCCAGCTTTATTTTTGTTACAGAGAACTGCCTTAGCTATACGGGGTTTTTTCCGGTTCCATAAAAAATGCAGAATCATTTTTTCCAAATCTTGAAAGTACGATGTTGGTATTTTGATAGGAATGGCATTGAATAGGTAGATTGCTTTGGGAAGTATAGACATTTTAACAATGTTGATTCTTCCCATCCATGAGCATGGTATATTCTTCCATTTGTTAATATCCTCTGCTATTTCCTTTCTGAGGATTTCATAGTTTTCTTTATAGAGGTCCTTCACCTCCTTCGTTAGGTATATTCCTAGGTATTTCATTTTCTTTGAGACTATGGTGAAGGGAGTTGTGTCCTTAATTAGCTTCTCATCTTGACTGTTATTGGTGTACACAAAGGCTACTGACTTGTGGACATTGATTTGATATCCTGAAACATTACTGTATTTTTTGATGACTTCTAGGAGTCTTGTGGTTGAGTCTTTGGGGTTCTCTAAGTATAAGATCATGTCGTCAGCAAAGAGGGAGAGTTTGACCTCCTCTGCTCCCATTTGGATTCCCTTTATTTCCTTGTCTTGCCTAATTGTATTGGCTAGAACTTCCAGCACTACCTTGAATAGTAAAGGTGACAGTGGACAACCTTGTCTGGTTCCAGTTCTAAGAGGAAAAGCTTTCAGTTTTACTCCATTCAGTAAAATATTGGCTGTGGGTTTGTCATAGATAGCTTCAATCAGTTTTAGAAATGTGCCACCTATGCCTATACTCTTCAGTGTTCTAATTAGAAAAGGATGCTGGATTTTATCAAATGCTTTTTCTGCATCTATTGAGAGGATCATGTGATCTTTATTTTTGCCTCTGTTAATATGGTTGAATCTTCTTTTTAAACTTTATTCATTCACTCTGTGTCTCTTGATTAGAAATTTTAATCTATTTATATTTAAATCAATCATCATTGGAAAGTACTTACTGTTGTGATGTTAATTGCTTTCTGATTGCTTTGTAGTTCTTTTGTTCCTTTCCTTCCATCTTTGCATACATTTTCCTTTGTGATTTGTTGATTTTTTTTGCAGCGATATGTATTGATTCATTTTTATTTATCTTTTCTGTGTATCTACTACCCTGTTTCCCCAAAAAGAAGACAGTGTCTTATTTTAAGGTGTGCTCCCAAAGATGTGCTAGGTCTTATTTTCAGGGGACGTCTTATCTTTCCTGTAAGTAGGTCTTATTTTCGGAGGATGTCTTATTTTCAGAGGAAACAGGGTAGAAAATAAATATTTGCTTTATGGTTACCATAAAGCTTACAGAAAACATTTTTTAACACCCTATTTTAACAAATTAATTTCAATTGCATGCAAAAACTTTATATGTATGTATTTCCTCCACCACATTGTATGCTTTTGATATCACATTTGCATTTCTATATTATGCATCTATTAACAAATTATTATAGCTATAGCTATTTTTAATACTTCTGCTTTTTAATTTTTATGCTAATATTAAAAGTGAATTACACACCACAATAACAGTGTTACAGTATTTAATCTGAAACTGACTATTTTACCATCAAATTTTATACTTACATGTTTTCATGTTGTTACCTAGTGTCCTTTCATTTCTACTAAAAGAACTTTACATATATTCAGTATTATTTTGTAAGATAGATCTAGGGGTAATAAACTCCCTCATATTCTGCTTTGGCTGAGAATGATTTTCTCTTTCATTTATGAAGGATGACTTGGCCAGGTATAGTATTGATATATATTAACAATTATATATGTCAATTGGCTGACAATTTTTCTTTATTATCTGCACTTTGGATATAGCATTCCTCCATTCCTGGAAGTTGTATGTTTAGATGGCCACTGATAGTCCTACACAGATATTTTTATGTAACTAGTCTTCTTTTTTTTCCCTTTTATTAAGTCATATATACATAGATCATCAATGCATTTATGCCTTTCTGGGATTCAATGTGTTGATTTTTGTACAAATTGGAGTGCTTACATCCAACTAATTAACATAGGTTTCATGTCATTCACTTAATCACAGTGTTAAGACATTTGTGTTCTATACTTGATAGATTTGACTTGTACCCTTTCAAATTTCATGAAACTCAGAAGTTCACTCAACCCAAGTAAAAATTGAACAAGATACATTACTATCAAATTGTGAAATCAAAGAAGGAGAACTTTAAAACAGCGAAAGACAAGACTACTAGAAAAGGCTTGCACAGCTAGTCTTTTCTTTTGTTGTTTTCAAATTATCTTTCTTTGATTAATGTCCACATATTCATAAATTTGTTTTTCACATGGTACTTATATTGTACATTTAGACTTTTCTTTCGTTGTTTTCAAATTCTCTTTCTTTGGTTAATGTACACATATACGTAATTTATTTTTCACACGGTATTTATATTATACAACCAGTCTTTTCTTTTGCTTTTTTCAAATTCTCATTCTTTGATTTGACAATTTGATAGTAATGTGTCATGTTTGATTTTTACTTGGGTTGATCTTGCTAGTGAACTTCTGAGTTTCATGAATTTTGGTGTTCATATTCAGTCATTATTAATAAAAAAAATCTTTTCCCCCATTCTCTCTCTTCTCTGCCTGGGATTCCCACAATTCATAAATTTATTTACTTATTGGTGTCCCATAACTCCCTTATGCTTTCTTCACTCTTTTTACTTTTTTATTTTCTGTTCCTCTAATTAGCTAATATTAAAATTCTGATCTTTGAGTTCACAGATCCTTTCTTCTGCACGATTGAGTTTGTTATAAAAGCTATTTAATTTTTTTATTTCCATTGTTTCACTATACTTGTGTCTTGTGATTTAAATGTTTACAGCTATAAATTATATTTAAGTACTGTCTTCACTGTGTCCCTTAAGTTTTGTTATGTTGTGTTTTATTTTTTATTTGTCTGAAGATATGTTCTAATTCTAGTTAATTCATCTTTGTTCAATGGAATTTTTAAAGGGTTTTGATTAATGTCTACATATATGTAAATTTGTTTTTCACCTGGTACTTATATATTTTTTAATTTTTTGTGGAACATCTGTACTGTTTTCCATATTATGTGAATAAATTTATATCTCTCAAAAGTGTATGTGTTTCTTTTCTCTCACATTGCTGATAACACTTTTTTTATATTTTCTATTTTTTAAATTATACATTTAATCAACATTTTTGAAAACAAATCTTTAGCACTATAGAGGTGGTAAAATCAATCATCTATTAGGTTGATAGTTTGGACCTCTGAAAATTCTGGGAGACAAATGGCAGACACCCTAATTTTATGCTGTACCACCTTGATCCTGCCCTGAGCAATAGCCTACACCTGGAGGAGGAGAGAACTTCCTACCAATATACCAGTGAGAACTTCATGTTCTAAATGAAAAAGAAGGCAGGGGAATCCCTAACCCCAGGCCAAAGAGCATGGATAAATATGATCAGAAAGATGACAGAACAACATTATAGCTAGGCTAATTATCATATAATTAGCTTAAATCTACATTGTGGTCCCCTCCCCAAATGAGCTTTCAGGGAGGCCCATGGTAGGTCCACATGCCCAGTAACACTCTGGTCAGATAACTTCTATGTATCCATTAAAGTCACTTCATGGTGACCTGTGAACCACAAGAAGGATCTATTCTAGACACTATAAAACAAGACCCCGTACCATAATCAAGGCCTTTTCTTTGTCATGACAAGGGCTTGTTTCATTTCTGTGGTAAATATGTATTGTTCTGTAAACCTACCTTTCTGTTCGTCAATAAACTGTTTCATGCTTGCCTTGCTTTTGGTGGGTCTACTTATTCTTCAGAGAAGAGCACATTAAGCATGAAGATTGAAAACAACTACTTGAACCCAACAATTTCAAATGTAGTATATTTAGGAATTTATACTTTTTTCTCCTTTTTTTTAAAGTTCAGATTAATATGAGGGTACACATTTTTAGGTTACATTATTTTCATTTCTAAAGTGAAGTTCAAGTTGCAGTAGAACCATTCACCCAGAGGGCATGACAAACACCTTCACATTGTGCACGTTATGTGAGATCCCACCAATCACTCTCCCTCATCCCACTTCCTCCTATTCCCTACCACTAGCTAGACTATACTTGAGTTTTTCCTTTGAATGGGCATATAATTGATTATATGTTGTATTCATGTTAGTATTGAAACCATTGTCTACTTGTTTCTCCATTCTTGTGATACTTTACTAAAAAGAATGTGTTTCAAATCCGTTCAGGTATACACAAAAGATGTAAAGTTGTCGCTTTTTCTTATGGCTGAACAGTATTCCATGGTATAAATATACCACAGATTGTTAATTCATTTATGTGTTCATGGGCACATGGGTTGCCTCTACATTATAGTAATTGTGAATTGAACTTCAATAAACATTCTAGTGTTAATGTCCTTGTGGTAAAGTGATCTTTTTTTCTTCTGCTAGATACCTAGAAATAGGATTGCAAGATCAGTTTTAAGGTCAACTTTTCTTTGACAATTCTCCAAACTTCTTTCCCCAAAGGTTGTACTAGTTTGCAACCCCACTAGCAGTGCAAAACTGATCTCTTCTCTCCTCATCTACAATAGCATCTGTAGATTTGACATTTTATGATATGGCCTAATCTCACTTGACTTAGGTAATATCTCAGAGAAGTTTTGATTTGAACTTCTCTGATAATTAGAGACAATGAGCATCTTTTAATGTGTTTTTTGTCCATTCATCTGTCATCTTCAGAGAAGTTTCTGTTAAAGTCTCTTGTCTGCTTAAAAATAAGGTTGTTTGTGCTTTTCTTGTTATTAACTTGAATTTTCTGTAGATTCTAGTTATCATCCCTTTTTCATATTCAAAGCATGCAAAGATCTTCTCTTATTCTGAAGTATGTCTATTTGCTTTATTTGTGGTAACCTTAGCTGTGAAGAAGCTTTATAGCTTGATCACATCCCATTTGTTTATGTTTAGTGTTGCTGAAACTGCCACAGCGTTTTTCTTAATAAAATATTTTCCCAGGCCAAATTTGTTGAGAGTTTTACTCACACTGTCTTCTAGAATTTTTATTTTTTCCATGTCTTAAATTTAAATATTTTATCCCATGAGAGTAAATTTATGTCAGTGGTGAGAGATGCAGGTACAATTTCAGTCTTTTACACGTGGCAAATCGGGTCTCCCATTATCATCTATTCAATGGGGATTTTTCCTCAGTGTGTACTTTTCCGTAGTTTATCGAAGATCAGATGGTGATATGTGTCTGTGTTCATCTCTATGTTCTATATTCCTTTCCATAGACCTATATCTGTATTTCTGGTTAGTACCATTTTATTCTGATCACTACAGACTTGTAGTATAATCTGAAGTCAGGTAACATGACTCCAGATTTCTTTTTGTTTCTTAAAATTGTATTAGCCTTTTTTTTTATATATGAAATGAAGTACTATTTTTTCAAGTTCTTCAAAGTATAACATTGGTGCTTGGATGGTCATTGCATTAAACTGGTAAATCACTTTGGGTAGTATGGACATTTTAACAATGTTATTTCTTCCTCACCATAAGCCTGATATGGTCTTTCGTTTGTTAATGTCTACTGCTATTTCTTTTCCCAGGATTTTATACTTCTTTTTGTAGAGATTCTTCACATTTTTTGTTCATTACCATGTATTTCATTTTATTTGTAGCTTTTTTTTTTTTTTTTTTGCATTTTTTGGCCAGGGCTGGGTTTAAACCCGCCACCTCTGGCATATGGGGCCAGCGCCCTACTCCTTTGAGCCACAGACACTGCCCTATTGGTAGGTATTTTGAAGGGCAGTTTTGATTTGTGGACATTGATTTTGTATCCCAAGAAGTTACTACATTTCTTGAACACTTCTAAGAGCTTTGTGTTGAGTGCCTGGTGCTTTCCAGGTATAACACATGCAAGATTTTGACTACCTCTCTCCACCTTTAAATAAACTTGGTCTCTTTCTCTTGCCTTATTTCAATGGATAGGACTTACAGCACTACATTGAAAAAGAAGTGGTAATAGTAGGCATCCTTGTCTGGTTGCAGTTCTGAGTGGAAATGCTCTCAGTATTAATCCATTGAATATGATATTGGCTGTGGGTTTTCTGTAGATGGCCTTTATCAGTTTAAGAAATGGCCCATATATGCCAATTTTCTTAAGTGTTATTTACAAAAAAGGATCTCAAATTTCTTCAAATGCTTTTTCTGCATTAACTGAGAGAATAATGTGGTCTTTGTGTTCAATTTTATTTATGTGGAGAATTACATTTATGGATTTACATATGTTGAACCAGTCTTGCATTATGCAATAATACCCACTTGATCATGAAGTATTATTTTTTAATGTATAGCTGTACACTGTTTGCTAGGATCTTCATTGAATATTTTTGTTTTTATATTTATTAATGATATTGGCCTATAGTATTCCTTTTTTTGATGGGTCTTTTTCTACTTCTGGAATTAGGGTGATATTTTCTTTGTAAAACAAGTTGTGGAGGATTTGTTCTTTTATCATGTTTTGGAATAGGTTAAACAATGTAAGTGCTCATTTCAATTTGAATGTTTAGTAGAATATCTGTGTGATACCAACTTTTCCAGGTTTTTTTTTTTCAGAAGATAATATATTGTTGATGCAATTTTAGTGCTTGATATAGGTCTATTTAAAATTTCTAATTCTTTCTGGTCAAGTTTAGGAAGATGGTGTGATTCTAGGTATTGTCCATTTCCTTTACATTTCTAATTTCTGGATGTAGAGTTTTTGTTTGTTTGTTTGTTTTTTTTTTAGAGACAGAGTCTCACTTTATTGTCCTTGGTAGAGTGCTGTGGCATCACACTGTTCACAGCAACCTCCAACTCCTGGGCTTAGGTGATTCTCTTGCCTTAGCCTCCCAAGTAACTGGGACTACAGGCACCTGCCACAATGCCCAGCCATTTTTTTTTTGTTGCAGTTTGGCTGGGGCTAGGTTTGAACCAACCACCCTTTGTATATGGGGCTGGCGCCCTACCACCTGAGCCATGGGCACCAACCTGGATGTAGAATTTTTATAGTAATAATTGAGGATCTCTTGTATTTCTATGGTATCTGTTATTATTTTCCATTTTTTGATACTGATTGTGGTTATCATATATCTTCCTATGCCATTTCTGGTTAGTCTGGCCAAACATTCATTGATTTTATTGTACTTTTCAAAACACCAACTTTTCGTTTTGCTGATCTTCCAAATGATTATTGTGTTCTCAATTTCATTTGATTCTGCTCTGATTTTGGTTATTTCTTTCTTTCTCCTAGGTTTGAGGTGAATTTTTCTTCCCTTTCCAGTTGACTGAAATGGTCCATTAGGTTGTTAACTTGCTCTCTTTCTGTTTTCTGGAAAATAGCATCTAATGCTATACATTTCTCTTTTAGGGATTCCTTTACAGTATCCAAAATATTTTGATAGCTTGTGGCTTTGTTACCTTTTTATCTCTCAAGAAATATAATGATTTCCATCTTAATCTCATCCTTAACTCAGCTGTCATTCAGCATAAGGTTATTTAGTTTCCATGACTTTATATGACTATGAAGATTTCTGTTGGTGTTGAGTTCAACTTTTAGTTCATGATGATCTGAGAAAATATGAGGAATAATTTCGCTTTATTGAAAAATGTGTAGAGGTTAGATTTGTGCCCTAAGATATGATCAATTCTGAAGGATTATACATGGACTGATGAGAAGAATGTGTACACAGTTTTGTTAGGGTGAAATGTTTTGCATATGTTTGTTAAGTCCAATTGTTCTAGGGTTTTGTTCAAGTCCATTAGTTCTTTGTTTAGTTTCTGCTTAGAAGATCTCTATTTCTGTTAGGGCTGTTAAAATCTTCAACTATTATTGAAAAGGAAAGATATAATATTGTTCAGATCATTTAAGGTTAGTTTTATGTGTGTAGGAGGGTTTAGGTTGGGTGCATAAATGTTAATAATGGAAATCTCTTCATGTTGTATGCTTTCCTTGACCAGTTTGTAGTGTTCATTCTTGTCTTTCCTTATTTTTGTTGTTTAAGTAAGATTATATCTGGAAGTATAATCTCAACCTCTCCTTTATTTTTTCTGATTTCCATTTGCCTGGGTTATTGTTTTCAACTCCTTCACCCTAAGTCTTGTTTTATCCTTAGAGGTAAGGTGCATTTCTTGGAGACAACAGATACTGGGTTTGCACTGTTGCATTCAGTCAGCCAGCCTGTGCCTCTATAGTGGGAAATTAAATCCATTTCCATTTATTGAGAGAATTTAAAGTCAGGTGAAGTTTTGTTCATCTTGTTTTGTGGAAGTCTGTTACTTAGTTTTACCCCTTGTACCATTGTGAAAGCTAGGTGTTGTTTGTTAATTTCTTGGTGTATTTACTTTGGTGATGGACTATTGCATTGGTCAGTATGAAGAATGGGTCTGAGTATTTCTGGTAGAATTGGTATTGTTGTGACAAATTTCCTCACCAGTTGCAGGTAAGCACAATATTTAATTTCTCCATCACAAATGAAACTCTGTTTAACAGGACACAGTATCCTGTGCTGAAATTGTCTGGTTTAAGAAAGTTAATGTTAATGACCACCCTTGAAAAGGTCTGACTTAAAAAGTGCAGTTGAAAGCTGTGTGGTCATGCTGATATTTTTCCCTTTGTCAGTAAGACTTATATAATCCCTGGCTGCTTGCAGAATCGTGTCTTTCATTTTGACTTTGGCAAAGTTAATTACAATGTGTCCAGGACATGGTTTATTTGGATTGTGTTGTGCTGGGTTTTTGAAACTATCTACTATCTGAATTTTTGTGTTTCTCTCAATGCTAGGGATTTTCTCCACCATGATGTCTTGAAATAGAGCTTTGATGTTTTTAGGATCATCCTCTTTTTCTTCAAGAAATCCTAAAATTTAGATATTCAATCTTTTGGAGCAATCCCATAACTCTTTAAGTGAATACTCTTTTTTTGTTCTCTTTTAATCTAACTCCTTGAATTATTGGGTTAGTTCAAAAGTCTTGTTCAATTTCTGAAATTCTTTCTTCTCCATGTTTTTCTCTATTAGTGAATTTCTCTACTGTGTTTTGAAGCTCTTGAGTGCCTCTTTCAATTCCTTAAGCTTTGCTTTGTCTTTCCTAATTATGTCTAGATCTTTAAGGACTTTGACTTTAATTTCACTAAAATCTTGGGAAAATTTTTTGATTATATCTTGGATTCCTTTTTCCATCTTCCCCTCAATTCCATTCATCTTATTTAGTATCCTAGTCTGAATTCTATTTCAGATATTTCAACAATTTTTCTGTGTATTGTACTTTCATCTTTGTACTCTCTTGGGGTAGTTGATCTGCTCTGATTTTTTCTGTTGCCAAGATTGTTCTGCTGGTTCCTTCCAATTTATACTTTCAGTTTATTTTTTATATTAAGAAAACTTTTCTATCTGAAATTTTAGGTTATTCCTAAATATTTATTGAGAGATAATTTTATTAGGGACACTTAGGCAGCACCACAAAGTCCTATTTGACAACTAAAACCATCAGAGTGAGAGAAGATCTGGAAGTTCCAGGAAATGTCACTTACCACCCCTTTCCCAATGATCTGTAGCTTGTGTTTATGGTCATTCTCCCATAGCCTCACAAAGCTACTTTTTGGGGTTGCAATTTGAGAGTCTGAGGGTGGTCTTCTTGTTAGATAGTCCAAAGTGATTCTGTAATGGTGTCTGCCCATCCTCTACCCCATTTAAAGAAACTATCATGTTCCATGGGATTCTCTGCAGTAAAAAATTGTAAGTGCTATGACCCCACCCCTACTGGCAGCAATTGAAGAAGGGGAGTCAATGGACAGACCCACTTTTTCCACCCCCTATGGCACCAATCCTCTCTTTTGTGAAAAATTTCAAATTATCCACAAACCTGCAGACCCCTGCTAGTGATGGCTGGAGGAGGGGAATATGCTTAATGTTTTAATCTTTCCTGCTCCGAGTGGGAATTCTTCTTGCACAAACAAGTTCAGAGAAGCATTAGTATATTGAGTACATGCAGTGTTTGATTTTCCATTCTTGTAATACTTCACTTGAAAGAATGATCTCCAGTTCCATGTGCCAGTCATTATGAAATATTAGATATGCAAAAATTTTTAAAATATATAGCTCAGTTCCTGTAGCTTAGTGGTTACAGCGCCAGCCACGTACACTGATGGTGGCAGGTTTGAACCGGCCTGGGCCAGCTAAATGACAATGACAACTGCAAGAAAAAATAGACGGGCATTGTGACAGGTGCCTTTAGTCCCAGCTACTTGAGAAGCTGAGGCAAGAGAATTGCTTAAGCCCAAGAGGTTGAGGTTGCTCTGAGCTGTGATGGCACAGCACTTTACCAAAGGTGATATAGGGAAACTCTGTGTCAAAAAAAATAAATAGAATCTACACAGGCAGAAACAAATGAAACCTCGCCAGTAACACCACTAAGCCAAGCAAGTTGAAAATTGAAAAAGTGAATCAGAATGAAGGTTGTCTACCATGTTTCTTGGAATTAAAACAAAGTCTATCTTACAACTTTCATTGTGGCCGAAGGAGGAGCCATATATACTCCATTGTATTTAAATAACACATTTTAATAATCCACTCACATTGATGAGCATTTGGGTTGTTTCCACAACTTTGCAATTGCTATTTTGGCTTCTATAAACATTTGTGTGCATGTGTCTTTTTCTTTTTCTTTTATTTTATTAAGTCTTTTGTACATAGATCATAAATACATTTATGCCATTTTCAATGTGCTGATTATTTGTAAAAATTGGAGTGCTTACATTATACTAATCAACATAGCTTTTACCACATTTACAGAATTATAGCATTAGCAAATTTGTGTTCTACACATGATAGATCCAACTTGTACTTGCAATGTACAAGTTGGATCTTGTACAGGTGTTGTTCCCCTACTATTCCCTACTATTCCTCCCATCCACTCCCCACCACTCTCTCTCCCCTTCCCTCCTTCATCCTAGGCTAAAGTTGTGTTTCATTTTTCATATGCAAGTGTGAGTGATTACAAATTAGTTTCACACTAGTACTAAGTACATTGGATACTTTTTTTTTCCATTCCTGAGATACTTTACTGAGAAGAATATTTTCCAGCTCCATCCATGTAAACATACAGGAAGTAAAGTCTCCATTTTTTTTTTACTCATGAATAGTATTTCATGGTATACATATACCACAATTTATTAATCCATTCAGGGGTCGATGGGCATTTGGGCTTCTTCCATGACTTAACAATTATGTATTGAGCTGCAATGAATAATCTGGTGCAAATATTTTTATTGCCAAATGATTTTTGGTCCTTTGGATATACACCTAGAAGAGGAATTGCAGGATCAAACGGCAGATCTACGTTTAGATCCCTGAGTATTCTCCAAACATCCTTCCAAAAGGAACATACTAGCTTGCATTCCTACCAGCAGTGCAGAAGTGTTCCATTTTCTCCACATCCACGCCAACATGTGTTGTTTTAGGATTTTGTGATGTGGGCTACTCTTACTGGAGTTAGATGGTATCCCAGAGTAGTTTTGGTTTACATTTATCTGATGATTAAATATGATGCATTTTTCCCTGTGTCTGTAGGCCATGCATCTGTCTTCTCTAGAGAAGCTTCTGTTCATGTCTCTTGCTCACATAAAATGGGATCACTTGTTTTTTGCTTAGTAATAAGTTTGAGTTCTCTGAGGATTCTGCTTATTAGACCTTTGTCGGTAGTAAAATTTGCAAAAATCCTCTATCATTCTGAGGGCTGTCTATTTGCTTTACTTAGTGTGTTCTTGGCAGTGCAGAAGCTTTTTCATTTGATCAGATCCCAGTGATGTATTTTTGATGTTGCTTCGATTGCCTGGGTTGTCTTCCTCAGGAAGTATTCTCCCAGGCCAATTTTTTTCAAGCGTTTCCCCTGAACTCCCTCTAAGATTATTTATAGTTTCATGTCTTAAGTTTAAGTTCTTTTACCAGTAAGAGTCCATTTTTGTTACAGGAGAAAAGTGTGAGTCCAGTTTCAGTCTTCTACAAGTTGCCAGCCAATTCATCTAGCACCATTTATTGAATACGGAACCTTTCCCTAATTTATATTTGTAATAGGCTTATCAAAAATCAAATGATGATAAGTGTCTGGGTTCACCTGTTGTTCTTCAATTCTGTTTTATACATCTACCTCTCTATTTTTGTACCAGTGCCATGCTGTTTTGATCACTATAGATTTATAGTATAGTATGATGTCTGGAAGCGTGATTCCTCCCAATTTGTTTTTATTTCTGAGTAATGTCTTGGCTATTCAAAGATTTTTCTTTTTCCATATAAAATGAAGTACTAATTTTTCCAGGTCTTTAAAATATGACAGAGATGCTTTAATGTGGATCACATTAAATCTGTAGATTTCTTTAGGTGGTATAGACATTTTAACAATGTTGATTCTTCCCACCCATGAGCATAGTATATTTTTCCATTTGTTAACATCTTCTGCAATTTCTTTTCTCAGAGTTTCATAGTTATCTTTATAGAGATCTTTCATTTTCTTAGTTAGATAAACTCCCAGATATTTCATCTTCTTTGGGACTATTGTAAAGGGAATAAAGTCCTTGTTGTTTTTTCCCCTTAACTATTGTTGGTGTATGTATATAAAGGCTACAGATTTATGAGTGTTAATTTTGTATCCTGAGACGTTACAATATTCCTTGATCAATTTCAGGAGTTTTGTAGTTGATTCCCTGGGATTTTCCAGACATATAATCGTATCATCTGCAATGAGTGAAAGTTTGATCTTCTCTAGTCCTATTTGGAGCCCCTTGAGTACCTTCTCTTGCCTGATTGTGGTGGCTAAGACTTCCATTATAATGTTAAAAAGCAGTGGAGACAGTGGTCATCTTTGCCTGGTTCCTGATCTGAGTGGAAATTATTTCAATTTTACTCCATTCACTATGATATTGGCTGAGGATTTATTGTAGATGGCCTCTATCAGTTTAAGAAATGTTCTTTCTGGGCGGTGCCTGTGGCTCAACGGGTAGGGCGCCGGTCCCATATGCCGGAGGTGGCGGGTTCAAGCCCAGCCCCGGCCAAAAATAAAAAAAAAAATAAAAAAAATAAAGAATTTTAAAAGAAATGTTCTTTCTATACCTATTTTCTTAAGTGTTCTGATTAAGAAAGGATGCTGGATATTGTCAAAAGCTTTTTCTGCATCAATTGAGAGAATCGTATGGTCTTTGTTACTTAATTTGTTTATGTGATGTATTATATTTATGGATTTACATATACTGAATCATCTCTGGGACCCTTGGATGCAACCCACCTGGTCGTGGTGTATAATTTGTTTGATGTGTTGTTGGATTCTGTTTGCTAGGATCTTATTGAATATTTTTGCATCAATATTCATTAGAGATATTGGTCTATAATTTTCTTTTTTGTTGGGTCTTTTCCTGTTTTGGGTATCAGGGTGATATTTGCTTCATAGAATGTATTGAGAAGAATTCATTTTTGTCCGTGTTTTGGAAAAGATTATGTAATATAGGTACTAGTTATTCTTTAAACGTTTGGTAGAATTCTGATGTGAAGTCATTTGGTCCCAGGCTTTTCCTTTTCGGGAGATTTCTTATAATTGATGCTATTTCAGAGCTTGTTATAGCCTTGTTCAACATTTCCACTTCTTTCTTGCTAAGGCTAGGAGCGTGGAATGTTTCCAAGTATTGCTCTATTCCATTCAGATTTTCAACTTATGATGGTAGAGTTTTTGTAGTATTCATTAAGGATTTTTTTAATAACCGAGGAATCCATTGTTATCTGGTCTTCATCATTTCTGATTGATAAAATTTGGGATTTTACTCTTCTACTTCTGGTTAGCTTAGCCAAAGGTTTAAATATTTTATTGATCTTTTCAAAAACCTACACTTTGATTGGTTTATCTGTTGTATGATTCTTATTTTTCAATTTCATTTAGTTCTTCTCTAAATTAATTGTTTCTTTATTTCTGCTGTGTGTAGGGTTGGAAATTTCTTCCTTTTCCAGTTGCTTGAGATGTGCCATTAAGTTATTGGCTTCCTCTCTTTCTGTTCTCTTGAGGAAGGCTTGCAACGCTATAAATTTTCCTCTTAGGACTGCCTTTGCTGTATCCCAGAGGTTCTGAGAGTTTGTTTCCTCATTATTGTTTTGTTCCAAAAATTTGATAATTTCTTTCTTATTCTCATCTATGACCAAGCTATCATTCAGCATGAGGTTATTTAGTTTCCATGTTTTTGTATGCATGTGGAGATTCCTGTTGTTACTGAGTTCAACTTTTATTCCATGATGGTCTGAGAAAATACAAGAAATTATTTCTATTCTTTTAAATTTGCTGAAGTTAGACTTGTGACCTAAGATGTGATCAATTTTGGAGGATGATCCATGGGCTGATTAGAAGAAAGTTTATTCAGTTTTATTAGGATGAAATGTTCTGTAGATGTCTATTAGATTTAAATGTTGAATGGTTAAGTTTAGTTCTAAAATTTCTTTGCTTAGCTTCTTTTGTGAGGATCTATCCATCACTGCCAGAAAAGTGTTAACATCTCCAACAATTATGATGGTCAGTGAAATCAAGTTGCTCATGTCAGTTAGAGTTTTTCTTATAAATTGAGGCACATTCTGTTTGGGTGCATACATGTTGATAATTGAAATCTCATCATGTTGAGTGTTGCCTTAACAAATAAGAAGTGATCATCATCTTTTTTTTTTTACTTTACTTGGTTTAAAGCCTATTGTATCTGCGAATAAAATTGCAACACCTACTTTTTACTGATTTCCATTTGCATGAATTATAGATGACCATGCTTTCACCCTGAGTCTATGTTTATATTTTAGGTAAGCTGAGATTCTTGAATGCAGCAGATGTCTGGCCTGAGTTTTTGTATCCAGTCAGCCAACCTGTGTCTCTCTAGAGGGCAATTTAAGCCATTCACATTAATTGAGAGTAATAATAACCCAGATAGAGTTTTGGGTATCGAATTTTTCAAACGTCCAGTGGACATTTTTAATCCTTTTGCCACTATGGAAGTTGGAATTCGATCACACATTTCTGAGTGAGTTTACTTTTGTTATGGAGGATTGTGTTGTTCATTATGGAGGATAGGTCTGACAATATCCCAAAGAGCTGGTTTAGTTATGGCAAATTTCTTCAACATGTGAATGTCATTAAAGCATTTATTTTCTCCATCATAGATGAAACTCAGTTTAGCTGGATACAGGATCTTGGGTTGAAGCTATATTGTTTAAGGAGACTAAATGTCTATGACCACCCTCTTCTGGCTTGAAAGGTTTCAGCAGAGAGATCTGCAGTCATTTTAATGTTGTTCCCCTTGTATGTTATGGCTTTCTTAAGTATGGCTGCTTTCAAAATTTTCTCCCTCAAATTAACTTTAGTGAAGTTAATTATAATGTGTCTATGAGAATTTTTATTTGGGTTGAGTCATGCCGGTGTTCTAAAACTGCTATCTGAATTTCAGAATCTCTTTGCATGTCTGGAAAGTTCTCTTTAATTAATTCATAAGGGAAACAATCTGTATCCTTCGCAGCAACCTCATCACTTTCAGGTATTCCTCTAAGGCAAATATTAGAGCTCTTAGAATTATCCCAGAGCTCTCTGAGAGAATGATCCATTTTTTTCTCCACATTTTTTTCTCTTTGAGCATTTGGGAGCATTCAACAGCTTTGTCTTCAATGTCAGAGATCCTTTCTTCTGCTTGTTCCATCTTGTACTGAGTGATTCTACTGTATTTTTTAGATCTTTGATGGCTGCCAAATCTTGATTCAATTTGTCAAAATCTTTGGTCATTTTGTCTTTAAATTTGTTGAATTCTTGAGACATCTTTTGAATTTCTGCTTTGAATTTTAATTCCATCATTTCCTTCATTCTGTTGATCTTATTTGCTATCCAAACTCTGAACTCGATTTCTGACATTGCAGTCAATTGTTTGTGAATGGGATCTTGTGCTGTGTCTGTTTATCATTTCTTGGGGGAGTTGATCTACTCTGATTATTCATGTTGCCAGAGTTTTTCAGATGATTCCACCTCATGATTTTTTTTCACTGTAGGCTAGGTGGTCAGGTAAAGTGAAATTGAATTGGGGTTTCCTGGAGTTGTGTTTAACCAGCCCTTTGTTAAAGATCTTGGACTGATGACTTCAGTTCTTTCCCCTTTACCTTTGCAAAGGACCTGTACAGTATTACGGTCTGAGGCTGAGGGAACCTGCTTGGTATGGTGGGGTTAGGTGGCTCTGTCTTGTATTCAGCTGGTTCTTGTCTGATCCAGGTGGATCAGTGACTCTGGTGAAGTCTTAGCTGTGGAGAAATACAAGCAATTAAGACATCCCACCCTCCATGGGCAACAGCTGGAAGGGGAAAAGCAAACCTTCCTGTTACTGCACAACCAGAGTACCTCCTGAGAGGGTCCTTCAGTGATTGTCCCAGGTTAGGGGTTCCAAAGCAATTGACTCAGTCAGTACAAATTCTCAAGTGGGAGAGTTCGAAAGGTCTCCAGCAGCTAGATGGAAGAGGTCTGCAGGATGCTCAGATTTGGCTCGCTCTGATAATCTACAGAGTCAGAAAGGCCCGCCCAGTAGCACATTTGGACCAGAGGGCTGAGTCTCTTTATCCACTTTTCTCCTTTCTTATGCCCAGTCACTGGTGACCCCACAGGGCTACAGTCCTGCTCCCTCAAATAAACAGAAGTGCCAGGGCTTAGCACCTATCTTAGTCAAAGGAAGGTCAAGGCCTGGCCACTGCCTTCTGCTACCAGCCAGCTGGGGGAGCTGAGGCCTGCCTTCCTCAGTTGTTCAGTAACCACTGGTGAGCATTCCACTTGGGCTCAGTCTAATCCTGGAGGTACCAGGACAGCAAATGCTTTCTTCCCTCAACCACTGTGCCTTTGCCCCTGCTGCTCTGAAGCACCAGTATCCCTATAGAGTGAGTTTTTGTTTCCTCTGGCAGTGTACAGAGTTGGAGAGGTGTCTCTCCAAGATTGGAACCCAGTGGGATCAGTCTATTGTTGCAGGATCTTTTTGGCAAATGACCCTTTGCAGCTCCTCTGACACTGCCAAAACCAGGGAATTCTGGCTGTAGAAGCTGCTCCAAAAGCATGGTGCACATAGATCCAGCACCATGGTGGGGGACACAGCACACAACTCTGGCAGTGTGTCTGGCACCTGGTGACTTCAGCAAGGAGAAAACCACTCGGCTCAAGGCTTACGCTTTGGGCAGAGGCCTGGCACAGAGTCAAGGCAGGTGCAGCCGGCCATGTGCAAGGTGTGGAGGCAGAGAGGGTGCCAGCCTGCTGCTCCTGCAAACTCTGGTCAGGTGGGACATGGCATGGAAGCATGAAGGGTGCCATAGGCAGGGCTCGGGAAGTGTAATGTGGCACGGAGACAGGGAGGGTACTGGGAAATGACATAGAGCACAGGGCTACAGCTGACTCTTCCTGGGTGGGGGCAAGGTGCTTGGTCTGGCAGACTGGGAAGGGGGGAGGCTGCTCATGAGCCTCCTCCTTCAGTCTCAGCAGGGATTAGGGTTCTGGTTTATCAGTTGATTGGGGAAGAGTAGACTGGAAGTTCAGGAAGGCAGGGAAAATGTTAGTTCGATTTTTCTGCCTGGTAAGAGTGTTCAGAATCACTGCAGGGTCCCACTGGGGGAAGCAGTCTTCTCCACTTCCCACAGCTCTCACCCATGGGGTGAGGCAAGAGGTCCTCGGTTCACTACTTGCCTGTAGAAAACCTACAGGAGCAAACGAATAGAGAAATTTAAAAAAAAAAAAAACAGCTTTCTTGGGGGAAGGGTTGGACACTTTTCCTTTCAGATGAGTTTTGTACCTGAAGATTGCTTTCTTGGAGTCTCAGTTTGCCTCAGCAGAGGTGGCCTGCAGTTATCTTACTTCTCTCTTGGCTCAGCTCCCATTCTTCAGTGTAATTGGGCACTTTCTAGACATTATCCTTCCCTCTGGACAGGAGCTTCTGTCGGAGGCTACTTCCAGTTGGTCATCTTGCCCCCTCTGCATGTGTCTTTTTTATAAAATGACTTTTCTTCTCCTTCAGGTAAAGACATAATCTCTAGTACTTAGATTGCTTGATCAAATGAGAGGCCTACTTATAATTCTTTGTGGTATCTTCATACAACTTTTCATAGAGGTTTTACTAGTTTGAAGTCCTTTCCTTCTCTCCACATCCACCTCAGCATTTGTTGTTTTAGAACTTTTTGATAAGAGCTATCTCACTAGAGTTAGGTGATATTTCATTATAGTTTTCATTTGCCCTTTCCTGATAATTAGATATGTTTAGAATTTTTCAAGTTATTGTTTGTCATTAGAATATCTTCATTTTAAAGAATTTCAAACATGGTTTGTTAGGAAGCTCACAGCAATACAAGAGAAAATAGAATTAAACCACAAAGAAGCCATAAAGACAATGTAGAAAATGAATAAAAAATTCTCCAAAGAAACTGAAGTCCTAAAGAAAATCCAAACATAACTTCTTAAAGGGCTCAACTGCAACTTGAACTTTACCTTAGAAGTGAGAACATTGTAACCTAAAAAAAATTGTGCCTTAATATTAATTAAAAAAATAATTAATTAAAGGAATTACAAAGAACAATTGAAAGCCTTAGGAATAGGGTTGACCAAACAGAAGAAAGAATCTCAGAGCCTGAAGGCAATTCCTTTGTTCTAAACAAGTCAGTCAAAGAAAAAGAACAGAGACATAAAAGGAATGAAGAAACCCTATAGGAAATGTAAGACTATGTAAAGAAGCCAAACATAGAATTGTAGGTATCCCTGAGGGAAACAAAGAAAAGGGCTAGATAATTTATTTTGAGAGAATTATTGAGGAAATATTGTCATTGAGGATTATTGACATAATTACTGAGGAACAAATACAAGGGCTAGATAATTTACTTAGAGGGAATTATTGAGGAAATGTTTCTTAGCCTTGCTAGAAATCTACTTATCCAGGTACAAGAAATGCACAAGACTCTTGGGATATTCCTTGTAAAAATCAGTTATCATCACACAAAATCATTAGGCTGTCCAAAGCAAACACAAAAGAGTCACTTCAATGAGCATAAGGTGAAAACAGCAAGCAACTTAGAAAAGAAAACTAATCAGACTAACTGATGACTTCTCAAGTGAAACCATACAAGGCAGAAGTGATTAGTGACCCATCCTCAACTTTCTAAAACAGAATAATGGCCAGTTTAGAATTTTGTAACCTACAAAACTAAGTTTATTTTCTCAGGGATAAATAAATACTTTATCAAACAAGAAATCACTAGGGAATGTGGAAGGACCAGACCTGCACTCCAGGAAGTACTCAGTTTGGCATTACATACAGATGTGCTAATAGACATTCATCAGTGTAAAGCCATAAAAAGGTTAAGTTCTGATCCTAGGCACTACCATGGCTTAAGAGGTAAAACAATTAATAAGAGACCAGCCAACAGGATGAACATAAATCTACCATTCAATAAAAGTGAATGGGTTGAACTTCCCACTGAAGACACATAGGTTGGCTGAATGGATAAAATAATACTAGCCAAGTATTTGCTGTCTTCAAAAAATTACATCTAACTCACAAGGATTCAGTTAGACTTAAGGCAAAAGGAGAAAGCTGTTGTAGCCATTCCCATAGCAGATAACAAGGACTTCAAATCAGCAAAGACAAAGATGTTAACTGATGAAGGTAACAATTCAACAAGGAAACTTAAGAATCTTAAATATTGGGGGACAGAGCAAGATGGAAGACTAGAGACAGCTTTTTTCACCCATGCAGGGTGAGATCGAGAAGACAAGATGCCAGGGACCTTTGGCTTGTGGGCTCTACTTAAAAACATCCCTTTGAAGACACACCTAGGCAGTGGGAGACATCAGCACCCCAAGAGGAGGATGAAAGCATTGGTGAGAGTTTGCAGACAGGGAAGGCCTTACATGTAGGCTTTATTTTTTATTTGTTTTATTTATTTATTTATTTGTTTGTTTGTTTATTTATTTATTTATTTTTGAACTTGGTTGAGTAACCATCGGAAACCTTGGGTGAGTGAGCAAGTGAATTTGAACAGTGTCCAGAAGTTGGGACTGAGCCATGAGGGCAGAGCAGAGCTTTAATGGTTAGTCTGCAGGCTGGGAGCAGCCACTGGGAACACTGCCTTGCAGCTCAGCCTTCAGAGTCTTAGTGCAAAGCTGGTTCTGGTGGGCCTGATAAGTGGGCAGCCACTTCTGGAAAGATGAGCAACACATGTTTTCCTGGGAAAGGCACTGCTTAGCCAAGTGGCATGGTTTGAAAAGGTCGATGTGTGTCTATTAAGCAGGCTGAGGAGAGATTCAAGCTCCCAACTCTGTGATGTTTAAGGGCAAAGAAGGCAGCAGAGACTTCCAGTCTCCATCTTATACAGCTGTAAAAGCATTGTGATTAGCATCTCATACCTTTTCCCCAGGCAATATTCAGCAACATATATACATATACATATATTTTTCTTTTTCTTTCTTTCTTTCTTTTTTTTTTTTTTAATGAGACAGAGTCTTACTGTGTCACACTTGGTAGATTGCTCAGGCATCATAGCTCACAGCAACCACAAACTTTGGGGATTAAGTGATTCTCTTGCCTCAGCCTCCAGAGTAGCTGGGACTATAGGTGCCTGACACAATGCCCGGCTAATTTTTTGTTGCAGTTGTCATTGTTGTTTATCCCGGGCAAGTTTAAAACTCAACAGCCTGGGTGTAGGTGTCTAGAACCCTACTCACTGATCTATGGGCACCACAACACTTATATCAGAGGCATGGTAACTTAAAGAGAAACAAGACGTGAAAGTAAAAAGAAGAGAAAAGAAATAGACAAAAATAAAACACTTAAGATGAAGAAACAGCAGAAAAATCCTAGCAACAGAACAAAGCAACCCCCCGCCCCCAGGGATCATGAGGTAGCTATTACATGAAGTACATACCTATAAAGAAATGTTAGAAATGACAGAAAAGGGATTTAAAATATGGATGGTAAAAACAATGAAAGAAACTTCCAAGAAAGTAGAAAATAAGCAAAAGGAAATCCAAAAACAGAATCAAAGAAGAGATAAACAATATGAAGTATATAGAAAGGATAAGCAGAGGATAAAGAATTGAAGCAGTCAATCAGGGAAGTTAAAGATGCAGTAGAAAGTATCAAGAACAAATTACACCATGTAGAAGACAGAATCTCAAAGGCAGATGACAAAGCTCTGGCGCTAACTCAGGCAGCTAAAAAGACAGAAAAAAAAGAACAGAGAAAACAGAATGTTCACTGACAAAATTATGGGAATTCATGTAGTGTTCAGACATATGAGTTATAGGTATCCCAGAAAAAGAAGAACACCCCAGAGGAATGGAAGCCCTATCAGAGGATATCATAAATGAATATTTATAAAACGTCACTAAAGATTCTGATACACTCTTTTCAGAGGGATATCAGACCCCAGGTTTTCTCAAGTCAAATAAAGCTTCTGCAAAGCACAGCGTCATGAACCTGTCGAAAGTCAAGACAAAAGAGAAGAATCTGCAACCTGCCATGAGTAAGTGCCAGTTGACCTACAGGGGCAAATCCATCAGGGTGACTGCGGACGTATCAAATGAAACTTTTCAAGCCATATGAGAATGACCATTTACCTTTAATCTACTTAAAAAAAAAACATTTTGAGCCCAGAATTCTACATCCTGCCAAGCTAAGCCTTAAAATTGATAGAGAAATCAAATCATTTACTACTATGCAAATATTGAGAAAGTATGCCACAATAAGATCAACTCTACAGGAAATACTTAGACCTATTCTACACGCTGACCATCACAATGGACCACCAGCAAACTAAATACCCAGAAGCTCAAGGACAAAACCCAGCTGCAGCAATGATGCAAAATATAAAACTAAGCAATGGATTCACAAAATAAGATGAACAGAACTCCACTACACTTACAATTATCTCAATGAATGTTAAGTGCTTCTATTCCATTAAGAGGCATAGGCCGGCTCACTGGATAAAAAAGCAGAATCCAGCCATTTATTGCCTTCAGGAAACACACATAGCCTTGAAGAACAAAGTAAAATTCGGGGTAAAGGGATGGAAGACAAATTTTCAGGCAAATGGAAATCTAAAGAAAAGAGGTGTTGTAATTTTATTTTCAAAAATAAGTGGCTTTGAAGGAACGAAAGTCAAAAAAGACAAAATGGACACTTCATATTGGTCAAGGGAAAAGTAAAACAAGAAGGCATTTCAATTCTAAATATTTATGCACCCAACTTAAATGCTCCCAGATTCTTGAAACGAACCTTAATTAGTCTGAGCAATATGATATCCCATAACATCATAATAGTAGAGGACTTTAACACTCCTCTTAAAGAGCTTGACAGATCTTCTAAATTGAACAAAGATCCAAGGGACTTGAATGTGACCCTAGAACAGCTGAGCTTCATAGACATATATAAAACACTACATCCCAAAAGTAAAGAATACACGTTGTTCTCATCAGCCCATGGGACATTCTACAAAATATATCATATCCTAGGACAAAAATCAAACCTCATAGAATCAAAAGAACTGAAATTTTACCTTGTATCTTCTCAAGCCTCAAGGCAATAGGGATGGAACTCAAAACAAAAATTGACATCCCCACACAAAGGGATGAAAATTAAATAACCTTATGCTGAATGATAGTTGAATCAAGAAATATACAAAAAAGGAAAGCATTAACTTCCTTGAGCATAACAACAAGACACAAGACACAAAACCTGTGGGAGACTGCAAGATCAGTCCTAAGAAGAAAATTTATAACATTGCATGCCTATATTCAAAAAACATAAAGAGAGCACAGCAACAATCTAATGAATCATCATAAAGAAATGGAAAAAGAAGAGCAATCCAATCCCAAACCTAGTAGAAGAAAATAATTAACCAAAATTAAATCAGACTAAATAAAATTGAAAATAAAAGAATCATTCAGAAAATTCAGAAACAAAAAGTTGATTCTTTAAAAGATAAATAAATTCAATAAAACATTGGCCAGAATAACTATAAATAGAAAAGTAAAATTTTTAATAACCTTAATAAGAAATGAAAACGGGGAAATAACAACTGATACCACGCAAATATACTGATACAAGAGAGTATTTCTGACTACTACCAAAAACACTATGCTTAGAAATTTGATAATGAGGAGGCAGTGGACCAATACCTGGAACCACACCATCTTCCCATATTTAACTAGGAAGAAATAGACCTCTTGAAGAGACCAACATGAAGCACAAAGATCGCAGACAAAATAAAGCTTCGAACAGCAACAAAAACATAATCCCAGGACCAGATGGCTTCACATCAGAATTTTATCACGCCTTCAAAGATGAGCTTGTACCTACACTGTAGAAGGCATTCCAAAACTTTGAGAGGAAAGGAACCTTTCCAAACACATTCTATGAATCAAAAAATCACCTTGATTCCAAAACCAGGAAAAGGCCTAACTAAAAAGGAGAACTATAGACCAATTAAACTAATAAATGTTAATGAAAAAATGCTTAACAAAATCTTAGCTAATAGATTCCAGCCACTCATTAAAAAAATTATACATCATTATCCAGTAGGCTTCTTCCAAGCAATGCAAGATTGGTTTAACTTACAGAAAATCAATTAATGTAATTCACCACATCAATAGAAGCAAAAAAAAATCATATGATCCTTTCAATAGACCCAGAAAAAGTATTTGACAAAACTCAACATCCTTTTCAAGTAAGAACACTTAATAGGCACAGGTGGCACATTTCTTAAGCTGAATGAAGCCATCCAGGACAAATCCACCATTAATATCATACTAAATGGTATAAAAAATGACACTTAGAACTAAAAACATAATACTAAATGGTATAAAGCTAAACTTAAAACTGGAACTATACAATGATGTCCACTATGGCCACTACTATTCAACATTGTGCTGAAAATTCTGGCCCATGCAATCAGGCAAGAGAAGGAAATGAAGGGCATCCAAATTAGGGAAGAGGTCAAACTCTTGCTCTTTGCTGATGATATGATCTTATACTTAGAAAACCCCAGAGACTCAACCACAAAAGTCCTGGCAGTATCAGGAAATATAATAATGTCTCAGGGTATAAAATCAATCTCCAGAAATCAATATCCATTGTATATAGCAATCACGACCAAGTTGAGAAGCAAATCAAGGACACAATTCCCTTCACAGGAAATGAAATGCTTAGGATTATACCTAACAAAAGAGGTGAAAGATCTTTCAAAAAGAATTATGAAACCCTAAAAAAAGTAATTTCAGAAGCCACTAATAAACGGAAAAATATACCATGGTCATGGCTGGAGAGATCAACATTGTCAAAATGTCTATTTTACCCAAAGAAATATATGGATTCAATGAAATCCTCATTAAAATACCAACATCATATTTTGAAGAACTGGAAGAAAATAGTGCTTTGTATGGAACTAGAAAAAAAAATGTTTAACTGAGGCTATTCTTAGTAATAAAAACAAAGTCAGAGGCATCATGCTAGCAGACTTCAGTCACAAAATATAGACCTAGACATATGGAACAGAATAGAAAACCAAGAGCCAGGCCTGGTGGCTCACACCTGTAATCCCAGCACTTGGGAAGTTGAGGTGGGTGGATTGCCTGAGCTCACAGGTTCATGACCAGCCTAAGCCAGAGTGAGACCCTGTCCCTAAAAGTAGTCAGGTGTTGTAGTGGGCACCTGTAATTCCAGCTACTTGGGAGTCTAAGGCAAGAGGATCCCTTGACCAAGATTTTGAGGTTTCTGGGAGCTAAGTTGCCATGGCACTCTACTGAGGGTAAGCAAGTGATACTCTGTCTCAAAAAAAAAAAAAAAAAAAAAAGAATAGAAAACCAAGACATCAACCCTGTCTCTAATTTCCCTCTGACCTTTGATAAACCAAAGAAAAACACACAGTGAGCAAAACAATCCATATTCAACAAATAGTCCTGGTGTAATAAAGAGCAGCCCCCTAAAGAACCCAAGTTTGTCTAGCCTGTTTCAGCTTTAGTCCCCCGCATGCTTCCCCTGGTTAGTTTCAAAGGCAGGTTTCAGAATAGAACAAGGAAGTTCCCTAAAGTTCCCAAGAACTCCTAGCAACAGGTAAAACAATGAAAAAGCTTACCCCCATAGAACAGGGAAGTTCTCCCAGTTTCCCCAACCCCTTAGCAATGGCAAAACAATGGTGAACTAATTACCTACACAAAGTTCCCAAGGTACTGCATCCCCCTAGTTGCCCCCATGCCAACCACCACATAGTACACCACATGGTTGTCACGCTATAGCCCCCTGACTATAACCCCACCCCAGCTAATTGCCATGTTTTTGCTTTTGTTTCTGCTTGCTTGCATGGCAAAAAAATAGGTATAAAAGTCAACTTGCCCCTCATTTGGGGGTCGTTTGCTATCCTAGCAATGGTCCCCTGTGCAGGTGTAATAAATCACCATCTGATTTATACCTGAAGTGGGGTCCGAGACTTTCTTCCAGGTGGCAAGCGCCTACAATACTGGGAGAACTGGATAATCACATATAAAAGACTGAAACTAGACCCACACTTTTCACCCCTTATAAAATTTTATTCAAGATGGATAAAATAATCAAATCTAAGACACAAAAGATAAAAAATTCTCAGAAGAAATCATGGGAAAAAATCCTAATGATGATGGAATGGGGGAAGATTTTATGGCAAAGATTTCAGCAGCCATTGCAACAATAACAAAAACAAACAAATGGGTTTTAATTATGCTGAAACGCTACTGCACAGCTAAGGACACAACAAGTAAAGCAAAAAGACAACCTTCAGAATGGGAAAAGATATTTACAGGGTATCAATCTGACAAAGAACTGATAACTATAATGTACACAGAACTAAAATTAATCAACAGAAAAAGGTTAATTAATGCCATCTACCATTGGTTAAGGGATATGAACACAAGCTTCTCTAAAGATGATGAATGCCTGACAAACATTTGAAAATGCTCATCGTCCCTGATCATCAGAGAAATGCAAATCAAAATCACCATGAGATATCACCTAACCCAAGTGAGAATGGTCCAGGTCACAAAGTCTTCAAGCTGCAGATATTGGTGTGGATGTGGGGAGAAGGGAACATGTTTACACTGCTGGTATGAGTACAAACTAACACAACCTTTTTGGAAAGACGTATGGAGAATTCTGAAATAAATCAAAGTAGACATCCCACTTGATCCTGCAATCCCATTACTAGGCATTTACTCAGAAGAAAAATAAAATTTTTCATAAGGACATTTACATTAGACTATTTATTGTAGCTCAATTTACAATTTTCAAAACTTAGAAACAACCTAAATGCCCCCCAACCCAGAAATGGATTAACATGCTATGATATGATAGCATACTATTCAACCACTAAAAAAGGTGGAGACTTTACATCTTTTGTGTTAACCTGGATGGTGGTGGAACACATTTTTCTTAGTAAATCATCACAAGAATGGAGAATCAAGAATCCAATTTACTCCATTCTAATATGAAGGCAGTAGATGATCTAATACAAGGGGCAAAATAAGAGACTGAGGAATTGGGGAGAGGGGAAAAGGGAGGAGAATGGCAGGTCATGGTGTATGGCATATCTCTTGGGGGCAGGACATAATTACAAGAACTTTACCTAACAAATGAAATCAGTACAACCTAATTCTTTGTACCCTCAATGAATCTGAAACACAAAAAAAGTAATCTTAAGTATTTATTCACTAGACACAGTAGTGCCAATATTCATAAGATAATTTCTAGGCAAAATAAAAAACTGATAAACATCAACATCGTAATTAACAGGGACTTCAACATTCCACTGAAAGAATGGGACAGATCCTCCAAAGAGAAAATAAGCAAAGGAATAATGGACTTAAATAGAAATATATAACAAATGTGCCTAATATACCTTTACAGAACATTCTACCCAATAACAACTGAGCATATGTTATTCTCCTTAACTCATGGAACATTTTATAAGATTGATCACATCCTAGGCCACAAGTCATATTTCAATAATACTGAAAACAACAGAAATTATACCATGTACCTTCTCTGACCCTCATGAAATAAAATTAGAAATTAATGTCAACTGAAACACAAATCCTTAAACAAAGTCTTGGAACCTAAATAACCTATTTCTGAATGATATTTGAGTCAATGAGGACATCAAGATAGAAATCAAAATATCATTAAAACTAAATGATAATGGGGACAAAGATTTTCAAAATCTGTGGATACTTATAAAGCAATCCTTAAAGGAAAACTCATAGCCTTAAATTCTGACATCCAAAAGACAGAAGGATTACAAATCAACAATCTAATTATTTATCTTATGGAACTGAAAAAGAAAGACCAAACCAATACCAAACACAGGAGAAGGAAAGAAATAAACAAGGTTGGAGTAAATCTAAATGAAACAGAGAACAAAATAACCATATAGAAGATTAAAATTTGGTTCTTTGAAAACATAGAATTGACAAGTCTCTTTCTAGACTAACCAGAAACAGAAAAGAAAGGACTATAATAATATTAATTAAAGTTGACAAGAGATGAATCCCAACTGACATCATGGAAATACAAAACATCTTCTCTAAATACTATAAAAATCTTTGTTCATAAATTTTAAAATGTCCAGGAAATGGAAAAAAATGTTGGAAATGCACAATCTCTCTGGGGTCAATCAGGAAAAAATATAATTCATTAACAGACCAATATCAAGAAATCAAAGGAGCACTAAAAATCTTCCAACAAAAATATGTTCCTGACCAGATGGTTTTATACCTGAACATTACCAAACATTAAAAGAAGAACTTATAACTCTACTGCAGAAATTATTCCATAACATTGAGAAGTAGGGAATCCTCTCCTGCTCATTCTAAAAAGTCAATATCACCTTCATACCAAAACCAGGAAAGAACACAACATAAAAGAAAACTACAGACCTACATCCCTTATAAATGTAAATGCAAAAATTCTCAATAAAATCTTAGCATACCAAATTCAGATGCACATCAAAAATAATTCTTGACGACCAAGTGATATTCATCCCATAGATGAAAGGATGGTCATCAGACACAAATCTATAAGTGTAATTCACCACATACACAGATCCAAATACAAAGATCATTTTCTCCTTCCAATAGATAGAGAAATAGCATTTGACAAAATTCAACACACTTTTATGATAAGAGCACTTAACAAAATAGGTATAGATGGGACATAAATCAAAATTACAAAGGCCATATACAACAAAGTTACAGTCTACATCATATTGAATAGAGAAAAAAATAAAATCATGCTTGCTTTGTACTAGAACCAGACAAGGTTTCCCACTTTCATCACTTCTACTTAACAAAGGAGATTTATATCTGGAAGTCTTAGCCAGAGCAATCGGTCAAGAGAAAGATATCAACAATATCCAAATGGGGAACAAACAGGTTGAACTATCTATCTTTGCTGACAATATGATATTATAACTAGAAAACCCAAAGATTCACCTAAGAGCCTCCTGGAATTGATGAATAAATTCAGCAGTGCCTCAAGGTATAAAATCAATAACCTGTGGAATGGGGGAGGGAGAGAGCAGACAGAGAGAGAAGTAGGGAGGGGTGAGGGAAAGAAAATAAAGAAAAGAAAATAGTGACTAATTCTTAAATAAATTGGATTTAATTTTGTCCAAAGTACATTATTTGAACAATAATTTTAATTCAACTTGTTAATATGTTGTTTAGGATATTACATCTTCATTTATAAGTGAAATATGTTTGTAATTTCCCTTTATAATAATATATATTTTCCAATTTTAATATCAGATATATCCAAATGAAAAAAAAATTAAAAAATAAAATCAATATATACAAGTCATTAGTTGTCATATATGCCAACAACATTCAAGGTGAGAATCAAATCAAATATTAAATAACTTCTGTAGTAGCAACAAATAAAATAACATACCTAAAAATATCTTTCACTAAAGAGGTGAAAGACTTCTATTGGAAGAATTATGAAACACAGGAAAAAGAAATTATACCAGATGTAAATATGGATAAACATATCATGCTCATAGATCAGCAGAATCAACATTGTTTTTTTATTGGTTTTGTTTGTTTGTTTGTTTGTTTTGTAGAGACAAAGTCTCACTGTACCGCCCTTGGGTAGAGTGCCATGACGTCACATGGCTCACAGCAACCTCTAACTCTTAACTCTTGGGCTTATGTGATTCTCTTGCCTCAGCCTCCCAAGCAGCTGGGACTACAGGCACCTGCCACAATGCCCGGTTATTTTTTTGTTGCAGTTTGGTGGGGATTGGGTTTGAACTCACCACCCTCGGCATATGGGGTCAGCGCCCTACTCAGTGAGCCACAGGTGCCACCCCCAGAATCAACATTGTTAAAATGGCTGTACTACCCAAAGTGATTTACAGATTCAATGCCACCTCTTTTAAAATACCAACATCATGTTTTTGTAGATATAGAAGTCATATTTCTATGCTTCATATGGAACCAGAAGATACCCCAAAAGGTCAACTCAACCTTACATAAATAGTACTAATTGAGAAGCATCACTTTAGGAGACATCAAGCTATACTCCAAGGCTGTAATAAACAAAATAGCATGATACTGACACAAAAATAGAGATGTAGACCTAAAGATTAGAACAGAGAACCCATAGATGAAACCATCGTTATATCCCCATATGATCTTTGATAATGCAGACAAAAACATACACTGGGAAAAAGATTCCCCTATTAAATAAATGGTGCTGGGAAACCTGGATAGCCACATGTAAAAGACTGAAACATAAATCACACTTCTTACCACTCACAAGAATTAATTCATGATGGATAAAACACTTAAACCTATGCCAAGAAACTATAAAAATTTTGGAAGAAAATGTTGGATGAAATCCTATTGATGCCAGCCTAGGAGAAGAATTTATGAAGAAGACCCTAAAAGAAATCAAGGGAACAGCTTAAGCCCTGAAATATGGGCAGGAGGGATTATATCTCTTATCGCAGAGGAAAACCCTCTGTGGTGGTGATGAGAGGAAAATTCCTGTCTTCTACTGATTCTTCAGAGGAGATTGACACCAGTGGTGTTTTACTCCACAGTGAACTAGCAGAGTTTAGCACCTCCCTTGGAATCTGTGTGTGTGACCTCAGACAGGAGGGTGCTCCCCACAAGGCTTAGGTTCTAGATTTCTCAAGACTGCTCAGACCCTTAAAATTAATTATTACAGAAACAATAGGAGCTGATATGCAGGCTCAGAGAAACTGCTGGCATCTTTGTTCCCTTCCTCAGCTTACCCTCTGGGCTAATGAGCTAACAGCTTTCAATGAAAGCTGAGTGGAGAGGAAAGAGAACAAGATAATGGATGAGTAAAAGCTTCTTTGCAACCAGGCATGGAGAAATTGAGGAGAGAAGACTCCAGGCACCTGTGGCTTGTGGGCTCTGCCCAGAAACATCACTTTGGGGATGCAAAGAAGCAGTGGGAAACTTCTGGACCCCAGAATGAGAACAAAAGCAGTGGTGAAGTGGAAAGTAGTTGTGTTTGGTCTGAGGCAATGGTGCCTACCATGGCTATAGCTACAGCGACAGCAAGATTGCAGGCAAGAAAGGCCTTTTGGACTTGGGCACTTGGTTGAATTACCTTGGGAGATGGTGGGCGACTGTGTAAGTGACTTTGAGTGGTATCCAGAATTTGGGGTGAGCCACTGAGCTAGAACAGAGCTTTCATTATTCAGCTGTGAGCCATGGGTGCAGCCATGGTGGGAGAACTGCCTTGCAGGCTCTGCCCTCAGGGTCCCAGAGCAAGGCCCATGCTGGAAGATCTTGGGCACGTGATCTAGTGACTTTGAACAACACCCAGGTGTTAGGACTGAGAATCCAGGTAAGAGGAGAACTTTCAGTGTTCAGCAGTAGGAGAGCTGCTTTGCAGCCTCAGCCCTTCAGGGGCTTAAAGTGAGGTCAGTTTTGGTGCACCTAATAAGTGGGAAGCCACTACAGTGGAGATCCCAGTGACACAAGCTTTCCTGGGAAAGCCTCTGATTAGCCAAAAGCAGGCTGAGGAGAGATTGAGGTTCTTAACCCTATGGGGTTTGAGGGCAAAGAAGTCAGCAGAAACCTCCAGTATCCATCTTCTAAGCATTGTGATTAGCATCTCATATCCCAGAATATCACCAGTTGCCCATGCAATATTCAGTAAGATACATATGTATATATTGCTTTTTAAAAAATTTTCAACTTCCCCCTAGATTTTTCTTTCTTTCTTTTTAAATATAAAAAGAATTATTATATTTATTGTACTTATATAAAAATATAAATCTATTAAATATTATATTTAAATATAATTTTTCATTGTTGCCTTCTTTCATAACCAAAACTTCAGTTTTGCTAGTGTTTCTTCCCCTTTTATTTGATTTTTCCCCCAGTTTTATCCTGGAAGGTTTTTTTGTTTTGGTTTGATTTATAATATATTTGTTTTTCCTCTCTGTTTGGTGGAGGTGGACTACAATGTCTGCTCAAGCTGGCAAAGAGCTGCATACCTCAAGGGAACCACCTAACCAAGAACCTCTAGAGGTTGGGGAGTTTTTAAGGTGTGGGTCCAAATATCCTACTGTACACCTTCATTATTCCTGTCTCCCTCTTTCAGTGCCTCTCTTCATGTCATTCTTTCCTTTTACTTGCCCCTTTTCCTTTCTCTTTTTTCTTTCTTTCTTTTAAATCTTTTTTTCCCTTCTTGCTCTTCAATCTTCTCATCCTTTTATTCCTATACCAAAAGTAATCATCAAAACCTTAGGTCAGAGGCACAATAACTTAAAGAGCAAGAGGAAGTGAATGAAAAACTAGGGCAAGGAAACAGACAAAAGAAAACAAGCATGAGGAACAAACAGCAGAAAAATTCTGGCAACATGAAAAACCAGGCCAGAGCAATGTCCCCCACCCCCAAGGGACCATGAGGTAGCTACTGCAGAGTACTCCACCTATAAAGAAATATTAGAAATTCAGAAAAGAAATATAAAATACAGATGATAAAAGGAATGAAGGAAATTGCTAAGAAACTGGAAAATAACCAAAAGGAAATCCAAAAACAGAATCAAATAAAAGGTGGATGATATGAAGAACATAGAAAGGATATAGCAGAGCTAACAGAACTGAAGCAATTACGGAACTTAAAGATGCAGTAGAAAGTATCAATAACAGATTAGAACACACAGAAGAAAGAATCTCAGAGGTAGAAGATAAAGGTCTTGAGATAACTCAGACAGTTAGGGAGGCATAAAAAAAGAGAGAAAAATCCAAAGGTTCACTGACAGAATTATGGGGCTACATGAAGCATTAAAAAATTTGAGTTATAGTTATTCAATAAGGGGAATAAGAATGCCCCAGAGGAATGGAAGCCATACTGGAGAGTATTACAAATGAAAATTTCCCAAATATAACCAAAGAGTCTGACACACTCCATTCAGAGGGATATTGAACTGCATGTTGCCTCAACTCAAATCAAGCTTCTCCAAGACACATGGAGATGAACCTGTCCAAAGTCAAGACAAAATAAAAAATTCTGCAAGCCACAAGGAGTAAGCACCAATTGACCTACTTGGAAAAATCCATCAAGGATTACTGCAGATTTCTCAAATAAAACTTTTCAAGCCAGAAGACAAAAGTCATCTACCTTTATCTACTTAGACAAAACAATTTCCATCCCAGAATTCTGTATCCTGCTAATCTAAGCTTTAAATTTGATAAGGAAATCGAGTCATTTACTGATATGCAAACACTGAGGAAGTTTGCCATAACAAGACAGGCTCTCCAGGAAGTATTTAGACCTATTCTACACACTGACCATCACAATAGACCACCAGCAAAGTAAGCACTCACAAACTAAATGACAAATTCTAGCTTCCACCGGATGCAAAAGATAAAACTAAGCAATGGACTTCTACAAAATAGATGAATAGAACTCCACCACACTTATCAATTATCTCAATAAATGTCAATGGCTTGAATTCCCCACCGAAGAGGCACAGACTGGCTGATTAAATTAAAAAAAAAAAGCCATCCATTTGCTGTCTCCAGGAAACATACCTAGCCACAAAAGATAAATTGAAATTCAGAGATAAGGGATAGAAGACAATTTTCCAGGCAAATAGAATTCATAAGGTTGCAATCTTATTTTCAGATACAGTGAATTTAAAGCCACTAAAGTTAAAAAAGACAAAGATGGCCACTTCTTTTTGGCCAAGGGAAAAATATGACAGAAAGACATTTCAAATCTAAATATTTATGCACCCAACTTAAATGCTCCCAGTTATCTGAAACATACCTTAGTCTGAGCAATATGATATCCCATAACACCTTAATAGCAGGGGACTATAACACTTCTCTTACAAAGCTGGACAGAGCCATTAAACAGAAACTAAACAAAGATACAAAGGACCTATACGTCACCCTAGAAAAAATGTGCTTTATAGATGTACATATAACATTCCATGAAAACACTAAAGAATATATGTTCTTCTCATTGGCCCATGCAACATTCCCCAAAATCGATCATATCAAAGGACACAAAACAAACTTCAACAGAATAAAAAGAATTGAAATTTTATCTTTTGTCTTCTCAGACCCCAAGGCATTAAAGGTGGAACTCAACCCCAACAAAAGCATTAACCCCCACACAAAGGCATGGAAATTACAAAAAATTGAATGACAGTCAGGTGCAGGAAGAGACAAAAGGGGAAATCATTAACTTCCTTGAGCATAACAACAATGAAGACTCAAGCTACCAAAACCTGTAGGATACAGCAAAAGTAGTCCCAAGAGAAAAATTTATCACTTTAGATGCCAGTATCTGAAAAATAGAAAGAGAGCACAACAACAAATTCACAAACCATCTTATGGAATGGGAAAAGAAAAACAATCTAAGCCTAAATCCAGCAGAAGGAAAGAAATATACAAAATTATAGACCATATTGCAAGGTTCCAATTCCAATCTATCAATAGAACATAAATGTCTTAACACAATAATTAAGTGAGGTGAAAGCTATGTTGATTAATTTGATGTAAGTACTCCAAATTGTATAAAAAATCACCACATTGTACCCCACAAATCCATAAATGTATTCATGACCTATGCGTATATGACTTAATAAAAGGGGGGAAAAAACAAAATTAAATCAGACATTAATGAAATTGAAAACAAAAGAATCATTCAAAAAAATAATGAAAGAAAAAGAGTTGGGTTTTTGAAAAAATAAATGAAATAGGTAAACCTTTGACCAGATTTACCAGAAATAGAAAAGTAAAATCTCTAGTAACCTCAATTAAAAAAGATAAAGGAGAAATAACAACAGATGACACAGAGATACAAGAGATTATCTCTGAATACTACAAGAAACTCTATGCCCAGAAATTTGACAATGTAGAGGAAATGCATCAATGTTTGTAATCACACCCTCTCCATAGACTTAGCCAGGAAGAAGCAGATATCCTGAAGAGACCAATTTCAAGCACTGAGATCAAAGAAACAATAAAAAAAACTCCGAACAAAAAATGCCCTGGTCCAAATGGCTTCACACCAGAATTCTATCAAACCTTCAAAGAAGGGCTTATTCCCATACTGCAGAAATTATTCCAAAAAAATGAGGAGAAAGGAATCTTTCCCAACACATTCTATGAAGCAAACATCATCCTGACACAAAACCCAGGAAAAGAGCAAACTAAAAAGGAGAACATCAGAGCAATTTCACTAATGAATATAGATGCAAAAATTCTCGATAAAAGCCTAGCCAATAGATTATAGCTACACACTAAAAAAATCATATACCATGATCAAGTAGATTTCATTCCAGGGATGCAAGGCTGGTATAACATATGCAAGTCCATAATTGTAACTCACCATAGCAACAAAAGCAAACACAAAGACCATATGATCCTCTGAATAGATGCAGAAAAAGCATCAGAAAAATCCAGCATCCTTTTCTAATTAGACCACTGATAAGCATAGGCATGGGTGGCACATTTCTTAAACTGATTAAAGCCATCTATGACAAACCCACGGCTAATATTTTACTGAATGGAGTAAAACTGAAAGCTTTTCCACTTCACTTTGGAACCAGACAAGGTTGTGCTCTGTTGCCACTACCTATCAACATAGTGCTGGAAGTTCTAGCCAATACAATCAGGCAAGAGAAGGAAATAAAGAGTATTCAAATAGAAACAAAGGAGGTCAAACTCTCCGTCTTTGCTGAAAATATAATCTTATACTTATATAACCCCAAAGACTCAACCACAAGACTCCTGAAAGTGATCAAAAAAGAGAGACATGTCTCTGGATATAAAAATAAATGTCCGCAAATCAGTACCCTTTCCAGGGGTCCTCAAACTTTTTAAACAGGTGGGCAACTCACTGTCCCTCAGACCATTGGAGGGCTGGACTATAGTTAAAAAAAAAAAAAAAACTATGAATAAATTGTTATGCACACTGCACATATCTTATTTTGAAGTAAATAAAACAAAATGGGAACAAATACAATCACACCACCTCATGTGGCCCATGGGCCACAGTTTGAGGACCCCTGGATAAGCCAATAACAGCCAAGAAGAGAAGCAAAACAAAGACACAATCCCCTTCACAGTAGCTTCAAAGAAAATGAAATACATAGGAATATATCTAATAAAAGAGATGAAAGATCTCTCTCTAAAGGAAATTATGAAACCTTATGAAAAGAAATAGTGGAAGATATTAACAAATGGAAGAACATACCATGCTCATGACTGGGAAGAATCAACACTGTTAAAATGTCTATACTTCCCTAAGCAATCTACAAATTCAATGCCATCTCTATTAAAATATCAACATCATGCTTTCAAGACTTGGAAAAAATAAGTCTTCATTTTGTATAGAACCAGGATAAAACAAACAAACAAACAAACAAAAAACACGTATAGCTAAGGCAGTTCTTAACAATGAAATTGAAGCTGAGAGCATCAGCCTACTAGACTTTAGGCTGTACTACAAAGCCATAGTGATTAAAACAGCATGGTAGTGGAACAAAAATAGAGACATAGACATCTGAAATTGAATAGCAAACCAGGAAATGAAACTAACATTTTACAGCTACCTAATCTTCAGTAAACCAAACAAGAACATACACTGGGGAAAATAATCTCTATTCAATAATTGGTGCTGGAAGAACTGGATATCCACATGTAAAAGACTGAAACTGGACCTACCCCTTTCTCCACTCACAGAAATTGATTCAAGATGGATAAAAGACCTAAATTTAAGTCATGAAGTGTTAAAAGTTCTCAAGGAAAGTATGGAAAAACACTTGAAGATATCACCCTGGGGAAAGACTTTATGGAGAAGACTTCCTTGGCAATTGCAACAACAAAAATAAACAAAGGGGACTTAATTACACTGAAAATCTTCTGTACAGCCATGGAGATAACAACCAAAACTAATAGACAACCTACACAATGGAAGAGAATATTTGCATACCTTGAGTCGGACAAAAGCTTGATAACCAGGATCTACCAAGAACTCAAATTAATCACCATGAAAAACGCCAACAATCCCCTATATCAATGGGCAAGAGATATGAATAGAACTTTATCTAAAGAAGACAGATGAATGGCTAACAAGCATATAAAAAAATACTCATCGTTCCTAATTATTTGAGAATTGGAAATCAAAACCACCTTGAGATATCATCTAGCCCCAGCAAGAATGCCCCACATCACAAAATCTCAAAAGTGCAGATACTGGCATGGATGTAAAAAGAAGAGAACACTTTTACACTGCTTATGGGACTGCAAACTAATACGACATTTTGGAAGGAAGTATGGAGAACCCTCAAAGAACTCAAACTAGACCTCCCATTTGATCCTGCAACCCCATGGCTGGGCATCTACCCAGAAGAAAAAAATCCTTTTACCGTAAGGACACCTGCACTAGACTGTTTATTGCAGTTCAATTTACAATCGCCAAAATGTGGAAACAACCTAAATCCCCACCAACCAAGGATGGATTGGCATATGTATACCATGGAACACTATTCAGCCATTCAAAAAGATGGAGACCTTACATCTTTGTATTAACCTGGATGGAAGTGGAACACATTATTCTTAGTAAAGCATCACAAAAATGAAGAAACAAGAATCCTATGTAATCAATTCTAATATGAGGTCAATCAATGACCTAGTACATGGTGTGGGGGTGAGGGAAGGAAGGAGGGGAGTGGGGGTTCACAGTGTGTGACATACCTCTTGGGAGTGGGGCACAAGTATAAGAGGGACTTTACCTAACAATTACAACCAATGTAACCGGGTTCAAAAAACCGGAAAAAAAAAAAAAAGAATAGGTTACTCACCCTATTAAATACTATATCACAGGAACCATCCCACTTTAAGAAATTTATCAGAGACCCTGAGAGAACTGGAAGGAACAAAATTACTAACTAACTAACCAACTAATGTCACTTCAATAGGAAAAATAAGAAAAAAAAAAAGATTTTTTCAGAATGAGTGAATGACAGACATCCTCTTAGTTTATCATCCCCAGTCCATCCCCACTCTCCAGGTAACCAGATGTGGATTAAGGATTGGAGCTTGAGCCTGCTGAAACCTTAGAGAAAAAGTCCCTACTTGGTGATCCTGTCCACACCAATAGGAGTGAAGGTGAATAGCATCCCTGCCTGGATACATCACTCACATGTGAAACAATCCAGTGATGGGGAATGGATAGTCCAACGACACCCAGAGCATCTCCACCCTCTTACCCTAAAATAGTAGACTACATCTCTGCCCTAGTCACATACCCAGAGCTGACTGGTCTATGCATGGCAGAAGCTTGAGGATGAGCAGCAGCAGCATGAGACTGATTAATGATTCTTTGCTTTGGACTTTTTCACATTCCTTCTTTAATCTTAGGTGTAAGACCTGATGAAGCTTGTGAAAAGCATATCCAAACGGTAACACAAACTAGACAAACTGTCAAAATTGTGTTATTGGTTTACTCTTATTATGAATGTACAGGAAATCCTGAAGGTATTTGTATATATAATACCAATATCAGATATGTGTGCCTCCCCAGTGGGCCAGCTCTTTGTTACAATCCTTCTGAACCCCCAGAGCAAACTGAATTTCTGTGTAGTATACTGCTGTCCCTAGAAAGACAATAACTCAAGTTGTAACAGAAGGAATACCTAAACAAATAAAAAATCATTAATAACAATTTTGCGATACATATAGGCATGTGTCTTTTTATATTTTCGATATAACTAGCTTTCCATGTAGAAATACTATATATTTCTGAAGAATTATTTCTATGTATTTCATATTTTTTGTTGTCATGTTAACTTTAATTCTCTTATTTTAATGGTATACAATAGATAATTTGTATATTGAACTTAAAAATAAAAGAATAATGGTAAACATTAAAAAAAGAAAGTTGATTTTTAAACGTTTATGATGTTAATTTTCTATAACTCCAAACTTAAGAAAAGTAGTGTGAATAGTACAAGGAACTCATGTACACCCTATTTTGTTTTGTTAATTACAAAAATAATATATGCTTATTGTAACACATAAAAATAATTCTGAATTGTGTAAAAAATATGTTGCTTGAAAAAAATAACATGAGATAACATATAAAAAAGAAAACACTCTTTGTGATCTTGGGTTAAGCAATGATTTCATAGATAAGACACTAAAATCAAAATCCACAAAATAAAATATTGATAAATTAGACTTCATCAAAATACAAAAGTCTGCTTTTTGAGCGAAAATATTAATGGAATGAAAAGACAAGTCTCAAAGAAGGAAGAAATATTTGCAAGTCATGTATTTGACAATGGACTTCTATCTAAAATATATAAAGAACTCCCAAAATTCAATAATTACTAAATAAATGACCCAAAAGAACTTGTTGATACAACCACCTCATTCAACTGATAGTGGGATTTCTTTTATGACTTTTGTGATTGAAACCAAAGAAAACTCCATAATTTTGTCAACTCTTGCCAAAGAGAAAGAAAGGAAAATCAGCCCTGGGAAATTAAATAATCGGTTGCTGAGCTGTGATTTTTCTTAGTTAACTAAATGGGATTCTTTGGATAGATAGAGTGATGCAAGATGAAGAAAAATTGATAGATATTAATGAATTTTATCCCACCCATTTTTGAGTTAAACACTAAAATTATGAATGATTTTATTTGTGTGAACTGTGAAGTACACAGTATGGAGCCAGATTTACCTTAACAGCCTTTCCTTGGGCAATCAAATAAAGCTGTTTCTTTGTGTAATGAAATGTGAAAGATGCTTGCGTCATTTTTATTACTAAGATTTTTTTTTTTTTTTTGCTAGATCTGGGTTTGAACCTGCCACCTCCTGCATATGGGGCCGGCGCTTACTCCTTTGAGCCACAGGCACTGCCTATTCCTAAGATTTTTGACAATTCATTAGGTATAATGTAAGGTTAATAACAATAACTGTATCAGAATAAATAATATTCCATTATTACTAAACTCTAAAAGAAATACTACATTATTTCAGATAAAACTTAAAGTTGCTTTGAACTGTCATTGAGGGCTTGTCAAATGAAGAATAACACAATGTATTTTTGCTATATTGCTTTTTGGTTTTTTGTAGTGTAGTATCTTATATCCTATAATGTTTCTGACCTAAAGTTTAGGTTAGGTGGAAAGATGAGAATTATAACTTTTGTATATAAAACACTGTATATAAATTCCGTCATTCATATTTTAATGAATGCATGCACTTATCCAGAAAATACTAAGTATTTAGTACAGATTAGTCATTAAGAGACAAAAAAGATACCATCATCAAAGAACTATGAGTCGGGCTAAGAATATGAATATTTAAACAGACAATGACAATGCAATATTATAGATGCTGTTGAGACACAGAAAAGATTCTGTATAGCAGAACAGAACAAAGTTTAATTCTCCCTGGAGATGACTTAAAAGGACAGCCCCGAAAATTTAGAGAATTTACCCCTCAGGTGATGGTATCTTTAAGAAAGAACTATGCTAGGAATTGATGTATGCATTGGGGAGATTATTCTACATGGCAGTTTCAAAAATGGATTTGAGAGTAACAAGGCTGGCATCACAGACATTCATAAAAATGTGTTTTTGTTGTCTGATAATAAATAATTACATCTTAAATTAAGACAACCACACACTTGGGATGAAGTGCAAATGGATATAAATATATATTCCATCATATTTCCTCACAGAAAAGATCATGGTCATCTTTTTTACCTATGGATAACTTATATATTTTTACATGGTCCTGATGTCAAACCTAATCAGAAAGGTTGTTGTTAATGGTATCTAGTCTTGCAAAATAATTTTCACGTCTCATAACAACGGGAAAAAAGAACTTTGGAAACTTAGCCCCAAATTTTGCAATGTTGTATATGCTTCCTATATAAAGAATGGCCCTATCTCTTTTTGAATTTTCTTAAATATTATTTTAAATGATAATTTTAACATTTGGTATTTTACCATAGTAACAAGTGTAGTTCATTTGTTCAGAAGCACACAAACCATGTTCTTCTTTAGTACTATATAAAACAACAGATTTGAGAAAGTTACTTTCAATAAGTTAGACATTTTATCAATTAGAAGATCCATTCTTCTACATCTACATTCTCCTTGTAAAGTATTTTGGCAAATAACTTTTATTTGCCTTCTCAAATTAATTGGATGGTTATATTACCTAACTAATTTTGCAGCAGGATATTTTCATAACTGAAGAATATCAAGCATATTATAAATGAAAACTGTGACCTACCATGTTTAATATACCTTATTTCCAAAATTTAAAAACTTTTTATTAATTTATGGAAAAAAATGATATGGCTAACAGACAAATCTATTTTGATGATGTTTATTTGGCTTTACTTTCCCATACATGTAAATAGGAGGGTGTAAGGTCAATCATTTTCTGTATTGAAAATCTTCAAGAACGAAAGACATTCTGTTCTGCAGTTACACTTGCTATTGGAACCATCATTTCTCCAAAATGATAGCTTTTATAAAGAACAATAACTGAAGTGTTTATATATAATTAGTTTATTTTCCTTCCTTCTATCCTTCCTTTCTTGTCCTGTCACGCGGTCTTCATAAATTAAAGTGATTTCCATATTGAATTTTTTTATTCACAAAAATAAAGTTATCAAAATATTACAAAAATAGAGATTAGAATAAAGCCAATGGAGTGAAATGTTAAGGTAATATGACCCTGGATGAAGGGTAGAGGGAAATTCATTGACCTAACCTTTATTGGGATTTCAGCAGTGCTTAGTGAGTTCTACAGTACCAGATCCAGCTAAGACCCGGCAGCTCCAACCCCTCCTTCTCTGCCTTTCTCCTCCGCGTCAACCATCCTGGGACTTGCCTTGCCCTTGGCTGCGCTGCAACATCTTGTCAACACAGACACAATGAGCTCACAGAGCAAGATGCCCGCTGGTCCCTGGCGCCCCAGTGTGAGCAGCAGGGCCATGTGTCTGGAACAGCCTGTCCAGAGCAAGAGCAGTGGCATCTCCCGGCGGCTGTGTCTCTGGGAAGCACAGACCCTGGGCAGAACAGACTGCAGGCAGTAGTTTCTGGCTCTGGACAGCGTTGTGATGGAAGCACCCACAGCGGCTTATCCCATCAGGTGTAGTGGAGCACCAGACATCCCTTTTCTTTGGTCCGTCTCTCCACCCCAGTCCACCTTCCCCTACAGCCCTCTCGACCTCAGAGCTGCCTTTGCCAGACCCAGATGCTGGCTGGTCCTCCCATCCTGGAGTCTCCACCGGCTCCACCTCCACCAGGCCCCAAGCCCTGAGCCCAAGATTGACCGCCACTTATTGCAGACCATGGCTTTAAAGCGCATCCACAAGGAACTTTTCGACCTGGCACTAGATCTCCTGCCCCAATGTTCAGCAGGGTCAGTGGGGGACAATATGCTCCACTGCCAGGCGACCATAATGGGGCCCAAAGACAGCCCCTACCAAGGAGGGGTCTTCTTCTTAACCATCCAGTTTCCATCCAGTCACCCCTTTAAACCACCCAAGATGACATTCACCATCCGAATTTACCATCCAAACATTAACAGAAAAGAAGCATCTGTCTGGACTTCCTTAGATCTGGGTGGTCGCCAGCATTGACAGTTTCCAAAGTGTTGTTATCCATCTGTTCCCTCTTGTGTGACCCCAGCCCAGACGATCCTTTGGTTCCCGAGATTGCAAAGATCTACAGAAAGGATAGGAGAAAGTACTACTGAATAGCCAGAAAATGGACTCAGAAATGTGCCATGTGACTTAAAATAAAAAATACCACCATCGTAATGATAAAATAGCAGTTCAATTAATTGTTTGTCTTTAGAGTACTTTCTGTTAAGCTACGTCTCCCCCATCCTTCTAATTGTACATCTTTCATAGCAGGGTGTGGGGGCAGTGGGAATGGAGGAGGAAAGGAAGGGTGTGTGGGCTTGGTGAGGGTAGGGTCAGTGGATAGTGGGCTGGGGAGGAGGAGTGTGAGACAAAGACCAGTTTTAATTAAAATATTTCTTTATTGATTTAGGATGGGCTAACAGCAAGAACAAGGGAAAGCAGTTCCACCAACTACAGGAAAATGTTTAAACTGATTAACAGGGAAATATGGGTGAAGATTACATATCTGAAGCACCTTCATCTTCAGATGTTTTGATTTTGAGCAAGGATAATCATAACCCATATTCTCTACTTTGAGGTCCAAGTTTAACTGGCTGAAAATTAAGTGGATTAAGAATTGTTACAAAATATAATGTGCTTTGTTCCTAGCTTTTTACACCTTTAAATTCTTCAGGCACTACCATTTTGCCTTTTTGGCTTCGCTCCCAGTTTCTGGAATAAGTTGTATGTGGCTTCTCTGGCCATACCTACTACCTGTAATTTCTCTTATGATTTCTACAGAATCATGTAAGAGCTGAGATTTTATACAGTTTTCATGCCTAGAAGTCAGACTATCACACTTTGGTGGAGACTGGCAAAATGACAGGGACTCTTGGGTTAGAGAAAAAGGTCTTTATTAGTCATAGCCCAGCAGGCAGAATGAGCTCCATGACATCAGTTTTCCTTGTCCCTCAAGTCTTAAGGGGGACATGTGGAGAAGACCAGGTGGGGATTTCATACCCAGTGGGTTTGGGTCACATCTGAGCAAAACTAACCTTATAAACTCCCCAATCCTTTGTCCCAGAGAAAGACAGTCAATACAGAAATCTGGTCAGCAAACAAATCTGCTTTCTGCCTGGACCAACCTCTATCTTCCAAGGCTATTTACTATACAAACATATCTCAATAAAGATTTTTTCTTTAAAGATAGTATATTCGGTTGGGGGGGCAAGATGGCTGACTGGGAAGCAGCCTCCAACAGAAGCTCCTCTCCAGAGGGAAGGATAATGTCCAGAAAGAACCCAATTAAGCTGAGGACTGGGAGCAGAGCCAAGAGAGAAGTGAGATAGCTGCAGGCCACTTTTGCTGGGGCAAGCTGCCACTCCAAGAAAGTAATCTTCAGATACAAAACTCATCCGAATGGAAAAGTGTCCAACCCCTCCCCCAAGAAAGCTGTGATTTTTTTTTTCTTTTTCCTGTCTCTCTTCGTTTGCTTCTGTAGGTTTTCTGCAGGCAAGTAGTGAACTGAGGACCTCTTGTCTCACCCCATGGGTAAGAGCTGTAGGAAGTGGGGACTACTTCCTCCAGAGGGATCCTGCGGTGACTCTGAACACTCTTACTAGGCAGAAAAAAAATGAACTAACATTTTACCTGCCTTTCTGAACTTCCAGTCCACCATTCCCCCCTCACCTGATAAACCAGAACACTTACCCCTGCTGAGACTGAGGGAGGAGACTCATGAGCAGCATCTGTCTCCCAGTCTGCAAGACCAAGCACCCTGCCCCATGCCTGACCAGAATCAGCTGGAGCCTTGCACCCCGCCCTCCCTGTCTCTGTGGTGCTGTGCTGCATGTCCCCAAGACCGGCCCCAGGCACCCTGCCTGCTTCCACACATTGCCCCACCCAACCAGAGTCTGCTGGAGTGGAAGGCCCTGCGCCCTGCTCCTGACACCCTCCCTGCCTCCAAGCCAAGCCCCCACCCAAGGAGCCGCAAGCTGCAAGCAGAGTGGTGCTCTCCTTGCTGAAGTCACTGGGCGTGAGACACACTGCCAGAGTTGCATGCAGCATACTGCTCTGCTGCTAGATCTGTATGCACCACACTCCTGGAGCTGCTCCTACAGCCAGAATTCCCTGGGTTTGGCAGTGGCAGAGGAGCTGTGCAGGGTCACTTCCCCCAAAAGATCCAGCAGCAATAGAGTGATCCCGCAGGGGTCTAATCTTGGAGAGACACCTCCCCAACACTGTGCACTGCCAGAGGAAACCAGAACTCACTCCATAGGGATACCGGTGCTGCAGAGTGGCAGGGGCAAAGGCACAGTGGCTGAGGGAGGAAAGCATTTACTGTCCTGGTACCCCCAGGATTAGACTGAGCCCAAGTGGAACACTCACCAGTGGCTATTGAACACCCGAGGCAGACAGATCTCAGGTCCCCCAGCTTGCTGGTAGCAGAGTGCAGTGACTGGGCCATGGGGGCACTGACCTTCCTTTGACTCTGACAGGTGCTAAGGCCCTGCATTTCTGCTTATTGGAGGGAGCAGGACTGCAGCCCTGTGGTGTCACCAGTGACTGGGCGTGAAAAAGGAGCAAAGTGGAGAAAGAGACTCAGCCCTCTGGTCCAAATGTGCTACTGGGTGGGCCTTTCTGACTCCACGGAGAACCGCAGTGAGCCAAATCTGAGCAGCCAGCACACTTCTGCCACCTAGCTGCTAGAGACCTTTCAAACTCTCCCACTTGAGAATTTGTACTGACTGGGTCAATTGGTTCAGAACCCCTAACCTGGGCCAATCACCCAAGGACCCTCTCCGGTGGTACCCCGGTTGTGCAGTAACAGGAAAGGTTGATTTTCCCCTTCCAGCTGTTGCCCATAGAGGTTGGGCTGTCTTAATTGCTTGTATTTCTCCACAGCTAAGACTTCACCAGAGTCACTGATCCACCAGGATGGGACAAGAACCAGCTGAATACAAGACAGAGCCACCTAACCCCACCATACCAAGCAGGTTCCCTCTGCCTCAGACTGTAATACTGTACAGGTCCTTTGCAAAGGTAAAGGGGAAAAAGCTGCAGTCATCAGTCCCAGATCCTTAACAAAGGGCTGGTTAAACACAACTCCAGGAAACTCCAATCCAATTTCACCTTACCTGACCACCTAGCCTACAGTAAAAAACAATCATGAGGTGGAATCATTGGAAAAACTCTGGCAACATGAATACTCAGAGTAGATCAACTCCCCCAAGAAACAATAAAGCAGACACAGCATGAGATCAACAAACAAATGGCTGAAATGTCAGAAATCGAGTTCAGAGTTTGGATAGCAAATAAGATCAACAGAATGGAGGAAATGATGGAATTAGAATTCAAAGCAGAGATTCAAAAGATGTCTCAAGAATACAACGAATTTAATAACAAAATGAACAAAGATTTTGACACATTGAAGCAAGATTTTGCATCTGTCAAAGATCTAAAAAATACAGTAGAATCCCTCAGTAACAGAATGGAGCAGGCAAAAGATAGAATCTCTGATACTGAAGACAAGGCTTTTGAACTCTCCCAAATGCTCAAAGAGGAAAAAAAGTGTAGAACAAAAATGGGCCATTCTCTCAGAGAGCTCTGGGATAATTTGAAGAGCTCTAATATTCGCCTTAGAGGAATACCTGAACGTGATGAGCATACAGATGCTTTGCTTCATGAAATAGTTAAAGAGAACTTTCCAGACATGCCAAGAGATTCTGAAATTCAGATACCAGTTTTAGAACACCTGAATGACTCAACCCAAATAAAAATTCTCATAGACACTTTATAAGTAACTTCGATAAAGTTAATATGAAGGAGAAAATACTGAAAGCAGCCATGCTTAAGACAACCATAATGTACAAGGGGAAGAAAATTGAAATGACTGCAGATATCTCTGCTGAAACCTTTCAAGCCAAAAGAGGGTGGTCATAGACCTTTATTCTCCTTAAACAATACAGCTTTCAACCCAGGATCCTGTATCCAGCTAAACTGAGTATACTCTATGATGGAAAAATTAAATACTTTAATGACATTCACATGTTGAAGAAATTTGCCATAACTAAACCAGCTCTTCAGGATATTCTCAGACCTATCCTCCATAATGAACATCACAATCCTCCACCACCAAAGTAAACTCACTCAGAAATGTTTGATCAAATTCCAACTTCCATTGTGGTGAAAGGATTAAAAATGTCCACTGGATTTTAGAAAAACTCCACACCCAAAACTCTATCTATCTTATCATTACTCTCAATTAATGCAAATGGCTTAAATTGCCCTCTAAAGAGACACAGGTTGGCTAACTGGATACAAAAACTCAGGCCAGATGTCTGCTGCATTCAAGAATATCACCTTACCTTAAAAGATAAACATAGACTCATGGTGAAGCGATGGTCAGCTATAATTTGAGCAAATGGAAATCAGAAATAAGCAGGTGTTGCAATTTCATTCACAGATACAATAGGTGTAGTATAATATTTGGAAATAAACATATCCTACATCAAGCACACAAAGTGAACTTAGTGTGAGTTAAAAACGTCTTGCTGCTAACACAGAGGCTTAAGAAACCTCAGCCCTTCTGAGAAGAACACACAGAGCTGACTTGCTTGGGGTTAAAATTCCACAAGCTGAGTCACTGAAGTTGTGCTCCATTAATCCTGGGGCCAAAGGGCATGCCGCCCCTCCTCAGAGATATGGGCCAGAGGGTTGATGTATGTTAAAGACATATTGTCAAAGGTCTATAGGTGTTCTGCCTTGTGGAGAAACACAGTCACTACTTCATGCTGGGTAAACTGAGTGAATGCTTGAAGGCACTTTTCCATTAGCTTTGTTCCCCTGTGGCTGTTTTCATCTTTGTGATCTTTATTTAGATATTAGCTCAAGAGATTAGTCAATGTCTAGAAAAGAATGTTACCTGCAGAAGTGATTGTGCTGTTGTGGTAACATGATATTTCCTTACAAGTTAAATTTTAGATAGGTAAAATGAGGTAATGGTGAAAATAAAAGATGATACATTAAGTGTGTACGTGACTAGAAGGGTATAAAATCAGACCTCTGAATAAAGAACTTTGCTGCATGCCATAATAAGATGTGTAGTCACATGTTTCTTGCCTTCCTTCCTTAACATTATAGGAGTGAGCTTGCCCCTGAGGCTGCACAGCTGTCTCTCCGCAGCACCAGCACTTCCACAAACAATAGCCTTTAAACTAATCAAAGTAAGAAAAGATAATGGTGGTCACTTTTTATTTTTAAGGGCAACACTCAACATGATGAGATTTCAATTACCAACATTTATGCACCCAAACAGAACTCACCTCAATTTATAAGAGAAACTCTAACTGACATGAGCAACTTGATTTCCCCAGCACCATAATTTTTGGAGACTTTAACACTCCTCTGGCAGTGTTGTATAGATCCTCAAAAAAGAAGCTAAGAAAAGAAATTTTAGAATTAAAGTTAACCATTCAACATTTACATCTAATAGACATCTACAGAACATTTCATCCTAATAAAACTGAATACACATTCTTTTCATCAGCCCATGGACCATCCTCCAAAATCAATCAAATCTTAGGTCACAAGTCTAACCTCAGCAAATTTAAAAGAATAGAAATCATTCCTTGTATTTTCTTGGACCATCATGGAATAATACCCTGTTTCCCCAAAAATAAGACATCCACCGAAAATAAGACTACTTACAGAAAAGATAAGACGTCCCCTGAAAATAAGACCTAGCACATCTTTGGGAGCACAACTTAAAATAAGACACTGTCTTATTTTGGGGAAACAGGGTAGTTGAACTCAGTAACAACAGGAATCTCCACACACATACAAAAACATGGAAACTAAATAACCTCATGTTGAATGATAGCTGAGTCATAGACGAGATTAAGAAGGAAATTACCCAATTTTTGGAACAAAACAACAATGAAGAAATGAACTATCAGAACCTCTGGTATACTGCAAAGGCATTTCTAAGAGGAAAATTTATAGCTTTGCAAGCCTTCTTCAAGAGAATGGAAAGAGAGGAAGTCAATAACTTAATGGGACATCTCAAGCAACTGGAAAAGTAAGAACTTTCCAACCCTAAACCCAGCAGAAAAAAAGAAATAACTAAAATTAGAGCAGAGCTAAGGGAAATTGAAAACAAATGAATCATACAAAAGATCAACCTATCAAAGAGTTGGTTTTTTGAAAAGGTCAATAAAATAGATAAACCTTTGGCTAACCTAACCAGAAGTAGTAGAGTAAAATCCCTAATTTCATCAATCAGAAATGATGAAGGTCAAATAACAACGGACTCTTCAGAAATTCAAAAAATCCTTAATGAATACTACATAAAAATACTCTCAGAAGTATGAAAATCTGAAGGAAATAGATCAATACTTGGAAACATGCCATCCTCCAAGACTTAGTCAGAAAGAAGTTGAAATGTTAACAAGCCTAAAACAAGCTCTTAAATAGCATCAACTATAGGAAATCTCCCCAAAAAGAAAAGCCCAGGACCAGATGGCTTCACATCAGAATTCTATCAAACCTTTAAAGATGAACTAGTACGTATATTACTTAATCTTTCCCAAAACATAGAAAAATAATGAATGCTTCCCAACACATTCTATGAAGCAATTATCACCCTGAAACCCAAATCAGGAAAAGACCCATCAAGAAAAGAAAATTATAGACCAATATCTATAATGAATATTGATGCAAAAATATTCAATAAGATCCTAGCAAACAGAATCCAACAACACATCAAACAAATTATACACCACGACCAGGTGGGTTGCATCCAAGGGTCCCAAAGGTGATTCAATATACATAAATCCATAAATATATTAAAAAACAAAGACCATATGATTCTCTCAATTGATGCAGAAAAAGCTTTTGACAATATCCAGCATCCTTTCTTGATCAGAGCGCTTAAGAAAATAGGTATAGAAAGAACATTTCTTAAACTGATAGAGTCCATCTACAATAAACCCCCAGCCAATATCATAGTGAACGGAGTGAAATTGTAATCATTTCCATTCGTATCAGGAACCAGGCAAGGATGCCCACTGTCTCCACTGCTTTTTAAATTTGTAATAGAAGTCTTACCCACAGAATTCAGGCAAGAGAAGGCACTCAAGGGGATCCAAATAGGACCAGAGGAGATCAAATTGTCACTCTTCGCAGAAAATATGATTATATATCTGGAAAATCCCAGGGAATCAACTACAAAACTCCTACAAGTGATCAAGGTATATAGTAATGTCTCAGGATACAAAATTAACACTCATAAATCTGTAGCCTTTATATACACCAAGAATGGTCAAGGGAAAAAAACAATCAAGGACTCTATTCCCTTTACAATAGTGCTAAAGAAGATGAAATATCTGGGAGTGTATCTAACTAAGGGCGTCAAACATCTCTATAAAGAGAACTATGAAATTCTGAGAAAAGAAATTGCAGAAGATGTTAACAAATGGAAAAATATACCATGCTCATGGCAGGGAAGAATCGACATTGTTAAAATGTCTATACTACCTAATGCAATCCATAGATTTAATGTGATCTCTATTAAAGCACCTATGTCATATTTTAAAGACCTGGAAAAATTAGTACTTCGTTTTATATGGTAACAGAAAAAAACCTTGAATAGCCAATACATTACTCAGAAATAAAACAAATTGGGAGTAATCACGCCTCCAGACTTCAGACTATACTATAAATCTATAGTGATCAAAACAGCATGGCACTGGCACAAAAATAGAGAGGTAGATGTATGGAACAGAATTGAAGACCAAGAGGTGAATACAAACACTTATCATCATTTAATTTTTGATAAGCCTATTAAAAATACAAATTGGAGAAAGGTTCCTTATTCAATAAATGGTGCTGGATGAATTGGCTGGCAACTTGTAGAATACTGAAACTGGACTCAGGCCTTTCTCCTCTAACAAAAATTAACTCTTACTGGTGAAAGGACTTAAGATACGAAACTATAAATATTCTTAGAGACAGTGAAGGGGAAACGCTTGAAAAAATTGGCCTGGAAGAATACTTCATGAGGAAGACACCCCAGGCAATTGAAGCAACATCAAAAATACATTATTGAGATCTGATCAAATTGAAAACTTCTGCACTGCCAAAAACACACTAAGTAAAGCAAATAGCCCTCAGAATGGGAGAGGATTTTTGCAAATATTACTACCGACAAAGGTCTAATAAGCAGAATCCACAGAGAACTCAAACTTATTACTAAGCAAAAAACAAGTGATCTCATTTCATGTGGGCAAGAGACATGAACAGAAGCTTCTCTGAAGAAGACAGGTGCATGGCTGCCGCGGACCGCCAGTCGAATGAGTCTCAGTCCGAGGGCTTTTCAGGGCGAACGTTACAGGTTAATTGGAAGGTCGACGCAGGATGATTTGACAGACTACTAGACACCACAAGTGATGATGAAAGTAGCTGCAACTTTACTGAATTTTAAGAGTGTCTTTTATACATTTTTGACAAAGCATTACAAATCACAAAAGACATTTTTATGACTTGCAGGTGGTCACAAGTTCTTATCTTGTCTTACAAATGTAAGCATTCAACCATCTATCTTACACAGTGTTTTGTCCGCAAGGGGGAACAAATGGCAGCTGTGAGGTAGCTGATAAGCAGCAGTTACTTTTCAGCTTCCTTTATTTAAAGTTGAAATGTGTTTTTTAACATACAACACTACTTTCTTTCATAGTTTTATTTTCATGATTATATATAGTTGTTATGATTAGAGGTATATTATGAATCATATAAGTGATTAGAGTGTGAAGGAAACATGAGAAATAAAAGGATATTGTATGAAAACTAAACCATATTGAAAGTGAGGTTAGGAAAGACAAGGTTAGAGATAGGGGAAAAGGGTGGGTGGATATCAGGTTGGAAACATCTTGTTTATGGTATTTACATTCTTTTGATGTACTGTATATTTTTAAAGTTTTTGTTCTAAAGAAGTGGTTTCATTAGTAACACCTGGTTGCTTCTCCTTATCTAGGAATGTCAAGGCTTGTAACTTCTTTTAGTTCTTTAATTGGTCTTAGTTTCTTATGATCTCTTTTAAAAACAGCTGAACATATTTTTTTATGTATAATACTTGACTACTACTATATATTTTTACTCTAATTAGTAACTATATTTTGATTCATAGTTAATTGTTTATTAAACATTAAACTACTCTATTGATTTGTGTTACATCTGAAAATTAGTGAAGTAAGACATTTTTCTAAGTAAAGTTTTACTAATTAGTGAAGTCAGATGTTCTTCTAAGTAAAGTTTTACTGCAGGAGGTGTCATGTTGGAACATCTTGTTTGTCGTGCCTGCATTCTCTCGATGTACTATTTCAATTTACTGACATTTATGGTGGGGACGTGCTGTTGTACAGGCTCTCTTGGAGCCACTGAGTCCGGCACAGCCATACTTGCTGTGTTTAATTGTGGATCAGTAAGTCACTGTGTTTATTCTTAGTTTCTCAAAACAATCAGGCAATAATCAGTCATTCAACTGAACAGACAGGTTTCAGGGTAAAAGTTTCTTAGGCTTTTATGCCGCACCTCATGACTTCCTACGTTCACTAAAAGGCATGCTAGGCAACTTATGCGCTGCTGTCGCAAGCCAGGGGGACTGGGGGCAACGCTCCGGGGAGCACTCACCGCCTTACCACAGTTTTTACAACGCGGACAGAGCCATCCCGCCACGGCTTGATGCCGGGGGTGCGGCATTTCCCCCCTTTTTGTTAATGAAACGTAGTTCAAAGAGGTCTTGGCGAACAGCCTTTAAGGAGGAAAAGACACAACGAAGGAGACATGGTAACAGTAAGACAACACAGAATATCAGGCATCCAATAATGACAATAAACACAATGTACTGAATCCAGGTTAAGGACTTAAAGATTTAAGATTGTCAGAGAGTGACTGAGCCAGTGCATCGAGAGACGTATCAGGTAGATGGGCTTCACTGATGGCAGTGATATCCTTTTGAAGGGTATGTAAGTCATGTGTAATGTCATTATCCTTCCACACACCTTGTAAATGTGCCTTTGTTTTGTCCCAAGGAGTAGAAAGATTGTAAGGTAAAGGTGTAACACAGATAGCTTGAAAGGCAGAGTGACACTTAGTCTGTAGTTTGTGTTGTATGAACTTAATATCTTGACCTAAAGCTAATACTATTTCTTCCAGGATGTTGAGTTTAGCTTCAAGTTTATTATCTATACTAGCCTGAGTCATTAAAGTTAGAGTAATGTTGTTACTTAAAGAGTTAACAAAGTGAGCTGTATGGATTTCCTGAACTAGGGCGGTAGTAGCCACTGCAAATGTAGTCACTAAAGAAATTAAAGTTAATATTCCTAAAATTAATGCTGCTACAAATCTTTTAGGTCGGATTAATTGATTAACAGTATGTAAAACTTGTAAGGCAGAATTATCATACCAGGGAACATTTTGTAAATCAACAGGTAACATTACATAAGAAGGTTTTTTTTACAATTAACATAACATTCAGCAATCTATTATTTACATGAAATATATCAGAAGAAGCAATACAATTGGTTATTTTCACAAGTTAAAAGATTTTAAAGGAAATACATAGTTAACTGGATCACATGTAAATTCTTTCACAAATTTTCTTTTATGAGTTTCATTTAACTTGCACAGACCATCTACAAACATTCTAAACTTTCTTGAACTTTTGTTCTGCCTTTTACTTTCTTACATAACTATTCTGTTTCAGGACAAAATTTATCACACAAGATTCTTTCTTTACACAATGTCATTCTCCTTTCTGCTTAATTTCTCTTACTCTCAAAAACTCACTTTCCATCAAACAGGATTCCAGTTTACCATGAAGTTACTTATTTACTCAGCCAAACTGATAATTACAAGGTTTAAAAGACAAGAATTTTATCCGTTGACAAAGATTCAGTTTGTAAAAATATTTTTCTTATTTATATAAATTACTAGTGGCAAAGAGTCAATAATAAAGGTTCTAAACCTCACCCTTGGGATTTCGTCAGTGCTGCTGTTTGGGGGCTGTAACACTTGGGAGGCAGGCCCGCCCCACGAAGGGCAGGGGGGCCCTCAGCTTCCTTCCCCGCTGGGTCTTTTCAGCCGTCTTGGAGTCAGTGGAAATGTGCCCGGTGCCGGTGGTTTTGTTTGCTATCGGCGAGTGTACTTTCATTTTCTCCAAGCGGCGGGTGAGATCTTGCAGCAGCCGCTGGCGTCTTCTTCTGCGTTGTCTTTTCTGAATCTGAGTTAACTACTCCTGGAATAACTTCAAAGTTTTTAGTATAATTTGAACTTTTACCAATTATAATTTCAACTGTCCCCGGCAAGAGTTGCCCTTTTACTGCAGTGGGGATTAAAGTAACACCGTCCCATTTGGATAATAAGACATTCTTTTCACTTGCTAAATTTAAACCTGCACTCTCAGGCGTGCCCCGTGAAAGGTCATGAATAGTAAATTCAGGGGCTTGAGGATTCAAAGTAGATGAGGGCTGTGTTTTACAAGCTACAGCCTGCTCTCCCTTGGGGCCTGGGCTGGGAGAATGCCCCTTTTACTAGTTTTTTGATCTCCGTACGTCCTGATCCTCAGGATCAGTGTCACCCTTGTCATTCAAGGGGGTTCCATCCTTATGAAACCTTGATTTACATTTATTTTTCCAGTGTCTGCCCTTCTTACAGCGAGGGCATAAGCCGGGTGGGTCCCCCCTCGGCTTATTGGCATGGGACTGTTTACAGTCCTTCTGCATGCGTCCTGGCTTGCCACAATTGTAGCAAGTGTTGGTAGGAGCTGTTGGCCCCTTGCCTCCTTTATTGAAGGAGTTTTTCACATATGAGCTAAATTTCTGCCCTTGCATTGCTGCAGCATAAGCCATACCCTGGGCTATAGCTGGTGAGGCATCTATGCATGCTTCTAACTGTTTGAGCAACAGTGATGTGCCCTCAGACGGGGGGAGCATTCTGTTAATGGCTTCTTCCAGCCTTGAAATAAAGTCTTGGTACGGCTCCTCCGCACCTTGCTTAATAAGAAAATGTATAAGCTCCTTCAACCGTTTGAGGGACACATTGAACCCATTTTTAACTAACAAATGCTGTAACATGACACTGAATATACGTTCCTCTTTGATCAATGCGTGCCTCATGGTACCTGTTGATTACTCACACTTAACCGGTCAGCCTTTACCGGCGGGACTGCAGCTCCCTGGTGAGAGTCGCCTTCAATCTGAAAAGAGAGAAAGAAAGAAAAAGAAAGATCACCTGTCCTTCAGGTCCCTGTTCGAGGGCGCCAGCTGTCGCGGCACCCGGTCGAATGAGTCTCAGTCCGAGGGTTTTTCAGGGCGAACGTTACAGGTTAATTGGAAGGTCGACGCAGGATGATTTGACAGACTACTAGACACCACAAGTGATGATGAAAGTAGCTGCAACTTTACTGAATTTTAAGAGTGTCTTTTATACATTTTTGACAAAGCATTACAAATCACAAAAGACATTTTTATGACTTGCAGGTGGTCACAAGTTCTTATCTTGTCTTACAAATGTAAGCATTCAACCATCTATCTTACACAGTGTTTTGTCCGCAAGGGGGAACAAATGGCAGCTGTGAGGTAGCTGATAAGCAGCAGTTACTTTTCAGCTTCCTTTATTTAAAGTTGAAATGTGTTTTTTAACATACAACACTACTTTCTTTCATAGTTTTATTTTCATGATTATATATAGTTGTTATGATTAGAGGTATATTATGAATCATATAAGTGATTAGAGTGTGAAGGAAACATGAGAAATAAAAGGATATTGTATGAAAACTAAACCATATTGAAAGTGAGGTTAGGAAAGACAAGGTTAGAGATAGGGGAAAAGGGTGGGTGGATATCAGGTTGGAAACATCTTGTTTATGGTATTTACATTCTTTTGATGTACTGTATATTTTTAAAGTTTTTGTTCTAAAGAAGTGGTTTCATTAGTAACACCTGGTTGCTTCTCCTTATCTAGGAATGTCAAGGCTTGTAACTTCTTTTAGTTCTTTAATTGGTCTTAGTTTCTTATGATCTCTTTTAAAAACAGCTGAACATATTTTTTTATGTATAATACTTGACTACTACTATATATTTTTACTCTAATTAGTAACTATATTTTGATTCATAGTTAATTGTTTATTAAACATTAAACTACTCTATTGATTTGTGTTACATCTGAAAATTAGTGAAGTAAGACATTTTTCTAAGTAAAGTTTTACTAATTAGTGAAGTCAGATGTTCTTCTAAGTAAAGTTTTACTGCAGGAGGTGTCATGTTGGAACATCTTGTTTGTCGTGCCTGCATTCTCTCGATGTACTATTTCAATTTACTGACATTTATGGTGGGGACGTGCTGTTGTACAGGCTCTCTTGGAGCCACTGAGTCCGGCACAGCCATACTTGCTGTGTTTAATTGTGGATCAGTAAGTCACTGTGTTTATTCTTAGTTTCTCAAAACAATCAGGCAATAATCAGTCATTCAACTGAACAGACAGGTTTCAGGGTAAAAGTTTCTTAGGCTTTTATGCCGCACCTCATGACTTCCTACGTTCACTAAAAGGCATGCTAGGCAACTTATGCGCTGCTGTCGCAAGCCAGGGGGACTGGGGGCAACGCTCCGGGGAGCACTCACCGCCTTACCACAGTTTTTACAACGCGGACAGAGCCATCCCGCCACGGCTTGATGCCGGGGGTGCGGCACATGGCCTACAGACACATGAAAAAATGCTCATCATATTTAATCATCAGATAAATGTAAAGCAAAACTACTCTGAGATACCATCTAACTCCAGTAAGAGTAGCCCACATCACAAAATCCCAAAACAACAGATGTTGGCATGGATGTGGAGAAAAGGGAACACTTCTGCACTGCTGGTGGGAATGCAAGCTAGTACGTTCCTTTTGGAAGGAAGTTTGGAGAACACTCAGGGATCTAAATGTAGACCTGCCGTTTGATCCTGCAATTCCTCTTCTAGGTGTATATCCAAAGGACCAAAAATCATTTGGCAATAAAAATATTTGCGCCAGATTGTTCATTGCAGCTCAATACATAATTGTCAAGTCATGGAAGAAGCCCAAGTGCCCATCCACACATGAATGGATTAATAAATTGTGGCATATGTATACTATGAAATACTATTCATGAGTAAAGAAAAATGGAGATTTTACCTCCTTTATGCTTACATGGATGGAGCTGGAAAACATTCTTCTTTGTAAAGTATCTCAGGAATGGGAAAAAAATAGTATCCAATATACTCAATACTACTGTGAAACCAATTTATAATCATTCACACTTGCATATGAAAAATGAAACACAACTTTAGCCTAAGATGAAGGAGGGAAGGGGAGGAAAGGGGAAGGAAAGGGGTGGGAGGGATAGTAGGAGATAATGGGGGACCATACCTATGAAGCACATTGCAAATACAAGTTGGATCTGTCATGTGTAGAACACAAATTTCCTAATGCTATAATTGGGTAAATGAGTTGAAAGCTATGTTGTAAGTATGACGCAAGCACTCCAATTTGTACAAAGAATTAACACATTGAAAATGGCATAAATGCATTTATGATCTATGTACAAAAGACTTAATAAAAAATAAACAAAATATCAAAAAACAAAGAAAAGAGAATATAATAAAAAGATAGTATATTCAATATGAAACTGAATTTTTAATAATTCCCTTTTATTCACTTAAACCCTATTTTACAATTATTGTTTACATTCTCACAAAACAATCAACTTATTAAATAAATATTATTATGTCTTAAATATTTTTTTTTATTGAAAAGAGATCTTTGAAATGATAGTGCAGGATAAATGCTGTGACAAGATGCATAAAAACACCATGGGAAATCACACCCTGGAAGCTTTAACTTCTTGGATCTACCTGGTTATACAGGTGAAATTTAATTTTATGAAAATGCTTGTGTATATGGAAAAGCCCAATTTCTTCATTAAAATTTGAACCTTCGTGGATGGTTAACCATTGTAATAAGCAGATTACTACTACTATTACATTTAAAATAATTTATAAGTTAAGTGCATTATCAAATCTTACTAGGCTAAGGATAATTTTTAAAGTTTTAATTGTCTACCACTAAATTTATTCCTTAAATTAAAAAAAAAAGAGAGAACCATAACTGTTCAACAGAAAACATATACTTAGTTTCTTACTGTTTTCATGCACATTTAAAATAACGTTTTTCGGTATTGACAATGTCATTGACATTACATTTTCAATAAATGTCAAATTTTCTCCTATGTGAAGCATAGAAGAATAACAAACATAGAAATAATTATTTATACATAAGTACACTAGTTTTTAAATTGCATTAATTTCTCACTTGACTTAAAAAAATTTCGTTTATAAATCAGACTTCCTCTTTTGGAAATGTAAAGTTTAATTTTAGTATCTTACTCTTTTTTTAGAGCTGATGGAGGGTGTGTAATTTTGTAAAGATATAAAAATATCAGTTATTTGAGATTCTTAAAATCTGTATTAGAACAACAATCAACTATATGAAAACCTTTGAATTCTATGTAAAATTTGTTTCTTTTTCCCTATACATACAAAGGGAGTGCTTCTAATAGAACTTTCTGCAGTGATGGATCCTATATCTTCACTATCCAATACAGTCGTTTTTAGCCACACATGTGCCTGATTTCTTGAAAGTAATCAGTAGGGATTACTGAGAGGAAGAAATTTGTTTCCACTGAGATTTCACTAAAAACTCTCTAACTGAATACTTTTTAACCTTTCTATTTTAAGTTCTTCATGACACCAACAAAGTTATGCAAAATATTTACATTATCATGTGACTTTAAAAAACTAAAAAAAAATTAAATCCATGTCACTAAAGATAGTTCATTTAATAAACAGCTATGCTATGACTATGTTGAATATTTGTACAGGGTTGAAGCATTGGAATTTAAGAAATTCTGATAAAGAAATTCAATAGTATGGTCTGTTCCCAAGAAGCTAATACAAATTTATATTCTAGAGATTGTGTATGTAGATCATCAATAATTATAGCCAGGATTTGCAGAATAAAATAATTTTGCCCTGTTATGATTTTTCCTGCTATGGTGCCATATACAGTTACTTACTATATTGTCTTTATTACTTTGCTTCAAAATCATATATTCAACATAAAACTCAGACCCACCTCATAGTAAATATTTTGGGCAAAGCAATGAAATTTAAGCAGTACATTTTGATACTGTCAAAATGGCCATACTAGGATGGCAATTCTATTCCTGGTAAGAACATTTGATCTTATTTTTTATTTAAAATGGTCACTCAGCTGCAATAAACATTCATGTGCAAATGTCTTTGTTGTAAAGTGATTGTTAGTCATCTGAATACATACCTAGTACAGGAATTGTAGGATTGAATGTTAGGTCTACTTTTAGTTCCTTGAATATTCTCCAAACTTCTGTCCAAAAAGGTCATATTAGTTTTCATTCCCACTAGCAGTGAAGTGTTCCCTTCTCTCGGTATCCACGCCAACATCTGTAGTTTTGGGATTTCGTGATGTGGGCTAATCTTACTTGAGTTAGATGATATCACAAAGTGGTTTTGATTTGCATTTCTTTGTTAATTAAAGATGATGAGCATTTTTTCATGTGTTTATAGGCCATGCGCTCGTCTTCGTCGGAGAAGTTCCTGTTAACTCTCTTGCTTACATAGAAATGGGGTTATTTGTTCTTTTCTTATTGATTAGTTTGAGTTCTTTGAGGATTCTAGTTATGAGACGTTTATCAGAAGCATAACCTGCGAATATCTTCTCCCATTCTGAAGGTTGTCTGTTTGCTTTACTTACTGTGCTCTTGGCTATGCAAAAGCTTTTTAGTTTGATCAGATCCCAGTAATGTGTATTTGGTGTTGCTTCAATTGCCTGGGGGTAGGGGGTCCTCCTCATAAAATATTCTCTCAGGCCAATTTCTTCAAGTGTTTTCCCTGAACTCTCTTCTAGTATTTTTATAGTTTCATGTTTTAAGTTTAAATCTTTAATCTAGTAAGAGTCAATTTTTGTTAATGGTGAAAGGTATGGGTCCAGTTTCAGTCTTCTACAGGTCGCCAGCCAGTTCACCCAGCACCATTTGTTAATAGGGAATCTTTCCCCCAATTTATGTTTTTGATAGGCTTATCAAAGATCAAATGATGACAAGTAGCTGGTTTCATCTCTTGGTTCTCTATTCTCTTCCATATTTCTACCTCTCTATTTGTCCCAGTACCATGCCTTTTTGATCACTATAGATTTATAGTATAATGTGAAGTCTGGTAGCATGATTCCTTCTGATTTGATTTTATTTCTGAGTAATGTCTTGGCTGTTCGAGATTTTTTTCTGATTCCATATAAAATGAACTACCATTTTTTCCAAATCTTTAAAGTACAACAGTGGTAGTTTAATAGGGATTGCATTAAATTTCTATATTGCTTTGGGTAGTATGGGTATTTTAACAATATTGATTCTTCCCAGCCATGAGCATGATGTAATTTTTCCATTTGTTAACATCTTCAGCTATTTCTTTTCTCAGAGTTTCATAGTTCTCTTTATAAAGATTTTTCACATCTTTTGTTAGGTAAATTCCCAAATGTTTATTGGAACCCAATCCATAATTGCCACATCATGGAAGCAGCCCAAGTGTCCATTGACCCATGAATGGATTAACAAATTGTGGTATATGTATACCATGGAATATTATGCAGCCATACAAAGATGGAGACTTCATCACTTTTATGTGTACATTGATGGAGCTGGATCATATTTTTCTTAGTAAAGTATCTCAAGAATGGAAAAAAATATCCAATGTACTCCATACTATTATGAAACCAAAATATAATTACCCACACTTTCAGACATAAGATAAAACACAATTATAGCCCATAAAGAAGGAGAAAAAATGTGGGTGAAGGGAGGGTATGGGGGTGGATGGGTGGAGGGAAGATAATCGGCGGGACCTCACCTATTGTGTATATTGCAAGTGTATATGTCAAATATGTTAATAGTAGAGACATTTATACTCTACTATTAAACACAACAATTAAATAAGTGAGGTGAATTATGTGTTAACCTGTTTGATGTAAACATTCAAATTGTACATAAAATCAGCACATTGTACCCCATAAGTGCTGTAATATACATAGTTATGATCTAATAAAATAAAAAAGTTAAACATCAAAAAATAAAAATAAAAAATAAAATAAAATGCTCACTTGAATCTTAGTTTACTAGTCTCTACTCACTGATTCCCCAATTTCAGTGAAATCAATTATGAAAATATCAAAATTTGTACTCAGATTAGTGGAAGGAATTAATACCTGAGCTGATTTGGGGAAAATGGTCCATCATAGGTGTCAAAAGACGTTGCCTTACCCTGGTAAAAATTACTAACAAAAACTAACAGGTACTCTCTGAATAAAAGCAACAAATGTAAAATTGAGAACTTTCTGCTTGCTAAGTGTTTGACATTATTCTAAATATGATTTATGTGTATAAACAGTAAGAAATTACAACTGAGGAGGCAGAGCATGATGGCGGACAGGACAGACGTGTAGCCCACCTCTCCCAAGACACCAGGTGAGAGGAAAGGTGGTCTGGACCTTCCCTGTGTGTGGATTATTGGAGTGGACAGACAGCTGGAGACGCCCAGCGAACTGGCGGTTTGCTATATATGAGGGGTAATTTAAAATCACAGACTCTGTTGTAGAGATTCTTCCCTGCTCAGCCGTGTAGGCCAGCAGGCCCCTCCCCCACGGAGGTCAGCAGCTTGTAAATGCTGACAAAATCCAATTGACAAGTAATTAATCCTGAACTGAGGGAGGCATCTGAAAGGAGAGCCACTCAAAACCACAGGGAGCTGGGCAAACTGTTGGACAATTGAAGGGAAGGGATCCTGCCCGGGAAACAGACATTTTGAACTACCCAAAAGGGCAGGCACCTTTCCCTCAGGTGTTGGAGGGGGCTGGCTGTTCAGGCTGTGCAGCGAACTGGTGGACGCCCATCCAAAACTCTGAACCATAAAACTCAGAATAAATTCCCCGAGCGCTCCAACTACGGGAACCGGCTTGAAGCCTAGAAATGGGCTTTGGCTTCTGGAGCCGTGAAGCTACTGAAGCCTCGGACCAGCTTTGGCTGCTGAAGCCCCGGGAACCAGCTACAGGAGATACCGTGCGAACTCAACTCCACTCCCCTTATGGCTGATTGCAGTCGCCAGTTTGCAGGGGAAACTGGGAACAGAGTGAAGGGACTTAGGAAGTGTGTACACCTGCACTGAGTGGGAAGGTCGGTCGCAAGTGCTGTCGGGAAAAGAACAGCTGAGGTTGCACAATTCTTAGGCAACAAACTTTTACTGAAACTCCAAAATGGTGATCAGCCATGGAAGGTGGTTACCATGGTAACGGTATAAACTGTAAACCAGGTATAAGTCTCGAAACCACTCACAGCGCCACCTGGTGTCCAGAAAGTACATTGCAGTATGAATACATTCCTACGAAAGTTGATTCCTACAGCAGACATATAGATATTTATAGGTATATTTCTACCACAAGAATACTTTTGCAGTTGGTGCCTTTTTTTGTTTGTTTGTTTTGTTTTGTTTTGGTTTGGTTTCTGTGGGGTTTTTTTTTTCCTGTTGTTTTCTTTTTGTCTGATTTTTCCTCACCATTTTCTTAGAGGAGATTTCAATAATTTTTTATTATTACATTTTATATAGATATATTTTTTTACTTCTATGTCTTATAATTTTAATTTCTTCTTTCTTCTCACTTAACATTCCTTCTAACACCACTTTTTTCTCTCTTTTTTTCCTTCTTTCAATTATTTTACAATTATCACTATTTTTATTGCAGTTGCTCTTATATTGCTGTTGTCGTGGCTATTGCTTGTATGTTTACGTGTTTCTGTCTCTCTCTGTATCTATGGGCCCATGTGCCTGGTAACTTTGTATCTGTTTATTTGTTCATTTGGTCTCAATGAGCTTGGTGTTATGACCTGCAACCCTGAGCTCCTAATGTCCCGCACCACTCTCACTCCGTGATCTGGAGACCTGCCCCCTCAGGAGCTCAGATTCCTGGGTGAACTCTCAAGAGGTATAGACAGGACCTGGACTGCAGCTGGCCAGTGCTGACTCTGTAGCAAAGGAGCGAGAAGACAATGGTCAGCTGAGAGGGAACTACACTGGCGCGGTGGTGCCCCGAGGTGCAAAGCAACAGCCGTCTTCAGCAATAACAAGGCCCACCCCCAGATATCCAATAGCCTCTCCTCCTGTCTTCCTGGGCAACCAGATGAGGCCGAGCATCTTCTCAGATGGCAACCACCATGGAACAGACTTGGGACTGAAACACAGGCCCCGTGAGTAAAGGGTTTTCCTGAGATGGTACCAACCTGGGTGGAACACAGGGACTAGAAAACACACCCGCAGAGCTGGGAAACTCCTAGGGTGAGGCTGATCCAGAGAACAGCTCTACTGAGCCTAAGACGCACCTGGCCCTTAGGGGAGCACCAGCCTATAGACAAAGGAGGCCAAGAGGCTACAGCCAACAACTGATCGTGCTGCAAATACAAACCCGCAGGACTAAAGACAGGGCCTGAGGCACAGGTTCTGGGAACTCAAATCAGCCTCTCCTCTGCAGAGGAATCTGGCAAGGTCAGAAACAAACTCCCACAGGTTTGTTCCCTTCACCCAGTTACATAAACTAAGGATGGGGCTGGAACTGAATGAACACCTCTAGCCTAACAACTTGCCTGAGGTTGACAGGCCACAACACTCCCTGCTGGATAAAGACATAGAATAGTGGCATAGTCGAGCAGACACAGACTACCCTGTGACTTAGGCAGGTACAAATCCCTGGAGTATCTGCTTACTGCAGACAACTGACTGGGTCACAGACCTGTGGGGCTAGCAGCGACTGGGTGTGACAGAGCTGCAAGGTGGGGAAGGAGGCATCAATCTTCCCAGACTGATCAATTTACTGGTGCCTCTTCCTGACTCCACGCAGCACTGGAGCAAGCCATTTAAGAGTAGTCACCAGACCCCTGTGATCCAGTTCCCAGGGACCCCTTGAACTCTCCAACCCGAGGCAGCTGCTGACTGAGACAATTAACTTGGACCTTTTGAACTGAGTCACTCAACTGGGGACTATCCAGGTGGTGCCCTGGGTGTGTGGTTGTAGGAAGGTTTGATTTTACTTTTCCATTTGTTACCTGTGATGGGTGGGTGACTTAATTGCTGGTATTTCTCCACAGCTGAGACTTCAACCCAGAGTTACTTTTTCACTAGGGCCACATAGAAACCAGCTGAAAACAAATCAGAACAAGTTAGCCCCTGTACACCAAACAGGGCCCCAGTTTCTCAGGCCACAGCACTGTACGGGTCCTCGACAAAAAGCAGAGGAAAATCAAAGGGAGTAAAACAATCATGGGGTGGAATCAGTGGAAAAACTCTGGTAACATGAATAACCAGAATAGATCAACACCCCAAGGAAAGATATGGCAGATGTAATTGAAGATCCCATTCACAAACAACTGGCTGAGATGGCAGAAAACGAATTCAGAATTTGGATGGCAAACAAGATTAACAAAAAGGAATTAGGAATTCGTGTAGAAATTCAAAAGCTGTCTCAAGAATTTAAAGAATTTAAAGACAAAACCACGAAAGACTTAGACACACTGAAACAAGAATTTGCAGCCCTCAAAGATATGAAAAATACAGTAGAATCCCTTAGCAACAGAATGGACCAAGCAGAAGAAAGGAACTCCAACATCGAAGATAAAGCCTTTGAACGCTCCCAAACTCTCAAAGAGGAAGAGAAATGGAGAGCAAAAATGGATCACTCACTCAGAGACCTCTGGGATAACTCGAAGAAGGCAAATATACGTCTCATAGGAATTCCTGAAACAGATGAAGTGGCCTCATTGGGCACAGAGGCCCTTCTCCATGAAATTATGAAAGAGAATTTTTCAGACATGCCTAGAGAACCTGAAATTCAGATAGCAGATAGATTCAGAACGCGAGCACGATTCAACCCCAATAAGACATCCCCCAGGCATATCATAATTAACTTCACTAAAGTTAATATGAAGGAGAAAATTCTAAAAGCGGCCAGGCGAAAGAAATATATTACCTTCAAAGGGAAGAACATTAGAATGACTGCAGATCTCTCTGCTGAAACTTTTCAAACCAGAAGAGGGTGGTCATCAATGTTTAATCTCCTCAACCAAAATAACTTTCAACCCCGGATCTTGTACCCAGATAAACTGAGTTTCATTTACGATGGAGAAATTAAATACTTTAATGACATACATATGCTAAAGAAATTTGCCATAACCAAAACAGCTCTTCAGGATATTCTCAGACTTATCCTCCGTAATAACCAACCAATCCTCTACTACAAAAGTAAACTCACTCAGAAACTTCTGATCAAACTCCAACATCCACAATGGCAAAAGGATTAAAAATGCCCACTGGAATTTCAAAAAACTCAATACCCCAAATTTCAACAAACTTATCAATACTCTCCATTAATGTGAATGGCTTAAGCTGCCCTCTAAAGACACATAGGTTAGCTGACTGGATACAAAAACTCAGGTCAGACATTTGTTGCATACAACAGTCACATTTTAACTTAAAAGACAAATACAGACTCAGGGTGAAATGATGGTCATCCATATTTCAGGCAAATGGTAACCAGAAAAATCAGGAGTTGCAATTTTATTTGCAGACACAATAGGCTTTAAACCAATAAAAGTAAGGAAGGACAAAAATGGTCACTTCATATTTGTTAAAGATAAGATTCAATATGATGAGATTTCAATTATTAATATCTATGCACCCAACCAGAATGCACCTCAATTTATAAGAGAAACTCTAACATACATGAGCAACTTGATTGCCTCCAACTCTATAATAGTTGGAGATTTTAACACTCCTTTGGCAGTGATGGATCAATCCTCCAACAAAAACCTGAGCAAAGAAATTCTAGATTTAAATCTAACCATCCAGCATTTAGATTTAGCAGAAATCTACAGAACATTTCATCCTAACAAAACTGAATACACATACTTCTCATCAGCCCACAGAACTTACTCCAGAATAGATCACATCTTAGGTCACAAGTCTAACCTCAGCAAATTTAAAGGAATAGAAATTATTTGATGCATCTTCTTGGACCATCATGGAATAAAACTTGAGATGAGTAACAACAGGAATCTGCATACACATACAAAAACATGGAAGTTAAATAACCTTATGCTGAATGATAGCTGGGTCAGAGATGAGATCAAGAACGAAAATGCCAAATTTCTGGAACAAAATGACAATGAAGACACGAACTATCAGAACCTCTGGTACACAGCAAAGGCAGTTCTAAGAGGGAAATTTATAGCACAGCAAGGCTTCCTCAGGAGAACGGAAAGAGAGGAAGTAAGCAACTTAATGGGACATCTCAAGAGACTAGAAATGGAAGAACACTACAACCCCAAATCCAGTAAAAGAAATGAAATAACCAAAATCAGAGCAGAACTAAATGAAATTAAAAACAAAAGAATAATACAACAGATCAATAAATCAAAAAGCTGCCTTTTTGAAAAGGTCAACAAAATAGATAAACCTTTGGCCAACCTAATCAGGAAAAAAAGAGTAAAATCTCTAATCTCATCAATCAGAAATAACAAAGACGAAATAACAACAGACTCCTCAGAAATCAAAAAAATCCTTAATGAATATTACAAGAAAATTTACTCTCAGAAATACGAAAATCTGAAGGAAATCGACCGTTACTTGGAAGCATGTCACCATCCAAGACTTAATCAAAAACAAGTGGAAATGTTGAACAGGCTCATATCAAGTTCAGATATATCATTAACCATACAAAATCTCCTCAAAATGAAAACCCCTGGACCAGATGGTTTCACGTCAGAATTCTACCAAACCTTTAAAGAGGAATTAGTACCTATACTACTCAATCTGTTCCAAAAGGTAGAAAAAGAAGGAAGACTACCCAACATTTTCTATGAAGCAAACATCACCCTAATCCCCAAACCAGGAAAAGACCCAACAAGAAAAGAAAACTATATAGACCAATATCACTAATGAATATAGATGCAAAAATATTCAACAAGATTCTAACAAACAGAATCCAGCAACATATCAAACAAATCATACATCATGACCAAGTCGGTTTTAATCCAGGGTCTCAAGGCTGGTTCAATATACATAATGCTATAAATGTAATTCAGCACATAAACAAATTAAAAAACAAAGACCATATGATTCTCTCAATTGATGCAGAAAAAGCTTTTGATAATATCCAGCATCCCTTCATGATCAGAACACTCAAGAAAATTGGTCTAGAAGGGACTTTCCTTAAACTGATAGAGGCCATCTACAGCAAACCCACAGCCAATATCATATTGAATGGAGTTAAATTGGAATCATTTCCACTCAGATCAGGAACCAGACAAGGCTGCCCATTGTCTCCATTGCTTTTCAACATTGTAATGGAAGTTTTAGCCACCGCAATTAGGGAAGAAAAGGCGATCAAGGGTATCCATATAGGGTCAGAAGAGATCAAACTTTCGCTCTTCGCAGATGATATGATTGTGTATCTGGAAAACACTAGGGACTCTACTACAAAACTCCTAGAAGTGATCAAGGAATACAGGAACGTCTCAGGTTACAAAATCAACATTCATAAATCGGTAGCCTTTATATACACCAACAACAATCAAATTGAAAAAGCAGTTAAGGACTCTATCCCATTCACAGTAGTGCCAAAGAAGATGAAATATTTGGGAATTTACCTAACAAAAGACGTGAAAGATCTCTATAAAGAAAACTATGAAACTCTAAGAAAAGAAATAGCTGAAAATGTTAACAAATGGAAAAACATACCATGCTCATGGCTGGGAAGAATCAACATTATCAAAATGTCCATACTACCCAAAGCAATATATAATTTCAATGCACTCCCTATTAAAGCTCCACTGTCATATTTTAAAGATCTTGAAAAAACATTACTTCGTTTTATATGGAATCAGAAATGTCGCGGACCGCCAGTCGATGGGCCTCAGTCCGAGGGTGCTCAGGGTGAACGACACAGGTTGGTTGAAAGGTCGACGCAGGATGAAATGACAAACTGTCACACAGCACGAGTGATGATGAGAACAGTTGTACTTTACTGATTTTTAAGTCTGGTATTTATACATTTTCTTCCCAGGGTTTAAACAATGTAATCATTATTTTGCTCATGCTTGTAAATTATCTTTATGTTTTCATATGTGGTTTATCATGCACTATATGTTTTCAAGGTTTTTCTTTCCGGAGGGAGGTGGCGGAGAGAGGTGGTTTATCTTTTCAAGGTTTTTGCTCTAGGGAGGTGGTTTTATCAGTAACACTTGGTTGCTTCCCCTTATGTAGGAATGTTAAGATTTGTGACTTCTCTTAGTTCTGTAATTGGTCTCAGTTTCTTATGATCTCTTTTAAAAACAGCTGAACATATTCTTTTATGTATAATGCTTGACTACTTCTATATATATTCTATGTATTTTTACTCTAATTAGTAACTATATTTTGATTCATTGTTTGTTAAACATTAAACTACTCTATTGATTTGTGTTACATATGAAAATTAGTGAAGTAAGATGTTTTTCTAAGTAAAGTTTTACTAATTAGTGAAGTAAGATGTTTTTCTAAGTAAAGTTTTACTGCAGGAGGTGATAGTGTATGTCATGTTGGAACATCTTGTTTGCCGTGCCTGCATTGTCTCAAGTCACTGACATTTATGGTAGGGACGTGCTGTTGTGCAGGCTCTCTTGGAGCCACTGAGTTCAGCACAGCCATTCTTGCTGTGTTTAATTGTGGATCAGTAAGTCATTATGTTTATTCTTAGTTTCTCAAACAATCAGGCAATAATCAGGCATTCAACTGAACAGACAGGTTTCAGAGCAAAGGTTTTTTAGGCTTTTATGCCGCACCTCGTGAGTCATTACGTTCAAACAAAGGCATGCTAGGCAACTTATGCGCTGCTGTCGCAAACCAGGGGTGCTGGGGGTTTCGCTCCGGGGAGCACATACCACCTACTCACGCATTTTATAATGCGGACAGCGCCACTTCACCCCGGCTAGATGCCGGGGGTGCGGCATTTCCCCCTTTTTTGTTTATGAAGCGTAATTCAAAGAGGTCTTGGCGAACAGCCTTTATGGAGGAAAACACACAACGAAGAAGACATGGTAACAGTAAGACAACACAGAATATCAGACATCCAATGATGACTATAAACACAATGTACTGAATCCAGGTTACAGGATTTAAGGCTTTAAGATTATCAGTCAGTGATTGAGCTAATGCATCCAGGGACGCAATAGGTAGATGAGATTCACTTATAGCTGAAATGTGCTTTTGTAGGGTGTGTAAATTGTGTGTTATGTCATTGTCTTTCCATATACCCTGTAAATGTGCCTTTGTTTTCTCCCATGATGTAGAAAAATTGTAAGGTAACGGTGTAACACAGATAGCTTGAAAGGCTGAGTGACATTTAGTCTGTAGTTTATGTTGTATGAACTTAATATCTTGTCCTAAAGCTAATACTACTTCTTCTAAAATATTTAATTTTGCTTCAAGTTTATTATCTATGCTGGCTTGTGTCATTAAGGCCAAAGTAATGTTGCTGCTTAAAGAGTTGACAAAGTGAGCTGTATGTATTTCTTGTACCAAGGCAGTTGTAGCCACTGCAAATGTAGTGACTATAGAAATTAAAGCTAAAATTCCTAAAATTAATGCTGCTATAAATCTTTTAGGTCTAATTAATTCATTAACAGTATGTAAAACTTGTAAGGCAGAGTTATCATACCAAGGATCATTTTGTAAGTCTACAGGTAACAGTACATAAGACGGTCTTTTCACAATTAATACAGAATTAAACAGTCTGTCATTAAACAAATCAGTAGAAGTAAGACAATTGGTTACTTTACAGGCAGTACAGGTTATGTGATAGGAATTTTTTAACTGTGTAATAGTTAAGTACTTATTAGGAGCTAGAAGCAAAGCATATGGATATCCAACACAAGTTCTCACTGATATTGCTGTAGGTTTAGTCATACCGGGTTTCTTCTCTAATATTAAGTTGGATGCAGCAACGAGTCTAAATAAATCATAATGTATTTGAGTTTTATTGTTTTCCTGGGCAACCCATATGGGTTCAACTAAACCAGGTGTAAACCATCGTTGTATAGGTTGAGGGGTGCCAGACCATTGGTATTGATGGTATTTATCTAACTGTTTTGATAAATATTTATCATGATTATAACAAGAAGTAGGGGAATAGTCCCAGATGATTGTTTCTGAATTCATAGGAAAATGTTTGTTGGCTGCATCTGGGAATCCACAAGAAAGCCAAGTAGGTGTTTTAGTTAAAGATGATTCCCAGAATTGGTTCTTATCTTTATATTTTTCTTTACAATTAGGAATAGGCAGCCAGTTCACTGCCAAGCAGGTTTCATTATAATTAAATGTTCCAATAGTTTGTAATTCATATTCCCAAACATAACGTTTTTCTGCATCATTAGGATCTGGAGCATCAGTTAAAAATACTCTATAACTTGTAGGTAAACAAAAGGGAGGTGCTTTGCCTCTCAGGGTAAAGCAGATAGGTATTGAATCAGCTTTACCAGTGAAGTTAATTAAGGCCGCAGCATGGCTTCTAGACTCTGAGTCTTGTAAGCCTCCCAGCCGGAGGGAATCATTAGTTAGAATTTTAACAGGATCTTGATCTAACCAGCCCACTGGGTGGAGTAGTGGCGGGTTAGGAATGTATGACCAATAAGCTGCACTTTCTACTTTAGGAGTAGATATAAGAGATAGGAAAGCTACAAAATACATGGTAGGAGTTAAAGGATTGTTTTGTGTCAAAATAAGTTGTTTAGCTTGTTTCACCAGGGTCCTGATCTGTGTCCACGTGATCTTGGGAGGTCTCGATAGTACTTTCACTTTCTTCATTTGTGTCGCCAGGCTCTTCATCTGTTGTAGGCGTCGCCTCCTGCGTCTGATCTTCCGGGGGAGCCGGTTTGATGAGCCGGTCCGGAATCCAGATGGGGGATTCGGCATCCTGGGGAAACACACAAGCATAGCCTCATCCCGAGGTTAGCAATATATCGGGGCCCTTCCATTGGCCTGATAACAGGTCTTTCCACAGCACTTTTGGGAATGTAGCAGCTGATTTTGGCTGCCAGTGAGTTAATGCTGGTGTTTGATTATTAGAGTTAACATTTAGATGATTTAAAACAAATAAAGCATGAGTTAAAATATGATGAGGAGAAAAATATTTATGAGCCTTTTGTAGGCGTTCAATCTGTAATTTTAATATTTGATTAGTTCTTTCTACAATACCTTGACCTTGAGGATTATAAGGAATCCCTGTAGAATGGGCAATTTTCCATTATACACAAAACTGTTCAAATGCTCGCGAGGTATAAGCTGGAGCATTATCTGTTTTTAGTTGAAGAGGGACACCTAGCTGCTGAAAGCAGCCAAACAGGTGTTGCACAACATCCTTATAAGCCTCGCCAGTTCTTGCAGAGGCACAAATATAATGAGAGAAAGTATCTATAGTGACATGTACATAAGTTAATTTTCCAAAACTTGGCACATGTGTAACATCCATTTGCCACAATATATTGGGGCGTAGACCCCGAGGATTAACACCAAATTTTAAAGGATGATGAGTAATAGGACAGGCTTTGCATTTTAAGACTATTTGTCTTGCCTGCTCTCTGGTAATCTGAAACATTTTTCTTAATGCATTAGCATTTTGATGATGCAAAGAATGGCTTTCCTCAGCCTCAGTTACTGAAGCCACAATAGTACGGGTTAATAGATCTGCAGTGGCATTTCCTTGGGCCAAAGGGCCAGGTAAGTTAGTGTGTCCTCTTATGTGACCAATATAAAATTGATTATTCCTTAGTTGAATTAAAGTTTGTAGTTTCCTCAACAAAGGTAAAATAGTTGAGGTTCCTGTTAGGAGAGCAGTTTCGAGGGCTGGAAAAAGGGAAGCAACATACTTAGAGTCTGTGTATAAGTTAAACTTCTGCTTGAAATTATTAAAAGCTGAAATTAAAGCCCACAATTCTGTTTGCTGAGCAGAAGTCTGCAGTACTTCCTTAACGAGAGGAGACAGACCTGGGCTGAAAACCACAGCTCTTCCTGTAGAGGAGCCATCTGTGAATAAAGTTATTGCATCAGACAGTGGCTGTCTGGAACACATAAGAGGAAACACAAGTGAAACTGTTTTTCTAAATTCAATTAAAGGATGTTTCGGAAAGTGATATAAAATTTGACCTGTATAGCCTTGTAAGGCTAATACCCAATCTTCATTATTTTGAAATAGTTGTTCTACTTGAGTTTTATTATAAGCAGTTACAATTACATGAGGTTCTTTACCAAACAATTCTCGTGACCTTTTTCTTCCTTTGTCTATCAGTAATGAAACTAAGTATGGATAATCTGCAACAATTTTTGCTTGAACATGTGGTAAATGGATCCATTCTAAAATTCCTTCCTGCCACAGGCAGGCTGTAGGAGTATATTCAGTAGAAAAAATTAGTAAAGACCATGGGTTTTGATAATTAATTTGTTTAACCCTGGCTTGAGTTAAAGCCTGTTCAACAAGTTCTAAGGCTTGTAAGGCCTCTGAAGTTAAATGTCTTGGGGAACGCGGATTTGAGTCCCCCTGCAAGATAGCAAACAAAGGACTAAGAGTTCCTGTAGTAATTTTTAAGAAAGGTCGAATCCAATTTATTTCCCCTAATAACTTTTGATAATCATTAAGTGTCTGTAGCTTATCTCTCCGTATTTGTACTTTCTGTGGTGTGATGTAATCTGAATGAATCCATTGTCCCAGGTAACTAAGTGGCTTATCTCTTTGAACTTTTTCTGGGGCAATAACCAAGCCAAACTTAGTTAATTGCTCTATAGCTCTTTCTAAAATAAACTGCACCTGTGACAGCTGAGGATGAGCTAGTAAAATATCATCCATATAATGAATAATGTAAGCACCAGGAAATTGCTCTCGTAGTGCTGCCAATGCAGCTGCCACAAATTTTTGACATAATGTAGGACTATTTTTCATGCCCTGTGGTAAAGTTTTCCACTGATATCTTTTAAATGGTTCCCGTAGGTTAAGAGAAGGAACACTAAATGCAAAGCGAGGACAGTCATCAGGGTGTAAGTTAATAGTAAAAAAGCAGTCTTGTAAATCAATAATTATAAGTGACCATTGTTCAGGTACTGCTACAGGAGATGGGAGCCCAGGTTGAAGGGCACCCATGTCTTCCATAATGGCATTCACTGCTCTTAAATCTTGTAAAAGTCTCCATTTGCCAGATTTTTTCTTAATGACAAACACAGGAGTATTCCACGGACTAGTGGACTCCTCCAAATGTCCTTTATCTAATTGTTCTTGCACTAAAATTTGTAATGCCTGTAATTTTTCCGTTGTTAGGGGCCACTGACTAACCCACACAGGAGTGTCTGTTAACCATTTTATTTTACAGGCATAGTTCTCTGCAGTGGCCCCTATGAAAAACATTGATCATTTAATTGATCAGCAGTAACTAACTTCATGTCCATAACATGCAAAAGATCTCTGCCCCACAAGGTATAGGGTAGAGAGGGCAACACATATGGTTGAATGTAGCCTTTCTTGTCTTTGTATTCCCATGCTACAAAAGATGTGCTGCGCATAACACCAGAAACTGAACCCAAACCAATCAATGAAGAACCCGTCCGATGGACTGGCCAGGATCTTGGCCAGTCAGAGGCCGCAATACAAGTTACATCAGCTCCTGTGTCCATCAATCCTTTAATAGGCCTGCCTTCTATCTTTATTTTTAACATTGGTCGATCATACAAGTCATGAATAAGAGCCACACAATCCTGATCAGTGGATCCAAATTGACCTTCTCCCCTTGCATCATGTAGGTGATAGTTAGGGAGTGGCACATATGGTAACAACAGTAATTGAGCAATTCTCTGCCCTTTGTGAATCTGTGTAGTTTCCACCAGGGCTTTCACCATAACTTTAATTGTGTTTTCAGTATCTGAGTCAATTACTCCCAGAACAACTTCAAAATGTTTAGTATAATTAGAACTGCGTCCTAATATAACACCAACCGTGCCTGGTAATAATTTACCTTTAACACCAGTGGGAACGAGAGTGACACCATCCCATTTAGATAAAATCACATCTTTAGAGCTGGCAAGATCTAAACCTGCGCTGCCAGGAGTTCCTCGTGGGAGGTCATGAATAGTAAATTCAGGGGGTAGACAATTTAATGTAGATGTAGGCTGCAAGACAGGCTGCACTTCGGTGAGTGCAGCCAATTCTCCCTTGGGGTTAGGGCTGGGAGAATGCCCCACATCTAGTTTTTTGGCTTGTTGCCTTCATTAAAATTAGCACCCTTGTCTGACAAGGGGGTTCCGTCCTTATGAAACTTAGATTTACACTCATTTCTCCAGTGTCTGCCCTTCTTACAACGAGGGCATGGACCCGGGGGAATTCCACGGGTCTTGTTACCATTATTACTATTATTAAATTTCTTACAATCCTTTTGTATGTGACCCGGTTTTCCACAATTGTAACAGGTGGGCACAGCGTGCGGGGGGTCACAGCTGAAACATGTATTACTGGGGTCTCTATCAAAAGCATTTTTAACATATGAACTGAATTTCTGACCCCGCATTGCTGCAGCAAACGCCATTCCCTGTATGATTGCTGGTGAGGCATCCATGCATGCTTTAATATAATCCTGTAATGTGCCCGTTTTCCTGAGTGGACGTATTAAGTCCTGACACAGCGTGTTAGCATTTTCCCAAGCCAGTTGCTTGAGCAATAATGTTGTACCCTCAGATGGTGGAAGCATTCTATTAATGGCTTCTTCTAAGCGAGAAATAAAGTCAGGATAAGATTCCTCCATACCTTGCTTTATTCCTGCTAGAGTGGTACTCTTGGTTCCTGGAGGAGGCAGTTTGCGCCAAGCGGCAACCGCATTGTGACTATCTCCAAAAATTGTCGGGGTAATGCAGTTTGACTTTCTGTAGAGGCAAACTCATCCGTCCCTAGGAGCATTGACATAGTTGGCTGTGCTTTCTTACCCTTGTGCTGCTTAATGCTTTCTCTTGATCTATCTTCATACTCTGTTCTCCATAAGATATAATCCCCTGGAGAAAGTGTGGCTTTGGCTGTTTGTTGCCAATCATAAGGAGTAAGCCACAAGCTACCTATTGATTCTACAATTTGCAAAGTATAAGGAGCAGAGGCACCTGAAGTACGAACAGCCTGCTGCAATTCCTTTAGTGTTTTTAATGACAAAGGTTCCCAGACCGGCGGCGTTCTTTCATCAGTAGGAAAACGTACTGGGAAAGCGAAAGTAAAATCTCCCTGCTGACGGGCTTCACGTACTGCCGCCTGAAAACCCGCGGCCGGCACGGGGGGGCAAGGGGGCACACGAGAATGTGGAGCCCGTAAAGCCGGTCTGGGTGTTGTCATAGGAATGCGAACTGCTGGGTAAGCGCGGCGGTGATCAATAAAATTAACCTCCTCATTCTCCTCATCCTCTTTGGCCAATTCATCAACCACATCCCATTCATCACTGTCAGAAAGATTATCCTTAACTGGTGGAGGCGGCGGCAAAAGTTCTTTAAGTGTTGGTGCCGAGGGAATTACGCCCTCAGCATTCAATGCCGGCTCAGGTTCCTTGAAAGCCTCCGGAGAGACCTCATCATGAATGGGGGCTGCCTTAGTTTCGGGGCTTCCAGCCTCCGAAGCAGTTTCCCTTATAAAAGCCTCCAGAAAGGTATTGTCAGCCAAAAGTTCCCTAACCTGCAGCCATAAAGGATAAGCCTGTGGGGGCAGAACCTGCTCCCCATGCTCCTGCACATAAGCTCGCATCTCGCGCCCCACTCTCTTCCAATCGGAGAGAGATAGGGAGCCCTCTTCCAGAAACCAAGGACTAACCAGTTTTATGAAATGCATAAGCTCCTCCAACTTTTTGAGGGACACATGAAAACCATTTTTCTCTAACAAGCGCTGTATCATGACACTGAGCATGCGTTCTTCCTTAACTAATGTGTGCCCCATGAAACCTGCGGATTACTCACGCTTAACCGGTCAGCCTTTACCGGCGGGACTCGAGCTCCCTGGTGAGAGTCGCCTTCAACCTGAAAAGAAGGAAAGAAAGAAAAAGAAAGATCACCTGTCCTTCAAGTCCCTGTTCGAGGGCGCCAGCTGTCGCGGACCGCCAGTTGATGGGCCTCAGTCCGAGGGTGCTCAGGGTGAACGACACAGGTTGGTTGAAAGGTCGACGCAGGATGAAATGACAAACTGCCACACACCACGAGTGATGATGAGAACAGTTGTACGTTACTGATTTTTAAGTCTGGTATTTATACATTTTCTTCCCAGGGTTTAAACAATGTAATCATTATTTTGCTCATGCTTGTAAATTATCTTTATGTTTTCATATGTGGTTTATCATGCACTATATGTTTTCAAGGTTTTTCTTTCCGGAGGGAGGTGGCGGAGAGAGGTGGTTTATCTTTTCAAGGTTTTTGCTCTAGGGAGGTGGTTTTATCAGTAACACTTGGTTGCTTCCCCTTATGTAGGAATGTTAAGATTTGTGACTTCTCTTAGTTCTGTAATTGGTCTCAGTTTCTTATGATCTCTTTTAAAAACAGCTGAACATATTCTTTTATGTATAATGCTTGACTACTTCTATATATATTCTATGTATTTTTACTCTAATTAGTAACTATATTTTGATTCATTGTTTGTTAAACATTAAACTACTCTATTGATTTGTGTTACATATGAAAATTAGTGAAGTAAGATGTTTTTCTAAGTAAAGTTTTACTAATTAGTGAAGTAAGATGTTTTTCTAAGTAAAGTTTTACTGCAGGAGGTGATAGTGTATGTCATGTTGGAACATCTTGTTTGCCGTGCCTGCATTGTCTCAAGTCACTGACATTTATGGTAGGGACGTGCTGTTGTGCAGGCTCTCTTGGAGCCACTGAGTTCAGCACAGCCATTCTTGCTGTGTTTAATTGTGGATCAGTAAGTCATTATGTTTATTCTTAGTTTCTCAAACAATCAGGCAATAATCAGGCATTCAACTGAACAGACAGGTTTCAGAGCAAAGGTTTTTTAGGCTTTTATGCCGCACCTCGTGAGTCATTACGTTCAAACAAAGGCATGCTAGGCAACTTATGCGCTGCTGTCGCAAACCAGGGGTGCTGGGGGTTTCGCTCCGGGGAGCACATACCACCTACTCACGCATTTTATAATGCGGACAGCGCCACTTCACCCCGGCTAGATGCCGGGGGTGCGGCACAGAAAAAACCTTGAATAGCCAAGACATTACTCAGAAATAAGAACAAAACAGGAGGAATCACACTACCAGACCTCAGACTTTACTACAAATCGATAGTGATCAAAACAGCATGGTATTGGCACAAAAACAGAGAAGTAGATATCTGGAACAGAATAGAGAACCAAGAGATGAATCCAGCTACTTACCGCTATTTGATTTTTGACAAGCCAATTAAAAACATTCAGCGGGGAAAAGATTCCCTATTTAACAAATGGTGCTGGGTGAACTGGCTGGCAACCTGCAGAAGACTGAAATTGGACCCACACCTTTCACCATTAACTAAGATAGACTCTCATTGGATTAAAGATTTAAACTTAAAACATGAAACTATAAAAATACTAGAGGAGAATGCAGGGAAAACCCTTGAAGAAATTGGTCTGGGTGAGTATTTCATGAGGAGAATCCCCTGGGCAATTGAAGCAGCTTCAAAAATACACTACTGGGACTTGATCAAACTAAAAAGCTTCTGCACAGCTAAGAACACAGTAAACAAAGCAAGCAGACAGCCCTCAGAATGGGAGAAGATATTTGCAGGGTATATCTCTGACAAAGGTTTAATAACCAGAATCCACAGAGAACGCAAACGCATTAGCAAGAAAAAAACAAGGGATCCCATTGCAGGCTGGGCAAGGGATTTGAAGAGAAACTTCTCTGAAGAAGACAGGCGCACGGCCTTCAGACATATGAAAAAATGCTCATCATCTTTAATCATCAGAGAAATGCAAATCAAAACTACTTTGAGATATCATCTAACCCCAGTGAGACTAGCCTATATCACAAAATCTCAAGACCAGAGATGTTGGCGTGGATGCGGAGAAAAGGGAACACTTCTGCACTGCTGGTGGGAATGCAAATTAATACATTCCTTTTGGAAAGATATATGGAGAACACTCAGAGATCTAAAAATAGATCTGCCATTCAATCCTGTAATTCCTCTGCTGGGCATATACCCAGAAGACCAAAAATCACAACATAACAAATATATTTGTACCAGAATGTTTGTTGCAGCCCAATTCATAATAGCTAAGTCATGGAAAAAGCCCAAGTGCCCATCGATCCACGAATGGATTAATAAATTGTGGTATATGTTTACCACGGAATACTATGCAGCCTTAAAGAAAGATGGAGACTTTACCTCTTTCATGTTTACATGGATGGAGCTGGAACATATTCTTCTTAGTAACGTATCCCAAGAATGGAAGAAAAAGTACCCAATGTACACAGCCCTACTATGAAACTAATTTGGGACTCTCACATGAAAGCTATAACCCAGCTACAACTTAACAATAGGGGGAAGTGGGAAAGAGGGGGTGGTGGTGGGTAGAGGGAGGGGGATCGGTGGGATCACACCTGTGGTGCATATTACAGGGGTATTTGCGAAACTTTGTAAGTGTGGAATGTAAATGTTTTGGCACAGTAACTGAGATAACGCTGGAAATGCTATGTTAACCACTGTGATAAAAATCTGTCAAATGGTTTATGAAGCGAGTGTATGATGCCCCATGATCATATCAATGTATACAGTTATGATTTAATAAAAATAAATAAATAAATAAGGAACTTATATAAATCAATAGCAATAAAACCTACACAACTGAAAAATAAGCAAACACCTTGAATAGACGTTTTTACTAAAAAGATTTAAAAATGATGAAAAGGTACTTGAAAATATGCTCAGGATTTTCAGTCATCAGGAAAATTTAAATTAAAAGCACAATGTAGTATCACTTCACACCAATTAAGATGACTATTATTGAGAGAGATGAGAACCAAAATGGCAGATTAGAAGCAGACTACACATACCACTCTGAAAGCAAAGATAGAACGTTGCAAGTAGATGCCTGCCTGCAGTGAACCTTCTTGGAGAGAGCATTTGTAAATAATTCAAGAAGTGACAGGGGACATTCAGAGTGAAAAGAAGATGGAAAGATCCACTCACCAAGATTGGAAGGTACCTCGGGGAGATGCTTACGCATCGGGAAGGAATAAAAAGAGAATCAAAGGAACCCATATTCTCTCCATGTACATTGTAACCTGCTCTGTGATGGCCCCTCACCACAAAAGAAGGCCTCCATACTGATCAGGGAACTTCTTTGAGACTATACAAATAAGTTACATTATGGAGCATGTTCAGTAAGGACCTGCTGACATCTCTTCCTAAGTTGCTGAATTTGACACCACTTTGAGCTCTCAGATCTGAACAATCTGGTTTACCCATGGATTAGCTGCACTTGATCTGCCTTCTCATTGCCCCTTGCCAGGCTAGGAAGAGAGCAGGGGAGAGAAAATGCTCTTGCACGCCCATGACTGGGAGCTAGGCAACTCAACCATGGTGGGCTACAATACCAATCAAGATATCTGACAATGGAAATTCCAGCAGTACCGGTGTGAATAGACAGCCTCAGCAATCTTGTATCCCAGCCCATGTGGCCCTGCACAACAACGAGGAGAAGAAGCACCCCAACACCATGTGCCACTGAATTGAGGTCCATGCCCTTGTAAACCTTTGTGCTAGGTAGAGGTTCTTACCTCTGAAGACCAGCATACTGGATGGTGGACCATGTCCCTTTGGACCCTCATGCCAAGCAGACGAGCAAGTCCCCTGACTTTGGGCATCACAGAGAGGTTCATGCCCCCTGGAGACCTACCTTCACATTGTGTAGTAGGCAACAATCTCCACTCCTGTCTGTGGAACAGTAAGCCACATAGAGACCCCAATGTTGTACAGTGTGCCACATTCTGTGCTGTTCTGTGCTGGTGACAAGTCATATCCCCCAGTTCTCTGACTTTGAAGAGGGCCATGCCTCCTGGCCTTTTGCACCAGCCAGTAACCAATGCCTCTACAGCTCTATGCAACAACCAGCAGAAGAAGCCAACTGTCCGAGTGCACTATGTTTATCCTGTGTCCCTGCAGACTTACATGCTGGCAGCAGGCCACATACCCTAACCCTGCATTCCAGCTACTGGTCCATGCTCCCATGGTATTGTGCTTTGATATATCTGTAGTCTAGCTTTCTACCATTGTCTCGCTAGCCACAAGCACCCACCCACTGTGTACCACCATTATACTTAGTGGAGTAAATACATGCAACCCTGACACCTGATAGTCTCACAAAGAAGTCACTGCCACTGCCATGGGATAATCCAGGCAGAGCAATATCCCACAATGACTACCTCCATGGAAATGGATACACCGGTCCCCTACTTGAGCTTCCAAGAGAGACATAGGGATCAACTCACTACTTCCAATGAAGACCATCCAACACCAGCTTGGACTGTGACAACCACAAAGGAATGGAACAAGGCAGAATGCAGAACAGCTCTATTACAAGATCATGATACATCTGCCCCTCTATTATAGAATCAATCTTCTGACATAGGTCACAGGGACCTCTCATTCTTATCACTAAATAAGAGAATTTGTAAAAGGGATTACTGCAAAGGACCACAATAGGCCTACAGAAATATATCCCAATCAAAAGGAAATTGTTGAAATGTCAGAAATGAAATTCAGAATATGAATGGAAAATAAGATAAATAGAATTGAAGAGAAAGTTGAAAGCAAACACAAAGAAGATTTATTTTTTATTTTTATTTTATTTTTATTAAATCATAGCTGTGTACATTCATACACTTGGTTCATAGACCGTTTGACACATTTTCATCATTCTAGTTAATATAGACTTCCTGGCATTTTCTTAGTTATTTTGCTAAGACCTTTAAATTCCTCATTTACTAAGATTCACATATACCCTTGGAAGATGCACCACAAGTGTAATCCCATTAATACCCCTCCCTCCACCTACCTCCCCCCTCCCTCTTCTCCCTTTCCCCCTTCTCCCTATTCTTAACTTGTACCTGGATTATAGCTTTCATGTGAAGGTCCTAGATTAGTTTTATAATAAGGGTGAGTACATTGGGTACTTTTTCTTCCATTCTTGAGACACTTTACTAAGAAGAATATGTTTCAGCTCCATCCATATAAACATGAAAGAGGTAAGGTCTCCATCTTTCTTTAAGGCTGCCTAGTATTCCATGGTGTACATATACCACAATTTATTGATCCATTCGTGGATCGATGGGCATTTGGGCTTATTCCATGACTTAGCAATTATGAGTAGGGCTGCAATAAACATTCTGGTACAAATATCTTTACTATGATTTGATTCTTGGTCTTCTGCGTATATGCCCAGTAGAGGAATCACAGGATTGAATGGCAGGTCTATTTTTAGATCTCTAAGTGTTCTTCATATCTCTTTCCAAAAGGAATGTATTAATTTGCAATTCCACCAGCAGTGCAAAAGTGTTTCCTTTTCTTCACATCCATGCCAACATCTCTGGTCTTGGGATTTTGTGCTATAGGCTAGTCTTACTGGAGTTAGATGATATCTCAAAGTACTTTTGATTTGCATTTCTCTGATGATTAAATATGATGAGCAATTTTTCATATGTCTGAAGGCCGTGCACCTGTCTTCTTCAGAGAAGTTTCACTTCAAGTCCCTTGCCAAGCCTGCGATGAGATCCCTTGTTCTTTTCTTGCTAATGCGTTTGAATTCTCTGTGGATTCTGGTTATTAAACCTTTGTCGGAGATATAACCTGCAAATATCTTCTCCCATTCTGAGGGCTGTTTGCCTGCTTTACTTACTGTGTTCTTGGCTGTGCACAAGCATTTTAGTTTGATCAGGTCCCAGTAGTGTATTTGTGAAGCAGCTTCAATTGCCCGGGGGGTCCTTCTCATAAAAAACTCGCCCAACCCAATTTCTTCAAGGGTTTTCCCCGCACTCTCTTCTAGTATTTTTATAGTTTCATGTCTTAAGTTTAAATCTTTAATCCAATGATAGTCAATCTTGGTTAATGGTGAAAGGTGTGAGTCCAGTTTCAGTCTTCTACAGGTTGCCAGCCAGTTCACCCAGCACCATTTGTTAAATAGGGAATATTTTTCCCATTGAATGTTTTTAATTGGCTTGTCAAAGATTAAATAACGGTAAGTAGCTGGATTCATCTCTTGGTTCTCTATTCTGTTCCAGACATCTACTTCTCTGTGTATATGCCAGTACCATGAAGTTTTGATCACTATCGATTTGTAGTATAGTCTGAGTTTTGGTAGCGTGATTCCTCCTGCTTTGTTTTTATTTTTGAGTAATGTCTTCACTATTCGCGGTTTTTTCTGATTCCATATAAAAAAAAGTATTGTTTTTTCAAGATCTTTAAAGTATGACAGTAGAGCTTTAATGGGGATTGCGTTGAAATTATATATTGCTTTGGGTAGTATGGACATTTTAACAATGTTGATTCTTCCCAACCATGAGCATGGTATATTTTTCCATTTGATAACATTCTCAGCTATCTCTTTTCTTAGAGTTTCATAGTTCTCTTTATATAGATCTTTCACGTCCTTTGTTAGATAAGCTTCTAAATATTTCATCTTCTTTGGCACTATTGTGAATGGGATAGAGTCCTTAATTGTTTTTTCAACTTGACTGTTGTTGTTATATATAAAGTCATGTTATATATATGACTGTTGCTACCGATTTATGAATGTTGATTTTGTAACCTGAGACGCTGCTGTATTCCTTGATCACTTCTAAGAGTTTTGTAGTAGAGTCCCTAGTGTTTTCCAGATATACAATCATATCATCTGCAAAGTGCGAAAGTTTGATCTCTTCTGACCCTATGTGTTTACCCTTGATCGCCTTTTCTTCCCTAATTGCGGTGGCTAAATCTTCCATTACAATTTTAAAAAGCAATGGAGACAATGGGCAGCCTTTTCTGGTTCCTGATCTGAGTGGAAATGATCCCAATTTAACTCCATTCAATATGATATTGGCTGTGGGTTTCCTGTAGATGGCCTCTATCAGTTTAAGAAATGTCCCTTCTATACCAGTTTTCTTGAGTGTTCTGATCATGAAGGGATGTTGGATGTTATCAAGAGCTTTTTCTGCATTGATTGAGAGAATCATATGGTCTTTGTTTTTTAATTTGTTTATGTGCTGAATTACATTTATAGATTTACATATATTGAATCAGCCTTGAGACACTGGGATAAAACCGACTTGGTCATGATGTATGATTTTTTTGATATGTTGCTGGATTCTGTTTTTTAAGGTCTTGTTGAATATTTTTGCATCTGTATTCATTAGTGATATTGGTCTATAATTTTTTTGTTCTTGTTGGGTCTTTTTCAGGTTTGGGGATTAGGGTGATGTTTGCTTCATAGAACTTGTTAGGTAGTCTTCCTTTTTTTCTACATTTTGGAACAGGTTGAGTAATGTAGGTACTAATTCCTCTTTAAAGGTTTGGTAGAATTCTGACGTAAAACCATCTGGTCCCAGGCTTTTCTTTTGGGGGAGATTTTGTATGGTTGATTTTATTTACGAACTTGATATGGGCCTGTTCAACATTTCCACTTGATTCTGGTTAAGTCTTGGAAGGTGACGTGCTTCCAAGTAACGGTCAATTTCCTTCAGATTTTCATATTTCTGAGAGTAAAGTTCCTTATAATATTCATTAAGGATTTTTTTTGATTTCTGAGGAGTCTGTTGTTATTTTGTCTTTGTTGTTTCTTATTGATGAGATTAGAGATTTTACTCTATTTTTTACTGATTAGGTTTGCCAACGGTTTATCTATTTTGTTGACTTTTTCAAAAAACTTCTTTTTTTTATTGGATTCTTGCTTCTTTATTCTTGTTATACTTTACTAAGAATAATGTGTTCCAAAACAATCCAAGTTAATACAAAAGATGTAAAGTCTGCTTCTTTTTTAATGGCTGAATAGTTTTCCATGTTATACATATACCACAGCTTGTTAATTCATTCCTGGGTTGCTGGGCATTTAGGTTGTTACCACCTCTTGATGATTGCAAATTGGGATGCAGTAAATAGGCTAGTGCAAATGTTCTTATGAGAAAATGATTTCTTTCTACTGGGTTAGGGTTAATGGGATTGCAGGATCAAATGGGAGATCTAATGGGAATTCTTTGAGGATTCCTATACTTCCTTCCAGAAAAGATTGTATTAGTTTTCAGTCCTGTCAACAGTGTAAAAGTGTTCCCTTCTCTCCACATCCACACCAGCATCTGCAGCTTTGGAAACTTTGTGATGTGGGGTGTTTTCACTGTAGTTAGGTTAAATTTCAGGGTGGTTTTGATTTGCATTTCTCTGATGATTAGGGATGATGAAAATTTTTTCAAATATTTGTTACCCATTCATCTGTCTTTCTGAGAGAAGGTTCTGTTCATATCTATTGCGCATTGGTAGATGGGATTGTTTGCTCTTTTTTATTAACTGATTTGGGTTCTCTGTGGATTCTACTTATCAACCCTTTGTCAGATTCATATCCTATAAATATCAGTATCATTTTTAAATGAACAAATTGTTATGTAAAATTTTTAAAAATAAAAATATTTTTATAAGATTAAAAATATACCTTTACCTACATGATAGGAAGAATTTTAAAAAGGAGAAAAAAAGAGAGGGAGAGTGAAGAAAGGGGAGATCTATAGTAGCAGTGTCTCATGCCTGTAACCTAGCACTCTGGGAGGTAGAAGTGGGTGGATCACTTGAGCTCATGAGTTCAAGATCAGCCTGAGTAAGAGTGTGACCCTGTCTCTACTAAAAATAGAAAAACTAGCTGGGCATTGTGGCCGGTGCTTGTAGTCTCAGCTACTCAGCAGGCTGAGGCAAGAGGATTGCTTGAGCCCAAGAGTTTGAGATTGCTGTGAGCTGTGACACCATGGCACTCTACCATGGTGACAAACTGAGACTCTGCCTCAAAAAGAAAAAAGAAAAAAGAAGAGACTTTACATAACAAATGCAATCAGTGTAACCTAATTCTTTGTATCTTCAATGAATCCCAAACAATAAAAAAAATAAAAAGTTTCACCTGCCACGAAGGCTATGTTAACCAGTTTCAAATTGTATATAAAACCAGCACATTGTACCCCATGATGGCATTAATGCACACAACTATGATTCAACAACAACAAAAAAGGAAAACAGAAGACTGCCACAGATGCAGAATGTGACTTCTGTATTTGTATCTTTTCAACTTCAATAAAAAAATAAATACATGAATAAATAAAAGAAAAAAAATTATTTACTGGTTTCATAAAAGGTTTTATATGACTATCATTTTAATGATTCATGAAGGGCATAGAGGTAATAAAGTAGTTCCCTTGAGTTTAAGATTGCTGTCATACATTGAAGAATCCTTAGAGCAAATTAAAAATGCTGTCACTTATTCTGAAAGTTGAAAAAACTTCTTGATTTATTGATCTGTTGTATTATTCTTTGGTTTTCAATTTCATTTAGTTCTGCTCTGATTTTGGATATTTCTTTTCTTCTACTGGGTTTGGGGTTGGAGTGTTCTTCCATTTCCAGTTGCTTGAGATGTCCCATTAAGTTGGTAACTTCATCTCTTTCCATTCTCCTGAGGAAGGCTTGCAGTGCTACAAATTTCCCTCTTAGAACTGCCTTTGCAGTGTCTAGGAGGTTCTGATAGTTCATATCTTCATTGTCGTTTTGTTCCAAGAATTTGGCATTTTCCTTCTTGATCTCATCTCTGACCCAGCTATCATTCAGCATAAGGTTATTTAACTTCCATGTTTTTGTCTGAGTATGCAGATTCCTATTGTTACTCAGATCAAGTTTTATTCCATGATGGTCCGAGAAGATGCATGGAATTATTTCTATTCCTTTAAACTTACTGAGGTTAGACTTGTGACCTAAGATGTGATCGATTTTGGAGTAAGTTCCATGGGCTGATGAGAAGTATGCATATTCAGTTTTGTTGGGATGAAATGTTCTGTAGATGTCTGCTAAATCTAAATGCTGGATGGTTAGATTTAAATCTAGAATTTCTTTACTCAGCTTTTTGCTGGAGGATCGATCCATCACTGCCAAAGGGGTGTTAAAATCTCTGACTACTATGGAGTTGGAGGAAATCAAGTTGCTCATGTCTGTTAGAGATTCTCTTATAAATTGAGGTGCATTCTGGTTGGGTGCATAGATATTAATAATTGAAATCTCATCATATTGAGTATTACCCTTAACAAATATGAAGTGACCATTCTTGTCCTTCCTTACTTTTGTTGGCTTAAAGCCTATTGTATCCACAAATAAAATTGCAACACCTGCTTTTTTCTGGTTACCATTTGCCTGAAATATGGATGACCATCCTTTCACCCCGAGTCTGTATTTGTCTTTTAAGTTAAGATGTGACTCTTGTATGCAACAAATATCTGGCCTGAGTTTTTGTATCCAGTCAGCTAACCTATGTCTCTTTAGAGGGCAGTTTAAGCAATTCACATTATTGGAGACTATTGATAAGTTTGGTCAAATTTTGGGTATTGAGTTTTTCGAAAGTCCAGTGGGCATTTTTAATCCTTTCACCATTGTGGAAGTTGGAGTTTGATCAGAAGTTTCTGAGTGAGTTTACTTTTGTAGTAGAAGATTGAGTTGGGCATTATGGAGGATAGGTCTGAGAATATCCTGAACTGCTGGTTTGGTTACGGCAAATTTCTGCAGCATATGTATGTCATTAAAGTATTTAATTTCTCCATCATAAATGAAATTCAGTTTAGCTGGATACAAGATCCGGGGTTGAAAGTTATTTTGCTTTAGGAGATTAAACGTTGATGACCACGCTCTTCTGGCTTGAAAAGTTTCAGCAGAGAGATCTGCAGTCATTCTAATGTTCTTCCCTTTGAAGGTAATAGTTTTCGTTCGCCTGGCCGCTTTGAGAATTTTCTCCTTCATATTAACTTTAGTGAAGTTAATTATGATATGCCTGGGGGATGTCTTATTGGGGTTGAGTCATGCTGGGGTTCTGAAGCTATCTGCTATCTGAATTTAGGTTCTCTAGTCATGTCTGGAAAATTCTATTTCATAATTTCATGCAGAAGGGCCTCTGTGCCCAGTGAGGCCACTTCATCTGTTTCAAGAATTCCTATGAGTTGGATATTTGCCTTCTTCGTGTTATCGCACAGCTCTCTGAGAGAATGATCCATTTTTGCTCTCCATTTCTCTTCCTCTTTGAGAGTTTGGGAGCATTCAAAGGCTTTATCTTCAATGTCAGAAATTCTTTCTTCTGTTTGGTCCATTCTGTTGCTTAGGGATTCTACTGTATTTTTCATATCTTTGAGGGCTGCAAATTCTTGCTTCAGTGTGTCTAAGTCTTTGGTGGTTTTGTCTTTAAATTCGTTAAATTCTTAAGACAGCTTTTGAATTTCTCCTCGAATTCCTAGTTCCATTTTTATTAATCTTGTTTGCCATCCAAATTCTGAATTCTATTTCTGACATCTCAGCCAGGTGTCAGCCAGGTGTTTGTGAATGGGATCTTCAATTACATTTGCCATATCTTTCCTTGAGGGGGTTGATCTATTCTGGTTATTCATGTTACCAGAGTTTTTCTGCTGATTATGCCCCATGATTGTTTTACTCCCTTTGATTTCTCTCCTGGTGTTTTGTTGGGGACCCATGCAGTGCTGTGGCCTGAGAAACTGGGGCCCTGTCTGGTGTGGTGGGGCTAAGTGGTTCTGCCTTGTTTTCAGCTGGTTTCTGTTTGACCCTAGTGAAACAGTAACTCTGGGTTGTAGTCTCAGCTGTGGAGAAATACCAGCAATTAAGTCACCCCACCCACCACAGGCAAAAAATGGAAAAGGGAAATCAAACCTTCCTACTACCACACACCCAGGGCACCACCTGGATAGTCCCCAGGTAAGTGGCTCATTTTAAAAGGTCCAAATCAATTGTCTCAGTCAGCAGCTGTCTTGGGTGTGAGAGTTCAAGAGGTCCCTGGGAACTTGATCACAGGGGTCTGGTGACTGCTGTAATATGGCTTGCTCCAGTGCTGTGTAGAGTCAGGAGGAGCCTCCCAGTAAATAGATCAGTCTGGGAAGGTTGATGCCTCCTTCCCCATTTTGAAGCTCTGTCATGCCCAGTTGCTGCTATCCCCTCATGGGTGTGACCCAGTCAGTTGTCTGCAGTAAGCAGATACTCGAGAGGTTTGTACCTGCCTAAGTGACAGGGTAGTCTGTGTCTACTCTCTGTCTTTATCCAGTAGGGAGTGGTGTGGCCTGTCAACCTCAGGCACTTGATGGAGGCTGGAGGTGTTCCCTCAGTTCTAGCCCCTCTCTTAGTTTATATTACTGGGTGAATGGAACAACCCTGTGGGAGTTTTTTTCTGACCCTGCTAGATTCCTCTGCAGAGGAGAGGCTGATATGAGTTCCCAGAACCTGTGCCTCAGTCCCTGTCTTTACTCCTGTGGGTTTGTATTCCCAGCACGATTACTTGACAGCTGTAGCCTCTTGGCCTCCTTTGTCTATAGGCTGGTGATCCGCTGAGGGCCAGGTGAGTCTTAGGCTCAGTAAAGCGGTTCTCTGCATCAGCCCCACCCTGGGAGTTTCCTGGCTCTGTGGGTGTGTTTTCTAGTCCTTGTGTTCCACCCAGGTCAGCTGCCTCAGGCAAACCCTTTACACACGGGGCCTGTGTTTCAGTCTCAGGTCTGTTCCATGGTAGTTGCCATCTGAGAAGATGCTTGGCCTCATCTGGTTGCCCAGGGAGACAGGAGGAGAGGCTATGGAATATCTGGAGGTGGGCCTTGTTTTTGCTGAAGACGGCTGTTGCTCTGCACCTCGGGGCACCACTTCTGCAGTGTGATTCCCTCTTAGCCAACCGTCATCTTCTCACTCCTGTGCTGCAGAATCAGCAACGGCCACCTGCAGTCCACGTCCTGTCTACACCTCTTGAGAGTTCACACAAGAATCTGGACTCCCCGGGGGCAGGTCTCCAGATCACGGAGTGAGAGTGGGTGGGATTGCTGGGAGCTCAGAGTTGCAGGTCGTAACACCAAGCTCATTGAGACCAAATGAACAAATAAACAGATACAAATGTTAGCAGGCACATGGGCCCATAGATACAGAAAAAGATGGAAACACATAGACAAACAGGTAACACTCACGACAATAGCAATATAAAAAGAAGTACAATAAAAATAGAGATAATCATAAAATGATTGAAGGAAATAAAAAAGAGAGAGAAAAGTGATGTTAGTAGAAACGTTAAAAGAGAATAAAGAATAAATTAAAATTATAAAACAGAGAAATAAAAAATATATCTATAGAAAAAGTAATAATAAAAAATTATCGAAAGCTCCTCCAAGGAAATGGTGAGGAAAAAACAGAACAAAACAAAACAAAACAAAAAAAAACCCCAAAAAACAAAACAAAATAAAACAAAAACAAGGCACCAACTACAAAAATATTCTTGTGTGTAGAAATATACCTATATACATCTATATGTCTTCTGTAGGGATCAACTTTGGTAGGAATATATTCATACCGCAATATACTTTCTGGACACCAGGTGGCGCTGTGAGTGGTTCTGAGGCTTATACCTGATTTACAGTTTATACTGTTACCATGGTAACCACCTTCCATGGCCGATCGCCATTTTGGAATTTCTATAAAAGTTTGTTGCCTAAGAATTGTGTAACCTCGGCTGTTCTTTTCCAGACAGCACTTGTGACCGACCTTCCCACTCAGTGCAGGTGTCCACGCTTCTTAAGTCTTTCCACTCTGTTCCCAGGTTCTCCTGCAAACTGGCGACTGCAATCGGCTGTGGGGAGAGTGGTGCTGGGTGCGCGGTTGCTGGCGGTTTTTTGGCTTTAGCGGCTGTAGCTGGTTCCCGGGGCTGAAGCAGGGTCCGTGGCTTTTGCGGCTGTAGCCGGTTCCCATGGTTGGAACGTTTGTGGACCTTATTCTGAGTTTTATGGTTCAGAATTTCCCTTTTGGATCAGCACCCACCCGTTTGCTGCACAGCCTGAACTGCCAGCCCCCTCCAACACCTGGGGGAAAGGTGCCCACCCTTTTGGGTAGTTCCAAATGTCTGTTTCCCGGGCAGTATCCCTTCCCTTCAATTGTCCAACAGGTTGCCCAGCTCCCCGTGGTTTTGAGTGGCTCTCCTTTCGGATGCCTCCCTCAGTTCAGGAATACATATTTGTCAATTGGGTTTTGTCAGCATTTACAAGCTGCTGACCTCTGTAGGGGAGGGGCCTGCTGGCCAGCACAGCTGAGCAGGGAAGAATCTCTACAACAGAGTCTGTGGTTTTAAATTACCCCTCATATATAGCAATCTGCCAGTTCGCTGTGCGTCTCCAGCTGTCTGTCCACTCCAATAATCCACACACAGGGAAGGTCCAGACCCCCTTTCCTCTCAACTGATGGAGAGGTGGGTACACATCTGTCCTGTCCGCCATCATGCTCGGCCTCCCTGCTATTTTCCAAGAAGATTTAAAAAGTAATATTTCAGGACATTAATGAAAAAAATGTACAGGCTGGTCACCTGTAGCACAGTGGTTGCAGTGCCAGCCACATGTACTGAGGCTGGCGGGTTCAAACTCATCCCAAGCCAGCTAAACAAAAATGACGACTGCAACCAAAAAATAGCTAGCCATTGTGGTAGGAACCTATAGTTCCAGCCACTTGGGAGGCTAAGGCAAGAGAATTTCTTAAGCCCAAGTGTTGAAGGTTGCTGTAAGCTGTGATGCCACAGCACTCTACAAAGGCAACATAGTGAGAATCTGTCAAAAAAAAAATACAAAGTCACTAAAGGGATAGATAAGTAAGGCCATATTAACACTTCAAGAAATTAAAGAGTCATTCAGGAACCTTGAAAATACAGCTGAAAGCTTCAACAACAGACAAGACCAAAAAGGATAAAGAATATCAGCTTGAAGACAAAGCTTCACTAGGCTTTGTTAATCTAGCCCAGTTAATCAAAGATGCAGGAAAACAATTATAGAAGAATAAACAATTACTTAGAGAAATATGGGACTATGTAAAATTAACCAATATATGAATCACAGATATCCCAGATGGAGAAGAAACATGGAAGCAAAAAAAAATGTGGAAAGCTTATTTGAAGGAATTATTGAGGAGAAATTCCCTGGTATCCCCTGAGATTCAGATATCCAGATACAAGATAGTCAGCCAACACCAGGAAGATTCGTAGCAAACAGAACATATAAAACGTAATTATCAACTGAGCAGAAGTCGAAATTAAGGAGAAAATTCAAGCTGTATGACCAAAGCCACAAGTAGCTGCTGTCTCTGCCTGTCCAGCCGCCCAGCTCTGCCCCACATGGGACCTCCTCTCCTCCTGTAAGATGAGGGACACACTCTCCGGGAACTGTTGGTATCCCAGGATCCTAGCTGCTTCTATGTTCACCGCCACTACTGCCAATGCCACTGCAAAGCTACATGCATCCCTGGCTAGGTCGAGCTGCCAGGTGATCAGCTGAGTCACAGGAATGTGTGGTAATGCTATGCAAGCCAGGTATTGGGGTCCAAGAAAGCACAGTAAACCTTCACTACACACAAACCATGGTTGTCATACTAACAGTGAAGGCAAGATTCATGAGTGATCTATGGTTTATAAAGAAATCTGCTCCTGCTGAGGTGGGAAGCCACCAGTGGGGAGAACTGAGTGAAACACAGATTCCTAGGAAAGTCATTGAGTGGCCAAGGGACCTGGTGGAAAGATTGAGGCATGTCTCTTAAGTAGGCTGAGGAGAGCTTCAGGCTCCCATCCTCGCAGGGACCAAGGGCAAAGTAATCAAGAAGATGAGACCAGTTCTCTTTGGCAAGATTGTAGCTTTCTATCTCTACCTTATACAACAAAATCAGCATAGTGATTGACATCTCATAACCCAGAACATCACTTGTTGCCCAGGCAATATATGGCAATATATATATTCTTTTCCTTTTTTTCCAACTTTTCCCATAGATTTTTCATTTTTGATTTTGTATTTCTACTTTTTCATTATTTCCTTCTTCAGTAGTTGGGGCTTGATTTTTGCTACATTTTTTTTAGCTCCTGTTACTCTTTTCTCCTCAATTTTCTCCCTTAAGGATTTTTGTTTGTTTGTTTAGTTGGTTTTGTTTTGTTGTATTTTTATTTTTCCATTTTTACTTTCTCCAATAATTAGGGCTCAATTTTTGCTACAGTTTTTCTGTGTCTTTTATTCTTTCTTTCCTTTTCATTTATCTCCTTTTCTTTCTCTTTTTGTAAATATTTTGCTACTTATCTTTCCCACATAAATTTTTCACATAACAACTAAGATATATCCCCCTTTTTTACATCTTATATAATTTAGTTTTTAATTTTCTTTATATACTTTCATTATTATTATTTTATCTTTTCTCTGATATGTTTTATTCTATGTCAATTTGCATTCCATTTATGAGACAGAGACTCATTCTGAGGCCTGAGCTGGGTTGCCACAGCATTGGCCTGGATCAAGGAGACCATGTTTCTCCAATGTAGGGATCCTTCCAGCTTGTGTTTTTGGAAAGATGTTATTGGTAGCTCTCTATTTAGACATACTGCTGTTTTTTTTATTTTTTTATTTTTTTTTCTCTATTTGGTAGAGGTGGAGACTTGTTTTTGCTCAGGCTGGTAAGGAGCTCCTGACATTGAGAGACCCACCCATCCATCCCAGCTACCCAGAGGCTGAGAATGCGGTTGTGGGTCAAAGCACCCTCCTAAAAATCACTATTACTTCTGCCTCTTGCTTTATGTCCATCTCTTCTTTTTGTCGATATTTAATTTTTACCTCCTCCCTTTTTGTTCTGCCTTTTCTATTTCATCTCCCTCTTTCTCTTCACTATTTTCTTCCTTTTGTCCCTATAGCAACAGGACATTTCAATACGTAAGCACAGATACCTGGTAATTTATAGAGAATAAGGAAGTGGGAAAAAAATAGGGAAGGAAGCAGACAAGAAGAAAACACTCATGAGGAGGGACCAACAGAAAAATTCTGGCAACATGAAAAAACAGAACATAGCAACCCCCCAAAGGAATCATGAGGTAGCTACCACAGAGGATTCCACCTATAAAAAATGATAAAAGTTACAGAAAGAGAATTTAAATGATGAATGGTAAAATTAATGAAGGAAATTTCTGAGAAAGTGGAAAACAACAAAAATGAAATCCAAAACAAAAACCAAATAAGGCATGAAAGATATTAAGAATATAGGAAGAATATGGAAGACCTTAAGGAATTGAAGGTGTGAATCAGAAAAGTTAAAGATGAAGTAGAAAGTTTCAGTAACATATTAGACGATAGAGAAGAAGTAATCTCAGAGGATAAAGCCCTTGAGAAAACAGAGGCAGTTAAAGAGGCAGAAAAGAAGAGAGAAAGCAGTAATTCACTCAGAGAATTATAGGACTTCATGAAGAATTCTAACATATGAATTATAGGTATCCAAGATGGGGAAGAAGAATACTCCAGAGAAATTGAAGCACTACTAGAGAATATCATAAAAGTAAATTTCCCAAATATTGCCAAAGACTAAAACACACTCCTTTCAGAGGTATATAGAATCCCAGATCACCTCAAGTCAGAAAGATCTTCTTCAGGACACATTGCCATGAACTGTCCAAAGTCAAGACAAAAGAGAGAATTCTACATGTAACCATGAGCAAGCACCAATTGACCTACAGGGGCAGATCCAATAGAGGGACAGTTGAATTCTCAATTGAAAATTTTCAAGCCAGAAGATGATGGTAATATACTTTTAACCTTATATAAAAAAAAATAATTTTCACCCCAGAATTTAAATCTTGCTAATATAAGCTTTAGAATTGATGGAGAAATCAAATATTTTACAAATATGCAAAGATTGAGAAAATTATTGACAACAAGATCAGCTCTAAAGGAAATACTAAGACCTATTCTTCACATTGACAACCACAATGGACCAGAAGAAAAGTAAACACTCAGAAACTAAAGGAAGAAAATATAGCTTCCACAATGATGTAAAAGATAAAATGAAGCAAGGGCCTTTCACAAAATAATACGAATAGAACTCCACCACAATTATCAATACTCTGAATAAATATAACTGGCTTGAATTGCCTACTGAATAGGCACAGGCTAGCTTATTGTATAAAAAAGGAAGTCGTCCATATTCTGCCTCCAGGAAACACATCTTTCCTTAAAGGACAAAACAAGATTCAAGGTGAAGGGATGGAAAACAGTATTTCTGGCTAAAGAAAATCAAAAAAAGAAGGGGTAATGATCTTATTTTCAGGTACAAGCAATTTTAAAGCAATTAAACTAAAAAAAGACAAATATTGACACTTCATATTGGTAAGGGAGCCATTCAAAAGAGGACATTTCAATTCTAAATATTTATGCACCAAACTTAAATGATCCGACTTATGAAACAATTCTTAATTAGTCTGAGCAATATAGTATCCTATAACACCATAATAACTAGGTAATTTAACACCCCTCTTACAGAGCTTGACTGATCCCTTAAAAACAAACAAACAAACAAACTAAATGAAGATACAGGGGACTCAAATGCAACCTTAGAATAAATGTACTCAATACACATATGGAGAACACACAATCCCAAAGTTAAGGAATGTATGTTCTTCTCATCAACAATTGCCAAAATAGATAATATCCTAGGACACCAATCAAACCCAAACAAAATTAAAAGTATTAAAAAGATACCATGTATCTTCTTAGACTACAAGGCAATAAAGGTGGAATTCAACTCTAACAGAATTTTTCATCCCCACACAAAGGCATGGAAACAACCTTATACTGAATGACATTTGGGTTAAGGAAAAAACAAAAGAGGAATCATGAACTTAATAAACCAATAAGAACAATGAAAACACAAGCTACCAAAACTGGAGGAACACTGCAAATATAGTCCTAAGAGGGAAATTTATCACATTTGGATGCCTATATCTGAAAAACAGAAAGAGAGCACATGAAAAGTAAGGAATGCTCTTAAAGAAATGGAAAAGAAAGATAAATCCAATTCAAAACCTAGCACAAGAAAATAATTAACCACAACTAAATAAAAAATTATTGAAATTAAAAACAAAACAATCATTCAGAAAATAAATGAAACAAAATGTTGGTTCTTCAAAAAGATAATTAAGATCTATAAACTGCTGTAGATATTTACTAGAAACAGAATAGTAAGACCTTTAATAACCTAATTTGAAAATGAAATGTGGTAAATAATAACTAATACCACAGAATAGAATATTTTTGACTATTATAAAAACCTCTATGCCCAGAAATTTAACAAGGTAGAAGGAATGGACGAATACCTGAAACCATCTCTCTAGACCAGTGGTTCTCAACCTTCCTAATGTTGTGGCCCTTTAATACAGTTCCTGTGGGTCACCCACAGGTTGAGAACTGCTTCTCTAGACTTAATCAGTAAGAAATAGATCTCTTGAATAGACCAATATGAAGCACTGAGATTTAAGAAACAATAAAATAGCTTCCAACGAAAATAAAAGCCTGGGAACAGATGGTTTCACATCAGAATTCTATCACACCTTCAGAGATGAGCTTGTACGTACACTGCAGAAAATATTCCAAAAAAATTGAGAAAGAATGAACCTTCCTGAACACTTTCTGTGAATTAAGTATTACCTTGATTCCAAAACCAGGAAAGGATCAAACAATAAAGGATAACTACAGACAAATATCCCTAACAAATATCGATTGAAAAATACTGAACAAAATCTTAGTTATTAGATTGCATCTACACATTAAAAAAAAAAACATTCATCTCTGATGATTAAGGACTACGAGCAGTTTTTCATGTGTCTGTAGGCCATGAGCCTGTCTTCTTCAGAGAAGTTTCTATTGAAGTCTGTTGCCCATCCTGAGATGTTATTACTTGTTCTTTTCTTGCTAATGTGTTTCAGTTCTCTGTGGATTGTGGTTATTAAAACTTTGTCAGAGACATAACCTGCAAATATCTTCTCTCATTCTGAGGGATGTCTACTTTCTTTATGTAGTGTGTTCATGGCTGTTCAGAAGCTTTTTAGTTTGATGAGATCCCAGTAATATACTTTTGGTGTTGCTTCAATTGTCCGGGGGGGTCCTCCTCATAAAATATTCTCCCAGGCCAATTTCTTCAAGTGTTTTCCCTGCACTTTCTTCTACTATTTTTATAGTTTCATGTCTTAATTTTAAATCTTTTATCCAGTGAGAATCTATCTTTCTTAATGGTGAAAGGTGCGGGTCTAGTTGCAGTCTTCTACAGGTCACCAGCCAGTTCACCCAGTATCATTTGTTAAATAGGGAGTCTTTTCCCCACTGAATGTTTTTGATTGGCTTATGAAAAATCAAATGATAGTAAGTAGCTGGGTTCATCTCTTGGTTCTCTATTCTGTTCCATACATCTACCTCTCTGTGTTTGTGCCAGTTCCATCCTGTTTTCATCACTATTGATTTATAGTATAGTCTAAGGTCTGGTGTAGCGTGATTCCTCCTGCTTTGTTTTTATTTCTGAGTAATGTCTTGGCTATTCGAGGTTTTTTTCTGATTCCATATAAAAGTAAGTATTTTTTCGAGGTCTTTAAAGTATGACATTGGTGCTTCAATAGGGATTGCACTAAAATTGTACATTGCTTCGGGTTGTATGAATATTTTAACAATGTTGATTCTTTACAGCCATGAGCATGGTATGTTTTTGCATTTGTTAACATCTTCAGCTATTTCTTTTCTCAGAGTTTCATAGTTATCTTTATAGTAATCTGTCACATCCTTTGTTAGGTAAACTCCCAAATATTTCATCTTCTTTGGTACTACTGAGAAAGGAATAGAGTCCTTGTATGTTTTTTCAGCTTGACTATTGTTAGTATATATAAATGCTACAGATTGGTGAGTATTGATTTTGTAACCTGAGACACTGCTATATGCCATAATAACTTCTAAAAGTTTTATTGAATCCCTGGGGTTTTCCAGATATGCAATCATATCATCTAGGAAGAGTGTAAGTTTGATGTCCTCTGACCCTATATGGATTCTCTTGATCACCATTTCTTGCCTGATTGTGATGGCTAAAACTTCCATTACAATGTTAAAAAGCAGTGGACACAGTGGGAAATCTTGCCTTGTTTCTGATCTGAGTAGAAATGATTTCAATTTAACTCCATTCAATATGATATTGGCCATAGGTTTACTGTAGATGGCCTCTATCAGTTTAAGAAATGTCCTTTCGATGTCGATTTTCTTAAGTGTTCTGATCATGAAAGGACGCTGAATATTATCAAAAGCTTTTTCTTCATCTGTTGAGAAAATCATGTTATCTTTATTTTTTATTTTGTTTATGCAATGTACTATATTTATAGATTTATGTATATTGAACCATCCTTAAGACCCTGGGGTAAAACCAACTTGGTCATGGTGTGTAATTTGATGTACTGCTGGATTCTGTTTGCTAGGATCTTATTGCATATTTTTGCATCCATATTCATTAAAGATATTGGTCTATAATTTTCTTTCCTTGTTGGGTCTTCTTCTGGTTTGGGGATCAGGGTGATATTTACTTCATAGAATGTGTTAGTAAGTATTCCTTCTTTTCCTATGCTTTGGAAAAGGTTATGTAATATAGGTACTAGTTCCTCTTTAAAGGTTTGGTAGAATTCCAATGAGAAGCATTCTGGTCCCAGACTGAGAAATGAAAATCAAAACCACTTTGAGATAACATCTAACTCCAGTAAGAGTAGCTCACATCACAAAATTCCATAAGCATAGATGTTGGCATGGATGTAGAGAAGAGGGAACACTTCTGCACTGCTGGTGGGAATGCCAACTAACATGCATCCTTTTGGAAAGAAGTTTGGACATCACTTAGTGATCTAAAAACAGACCTGGCTTTTGATCCTGCAATTCCTCTACTAGGTATATATCCAGAAGACCAAAAATCACGTTATGACAAAGATATTTGCACTAGAATGTTTATTGCAGCCCAATTCATAATTGCTAATAATGGAAGAAGCCCAAGTGTCCATCGACCCACGAATGGATTAATACATTGTGGTATATGTACACCATGGAATATTATGCAGCCTTAAAGAAAGATGGAGACTTTACCTCTTCTATGTTTACATGGATGGAGCTGGAACATATTATTCTTAGCAAAATACCTCAAGAATGGAAGAAAAAGTATCCAATATACTCAGTCCTACTATGAAACCAATTTATAACTTTCATATGAAAGCTATAACCCAATTATAGCCCAAGTAGAAGGGGAAAAGGGAGAGGGAGGGGAGGGAAGGAGGGAGGATGGGAGAGAGAGAGGGAGGGTAATCGATGGGACCACACCTTTGGTACATTTTACAAGGGTACATGTTGAATCTACTAAGTGTAGAATATAAATGTCTTAGCACAATAACTAAGAAAATGCTGTGAAGGCTATATTAGCCATTTTAATGCAAGTATTTCAGAATGTACATAAAACTAGCACAGTGTACCCCATAATTGCATTAATGTACATAGTTATGATTTAATAAAAAATTAATAAAAAAACATCATTCATCATCATCAAGTAGGCTTCATTCAAGGAATGCAAAGTTGGTTTAACATACACAAATTTATAAATGTAATACATCATATTAATAGAAATAAAAGCAAAAACCGTATTATCCTCTTAATAGTTGAAGAAAAAGCATTTGACAAAATTTAGCATTCTTTTCTTACAATAACTTAAGGAAATAAATAGACATAGATGGCATCTTTCTTAGCTGATTGAAGCTATATCCAACAAACCCACAGCTAATGGAATAATGAGTGGAGCTAAACGGAAAGCTTTTACACTTAGAACTGGAAGAAGACAAGGTCACTATCACCACTACTATTAAACATAGTCTGGAAGTTGTATCCAATGCAATCAGGTCAGAGAAGTATATAAAGTACTTCCATTTGGAAGCAGAGGAGGTCAAACTCTGGCTTTTCACAGATGATTGTAATCTTATACTTAGAGAATGCCAGAGAATCCACTATAAGACTCATGGAAATGATCAAAAAATACAGTAATACCTCAGGGTATAAAATCAATGTCTACACATCAATAGCCTTTGTATATGCCAATAACAGCCAAGTTGAGAATCAAATCAAAGATACAATATATTTCAAAGTACCTTCAAAGAACATGAAATGCTTGGGAATATATCTAACAAAGGAGGTGAAATATCATCTTCATTGATTTAGTAAAGTATCTAGCCAAATTCAAGACCTTTCATAAGGAACACAAAACAAACTGGGAAGAGTAGGAAACTACTTCAACATAGTAAAGGCCATCAATAAAAAACCCATATTTAATATTATATTCAATGGTGAAAGAGTGAAAGCTTTTATACTAAGATCAGGAACAAGACAGGGATGCTTTCTTTCACCATTTTTATTCAAAATAGCATTGATAATTCCAGCCTGAATAATTAGTCAAGTAAAAGAATAAAATGATTCCAAATTGGAAGGAAGGAATGAAGTTATATCAAATGATGTTTGTGTAGAAATCCTAAAGATTCCACAAAAACTGTTGGAACTAATAAATGAATTCAGCGAAGTTGCAGAACACAAACTCAACAACCATAGTAAATTGCATTTCCATACATTGAAAGTTACCAATTAGAAATGGAAATTTTCATGTGAAGGTCCTAAGTTAGTTTCATAGTAGGGGTGAATACATTGGATATTTTTTCTTCCATTCTTGAGACAAGTTACAACCTAAGAACAGGGGGAAGGGGGAAAGCGTGGGGAGGGAGGGGGGAGGTGGGTAGAGGTAGGGGGATTGAAAGGATCACACCAGTGGTGCATCTTACAAGGGTACATGTGAGCCTTGGCAAGTGTGGAATGTAAATGTCTTGGCAAAGTAACTAAGAAAATGCCAGGAGGGCTATGTCAACTAATGAGATGAAAATGTGTCAAATATTCTATGAAACAAGTTTATGGTGGCCCATGATCATATTGATGTACACAGCTATAATTTAATAAAAATAAATAAATAAATAAATAAATAAATAAAAGAAAATGGAAATTTTAGCTATCTTGTTTATGAACAGTCCAGGGCATATTTTTAACCCTTTTACCATTGTGGAAGTTAGGTTTTGATCTTTAAATTCTAGGTAAGTTTACTATGGGGGTAGACCATCATGCTGATCGTTATGAGAAACGGGTCTGAGTATTTCCTGGAGAGATGGTCTAGTTATGGCAAATTTCTTTAACATATAGATGTCAGTAAAGTATTTAATTTATCTATCATATATGAAATTACATTTAGCAAAATACAGGATCCAGGATTGAAAGTTGTTTTGCTTTAGAAGGTTGATGTTCTATAACCATCCTTTTCCGGCTTGAGAAGTTTCAGCTGAAAGCTCTGTGGTTATCCTGATATTATTCCCTTTGTAGGTAATATTTTTCTTCACGTGCCTGCTTTCAGAACTTTCACCTTCATATTGACTTTGATAAAGTTAATTACAATGTGTCTAGAAGATGGTTTATTTGGATTGAGTTGTACTGGGGTTCTAAAACTATATACAATCTGAATTTCTGTATCTATGGCAATGACTAGGAAATTTTCCACCATAATGTCTTAGAGTTGAGCATCTGTGCCTTTAGGATCATCTAATTATTCTGAAATCCCTATATTTTGGATGTTTGATCCTTTGGAATAATCTCATAACTCCCTCAGGGACTATTCTCTTTTCTCCTTTTTTTTCAGCCTCTTTGAATGCATAAGGTTGTTCAAAAGACTTGTCTTTAATTTCTGAGATCCTTACTTCTGAATGCTCAACTCTATTACAGAAAGTCTCTACTATATTTCAAAGTTCCTCAAAAGTTTTTTTTTAATTCCTTAAGCAATGCTATATCTTTTCTCATATCCTTGGAAATTTTAGTGGGTTTAAAGACTACCATACCTAAAAATTCTCTCAATTAATGTGAATGGCATAATTTTTCCTCTAAAGAGGCACAAGCTGGCTGACTAGATACAAAAAGTCAAGTCAGGTATCTAATGCCACCAAAACACAACTTACCTCAAAAAATAAAACAAGACTCAAGCTAAAGGGCTTGAAATGGAAATCAGAAAAAAAAAAAGCAGGGGTTATGATCTTATTTCAATACAATTGGATTTAAACCAATAAAAATAATGAAAAACATATTTGTCAAGGGAAACTCACATGAAGAGATTTCAACAATTAACATTTATGTACCCTACCTGAATGCTCCTTGATTTATAAAACAAACCTTACTGGATCAAACTATACGATACCTTCTTGCATTGCAATAGGCAGAGATTTTAACATCCCTTTGCAAGTTCTCGATAGATTCTCCAAGAGAAAACTACACAAATAAATAATGGACTAAAATTTGACTTTAGAACAAATGGACTTAAAAGACATGTGCAGATCATTTCAACCTAATAAAACTGAATACACATTCTCAGGCTGGGTGCAGAGTGCCTCATGCTTTTAATCCTAGCATTCTGGGAGGTTGAGGTGGATGGATTGCCTGAGCTCAGGAGATTGAGACCAGCCTAAGCAAGAGCAAAAGCTCATATCTTAAAAATAGCTGAGTGTTGTGGTGGGTGTCTATAGTCCCAGCTACTCAGGAGGCTAAGGCAAAAGGATGGCTTGAACACAAGTGTTTAAGTTTGAGGTTTCTATCAGCTATCATGCCATGGCACTCTACCCAGGACAACAAAGTGAAACTCAGTTTTAAAAAAATAAAAAATAAATAAAAACACTGAATACACATTCTTCTCATCAGCCCATGGATCATCCTCCAAAACTGATCATATTTTAGGACACAAATCTAACCTTAACAAATTTTAAAGAATAGAAAATATTCCCTCAATGAATCCCCAACAATAAAAAAAAAGAATAGAAAATATTCCTTGTATCTTCTTGGACCATCATGGAATAAAAGATGAACTCAACATCAACAGAGATCTTTAAGCTCAAATAATGTCATAGAAAATAATAACCTTAGCCTGAATGATAGATGGGTTAAAAATGAGATTAAAATGTAAATCATCATATTTTTGGAACAAAATAATAATGAAGACACAAGCAATCAAAACATGTGAGATATTGAAAAAGTGGTTCTAAGAGGGAAATTTATAGCATTAGAAGCCTTCATCAAGAAAGCAGAAAGAGAGCATGTCAGCTACCTAATAGGTCATCTAAATGCTCAATGAACCTGAACCAATGAACAAATAAAAATAAACAAATATAAAAAGTTGATCAAAGAAGAAAGAACCAAAATAAGAACAGAATTAAATAAAACTGAAAGCAGAAGAATCATTCAGAAGATCAAAAAAAGAAAAAGTTGTTCTTTTTAAAAAAAGATTAATAAAATTGGGGGGTGGAACAGCAGCCATGGCCAAGAGACCACCCTGCGCTGGCCCTCCACTGGCAGGTCGTAGCGGCCATGGAGGTATACATGCCATCCTTTCGCTATGAGGAGAGTGACCTGGAACGGGGATACACGGTGTTTAAAACAGAAGTGCTAATGAATGGAAGAAAACATTTTGTTGAAAAAAAGGTACAGCGAATTTCATGCTTTGCACAAAAAACATAAGAAATGTATAAGAACTCCAGAAATTCCTTCAAAACATGTTAGGAGCTGGATTCCAAAAGTGTTGGAACAGCAACAACAAGGTTTGGAAACATATTTACAGGCTGTCATTTTGGAAAATGAAGAACTTCCCAAACTGTTTCTTGATTTTCTAAACGTGCGACACTCGCCCTCTCTACCAAAGGCAGAAAGTTGTGGATCTTTTGATGAGACAGAATCTGGAGACAAGCAAACTGTCCCACCAGCCCGTGCTGCTGTTCCTCAGGGATCCATACGTCTTGCCTGCAGCCAGCGATTTTCCAAATGAGGTTATTAAGGGAGTGCTCCCATGGGATATTTTACCCACATCTGCAGCCCAGGTAGAAATCCTACATGGCTAAAAGAAGCTGAGGCAAGTTTCGAAGACACAGCTGAGGAAATCAATACCTACCAAATTAACCTAAACTATGACATAACAGCTCTAGCTATAGTGGTAAAATTCACAGTCCCAGCTTAATTCAGTGCAGGGAACTTTTCATTAGAATGGTGCTTTTAAAAACATAAAATGAACCAGGGCGGTGGTCAGTTGAAGGCCAAGTGTTTAAGAAGTAGAATGTAGCTGCCAATTTGGAAACCCACGAAAAGGAAGCCCCGGTAGATACCTGGGAGGACTGGGTGTCATGAAACAAAGTCACCCTCCACTCCATTTGCACTATTTGCTACTTGAAAATCATATCCTGAATCCTACTGAGACTGATCACCTTTGATAGCTTTTTCATTCAGATCTTAATGACATACTAATCTTTTCACCGTAAGGTTTTCTCAGCAGGTGATAGCAGCATTCTGAACTACCGGAACCAGGACAGCATTACAGAAACATAATATGCTGAATGTGAGGAAGGAATTAAACTGGAAATTAACTTATAATGATAACATTGTAGCACTGTGGTTTACATTACAGTGGAGTTTTGCATCATATCCAGGGAGATTAATTTCTGATGTCAGCACACAAGGTAGAATGGACTGTTAGGATGACCCTGGAAAGCCCTCCAGAAAGGCACCACGTCAGGATTCTGTACCATGACTGCAGCCGGTTTTCACTCCAGTATTGGATGAAAAGAATGTTTTGTTCATTTGAAGATCAGATGAAGTTGTTAGTGTTTGTTTAGGGGCCATTTTGTATTAAAAGCACATACCTTTGAACACTAGAATTATAGTCAGCCTGGCAAGATGTTTGCCCTGGGAGAGGAAGATGTGAAAAGATAATGAGTGAGGGGCCAGCAGCTGGGCGACACCAGTCTGGGGAGTGAAGGGCCAGCAGTGGGGCGACACCTGCCTGGGTTTCCTTGAGGGGCTGCACTCATCAGGTGGGTAGTATTGCCACAGGATTGTGTGTTATTTTCCTTATCAGTTCCTTTTTACTGACCTTATGGATATAATTACTGTACATAAATGTTTATGAAATAACTCCACTGTACAGAATAGAGACATTCATAATCTGAATAAGGAAGAGTACACACATACATACTACTGTATGTGCTGTATGTGGGCATTTCATCAAAAACCAATTAATAACTAGCCTATTTATGGTTAATAGTTTTAATAAGTTCCTGTGCTGGAAAAAAAATATTTAAAATCGAAACTAATAACTACATCATGTTTTTTTATTTGGATCTAAATATACAGGTTTAAGCCCTACTGTAAACTGTTAAAGATATGTTTTATGATAGATTCTGTTATTACATGTTGGAAACAAGCAAGGACTAAATAATCAAGTGTTATCAAACAAAATTAACTGACTAGTCAAGCATTGGAGATATTTTTTAAATGTTTTTATGTTATTAGTTATTTTGAGTTAAATAAAAGCAAGAAGAAAAAAAATATTAATAAAATTGGTAAACTTTTGGCTAAACCAGAAACAGAAAAGTAAGATGTCTAATAACTTCAGTTAGAAATTATAAAGGGGAAATAACAACAGATACCACAGAAATACAAAAAATCCTCAATGATCAATAAAAAAACTGTATTCTCAGAAATATGAAAATATGGAGGAAATGTATGAATACATGGAAGTATGCCACCTTCCTAAACTTAACCAGAATGAATGAGAAATTTTGAATAGATCTGTATCGAGCACTGAGGTAGCATCTTCCATGGTGTAGATACACCACCATTTCTTTTCTCAGACTTTCATAGTTCTCTTTATAGAGATCTTTCACATCCTTGTTTGGGTACATTCCCAGATATTTAATTTTTTTGGCACTACTGTAAAGGGAATAGAGTCCATGACTGTTTTTTTCAGCTTGACTATTGTTAGTATATATGAAAGCTACTGATTTGTGAGTATTGATTTTGTAGCCTGAGATGCTGTATTCCCTGATCACTTCTAAGAGTTTTGTGGTTGAGTCCCTGGGGTTTTCCAAGTATACAATCATAACATTTGTGAAAATGAAAGTTTGATCTCCTCTGACCCTATATGGATACGCTTGATTGCCTTCCCCTTCCTAATTCCAATGGCTAACACTTCTGTTTCAATGTTAAAAAGCAGTTGAGATAGTGGGCAACCTTGCCTGGTTCCTAATATGAGTGGAAATGAATTTAATTTAACTCCATTTCAATATAATTTTGCTGGAGGTTTGCTATAGATGGCCTCTATCTGTTTAAGAAATGTCCCTTCTGTACCTATTTTGTTAAGTGTTCTGATCATTAAAAAATGCTGGATATTATCAAAATCTTTTTCTGCATCAATTGAGAGAATAATACGGTCTTGGTTTTTTATTTTGTTTATGTGATATATTTATAGATTTATGTATATTGAACCAGCCTTGAGAATCTGGGATAAAACCCACTTGGTTGTGGTGTCTAATTTGTTTGATGCATTGCTCGATTCTGTTTGCTAGGATTTTATTGAATATTTTTGCATCACTATTCATTAGAGAAATTGGTCTACCATTTTTGTTTTATTATTATAAAATCATACCTGTGTACATTAATGAGATCATGGGGCACAATACACTAGTTTTATAGACTGTTTGACACATTTTCATCACACTAGTTAACATAGTCTTCCTGGAATTTTCTTACTTGTTGGGTTAAGACATTTATATTCTACAATTACTAAGTTTCACATATACCCTTGTAAGATGCACAGCCGTTGTAGTCCCACAAATCGCACTCCCTCTGCCCATCCTCACCCCTTCCCCACCTTGATCTTCTCCTTCCCCCTATTCTTAGGTTATAACTTGGTTATAGCTTTCATGGGAAAGCCATAAATTAGTTTCATAGTAGGGCTGAATACATTGGATACTTTGTCTTCCATTCTTTAGCTACTTTACTAAGAAGAATATGTTCCAGCTCCATCCATGTAAACATGAAAGAGGCAAAGTCTTCATCTTTCTTTAAGGCTGCATAATATTCCATGGTGTACATATACCACAATTTATTAATCCATTCATGGATCGATGGGCACTTGAGCTTTTTCCATGACTTAGCAATTATGAATTGGGCTGCAATAAACATTCTAGTACAAACATCTTAGTTATGATGTCATTTTTGGTCTTCTGGGTATATACCCACTAGAGTAATTATAGGATTGAATGGCAGATCTATTTTTAGATCTCTAAGTGTTCTCCAAACACCTTTTCAAAAGGAATGTATTAATTTGCATTCCTACCAGCAGTGTAGAAGTCTTCCCTTTTCTCCACATCCACGCCAACATCTCTGGTGTTGGGGTTTTGTGATAGGGGCTAATCTTACTGGAATTAGATGATATCTCAAAGTAGTTTTGATTTGCATTTCTCTGATGATTAAAGATGATGAGCATTTTTTCATATGTCTGAAGGCTGTGCACTTGTATTCTTCAGAGAAGTTTCTCTTCAAGTCCCTTGCCAGCCTGCGATGGGATCACTTGTTCTTTTCTTGCTTATACATTTGAGGTCCCTGTGGATTATGGTTATTAAACCTTTGTCAGAGACATAATCTGTAAATATCTTCTCCCATTCTGAGGGCTATTTGCTTGCTTTACTTACTGTGTCCTTGGCTATTCTGAAGCTTTTTAGTTTGATCATGTCCCAGTAGTGTATTTTTGAAGATGCTTCAATTGCCCGGGGTGGTCCTCTTCATAAGATACTCACCCAGACCGATTTCTTCAAGGGTTTTCTCCACACAATTTTCTATTATTTTTTATAGTTTCGTGTCTTAAGTTCAAATCTTTTTTTTTTCTGTGTGTGTGTGTGTGTTTTGAACAGGGCTGGGTTTGAACCCTCCACTTCTGGCATATGGGACCGCGCCCTACTCCTTGAGCCACAGGCGTCACCCAAGTTCAAATCTTTAATCCAGTGAGAGTCTATCTTAGGAAATGTTGAAAGGTGTGGGTTCAGTTTCAGTCTTCTACAGGTTGCCAGCCAGTTCACCCAGCACCATTTGTTAAATAGGGAATCTTTTCCCCACTGAATGTTTTTAATTGGCTCCTCACAGATCAAATAACAGTAAGTAGCTGGATTCATCTCTTGGTTCTCTATTCTGTTCCAGACATCTACTTCTCTGTTTTTGTACCAGTACCATGCTTTTTTGATCACTATTGATCGATTTATAGTATAGTCTGAGGTCTGGTAGCGTGATTCCTCCTGCTTTGCTTTTATTTCTGAGTAATGTCTTGGATATTTGAGGTATCTTCTGATTCCATCTAAAATGAAGTATTATTTTTTTTTAAGATCTTTGAAGTATGACAGTGGAATTTTAATGGGGATTACATTAAAATTGAATATCACTTTGGGTAGTATGAACATTTTAACAATGTTGATTCTTCCCAGCCATGAGCATGGTATGTTTTCTGAGCTCCCAGCAATCCCTCCACTCTCACTCCATGATTTGGAGACCTGCCCCCACAGGAGTCCAGATTCTTGGGTGAACTCTCGAGAGGTGTAGACAAGACATGGACTGCAGCTGTCCAGTGCTGACTCTGTAGCAAAGGAGCGAGAAGATGACAGTCGGCTAAGAGAGAATTACACTGGAGTGGTGGTGCCCAGAGGTACAGAGCAACAGCCATCTTCAGCAATAACAAGACTCACCCCCAGATATTCCATAGCCTCTCCTCTTGTCTTCCTGGGCAACCTGATGAGGCCAAGCATCTTCTCAGATGGCAACCACCATGGAACAGGCCTGGGACTGAAGCACGGGCCCCGTGAGTAAAGGGTTTGCCTGAGGCGGCACTGACCTGGGTGAAACACGGGGACTAGAAAACTCACCCGCAGATCCGGGAAACTCCCAAAGTGGGGCTGATCCAGAGGACCACTTTACTAAGCCTAAGACGCACCTGGCCCTCAGGGGATCACCAGCCTATAGACAAAGGAGGCCAAGAGGCTACAGCCGACAACTGATCGTGCTGCCAATACAAACCGGCAGGAGTAAAGACAGGGCCTGAGGCACAGGTTCTGGGAACTCATATCAGCCTCTCCTCTGCAGAGTAATCTAGCAGGGTCAGAAAAAAACTCCCACAGGGTTGTTCAATTCACCCAGTAACATAAACTAAGGGTGGGGCTGGAACTGAGTGAACACCTCCAGCCTCCACAAAGTGCCTGAGGTTGACAGGCCACACCACCCCCTGCTGGATAAAGACAGAGTAGCGGCCTAGACGAGCAGACAGAGACTACCCTGTGACTTAGGCAGGTACAAACCCCTGGAGTATCTGCTTACTGCAGACAACTGACTGGGTCACAGACCTGTGGGGCTAGCAGTGACTGGGCGTGACAGAGCTGCAAGGTGGGGAAGGAGGCATCAATCTTCCCAGACTGATGTATTTACTGGGTGGCTCTTCCTGACTCCATGCAGCACTGGAGTAATCCATATTAGAGCAGCCACCAGACCCCTTTGATCCAGTTCCTAGGGACCTCTTGAACTCTCCCAGCCGAGACAGCTGCTGAATGAGACAATTGATTTGGACCTTTTGAACTGAGCCACTCACCTAGGGACTATCCAGGTGGTGCCCTGTGTGTGTGGTTGTAGGAAAGTTTGATTTCCCTTTTCCATTCGTTGCCTGTGGTGGGTGGGGTGACTTAATTGCTGGTATTTCTCCACAGCTGAGACTTCAACCCAGAGTAACTGTTTCACTAGGGTAAAATAGAAACCAGCTGAAAACAAGACAGGACAGAACCACTTAGCCCCTGTACACCAAACAGGGCCCCAGTGTCTCAGGCCACAGCACTGTACGAGTCCTCAACAAAACAACAGGGGAGATATCAAAGGGAGTAAAACAATCATGGGGTGGAATCAGCAGAAAAACTCAGGTAACATGAATAACCAGAATAGATCAACCCCCCAAGGAAAGGTACGGCAGATGTAATTGAAGATCTCATTCACAAACAACTGACTGAGATGTCAGAAATTGAATTCAGAATTTGGATGGCAAACAAGATTAACAAAATGGAACTAGGAATTCATGGAGAAATTCAAAAGCTCTCTTAAGAATTTCACAAATTTCAAGACAAAACCACCAAAGACCTAGATACACTGAACCAAGAATTTGCAGCCCTCAAAGATATGAAAAATACAGTAGAATCCCTTAGCAACAGAATGGACTAAGTAGAAGAAAGGATCTCCAACATTGATGATAAAGCCTTTGAACGCTCCCAAACTCTCAAAGAAGAAGAGAAATAGAGAGCAAAAATGGATCATTCTCTCAGAGAGCTCTGAGATAACTCGAAGAAGGCAAATATCTGACTCATAGGAATTCCTGAAACAGATGAAGTGGCCTCACTGGGCGCAAAGGCCCTTCTGCAGGAAATTATGAAAGAGAATTTTCCAGACATGCCTAGAGAACCAGAAATCAGATAGCAGATAGCTTCAGAAACCCAGCACGACCCAACCCCAATAAGACATCCCCCAGGCATATCATAATTAACTTCACTAAAGTTAATATGAAAGAGAAAATTCTCAAAGCGGCCAAGCGAACAAAAACTAATACTTTCAAAGGAAAGAACGTTAGAATGACTGTAGATCTCTCTGCTGAAACTTTTCAAGCCAGAAGAGGGTGGTCATCAATGTTTAATCTCCTTAAGCAAAATCCCTTTCAACCCCGATCTTGTACCCAGCTAAACTGAGTTTCACTGATGATGGAGAAATTAAATATTTAATGACATTCATATTCTAAAGAAATTTGCCATAATCAAACCAGCTGTTCAGGATATTCTGAGACCTATCCTCCATAATAACCAACCCAATCCTCTACTAGAAAAGAAAACTCACTCGGAAACTTCTCATCAAACTCTAGCTTCCACAATGGCAAAAGGATTAAAAATGCCCACTGGACTTTCGAAAAACTCAATACCCCAAATTTCACCAAAATTATCAATACTCTCCATTAATGTGAATGGCTTAAACTGCCCTCTAAAGAGAAATAGGTTAGCTGACTGGATACAAAAACTCAGACCAGATATTTGTTGTATACAAGAGTCACATCTTAACTTAAAGACAAATACAGACTTAGGGTGAAAGGATGATCATCCATATTTCAGGCAAATGGTAACCAGAAAAAAGCAGGTGTTGCAATTTTATTTGCGGATACAATAGGCTTTAAACCAACAAAAGTAAGGAAGGACAAAAATTGTCACTTCATATTTGTTAAGGGTAAGACTCAATATGATGAGATTTCAATTATTAATATCTATGCACCCAAACAGAATGCACCTCAATTCATAAGAGAAACTCTAACAGACATGAGCAACTTGATTTCCTCCAACTCCATAATAGTCGGAGATTTTAACACCCCTTTGGCAGTGATGGATTGATCTTCCAACAAAAAGCTGAGTAAAGAAATTCTAGATTTAAATCTAACCATCCAGCATTTAGATTTAGCAGACATCTACAGAACATTTCATCCCAACAAAACTGAATACACATACTTCTCATCAGCCCAGGGAACTTACTCCAAAATCGATCACATCTTAGGTCACAAGTCTAACCTCAGTAAATTTAAAGGAATAGAAATAATTCCATGCATCTTCTCGGACCATCATTGAATAAAACTTGAGCTGAGTAACAACAGGAATCTGCCTACTCATACAAAAACATGGAAGTTGAATAACCTTATGCTGAATGATAGCTGGGTCAGAGATGAGATAAAGAAGGAAATTGCCAGATTGTTGGAACAAAACGACAATGAAAACACGAACTATCAGAACCTCGGGGACACTGCAAAGGCAGTTCTAAGAGGGAAATTTATAGCACTGCAAGCCTTCCTCAGGAGAACGGAAAGAGACGAAGTAAGCAACTTTATGGGACATCTCAAGAGACTGGAAGTGGAAGAACACTCCAAACCCAAATCCAGTAGAAGGCAAGAAATAACCGAAATCAGAGCAGAACTAAATGAATTTGAAAACAAAAGAATAATACAACAGATCAATAAATCAAAAAGCTGGTTTTTTGATAAGGTCAATAAAATAGATAAACCATTGTCCAACCTCATCAGTAAAAATAGAGTAAAATCTCTAATCTAATCAATCAGAAATAACAAAGATGAAATAACAATGGAATCCTCAGAAATCCAAAAAATCTTTAATGAATATTACAAGAAACTTTACTCTCAGAAATATGAAAATCTGAAGGAAATTGACCGTTACTTGGAAGCACGTCACCTTCCAAGACTTAACCAAAATCAAGTGGAAATGTTCAACAGGCCTATATCAAGTTCGGAAATAACATCAACCATACACAATCTCCCCAAATAGAAAAGCCCGGAACCAGATGGTTTTACATCAGAATTCTACCAAACCTTTAAAGAGGAATTAGTACCTATATTACTCAACCTGTTCCAAAAGGTAGAAAAAGAAGGAAGACTACCTGACACGTTCTATGAACCAAACATCACACTCATCCCCAAACCAGGAAAAGACCCAACAAGAAAAGAAAATTACAGACCAATAAAACTAATGAATATAGATGCAAAAATATTCAACAAGATCCTAACAAACAGGATCCAGCAACATATCAAACAAATCATACATCATGACCAAGTCTGTTTTATCCCAGGGTCTCAAGGCTGGTTCAATATATGTAAATCTAGAAATGTAATTTAGCACATAAACAAATTAAAAAACAAAGACCACATGATTATCTCAATCGATGTAGAAAAAGCTTTTCATAACACACAGCATCCCTTCATGATCAGAACACTTAAGAAAATTGGTATAGAGGGGACATTTCTTAAACTGATAGAGGCAATCTACAGCAAACCCACAGCCAATATCATATTGAATGGAATTAAATTGTAATCATTTCCACTCAGACCGGGAACCAGACAAGGCTGCCCATTGTCTCCATTGCTTTTTAACATTGTAATGGAAGATTTAGCCAACGCAATTAGGGAAGAAAAGGCGATCAAGGGTATCCACATAGGGTCAGAAGAGATCAAACTTTCTCTCTTCGCAGATGATATGATTGTATATCTGGAAAACACTAGGGACTCTACTACAAAACTCTTAGAAGTGATCAAGGAATATAGCAATGTCTCAGGTTACAAAATCAGCATTCATAAATCGGTATCCTTTATATATACCAACAACAGTCAAGTTGAAAAAACAATTAAGGACTCTATCCCATTCACAGTAGTGCCAAAGATTATGAAATACTAGGGAGTTTATCTAACAAAGGACGTTAAAGATCTATATAAAGAGAACTATGAAACTCTAAGGAAAGAGATCGCTGAGAATGTTAACAAATGGAAAAATATACCATGCTCATGGTTGGGAAGAATCAACATTATTAAAATGTCCATACTACCGAAAGCAATACATAATTTCAACACAATCCCCATTAAAGCTCCATTGTCATACTTTAATGATCTTGAAAAAACAATACTTCGTTTAATATGGAATCAGAAAAAACTCTTCTAGCCAAGACATTACTCAAAAATAAAAACAAAGCAGGAGGAATCACGCTAGCAGACCTCAGACTATACTACAAATCGATAGTGATCAAAACAGCATGGTACTGGCACAAAAACAGAGAAGTAGATGTCTGGAACAGAATAGAGAACCAAGAGATGAATCCGGCTACTTACCGTTATTTAATCTTTGACAAGCCAATTAAAAACATTGAATGGGGAAAAGATTCCCTATTTAACAAATGGTGCTGAGTGAACTGGTTGTCAACATGTAGAAGACTGAAACTGGACCCACGCCTCTCACCACTAACCAAGATAGACTCTCACTGGATTAAAGATTTAAACCTAAGACATGAAACTATAAAAATACTAGAAGAGAGTGCAGGGAAAACCCTTGAAGAAATTGGGTTGGTCGAGTATTTTATGAGAAGGACCCCCCAGGAAATTGAAGCTGCTTCAAAAATCCACTATTGGGACTTGATCAAACTAAAAATATTCTGTACAGCCAAGAACAGTGTAAGTAAAGCAAGCAAACAGCCCTCAGAATGGGAATAGATATTTGCAGGTTATGTCTCCGACAAAGGTTTAATAACCAGAATCCACAGAGAACTCAAACGCATTAGCAAGAAAAGAACAAGGGATCCCATCACAGGCTGGGCAAGGGACTTGAAGAGAAACTTCTCTGAAGAAGACAGGTGCACGGCCTTCAGACATATGAGAAAATGCTCATCATCTTTAATCATCAGAGAAATGCAAATCAAAACTACTTTGAGATATCATCTAACTCCAGTGAGACTAGCCTATATCACAAAATCCCAAGACCAGAGATGTTGGCGTCAATGTAGAGAAAAGGGAACACTTTTGCACTGCTGGTGGGAATGCAAATTAATACATTCCTGTTGGAAAGAGATATGAAAAACACTTAGAGTTCTAAAAATAAATCTGCCATTCAAACCTGTAATCCCTCTACTGGGCATGACCCGGCCCGCGGGTCAGTCGACAGGAATACCTGGAGGAGGGGGTGAGAATGGGAAGGGGCGAGGGGCACGAAGAATGGAGACAAGACAGGAGTCTGATCAAGTCTCGTTTATTGCAAAGTTCCTCCAGGGTATATAAGGGTAGGTGAAGGAGGAGGTTTACATCACCAGGTATCCAAGCAACCTGGCCTTGGTGGAGATAAGTTCCAAACGGCAAGCTTCCTAGTTTCGCTCACATTATTTACGAGAAGAGGTCTGGCGTTTGCAGGGAAATAGAAACTTAAGTCTGTTAGTACTGGAAATAGCACTTGGCCTACAAAATAGATGCTGTGGTGTCAGCCTTCCACATGGGCATATACCCAGAAGACCAAAAATCACATCATAACAAAGATATTTGTATCAGAATATTTATTGCAGCCCTATTCATAATTGCTAAGACATGGAAAAAGCCCAATTGCTCATCGATCCACGAATGGATTAATAAATTGTGGTATATGTACACCATGGAATATTATGCAGCCTTAAAGAAAGATGGAGACTTTACCTCTTTCATGTTTACATGGACAGAGCTGGAACATATTCTTCTTAGTAAAGTGTCTGAAGAATGGAAGAAAAAGAACCCAATGTACTCACCCTTATTATGAATCTAATGTAGGACCTTCCCATGAAAGCTATAACCCAGTTACAACCTAAGAATAGGGAGAAGGGGGAAAGGGAGGGGAGGGAGGGGGGAGTTAGGTGGAGTGAGGGGCATTAATGGGATTGCACCTGCGGTGCATCTTACAAGTGTATATGTGAATCTTAGTAAATGTGGAATGTAAAGGTCTTAGCAAAATGACTGAGAAAATGCCGGGAAAGCTATGTTAACTAGTGTGATAAAAATGTGTCAAATGGTCTATGAACCAAGTGTATGGTGCCCCATGATCATACTAATGTACACAGCTATGATTTAATAATAATAAAAAAGACATTTCAAGTCCCTTGTTAGATAAACTCCCAAATATTTCATCTTCTTTGGCACTACTGTGAATGGAATAGAGTCCTTAACTGTTTCTTTAGCTTGACTATTGTTGGTATATATAAAGGCTACTGATTAAGAATGTTGATTTTTTCACCTGAGATGCTGCTGTATTCCTTGACAACTTCTAAGATTTTTGTAGTAAAATCCCTGGTGTTTTCCAGATATGCAATCACATCATCTGCAAAGAGCGAAAGTTTGATCTCTTCTGACCATAAATGGATACCCTTGATCGCTTTTTCTTCCCTAATTGTGGTGGTTAAAACTACCATTACAATGTCAAAGAGCAGTGGAGGCAATGGGCAGCCTAGTCTGGTTCCTCATCTGAGTGAAAATGATTACAGTTTAACTCCTTTCAATATGATATTGGCTGTGGGTTTGCTGTAGATGGCCTCTATCAGTTTAAGAAATGTCCCTTCTATACCAATGTTCTTAAGTGTTCTCATCATGAAAGCATGCTGTATATTATAAAAAACTTTTTCTGCATCGATTGAGAGAATCATATAGTCTTTGTTTTTCAATTTGTTTATGTACTGAATTATACTTATAGATTTATGTATACTGAACCAGCCTTGAGAACCTGGGATAAAACCGACTTGGTTGTGATGTATAATTTGTTTGATATGTTGCTGGATTCTGTTTGTTAGGATCTTGTTGAATATTTTTGCATATATATTCATTAGTGATATTCATGTATAATTTTCTTTCTTGTTGGGTCTTTTCCTCGTTTGGGGATCAGGGTGATGTTTGTTTCATAGAACGTGTTGTGTAGTCTTCCTTCTTTTTCTACCTTTTGGAACATGTTGAGTAATATTGGTACTAGTTCCTCTTTAAAGGTTTGGTAGAATTCTGACGTGAAGCCATCTGGTCCCAGGCTTTTCTTTTTAGGTAGATTTTGTATGGTTGATGCTATTTCAGAACTTGATGTTGGCCCGTTCAGTATTTCCACTTGATTCTGCCTATATCTTGAAAGGTGACGTGTTTCCAAATATTGGTCAATTTCCTTCAGATTTTCATATTTCTGAGAATAAATTTTCTTGTAATATTCATTAAGGATTTTTTGAATTTCTGAGGAGTCTAGTGTTATTTCTTCTTTGTCGTTTCTGGTCAATGAGATTAGAGATCTTTCTCTTTCTTTCCTGTTTAGGTTAGCAAAAGTTTTATCTATTTTATTGACCTTTTCATAAAACCAACGTTTTGATTTATTTATCTATTGTATAATTCTTTTGCTTTCAATTTCATTTAATTCTTCTATAATTTTGGTTATTTCTTTTCTTCTACTGGGTTTGGGGTTGGAATGTTCTTCCTTTTCCAGTTGCTTGAGATGTCCCATTAAGTTCTTAACTTCCTCTCTTTGTATTCTCTTGAGGAAGGCTTGCAGTGCTATACATTTCCCTCTTAGGACTGCACTTGCGGAATCCCTCAGGTTATAATAATTCATGTCTTCATTGTCATTTTGTTCCCAAAATTTGGCAATTTCCTTCTTAATCTCATCTCTGACCCAGCTATCATTCAGCATATGGTTATTTAATTTCTATGTTTTTGTATGAGTATGCAGATTCCTGTTGTTACTGAGTTCAACTTTTATTCCATGGTGGTCCGAGAAATGCAAGGAATAATTTCTATTCCTTTAAATTTACTGAGTTTAGACTTGTGACCTAAGATGTGATCAATTTTGGAGTATGTTCTGTGGGCCAATTAGAAATATGTGTATTCAGTTTTGTTGGGATGAAATGTTCTGTAGATGTCTGCTAAATCTAAATGTTGGATGGTAAGATATAAATCTAAAATTTCTTTGTTTACCTTCTTATTGGAGGATCTCTCCAACACTCCAAAGGAATGTTGAAATCTCTGACTATTATGGAGTTGGTGGAAATCAAGTTGCTCATGTCTGTTAGACTTTCTCATAAATTGGGGTGCATTCTGGTTGGGTGCATAGATATTAATATTCACATCTCATCATATTGAGTATTACCCTTAACAAATATGAGGTGACCATTCTTATCCTTCCTTATTTTTGTTGTTTTAAAGCCTATTGTGTCTGCAAAAAGAATTGCAACACCTGCTTTTTTCTGATTACCATTTGCCTGAAATATGGATGACCATCCTTTCACCCTGAGCCTATATTTATCTTTTAAGGTAAGATGTGACTCTTGTTGCAGCAAATATCTAGCCTGACTTTTTTCGTATCCAGTCATCTAACCTGTGCTTCTTTAGAGGACAGTTTAAGCCGTTCACATTAATGTACAATATGTATAAGTGTGGTAAAATTTTGGGTATTGAGTTTTTTGAAAGTTCAGTGGACATTTTTAATCTTTTCGCCACTGTTGAAGCTGGAGTTTGATCAAAAGTTTCCGGGCGAGTTTACTTTTGTGGTAAAGGATTGGGCTGGTCATTATGGAGGATATGTCTGAGAATATCCTGAAGAGCTGGTTTGGTTATGGCAAATTTCTTCAACATATGGATGTCATTAAAATAATTTCTCCATCATAAATGAAAGTCATTTTAGCTGGATACAGGATCTGGTGTTGAAAGTCAGTTTGCTATAGGAGATTAAAAGTCGATGATCATCCTCTTCTGGCTTGAAAATTTTCAGCAGAGAGATCTGTAGTCATTCTAATATTCTTCCCTTTGTGGGTAATTGATTTCTTACGTCTGGTTGGTTTCAGAATTTTCTCCTTCATATTAACTTTAGTGAAGTTAAGTATGATATGCCTGGGGGATGTCTTATTCATATTGAGTTGTGCTGTGATTCTGAAACTGTCTGCTATCTGAATTTCAGAATCTCTTGGCATGTCTCGGAAATTCTCTTTCATAATTTCATGGAGAAGGGCCTCTGTGTCTTGCAAGGCCACTTCATCTCTTTCAGGGATTCCAATGAGGTGGATATTAGCCAGCTTTAAATTATCCCAGAGCTCTCTGAGAGAATGATCCGTTTTTGCTCTCCATTTCTCTTCCTCTTTGAGATTTTGGGAGCGTTCAATGGCTTTGTCCTCAATGTCAGAAATCCTTTCTTCTGCTTGCTCCACTCTGTTACTGTGGGATTCTCCTGTATATTTTAGATCTTTGAGGGCTGCAAATTCTTGCTTCAGTGCATCAAAATCTTTGGTTGTTTTGTCTTTAAATTCATTAAATTCTTGAAACAACTTTTGAATTTCTCCTGGAATTTCTAATTCCGACTTTTGATTTGCTCCTCGAATTTCTAATTCTAAATTTTCATCCATTCCATTAATCTTTTTTGCAATCCAAATTCTGAATTTGATTTCTGACATCTAGGCCAGCTGTTTATGAATGGGATCTTCAGTTACATCTGTCATATCTTTTCTTGGAGGGGTTGATCTATTATGGTTATTCATGGTACCAGAGTTTTTCCACTGATTCCTCCCAATGTTTGTTTTATAGTGTTTGATTTTTCCCAGGGAGCTTTGTTGAGGACCCATACAGTGCTGTCAGTCCTGCCTTACTTTGTCTATAGGTTGACGATCCCCTGACGGCCAGGTGAGTCTTAGGCTCAGTAAAGCAGTTTTTTTGGTCAACCCCCTCCCCCGGGAATTTCTCGGCTTTGCGCGTGCATTTTCTATCCCCTGCACTACACCCAGGCCGGTCCTGCCTCAGGCAAACCCTTTACTCACGGGGCCTGCATTTCCATCTTAGGTTTGTTCTGCAGTGGTTGCCACCTGAGAAGATGCCTGGCCTCCTATGGTTCCCCAGGTAGATAGGGAGTGTGGCTTCGGTATATCCAGGAGTGAACCCTATTCTTGCCAAAAATGGCTGCTGCTCTGTGCCTCTTGGCACCGGCGCTTCCGTGTGGTTCCCTCTCAGCCGACCATCCTCTCCTCACTCTTGTGCCTCAAATCAGCACTGACCAGCTGCAGTGTACACCCTGTCCACACCCCTTGAGAAGTCAGCTAAGAATCTGGACTCCTGGGGGATAGGACTCCAGAACTCAGAGTGATTGTGGAGGGGAGTGCTGGGAGCTCAGAATTGCAGGTAGAGAATATATACAGTTCTATACAGTTTTATGCCTGGCAGTAGAATACCGTGCCACCCTAGTAGGGGAGGTAGGTCCAGTTTTTAGAGGGTCTCTCCCGTGGAGTGTAGTGGAAGGACCTTTGAACTCTGCTCATTCATTTATGGGGCACTTGGAGCCATTCTCATGGGGGAGGGGAATCCTGTCTGCTTGGTGATGGATTTTGTACCTTTTGTTTGTGTCCTTGGGGTCACAGCTCGCCTCAGCGGGGTTGATGTGCATTCTTCAACCTTCTCTCTTGGTGCAGCTCTAATCCACCAGGTTACTTACTAAATTTCTGTCCTTTAACTCTCCTTATGGATGGGAGCCGCTATGGAAAGCTGGCTTCAGTCAGCCATCTTGTCTCTGCCCTCTGGTCTATCATTTTCTTTTCTTTTGGGGTCTTTTCCTGGTTTGGGGATCATGGTGATGTTTGCTTCATAGAATGTGTTGGGAAGTATTCCTGCTTATTCTATGTTTTGGAAAAGGTTAGGTAATGTGGGTACTAGTTCCTCTTTAGATGTTTGGTAAAATTCTGATGTGAAGCCATAGGGTCCTGGGCTTTTCTTTCTGGGAAGATTCTGTATAGTTGATGCTATTCCAGAACTTGATATAGGCCTTTTCAACATTTCCACTTCTTCCTGGCTAAGTCTAGGAAGGTGGCATGATTCCAACTATTGGTCTATTTCCTTCAGATTTTCATATTTCTGAGAATAGAGTTTTTTGTCATATTCATTATGTATTTTTTAAATTTCAGTGAAGTCTGTGGCTATCTCATCTCTGTCATTTCTCATTGACGAAATCAGATACTTTACTCTTTTATCTCTGGTTATGTTAGCCAAAGGTCTATCTATTTGATCAACCTTTTCAGAAAACCAATATTTCGATTCATTGATCTGTTATATAATTCTTTTATTTTTAATTTCATTTGATTCTGCTGTAATTTTGGTTATTTCTTTTCTTCTGCTGTGTTTGGGGTTGGAATTTCCTTCCTTTTCCAGTTGCTTGAGCTGTGTTGTTAAGTTGTTGATTTCTTCTCTTTCTGTTCTCTTGAGGAAGGCTTGCAACACTATAAATTTCCCTCTTATGACTGCCTATCCAGTATCCTGGAGGTTGTGGTAGTTCTTTTCTTCATTATCATTTTTCTCCAAAAATTTGATAATTTCTTTCTTAATCTTATCTATGACCCAGCTATAATTTACCATAAGACTATTTCATTTCTGTGTCTTTTGTGTGTTTCCAGATTCCTGTTGTTACTGAGTTTAACTTTTATTCCATGATGGTCCAACAAGATACAAAGAATAGTTTATATTCTTTGGAATTTGCTAAGGTTAGCCTTGTGATCTAAGATATGATCAATTTTGGAGGATGTTCCATGCGCTGATGAGAAGAATGTGTATTCAGTTTTGATGGGACGGAATTTTTTGTAGATGTATGTTAAATACAATTTTTGAATGGTTTATTTTACGCCTACAATTCTTTGTTTACTTTCTTTTTGTGATGTGGTAAAATTTGCAGCTATTATATAGTGCAGGAGGAAATCAAGTTGCTCATATCAGTTGGGGTCTCTCTTATAAATTGAGGAGCATTCTGGTTGGGTGTATAAATAAAAATAATTGGCATCTCATCATGTTTAGTGTTTCCCTTAAGTATAATGTGACCATCCTTATCTTTTTTTATTTTGTTGGTTTAAAGCCTACTGTATCTGAGGATAAAATTGCAACTCCTGCTTTTTTCTTATTGCCATTTTCCTGAATTATAGATGACCATCACTTCACCCTGAGTCTATATTTATCTTTGAAGGTAAGGCGAGATCCTTGTATGTAGCAGATATCTGGCCTGAGTTTTTGTATCCAGTCAGCCAACCTGTGCCTCTTCATAGAGCAATTTAAGCCTTTCACATTAATTGAGAGTAGTGATAAGCCTGGTATTATTATGTGTGCCAAATTTTTTGCAATTCCAGTGGACATTTTTAATACTTTCTCCACTGTAGAGAAAATTTCTGAGTGAGTTTACCTTGGTGGTAAAGCACTGTGGTGGTCAATGTGGAGAATGGTCATGGAATATCCTGTAGAGATGCTTTAGTTATGATGAATTTTTTCAGCATGTGAATGTCATTGAAGTAGTTAATTTCTTCATCATAAATGAAACTCAGTTTAGATGGATATAGGATCCTAGGTTTAAAATTGTTTTGTGTTAGCAGGTTGAAGATAGATGACCATCCTCTTCTAGCTTGAAAAGTTTCATCAGAGAGATCTGCAGTCATTCTAATAGTCTTCCACTTGTAGGTTATGGTTTTCTTATGTCTGGTTCTTGCAGTATTTTCTCCTTCATATTAACTTTGGTGAACTTAATTACAATATGTCTGGAGATTCTTTATTTGGGTTGAATCATGCTGGGGTTCTGAAACTGTCTGCTATCTGAATATCAGAATCTTTTGTGATTTTTGGGAAGTTCCTCTTGATTATGTCTTGGAGAAGAGCACCTGTACCTTTGGAAGCAACCTCATCATCTTCAGAATTTCATATGAGGCAAATATTAGTTTTTTTGGAATTATCCCTGAGCTGTCTGAGAGAATGATCCATTTTTGCTCTTCACTTCTCTTCTTCTTTGTGTGTTTAGGAACATTCAAAAGCTTTGTCTTTGATGTCTGAAATCCTTTCTTCTGCCTGATCCATTGTATTACTGAGAGATTCTACTGTATTTGTCATATCTTAGAAGGCTGCAACTTCTTTTCTCTATGTGTCAAAATCTTTGGTGATTTTGTCTTTGAATTCATTGAATTCTTGAGACAACTTTTGAATTATTCCTAGAATTTCTAATTCCAATTTTACTTCCATTTTGTTAATTTTATTTGCCATCCAAATTCTAAATTTGATTTCTGACATCTCAGCCATATGTTTATGAATGTGATCCTGTGGTATGGGTTGTTCATCATTCCTTGGGGGAGTTGATCTGTTCCAATTGTTCATGTTGCCAGAGTTTTTTCTGCTGATTCCACCCCATGATTGTTTTTCACCTTTTGGCTTGATAAGCAGGTAAGGTGAAATGGATTGGAGGCTTCTGGGGTTGTGGTTGACAAGCCCTTCACCAAAGAGCTGGGACTGATGAGTGCAGCTTTTCCTCTACAGCTTTGCAAAGGACCCGTATAATACTATAGCCTGAGATTCTGGAGACCTGCTTGATGTGGTGGGGCTTGGTGTCTCTGTCTTGGATTCAGCTGATCTCTGTCCAATCCTAATGAATTAGTGACTCTGGGTTGAAGTCTCAGCTGTGGAGAGATACAAGAAACTAAGACATCACTCCCCTCACAGGCAACACCTGGATGAGGAAAATCAAGCCTTCCCACTACAACAAAACCAGGGTACCACCTTGGAGTGTCCTCATTTGTTTTGTCCAGTTCAAGAGTTCCAAACCAATTGTCCCAATCAGCACTCTTATTGGAGAGTTCAAAATGTCCCCAGCTACTAGTAGCAGGAATCTAATTTTAGCTCAAGTGTGGCTTGCTCTGGTGCTCTGAGGAGTGAAAAAGGCCTATCCAGTAGAAGGTTTGGACCAAGGGGACTGATGCCTCTTTCCCCATCTTGTTCCTCCTTCACCACCAGCCTCTGGTAATCCCAGTCTCTGATAATCCCACCGCCAGTCTCTGTTAACCCAGTCTCTGTGGCCCAGTTCTGTCCAATAAGCAAATGTACCAGGGCTTTGCGCCTGCCAGAGTCAAAGTAAAGTATATACCTCCTCTCGATGACCAACCTCTGCCACCATCCAGCAAGGGAAGCTGCAGCCTGCCTGCCTCAGATACTCAATGGCAACTGGGGAATATTCCACTTTAGCTCAATGTAAACCTGACAATATCCAGACAGCAAATGTATTTCTCCCTCAGCCACTGCACCATTGCTGCCACTGTTCTGCAGCTCTGGTATTCCTATAGGGTGAGGTCTGGTTCCCTCTGGCAGACCACAGAGTTGAGGAGGTAACTTTCCAACATTAGACCCCAGAAGGATTGCTCTATTAATGCTGATATTGGGTGGGAGATGTCTCCACTTGGGTTCATGCACTTCAGCAGTTCCAGAGTTTCTACCCATCATGCGGAAACCCAGCCCTCTGCCCGCTGATGAGATACACTTTTTCAGAGCAAGGACTGACACCTTCCCCTCTCTGTCTTTCTGCACTGTTACCAGATTCACAGATACAGTGTAGCTGTACTGCTTCTATCTATGCAATGCCCAGTCCAAACAAGAAGTGCAGACATTCTGGTCTCTATAGGGGTTGGACTTCTATACCACCAGGCAAGGGGGAAATGTAGACTGGAAGTTCAAAATGGCAAGGAAAATATTCGTTCAAACTTCTTGCCAGACAAGGGAATTCCTAGGTTCACAGCATTGAATATCTGGAGAAGGAGTCCCAGCTTCCAGTAAGTCCCTCTGATGGGGTGAGAGAAGAGAACCTCATTTCACTGCTCACTAGTAGAGATCCCACAGCAAGCAAGAAACTCTCTTGGGGGAGGGAATGGACACATGTCCTCTTTGGGATGAGTTCTGTACCTGAAATTTGTTTCCTTGGAGTCACAGCTTGCCTTGGCAGAGAAGATGTGCAATTATCTATCTCTTCTCTCAGCTTGGCTCTCACCCTTTGGCTTTGTTGGGTTCTGTCTGGCCATTATCTCTCCCTCTGTACTGGAGCTGTTGAAAGCTGGCTCCAGTCATCCATTATTGCCCATTTCCCCTTGTTCTTATTGAATGTAAAAATTGGAGTTGGGAAAATAGCCAAACTGAGGATTTAGCAAAACACAAGACATGTTGAAGCAAAATGAGCAAATAAACAAAGAAGCTACCAGACACACACGCACTCAGATGCACAGATAATCAGAAACAAATAAGCAAACCAACAGATAAAATAAAATAAAATAATAATTAAAAAAAGAAAAAAGAAAAAGCTCTAATAGCCTGATGTAAGCACTCTTAGCAACCATAAGAAGGGAAGAAGTGGAAATGAAAAAAATAGTATTAATAATAATTTAAAAAAAATTAACAATAACTCCTACAAGAAAAGGATAAAATGCAAAAGAGTAAGAAGAACAAGCAAGGAAAAAAGAGAGAGAAAGAACTGTACCACCAACAAAATATTATTCATATATATATATATATATAAACATAAGACTATACGTATGCTGTAGGGATCAACTTTAGTAGTAATATATTTATGTTGCAATACACTTTCCGGACACTAGGTGGTGCCATGAGTGGTTCCCAGGTTTATACCTGAGTCATGGTTTACCTTTTTTTTTTGATGGTTGCCTGGCTACCCAGTTGGCCTTAGAACCCAACAAGTTGTTTATTCCACCGATTTCAAAAAGAATCTTCACAGGCAGATTTCACAAATTCTCCCTACAAAAGTTCCTATGAAGTTTGGAGTATCCTAGACCTTTTTTTGGTGCAGGATGGCTGCCTGCAGGTGAGACACAAATCGCCACACCTGGCCTACATTAAAAGGTGCCTGTGGCAGTCACCATTTCTGAAAGTTCAAAATATATTTGCTGCCTAGCCCCAGCTGTGCCCTCCAGACTGAGCCCCTATCTGACTGCTCAGGAGTCCATACTTCACCAATTTTCCCACACGACACCTAGATTCCCCACGAACTTGGAATTGTAATCTTCCATGGGGAAGGGACTGGTTACTGCTACTGCCACCTGCTGATTCAGGCACAGAAATTTTTCTGGTAGTCTTCGCAACTTGGGATTACACTTCAAGTCCAGCAGTCTGCCACTTCACTGCATAACCTGAACTGCCTATATACACCAATATTCCCTGCCAGGAATGATCTAGCCTACTCACTCTCACCTGTTGTTCCAGGAGAGCTGAGCTAAGTCTATCCCATCCACCATCATGTTCTGCCTCCTAGACCCTGCCGAATTGTTGATTTCACTCATCTCAAAAAATCTTCACGGGCAGGTTTCACAAACTCTCCCTGCAACAGTTCCTGTGAAGTGGGTATCCTGGACCAGTTCTGAGTGCAGGATGGATGCCTGCAGATGAGACTCAAATCGCCACATCTGGCTCATGGGGAGAAGGTTCCTGTGGCAGTTGCCATTTCTGAAATTTCAAAATATGTCTGCTTCTTAAGCAGAATCATTTCTCCCTGATTGTCTATCTGGCCACCTGGCCTGAGCGGTGCTGCTCCAAATGGCACCCCTTACTGGCCACCAAATTCCACTCAGGAGTGGGCACTTCACTAATCTTTCCACACAATACCTAGTTTCCCCACAAATTGTGAATTGTAGTCCTCCGTGGGGGAGTCATGATTTGTATTTATTTATTTTTTTTTATTTCTGAGTACTGTATTGGATATTTGAGTTTTTTTCTGATTCCAAAAAATCAAAGTACTGTATCTTCAAGTTCTTTCAAGTATGACAGTGGTGCTTTAATAGGAATTGCAATAAATCTGTAGATTGCTTTGGGTAGTGCAGACATTTGAACAACGTTGATTATTCCCAACCATGAGCATGGTATGTTTTTCCATTTGTTAACATCTTCAGCTATTTATTTTCTACAGAGTTTCATAATTCTCTGTATAGAGATCTTTCATGTCCTTTGTTAGATTAATTGCCAGGTATTTCATCTTCTTTGGCACTACTATAAAAGGAACAGAGTCTTTGAATATATTTTCAGTTTGACTATTGTTTGCTATAGCTACTGATTTCTAACTATTGATTTTTTTAAATTAAGTCATATATACATAGATCACGAATACATTTAAGCCTTGTGGGATTCAATGTGTTGATTATTTTTTCAAATTACAGTGCTTACATCCTACTAATTAACATAGCTTTCACCTCATTTACTTAATCACAGTGTTAAGTCATTTGTGTTCAATACTTGATAGATTTGACTTGTACCCTTGCAATATGCTCCATAGGTGTGGTCCCACCATTACCTCTCCCTCTATTGAACCACCACCCTCCCTTTCTATCCCCCTCCCTTTCCATCCTTCATCCTGGGCTATAGTTCAGGATGATTCATCTCTCATATGAAAGTGTGAGTTATTATAAATTGGTTATAAAAACCAATTTATGTTGAAAAAATACATTGGAATTTTTTTCCATTCCTGAGACACTTTACTAGGAAGAATATTTTCCACCTCAATCCATAAGTATTGATTTTGTATCCTGAGACACTGCTATACTCCTTCATCACTTTGAAGAGTTTCGTAGTTGAGTTCCTGTGGTTTTCCAGATATAGAATCATATCATCTGCAAAGAGTGAGAGTTTGATCTCCTTGGATCCCATTTGGATACCCTTGATCACCTTCTCTTGTCTGATTGCGATGGCTAAGACCGCCATTACTATGTTGAATAGCAGTGGAAACAATGAGCATCCTTGCCTGTTTCCAGATTTGAGTGAAAATATTTTCAATTTCCTCCATTAAATATAATATTGCCTGTGAGTTTGCTGTATAAGGCCTCCATCAGTTTCAGAATTGACCCTTCTAAGCCTATTTTTTCCTTTTTTTATTTTTGTTTTTATTAAATCATAACTGTGTACATTGATGCATTTATGGGGTTCAGTGTACTGATTTGATATACAATGTGAAATGCTTACATTGAACTGATTAACACATCCGTCACAATTATATTCTTTTCTTAATAGTTTTTATATGTACCATTGCATCATGCATATTAGGTGAGGTCCCCCCAGATACCCTACCATCTCCGGCCTCCTCTCTCCCCTCCACTCTCTCTCCTCTTCCTTTTACTTTCTGGACCATAGCTATGTTTCACCCTTCATATGAATGTGTAGGTGATTATATATTGATTTCACAGTAGTACTGAGTACATTAGATACTTTTTTCCCCATTCTTGAGATACTTTTTTAAGAAAAATGTGCTCCAGTTCCATTCATGTAAACATGAAAGATACAGAGTCTCCATCTTTTTTATGGCTACTTAGTATTCCACAGTACACATATAACACAATTTGTTAATCCATTCATGGGTTGATGGGTACTTGGGCTGTTTCCATGTCTTGGCAATTATGAATTGGGCTGCAATAAACAATCTGGTGCAAATGTTTTTGTTGTAAAATGATTTTCAATGATCTTGGTTGTAGGATAATATTTAGAAATAAACTTATCCTACATCAAGCACACAAAGTAAATTCAGTGTGAGTTTAAAATGACATGCTTTTCTTCCAGAGGCTTAAGACGCTTGGACCCCCCTGGGTTACTCACAGAGTTAGGCTCTTTGGAAAATTCCTTAGGCCTTTTCTCTGAAGCCGTACACCCCGTGAAGCCTGAGATCCAAGGGCATGCCACCCTTCCTCAGAGATACGGGACAGAGGGTTGACATATGTTAACAACATATTGTCAGAGGTCTATAGGTGGTCTGCCCTGAAGGAAGGTCACAGTCATTACTTCATACTGAGTAAACTGAGTGTATGCTGGAAGACATTCTTCTATTAATTCTGTTCCCCTATAGCTGTTTTTGTCTTTGTGCCCTGCTCAGAAAACTAGTCACCGTTTAGAGGAAGAGATTTACTACACAAGTGGTTACATTGATATGATAAATTTCCTTTCAAGTTCAAATTCAGCTAATAGATAATGGATTAGGTGTGTACGTGACTGGAAGAGTATAAAACTTAAACGTGGAATAAAGAACTTTGCTATATGCCATCAAACGGTGTATAGTCTGTTTCTTGACTTAATAATTACAGGAGCGAGTTTACACCTACAGCAAAGCTGCTGCTCGTTCGCGTCTCGGTTCATGCAACATTGGTAGATACCTAGTAGATGAATTGCAGGGTTGAATTATAGGTCTACTTTTAGTTTCTTGAGTATTCTCCAAACATCTTTCCAAAAGGAACATATTAGCTTGCATTCCCACAAACAGTGTAGAAGTGTTATCTTATCTCTGCATCCATGCCAAAATCTGTAGTTTAGGGATATTTTGATGTGGGCTAATCTTACTAGAGTTAGATGATATTGCAAAGTGGTTTTGATTTGCATTTCTCTGATAATTAAAGAGGATGAGCATTTTTTCATGTGTTTGTAGGACATGCACCTGTCTTTTTCAGAGAAGTTTCTGTTCAACTCTTTGGCCCACATAGAAATGGGGCAAATTGTTCTTTTCTTATTGATTAGTTTGAGTTCTCTGTGGATTCTGCTTATCAGACCTTTATTTTGAAGCATAATTTACAAAAGTCGTCTCACATTCTGAAGGTTATCTGTTTGCTTTACTTATTGTGTTCTTGGCTATTCAAAAGTTTCTAGTTTGATCAGATCCTAGTTTTGTATTTTTGATGGTGTTTCAATTGCACAAGAGGTCCTCCTCATAAAGTATATACTCCTGGGCAATTTCTTCAAGTGTTTTCCCTGCACTCTCATCTAGTATTTTCATAGTTTCATGTCTTAAATTTAACTCTTTATCTGGTAAGAATCAATTATTGTTAATGGTGAAATGTGGGGGTCCAGTTTCAGTCTTCTACAGGTCAGCAGCCAGGGTACTCAGCACAATTTGTTAAATAGGGAGTCTTTCCCCCACTGAATGTTTTTGATAGGCTTATGAAATATCAAATAATGATATGTACTTGGGTTCATCTCTTGGTTCTTTATTCTGTTCCATAAATCTACATCGGTGTTTTTGTGCCAGTACCATGCTGTTTTGATCACTATAGATTCATAGTATCACCTGAAGTCTGGTAACATGTTATCTCCCGATTTGTTTTTATTTCTGAGTAATGTATTGGCTACTTAAGGCTTTTTCTGATTCCATATGAAAGGAAGTGCTATTTTTTCAAGCTCCTTAAAGTATAACAATGGTATTTTAATAGGTACTGCATTAAATCTGTAGATAGCTTTGGGTAACATGGACATTGCCTGCTTGTGATGGCTCAGATTTCCATTACTATGTTGAATAGCAGTGGAGATAGTGGGCATCCTTGCCTAGTTCCTTATCTGAGTGGAAATGTTTTCAATTTTACTCCACTCAAGATGGTATTGGCTGTGGGTTTGCTTTAGATGACCTCTATTAGTTTAAGAAATGTCCTTTCTAATACAAGTGTCCTTATGATAAAAGGATTTTTTTCCTTCTGGGTAGATGCCCAGTAATGGGATTGCAGGATCAAATGGGAAGTCTAGCTTGAGTGCTTTGAGGTTTCTCCATACTTCCTTCCAAAAAGGTTGTACTAGTTTGCAGTCCCATCAGCAGTGTAAAAGTGTTCCCTTCTCTCAACATCCACGCCAGCATCTGCAGTTTTGAGATTTTGTGATGTGGACCATTCTCACTGGGGTTAGATGGTATCTCAGGGTGGTTTTCATTTGCATTTCTCTAATAGATAGGGATGATGAACATTTTTTCATATGTTTGTTAGCCATTCGTCTGTCTTCTTTAGAGAAGGTTCTATTCATGTCTCTTGCCCATTGATATATGGGATTTTTGGCTTTTTTCATGCGGATTAATTTGAGTTCTCCATAGATCCTAGTTATCAAGTTTTTGTCTGATTCGAAATATGCAAGGATCCTTTACCATTGTGTAGGTTGTCTCTTTGCTTTGGTTATTGTCTCCTTAGCTGTACAGAAGCTTTTCAGTTTAATGAAGTCCCATTTGTTTACTTTTGTTGTTGTTGCAATTGCCATGGCAATCTTCTTCATGAAGTCTTTTCCCAGGCCAATATCTTCCAGTGTTTTTCCTATGCTTTCTTGCCGCTCAATTTATAATCGCCAAAATGTGGAAACAGCCTAAATGCCCACCAACCCATAAATGGATTAACAAGCTGTGACATATGTACACCATGGAATACTATTCAGCCATTAAAAAAACGGAGACTTTATATCCTTTGTATTAACCTGGATGGAAGTGGAAGACATTATTCTTAGTAAAGCATCACAAGAATGCAGAAGCATGAATCCTACGTACTCAATTTTGATATGAGGACAATTAATAACAATTAAGGTCACAGTGGGGGTGGGGGAAGGGGAGAGCAGAGAGAGAAAGAAGGAGGGAGGGATGGGGAAAGGAAGAGCAGACAGAGGGAAGGAGGGAGGTGGTGGGGCCTTGGTGTGTGCCACACCTTTTGGGGGCAAGACATGATTGTAAGAGGACCTTTACCTAACAAATGCAATCAGTGTTACCTGGCTTATTGTACCCTCAATGAATCCCCAACAATAAAAAAAAAAGAAATGTCCCTTCTATGCCTATTTTCTTAAGTGTTATGATAATGAAAAGATGCTGGATATTATCAAAAGCATTTTCTAAATAAATTGAGAGAATCATATGGTCATTCTTTTTTAATTTATTTATGTGATGCATTATATTTTTGGATTTGCAGATGTTGAACCAACTCTGTAACCCTGGAATAAAACCAACTTGATAATAGTGTATAATTTTTTTGATGTGCTGTTGAATTCTGTTTGCTAAGATCTTATGAATATTTTTTGCATTGATATTGATTAATGATATTATTGGTCTACAATTTTCTTTTTTTAAGTAAGGATTAATTTATTTTTTATTTTTATTTATTTATTTTTCATTGTTGTGGATTCATTAAAGGTACAAAGAACCAGGTTACTTGATAACATTTGTTAGGTAAAGCCCCTCTTACAATTGTGTCCTGCCCCCAAAGGTGTGTCATACATAGTCATTCTCCACCCCTCCCGCCTTCCTTTTCTCTGCTCTTCCTTTCCTCCACCCTTCTTCCTCCTTTCCTCTCTCTGCTCTTCTCTTCCCCCACCCCCTCCTTCCTTCCCTCTCTTTGCTCTTCCTTTTCCCCACACCCTCCCATTTTTTTTTTTTATTTGTTAAGTCCTTTCCTGGTTTGGGGATCAGGGTGATATTTGCTTTGTAGAATGTGTTGGGAAGTATTCCTTCTTTTTCTATGCTTTGGAAAGTCTTGTATAATATAGGTACTAGTTTCTCTTTAAATTTTTGATAAAATTTCGATGTGAAGCCATCTGGTTTCACACTTTTCTTTTTGGGGAGACTTCATACAGTTGAAGCTATTCTGGATTGATTTTGGTATTGGACCATTTCCTTCAGATTTTCATATTTCTGGGAATAGAATTTTTTGTAGTAATCACTGAGGATTTTTTGAATTTCTAAAGTGCCTGTTGTCTCTCTTGTATAGTTTCTGATAGATGATATTAGATATTTTACTTTTATTTTTCTGATTAGGTTGACCAAAGGTTTATCAATTTTGTTAATCTTTTTCAAAAAAAAAAAAAACAGAATCTCTCCTTCTGGTCAGGAGCCTCTGGCTAAAGTTGCCTTTCTTTGGCTAATTTTGTTTCATTGATCTTCTGAATGATTCTTTTATTTTTTGAATTTCATTTAATTCTGCCCTAATTTTGGTCATTTCTCTTCTGCTGCATTTGGAGTTGAAACATTCTTCCTTTTCCCATTGCTTGAGATGACCCATTAAGTGGTTGGTTTCCTCACTTTTTGTTTTCTTGATGAATTCTTGTAACTGTGGGTTCCCCATATAGCCTTACAAGGTCCCTTTCATAGCTGTAGTCTAAGACTCTGAAGACCAGCTTAGTAAGAGAGCACAAGATGGCTCTGACCTGAAATCGGCCACTGCTACTCAATCTTAAGGAGTGGAGGTATTAGGCTGGAATATCATTGGGGAGATATACAAACATCCGTGGTGCCCTTACCCCCACCAGTGACAGCTGGTGAAAGAGATTCAGTCCTTTCCCACTTTAAAACAACCGGAATTCAACCTTAGAGGGACCCTGGGTAGATCCACTCAGGTTTTGAATTCTAAACAGACTGACCCAGACAATACAATTACTGCTCAATAGGGAGAGTTCAAAGGGTCTCTGATAGCCTGATAGTGAAAATCCACAGACCATTCCAACCAGCATACACAAGGGGATGTAGCCTGATCCTGTCTGGTGGACCACTAATTCAGGAAAGATCACTAGCCACAGTTAGGACAGAGACATAAACACCTCCACCCTTGTAAATCGATAGCGGGTCTCAGTTCACCAGCCCTTGAAAGTCCAAACCTGGCATCAGCAGGCAGCCCTTGAAAGTCCAAACCTGGTGCCTGTGGCTGCATCATTGGAAGTCGAAACTGGATGCCCCTGGCTCTGGTCAGAACGTTCAAACCAGGAGTCCATGGCTCTGCCCTTAGAAGTGCAAACAGGAATCAGCTCCCTACCTGTTAAAGTCCCAAATGGTTGTCAGTGGCTCTACCCCTGAAAGTCCCAATGGGAGTGAGCTTTCCTGCTCACAGCAGGCCTAACCTGGTGTCAGAAGTTTTGCCCTTGAAAGTCTGAAGGGGTAAGTTTGTACTGCAACTCGCAGGGCAATATCAGTCATGTTTCTCTGTCCAAAGTCCCTCTCTTCCTGTGCCTCTCTCCCTCCTCTTGAGTCACTGTTCTTGCACTTCTATCTCTACAATTCCCAGACCTCCTAGAGAATGGCCAAACACTCTCATTTCTGCAGGAGGTAGACCTTCAGACAGTCAGGCAAGGGAGGAAGGATGTGCTTAAAGTTCAGTATTGTTGAGAAAGTATTTTTTTTTTTTTTCAGTTTTATGCTGGGAATGAGTATCCCTAGGCTCACAGGTGGGACCTCTCTGTGGGAGAATGTTTAGTATTTTGAAGCTCCCAACTTTGAGGTAAAATGAGAGTTCTATTTTTTATTGTTCACTTTCAGAGAGCCTGAAGTTAGATTTTCACTTGGAAGTGGGGTCTCTCATCCTCATGGAGCTGGGCTTTGTCCCTGCAATTTGTTCACTAGGATCCACTTTCTTGGGGTCGCAGGTTGCCACAGATGAGCTGATGTGTACTTGTGTATCTTCTTTCCTATCTGAACTCCCATTGTTCAGTTTCAGAGGCCAAATCTGTCCAGAATTTCTCCTTCTGGTCAGGAAACTCTGGCTAAAGTTGCATCTCATCAGCCATCTTCTTCCTTCCCCACCAAGCCTATTTTCTTAAGTGATATCATGAAAGGATGCTGGATATCATCAAAAGCTTTTTCTGCATCAATTGAGAGAATCATATGGTCTTTGCTTTTTAAATTTATTTATGTGATGTGTTATATTATAGATTTACATATGTTGAACCAACCTTGTAACACTGGGATAAAAGCAACCTGATCATGGTATATAATTTTTTTGATGAGTTGTTGAATTCTGTTTGCTAGGTTCTTATTGAATAACTGCATCGATGTTCACTAATGATATTGGTCTATAGTTGTCTTTGTTGGGTCCTTTCCAGGTTTGTGGTTCAGTGTGATATTTGCTTCATAGAATATGTTGAGAAGAATTTTTTTTCTGTTTTGTAAAAGATTATGCAATATAGGTACAATTTCCTCTTTAAAGGTTTGGTAGAATTGTTATTTGAATACATCTGGTCACGGAATACTCTTCATTGGGAGATTTCATGTAGTTGGTGCTATTTCAGTGCTTGATATGTCTATTCAGAATTTGTAATTATTTCTGTCTAAATCTTAAATCTAGGAAGGTGGTGTACTTCCAAGTATTGGTCCATTTCCTCTAGATTTTCATTTTTCTCATAATAAAGTTTTTTTGTAGTAATCATTGAGGATTTTTTCAATCCTTCTGAACCCTAGAGCAAACTGAATTTGTTATGTAGTATATTGATATTCCTAGAAAGACAATAACTTGAGTTATTTATTTTATTTTTTAATTTTTATTTATTTATTTTTTGAGACAGAGTGTCACTATGTCACTCTTGGTAGAGAGATGTGGCATTACAGCTCACAGCAACCTCAAAATCTTGGGCTTAAGTGATTCTCTTGCTGAAGCCTCCCAAGTAGCTGAGACAAACAGGCACCTGTCACAACACCCAGCTATTTATTGTTGCAGCTGTCATGGTTGTCTAGCTGGCCCAGGCTGGGTTCGAAACTGCCATTCTCAGTGTATTTGGCTGGCATCATAACCACTGTGCTACAGGCGTCGAGCCAATAACTCAAGTTATAACAGAAAGAACGTGCATATAGAATATATAACAGAAAGAATACCTAAACAAATTAAAAAAAATATTAATAATTTTGTAATATATACAGACGTGTGTCTTTTTATATTTTCAATAATAACTAGAAGTTTTCAATGTAGAAGTACTATATATTCTGAAGAATTATTTCTATGTATTTCATATTTTGTGTTGTCATGTTAACTTTAACTCTCTAATTGTTAATGATATACTGGAGATATTTGTATTTTGAGCTTAAATAATAATAGAATAATTCTAAATATTGAAAAAAGTTTTTTGATTTCTGAGGTGTCTGTTGTTATTTCCCCTTTATCATTTCTGATTAACAATATTAGAGATTTTTCTTTTCTGTTTATTGTTAGGTTACCCAAAAGTTTATCAATTGTATTGATCTTTTTTTAAAAAAAAACAACCTTTTCTTTCATTGATCTTCTGAATGATTCTTTCATTTTTAATTTCATTTAATTCAATTCTAATTTTGTTTATTTCTTTTGTTCTGCTAGCTTTGGGGTTGGAATGTTATTCCTTTTCCAGTTGTTTGAAATGACCCATTAACTTGTTGATTTCTTCTCTTTATGTTTTCTTGATGAAGACTTCCAACACTATAAATTTCCCTCTTAGTACTGTCTTTGAAGTATCCCACAGGCTATGATAATTAAGGTCTTCATTATCATTTTGTTCCAAAAATTTGGTGATTTTCATCTTAATATTATCTTTGACACAGCTATCATTCCACATAAAGTTATGTAGTTTCCAATACATTGTTTGAGTATGAAGATTCCTGTTGCTGTTGAGTTCAACTTCTATTATGTGATGTTCCATGAAGATACAAAGAATAATTTCTATTCTTTTAAATTTGCTCAGGTCAGACTTGTGTCCTAAGATATGATCAATTTTTGAGGATGATCCTTGGAGAGATGAGGAGAATGTGTAATCAGGTTTATTAGGATGAAACCTTCTGTAGACATCTGTTAAGTCCATTTATTCTAGGGTCAGGTTGTAGTACATTATTTATTTGTTTAGTTTCTTCTTGGAGGATCTGTGTAGAATTGCCAAAGGGGTGTTAAATTCTCCAACTATTACAGTGCAGGAATATATCAAATTTTTCATGTCTGTTAGGGTTTGCTTTATAAATTAAGGAGCATTCTGATAGGGCACATAAATGTTGATTATAAAGATATCTTCATGTGGACTGTTTCCCTTGACAAATATATAGTGACCATCCTTATCATTCCTTATCTTTGTTAGTTTAAAGCCTATTATGTCAGCAAATAAAATTGGAACACCTGATTTTATCTGATCTCCATTTTCCAATATCATATATGTCCATCCCTTCATGTTGGGCAAGATGTTTATCCTATAAGGCAAGATCAGACTCCTGTAGGAGATAGATATCTGGTCTGAGTTTATGTATCTAGTCATCCAGCCTGTGCCTCATTAAAGAACAATTTAAGCAATTCACATTAATTGAAACAATTGAAAAGCTTGGAAGTATCTTGGGTGTCATATTTTTCAAACATCCAGTGGATATTTTTAATTCATTAACAACTGTGGAAGTTAGGTTTTGTTCAAAAATTTCTTGGTGAGTTTACTTTGGTGTAGACCATTGTGCTGATCATTATGGAGGATGGGTCTGAGAAAATCCCTGAGAACTCATTTAGTCATGGAAATTTTCTTCAACACGTGTATGTCAGTAAAATATTTCATTTCTCCATCTTCATTCTTCCAAATGAAACTCAGTTTAGCTCAATACAGGATCCTGGGCTGGAAATTGTTTTGTTTTAGGAGATTGAAGCTCAATGACCATCCTCTTCTGGTTTGGAAGGTTTCAGCTGAGAGATCTGCAGTCATTCTAATACTTTTCTCTTTGTAGGTAATGCTCTTCTTACGTCTGGTGGCTTGCAGAATTTTCTCCTTCATCTTAACTTTGACAAAGTTAATGTGTCTAGGAGATGCTTTATTTGGTTTGATTCTTGCTGGGGTTCTGAAATTGTGTACTGTCTGAATTTCAGTATCTCTTGCAATGCTTGGGAAATTCTCTATAATATCTTGGAGTAGAGCATCGATACCTTTAAGCCATCCTCTTCTCCTTCAGGAATTGCTATAAGACGAATATTCTTTTGCAGTGATCACACAACTCTCTCAGGGAATGATCAGTTTTTGCGCTCAATTCATCTGCCTCTTTGAGCATTTGAGAACCTTCACAATCTTTGTTTTCAAATTCAGAGTGCCTTTATTCTGTATTAATGTGGGATTCTACTGTATTTTTTAGCCCCTATGATAACTTTAATTGACTTGAGGTGTGCTCTATCCTTTTGTATTATGTCCATACCCATGATGATTTTGTCTTTGAATTCATTAGTTTCTAGAGAAAACGTTTGCAGAACTCTTTGGATTTCTATTTCCACCTTTTACTCCATTTTATTCATCTTATTTGCCATCCATATTCTGAATTCTATGTCTGAAGTTTCAGCTATTTGTTAATGAATGGCATCTTCTGACATATTTCTCTTTGCATTCCTTGGGGGAGTTGATCTACTCTGATTATTCATTTTGCCAATTTTTTCCCAGTGCTTCTGCCCCATGATTATTTTCTTCAGTCTGTCCACTAAAGCTACTGGGGGGGGGGCAGTGCCTGTGGCTCAATGAAGTTGGGTGTCAGCATCATATGTTGGAGGTGGTGAGTTCAAGCCTAGCCCTGGCCAAAAACTGCAAAAAAAAAAAAAAAAAAAAAAAGCTGGTAGAGTGAGATTGGTTTGAGGGGTCCAGGTTATCTTGTCTAAGAATTCATGTGATAAAGAGACCTCGTGGTGTAAGTAAAAAATGAAAGGAAAGGTAGAAGCAGTGAGGGAGAATAGAAAAAGGAGTAAAAATGATGAGAATATATGTTCTTGGGATTGGTCTATGGAACATTTTCCAAAATTGATCATATCTTAGGACACAAAACAAACCTCAACAGAATCAAAAGAATTGAAATTTGAACTTGTATCTTCTCAGACCTCAAGGCTTTAAAGGTGGAACTCAACTCCAACAAAAAGGTTCAACCCCACACAAAGGCATGGAAATTAAACCTTATGCTGAATGACAGTTGGATGTAGGAAGAGAAAAAATAGAAATTTATTAATTCTTTGAGAATAAAAACAATGAAGATATATTCTACCAAACTTCATGGGATACAGCAAAAGCAGTCCTGAGAGGAAAATTTATCATTTTAGATGGCTATATCTGAAAAATAGAAAGAGAGCACATCAACAAAAACACCAACCAACTTATGAAATTGAAAAAAGAATAATAATCTAAGCCTAAAACCAGCAGAAGATAAGAAATATCCAAAATTAAATTAGAGATTAATATAACTGAAAATGAAAGAATCATTCAGAAAATTAATGAAACAAAAAGTTGGGGTTTTTTTTGTAAAAATAAATAGAATAGATAAACTATGTCCAGACTAAATAGAAGTAGAAAAGTAAAATGTCTAGTAACCTCAATCAGAAATGATAAAGAGGAAAAAACAACAGATTCCACAGATATGCAAGAGATTATCTCTGAATACCACAAGAAATTTCATACCCAGAAATTTGCCAATGTGAAAGAAATAGATCAATATTTTTTTTAATTAAATCATAGTTGTGTACATCAATATGACCATGGGGCACCATACACTTGGTTCATAGACGATTTGACACATTTTAATAACATTGGTTGACATAGCCCTCCTGGCAGTTTCTTAGTTACTTTGCTAAGAAATTTACATTCCACATTTACCAAGACTGACATATACCCTTGTAAGATATACCACAGGTGTGATCCTTTCAATGCCCCTCCCTCTAAACACTTCCCCCATCCCTCCCCACGCTTTCACCTTCCCCCCCTATTCTTAGGATGTAACTGGGTTATAGTTTTCATGTGAAGGTCCAAAATTAGTTTCATAGTAGGGGTGAGAAGAATATGTTCCAGCTCCATCCATGTAAACATGAAAGAGGTAAAGTCTCCATCTTTCTTCAAGGCTGCATAGTATTCCATGGTGTACATATACAACAATTTATTAATCCATTCATGGATTAATGGGCTCATGGGTTTTTTACGTGACTTAGCAATTATGAATAGGGCTGCAACAAACATTCTGGTACAACTATCTTTGTTATGATGTGATTTTTGGTCTTCTGGGTACATGCCCAGCAGAGGAATTACAGGATTGAATGGCAGATCTATTTTTAGATCTCTAAATGTTCTCCATATCTCTTTCCAAAAGGAATGTATTAATTTGCATTCCCATCAGCAGTGCAAAAGTGTTTCCTATTCTGCACATCCACGCCAACATCTCTGGTATTGAGATTTTGTCATATAGGCTAGTCTCACTGGAGTTAGATGATATCTCAAAGTAGTTTTGATTTGCATTTCTCCGATGATTAAAGATGATGAGCATTTTTTCATATGTCTGAAGGCCGTGCGCCTGTCTTCTTCAGAGAAGTTTCTCTTCAAATCCCTTGCCCAGCCTGTGATGGTATCCCTTGTTTTTTTATTTCTAATGTGTTTGAGTTCTCTGTGGATTCTGGTTATTGAACTTCTGTCGGAGACATAACCTGCAAATATCTTCTCCCATTCTATGGGTAATTAGCTTGCTTTACTTACTGTGTTCTTGGCTGTACAGAAGCTTTTTAGTTTGATCAAGTCCCAATAGTGTATTTTTGAAGCTGTTTCAATTGCCCGGAGGGTCTTTCTCATAAAAAACTCGCCCAACCCAATTTCTTCAAGGGTTTTCCCTGCACTCTCTTCTAGTATTTTTATAGTTACATGTCTTAAGTTTAAATCTTTAATCCAGTAAGAGTCTATCTTGGTTAATGGTGAAAGGCGTGGGTCCAGTTTCAGTCTTCTACAGGTTGCCAGCCAGTTCACCCAGCACCATTTGTTAAATAGGGAATCTTTTCCCCACTGAATGTTTTTAATTGGCTTGAAAAAGATTAAATAATGGTAAGTAGCTGGATTCATCTCTTGGTTCTCTATTCTGTTCCAGACATCTACTTCTCTGTTTTTGTGCCAATACCATGCTGTTTTGATCACTATTGATTTGTAGTAAAGTCTGAGGCATGGTAGCGTAATTCCTCGTGCTTTGTTTTTATTTTTGAGTAATGTCTTGTCTATTTGAGGTTTTATCTGATTCCATATAAAACGAAGTACTGTTTTTTCAAGATCTTTAAAGTATGTCAGTGTAACATTAATAGGGATTGCGTTGAAGTTATAAACTGCTTTGGGTAGTATGGCTATTTTAACAATGTTGATTTTTCCCAGCCATGAGCATGGCATATTTTTCCATTTATTAACATTTTCAGCTATTTCTTTTCTTAGAGTTTCATAGTTCTCTTTATATAGTTCTTTCACGTCCTTTGTTAGATAAACTCCCAAATATTTCATCTTCTTTGAATTCCTGTGAATGGGATAGAGACCTTAATTTTTTTTCAGCTTGACTATTGTTGGTATATATAAAGGCTACTGATTTAAAATGTTGATTTTGTAACCTGAGACGTTGCTGTTTTCCTTGATCATTTCTGAGAGTTTTGTAGTAGAGTCCCTAGTGTTTTCCAGATATACAATCATATCTGCGAAGGGCGAAAGTATGATCTCTTCTAACCCTATGTGGATACCCTTGATCGCCTTTTCTTCCCTAATTGTGGTGCTAAAACTTCCATTACAATGTTAAAAAGCAATGGAGACAATGGGCAGCCTTGTCCGGTTCCTGATCTAAGTGGAAATGAATCCAATTTAACTCTGTTCAATATGATATTGGCTGTGGGTTTGCTGTAGATGGCCTCTATCAGTTTAAGAAAGGTCCCTTCTGTACCAATTTTCTTAAATGTTCTGATCATGAAGGGATGGTGGATATTCTCAAAAGCTTTTTCTGCATTGATTGAGATAATCATTTGGTCTTTGTTTTTTAGTTTGGTTATGTGCTGAATTACATTTATAGATTTTGGTATATTAAACCAGCCTTGAGACCCTGGAATAAAGCCAACTTGATCATGATGTATAATTTGTTTGATGTGTTGCTGGATTCTATTTGTTAGGATCTTGTTGAATATTTTTGCATCTATATTCATTAGTGATATCGGTGTATAATTTTCTTTTCTTGATGGGTCTTTTCCTGGTTTGGGGATCAGGGTGAAGTTTGCTTCATAGAACGTATTGGGTAATCTTCCTTCTTTTTCTAACTTTTGGAACAGGTTGAGTAGTATAGGTACTAACTCCTCTTTAAAGGTTTGGTAGAATTCTGATGTGAAACCATCTGGTCCCGGGCTTTTCTCTTTGGGGAGGTTTTGTATGGTTCATATTATTTCCGAAATTGATATGGGTCTGTTCAACATTTCCAATTGATTCTGGTTAAGTCTTGGAAGGTGATGAGCTTCCAAGTATCGGACCATTTCCTTCAGATTTTCATATTTCTGAGAGTAAAGTTTCTTGTAATATTCATTAAGGATTTTTTGGATTTCTGAGGAGTCTGTTGTTATTTCGACTTTGTCATTTCTGATAGATGAGATTAGAGATTTTACTCTTATTTTCCTGATTAGGTTGGCCAACAGTGTATCTGTTTTGTTGACCTTTTCACAAAACCAGCTTTTTCATTTATTGATCTGTTGTATCATTCTTTTGTTTTCAATTTCATTTAGTTCTGGTCTGATTTTGGTTATTTCTTTTCTTGTACTGGGTTTGGTGTTGGAGTGTTCTTCCTTTTCCAGTTGCTTGAGATGTCCCATTAAGTTGCTAACTTCCTCTCTTTCTGTTCTCCTGAGGAAGGCTTGCAGTGCTATAAGTTTCCATCTTAGAACTGCCTTTGCGGTGTCCCAGAGGTTCTGATAGTTTGTGTCTTCATTGTCATTTTGTTCCAAAAATTTGGCAATTTCCTTCTTGGTCTCTTCTCTGACCCAGCTATCATTCAGCATGAGGTTATTTAACTTCCATGTTTTTGTCTGAGTATGCAGATTCCTGTTGTTACTCAGCTCAAGTTTTATTCCATGATGGTCCGAGAAGGTGTATGGAATAACTTCTATTCCTTTAAATTTACTGAGGGTAGACTTGTGACCTAAGATGTGATCAATTTTGGAGTACGTTCCATGGGCTGATGAGAAGTATGTGTATTCAGTTTTGTTGGGATGAAATGTTCTGTAGATGTCTGCTAAATCTAAATGCTGGATGGTTAGATTTAAATCTAGAATTTCTTTACTCAGCTTTTAGTTGGAAGATCAATCCATCACTGCCAAAGGAGTGTTAAAATCTACGACTGTTATGGAGCTGGAGGAAATCATTTTGCTCATGTCTCTTATAGTTCCTGTTATAAATTGATGTCCATTCTGGTTGGGTGGATAGATAATAATTGAAATCTCATCATATTGAGTATTACCCTTAAAAATATGAAGTGACCATTCTTGTCCTTCCTTCCTTTTGTTGGTTTAAAGCCTATTGTGTCTGCAAATAAAATTGCAACACCTGATTTTTTCTGGTTACCATTTGCCTGAAATATAGATGACCATCCTTTCACCCTGAGTCTGTATTTGTCTTGTAAGTTAAGATGTGACTCTTGTAAGCAACAGATATCTGGTCTGAGTTTTTGTATCCAGTCAGCTAACCTATCTCTCTTTAGAGGACATTTTAAGCCATTCACATTAATGGAGACTATTGATAACTTTGGTGAAATTTTGGGTATCTAGTTTTTCAAAAGTCCAGTGGACATTTTTAATCTTTTTGCCATTGTAGAAGTTGGAATTTGATCAGAAGTTTCTGACTGAGTTTACGTTTGTAGTAGAGGATTGGGTTGGTCGTTATGGAGGATATGTCAGAGAATATCCTGAAGAGCAGGTTTGGTTGTGGTAAATTTCTTCAACATATGAATGTCGTTAAAGAATTTAATTTCTCCATCATAGATGAAATTCAGTTTAGCTGGGTACAAGATCCGGGGTTGAAAGTTATTTTGCTTTAGAAGATTAAAAGTCAATGACCACCCTCTTCTGGCATGCAAAGTTGCAGCAGAGAGATCTTCAGTCATTCTAATGTTCTTGCCTTTGGAGGTAATGGCTTTCTTTTGCCTGATAACCTTGAGAATTTTCTCCTTCATGTTAACTTTAGTGAAGCTAATTATGATGTGTCTAGGGGATGACGTATTTGGGGTTGAATAGTGCTGGAGTTCTGAAACTGTCTGCTATCTGAATTTCAGACTCTCTAGGCATGTCTGGAAAATTCTCTTTCATAATTTCTTGCAGAAGGGCCTCTGTGCACATTGATGCCATGTCATCGTTTTCTGGAACTAATATTATTCGTATATTGGACTTCTTCGAATTATCCCAGAGCTCTCTGTGCAAATGATCCGTTTTTGCTCTCCATTTCTCTTCCTCTTTGAGAATTTGGGAGCCTTCAAAGGCTTTATCTTCTATGTCAGAAATCCTTTCTTCTGCTTGGTCCATTCTGCTGCTGAGGTATTCTACTGTATTTTTCATATCTTCAAGGGCTGCACATTCTTGATTCAGTGCGTCTAAGTCTTTGGTGGTTTTTGTCTTTTTTTTTTTTCCTTTTGATTTTGATATGTTTTTATAACTTTCTTTTTTTTTATTGTTGGGGATTCATTGAGGGTACAATAAGCCAGGTTACACTGATTGAAATTGTTACGTAAAGTCCGTCTTGCAATCATGTCTTGACCCCATAAAGTGTGACACACACCGAGGCCCCACCCCCTCCCTCCGTCCCTCTTTCTGCTTCCCCCCCATAACCTTAATTGTCATTAATTGTCCTCATATCAAAATTGAGTACATAGGATTCATGCTTCTCCATTCTTGTGATGCTTTACTAAGAATAATGTCTTCCACGTCCATCCAGGTTAATGTAAAGGATGTAAAGTCTCCATTTTTTTTAATGGCTGAATAGTATTCCATGGTATACATATACCACAGCTTGTTAATCCATTCCAGGGTTGGTAGGCATTTAGGCTGTTTCCACATTTTGGCGATTGCAAATTGAGCTGCAATAAACAGTCTAGTACAAGTGTCCTTATGATAAAAGGATTTTTTTCCTTCTGGGTAGATGCCCAGTAATGGGATTGCAGGATCAAATGGGAGGTCTAGCTTGAGTGCTTTGAGGTTTCTCCATACTTCCTTCCAGAAATGTTGTACTGGTTTGCAGTCCCACCAGCAGTGTAAAAGTGTTCCCTTCTCTCCACATCCACGCCAGCATCTGCAGTTTTGAGATTTTGTGATGTGGGCCATTCTCACTGGGGTTAGATGATATCTCAGGGTTGCTTTGATTTGCATTTCTCTAATATATAGAGATGATGAACATTTTTTCATGTGTTTGATAGCCATTCGTCTGTCATCTTTAGAGAAAGTTCTATTCATGTCCCTTGCCCATTGATGTATGGGATTGTTGGCTTTTTTCATATGGACTAATTTAAGTTCTCTATAGATCCTAGTTATCAAGCTTTTGTCTGATTGAAAATATGCAAATATCCTTTCCCATTGTGTAGGTTGTCTCTTTGCTTTGGTTATTGTCTCCTTAGGTGTACAGAAGCTTTTCAGTTTAATGAAGTCCCATTTGTTTATTTTTGTTGTTGTTGCAATTGCCATGGAAGTCTTCTTCATGAAGTCTTTCCCCAGAGCAATATCTTCCAGTGTTTTTCCTATGCTTTCTTGGAGGATTTTTACTGTTTCATGCCTTAAATTTAAGTCCTTTATCCATTTTGAATCAATTTTTCTGAGTGGGGAAGCTGTGGGTCCAGTTTCAGTCTTTTACATGTAGACATCCAGTTCTCCCAACACCATTTATTGAATAGGGAGTCTTTCCCCCAAGGTATGTTCTTGCTTGGTTTATCGAAGATTAGGTGGTTGTAAAATGTTAGTTTCATTTCTTGGTTTTCAATTCGATTCCAAGTGTCTATGTCTCTGTTTTTCTGCCATTACCATGCTGTCTTGAGCACTATGGCTTTGTAGTACAGACTAAGATCTGGTATGCTGATGCCCCCAGCTTTATTTTTGTTACTAAGAACTGCCTTAGCTATACGGGGTTTTTTCCAGTTCCATACAAAACGCAGAATCATTTTTTTCCAAATCTTGAAAGTACGATGTTGGTATTTTGATAGGAATGGCATTGAATAGGTAGATTGCTTTTAACAATGTTGATTCTTCCCATCCATGAGCATGGTATGTTCTTCCATTTGTTAATATCCTCTGCTATTTCCTTTCTGAGGATTTCATAGTTTTCTTTATAGAGGTCCTTCACCTCCTTCGTTAGGTATATTCCTAGGTATTTCATTTTCTTCGAGACTATGGTGAAGGGAGTTGTGTCCTTAATTAGCTTCTCATCTTGACTGTTATTGGAGTATACAAAGGCTACTGACTTGTGGACATTGATTTTATATCCTGAAACATTACTGTATTTTTTGATGACTTCTAGGAGTCTTGTGGTTGACTCTTTGGGGTTCTCTAAGTATAAGATCATGTCGTCAGCAAAGAGGGAGAGTTTGACCTCCTTGGCTCCCATTTGGATTCCCTTTATTTCCTTGTCTTGCCTAATTGTATTGGCTAGAACTTCCAGCACTATGTTGAATAGTAAAGGTGACAGAGGACAATCTTGTCTGGTTCCAGGTCTAAGAGGAAAAGGTTTGAGTTTTACTCCATTCAGTAATATATTGGCTGTGGTTTGTCATAGATAGCTTCGATCAGTTTTAGAAATGTGCCACCTATGCCTATACTCTTCAGTGTTCTAATTAGAAAAGGATGCTGGATTTTATCAAATGCTTTTTCTGCATCTATTGAGAGGATCATGTGATCTTTGTTTTTGCCTCTGTTAATATGGTGGATAACGTTATGGACTTGCGTATGTTAAACCAGCCTTGCATCCCTGGGATGAAGCCTACTTAATCATGATGAATGACTTTTTTGATGATAAGCTGTAATCAATTGGCTAGGATTTTGTTGAGGATTTTTGCATCTATATTCAAGAGTGAGATTGGTCTGAAATTCTCCTTTTTGTTTGGGTCTTTTCCTGGTTTTGGTATCAGGGTGATGTTTGCTTCATAGAATGTGTTGGGGAAGATTTCTTCTTTCTCAATTTTTTGGAATAATTTATGCAGTACAGGAATAAGCTTTTCCTTGAAGGTATGATAGAATTCTGGTGTGAAGCCATCTGGACCAGGGCATTTTTTGTTTGGAAGACTTTTTATTGTTTCTTTGATCTCGGTGCTTGAAATTGGTCTGTTCAGGAGCTCTATTTCTTCCTGGCTAGGTATAGGGAGAGGGTGTGATTCCAAATATTTATCCATTTCCTTCACATTGTCAAATTTCTGGGCATAGAGTTTCTGGTAGTATTCAGAGATCATCTCTTGTATCACTGTGGGATCAGTTATTATTTCCCCTTTATCATTTCTGATTGAGATTACTAGAGATCTTACTTTTCTATTCCTCGTTAGTCTGGCCAATGGTTTATCTATTTTATTTATTTTTTCAAAAAACCAACTCCTTGTTTCATTTATTTTCTGAATGATTCTTTTGTTTTCAATTTCATTGATCTGTGATTTGATTTTGGATATTTCTTTTCTTCTACTGAGTTTAGGCTTAGATTGTTCTTCTTTTTCCAATTCCATAAGATCTCTTGTGAGATTGTTGATGTGCTCTCTGTCTGTTTTCGAATGTAGGCATCTAAAGCGATGAATTTTCCTCTCAAAACTGCTTTTGCAGTGTCCCACAGGTTTTGGTAGCTTGTGTCTTCATTGTTGTTATGCTCAAGGAAGTTAATGATTTCCTGTTTTATTTCTTCCTGCACCCATCTGTTATTCAAAAGAAGATTCTTTAATTTCCATGTCTTTGGGTGCGGTCGAGCATTTTTGTTAGAGTTGAGTTCCACCTTTAGTGCCTTATGGTCTGAGAAGATACAAGGTAAAATTTCAAGTCTTTTGATTCTGTTGATATTTGTTTTGTGTCCCAGGATATGATCAATTTTGGAGAATTTTCCATGGGGTAATGAGAAGAATGTATATTCTTTATCTTTGGGGTGGAGTGTTCTATATGCGTCTATCAAGCACAGTTGTTCTAGGGTCTCATTTAAATTTCTTACATCTTTGTTTAATTTCTGTTTAGAGGATCCGTCCAGCTCTGTAAGAGGAGTGTTAAGGTCCCCTGTAATTATGGTATTATCAGATATCATATTGCTCGGACTGAGTAAGGTCTGTTTCAAGAATCTGGGAGCATTCAATTTGCGTGCATAGACATTTAGAATTGAAATGTCTTCTTGTTGTATTTTTCCCTTGACCAATGTAAAGTGACCGTCTTTGTCTGTTTTGACTTTAGTTGCTTTAAATCCACATGTATCTGAAAATAAGATTGCAACTCCTCTTTTCTTCTGAATTCCATTTGCCTTAAAAATTGTCTTCCAACCCTTGATTCGGAGCTTTAATTTGTCTTTTGAAGACAAGTGTGTTTCTTGCAGACAGCAAATAGATGGCTTGTGTTTTTTAATCCAGTCAGCCAATCCATGTCTCTTGAGTGGGGAATTCAAGCCATTAACATTTATTGAGATAATTGATAAGTGTGGTAGTATTCTATTCGTCTTATTTGGTGAGAGTCCATTGCTTAGTTTTATCTTTTGCATCAGTGTGGAGGTTATGTTCTGTCCTTTAATTTCTGAGTCCTTACTTTCATGCTGATCCATTGTGGTGGTCAGTGTGCAGAACAGGTTGAAGTATTTCCTGTAGAGCTGGTCTTGTTTTGGCGAATTTCCTCAATGTTTGTATATCCGTAAATAATTTGATTTCTCTGTCAATTTTGAAGCTTAGCTTAGCAGGGTATAGAATTCTGGGCTGGAAATTGTTCTGTTTAAGTAGATTAAAGGTAGATAACCATTGTCTTCTTGATTGGAAAGTTTCATTAGAGAAGTCTGCGGTCACTCTGATGGATTTGCCCCTGTAGGTCAACTGGCGCTTACTCCTGGCAGCTTGCAGAATCTTTTCTTTTGTCTTTTTTTTTTTGGCCGGGGCTTGGTTTGAACCCGCCACCTCCGGCATATGGGACCGGCACCCTACTCCTTGAGCCACAGGCGCCGCCCTTTTCTTTTGTCTTGACTTTGGACAGGTTCATCAGAATGTGTCTTGGAGAATCTCGGTTAGAGTTGAGGCAACCTGGGGTCGGATATCCCTCTGTAAGCAGTGTGTCAGAATCTTTGGTGATATTTGGGAAATTTTCTTTTATGATATTCTCTAGTATGGTTTCCATTCCTCTGGGGCATTCTTCTTCCCCTTCTGGAATTCCTACAACTCGTATTTTGGAACGCTTCATAAAGTCCCATAATTCTGACAGTGAACGTTCTGCTTTCTCTCTCTTCTTTTCTGCCTCTTTTACTATCTGAGTTATCTCAAGAACTTTGTCTTCTACCTCTGAAATTCTTTCTTCTGCATGGTCTAACCTGTTGCTGATCCTTTCCATTGCATCTTTAAGTTCCCTAATTGACTGTTTCAGTTCCTTCAGCTCTGCTATATCCTTTTTATATTCTTCATATCGTTCATCTCTTATTTGATTCTGTTTTTGGATTTACTTTTGGTTATTTTCCACTTTATTAGCAGTTTCCTTCATTGTTTCCATCATTTCTTTCATTGTTTTCCCTTTCTGTCATTCCTAGCATTTCTTCATAGGTGGAATCATCTGCAGTAGCTACCTCATGGTCCCTTGGAGGGGTTGTTCTGGACTGGTTCTTCATGTTGCCTGGAGTTTTCTGCTGATTCTTCCTCATGAGTGGTTTCTTTTATCTGTTTCCTTGTCCTAATTTTCCTTTTACTTCCTCTTGCTCTTTAAGTTCTTGTGCCTGTGGACTAAGGGTTACAGATTCAGAGGGGTGAGAAGGTTGAAGAGCAAAAAAGGGAGGAAAGAAAGGAGGACCGAGTGATAAGAAAAAAAAGAAAAATTGAGAAAGGAGAGGGGGTGGGTAAAAGGGCTATTGACAAAAAGAAGAGTGGCACAGAAAGAAGGAGTCAGAACCATATAGGTGTACAGTAGTGTACTTTGACCCAGCTTAAAAAAACCCATCTTCTGGGGATTCCCACTTGGGTGGTTCCCTTGAAGTCAGCAGCTCTTTGCTAACCTGATTAGACAGAGTACCCCACCCCCACCACGTAGAGAGGAATGACAAAAATGCTATAAATCAAACCAAAACAAGGAAACAGAAAACTGTTCAGGATAAAATTGATTGAAAAACCAAATAATAGCAGTAGAAACACTAGCAAAAATGAAGTTCTAATTATTGAAAAAGACAGCAATGGGAAATTATAATTAAAGTAGGAAAATTGAGAAAGAAAAAGGATCTGTATGGAAAAGGTTGAACTTATAAAACAAAATAACAGAAAAAACATCAAAATAAATAAAAAAACCCAACCAAACCAAAAAAGAAAAAAAACACAACCAAAAACAAAGCAGTATGTATATGTTATTGAATACTGTCTGGGCAACACGTGGTCTTCTGGGGTATGAGATGTTAATCACAGTTCTGATACGACTAGACGGTGCTGATTTCTCAAACTCCAGCAAGTAGACACCCTAAATCTCTCTTCAGCCCACTTAAAAGGCACTTGAACTTGTAAACTTGCTGAGCAGAAGCTTTCCCAGGAAAGTGTTTGTCCCTGGAATCACTGCTGAAGTGGCTATCCACTTACCCAGTGCGCCAAAACTGGTCTCACTCTGCCCCTGAGGGTTAGGGCTGCGAGGCGGCTCAGACCCCACCCTTAGGCTATTTGGTCACTGGGTTACCAGCTCCCACCCAATTCTAGCTCTGCGACCCTGAGGGTGGAGCTTGCCGGGGCAGATCGCTCACAATGGCTCCCTGTGACCCAACGCCAAACACCATTAGCTCCGTCTGGCTCAGCTGCTCAGACTGGGGCCCTAGACAACGGCCAAAGTTCTCTGCACTCCTGCTCAGGCTCGCCCCAAGGCAGTTCAACTGAGTGCCAAGTCCAAAGACACCGAAACAGTTCACAGGTAAGGCCTTTCTGGTTTGCAGTCTCGCTGCTACTGAACTTACAGTTGCGGGCGGGTTTAGACGGATTGAACACACACGACCACTTGCCAGTTTTCCACTGTTTTAGTCCTCCTCTTGGGGTCCAGAAGTCTCTCGCTGACTCCCTGTATCCTCTCAGGGGTGATGATATGCAGATCCCACCAGCCAGAGATGCCTGGAGTTCTATCTCCCCAGACTCACGGTGCCCAGATGTAAGAAAGCTGTTACTTGGCTGCCATCTTGCTCCGCCTCCCGGTTTTTGTCTTTAAATTCATTAAATTCTTGAGACAACTTTTGAATTTCTCCTCGGATTCCTAATTCTATCAATTTTTTCTGCAATCCAAATTCTGAATTCGATTTCTGACATGTCTGCCAGTTGTTTATGAATGGGATCTTCAATTACATCTGCCATATCTTTCCTTGGTGGGGTTTATTTTTCTGGTTATTCATGTTACCAGAGTTTTCCCGCTGATTCTGCCCCATGGTTTTTTACTCTCTTTGATTTTTCACCTGGGGTTTTGTTGAGGGCCCGTTCAGTGTTGTGGCCTGAGAGACTTGGGCCCTATTTAGTATGGTGGGGCTAATTGGTTCTGACTTATTTTCAGCTGGCTTCTATTTGACCCCTTTGAAGCACTTGGTCTGGGTTGAAGTCTCAGTTCTCTGAGTTGGCTCTGCCCTGGAGGTTTCCCAGGTGTGTGTGCCACCTCAGGCAAATCCTATACTCAGGCTTGGCCTCCTCTGTTTGCCCAGGGAGGCAGGGGTTGTTGCTTCATCTGCCTCAGGGAACTGCCGCTCTGATTTGGGTCTCCCCCAGCCTCACTCCTGCGTCCCGGAGTCAGGACTGACCAGCTGCATTTTGGGCACTGTCCATGCCCTGACAAATCCCCCATGAATCTGGACTCCTGGGGGACAGTCCTCCAGATCCAGAGTGTGGGTGGGGTGGGGCACCAGGAGCCCAGAGCTGACTGCAGCAATCACACTCAGTTCCTCCCAATCTTTAGCTCCGCTGCACCGCCGCAGCTAAAGCCTCCAGGTTTCAGAGTGAGAGCAGGTGGGAGGAGCGGTGGGATCCTAGGGCTGCTGGCAGTGAACACACTCAGTTCCACTTAGTTCCTTGCCCGGCTGCATGGCAGGCGCTCAGGTCTCCAGATCACAGAGTGAGGGTGGGGGGAGCGCTGGGATCCCAGAGCCATCGGGAGTCCAGAGCCACAGGGAGCCCAGAGCCGCCGGCAGAGAGCACACTCAGTTCCTCCCAGTCTCTCACCCGGCTGCACCACCGCAGCTCAAGCCTTGAGGCTTCAGAGTGAGGGCAGGGTGGGGGGAGCGGTGGGAGCCCAGGGCCACTGGCAGTGAACACGCTCCATTCCACTTAGTTCCTTGCCTGGCCACACAGCAGGCTCTCAGGTCTCCAGATCACAGAGTTAGGGCGGGGGGAGCGCCGGGAACTCAGAGCCACTGGGAGTTCAGAGCTGCAGGGAGCCCAGAGCCACCAGGAGCCCAGAGCCGCAGGGAGCCCAGAGCCACTGGCAGTGAGCACACTCAGCTCCTCCCAGTCTCTCACCTGGCCACACCACCACAGCTCAAGCCTTCAGGCTTCAGAGTGAGGGCGGTGTGGGGAGAGAAGTGGGAGCCCAGAGCCGCCGGCAGCAAACACACTCAGTTCCACCCATTTCCTTCCCTGGCCACACGGCAGGCGCTCAGGTCTCCAGACCGCAGAGCAAGGGCGGGGGGAGCTGTTGGAGCCCAGAGCCTCTGGGAGCCCAGAACCACTGGGAGCCCAGAGCCGCAGGGAGCCCAGAGTCATTGGCAGCGAGCACATTCAGTTCCTCCCAGTCTCTCACCCGGCTGCACCGCCACAGCTCAAGCCTTCAGGCTTCAGAGTGAGGGTGAGGTGGGGGGAGTGCTGGGAGCCCAGAGCTGCCGGGAGTCCCAGAGCCGCTGGGAGTTCAGAGCCACTGGGAGCACAGAGCCACAGGGAGCCCAGAAACGCGGGTAGTGAGGTCACACAGTTCCACTCAGTTTTACACCTGGTTGTATTGTTGCTCAAGGAGGGCTGCTGCACCACGCCTCAGGGAAGCACTGCCCTGGTGAGTGTCACCCTCTGCTGACTGTCCTCTCCTCTCTGCCATGCCCCAGAATCAGCACTGACCAGCCGCAGCTCGGGTACTGTCCTCTCCCTTCTAGAACTCACCCAAGAATCCAAACTCCTGGGGGACATGCTTTCAGACCTCAGAGAGAGTGGAGGGAAGTGCTGGGAGCTTAGAGTTGCCGGCAAAGGATATTTACAGTTTTATGCCTGGCAGGAGAACGCCTAGGCACCCTAGTAAGGGAGGTAGGTCCAGATTTTAGTAGGTCTCTCCTGTGAAGTGTAGTGGGAGGGCCTTTGATTTCTGCCCATTTGTTCATGGGTCTCTTAAGCTGATCAGATGGGGGAGGTGGGACTGCCGTCCGGTTGGTGAGGGGTTTTGTACCTTTTGTTTGCTTCCTTGTGCTTGCAGCTCTCCTCAGCGGGGTTGATGTGTGTTCTTCAACTTTTTTGCTTGGTGCTGCTCGAATCCATCAGGTTACTTGCTAAAGTTTCATCCCTTAACTCTCCTTCAGGACAGGATCCTCTGTGGAAAGCTGGCTTTAGTCCGCCATCTTGTCTCCGCCTCCCCAGATCAATATTTGGAATCACAACCCCTTCCTACACTTAGCCAGGAAGAAGTATATTTCTTGAACATACCAATTTCAAGCACTGAGATCAAAGAAACAATAAAAGAGTCTTGCAAAAAAAATATGCCCAGGTCCAGATGGCTTCACATAAGAATTCTATGAAACCTTCAAAGATGAGTTTATTCCCACACTTCAGAAATTATTCCAAAATATTGAGAAGGAAGGAATCTTCCCCAGTACATTCTATGAAGCAAACTTCACCCTGATAACAAAACCTGGGAAAGACCAAAGTAAAAAGAATTTCAGGCCAATTTCAAGAATGTAGTTGCAAAAATTCTCAACAAAATCCTAGACAATAGATTTCAGCTTCTCACCGTAAAAGTCATACATCCTGATCAAGTAGGTCTCATTCCAGGGATGCAAAACTGGTTTAACATATGCAAGTCCATAAACGTAACCCATCCTTTCAACAGAAGTAAAAACAAAGACCATATGATTCCCTCAGTTGGTGCAGAAAAAGCATTAGATACAATCCAGCATCCTTTTCTACTTAGAACACTGAAGAACATAGGCATGGGTGCCACATTTCTTAAACTTATCAAAGACACCTACCAAAAAAAAAAAAAAAAGTTGCAGCTAATATTTTACTGAATGAAGTAAAACTGAAAGATTTTCCCATTAGAACTGGAACCAGATAAGCTTATTCCCTATCACCACTACCATTCAACATAGTGCTGGAAATTCTAGCCAATACAATCCATTATGAGAAGGAAATAAAGGGCATCCAAATGGGAGCAGAGTAGGTCAAATTCTCCCTCTTTGCTGATGATATGATCTTATACTTAGGGAACACCAAAGACTGAACCACAAAACTCCTTGAAATGATCAATAAACACAGTAATGTCTCAGGATAGAAAACCAGTGTCCCCAAGTTAGTAGCCTTTGTGTATGCCAATAACGGCCTAGATGAGAAGCTGGTTAAGGACACAATCCCCTTCACAGAAACTTCAAATTAAATAAAATACCTAGGAATATATCTAACAAAAAAGGTGAAGGACTTCTATAAAGAAACTTAGGAAACCCTAAGAAAATAAATAGCAGAGGATATTAACAAATGAAAGAACATACCATACTCATGTTTAGAAAAAATCAACATTGCTAAAATGTCTATACTTCCCAAAGCAATCTACAGATTCAATGTCATCCCTATTAAAATATGAACATCATACTTTCAGGACTTAGAAAAATTAATTCTTCATTTTGTATGGAACAAGAAAAAGCCCTGTATAGTGAAGGCAGTTCTTAGTAAAAAATCAAAGCCAGGGGCATCAGCCTACTGGAGTTTAAGATTTACTACAAGCCCATAGTGATCAAAAGAGCATGGTATTGGCATAAAGATAGAGACATAGCCATCTGGAATTGAATAGAAACTAAGGAAATGAAACTAACATCTTACATCCATCCATTTTTTCATAAACTAAGCAAGAACATACACTGGGGGAATGAATCCCTATTCAATAAATGGTGCTGGGAGAACTGGATATCCACATGTAAAAGTCTGAAACAGGACCCATTTTTTTCTCCACTCACAAAAATTAATTCAAGATGAATAAAAGACCTGAATTTAAGTCATGTAACGATACAAATCCTCAAGGAAAGCATAGGAAAAGCACTTGAAGAAGTTGGCCTGGGGAAGGACATTAAAAAGTAGACTTTGGAAGCAATTGCAACAACAAAAATAAACTAATGGGACTTAATTAAATGGAAAATATTTTGTACAGCTAAGGAGCCAACAACCAAAGCAAATAGACAACCTACACAATGGGAAAGGATATTTGAATATTTTGAATAGGACAAAAGCTTGATAACTAGGATTTACAGGGAACTCAAATTAATTCACATGAAAAAAGCCAACAATCCCTTATAGCAATGGGCAAGAGAGATGAATAGAACCTTCACTAAAGAAGACAGACATATGGCCAAGAAACATGAAAAAATGTTGAGCATCCCTAATTATTTGAGAAATGGAAATCAAAACCACCCTGAGATGTCATCTAACCCCAGTGAGTATAGTCCATATCACAAAATCTCTAAACTACAGATGCTGGTGTGAATGTAGAGAGAAGGGAACACTTTTACCCTACTGGTGGGACTGCAAACTAATATGATCTTTTTGGAAGGAAGTATGGAGAACCCTCAAAGAACTCAAACTAAACCTCCCATTTTATCTGCAACCCCATTAATGGACATCTACCCAGAAGAAAAAAATACTTTTACCACAAGTACTTGCAGTAGACTGTTTATTGCAACTCAATTTACAATTGCCGAAATATGGAAACAGACTAAATGCCAACCAACCAAGCAATGGATTAACAGTCTGTGATATACCATGGAATACTATTCAGCCACTAAAAAAGATGGCAATTTTTAATCTATTTGCATTAACCTGGATGAAAGTGGAACACATTATTTTTAGTAAAGCATCACAAGAATGGAGAGGCAAGAATGCCATGTACTCAATTCTGATATGAGAACAATTAATGACCTAGTACATGGTGGAGGGTGGGGGAATGGGAGAGCAGAGAGAATGAGGGGGGGAGAGGATTGGGAGGTCATGATGTTTGACACACCTTTTGGGAGTGGGGCACAATTACAAGAAGGATGTTCCTAGAAAATGCAATCAATGTAACCTGCTTCAAAAAACAACAAAAAAAAAAAAAGAGGAAAAGAAAAGAGTAAGAACAAAGGAAAAAAGTAAAAGAAAAGATAAAGAAGAAAATAAAATAATGGATAGAAGTATAGCCAAAGAAAAGAAAAGGAAAGGAAAAAAAAGCTTGGAGAGAATAGGAGAGACAGAGGTCAGGAAGAGAACTGAGAGTGATGGAAGAAATGGTATTAATTAGGGTGGTGCTAAGGCCATGCTTGTAACCAAAGGGTTTTGTGGGGATGGACTGGGAGGGTTGATCAAAACCAGGCAATCCTTAGGAGCCTGAGTAGGGCCAGACTCTTCCTCTGCCAAAACTAGGAAGGGAAGGAAAAGAGCAAAACCAAAAAAACACTAATTAAAAATTAAGTAAGTGTGAAAATGAAATAGAAAATTTCTGAGGCTTGGTCATGACAATAATCTCTTCCTAGGGCCAGAGGTAGAAAAGTCTCTTAGCCTCCTTGATCCAGATCCTTGCTGTGGACTATCTTCCAGGTCACAGCTGTGTCCTCCCAGCTCTCAGAAAAATAAAATAACAATAATAACAATAATATTAAGATAACAATAGTTAAAAGAAGTTAAAAATACCATTGTATCTAATAGAGGAAAGAGTGAGAAGTGGAGTGACGAAAGAAAGGAGAAAGAGAAGAAAATGGAGGGGGTATCTTAGCTGTTGCAGAGGCAATTATTGCGGGAGAGATGAGAAAGGTAGAAGAGGGTCTGTCCAAAGAGAGAATGTACTGGAGTGAAATATGAAAAGAGAATAAATGAGGTTAAAATATTGTATCCAAAAATACAGGAGCTCTTGTTCTTGATTAGAGTAAAGATAGAAGTTAAGAAAAGAACCAATCATATAAATAAGCAAGAAACCAAACACAACAAAACACAACAAAACAAAATATTGAAAAGCCCTAAATAACCAAAAAGCAACCCCAGTAACAAATAAATGAAAGAACAAAAAAAAACCCCAAAAATCAAAAGAAAAATAAAATACCAACAAGAAGTATATATATATATGTGTGTGTGTGTACATATATATATTTATGTTTACATATTATATGTGAATATATATTTTTTGTTTGTTTTGTTTTGTTTATTTTATATATAATGTACATATATATATGCTTTTATGTTTTATGGGACAGACCACACTGCAAATAAACTCTCTCTAGATCCCAGGCATAGACTAGATCCCCAACTTAATTATCCACTGTGATAACATGATTATTGACTCAGCATTCAGGTTCTGCTGGGTTTGGGACTCAGATATCTCCAGAAATCTTCAGAAGCAGGTCTCACCATGTCACCCAAAAACAGTTCTCATGAGGTGCTGGAGTCACTGAGCCTGTCGCAACTGGAGGAACGATCCTAGCAGGCAGAACTAAAATGGCTAAGTTCCTATAGTGGGCCACCCTCTTGACCTTCTCATGACTTTGCCATAAAGGCCAACCCTTTGCTGCCTGGACCTTCCCAAATTGGCTGTTGCTACCACTGCCAAACTGGTGACAACTCTGCTCCAACCAGCCCTCAAATCTGGCTTCTATATTCCATTAGGGTTTGCACTCTCTTCTATGCAATCCACTCAATACACTTCCCCTGAGAATCAAAAACTGCAAAAATACTTCCTTGCTTCCTGGACCTCTGTGGCTCCTGCTGGTGGTGGTGGCTTATGCAATCTACAGATTTAATGCAATCCCTATTAAACCACCAATATCATATTTAAGGAACTTGAAAATATAATACTTCTTTTTATATGGAATCAGAAGAAAAATAGCCAATCAAATTCTTATAAATAAAAACAAATGTGGAGGCATCTTGTTACCAGACTTGAGGTTATACTACAAATCTGTAGTGATCAAAACAGTATGGTATGAGCACAGAAATGGAGACGTAGAACTATGGAACAGAACAGAGAATCTAGAGATGAACCAAGCCACATATAATTTGATGTTTGATAAGCCTAGCAAAAACATGCATTGGGGGAAAGAATCCCTATTTAAAAAATAGTTCTGGGAGAACTGGTTAGCCACCTACAGAAGACTCAAACTGGACCTACACCTCTTGCCACTAACAAAAATCGATTCTCACTGGATAAAAGATTTAAATTTTAGACATGAAACTATAAAAATGCTAGAAGAAAGTGCAGGTAAAACACTTGAAGATATTGACCTGAGAAAATATTTTATGGAAATGTCTCCCCCTGGCAATTTCAGCAACGAACACACACACACACACAAAATAAGTAACTGTTTTTTGATGAAGTTAAAAAGCTTCTGCACAGCTAAGGGAACTAGAAATAAAACAAGCAGTCTTCAGATTGGGAGAATATTTTTGCATATTATGGTTCCAACAAAGGTATGATAACCACAATCTACGGAGAACTCAAATCAATCAATAAAAAAAGAACAAAGAACCCCATTTCTCTGTGGGTAGGAGACTTACAGAGAAATTTCTCTGAAAATGACAGATGAATGGCCAACAAACACATAAAAAATGCCAATCATCATTAATCATCAGAGAAATGCAAATCAAAACTACTTTGAGATATCACCTAACTTCGGTAAGATTAAGCCACATCTCCAAATTCTCAAACTGTGAAAGATGGCATGGATTTGGAGAGAAGGGTATACTTCTACACTGCTAGTGGATTTGTAAAGTAATACAACTTTTATGGAAAGAAGTATGGAGAATCCTCAAGTAACTAAAAGAATCCTCAAAGAACATTCCATTTGATCTTGTAATTCCATTACTAGGTATCTACCCAGAGGAACAACTCATTTTAGCACAAAGACATTTGCACTAGAATGTTTATTGCAGTCCTTAGTAGCTGGGACTACAGGAACCCACCACAATGCCTGCTAGTTTTAGAGAGAGAGTCTCATTCTAACTCAGGCTCATCTCCAACTGGTGAGGTGAGACAAGCCACCCACCTCAGGCTCCCAAGTGCTGGGATTACAGGTGTGAGCCACTGTGCCCGGCTTCTGTATCATTTCTATCAACATATAAATAATAAGTTATTTCTCCTGTCTTAGAAAATATTCTTTCTTATACCTATCATACCTCTAGATACTTTTCGATTTCTCTGCTCCCACTTTCAATAAGATTTCTTAAGAAAGATGAATATAATTAGTAAGTACAGAAGTCTCATTTCTGCTGCAAAGGAGAACCAGAAGGAGGAAAAATGGAATCATTTTTCAACATGATGAGATGTTTACTACATACAAATGGATACGTCTACTAAATTGAGATGCCATGCAGATAATAGGGATAATTAAGGATAAGAATATTAGATAGTTTTCCTTGGGTCCTAGAAGCTCATAAATAGCCAATATGAGATTCCAACTTAGCCTGTCTGACTTCCAAGAGTATATTCTCAAACATTGTGACTTCCTGCTTATCAATTCAACTGTTGAGATTTAATTCATTTGCTTGAAAAATGTTTATTAAGCACATATGTACTCAGTCTTCTGCCTGCATTTGGTCATTATAAATGTATAAGATGTGAATTTGTTTCAATAAGTTATAATTTAGTTTTTCCTACAGTGTATTTTCACTTAGAATATTTAAAACCATTCAAAATATGATTTAAGGAATATATTCCAATATTAGCCAAAAATTTAATAACTTGAATATTTTTATTCTATTAATAGACTTTTTAAAGCTTTAATTTCCAACCGATCTACTAACATCTAATTTAGTTTACAGTGATGATTAATATTCAAAATACATTTTTAATTTTCTTTTCTTTCCTTCTTTCTTTTCTTTCTTTCCTTTCCTTTTCTTTTCTTTTTTTCTTTTTTTTTTTTTTTGAGGAAAAGTCTCACTATGTTGCCCTCATTAGAGTGTCATGGCATCACAGCTCATAACAACCTCAAACCCTTGGGCTTAAGCTATTCTCTTGCCTCAGCCTCCCAAGCAGCTCAGACTACAGGCATCCACTACAACGCCCAGCTATTTTCTTGTTGCAGTTGTTTTAGCTGGCCCAGGCCAGGTTCCAACACTCCACCCTCCATGTATGTGGCTTGAGCCGTAACCAATGTGCTACAGGCACCAAGCCTGCTTTTATTTTTAACTCTACAAAGAACTATTATTCAAGTTTTACTATGTACGAAATATAACTACTATGTTTACTTTTCCTCTCAAGTTATAAGGGACAGTGTAAATTTTCTTTGGTTCAAAAGGTCTAAACTTGAACATTTTTAAGAATGTGGACTATCTGGACACATTTTGTGAGGTAATGTTTGAAGTCAAGTGGAATAAACTTAACCATGGTATATAATTACCAGTGAGACTCAACTCAAACATAGTGGCAGATTGCAATCTCTATCAGGTGGGAAAAGCTTAGGAAAAATTAATTAAACTAAATCATATTCTCAGGGTTGGGGAAGGGTATTTACCAGTTCCAGCTAACCCAGCAATATTTTGCCACATGATGAATCACTCTTTTCTGCTTCTGATTATGGAAAAAAAATGATAGAAACTAGAAAAATAGACACAAAGAATAATAAAATTGTGTCTTAATTTTCTTTTATTTGTATGTGAAGGGAATGGTTTGCTAATAAAGAAAGCCATAACAGCTAGAAATGTAGAGTAAATGAAACAATTCTTGATGTAATAAAACTTAAATCAGAAGAGCTGCTTTGGATTGGGCAATCTTGTTCTCCAATAGATTCAGCTGGAATCAGTTAAACCATTTAAAACTATAGTAGAGACCAAGTAGGAATTAGTAATAGTTTACTCAGTAGAGGATAAAATCTCAAATGTTACCTCCAAATGTACAGTATTTTATTTTATTTTTTTAATATTTATTTAGTTTTATTAAACGATAGCTGTGTGAATTAGTATGATCGTGGGGCACCATACACTTGGTTCATAGATCGTTTGACACATTTTCATCACATTAGTTAACATAGCTTTTGTAGCATTTTCTTAGTTATTTTTCTAAGACCTTTACATTCCACATTTACTAGGATTCACATATACCCTTGTAAGATGCACCGCAGGTGTAATCCCATTAATGCCCCTCCTTCCCCCTCCCTCCACCCTCCCTCCCCTCCCTTTCCCCTTTCTCCCTATTCTTAGGTTGTAACTGGGTTATAGCTTTCATGTGAAGGTCCTACATTAGTTTCATAATAAGGGTGAGTACATTCGGTACTTTTTCTTCCATTCTTGAGACACTTTACTAAGAAGAATATGTTCCAGCTCCATCCATGTAAACATGAAAGAGGTAAAGTCTCCATCTTTCTTTAAGGCTGCATAATATTCCATGGTGTACATATACCACAATTTATTAATCCATTCATGGATCGATGGGCACTTGGGCTTTTTCCAGGACTTAGCAATTATGAATAGGGCTGCAATAAATATTCTGATACAAATATCTTTGTTATGGTGTGATTTTTGGTCTTCTGGGTATATGCCCAGTATGGGGATTACAGGATTGAATGGCAGATCTATTTTTAGATCTCTAAGTGTTCTCCATATCTCTTTCCAAAAGGAATGTATTGATTTGCATTCCCACCAGCAGTGCAAAAGTGTTCCCTTTTCTCCACATCCACGCCAACATCTGTGGTCTTGGGATTTTGTGATAAAGGCTAGTCTCACTGGAGTTAGATGATATCTCAAACTGGTTATGATTTGAATTTCTCTGATGATTAAAGATGATGAGCAATTTTTCATATGTCTGAAGGCCGTGCGCCTGTCTTCTTAAGAGAAGTTTCTCTTCAAGTCCCTTGCCCAGCCTGTGATGGGATCCCTTGTTCTTTTCTTGCTAATGCGTTTGAGTTCTCTGTGGATTCTGGTTATTAAACCTTTGTTGGAGACATAACCTGCAAATATCTTCTCCCATTCTGAGGGCTGTTTGCTTGCTTTACTTACTGTGTTCTTGGTTGTGCAGAAGCTTTTTAGTTTGATCAAGTCCCAATAGTGTATTTTTGAAGCAGCTTCAATTGCTCGGGGAGTCCTTCTCATAAAACTCGCCTAACCTAATTTCTTCAAGGGTTTTCCCTACACTCTCATCTAGCATTTTTATAGTTTCATGTCTTATGTTTAAATCTTTGATCCAGTGAGAGTCTATCTTGGTTAATGGTGAGAGGTGTGGGTCCAGTTTCAGTCTTCTACAGGTTGCCAGCCAGTTCACCCAGCACCATTTGTTAAATAGGGAATCTTTTCCCCACTGAATGTTTTTAATTGGCTTGTCAAAGATTAGATAATGGCAAGTAGCTGGATTCACGTCACCTTCCAAGACTTAATCAAAAACAAATGGAAATGTTGAACAGGCCCATATCAAGTTCAGATATATCATTAACCATACAAAATCTCCCCGAAAAGAAAAGCCCTGGACCAGATGGTTTCACGTCAGAATTCTACCAAACCTTTAAAGAGGAATTAGTACCTATACTACTCAACCTGTTCCAAAAGGTAGAAAAAGAAGGAAGACTACCCAACACATTCTATGAAGCAAACATCACCCTGATCCCCAAACCAGGAAAAGACCCAAAAAGAAAAGAAAATTATAGACCAATGTCACTAATGAATATAGATGTAAAAATATTCAACAAGATTCTAACAAACAGAATCCAGCAACCTATCAAACAAATCAAACATCATGACCAAGTCGGTTTTATCCCAGGGTCTCAAGTCTGTTTCAATATATGTAATGCTATAAATGTAATACAGCACATAAACAAATTAAAAAACAAAGACAATATGATTCTCTCAATCAATGCAGAAAAACATTTTGATAACATCCAACATCCATTCATGATGAGAACACTTAAGAAAATTGGTATAGAAGGGACATTTCTTAAACTGATAGAAGCCATCTACAGCAAACCCACAGCCAATATCATATTGAATGGAGTTAAATTGGAATCATTTCCACTCATATCAGGAACCAGACAAGGCTGCCCATTGTCTCCATTGCTCTTTAACATTGTAATGGAAGTTTTAGCCACCGCAATTAGGGAAGAAAAGGCGATCAAGGGTATCCACATGGGGTCAGAAGAGATCAAACTTTCGCTCTTCGCAGATGATATGATTGTATGTCTGGAAAATACTAGGGACTCTACTACAAAACTCTTAGAAGTGATTAAGGAATACAGCAGCGTCTCAGGTTACAAAATCAACATTCATAAATCGGTAGCCTTTATATATACCAACAATAGTCAAGTTGAAAAAACAATTAAGGACTCTATCCCATTCACAGTAGTGCCAAAGAAGATGAAATACTTGGGAGTTTATCTAACAAAGGACGTGAAAGGTCTATATAAAGAGAACTATGAAACTCTAAGAAAAGAGATAGCTGAGAATGTTAACAAATGGAAAAATATACCATGCTCATGGTTGGGAAGAATCAACATTGTTAAAATATCCATACTACCCAAAGCAATATATAATTTCAACGCAATCCCCATTAAAGCTCCACTGTCATATTTTAAAGATCTTGAAAAAATAATACTTCGTTTTATATGGAATCAGAAAAAACCTCGAATAGCCAAGACATTACTCAAAAATAAAAACAAAACATGAGGAATCACGCTACCAGACCTCAGACTATACTACAAATCGATAGTGATCAAAACAGCATGGTACTGGCACAAAAACAGAGAAGTAGATGTCTGGAACAGAATAGAGAACCAAGAGATGTACAGTATTTTAAAACTTCCTCTTTCAGACTACAGAATATTGTTTATCTATTGCAATAATGTCTTTTAATTGATAAAAAATAAACTAGGAAAGCAAGCTTATTTTTCTATTAAATGCTACTACAGAAACAATTGATTAGGCTAGCTGGCCAAAATTAAAAAAAACTGTTACTCATTGGTCACAGCATGTTGTAATAGTAGCAAGGGACCTGAAAATAAATAAAATGTGTGATTTGCATTTGCAATCATTTCTTGAAAGGAATAAATTTCGTTGTCCTGATATTACAAAAGAGAAGCCCCATTATTGTACTAATGAAGGAAATAAATGATTTTAGTTCTATTTTCCAACTCATCAGGAAGAAGAAAATGTTTTCCAGAGACTTCACGACAAATTTTTCTTTCTAAATTGGTAATTCTCCTCTCTAGTATAAGAGTCTTAAAAGTGCCAGTACTCAAAGAGCCTGAGAACAGATAATGTTTCTAACAAAGTTATTAAGGTTGGAGTATTTTTTAGAAACCTGCCTGGGCATGTGCTAAATAAGCAATGATATGTTACCTTGGTACTTGATATAAAGCACTTTATTTTTGTTATAATAAAAATATGAATAAAACATTAATTCAAAAGTAATAAAGCAAACAGTATTTTATGATGTATGACTTAATAAAATGTTATATATGGTATATCTTTATATGGAGGAAAACAAAAACTTTAAAGATACATGATCATTTTGGTGAATTCTTAAACTTTATTACATTGCATAAGTGGGAAATAGCCTAGAGGATAACACAATATTGTTGCTTAGATAATCCTTACGGTCTCTTTGTCTTATACTATTATTTTATCTATGGATCTTGTTGTCTATTGAATATTAAATGATGATAAAAATGTTTTCCATACTTAGTGCTTGGGGGTGAACATATTGAAAGGAAGGCCATATTTCTGGAATATAACTTTGTCATTTTTCAAATGTTTGTCTATTTATAGAAATTCCTAATATAGTGTTTTCTCCTTTCCATATCCCCTCCCTGAAAATTGAGCAAATATGGGGCTAAATGCAAAGCATTTTTAAAACTGTCATTTTTTTATTAAGCAGATATTCTCTAAAAACACAAGATATAAGATATTTTATTCAAATTTTTACATATAATGCCTGAATAATGCCTTCAGATTCATGCTTGATGACAAGTATGCACATGTGAAACATGCAACCTTATTTTAAAGGTATACACACTGTACCCGTTAAATGAAAAGGTACAGAAAAAAACCTTACCATGAAGATTTTTTTTGCAGATCTAGAATTTTTCTTATCAAATACTTCTGCTGGTTTTATAGTAAGTCCTCCTTCAGCTCCTAGAATAAATTCTCCTTCAGGTCTCATAAGATGACTCCCCTTATGGGAATCACAATAGGTCTTCTTGCTGGTGTAAGAACAAGTCCCTGTGCAGGACACACAGCATATCTCTTCAAAGAACTCATAATACATTGCCTTATTTGTCTCTCATCATATCTTCTTACAGGACTCATAGCACGTCTCCCTGTAGGACTGACAGCATGTTCCCTAGAATATCTTTCAGCATGTGCTCTTGCAGCAAGTACCCATATAGGTCTCACATAAGGACCTTTTTGAGGACTCACAACACATACCCTTGTAGGACTCATGGAATGTCTTCCTGGATGTCTCTCAGAATGTCCTCTTGCAGCACTCACAGTATGCCTTCCTGAAGGATTCAGGGCACATTCTCATTTGGGTCTCATGGTAAATCCCTTTGAAGGACTCACACCATGGTATCTTGTGGGACTCACAGAAAGACTCCTTGGAGAACTCAGCAAATTCTCCTGTAGGTTTTATAGAAAGACTCCTTGTAGAATTAACAGCATATACCCTTGCGAGACTTAATGCATGATCTTTTGTATTTCTATCATCATGTCCTCTTTTAGGATTCACAGCATGGTCTCTTGCAGGACTCATAGAAAGTGCCTTTTAGGACTCATATGTTCCCTTTCATGTCTCTCAGCATGTGCTCTTATAGACATGAACCAGTTGTAGGACTCACAGAATGGCCTCTCATAGGATTCCAGCAAGTTTCCCTATAGTTCTGACAGGAGGGCCCTTTCAGGATTTGTAGCAAGTCCCCTTGTAGGACTCAGGGTATGTCCCTTAGTATGCTTTTAAGCATGTTCTTTTGCAAGACTCGTAGGAAGTCTTCCTTTAGGTCCCCTTTGTTGATCCTGATACAGGCCCCTCAGATTGTTTTCTAGTTGATTCTCCCATAGGACCTCCAAAATATCCCCCTTCAGCTATCAAATAACCATTGTAGTTGTCAAGCCACTGTGGGAAACAAAAAGAAAATAGCAAAGGATAAGTTTTTAGGATATTAAAATTCTGAAAGGTAGTAAACATATGTTCAGATTAATAAGGTAGTCTCTTTCTTTAAGGCTGCATAACATTCCATGGTGTACATATACCACAATTTATTAATCCATTCATGGATCAATGGGCACTTAATGGAGACTTTACCTCTTTCATGTTTACATGGATGGAGCTGGAACATATTCTTCTTAGTAAAGTATCTCAAGAATGGAAGAAAAAGTATCCAATGTACTCAGCCCTACTATGAAACTAATGTATGGCTTTCATATGAAAGCTATACCCAATTATAACCTAAGAATAAGGAGAATGGGGAAAGGGAGGGGAGGGAGGGGGAGGTGGGTGGAGGGAGGGTTATTGGTGGAATTATACTTGTGGTACATCTTACAAGGGTATATGTGAAACTTAGTAAATGTAGAATGTAAATGTCTTAACACAATAACTAAGAAAATGCCAGGAAGGCTATGTTAACCAGTGTGATGACAATGTGTCAAACTGTTTATAAAACCAGCATATGGTGCTCCATGATCACATTAATGTACACAGCTATAATTTAATATTAATAAAAATAAGGTAGTCTCTAAGTATAGACAAAGGTAATATTCTACATTTTAAAAATTATTTTAGATACTCTTTTTATAAGTTGTTTACATTTCAACTAATTTGGTGAACAAAGAAAAATATGTTCATGCATATTTTGTTTTTTCCTGTGAAGAAGTAATACATACAATCTTAACAAAAACTGAAAAGAGATGTTTGACATTTGGGAACTGTTCTGGCGCAAGTTTAAAAGTTTGTAATCTGAAATCTGTTATGTTCCCAATCTACTTTTCAAGCATTTGAAAGAATTCTTTCAGGAAATAACAATAACAAATATATATGCACCAACATGGGAACACTCACATATATAAAGCAGATATTAATAGATCTAAAGGAAGAGATAGACTGCAATTCAATAATAGTAAGGAATTTCAACATCTCCACTTTTAGCAATGGAAGGGTAATTCAGGCAGAACATCAACAAGAAATATCAACGCCAGACCAAATGGACCCAACAGAGATGTGTAGAACATTTCATCCAACTACTGAAGACTACATATTCTTCTCATCAGAACATGGAACATTATCTGAAATAGACCATCTGTTAAGCCACAAATTGAGTCTCAAAAAATTCAAAAAAAAATAAAACTTATCAAGTATTTTATCTGAACACAATGGAATAAAACTAGAAATCAATAATAAGAAACATTTTTGAAACTGTACTCAAAGAAAGAAGGATATTTTAAAAATCATTTTATTTTTATTTTTATTGTTGGGGATTCTTTGAGGGTACAAAGAACCACCTTACATTGATTCCTTGTGTTAGATAAAGACCTTCTTATAATAGTGTCCTGCCACCAAAAGGTGAATCACCCCCCATGACCCCCACCCCCTCCCTTCTTCCCTCTCTTTGCTGTCCCCATCTCCAACCCCTCACCACGTACTAGGTCATTAATTGTCCTCATATCAGAATTGAGTATATAGGATTCTTGATTCTCCATTCTTGTGATGCTTTGCTAAGAATAATGTGTTCCATTTCCATCCAGGTTAATACAAAAGATAAAAAGTTGCCATCTTTTTTAGTGACTGAATAGTACTCTATGATTATACAAATACCACTGTTTCTTTATCCATTGCTGGGTTGGTGGGCATTTAGACTGTTTCCACATTTTGGCAATTGTAAATTGAGCAGTGATAAATAGTCCAGCGCAAGTGTCCTTATGGTGAAAGGATATCTTTTTTTTTTTTTTCTTCTGAGTAAATACCCAGTAATGGTATTGCAGGATCAAATGGGAGGTCTAGTTTAAATTATTTGAGGGTTCTCCATACTTCCTTCCAAAAAGGTTGTATTAGTTTGCAGTCCCACCAGTAATGTAAAAGTGTTTTTTCTCTCTACATCCATGCCAACATCTGCTCTTTTGAGACTTTGTGTTGTGAGCCATTCTCACTGGGATTAAATGATATTTCAGGGTGGTTTTGATTTCCATTTCTCTAATAATTAGGAACAAGGAGTATTTTTTCATATGTTTTTTAGCCATTCATCTGTCTTCTTTAGAGCAAGTTCTATTCATCCCTCTTGCCCAGTGATATAAGGGATTGTTTGCTTTTTTTCCCTTTTATTAAGTCATATACACATACATCATGAATACATTTATGCTTTTGTGGGGTAAAATATGTTGATATATTTTAAACAATTTGGAATGGTTACGTGAAATGAATTAATATAGCTTTCATCTCATTTATTTAATTATTGTGTTAAGACATTTATGTTCTCTACTTGGTAGTGTTGGCTTATTCATGTTGCTCAATTTGAGTTATCTGTAGATCCTACTTATTAAGCTTTTGTCTGATTCAAAATATGCAAATATACTTTCCCATTGGGTAGGTTGTCTATTTGCTTTGGCTGTTGTCTCCTTAGCTGTACAGAAGCTTTTCAGTTTCATTAAGTCCCATTTGTTTATTTTTGTTGTTGTTGCAATTGTCATGGGAGTCTTCCTCATAAAGTCTTTCCCGAGGCTGACAGCTTCAAGTGTTTTCCCCATACTTTCTTTGAGGATTTTTATTGTTTCTTGCCTTAGTTCTAGGTCTTTTATCCATCTTGAATCAATTTCTGTAAGTGGAGAAAGGTGTGGGCTCAGTTTCAGTCTTTTACATGTGGATATCCAGTTCTCCCAGCACCATTTATTGAATATGGATTCTTTCCCCCAGTGAACGTCCTTGATTGGTTTATCAAAGAATAGATGGCTGTACGATATTAGTTTCATTTCCTAGTTTTCTATTCAATTACAAACGTCTATGTCTCTATGTCTCTATTTTTGTGTCAATATCACACTGTATTAATCACTATGGCCTTGTAGTACAGCCTAAAGTCTGGTAGGCTGATGCCCCTAGCTCTGTTTTTATTACTAATAATTGCCTTGGATATACATTTTTTTTTCTGATTCCATAGAAAACAAAGACGTATTTTTTCCAAGTTTTCAAAGTACGATGTTGGTATTTATTAGGTATGGCACTGAATCTGTAGATTATTTTTGAGAAGTATAGACATTTTAACAATGTTTATTATTCTCAAACATGAGCATGGTATGTTCTTCCATTTGTTAACATCTGCTAATATTTCTTTTTTTAGGGGGTTGTAGTTTTCTTTATAGAGTTTCTTCACATTTTTTGTGAGATATATTCCTAGGTATTTCATTTTCTTTTTAGCTACTGAGAAGGGAACTGTGCCCTTGATTACCTTCTCATCTTGGTTTTTATTGACATATACAAAGGCTACTGATTTGTGGACATTGATTTTATATTCTGAGACATTACTGTATTTATTGATCACTTCCAAGGGTCTTTTGGTTGAGTCTTTTGGGTTCTCTAAATACAAGATCTTATTAGAAAAGAGGGAGAGTTTCACTTCCTGGGCCCCCATTTGGATGCCCTTTATTTCCTTCTATTACCTGACTTCATTGGGTAGAACTCCCAGCACTATGTTGAATAGTATTGATGATAGATGACAATCTACTCTTGTTCCAGATCTGAAAGGAAAAGCTTTCAATTTTACTCCAATCAGGATAATATTAGCTGTGGGTTTGTCATAGAGGGCTTCAATCAGTTAAAAATGTGCCACTAATATCTACACTCTTCAGAGTTCTAATTAGAAAAGAATGTTGAATTGTATTGAATGCTTTTTCTGCATAAATTGAGAGGATCTATGGTCTTTGTTTTTGCTTCTGTTGATAAGGTGAATTATGTTTATGGATTTGTATAGGTTAATCCAGCCTTACATCCTTGGGATGAAACCTACTTGATCATGGTGGGTGAATTTTTAATGATAAGCTATAATCTTTTAGCTAGAGTTTTGTTGAGAATTTTTGCATCTATATTCATTAGTGAAATTGGTCTGAAGTTCTCCTTTTTAGTTGGGTCTTTCCCTGGTTTGGTATCAGGGTGATCTTTACTTCATGGAATGTGCTGCAGAAGATTCCCTCCTCCTCAATTTTTTGGAATAATTTCTGCACCTTGGGAATAAGCTCTTCTTGGAAGGTTTGATAGAATTCTGGTGTGAAGCCAATAAGACAAGGGCATTTTTTTGTTGTTGATTTTGGGAAGTGTTTTATTGTTTCTTTGATCTCAGTGCTTAAAATTGTCTGTTCAGATGATCTATTTCTTCCTGGCTAAGTCTAGGGAGAGGGTGTGATTTCAAACATTGATCCATTTCCTCTACATTGTCAAATTTCTGGGCATAGTGTTTATTTTAGTATTCAGAAATAATCCTGTGTATCCCTGTAGCATTTGTTATTTCCCTTTTAACATTTCTGACTGAGATTACTAGAGATTTTACTTTTGTATTTCTAGTTATTATGGATAAAGTGTTATCCATTTTATTTAAATTAAATAAACCCAACTTTTTGTTTCATTAATTTTTTGAATAATGTTTTTGTTTTCAATTTAATTAAACTCTGATTTAATTTTGGCTATTTCTTTTCTTCTGCTGAGTTTTGGGTTAGATTGATCTTTTTGTTCCAATTTCCTGAGATGGTTTGTGAGTGTGCTGATGCACTGATTCTCTGTTTTTCAAAGGTAGGCGTCTAGTGAAATAAATTTTTCTCTCAGGACTGCTTTCGCTGTATCTCACAGGTTTCGGTAGCTTGTGTCTTCATTTTTGTTATGCTCAAAAAACTTAATAATTTCCCCTTTTATATCTTCCTGCACTTACCTGTTACTCAGCATTTGGTTGTTTAATTTCCATGCCTTCCTGTGAGGTTGAAGATTTTTGTTGGAATTGAGTTCCATCTTTAATGCCTTGTGGTCTAAGAAGATACAAGGTAAAATTTCAATTCTTTTGATTCTGCTGAGATTTCTTTTTTTTGTTCTAGGATGTGATCTATTTTGGAGAATGTTCCATGGGCCTATGAGAATAGTATATATTCTTCGGCTTTGGGATGGAGTGTTCTACATATGTCTATCAAGCACAATTGTTCTAAGAGCACATTTAAGTCCCTTGGATCTATGTTTAGTTACTGTTTAGAGGATCTGTCCATCTCTGTAAGAGAAGTGGTAAAGTCCCCTGCTATTATGGTGTTATGGGATATCATATTGCTCAGACTAATTAAGGTCTGTTTGAGGTATCTGGGAGCACTTAAGTTGGGTGTATAAATATTTACAATTGAAATGTGTTCTTGTTGTATTTTTCCTTTGACCAATATGAAGTGACCATCTTTGTCTGTTTTGACTTTAGTTGCTTTAAATCCACTTGTATCTAAAAATAAGATTTCATTCCCTCTTTTCTTCTGAATTCCACTTGCCTGAAAAATTGTCTTCCATCCCTTAACCCTGAATTTTAATTTGACCTTCGAGGCTTTGTGTGTTTTCTACAAACCGCAAATGGATGGTTTGTGTTTTTTTATTCAATCAGCGAGTCTATGCCTCTTCTGTGGGAAATTCAAGACATTAATATTTATTGAGATAATTGGTAAGTGTGGTGGTGTTCTATTCATATTATTTTGTGAAAGTCTATTGCTTAGTTTTAGCTTTTGAATCATTGTGGAAGCTGTTATATTTTCCTTTAGTTTCTGGGTGGTTAGTTTGATGGTCGTCCATTGTAATGGTCAGTGCATAGAATAGGTCTATGTTTTTCCTGTAGAACTGGTCTTATTATGGCAAACTTCCTCAGTGTTTTGATATCAATAAAAGACTTGATTTCTTCATTGGTTTTAAATCTTAGTTTAGCAGCATATAGAATTCTGGGTTGGAAATTATTTTAAGTAGATTAAAGGTAGACGGCCATTGACTTCTGGGTTGAAAAGTTTCATTTGAGAAGTATGAAGTCACTCTGATGGATTTACTCAGTTATGTCAATTGGTGCTTACTCCTTGTGGCTTGCACAATCTTTCGTTTTGTCTTGACTTTGGATAGGTTCATCCCAGTGTGTCTTGGAGAAGCTCTATTTGAGTTGCAATGACCTGGGGTTCAATATCCTTCTGAATGAAATGTGTCAGAATCTTTGGTAATATTTGGGAAATTTTCATTTATAATATTCTGTAGTATGATTTCTATTCCTATGGACATTCTTATTCCTCTTCTGGGATACCTATAACTCATGTTTAAACACTTTATGAAGTCCCATAATTCTGTCAGTGAATGTTCTGTTTTCTCTCTCTATTTTTCTGACTCTTTACCTGTCTGAGTTACCTCACAAGCTCTGTCCTCTACCTCTGAGATTCTTTCTTCTGCATAGTCTAATCTGTTATTGATATTTTCTACTGAATTTTTAAGTTCTCTAATTAATGGCTTCAATTCCTTAAGCTCTTCTATATCCTTTCTATATTCTTCATATTGTTCATGCCTTATTTTTTATTATGTCATATATCCATAAATTATGAATACATTTATGCATATGTGGGGCACAATGTGTTGATATTTTAATACAATTTTATGTGCTTACATCAAACTAATTAATATAGCTTTTGCCTCATTTACTTGATTATTGTGTTAAGACATTTATGTTCTACACTTGATAGATTTGATTTGTACCCTTACAATATGCTCCATAGGTGTGTTCCTGCTTTTACCCTCCCTGTATCAAACATCCCCTCTCCCCTCCCTTCCCATTCCATTTCTAAAGTGTTTCTGATAATAAAAGATTCTGGATACTATCAAAACCTTTTTCTGCATCAGTTGAGAGAATCATATGGTTTTAGCTTTTTATTTTGTTTATGTGATGAATTATATTTATAAATTTACATATGATGAACCAACCTTGAGACCCTGGGATAAAACCAACTTGGTCATGGTATATAATTTGTTTGATATGTTGCTGGATTCTTTTTGCTAGGATCTTATGGAGTATTTTTGCATGTATATTCACTAAATATTTTTGTTTATAATTTTCTTTACTTGTTGGGTATTTTCCTGATTTGGGGATCAGTGTGATATTTGCTTAATAGAATGTGTTGGGAAGTATTTCTTCTTTTTCCCATGCTTTGGAAGAGTGTATGTAATATAGGTACTAATTACTCTTTAAAGGTTTGGTAGAATTCTGATGTGAAGCCATGTGGTCCTGGACATTTTTTTTGGGGGGGGATTAGATTTTGTATAATTGATGCTATTTCAGTAGTTGATATATGTCTATTCAATATTTCCAATTCTTTCTGGCTGTGTTTAGGAAGGTGGCATGCTTCCAGGTATTGGTCTATTTCCTTCAGATTTTCACGTTTCTGAGAATAGAGTTTTTCATAGTATTTATTAAGGTTTTTTTAATTTCTGAGGTGTGTGTTGTTATTTTGCCTTTATCATTTCTGATTGATGATATTAGGGATTTTATTTTTTTCTCTCTTGTTAGGTTAGTCAAAGGTTTATCCATTTTGTTAATCTTTTCAAAAAACTAAATTTTTGATTCATTGATGTTTTGAATGATTCTTTTGTTTTCCATTTCATTTAATTCTGCTCTAATTTTTGTTATTTCTTTTTTTCTGCTTGGTTTGGCATTGGAATGGTCTTCCTTTTCTAATTGCTGAAGATGGCCCTTTAAGTTGTTGACTTCCTCTCTTTCCATTCTTTTGAGGAAGGTTTGCAACAGTATACATTTGTCTCTTAGGACTGCCTTTCCAGTGTCCCATAGGTTCTGATAATTTATGTCTTCATTGTTGTTTTTTTTCCAAAAATTTGGTAATTTCCTTCTTAATCACATCTATGACTTAGCTATCATACACTATAAGATTATTTAGTTTCCACGTTTTGGGATGAGTATGAAGATACCTGTTGTTGTTGAGTTCAACTTTTATTCCATTATGGTCTGAGAAAATACATGGAATAATTTCTATTCTTTTAAATTTGCTGAGGTTAGCTTTCTGACCTAAGATGTTATTAATTTTGAAGGATGTTCTGTGTGCTGATGAGAAGAATGTGTATTCAGTTTTATGAGGATGAAATGTTCTGCTGATGTCTGTTAAGTCCATTTGTTGTAGGGTCAAGTTTAAGTCCAGAATTCATTTGTTTAGTTTATTATTGGAGGATCTATCCAGCAATGGAAATAGGATGTTAAAATCTTTGACTACTATGGTACTGGAAGATATCAAATTGTTCATGTCTGTTAGGATTTCCTTTATAAACTGAGAAGCATTCTGGTTGGGCACATAAATGTTAATAATTGAAGTCTCTTCATGTTGAGTGTTTCCTTTGATAAATATGAAGTGACATCCTTACCTTTGTTGGGTTAAAGCATATTGTATCTATGGATAATTTTGCATCACCTCCTTTTTTTTTTATTTCCATTTGCTTGAATTATAAATGTCCATCCCTTCATCCTGAGTCAATTTTTATCTTTTAAGGTAAGATGAGATTCTTGTATGCAACAGATTTCTGGTGTGAGTTTATATATCCAGTCAGACAACCTGTACCTCTTTAGTTGACTATTTATTTATTTATGAATTCATTTATTTTATTGTTTAAGCCATTCACATTCATTGAGAGAATTGAAAAGCCTGGTAAAGTTTTGGGTGTCAGGTTTTTCAAATGTCCAGTTGTCATTTTTAATCCTTTCATCACTGTGGAAGTTGGATTTTGTTACTGAGGGATTCTACTGTATTTTCCAGATCTTTGAGGACTGCAAATTCTAGCCTCAGTGGGTCTAAATCTTTGGAGATTTTGTCTTTGGATTCATTGAATTCTTAAGACAATTTTTTGATTACTTCTTGAATTTCTAATTCCAACTTTACTTTCATTTCATTAATCTTTTTGACATACATATTCTGAACTCGATTTCCAACATCTCAGCCATTTGTTTATGAATGGAATCTTCTGTTGGGTCTCCTTAGTCATTCTTTGGGGGAGTTGATCTACTCTGATTATTCATGTTGCCAGAGTTTTTCTGCTGATTTTACCCCATGATTATTTTTCTCAGTTTGGCTAGAGAAGCCGGTAAGGCAAAATTGGATTGAGGGCTCCTGGAGTTTTGATTAACCATCCTTTACCAAAAGCTGGGACTGGTGACTGTGGCTTTTTCCTTACATCTTTACAAAGGTCCCGTTCTTTACTGCAGTCTGATGTTCTGGGGACCTTCTTGGTGTTATGGGGCTAGGTGGCTTTGTCTTGCATTCAGCTAGTCTCTGATCAATCCTAGTGAATCAATGGCTTTGGGCTGAAACCTCAGCTGGGGAGAAATACAAGCAACTCAGATACTACCCCCAACAGGCAACAACTGGAAGAGGAGAATCAGAATCTTCCACTACAACACAACCAGGGCGCAACCTTGGAGGGTCCCTGGTGACCAGCCCAGATAAAGAGTTCCAAACCAATTGTCAGGGTCAGCACAATTTCTGTTCAAGTAGAAGAGTTCAAAAAGTATCCAGCATCCAGACTACAGGTGTGTACTTACAGCTCAAGTGTGACTTTCTATAGTGCTCAATGGATTCAGAAAGGCCTGTCCAGAACAAGAGTTAGTCCAGGAAGGTTTGAACCTCCTTTTCCACCTCGCACCTCAGCCACACCCAGTCACTGGTGATGCTGCAGGGCTGTGACCCAGTTCCCTCCAGTGCACAAGTACACCAAAGATTTGCACCTGTCTGAGGCAAAGTTTCCATGACCAGGCCATTGCACTCTGTGACTTGCAGACAGGAGGAGCTCAAGCCTGATTCCTGTCAGTGTTCATTGGAAATTGTGGAGTGTTCCACCTGCATCTGTTCCAAGCCAGGGGTCACTGTTGCAGTGCGTGATTCTCTACCTCAGAGACTGTGCCACTGCCCTGGCATACTCTTCCTCTGGAAACCCTGCTGGGTGAGGTCTGGCTGCCTCCACTGGTCCACAGAATTGGGGAGGAGTTTCTCTCAAATTTGATCACCATGAGAGTGTGCCACCATGGGTTGGGGGTACTACTGCCAAGGGTTCATGGAGCTGCCATCACAGTCAGGGGTGGTGGCACCACATTTGGGCATGCCACCATGGGTCAGAGTTGCAGCTGCTGCTAGTGGGAGGTGCAGGTGCCAAGAGTTGGTGGTGTGGCTGCTGTGTGGGTCCCCGTGCTATGCTCTTTCACAGCATGGGGTAAGTTCCACTCCCCGTGTAACTTCCTGCTTGTACTAGAGTTACAGTTTCAGCACAGCTGCACCACAGTCCATGAGTTGTCCAGTTCTAGATGAAAGTGCCAGACAGTCATGTTTCTGCCAGGAGGGGGGGAAAGGTGGACTGGGAGTTCAGGAAGGCTGGAAAAATATTTGTTCAACTTCTATTGTGGCCTAGAGACTGTCCTGGTTTTCAGTGGGATTTCCCTGGAGAAGTCCCGGCTTTCAACCATTCTCTTCTGTGTGGTGAAATAAGAGGTCTTCTGTTCACTACTCACTTGTAGGGAGCACACAGCAAGCCACTGTCTTGGGGGGGGCAGGGAAAATCTCTAATCCTCTTTGGGATGGGTTTTGTGCCTGAAATTTGCTTCCTTGGAGTCCCACCTTGCCTCCACAGGGATGATGTGAACTTATCAATCTTCTCTCTCAGCTCATCTCCAACCTTCAGCTTTATTGGGTTGGTTCTGGCCATTGTTTCTCCCTTTGGATGGGAGCTTCTCTTCAAAGCTGGCTCCAGTTGACTATGTTGCCTCTTCTCCCTTTATTAAGTATTTTTGAATCAATATTTATTAGGGAAATTGACTGGTAGTTCTCCTTTATAGTTTGATCTTTTCCTAGTTTTTGGAATGAAGGTGGTGTTTAATTCATAGAATGTGTTGGGCAAGGTTCCTTTCTTCACAATGTTTTGGAATATTTTCTACAATATAGACACAAGCTCATCTTTGAAGATGTGATGGAATTCTAACGTGAAACCATCTGGTCCTGGTTTTTTTCTTGTTGGAAACTTTTTCATAGTTTCTGCAATCTTATTGCTTGATATTGGTCTGTTCAGGTGATCTATTTTTTCCTAGTTAATTCTAGGGAGATTGTGTGACTCCAGGTATTGGTCTATTTCCTCCACACTGTCAAACTTCGTGATATAGGTTTTCTTGTAGTCATCAGAGATAATCTCTTGTATCTCTGTGGTATTTCTTGTCATTTTCCATTTTTTGTTTCTGATTGAGGTTATTAGAGATTTTATTTTTATTTTTCTAGTTAATCTAGCCAAAGGTTTATTGATTTTACTTATCTATTCAAAGAATCGATTTGTTGTCATTTATTTTCTGAATGATTATTTTGTTTTTGAATTCATTTATTTCTGATTTAATTTTGCGTATGTATTTTTTTCTGCTGATTTTCCGAATGGATTTTCATTTCCTTGAGATGACTCATTAGGTTTTTGATAAGTTCTCTTTCTGTTTTTTTGGATGCAGGCATCTATTGTGATAAATTTCCCTCTTAAGACTTTTTTTACAATATTCCATAAGTTTGGTAAGTTGTAGCTTCATTGTTGTTATGTTTGAGGAATTTAACAATTTCCTCCTTTATCTCTTCCTTGACCCATTGGTCATTCAGTATAAGGTTGTTTAGTTTCCATACTTTTGTATGGAGATGACAGTTTTTGTTGGATTTGACTTCCACTTTTATTCCCCTGTGGTCTGAGAAGATGCAACGTATAATTTCAATTATTTTAATTTTCTTGTGGTCTGACTTGTGACCTAGGATGTGATCTATTTTGGAGTATTTTCCACAGGCTGATGAGAAGAAAATATATTCCTTATCTTTGGGTGGTTTGTTCTGTATATGTCCATAAATCCATTTGTTACAGGGTCTCATTTAAGTCCCTTGTTTCTTGTTTTAGTTTTTGTTTACAGGATTTGTACAGTTCTGCCCAGCTATTATGGCTTTATGTAATATCATATTGCTCAAATCAATCAAGGTCTGTTGCATAAATCAAGAAGAATTTACACTAGGTATGTAAATATTTAGAATTAAAATATCCTCTTGTATTGTTCCTTTGACGAGACAAATTGACCATCTTTGTCGTTCTTAATGCTAGTTGCTTTAAATCTTCTTGTTTACGAAAATACTATTGTAACCCCTCCTTACTTCTGATTTCCCTTTGCATGAAATATTAATTTCCATCTTTTTACTCTGAATCTTGTTCTGTCCTTCAAGGTTAGGTGTGTTTCCTGGAGTTATCCATATGGCTAACTTGTGCTTTTTTATTCAATCAGCCAGCCTGTGCCTCTTCAGTGGAGAATTCAAGCCATTAATATTTATTGAGCAAACTCATAAATGTAGTGGAGTTCTATAAATCTTATTTTGTGAAAATCTGTTGTATAGTTTTTTCCTTTGTGCCATTGTGGAAGCAAGGTTTCATCCTTTCATTTCTTGGTGTTTTCCTTGCTGGTGGTCAATTGTGATGGCCATTGAGGAGAATAGGTCTAAATATTTATTGTAGATCTGGTCTTGTTGGGTCATATTTCCTCAATGTTTGCATATAAAAAATATTTTATTTCTCCATTGATCTTAAAGCTTATTTTTATTTTTATTTTATTTTTTTGTTGTTGTTTAAGAAGGTTTAAAACAGATAACCATTCTCTTCTGGCTTGGAAAACTTCCACTAATAAGTCTGCTATCACCCTGATGGATCTGTTCCTGGAGGTTCTTTGGTGCTTACTTCTGTTTGCTTGCCGAATTTTCTCTTTCATCTTGCTTTTGACAGATTCATGACAATGTTTCTTAGAGAAACTCTATATGTGCCGAGATGACCCAAGTTTTGATATCTCCCTAAAATGAGTATTTCAGTGTCTTTAGCAAAACTTGGGAAATTAGGGATGTTATCTGAAAATTTCTCCTTCCCCTTTAGGGATACCTACATTTCATGAAGTCCCATTATTCTCTGAGCCTATGTTCTGCTTTCTCTCTCTTTTTTTATGTCTCTCTTCTTTTATGCCTCTTTAACTGACTGGATCAGCTTTACCCTCTAGCTCTGAGATTATTTTCTAAGTCTCATCTGTAATTGATACTTTCGACTGCATCTTAATTCCCTCATTGACTGCCTCAGTTCCATAAGTTGTGCCATATCTATTGTATTTTCTTTATATCTTTCTTTCATTTTTTTTTGGTTCTGTTTTTGTACTTTCTCATAATTTCCCTTTATTGCCTTTGTCATCCATATTTTAAATCCCTTTCTTCCACTCTCATTAATTCATTTTATGTGGAATCCTCTGCAGTAGTTGCCTTACGGTTCTTGGGGTAGGCTTCTGTTTTGATTTTTCATGTTGTCATATTTTTTTTTTTTGGTTCCTCCTCATGTGTGTTGTCTTCTTGTTCACTTCTTTCTACTACAGTTTTTCTTCTCATTATCTTCTTTGCTGTACATTGTCTTTTCTTGGAGCTTAGATGTTGAAGTGACCTTTATTTATAAGGCCAAAATTCATATAAGGGTAAAGATTAAAAATGGAGAAGAAGAAATAAAAAGAAGAGGAAGTCAAAGAAAATAATTGAGTAAAAGTAGAGAAGAAGGACCACAAGTGCAAAAAAGTACAGGAAGAGAAATGGTGGTATTCATTGGGGTTCCATGGCCAAATCTGCAACTCTAGTACATTGGGATACCGTAAAAAAACAAAACAAACAAACAAAAAAACTGAGGCTTGTGCTTAAAAGCAAAGAGATATTGTCAATTAAAAACTGGCATAAAAACTTGTCATTCTCTTTAGTTTAAGATCCTGACCATGTTATTGAATATAAATGTTGGTAGAAACAGTCCACTTTAAAAACTTATTCAAAACACATCATTTAGGATATGTATTTTATAAATTTGCTTTGCTGGGCGGCGCCTGTGGCTCAAGGAGTAGAGCGCCAGTCCCATATGCCAGAGGTGGTGGGTTCAAACCCAGCCCCAGCCAAAAACCAAAAAAAAAAAAAAAGTTGGGTCAGAGATGAACCCAATTAAAAAAAAATAAATTTGCTTTGCCTATAAAGTAGTAGTTCTCAGCCTTTACTTTCCATCCCAGTTTATCAGAACATGATTCATTCATAACAGTAACATTGGCTCATTAGGGCAATTATTAGAAGGTTAAGAAGGCAGGTAGTGTTATGCATTTCCAAGTGGAGGAATATAACAGAATTTTGGAAAGGTTGTATAGTTGAAGTAAGCCCCCCATCCCACATGCTTCTCCTACTACTATTGGCAATAATTCATATAAAGCAATAGAAATCTGCTTCCACCATTTGATGACACAGATGTTATTGAGCTGTACCTCTGTACCTCTGAGAAGGATACAAGAGATATTTGTGTTTGAGCAGTCCTAATTATTTCATATCTATAGCTTTTACACACTACACTTACATTATCTGTAGACAGGTAGCCACTTGTTATTTCACATTCCCCAAATGATAAGGAGTGTGTTTCAGTACTGTTATATCTGATTATAAATTGATCAACATCTTCCCTTACAATTTTGAGTGTTTTCCATAAAATACTATGACTATGCAACATTCATTTCCTATTATCAGGTTTCAAACTTTTTGACATTACATTCTTCAGAGACTCCATGGGTCTGTGTGTTCATGGCTTAGTGTTCTATGAATTTTTGGTAACCTATACACAGAAATTCTACTTTGTTAATCGGTGAGTATGGTTTGAGGGGTGCCTTCTTCAGCACAGATGTCAGTTACACTAACCAGTTGGAGGGTCATGGCAGGAGTATGTCAATAAATAAAAATTCCAGATGAGGTTATTCAAGAAGACAACAAGATTTAGAGCCATAAGATTTAGAACCAGCATGCATTTTTTCTTGGTAGTGCTAGAATGTTCTTTCTGTGTATTCCTCTTTCTGTGACAACCCCTTGATGGTAATAAAACCCCATGGAACTCTGAAAGCTTTGATGGGGGAGAGGGAAACACATAGTTACTTTATGAATCTTTATTCATAAATTGAGAAAAAAGATTAAATAATAAATTTAACCAATTGCAGAAGATATTTGAGTTTGGTGGTTTCTTGGGTGAACGAAAAAATCTTCAAATTTTTTTAAGCATAGTAATAGAAGGGTGGTAAGCTTTATGCTGCTTCCATATTAGAAATAAACACATTTTTGGCAAACCATCTTAGTCAAGGGCAATGTTTTAAAAATAATACACTTATTTATGCTTTTGTCTTTACTATAACATTTTCAGAAACCTCTCAGGGAACAGAGTGATTCTCATTTAAGTTATTCTAAATCCTGTACAATACAGACTATTCTCTCCCTGTCTCAATGAAAAGCCAATTAAAGGAATAACTTTTTTAAAATGCTATTTTTTGTAATTTCACATTTGCTCATGAAACTGCATACAACAGAAATTTGGGGTACATTTTTAAATATCAAATTTACATCAACTAGCTGCCACCTCCTAGTTAGTTTGCCTATATTTAGGCTCACATTTTCCTTCTGGGCCTATATAAAAACTCAGTGACACTTTATGATCAACTGATCACTAATGTATCATTTTATTGATTGTTTGATATATTCCATATATATTCAACATCTAATACATGACATACTGTTAGGCACTATGGTGCATGTGTATGTATGTGTCTATGTGTATGGTGAAGCTGGTTGAGAAAAAGAAAATGGACAAGAAATGAAACTAGTTTGGTTCCTTATATCCCTTACTCAAGTAAGGGAGATAAACCATATGCACAAATAGCTATGGCACAGTGTATAACTATGCCTCAAGAAAAAAAAAAGATACAATAATTTGAATTCCTTAGACTGGCATTTAAAATTCTCTACAATTTGATCCCACCTTTACTCCTAGCTTTGTTATTGGTAACCTCATCAAGCAAACTTTGTTTTTTAGGCAATTAACCTCTTTAATATAAACTATGTTAATTCCTGCTACCATGCCTTCCATGCTGTTTCCCCACTTAGATCATGCCAATTATTTATTACAGATGTGAACACCAAGAAGGCATCCAAGGCACTCTGTTAAATGCTGTTGAAAGATGCTGAAATCTAAATTATTTAAAGCTTTGCACCAGCAATTCTGTTACTGTTTACTTGTTTACTAGTTTAAAGAGTCATATAAAATATAATAATTTTACCTTTTTCATCTTTGATACACAAAATTTGTCTATGATTCTTTATAGGGAAAAGTATGATTGACCTCTAAGATTGAGTTACTTCCTGACAAAATATTTCAAAATACCGAAAATAAACAAGATATTGAAAGAGATATGGAGGAGAGAAAAGAGAATTTTTGTAGTAGAAGAAGGATTATTTTGAAGATGTTGAAGAAAATTGGCCTCATAAAAGTATAGTAACAAAAAAAAAAGAGCAAGATGTTCTCTGCTAACAGAAAATATTCATTAGGGATATCAATATTTCTTTTGGTGAAGATGTAGAGGGCCTTTGACTTATACATGCACTGCAAGTATCTCCATACAAAGAATTCATTTTATTGTTAATAATAACTAGAATCCATATTTTCAGCTGTGTGCCTTTATTGTGTGCATATGTAGTTTAGAATGACCTATACTGAACTAAGTCTAAATGAAAAGGTGTCACAAGCTTGGTGTGGTTCATAGTTAAATCAAATGTTTTATTAAAACTTTCAGGAGAATTAATGTCTGGCCATCAGGGCTAGTTAATTTTTTTTTTTAATTTTAATGATAGCTACCTTATGCTTTCATTTTATAATTCATAGGAATTCCTCTTTTATGTTAACTTTGGCCAGTGTTATGACTATATCTCATGATGATTTCCTCTTGGCAATGAGTCTTTCAATAGTCTTTTGAGCTTCTAGCACTCAGATGTCTATATTTCCACCAAGACCTGGGGAATTTTCCTCAAGTATTCCCTCAAATAGGTGTTCTAGCCCATGTGTATTTTTTTCTTAATCCTTAGGGAAGCCTATGATTCTTATGTTAGACCTATTTACATAATTATTTATTTATGTTTTTCTCTTGTGTGGTTGTTTATTTTTCATCTACTGGTTTCATATTAGTATTGAGGTCAATGGGTACTTGCTTTTTTATTCTTGTGACACTTTACTAAAAAGAATGTTATCCAACTCCATCCAGGTTAATACAAAAGATGTAAAATCTTTTTTTTATGACTAAATAGAATTTCATGATATACATATATATGTTTATAAATCTTTTCATGAGTTGATGAATACTTGAATTGATTTCACATATTGGCAATTGTAAATTTAGCTGCAATAAACATTTTAGTGCAAATGTCATTATGGTAAAGTGATATTTTTTTCTTTTGGGTAGATGCCTAGTAATGGAATTGTGGGATCAAATGGAAGGTCTACTTTTAGCTCTTTGATGATTCTCCATACTTCTTTCGATATAGGCTACATTAGCTTGCAAGCCCACAGACAGAGTAAAAGTGTTCCCTTCTCACCACATCTGTGCCAGCATCCACAGCATTGGGACTTTTGATGTGGGCTATTCTTACGGTGGTTAGGTGATATCTCAGAGTGGTTTTGATTTGCATTTCTCTGATGAGTAGAGACAAGGAGCATTTTCCATGTGTTTGTTGGCCATCTGTGTCTCTTCCTCAAAGGAGGTTCTGTCCACATTCCTTGCTCAATGATAAATGTGGACATTTGCTCTTTTTTGTTGATTAATTTGAGTTCTCTGTAGATTCTGGTTACCCACCCTTTGTCAGATTCATAACATGCAAATAACTTTTCCCATTCTGAGGGAAGTCTTTTTTGATTGCTGTGCCTTTATATGTGTAGAATCTTTTTATCTTAAAAAGTTCCATTCATGTATTTTTTGTTGTTGCAACTGCCAATGGAGTCTTCTTCACACATCTTTCCCCAGCATGATATCATCAAAAGTTTTTCCCATGCTTTCTTCTAATATTGTTACTGTTTCATATTTTAGATTTAAATCTCTTATCCACTGTGAGTAGTTTTTGTAAGTAGTTAGTGCCGCGGACCGCCCGGTCGGTGGCCTTCAGTCCGAGGGAATGCAGGGAGAAGGAACGAGGAAGATCGAGAGATCGGCGAAGAAATGACAGTCTGACACACCACGGGTGAAGTATGCAGCTGTGAAATTTACTAGGTGCACATGTTGGTATTTATATATTTTTTACACAATTACATAATGCAGTTTTCATTCTGCTGGTTATCTTTATTGCTTACAAATGTAGTTTATTATGCATTGTCAGGTTTCTCCACATTCCGTCCCCCTCGGAGGGTAGCGATTTATCAGTTAACTTTACTTGCTTCCTCTTATCTTTGTGTTGTAACCGCCTGTAATTCTTTTCTTGGTTTCTTATTATCTTTTTTGAACAGCTTGACATTTTTCTCATTTTAATGTTTGACTACTCCTATTTCTACTTTTAGTGATTATAATTTAAGAATTGATTTTTGGCATGAATTAAGTTCTTTCATTGATTTCTATTATATATGAGAGTTGATGAAGCACGGTGTTCTGAATAGAACTTTATTGTATTATGATGAGTGGATGTGTTCTAGTGAATTTGTAACTTATGTATGTAACTTGTTCTTTGTACTCTTGGGTTTGTTGTTTCAGCTCACTGGTATTTGCGATGGAAAAACATCTTTGTGTGCTCATTGTTGGTGCCACTGAGTCTGACAAGCTCACGAGGCTGTGCTCTATCTGAATCAACAGTGCATTGTGCTCATTCTTAAGAAAGTACATATTGACAATTTATTAGAGTGAATGAGTTTCAGGTACAGAATGACAATCACATGAACAGATGCCACAATCTTTAAACTTTGGCAAATACCTAAGACACGTAGTGCAACATTTCTGATGCTTGTACGTGTTGGGGGCGCTGGGGGCTAAGCTCCGCAGAGCACAATCCACCTTCCCGTCGTTCTATAACGCGGACAGCGCCGCCTCACAACGGCTATATGCCGTGGGCACGGCATTTCCCCCTTTTTTGTTTTTAAACCGCAGTTCAAAGATTTCTTGGCGTATAGAATTAATAGAAGAAAATAGACACCGTATAAGACATGGTAACAGTAACACAACACAAAATATTAAACAGTCAATAACGGCTATGAGCACAACATACTGGATCCAGTCAAGAGGATTGAGTGCCTTAAATCCATTTGTTAAAGATTGAGCCAGTGTGTTGAGGGAGGTTACTGGTAAGTGAGCTTGACTTAAGGCTGTAATATCTTGTTGTAAACCGTGTAAATCATGAGTGATGTCATTATCTTTTCACACACCTTGAAGATGAGCTTGTACTTTGTTCCATGAGTCAGAAATGTTATATGGCAAAGGTGTAATGCAAATGGCTTGAAAGGCAGAATGACATTTTGTTTGTAGCTTTTGTTGTATGTATTTAATGTCTTGGCCTAAAGCTAAGACTACTTCTTCTAACACATTTAACTTAGCTTCAAGTTTATTATCGATATTAGCTTGTGTCATTAATGCTAAAGTTATATTACTGCTAAGAGTATTAACATAGTGTGCTGTATGCACTTGCTGTACTAAAGCTGTAGTAGCTACAGCAAAAGTAGTGATAATTGAAATCAAAGCTGCAATACTTAAGATTAAGGCTGCTACAAATCTTTTAGGTCTGATTAATTCATTAAGCGTTTCTAGCACTTGTAATGCTGCATTGTTATACCATGGATCACCTTGTAAATCAACAGGTAACATTACATATGAAGGTCTTTTTACAATTAACATAGAATCAAACAATCTATTATTAACATGAAAGATATCAGTAGATGTAATACAATTAGTTATTTTGCATGTAATACATGTAACTTTATAAGAATTATTATATTCTGTTATATTTAGGAAAGCTGTGGGTGCTAATAATAATGTAAAGGGATATCCTACACATACATGTACTGGTATGGCTGCAGGGTTTGTCATACTTGGTTTCTTTTCTAAAATCATATTAGTTGCAGCTACCAGACGGAAAAGATCATAGTGAATTTCAGTTTTATTTTGTTCTTGTGCAACCCGTATGGGCTCCACTAAACCAGTTGAATATCATCGTCTTATTTTCTGAGAAAAGAATGGTGTCTATTTATAATTATGATATTTTATATTATTATTTTCAAAATATTTTTCATAATTAATTGTTCCAGAGGTGGCAGAATAATCCCAAATAATTAATTTGGAATTAATTGGGACATGTTGACTGGCTGCTTCTGCAAAGCCACATGATAGCCAGACGGGAGTTTTAGTTAAAGATGAATCCCAGAATTGACTTATATCTCTATATTTTTCTTTATAGTTGGGAATAGGTAAAGTAGTTACTTTTTCAAAAGTTTCATTAAAAGTCATATGTCCCAAGGTTTGAAGTTCATATTGCCAAACATAACGTTTAGTTGTGTCAGTGGGGTCTGGAGCGTCTGTTAAGAACACTCTATAGCTAGTTTGTACACAAAACGGCGGAGCTCTCCCTCTTAAAGTAAGGCAGATTGGGAGTGAGTCCGCTCTACCTGTAAAATTGATTAGTGAAGAAGCGTGACTCCGTGATTCTGAATCCTGTAAGCCTCCTAAGCGGAGGGTATCATTAGTTAAGATCTTTACAGGCTCTGAATCCAGCCATCCTACAGGGTGTAATAAAGGTGGATTTGGAATGTATGCCCAGTAGGCTGCACTCTCCACTTTAGGAGCAGAGATGAGGGTTAGAAATGCTACAAAATACATCATAGGAGTTAAAGCTTTGCCTTGAGACAGCAATAAATGTTTTGCCTCTTGAGTAAGAGTTCTAACTTGCATTCAAGTGATTTTGTTCGTTTTTGGCGGGTGCACTTTTACTTTCTCCAGCCGATGCGTGAGAGTCCGAAGAAGCCGCTGGCGTCTTCTTCTGCGTTGTCTTTTCCGGAGGAGCCGGCTTGACCAGTTGGTCTGGGATCCAGATGGGAGATTCTGCATCCTGTGGAAAAACACAAGTATACCCTCGTCCCGAGGTTATAAGGACATCGGGTCCTTTCCATGAACCAGTTAATAAATCTTTCCAAAGAACTTTGGGTAAGACGTTTTTCGTCTCAGGCTGCCAATGTATAAATGCTGGTGTATGATTTTCTGAATTGACATTTAAATGATTTAATATAAATAGAGCATGTGATAGAATATGATGAGGAGAGAAATATGTATGGGCCTTTTGTAGGCGCTCAATTTGTAATTTTAATATTTGATTGGCTCGCTCCACAATGGCCTGCCCTTGTGGATTGTAAGGGATCCCTGTAGAATGAGCTATTTTCCATTGAGCACAAAAATTAATAAATGCTCGAGAAGTATAGGCTGGAGCATTATCTGTTTTTAATTGAAGAGGGACACCTAGCTGTTGAAAACAGTTAAACAAATGTTGAATAACATCCTTGTAAGCCTCGCCAGTTCTTGCAGAGGCACAAATATAATGTGAGAAAGTATCCACAGTAACATGTACATATGCTAATTTTCCAAAGTTTGGCACATGTGTAACATCCATTTGCCATAAAATATTGGGGCGGAGGCCCCTAGGATTAACTTCAAATTTTAAAGGATGATGAGTAAGAGGGCATGCTTTACACCGCAAGACTATTTGTCTTGCCTGTTCTCTGGTAATGTGAAACATTTTTCTTAATGCATTAGCATTTTGATGATGCGAAGCATGGCTGTCCTCAGCCTGAGTGACTGTGGCTACTACAGTTCTTGTAAGTAAATCTGCAGTGGCATTGCCCCGAGCCAATGGCCCTGGCAATTGCGAGTGCCCTCTTATATGACCAATATAAAATTGATTATGTCTTTGTTGAATTAGAGTTTGTAGCCTTTTTAACAGAGGCAGTATAGTTGAAGTTCCTGTTAAAAGAGCAGTTTCAAGGGCTGGAAATAAGGAAGCAACATATTTAGAATCTGTATACAAATTAAACTTCTGTGAAAATTGTTTAAAAGCTAAAATCAGAGCCCATAGTTCTGCTTGTTGGGCTGAAGTTTGTGTTATTTCTTTTATAAGAGGTGACATGCCTGGACTAAAAACTACAGCTTTGCCTGTTGAGGAACCATCTGTAAATAAAGTAATAACTTGAGACAGTGGTTGTCTGGTACACATAAGAGGAAATACAAGCGAAACCGTTTTTGCAAATTCAATTAAAGGGTGTTTTGGATAATGATATAAAATTTGACCTGTGTAACCTTGCAAGGCTAATACCCAATCTTCATTATTTTGAAGTAATTGTTCTATTTGAGTTTTATTATAAGCAGTTATAATGACATGAGGTTCTTTGCCAAATAACTCTTTAGATCGTTTCCTTCCTTTGTCTATGAGTAAAGAAATTAAATAAGGATAGTCAGCAACAACTTTTGCTTGTATATGTGGTAGGTGGATCCATTCTAAAATGCCTGCCTGCCACAAACAGGCAGTGGGCGTATATTCAGTAGAGAAAATTAATAAAGACCATGGTTTCTGATAATCAATCTGCTTAACTCTAGCTTGGCTGAGTGCCTGTTCCACAACCTCCAGTGTCTGTAAAGCTTCTTTAGTCATTATTCTTGGAGACCGTGGATCTGAGTCTCCTTGCAAAATAGCAAACAAAGGACTGAGAGTCCCCGTAGTAATTTTCAAATAAGGTCGAATCCAATTTATGTCTCCTAAGAGCTTTTGATAATCATTAAGTGTTTGTAATTTATCTCTTCTTATCTGTACTTTCTGAGGGGTGATGTAATCAGAGTGAATCCACTGACCTAAATAGCTAAGCGGCTTATCTCTTTGAATTTTTTCTGGGGCAATAATTAGACCAAACTTAGTTAATTGTTCTATGGCCTTTTCCAGCATAAGTTGTACTTGTGTCTGATGTTGATGAGCCAATAAAATGTCATCCATATAATGAATAATGTAAGCATCTGGAAATTGTACTCGCAGTGCTGCTAAGGCAGCAGCTACGAATTTTTGACACAATGTAGGACTATTTTTCATACCTTGAGGTAAAGTTTTCCATTGATACCTTTTAAAAGGCTCTCGTAAATTTAATGAAGGAACACTAAAAGCAAATCGAGGGCAGTCATCAGGATGTAGATTAATAGTGAAAAAGCAATCCTGTAAATCAATAATTATAATTGACCATCCCTCAGGTATGGCCACAGGGGAAGGGAGCCCAGGTTGCAAGGCTCCCATATCTTCCATAATTGTATTGACTGCTCTTAAATCTTGTAAGAGTCTCCATTTCCCAGATTTTTTCTTTATCACAAATACAGGAGTGTTCCATGGGCTAGTGGATTCCTCCAGGTGCCCTTTATCTACTTGTTCCTGAACTAAAGTTTGTAATGCCTGTAATTTTTCTGTTGTTAGGGGCCACTGACTAACCCATACAGGCGTATCTGTTAACCACTTTATTTTGATTGCATAATTTTCTGCAGTGGCCCTTATATAAAATGCTGGTTATTTAAATGATCAGCAGAAACTAATTTTAAATTCATAATATGTAAGAGATCTCTGCCCCAGAGTGTAAATGGTAATGAGGGCAACACATATGGTTGAACAAAACCTGTTTTTCCTTCAAATTCCCATGAAAGATAAGCTGTACTTTGCATAACTCCTGTGGCTGAACTGAGGCCAACTAAGGAAGAACCGGTTTTCTGCACTGGCCAAGATTGGGGCCAGTCAGAAGCTGTAATACAGGTTCTGTCAGCTCCTGTGTCCATTAATTCTTTAAATACCTTGCCATTCAACTTTATTTTTAGAAATGGTCGATTATACAAATCATGCACTAGAGCCACATGCTCAGTGGAACCAAACTGACTTTGTCCTCTATTTGCTTTTAAATGTGGTGCTGGTAAAGGAACATATGGTAACAATAGTAACTGCGCAATTCTCTGTCCTTTATGTATTTGAGTTGTTTCCACTAAAGCTTTAACCATTATTTTAATTGTGTTTTGAGTATCTGAATCAATTACTCCTGGAATAACTTCAAAATGTTTAGTATAGTTTGAACTTCTTCCAATAATAAGTCCAACTGTCCCTGGTAACAGTTGTCCTTTGACGGCAGTAGGAATTAAAGTGACACCGTCCCATTTAGATAAAATCACATCCTTCTCACTAGCAAGATCTAAACCTGCACTGCCAGGAGTGCCCCGTGAAAGGTCATGAATAGTAAATTCAGGGGCTTGAGGATTTAAAGTAGATGATGGCTGCATGTCTTGGACCGTAGCCTGCTCTCCCTTGGGGTTTGGGCTGGGAGAACGCCCCTCATCTAGTTTTTTGACCTTTGTACGTCCTGATCCTCAAGATCAGTGTCACCCTTGTCATTCAAGGGGGTTCCATCCTTATGAAATTTTGATTTACATTCATTTCTCCAATGTCGCCCCTTCTTACAATGAGGGCATAAGCCGGGTGGGTCTCCCCTTGGCTTATTGGCAGCGGACCGTTTACAGTCCTTCTGCATGTGTCCTGGCTTGCCACAATTATAGCAAGTATTAGCAGGAGCTCTTGGCCCCTTACCTCCTTTATTGAAGGTATTTTTAACATAGGCGCTGAATTTCTGTCCTTGCATTGCTGCAGCATAAGCCATACCCTGGACTATCGCTGGTGAGGCATCCATGCATGCTTTAATATAATCTGGTAAAGTACCTGTTTTTCTTAGAGGACGTATAAGGTCCTGACACAGCGTGTTGGCATTTTCCCAAGCTAATTGTTTAAGCAACAATGATGTGCCCTCAGACGGGGGGAGCATTCTGTTAATGGCTTCTTCCAACTGTGAAATGAATTCTGGGTATGATTCCTCCATACCCTGTTTAATGTTTGCTAAAGTACTGCCTTTGGTTCCTGGAGGAGGGAGTTTACGCCAGGCATTAACAGCATTTTTTGTTATTGCTTCTAAGAATTGTCGAGGTATGGTTGCCTGTGCCTCAGGAGAGGCAAAATCATCAGTGCCTAATAACATGGCCATAGTGGGCTTAGTTCCCCGTCTATTACTAAATTGAGTAACAGTTTCTTTAGATCTATCTTCATATTCAGTTCTCCACAGAACATAGTCCCCAGGGGACAATGTGGCTTTGGCTGTTTGGTGCCAATCGTAAGGTGTGAGCCAAAGGCTCGCAACCAAATCTATAATTTGCAGAGTATAAGGTGCAGAAGCGCCCGAAGTGCGGACAGCCTGCTGCAATTCCTTTAGTGTTTTTAAAGGGAGGGGTTCCCAGACTGGGACCTCATCAGTTGCTGGAGGCACTTTAACTGGAAATGCAAAAGAGCAATCTCCTTGTCTACGAGCCTCATCCATGGCCCCCCGGAATCCCATAGGCGGAAACGGGGGCCACGGAGCACAAGGGCGAGAAACTCGTGTAGCAGGACGAGTTCTTGCTTTATTCACAAACGCAGCAGGAGGCTGTTGGACATGATCAAAGAAATCTCCTGCCTTATCCTGTTGCTCTGTGTCCTTTATTAAATTCCAATCGTCATCAGAGGAATCCTCTGATTCCGGCAACGGGGGAGCTGAGGCTGCAGCGCACGGAGCCGTGACTAAAGTACATGGAGGCTTTGAGTCATTTCCTACAGGTTTTAACTCTTCTCCTGCAGCCTCTTCCACAGCAACCTCCTCATAGGTGTGCTGACTTTTAGTATCAGAAGCAGTCTCACGGACAAACGCCTCAAAATGCGTAGTGTCAGTAAGAAGCTCCTTAATCTGCAACCATAGAGGGAAAGCTTGGTCGGGGAGAGAATGTTCCCCGTTAGCCTGCACATAGTGGCGCATTTCCCTTCCAACCCTTTTCCAATCGGCTAAAGACAGCGATCCGTCCTCCACAAACCAGGGGCTGACAAGCCTAACAAAATGCATAAGATCCTCCAACCGCTTGAGGGACACATTGAACCCGTTTTTGGCCAACAAGCGCTGTAACATGATACTTAGCATTCTTTCTTCTTTAGTTAATGCGTGCCCCATGAATGTCTGTGATTACTTACGCTTAACCGGTCAGCCTTTACCGGCGGGTCTGCAGCACCCTGGTAAGAGCCGTCCTCAACCTTGAAAAGAGAAAGAAAAAGAGGGGAAAATTACCTGTCCTTCAAGTCCCTGTTCGAGGCGCCAACTGCCGCGGACCGCCCGGTTGGTGGCCTTCAGTCCGAGGGAATGCAGGGAGAAGGAACGAGGAAGATCGAGAGATCGGCGAAGAAATGACAGTCTGACACACCACGGGTGAAGTATGCAGCTGTGAAATTTACTAGGTGCACATGTTGGTATTTATACATTTTTTACACAATTACATAATGCAGTTTTCATTCTGCTGGTTATCTTTATTGCTTACAAATGTAGTTTATTATGCATTGTCAGGTTTCTCCACATTCCGTCCCCCTCGGAGGGTAGCGATTTATCAGTTAACTTTACTTGCTTCCTCTTATCTTTGTGTTGTAACCGCCTGTAATTCTTTTCTTGGTTTCTTATTATCTTTTTTGAACAGCTTGACATTTTTCTCATTTTAATGTTTGACTACTCCTATTTCTACTTTTAGTGATTATAATTTAAGAATTGATTTTTGGCATGAATTAAGTTCTTTCATTGATTTCTATTATATATGAGAGTTGATGAAGCACGGTGTTCTGAATAGAACTTTATTGTATTATGATGAGTGGATGTGTTCTAGTGAATTTGTAACTTATGTATGTAACTTGTTCTTTGTACTCTTGGGTTTGTTGTTTCAGCTCACTGGTATTTGCGATGGAAAAACATCTTTGTGTGCTCATTGTTGGTGCCACTGAGTCTGACAAGCTCACGAGGCTGTGCTCTATCTGAATCAACAGTGCATTGTGCTCATTCTTAAGAAAGTACATATTGACAATTTATTAGAGTGAATGAGTTTCAGGTACAGAATGACAATCACATGAACAGATGCCACAATCTTTAAACTTTGGCAAATACCTAAGACACGTAGTGCAACATTTCTGATGCTTGTACGTGTTGGGGGCGCTGGGGGCTAAGCTCCGCAGAGCACAATCCACCTTCCCGTCGTTCTATAACGCGGACAGCGCCGCCTCACAACGGCTATATGCCGTGGGCGCGGCAAGTTAGAGATGTGTGTTCAGGTTTAGTCTTTTACATGTAGTTATCCAGTTCTTCCAGCATTTGTTGTATAAGGATTCTTATCTCCAGTGTATGTTATTGTTTGGTTTTATATAATATCAGATGGAGATATTAGGCTGGTTTTATCTCTAGGCTTCTATTCTTTTCAGTAGATGTATGTCTCTATTTTTGTGACAGTACCATGCTTTATTGATCACTGTGGGTTTGTAGTATTACCTGAAATCTGGTAAAGTAATGCCTCCAGATTTGTCATTATTGCTAAGCATTGCCTTGGGTATACATTTATTTTTCTGGTTTCATAAAAAATGGAGAACTGTTTTGTTTTTTTTTTTTTTTTTAATTCTTCAACGTATGGTATTGGTATTTTAATGGAAATTGCATTAAATCTGTGGATTGGATCTAGTCTATTCCTTTTAAATTTTTATAGTTTTTTTTTAATTCAGGTTAATATGAGGGTACAAATGATTAGTACAAAAATTGCATTTGTTTGGTAATGTCCCTGTTGTAGTTGTACCCCTTACCCCAGAGGTGTGCCATATAACCTTACATTGTGTCCACTAGGTGAGAGCACACCAATCTTACCTCCCCTACTCTTTCTCCTCCCTTCTCCCTCTGTGCCCAACTATAATTAAATTGACTTTTTATTTTATGTGGGCATGTATCAATTAGTCTATTGGCTTCATGTCAGTATTGAATACATTGGATACTTGGATATAACCCCTTCTTCAGGCTTTCCACTGGGCACTACAGTAGCAATGAAAATAAATAAATGGTACTTCATCAAGTTAAAAAGCTTCTGCACAGCTAAGGACACAACAAAGAAAATATAAAACTTTCAGAGTGGAAACAATATTTCCATGTTATTAATTGGTCAAGGGACTGTGACCAGAGTATACAAAGAACTCAAGAAAATCTACAAGAAAAAAGCAAACAAGTAATGGGCAACTGAAATGAACAGAATCTTTCCCAAGAAGATTGATAGATGGTCAACAAACACATTTAAAAAATGCTCATTATTGAGTGGTGCCTGTGGCTCAGTGGGTAGGGCGCCAGACTCATATACTGAGGGTAGAGCGTTCAAACGGTCCCAGCCAGCTAAAACAGCAATGACAATTGCAACAACAAAAAAAGCCAGGTGTTGTGGCGGGCACCTGTAGTCCCAGCTACTCAGGAGGCTGAGGCAAGAGAATCGCTTAAGCCCAAGAGTCGGAGGTTGCTGTGATCTGTGATGCCACGGCACTCTACCCAGGGTGACAAAATGAGACTCTGTCTCAAAAAAGAAAAAAATGTTCATTACCCCCAATGTTCAGAAAAATACAAGTCAAAACCAATTTGAGATATTACATAATAGCAGTGAAAATAGTGCATATCACAAGATCCCAAAGTTGCAGATGCTGGCAGGTATGTGGAGAGAGGGGTACACTGATGCACTGTTGGTGGGATTACAAATTAGTACAACTGCTCTAGAAAGAATTATGGAGAATCCTCAAATTACTAAAAGTAGACATATTTGATGCCACAATCCCATTACTAGGTATCCAACCAGAAGAAAAACAATCATTTACCATAAGGACATTTGTACTCAAATGTTTATAGCATCTCTATTCACAGTTGCAAGATATGGAAACAACCTAAGTACTCATCAATCCATGATGGGATTAATAAACTCTATCATAGAATACTATTCAGTTATAAAATAATAGAGGGTTTTTTTTTTTTAGTATTTATCTGGATGGATTTGGAGAACATTCTTCTTGTTAAATTATCTCAAAAATATTAAAGCAAGTATCCCATGTACTCAGTACTAATCTGAAAATAGTAGAACAACAAGTATAGGTCTACAGAATAGAAAAGCACAATTAAATTCTAGAAAGCTGGAGGGAGAGGGATCCTGGTTAGTGCTCACATATCAGGTACAATGTAGGGATATTTGGTACACTCCTGCGTGAAGAACTCAGCTACAACTCAGGCTTTGATCTTTACAGTACAAACAGAATTAGTGTAACCTAATCATATGTTCCCTCATATTACCCTCCCCCCCAAATCAAAGTGAATGAGGCCATGTTCTGTGGCTCATGCCTGTAATCCTAGCACTTTGGGAGGCTTAGCTCATGAGTTCAAGACCAGCCTGAACCAGAGCAAGACCTTATATCTAAAAATATTCAGGTGTTGCCGCAGGCCCCTATAGTCCCAGCTACTCAGGAGGCTGAGGAAAGAGAATTACTTGAGCCCAATAGTCTGAGGTTGTGGTGAGCTGCGACACCACAACATTCTACCAAGTGTGAAAAAGTGAGATTCTGTCTCAAAAAAAAAAAAAAAAAAACTGACTGTATCAAACCTCCCCTCTCAAGAGATGTAGGCTGCATAAATGGATAAAAACATGCAAGTCTAGTATCTGCTAGCTCCAGAAAAATTATTTAATCCACAAGGATTCATTAAGACTCAAGGTGAAAGTATGAAAAATAATCTCATGCAGACTCATGCCAATAAGAAAGCTGGTGCAGCCATTTTGACAATCAGATAACACAGACTTGAAGCAACAAAAGTAAAGAAAGACAAAGACAGTTAATGTATACTGGTAAAGTTAATTATTCAATATAAATACATAACAATTCTAATTATTCATGCAATTATTTATATTGCAAGTCATACTAAGATCTAAACAAAGTGATAAACATCAACATTGTTATAATTAGGAACTCAAAACCCCATGGACATAAATGGAGATACCATCAAAGGAGAAAATAAATAAGGAAAAGTCATACTTAAATGAGACTCCAGAGAAAATGTGCTTAACAGACATAGAATAATCTACTCAAATACTAGTGAATATATATTCTTCCCATCAACACACATAACATTCTGCAAGGCTGATCTCATGATAGACCACAAAACATTTTCAACAAATTAAAGAAATAAAAATTATACCACACATCTTCTCAGATAACGGTGGAATAAAATTAGAAATAAACTCTAACAGAAACACTCAATTCTGCACAGAAGTCAAGGAAATTTAACAAGCTACTGTGGAACAATTATTGGATTAGAGGAAGTTAAGACAGAAATTATAAGATTCCTCAAGTTATATAACAAGAGGGACACAAAATATTATTGGATTAAAGAGTAAATTAAGAAAAATAATGATAAGATTCCTCAAACTATATAACAAAGGTGACACAAGTTATTAAAATCTGTGAATTTTAGCAAAAGCAGTTTTAAGAGGAAGATTCATAGCTTTGAATGGCGATGAAAACAAAGAAAAATCACAAATCAACAATCTCATGAATCATCTCAAGAAATCAGAAAAGGAAGAGCAAATCAATCCCAAATCCAGCAGAAGTAAAGAAATAACTAAGGCCAGAGAAGAGCTAAATGAAATAAAAAACAAATAATTATACAGAATATTAATGAAATAAAAAGTTGGTTATTTGAAAACACAACCAACATTCTCAGTTCTCTTGCTAGATTAACCAGAAACAGGAAAGAAAGGACCTTAATAAGCTCAATCAGAAATGAAAAAGCAGGTATCACCACAGACATCACAGAAACACAAAACATTATGTCTGAATGCTATAACAACTTCTATGCACATCAATTGGAGAACACTGAGGAAAAGAACAAATTTTTGGAAACATCCAACCTCACTGGGCTCATTGAGGAAGAAATGGAACTCCTACACAGACCAATATCAAGTAATGAATTTGAAGCAGCAATAAAATGCCTTCCAACAAAAAGATGTCTTGTACTAGATGTTTTCATAGCCAAATTTTATCTACAATTTTTCATAGCCAATGATGTTTTCATAGCCAATTTTATCTAATTTTTTTCTTTATCTACAAAGAAAAACTGGTACCTATACTGTAGACATTATTTCATAATATCAAGAAAGAAAGACTTCCTCACCTCATTCTATGATCAGTATCACCTTCAAATCAAATCCAGGAAAAAACATTATAACAACAATGACAACAGTGACAACAATGACAAAACTACAGACCAATGTCCCTTATCAATATGAATGCAACAATTCTCAATAAAATTATGGCAAAGCAAACTGAGTAGCATGTCCAAAAAGTAGTGCACCATGACCAAGTGGGCTTAATCCCTGTGAGGCAGAGGTTCCATATACTGTAGTGATTCACAACATAAACAAAAGCAAAAATACAGACCACATCATCATCTCATTAGATGCAGAGAAAATATTTGGCAAAATTTAGCACCCTTTTATAAAAACTTTGAACAAAATATACATAGATGAAATACATCTCCAAATTGTAAAAGCCGTATAAAACCATTCCCCAGCCAACATCACACAGAATGGGGAGCAATTTAAAGCATTCCTACTTAGAGCTCAAACTAAGCAATCTTGGCCATTGTCACCACTTCTACTCAACATAGTGATTGAAGTCCTAGCAAGAGAAATCATCAAGAGAAGGAAATCTAGGGTATTCATATGGGGTAAGAAGAGGTCAAACAATTACTGTTCAGTGACTACATTATCTTGTCTCCAGATAACCCAAAGATTCTGCCAAAAGACTCCTGGAACTGATAATTCAGCAAAGTTTCATGTTACACAATCAACATGCACAAATTAATAGTATCTTATATACCAATAACACTCAATCTGAGACTCAAATCAAAGCCTCAATATCATTCACAATAGCAAGAAAGAAAATAAAATACCTAGGAATATTTTTAAGAAAGGAGGTGAGAGCAAAGGACCTCTACTTAAAGAACTATGTGTTACTGTGGAAGAAAATCACAAAGGATTAAACAAATGGAAAATATATCATACTCATACATTGGGAGAATCAATGTTGTTTGAATGTATATACTACCCAAAGTGATCTATAAATTCAATGCAATTCCCATTAAAATATTTTCATTTTCTTTTTCTTTTTTTCTGTAATTCTATTCTTTGTATGGAACCAGAAGAGAGCCTACATAGCAAAAGTAAGAGAAAAGGAAAAATCAGGAGGTATCACTTTATGAGACTTTAAGTGATAATACAAGGCTGTAGTAACCAAAGCCTCATGGTACTGGCCCAAGAACAGAGCCATAGACCAATTGACCAGAAGAGAATGCCTATATATAAAACCATCCTCATATGGCCATTTGATCTTTGAGAAAGCATATAGCAATATACTTCGGGGGAAAACCTATTCAATAAATGGTGCTGGAAAAATTGTATAGCCACATGCAAAAGAATGAAAAAAGAACTATACTTTTCACCAATCACAGTAATTAATTCATGATGAGTAACAGACTTAAACCTAAGGCATGATGAAAGAAAATGTTGGAAAAACTCTTATAAGCAATGGCCCAGGAAAATATTTTCCAAAGAAAACCCCTGAGGCAATCAAAGTAAAAACAGGGGGGAGGAGACAAGATGGCTGACTGAAGTCAGCTTTCCGCAGAGGCTCCCGTCCAGAAGGAGAGTTAAAGGACAAAAAATTAGCAAGTAACCTGGTGGATTTGAGCTGCACTAAGAGAGAAGGTTGAAGAACGCACGTCAACTCTGCTGAGGTGAGCTGCGACCACAAGGATACAAACAAAAGGTACAAAATCCATCACCAACCGGACAGGAGTCCCCTCCCCCATGAGAATGGCTTGCAGTGCCCCACAAACAATCAGGCAGAGTTCAAAGGTCCTCCCACTACAGTCCAAGGGAGAGACCCTCTAAAAACTGGACCTACCTCCCCTACTAGGGTGCCATGGCATTCTCATGCCAGGCATAAAACTGTATAAAACTGCATATAGTCTCTACCTGGAATTCTGAGCTCCCAGCATTCCCCTCCACTCACATTGAGGTCTGGAGGCCTGTCCCCCAGGAGTTCAGAGTCTTGGGTGATTTCTTGAGGGGTGTGGACAGTGCCTGGACTGCAGCTGGTTGGCACCAGCTCTCGTGCATGGGAGCGAGGAGAGGACGGTCGGCTGAGAGGGGACTGCACAGGAGCAGCAGTTCCCTGAGGCACAGTGCAGCAGCTGTCTTTTGGCAATATGGCCAGGCATAAAACTGTGTAAACTGTGTGTGGTCTCTGCCCACAACCCTGGGCACCCAGTGCTCACATCCACTCTCACTCCAAGGTCTGGAGGCCTGTCCCCCAGTCCAGACTCTTGGGTGATTTCTTGGGGGGGGGTGCGGACAGTGCCTGGGCTACAGCCAAGTGCTGGCTCTGGGGCGCAGGAGCAAGGAGAGGATAATCAGATGAGAGGGAGCCGCACCGGAGCGGTGTTTCCCTGAGGCATAGTGCAGCAGCCATCTTTTGGTGACAATACAGCCAGGCATAAAACTGTGTGGAACTGTATGTATTCTCTGCCTGAAACCCTGGGCTCCCAGCGCTCCCCTACACTCTCACTCTGCGATCTGGAGGTTTTTCCCCCAGGAGTCCAGACACTTGGGCGATTGCTCGAGGGGTGTGGACAGTGCCAGGGCTGCAGCCAGTTTGTGCAGAGTCTGGGGCGCGGAAGCGGAGAGAGGATGGGAGGGAGCTGCACCAGAGCAGCGGTTCCCTGAGGCATAAAACAGCAACCCTCCTTTGGCAGCAATACAGCTCACTACCAGATATTCTGAAGCCACAACTCCTGTCTCCCTGGGCAACAAGAGACTCTGAGTAAAGGAGTTGCCTGAGGCAATACCGGTTTGCAAACCAGGGAAACAACCAGGACGGGGCTGACCCAGAGGTCCGCTTTACTGAGCCTAAGACTCACCTGGCCCTCAGGGGATCATCAGCCTATAGAATATACAAGAGCAAAGACAAGCTGATTTGGAACTCAATTCAGCTTCTCTTCTTCAGGGAAACCGCAAAGTTGTTTTGTTCTTTTCTGTTAGTAACATTAATCAGGGGCGAGGCTGGACCTGAGTGAAAAACCCCCAACCTTCCTCAAGTGCCTGAGGTTGTCAGGCCTCGTCTCCTCCTGCTAGAGAGAAGCAGAGCACAGTGGCCTGGCAGACTTCCTTGTGATTCAGGCAGGTGCAAACTCCTGGAGTATCGGTTCACTACAGACAATTGGGTCAGCCAACTGCAGGGCTATCAGTGACTGGGTGTGACAGTGGTGCAAGGTGGGGAAGGAGGCATCAACCTTCCCAGACTGATCTATTGGCTGGGTGGCTCCTCTTTACTCCACGCAGCACTTGAGCAAGCCACAACAGAGTAGCCACCAGACCCCTGTGATCCAGTTCCCAGAGAACTCTTAAACTGTCTCACCCAAGACAGTTGCAGACTGAGACAATTGATTTGGACCTTTTGAACTGAACCAATCGCCTGAGAACAAATCAGGTGGTGCCCTGGGTGCGTGGTTGTAGGAAGGTTTGATTTTCCTTTTCCAATTGTTGCCTGTGGCAGGTGGGGTGACTTAATTAATGATATTTCTCCACAGCAGAGACTTCAATCCAGAGTATCTGTTTCACTAGGGTGGAACAGAAACCAGCTGAAAACAAGACAGAACCACTTAGCCCCACCACAACAGACAAGGCCCCAGTTTCTCAGGCCACAACACTGTATGGGCCCTGGACAAAGCCCCAGGGGAAAAAAATCAAAGGGAGTAAAACAACCATGCGGCAGAATCAGCGGAAAAACTCTGGTAACATGAATAACCAGAATAGATCAACCCCTCACCCCTAAGGAAAGATACGGCAGATGTAATTGAAGACCCCATTCATAAACCACTGGCTGAGATGTCAGAAATTGAATTCAGAATTTGGATTGAAGACAAGATTAATAAAGTGGAATTAGGAAATCAAGGAGAAATTCAAAAGTTGTCTCAAGAATTTAACTAATTTAAAGACAAAACCACCAAAGGCTTAGACACACTGAAGCAACAATTTTCAGCCCTCTGAAAAATACAGTTCAATCCCTCAGTAACAGAATGGAGCAAGCAGAAGAAAGGATTTCTGACATTGAAGACAAAGCCTTTGAACACTCCCAAACTCTCAAAGAGTAAGAGAAATGGAGAGCAAAAATGGATCATTCTCTCAGAGAGCTCTGGGATAATTCGAAAAAGGTCAATATCCAACACATTGGTGTCCCTGAAACTGATGAAGTCACCTTGCTAGGCACAGAGGCCCTTCTCCATGAAATTGTGAAAGAGAATCTTCCAGTCGTGCCTAGAGATTCTGAAATTCAGACAGCAGACAGCTTCATAACCCCAGCACGACTAAATCCCCATAAGACATCCCCCAGGCATATCATAATTAACTTCACTAAAGTTGATATGAAGGAGAAAATTCTCAAAGCATCCAGATGAAAGAAAGCCATTACCTACAAAGGGAATAAAATTAGAATTACTGCATATCTCTCTGCTGAAACTTTTCAAGCCAGAAGAGGGTGGTCATCGACTATTAATCTCTTAAAGCAAAATAACTTTAAACCCCAGATCCTGTATCCAGCTAAACTGAGTTTCATTTATGATGTAGAAATTAAATACTTTAATGACATTCATATGTTGAAGTAATTTGCCATAACCAACCCAGTTCTTCAGAACATTCCCAGACCTATCCTCCATGATGAACAACCCAATCCCCCACCACAAAAGTAAACAAACTCAGAAACTTTTGATCAAACTCCAACTTCCACACTGGCAAAAGGATTAAAAATGTCAACTGGATTTTTGAAAAATTTGATACCCAAAATTTTACCATACTTATCAATATTATCCATTAACATGAACAGCTAAAACTGCCCTCCAAAGAGGCACTAGTTAGCTGACTGGATACAAACTCTGGCCAGATATTTGTTGTATACAAGAATCACATCTTAACTTAAAAGACAAATATAGACTCAGGGTGAAAGGATGGTCATCCATATTTCAGGCAAATGGTAATCAGAAAAAAGCAGGTGTTGCAATTTTATTTACAGATACAATAGGCTTTAAACCAACAAAAGTAAGAAAAAATAAGAATGGTCACTTCTTATATGTATGATGAGATTTCAATTATTAATATCTATGCACCCAAGCAGAATGCACCTCAATTTATCACAGAAACTCTAACAGAAATGAGCAACTTGATTTCCTCCAGCTACATAATAGTCAGAGATTTCAACACTCCTTTGGCAGTGTTGGATCGATCCTCCAACAAGAAATTGAGCAAAGAAATATTAGATTTAAACCTAACTATCCAACATTTGGATCTATCAGATATCTACATAACATTTCATCAACAAAACTGAATACACATACTTCTCATTAGCCCAAGGAACATACTCCAAAATCAATCACATCCTAGGTCACAAGTATAACCTCAGGAAATTTAAAAAAATAGAAATTATTCCTTTCATTTTCTCAGACCACCATGGAATAAAATTTGAGCTCAGTAACAACACGAATCTGCAAACACATACAAAAACATGGAAGTTAAATAACCTTATGCTGAATGATAGCTGGGTCAGAGATGAGATCAAGAAAAAAATTGCCAAATTTTTGGAACAAAATGACAAGGAGACACGAACTACTAGAACCTCTGGGATCCTGCAAAGGCAGTCCTAAGAGGGAAATTTAAAGCACTACAAGCCTTCCTATAGAGAACGGAAAGAGAGGAAGTTAACAACTTAATGGGACATCGCAAGCAACTGGAAAAGGAAGAACATTCCAACTGCAAACCAAGTAGAAGAAAAGAAATAACCAAAATTAGAGCAGAATTAAATGAAATTGAAAACAAATGAATTATACAACAGATCAATAAATCAAAAAGCTGTTTTTTTGAAAAGGTCAAAATAATAGATAAACCATAGGCCAACCGAACCAGAAAAAAATGACTAAAATCTCAAATCTAATCAATCAGAAACAACAAAGATGAAATAACAACAGACCCCTCAGAAATTGAAAAAAAATCCTCAATTAATACAACAAGAAACTTTACTCTCAGAAATATGAAAATATGAAGGAAATGGACCACTACTTGGAAGCACATCACCTTCCGAGACTTAGCCGGAATCAAGTGGAAACGTTGAACAGGCCCATATCAAGTTCTGAAATAGTATCAACCATATAAAACTTCCCAAAAAGAAAAGCCCGTGACCAGAAGGTTTTTCGTCAGAATTCTACCAAACCTTTAAAGAGGAATTAGTACCTATATTACTCAACCTGTTTCAAAAGGTAGAAAAAGAAGGAAGACTACCCAACACATTCTATGAAGCAAACATCACCCTGATCCCCAAACGCTCAAGGAGTAGGGCGCCAGTCCCATATTGCAGAGGTGGCGGGTTCAAACCCAGCCCCGGCCAATAACATATAAGCAAAAAAAAACAAGCGATCTTATAGTAGGCTGGCAATTGATCTGAGGAGAAACTTCTCTGAAAAAGATAGGCGCACAGCTTACAGACATATGGAAAAATGCTCATCATCTTTAATCATCAGAGAAATGCAAATCAAAACTACTTTGAGATATCATCTAACTCTGGTAATATTAGCCTATATCACAAAATCCCAAGACCGGAGATGTTGGTGTGGATGTGGAGAAAAGGGAACACTTCTACACTGCTGGTGGGAATGCAAATTAATACATTCCTTTTGGAAAGATGTTTGGAGAACACTTAGAGATCTAAAAATAGATCTGTCATTCAATCCTATATTTTGTCTACTAGGCATATACCCAGAAGACCAAAAATCTCACCATAAAAAAGATATTTGTACCGGAATATCTACTGCAGCTCTATCCATAATTGCTAAATCATGGAAAAAGCCCAAGTGCCCATCAATCCACGAATGGATTAATAAATTGTGGTATATGTATACAATGAATTATTATGCAGCCTTAATGAAAGATTGAGACTTTACCTCTTTCATGTTTACGTAGATGGAGCTGGAACATATTCTTCTTAGTATAGTATATCAAGAATGGAAGAAAAGGTATCCAATGTACTCAGCCCTACTATGAAACTAATTTATGGCTTTCACATGAAACTATAACCCAGTTACAACCTAAGAATAGGGGGAAGGGGGAAAGGGAGGGGAGGGAGTGGGGAGATGGGTAGAAGGAAGAGTGAAGGGGATTTGTGGGATTAAACCTGCGGTGCATCTCACAAGGGTATATGTGAAACTTCATAAATGTTGAGTGTAAATGTCTTAGCACAATAACTAAGAAAATGCCAGGTAGGATATGTTAACCAGAGTGATGAAAGTGTCTCAAATGGTCTATGAAACTAATATATTATGTCCCATGATCACATTAATGTACACAGCTATGATTTAATAAAAAAAAAGTAAAAACAAATATTTATAAGTGGGACCTGATTAAATTGAAAAGCTTTTGCACAGCCAAAGAAACAATCCATGGAGTGAATAGACAACCAACAGAATGGAATAAAACACATGCATGCTATATTTCCAGTAAAGAGTTGATAACCAGAATCTATATAAAAACTCAAACAATCAGAAAGAAAAAAAAAATCAACCAAGCCTTTAGAAAGTGTAAAAAAAAAACATGAACAAAAGCTTTTCAAATGAAGATAGACTAATGGACAATAAACTCATGTGAAAATGCTCAACATCTCCAAGCATCAGGAAAATGCAACTCAAAACCACAAGAATTATCACCTAATTCCAGTGAAAATGGCTTTTATCAAAAAATTGCCAAACATAGATGTTTGTGTGAATGTGGCGAGAAAGGGACACTTATATCCTATTGGTAGGATGCAGATTACTACAATCTCTATGGAAAGTCATATGGAGATACCTCAGAGAACTACAAGTAGACCTACCATTTGATATAGTGATTCCATTATTTGGTATATACCCAAGGTGTGGGGAAAGTCATTTAAAAAAACCACATGCACTCAAATACTTATGGCAGCGTAATTCACAATCACAAAAATGTGGAATCAACTCAAGTATCCATCAATACATGAATAGTATTGTAGTAACATAGTATACATTAATAGTATGTGCATGCCATGGAGTACTACTTAAGCATAAGAAAATGATGAACTAATACATTTTGTAACAAAGTGGATAGAACTGGAGACCGTTCTTCTAAGTGGAGTATCACAAAAATGGAAAAATAAACACCACATATATTGATTATTGAATTGGGACTAATCAGTCAATATCCATGTGCATATTTGGTAGTAAAACTCAATGGAAAGAAAGCAGGTGAGAGGGGGCTGTAGGGGAAGGAAAAAATTCACACCTAACACATATGATACATACTATCCAGTTGATGGGCACAATTATAACTTTAACTCCATCTGTAAAAAAGCAGCTCATGAAACCAAAACATTTAATGACCCTATAATATGTTTTAAAATAAAACAAAATAATAAATTTTAATGTTTTCAATTTTAGTTTTTGACATGTAGTAGATGTATATACCTTATAGGTATATGTGATAATTTAATACATTTCAATAGGGTGTAAACATCAAATCAGTGTAATTGTGATAGCTATCACCTTAACATCTGCTTCTTCCATGACATGGCTATTATGAATCAAGCTGCAATGAATAATCTGGTGCAAATATCTTTTTTGCAAAGTGATTTTTGATCTTTTGGATATACTTCTAGTAGAAGAATTGCAGGATCCAATGGCAGGTCAGTTTTTAGGTCCCTGAGTGTTCTCCAAACTTATTTTCAAAAGGAATGTATTAGTTTGCATTCCCACCAGCAGTGGAGAAGTGTTCTCTTCTTTCAACATCCATGCCAACATCTGTAGTTTGGGGATTTTGTTATATGGGCTACTCTTACTGGACTTAGATAGTATCTCAAAGTAGTTTTGGTTTGCATTTCTCTGATGATTAAAGATGATGAGCATTTCTTCATGTGTCTGTAGACCATGCATCAGTCTTCTTCGGAGAAGGTTCTGTTCAGGTTTCTTGCCCATAGTGAAATGAGATCACTTGTTGTTTTCTTATTAGTTAGTTTGAGTTATCTGTGGATTTTGGTTATCAGACCTTTGTCAGAAACTTAACCTGCAAATATCCTCCCCCATTCTGAGGACAGTCTACTTGCTTTACTTACTGTGTTCTTGGATGTGAAGAAGGTTTTTAGTTTGATCAGATCCCAGTATGTATTTTTGGTATTGCTTCAACTGCCCTGGGGTCCCCCTCATAAAGTTTTCTCCCAGGCCAATTTCTTCAAGTGTTTCTCCTGCACTCTTTCCAAGAATCTTTATGGTTTCATGTCTTAGGTTTAAGTCTTTTATCCAGTGAGAGTCAATTTTTTGTTAGAGGAGAAAGGTGTGGGTCCAGTTTCAGTCTTCTACAAGTTGCCAGCCAATTCACTCAGCACTATTTGTTAAATAGGGAGTCTTTCCCCCAATTTAAGTTTTTGATAGGCTTATCAAATATCAAGTGATGGTAAGTGTCTCGGTTCATCTCTTGGTCTTCAATTCTGTTCCATGCATCTACCTCTCTTTTGTGCCAGTGCCATGTTGTTTTGATCACTATAGATTTATAGTATAGTCTGAGGTCTGGTAACGTGATTCCACCTGATTTGTTTTTAAATCTGAGTAATGTATTGGCTATTCAAGGTTTTTTTCTATTTCCATATAAAATGAAGTGCTAGCTCTTCCAGATCTTTAAAGTATGACAGAGGTGCTTTAATCAGGATTGCATTAAATCTGTAGATTGCTTTGGGTAGTATGGACATTTGAACAATGTTGATTCTACCCAGCCATGAGCATGATATGTTTTTCCATTTGTTGAGATCTTCAGCTATTTCTTTTCTCAGAGTTTTATAGTTCTATTTATAGAGATCTTTCACGTTCTTTGTTAGGTACACTCACAAATATTTCATTTTCTTTGGCACTACTGTAAAGGGAATAAAGTCTATGACTGTTTTTTCAGCTTGACTATTGTTGGTATATATGAATGATACTAATTTGTGAGTATTGATTTTGTAAACTGAGACACTGCTTTATTCCTTGATCACATCTAAGAGTTTTGTGGTTGAGTCCCTGGTGTTTTCCAGGTATACAATCATATTATCTGTGAAAAGTGAAAATTTTATCTCCTCTGACTCTATATGGATACCCTTGATTGCCTTCTCTTGCCTAATTGCAATGGCTAAGACTTTCACTACAATGTTAAATAGCAGTGGAGATAGTGGTCAACCTTGTCTGGTTCCTGATCTGAGTGGATTTTTTTTTTTCAATTTAACTCCATTCAATATAATATTGGCTGTAGGTTGGCTATAGATGGCCTCTATCAGTTTAAAAAATGTCCTTACTATATCTATTTTCTTTTTTTCTACTTTTATTATTTTTATTTTATTATTTTTTTAATAAATCATAGCCATGTAAATTAATGCAGTCCTGGGGTACAATGTGCTGGTTTTATATACCGTGTTTCCCTGAAAATAAGACATCCTCTGAAAATAAGACCTACTTACAGGAAAGATAAGATGTCCCCTGAAAATAAGACATAGCGCATCTTTGGGAGCACACCTTAGAATAAGACACCATCTTATTTTCGGGGAAACAGGGTACAATTTGAAATATTTTCATCAAACTGGTTAACATAGCCTTCGGGCATTTTCTTATTGTGTTAAGACATTTATGCTTTAATTTATTAAGTTTCACATGTACCCTTGTAAGATGCACCATAGGTGTGGTCCCTCCTATTACCCTCCACCCACCCATTCCCCCTGCTCTCCCTTCACTTTCCCCTTTCCACATATTCTTGGGCTATATAGTTTCATAGTAGGGCTGAGAACATTGGATACTTTTTCTTCCATTCTTGAGATACTATGCTAAGAAAAGTATGTTCCAGCTCCATCCATGTAAACATGAAAGAGGTAAAGTCTCCATCTTTCTTTAAGGCTGCATAATATTTCATGGTGTACATATACCTCAATTTACTGATCCATTCATGAGTTGATGGGCACTTGGGCTTCTTCCATTACTTAGCAATTATCAATTGGGTTGCAATGAACATTATGGCACAAATAGCTTTGTTAAAGTGTGCTTTTTGGTCTTCTGGATTTATACCTAGTAGAGGAATTGAAGGATCAAATGGCAGGTCTGTTTTTAGATCTCTAAGTGTTCTCCAAACATCTTTCCAAAAGGAATGTATTAGTTTGCATTCCCACCAGCAGTGTAGAATTTTTCCCTTTTCTCCACATTCAGGCCAACATCTCTGGTTTTGGAATTTTATGATATGGGCTAATCTTACTGGAGTTTCATTATATCGCAAATGAAGGAGCACATTCCACCGCACCCTTGTAAGTGAATCAGTCTCATTTGTGCTCCTTGAAGTTACAAGACCCTGAGAAAGGACATTTTCAGTACTTGGGCTAGATATGAGTTTGGGGGGATATTCTCTTCCAGCTCACATAAGCAGCTTTGATGAAAAATGCAGGCAGTCACACCTTAAAGGAAAGAATATCCTGGAAGGCTCTTGCCAAGTTGTAGCTGGAGACAGAGCATCTGCCTTGGGCAATAGACATTGCACTTAATCCCCTACCTCTATTTATACAAAAACTTTCATTTAATCATATAGAGAAGTAGACAAACAGAACAGACAACTCAGCCCTTTGTGGTTCATCTCCATTGTTGTTTATCTCTAAACAAGATATTCTTGGTTTAGAAAGGTGTGTATGTACTTTGCTGGATTAACTCTGATAAGGAATCTTTACCTTTTGTCTCCATTGTTCTTAGATTATTTTTATTTGATGAGTTTGGGTATCTAAGAAAGTGAATAAGAACGGCCGATTACTGCTGTGCCTGAGTTAACACCAGCCATCCCTTAATAAATCATTAATTTCATCTGCAGTGTCTGCCTCTGTGTCTCTGACTAGGCCAGTGGACAGAAACACTCAAAGTAGTTTTGATTTGCATTTCTATGATGATTAAGGATAATAAGCATTTTTTCATATGTCTGTAGGCCATGGGCCTGTGTTCTTCAGAGGAGTTTCTCTTCAAGTCCCTTACCCACCCTGAAATGGGATCACTTGTTCCTTTCTTGCTAATACGTTTTAGTTCTCTGTGGATTCTGGTTATTAAGCCTTTGTCGGAGACATAACCTGCAAATATCTTCTCCCATTCTGAGGACTGTCTGCTTGCTTTACTTACTGTGTTCTTGGATGTGCAGAAGCTTTTTAGTTTGATCAGGTCCCAGGGGTGTATCTTTGATGCTGCTTCAATTGCCCTGGGGTTCCTCCACATAAAATATTTGCCCAAGCCAATTTCTTCAAAAGTTTTTCCTCCACTTTCTTCTAGTATTTTATACCTATTTTCTTAAGTGTTATGATCATAAAAGGATTTTTATAAGCTTTTTCTTCATCATTTGAGACAATCATATGGTCTTTGTTTTTTTAATTTGTTTATTTGATGTATTATATTTATAGATTTACGTATATTGAACCAGCCTTGAGAGTCTGAGATAAAACCCACTTAGTCATGGTGTATAATTTGTTTAATGTGACAGGAGGCAGCCATACTTTGGCAGGATGGTTTTTTGCCTGGGGCCAGGCCCAGCAACTGGGCGGAGTCCTTGCCAGAGCCTTTGAGACACCAGGGAAATATGGGTTTGCCTGCAATGAGATTTCATTCCCTACACTTAAAGGACATCCTTTCTGAGCTGCTGTGAATACATTTGGAATGGTTCTGTGTATTTTCATCTAATGGAGAACTAGATGTATTTTGAATTAGGATTGCTGCACTGGATGACTTTTGACCATCCATCACAATGTCTCAACCAGGAGCCAGAACCCTCATGGCCTGAAACAGATCAGCCTGGACAAGATATGGGATAACCTCAGAGCTGGCATACAGCAGGTGTACACCCAACAGAGCATGGCAAAGTCCAGATGCATGGAGCTCTACACGCATGTTTATAACTACTGTACTAGTATACACCAGTCAAACCAAGCGGGAGGAGCTGGGGTCCCTCCCTCTAAATCTAAAAAGGGGCAGACACCTGGAGGAGCTCAGTTTGTTGGCCTGGAATTGTACAAACAGCTTAAGGAATTTTTGAAAAATTACTTGACAAATCTTCTCAAGGATGGAGAAGATTTGATGAATGAGAGAGTTCTAAAATTCTACACTCATCAGTGGGAAGATTATCAATTTTCAAGCAAAGTGCAGAATGAAACGAAGGCGGAGCATGATGGCGGACAGGACGGACATGTAGCCCACCTCTTCCAAGCCATCAGGTGAGAAGAAAGGGGTCTGGACCTTCCCCATGTGTGAATTATTGGTGTGGATGGACAGCTGGAAAGGCTCAGCGAATTGGTGGATTACTATATATAAGGGGTAATTTAAAACCACAGTCTCTGTTGTAGAGATTCTTCCCTGCTTGGCCATGCTGGCCATCAGGCCCCTCCCTTACGGAGGACAGCAGCTGGCAAATGCTGACAAAAGCCAATTGACGAATATTTATTCATGAACTGAGGGAGACATCCTAAAGGAGAACCACTCAAAACCATGGAGAGCTGGGCAACCTGATGGAAAACTGAAGAAAAGCAATCCTGCCCAGGAAACAGACATTTTGAACTACCAAAAAGGGCGGGCACCTTCCCCCAGTCCAGGAGTGATTGAATAGCATTCCTGGTGGAGAATGTTGGAGGGGGCTGGTGGTTCAGGCTGCGTGGCGAACTGGTGGGTCTGATCTAAAAGCGAAACTCTGAACCATAAAATTCAGAATAAGGTCCCCAACCGCTCCAGCTGTGGGAACCGGCTCCAGCTGCGGAACCCACAAGCGCGAACCCAGAAGCACACTCCCCCAGAGCCTATTGCAGTTGCCAGTTTGCGGGAGAAACTGGGAGCAGAGTGGAAAGATTTGAGAAGCGTGGACTCCTACACTGAGTGGGAAGGTCAGTCGCGAGCACTCTCTGGAGCAGAACAGCCCAGCCAAGGTTACACAACACTTAGGTGATAAACTTTTACAGAAACTCCAAAATGGCAATCAGCCATGGAAGGTGGTTACCATGGTAACAGCATAAACTGTGAATCAGTTATAAGCCTGGAAACCACTCACAGCAACACCGGGTGTCCAGAAAGTATATTGCAGTGTGAATATATTCCTACAAAAGTTGATCCCTACATCATACATATAGATGTATATTTCTACATACAAGAATAATATTTTTGTGGTTGGTGCCTTTTTTCTTTCTTTTCTCTTATTTTTTTTTTTTGGTTGTTTGTTTTGTTCTGTTTTTTCCTCACCATTTTCTTGGAGGAGCTTTTGTTAATTTTTTGTTACTTTTTACATAGATATATTTCTTATTTCTATTTTTTCTATTTTTAATTTATCCTTTCTTCTCTTTTAACCTTTCCAAAAACACCACTTTTTTCTTTTTTTTCAATTATTTTATGATTATCATTATTTTTATTGCAGATGTTTTTATGTTGCTGTTGTCGTGGGTGTTGTCTGTATGTCTATGTGTCTCCATCTGTTTCTGTATCTATGGGCTTGTGTGTCTGGTAGCCTTTATATCTGTTTATTTGCTCATTTGCTCTCAAGGAGCTTGGTGTTATGACCTGCAATTCTGAGCTCCCAGCACTCTCCTCCACTCTCACTCTGAGGTCTGCAGGCTTGCCCCCCAGCAGTCCAGATTCTTGGGTGATTTCTCGAGAGGTGTGCACAGGACCTGGACTGCAGCTGGAAAGTGCTGATTCTGCAGCACAGGAGTGAGGAGATGACGGTCAGCTAAGAGGGAATCATGCCGGAGTGGCGGTGCCCCGAGGTACAGAGCAGCAGCTGTCTTTAGCAACAACAAGGCCCACTCCCAGATATCTCATAGCCACTCCTCCTGTCTCCCTGGGCAACCAGATGAGGCTGGGCATCTTCACAGATGGCAACCACCACAGAACAGACCTGGGACTGAAACACAGGCCCCGTGAGTAAAGGGTTTGCCTGAGGTGGTACTGGCCTGGGTGGAACGCAGGGACTAGTAAACGCACACACAGAGCCAGGAAACTCCCAGGGTGGGGCTGATCCAGAGGACCACTTTACTGAGCCTAAGACGCCCCTGGCCCTCAGAAGATCATCAGCCTATAGACAAATGAGGCCAAGAGCCTACAGCTGACAACTAATCGGGCTGTGAATACAAACCTGCAGGAGTAAAGACAGGGCCTGAGGCACAGGTTCTGGACACTCAAATCAGCCTCTCCTCTGCAGAGGAATTGAGCAGGGTCAGAAACAAACTCCAATAGGGTTCTTTTGTTAAGCCAGTAACGTAAATTAAGGTTGGGGCTTGAACTGGGTGAACACCCCCAGCCTCCATCAAGTGCCCGAGGTTGACAGGCCTCCACACCACCTGCTGGATAGAGGCAGAGAGCAAAGGCCTGGATGAGCAGATACAGACTTCCCTGTGATTTAGGCAGGTGCAAAACTCTGGAGTATCTGCCCAATGCAGAAAACTGACTGGATCACAGCCCTGTGGGGCTAGCAGCGACTGGGTGTGACAGAGCTGCAAGGTGTGGAAGGATGCATCAACCTTCCCAAACTGATCTATTTGCTGGGTGGCTCCTCCTGATTCCACGCAGCACTGGAGCATGCCATATCAGAGAAGTCAACCAGACCCCTTTGATCCAGTTCCCAGAAACCTCTTAAACTCTCCCACCCGAGACAGGTGCTGACTGAGACAATTGATTCGGACCCTTTGAACTGAGATAATCGTCTGAGGACTACTCAGGTGGTACCTGGAGTGTGGGGTTGTAGTAAGGTTTGATTTTCCTTTTCCAATTGTTGCCTGTGGTGGGCAGGGTGACTTAATTGCTGGTATTTTTCCACAGCTGAGACTTCAACCCAGAGTAACTGTTTCACTAGGGTCAAACAGAATCCAGGTGAAAACAAGACAGAACTACTTAGCCCCACCACACCTAACAGGGCCACAGTGGCACAGGCCACAGCACTGTACAGGTCCTCAATATAGCTCCAGGGGAAAAATTAAAGGGAGTAAAACAATCACGGGGCAGAATCAGCGGAAAAACTCTGGTAACATGAATAACCAGAATAGATCAACCCCCCTAAGGAAAGATATGGCACATGTAATTGAAGATCCCATTCACAAACAACTGGCTGAGATGTCAGAAATCGAATTCAGAATTTGGATTTCAAACAAGATTAATAAAATGGAATTAGGAATTTGAGGAGAAATTCAAATGTTGTCTTAAGTATTTAATGAATTTAAAGACAAAACCACCAAAGACTTAGACACACTGAAGCAACAATTTGCAGCCCTCAAAGATCATAAAAATTCAATAGAATCCGTCAGTAACAGAGTGAAGCAAGCAGAAGAAAGGACTTCTGACATTGAAGACAAAGCCTTTGAATGCTCCCAAACTCTCAAAGAGGAAAAGAAATGGAGAGCAAAAACAGATCATTCTCTCAGAGAGCTCTGGGATAATTCGAAGAAAGCTAATATCCAACTCATCGGAATCTCTGAAACTGAAGAATTGGCCTCGCTAGGCACAGAGGCCCTTCTCCATGAAATTATGAAAGAGAATTTTCCAGACATGCCTAGATATTCTGAAATTCAGATAGCAGCTTCAGAATCCCAGCATGACTCAACCCCAATAAGACATCCCCCAGCCATATCATAATTAACATCACTAAAGTTAATATGAAGGAGAAGATTCTCAAAGCAGCCAGACGTAAGAAAGCCATTACCTACAAAGGGAATAATATTAGAATTAGTGCAGATCTCTCTGCTGAAACCGTTCAAGCCAGAAGAGGGTGATCATTGATTTTTAATCTCTGAAAGCAAAATAACTTTCAACCCCAGATCCTGTATCCAGCTAAACTGAGTTTCATTTATGATGGAGAAATTAAATACTTTAATGAAATTCATATGTTGAAGAAATTTGCCATAACAAAACCAGCTCTTCAGGATATTCTCAGACCTATCCTCCATAATGACCAACCCAATCCTCTACCACAAAAGTAACTCCCTGAGAAATTTTTGATCAAACTCCAACTTCCACACTGGTGAAGGATTAAAAATGTCCACTGGACTTTTGAAAAACTCGATACCCCAAATTTTACCACACTTATCAATATTCTCCATCAATGTGAACGGCTTAAACTATCCTCTAAAGAGACATAGGTTAGCTGACTGGATACAAAATTCAGGCCAGATATTGGTTGCATACAATAATCACATCTTATCTAGACACATCTTAAAAGACAAATATAGACTCAGGGCGAAAGGATGGTCATCCATATTTCAGGCAAATGGTAATCAAAAAAAAAGCAGGTGTTGCAATTTCATTTGCGGATACAATAGGCTTTAAACCAACAAAAGTAGGGATGGATAAGAATGGTCACTTCATATTTGCGAAGGGTAATACTCAATATGATGAGATTTCAATTAAACCCAACCAGAATGTGCCTCAATTTATAAGAGAAATTCTAACAGACATGAGCCACTTGATTTCTTACAGCTCCATAATAGTCGGAGATATTAACACTCTTATGGGAGTGTTGGATAGATCCTCCAATAAGAAGCAAAGCAAAGGAATTTTGGATTTAAACCTAACCATCCAACATTTGGATGTAGCAGACATCTACAGAACATTTCATCCCAACAAAAGTGAGTACACATACTTTTCATCAGCCCATGGAACTTACTCCAAAATCGATCACATCTTAGGCCACAAGTCTAACCTCAGTAAATTTAAAGGAAGTGGAATTATTCCTTGCATCTTCTCGGACCAACATGGAATAAAATTTTAGCTCAGTAACAGCAGTAATCTGCATACTCATACAAAAACATGGAAGCTAAATAACCTTATGCTGACTGATAGCTGGTTCAGAGATGAGATCAAGAAGGAAATTGCCAATTTTTTTGAACAAAATGACAATGAAGACACGAATTATCAGAACCTCTGGGATACCTCAAAGGCAGACCTAAGACGGAAATTTATAGCACTGCAAGCCTTCCTCAAGAGAACAAAAAGAGAGGATGTTAACAACTTAATGGGACATCTCAATCAACTGGAAAAGGAAGAACATTCCAAACCCAAACCCAGTAGAAGGAAAGAAATAACCAAAATGAGAGCAGAACTAAACGAAATTGAAAACAAAGAATTATACAACAGACCAATAAATCAAAAAGTTGGTTTTTTGAAAAGGTCAATAAAATAGATAAACTGTTGGCCAACCAAATCAGGAAAAAACGAGTGAAATCTCTAATCTCATCAATTGGAAATGACAAAGATGAAATAATAACAGACTCCTCAGAAATTAAAAAAATCCTTAATGAATATTACAAGAAATTTTATTCTCAGAAATATGAAAATCTGAAGGAAATTGCCCAATACTTGGAAGCACGTCACCTTACAAAACTTAGCCAGAATCAAGTGGAAATGTTGAAAGGCCCATATCAAATTCTGAAATAGCATCAACAATACTAAACCTCCCTAAAAAGAAAAGCCTGGGACCAGATGGTTTCACATCAGAATTCAACCAAACCTTTAAAGAGGAATTAGTACATATATTACTCAAACTATTCCAAAAGGTAGAAGAAGAAGAAGACTACCCAAAACGTCCTATGAAGCAAACATCACCCTGATCCCCAAACCAGGAAAAAACCCAACAAGAAAAGAAAATTATAGACCAATATCAATAATGAATATAGATGCAAAAATATTCGACAAGATGCTAACAAACAGACTACAGCAACACATCAAACAAATCATACATCATGACCAACTCGGTTTTGTCCCAGGGTCTCAAGGCTGGTTCAATATCCATAAATCAATAAATATAATTCAGCACATAAACAAATTAAAAAACAAAGACCATATGATTCTCTTAATAGATGCAGAAAAAGCTTTTGATAATATCCAGCATCACTTCATGATAGGAACACTTATGAAAATTGGCATAGAAGGGACATTTCTTAAACTGATAGAGGCCATCTACAGCAAACCCACAGCCAATATCATATTGAATAAAGTTAAATGGGAATCATTTCCACTCAGATCAGGAACCAGACAAGGCTGCCCATTGTCTCCATTGCTCTTTAACATTGTAATGGAAGTTTTAGCCACCACAATTAGGGAATAAAAGGATATCAAAGGTATACATATAGGATCTGAAGAGATCAAACTTTTTCTCTTCTCAGATGATATGATTGTATATATGGTAAACACTAGGGATTCTACTACAAAACTCTTAGAAGTGACAAAGGAATACAGCAGCATCTCAGGTTACAAAATGAACATTGATAAATCGGTACCCTTTATATATACTAACAAAAGTCAAGTTGAAAATACAGTTAAGGACTCTATCCCATTCACAGTAGTGCCAAAGAAGATGAAATATTTGGGAGTTTATCTAACAAAGGACGTGAAAGATCACTCTAAGGAGAACTATAAAACTCTAAGAAAAGAAATAGGTGAAAATGTTAACAAATGGAAAAAACATATCATGCTCATGCCTGGGAAGAATCAACATCGTCATAACGTCCATACTACCAAAAGTAATATATAATTTTAACGCAATCCCTATTAAAGCTCCACTGTCATACTTTAAAGATCTTGAAAAAACAATACTTCATTTTATATGGAATCAGAAGAAACCTCGAATAGCCAAGACATTACTCAGAAATAAAAACAAAGCAGGAGGAATCACTCTACCAGACCTCAGACTATACTACAAATCGATAGTGATCAAAAGAGCATGGTACTGGCACAAAAACAGAGAAGTAGATATCTGGAACGGAGTAGAGAACCAAGAGATGAATCCAGCTACTGACCGTTATTTAATCTTTGACAAGCCAATTAAAAATATTCAATGGAGAAAAGATTCCCTATTTAACAAATGGTGCTGGGTGACCTGGCTGGCAACCTGCAGAAGACTGTAACTGAACCCACACCTTTCACCATTAACTAAGATAGATTCTTACTGGATTAAAGATTTAAACTTAAGACATGAAAATACTTGGAGAGAGTGTAGGGAAAATCCTTGAAGAAATTGGCCTGGGTGAGCATTTTATGAGGAGGGCCCCGCAGGCAATTGAAGCAGCTTCAAAAATAACCTACTGGGACCTGATCAAACTAAAAAGCTCCTGCACAGCCAAGAACACAGTAAGTAAAGCAAGGAAACAGTCCTCAGAATGGGAGAAGATATTTGCAGGTTATGTCTCCGACATAGGTGTAATAACAAGAATCCACAGAGAACTCAAACGAATTAGCAAGAAAAGAACAAGGGATCCCATCACAGGCTGGACAAGGGATTTGAATAGAAACTTCTCTGAAGAAGACAGGCGTGTGGCCTACACACATATGAAAAAATGCTCATCATCTTTAATTATAAGTGAAATGCAAATCAAAACTACTTTGAGATATCATCTAACTCCGGTAAAATTAGCCTATATCACAAAATCTCAGGACCAGAGATGTTGGCGTGGATGTGGAGCAAAGGGAACACTACTACACTGCTGGTGGGATTGCAAATTAATACATTCCTTTTGGAAAGATATATGGAGAACACTTAGAGATCTAAAAATGATCTGCCATTTAATTCCTATAATTCTTCTACTAGGCATATACCCAGAAGACCAAAAATCACATCATAACAAAGATATTTGTGCCAGAATGTTTATTGCAGCCCAATTCATAATTGCTAAGTCATGGAAAAAGCCCAAGTGCCCATCGATCCATGAATGGATTAATAAATTGTGGTATATGTACACCATGGAATACTATGCAGCCTTAAAGAAAGATGGAGACTTTACCTCTTTCATGTTTACGTGGATGGAGCTGGAACATATTCTTCTAAGTAAAGTATCTCAATAATGGGAGAAAAAGTATCCAGTGTACTCAGCCCTACTATGAAACTAATTTATGGCTTTCCCATGAAAGCTATAACCCAGTTACAACCTAAGAATAGGGGGAAGGGAGAAAAGGAGGGGAGGGAGGGGGAAGCTGCGCAGAGGGAGTGGGATTAGTGAGATTACACCTGCAGTGCATCTTACTAGGGTATATGTGAAACTTAGTAAATGTGGAATGTAAATGTCTTAGCACAATAACTAGGAAAATGCCAGGAAGTCTATGTTAACCGGTTTGATGGAAATGTGTCAAACGGTCTATGAAACTAGTGTATGGTGCCCCATGATCACATTAATGTACACAGCTATGATTTAATTAAAAAATAAAAATAAAGTAAAAAAAAGCATAGTGCTGAATGGAGTCTGTGCCTACCTCAATAGACATTGGGTTTTCCGAAAATGTGACGAAGGATGAAAAGGAATATATAAAATTTATTCCTTTGCATTGGTAACTTGGAGAGATTGTATATTCAGGCCATTAAATATACAGGTAACAAATGCTGTTTTAAAACTGATTGAAAAAGAAAGAAATGGTGAAACCATCAATACAAGGCTTATTAGTGGAGCTGTACAGTCATAGGTGGAATTGGGGCTGAATGAAGATGATGCATTTGCAAAGGGCCCTACATTAATGGTGTATAAAGAATCCTTTGAATCTCAATTTTTGGCTGACATGGAGAGATTTTATACCAGAGAGAGTACTGAATTCTTGCAGAAGAACCCAGTTACTGAATATATGAAAAAGGCAGAGGCTCGTCTGCTTGAGGAACAATGAAGAGTTCAGATTTATCTTCATGAAAGCACACAGGATGAATTGGCAAGGAAGTGTGAGCAGGTCCTCATTGAAAAACACCTGGAAATCTTCCACACACAATTTCAGAATTTATTAGATGCTGACAAAAATGAAGACTTGGGGAACATGTATAATCTTGTTCTAGAATCCAGGATGGCCTAGGAGAACTGAAAAAGCTGCTGGAGACACACATTCATAATCAGGGTCTTGCAGCCATTGAGAAGTGTGGAGAAGCTGCTTTAAATGACCCCAAAATGTATGTACAGACAGTGTTGGATATTCACAAAAAATACAATGGCCTGGTAATGTCTTCATTCAATAATGATGCCGGCTTTGTGGCTGCTCTTGATAAGGCTTGTGGGTGCTTCATATACAACAGTGCAGTAACCAAGATGGCCCAGTCATCCAGCAAGTCCCCTGAGCTGCTGGCTCACTACTGTGACTCCTTGTTGAAGAAAAGTTCCAAAAACTCAGAAGAGGCAGAGCTGGAAGACACACTCAATCAAGTGATGGTTGTCTTCAAGTACATCAAGGACAAGGACGTGTTTCAGAAGTTCTATGCAAAGATGCTGGCCAAGAGGCTAGTCCATCAGAACAGCGTGAGCGATGATGCTGAATCAAGCATGATCTCCAAGCTGAAGCAAGCTTGTGGTTTTGAGTATACCTCTAAACTTCAGCGGATGTTTCAAGACATTGGTGTAAGCAAAGAATGAGCAATTCAAAAAGCACCTGACGAATTCAGAACCACTAGACTTGGACTTCAGTATTCAGGTTCTCAACTCTGGATCCTGGCCCTTCCAGCAGTCCTGCACGTTTGCCTTGCCTTTGGAGCTGGAACGTAGTTGCCAGTGGTTCACAGCCTTCTATGCCAGCCTCATTGTGGCAGGAAGCTCACGTAGTTGTATCAGTTGTCTAAAGGAGAGCTGGTAACTAACTGCTTCAAAAACAGGTATACTTTGCAGGCATCTACATTCCAGATGGCAATCCTGCTTCAGTACAACAGGGAAGATGCCTACACTGTGCAGCAGTTGACTGACAGCAGGCAAATTAAAATGGACATTTTAGCACAAGTCCTACAGATTTTATTGAAGTCCAAGTTGTTGGTCTTGGAGGATGAAAACGCAAATTTCAATGAGGTGGAATTGACGCCATATACCTTAATAAAATTGTATCTTGGTTATAAAAATAAGAAATTGAGGGTTAACATCAATGTGCCAATGAAAACAGAACAGAAGCAGGAATAAGAAATCACACAAAAAATATTGTGGAAGACTGCAAACTACTGATTCAGGCAGCCATCATGAGGATCATGAAAATGCAGAAGGTTCTGAAACACCAGCAGTTGCTTGGAGAAGTCCTCACTCAGCTTTCCTCCAGGTTCAAACCAGGGTCCCAGTGATCAAGAAATGCATTGACATTCTCATTGAGAAAGAATATTTGGAATGAGTGGATGGTGAAAAGGACACCCACAGCTACTTAGCTTAACCCTTCTAGAAGAGTCTGACTGTGTGACCTGCAGCAAATAGTTCACGATGGAAAGAATGAAAACAACTCAAGTTCGTAGCAGTCAGCCTGCCACCATTTGGACCTCCCTTTTTAAAACTGAGACGGAGATTCCCATCACGTGGTCTCAGATTTACATCAGAACTGCTCAGGATCGATACATTTCAAATCTGTAAATATGGACACTAACGCCATTTATCCTAACTTAAGAACTATGGGGAAGTGAACCTTCCACGATGAGGGCTGCAGGCTACTGCATTTAAATCAATACATGGCTACCTGATTAACAGCTGTCATCCCAGGCAGCACTTGTAATGTTGGCAGCACTTTAAGAGCAAGTCTGAATGGACCCACATGTAATCTGCTATGAAAAACCATTTGTATAGTGTGTTTCATTTTTTAATGTGTGAGAATAAAGAAAATTAAAGGATTTCTGTACAAGTCACAAAAAAGTTTTTATTTGATGTGATACTAGATTCTGTTTACTAGGATCTTATTGAGTATTTTTGCATCAATATTCATTAGAGATATTGGTCTATCATTTTCTTTTCTTTCTTTCTTTTTTTTTTTTTTTGGTGTTTTCCTGGTTTGGGGATCCTGGTGATGTTTGCTTCATAGAATGTGCTGGGAAATATTCCTTCTTTTTCTGTGTCTTGGAAAAGATTAAGCAATATGAGTACTAGTTACTCTTTAAAGGTTTGGTAGAATTTTGATGTACAGTCATCTGGTCCCAGATTTTTCTTTTTGGGAAGATTCTGTATAGTTGATGCTATTTCAGAACTTGGTATAGGCCTTTTCAACATTTCCCCTTTTCAACATTTCCACTCTTCCTGGCCAAGTCTAGGAAGGTGGCATGATTCCAAGTATAGGTCAATGTCCTTCATATTTTCTTATTTCTGAGAATAGAGTTTTTGTAATATTCATTATGTATTTTTTTGATTTCTGCACAGTCTGTGGTTGTCTCATCTCTGTCATTTCTGATTGATGAAATTAGAGATTTTACTCTTTTATTTCCGGTTATGTTAGCCAAAGGTCTATCTATTTTATTGACCTTTTCAAAAAACCAACTTTTTGATTCATTGATCTGTTGTATAATTCCTTTTATTTTCAATTTCATTTAATTCTGCTCTAATTTTAGTTATTTCTTTTTTTCTGTTGGGTTTGGAATGTTCTTCCTTTTCCAGTTGCTTGAGCTGTTCCATTAAGTTGTTGATTTCTTCTCTTTCTGTTTTCTTGAGGAAGGCTTGAAACACTATAAATTCCCCTCTTATGACTGCCTTTGCAGTATCCCAGAGGTTGTTGTAGTTTGTGTCTTCATTATCATTTTTCTCCAAACATTTGATAATTTCTTTCTTAACCTTATCTATGACCTAGCTATCATTTAGCATAGGATTATTTAGTTTCCATATATTTATGTGAATTTGCAGATTCCTGCTGTTACTGAGTTCAACTTTCATTCCATGATGGTCTGAGAAGATACAAAGAATAATTTCTATTTTTTTAAATTTGCTGAGGTTAGCCTTATGACCTAAGATGTGATCAATTTTGGAGGATGTTCCATGTGCTGATGAGAAAAATGTGTATTTAGTTTTGTTGGGATGAAATGTTCTGTAGATGTGTGTTAAATACAATTGTTGAATGGTTGATTTTAAGCCTAAAATGTCTTTGCTTAGTTTCTTCTTGTAGGATGTATCCAACACAGCCAAAGGGGTTGTAAATCTGCAACTCTTACAGTGCTGGAGGAAATCAAGTTGCTCATGTTTGTTAAAGTCTCTCTTATAAATTGAGGAGCATTCTGGTTGGGTGCATAAATATTAATAATTGACATTTCATCGTGTTGAGTGTTTCCCTTAGCAAAAATGAAGTTACCATCCCGATTTTTCCTTACTTTTGTTGGTTTAAAGCCTATTGTACCTGTGAATAAAATTGCAACACCTGATTTTTTCTGATTGACATTTGCCTGAATTATATATGACCATCTCTTCACTCTGAGCCTATATTTATCTTTTAAAGTAAGATGAGATTCTTGTATGCAGCAGATATGTGGCCTGAGATTTTGTATCCAGTCAGCCAACCTGTCCCTCTTCATAGGGCAATTTAAGCCATTCACGGTAATTGAGGGTAGTGATAATTCTGATATTATTTTGTGTGTCAAATTTTTTTGAAAGCCCAGTGGACATTTTTAATCTTTTCTCCACTGTGGAAGTTGGGTTTTGATCAAAAACTTCTGAGTGAGTTTACTTTTGTAGTAAAGTGTTGTGGTGGTCATTGTGGAGGATGGGTCAGAGAATATCCTGGAGAGCTGGTTTAGTTACTGCAAATTTCTTAAGCATGTGAATATCATTAAAGTATTTAATTTCTACATCATAAATGAAACTCAGTTTAGCTGGATATAGGATCCTGGGTTGAAAATTGTTTTGTTTTAGGAGGTTGAAGGTAGATGACCATCCTCTTCTGGCTTGAAAAGTTTCAGCAGAAAGATCTGCAGTCATTCTAATATTCTTCTTGTAGGTTATGGTTTTCTTACATATGGCTGCTTGTAGAATTTTCTCCTTCATATTAACTTTGGTGAAGTGAATTATAATGTGCCTCAGAGATGTCTTATTCAGATTGAGTCATGGTGGAGTTCTGAAACTGTCTGTTATCTGAATTTCATTATCTCTTGGTATGTCTGGGAAGTTCTCCTTCATTACCTCATGAAGTAGAGCCTCTGTGCCTTTCAAAGCAACCTTGTAGCCTTTAGGAATTCCTATGAGGCAAATATTAGTTTTTTCCTTCAAATTATCTCAGAGCTCTCTGAGAGAAAGATCCATTTTTGCTCTCCACTTCTCTTCTACTTTGAGCATTTGGGAGTGTTTAAAAGCTTCGTCTTCAATGTCAGAAGTCCTTTCTTTTGCCTGTTCCGTTCTGTTACTGAGGAATTCCACTGTATTTCTCATATGTTGGAAGGCTGCAACTTCTTTTCTCAATGCATCAAAATCTTTGGTGTTTCGTCTTTGAATTCATTGAATTCTTGAGACAGCTTTTGAATTATTCCTAGAATTTCTAATTCCAACTTTACTTCCATTCTGTTAATCTTATTTTCCATCTAAATTCTACATTCAATGTCTGACATCTTAGTCATCTGTTTGTGAATGGGATCCTCTGGTTTGGCTGGTTTGTCATTCACTAGTGGAGTTGAACTGTTCCGATTATTAACATAGCTAGAGTTTTCCACTCATTCAGCCTCATGGCAATTTTTTCACCTTTGGTCTAGATGAGCAGGTATTGTGAAATTGGATTGGAGGCTTCTGTGGTTATGGTTGACCAGTCCTTCACCAAAGAGCAGGGCCTGGTGACTGCAGCTTTTCCTCTACAACTTTGCAAAGGATCTGTGCAGAACTACAGCCTGGGACTCTGGAGACCTGCTTGGTGTATTGGGGCTAGATGGCTCTGTCTTGTATTCAACTGATCTCTGTCCAATCCTAGTGAATCAGTGACTCAGGGTTGATGGTTCTCCATCTTTGGAGAAATACAAGCAACTAAGACATCCATCCCCCCACAGGCAACACCTGTAAGAGGTAAATCAAACCTTTCCACTATGAGAAAACCAATGTACCAACTTGGAGGCTCCTCAGTTGGTTCATCCAGTTTAAGACTTCCAAACCAATTGTCCCAATCTGCACCCACTTTCTAGCTGGAGATTTCAAAAGGTCTCCAGCAAATATATAGCAGGAGTCTACTGGGAGCTCAAGTGTGGCTTGCTCTGGTGCTCTGAGGAGTCAGAAAGGCCCATCCAGTAGAAGGTTTGGACCAAGAGGGCTGATACCTCTTTCCCCACCTTGCTCACCCTTCACCACCAGACTCTGTTAACCCCAGTCTCTGGTAACCCCACCACCAGTCTCTGTTAACCCAGTCTCTGTGGCCCAGTTTTGTTCAATAAGAAAATTCATGAGGGCTTTGTGCCTGCAAGAGTCAAAGTAAAGTAAATGCCTCTTCCTCACAGCTACCACCCTCTTCCACTAGCCAGTAGGGGGAGTGGAAGCCTGCCTGCCACACGTACTCAATGGCAACAGGAGAATGTTCCATCTGAGCTCAATCTAAAAGTGAGTATATCCAGGCAAAGGTATTTCTCCCTCAGCCACCGCACCTTTGCCACCGCTATTCTACAGCTCTGGTATCCGTATAGGGTGAGGTTTGGTTCCCTCTGGCAGACCACAGAGTTGGCTAGGTGATTCTCCAAAGTGAGACCCCAGCAGGATCACTCTATTAATGCTGACGTTGGGTGGGAGGTATCTCCACTTGGGTTCATGCATCTCAGCATTTCCCAAGTCTCCACACATTGCACAGAGACCCAAGCTTACACACGCTTCTGAGTTACACTTTCTCAGAGTCAGGCCAGACCCTTCCTCTCTGTGTATTTTGTACTGTTATCAGATTCACAGATACAGCATAACTGCACTGCCTCCGTCTATGCAATGCCCAATCCTAGCCAAGAAGTGAAGACATTCTGGTCTCTGCAGGGGTTGAACTTTTAGACCACCAGGCTAGGGGGGAAGGGTAGACTGGAAGTTCAAGGTGGCAAGGAAAATATTTGTTCAAACTTCCTGCCAGACAAGGGAATTCCTGGGCTCACAGCAGGGGTTCTCTGGAGAAAGAGTCCCAGCTTCCAGCATGTCCCTTTGGAGGGGTGAGAGAAGAGAACCTCAGTTCACCACTTACTAGTACAGATCCCACAGCAACCAAGAAACTCTCTTGGGGGAGGGGATGGAAACATGTCCTCTTTGGGATGAGTTCTGTACCTAAAATTTGTTTCCTTGGAGTCACAGCTTGCCTTGGCAGGGAAGACATGCAATTATCTATCTCTTTTCTCATCATGGCACCCATCCTTCATCTTTGTTGGGTTCTTTCTGGCTGTTATCTCTCCCTCTGGACTGGAGCTTCTGTTGAAAGCTGGCTCCAGTCAGCCATCATCCCCCCTTCTCCATTGTTCTTATTGTATGTAAAAATTGGAATTAGGGAAAATAGCTAACCTGAGGATTTAGCAAAACACAAAACACATTGAAACCAAATGAGGAAATAAACAGACAAAAAAACTACAATACATACAAGCACATAGATGCACAGACAATGAGAAACAAATAAACAAACACAAAATAATAATAATAATAATATAATAAAAAAGGGGAAAGAAATGAAAAATCTCCAATAGTCTGATGTAAGCACTCTCAGCAACCATAAGAAGGGATGAAGAGGAAGAGAAACAAAAATAGTATTAATAATAAAAATATTAACAATAGCTCCTACAAGAAAAGGATAAAACGCAAAAGAGCAAAAAAAATGAGCAAAGAAAAAAGAGGGAAAAGTGCACCAACAAAAATGTTATCCATATATATGAATAATATTTTATATATACATATATAATATATGTTTATATATAATATATAGTTTATATATAAACTATAAATATAGTATAAAATAAATATATAACATAGTATATATTTATTTTATATATAAACTATAAATATAGTATATATTTATTTTATATATAAACTATAAATATAGTATATTTCATATATATAAACTAACATAGGTATGAGGCAGGGATCAACTTTAGTATGCATATACTTATGTTGCAAAATACTTCTGAACACCAGGTGGCGCTGTGAGTGGTTCCCAGGCTTATAACTGATTCAAAGTTTACACTGTTTTTTTGATGGTTGCCTGGCTACCCGCTTGGCGCTTAGACCCCTCTGAGATGTTGATTCCACCCATTTCAAAAAGAATCTTCACAGGCAGGTTTCACAAATTCTCCCTACAACAGTTCCTATGAAGTGTGGGGTATCCTGAGCCAGCTTTGGGTGCAGGATGGCTGCCTGCAGGTGAGACTCAAATCGCCTCACCTGGCCCTTTTGGGAAGGTACCTATGTCAGTCGTTACTTCTGAAATTTCAAAATATGTCTGCTACCTTACTGGCTGCCTAGCTTCTGCTGTGCTGTTCCAAACGGCACTCTTATCTGACCGCCAAATTCCACTCAGATGTCCACGCATCACCAATTTTTCCACTCAACTTCTAGTTTCCCCACTAACTGGGAATTGTAATCTTCCCTGCGGGAGGGGCTGGTTGCTGCTGCCTCCTGCTGCTTCAGCAGTGGCACAGAGAATTTTCAGGCATTGTCTGCAGCTCTGGATTTCATTTTGAGTCCAGCAATTCACCAGTTCACTGCACACCCCAAACTGCCAGTCTATACCAATATTCCCCACCGGGAATGATCTAGCCCACTCATTCTCACCTGTTGTTCTGGAAGAGCTGAGCTAAACGCATATCTGATCTTCATCGAGCTCCCCCTCCTAGACCCTGCTGAATTGTTGCTTTCATTGATCTCAAAAAATCTTCACAAGCACGTTTCACAAACTCTCCCTGCAATAGTTCCCTTGAAGTGTGGGGTATCCTGGAGCAGTTTTGGGTGCAGGATGGCTGCCTGCAGGTGAGACTCAAATCGCCACACCTGGCCCATGGGAAAAGGTGCCTGTGGCAGTCCCCATTTCTGAAATTCCAAAATGTGTCTGTTTCCTAATTGGGATCCTTTCCCCTTAATTTTCTATCTGGCTGCCTAGCCCCCTGCTGCTCCAAACAGCACCCCTTTCTGGCAGCCAAATTCTGCTCAGGAGTCCACACTTCAACAAACTTTCCATGCAACACCTAGTTTCCCCAGGAACTGGGGATTGTAGTCCTTGTTGGGGGAGGAGCGGGTTGCCGCTGCCACCTGCTGCTGCTTCAGCAGTGGCACAGAAATTTTTCTGGTAGACTCTTCAGCTCTGTTTTACATTTCAAGTCCAGCAATCCACCACTTCGCTGCACACCCCAAACTGCCTGTCTACACTAATATTCCATGCCAGGAAAGATCTAGCCCACTCACTTTCACCTGATGTTCTGGGACTGCTGAGGTAAACATCCATCCATCCACCATCATGCTCCGCAACTCTTGGCATCAATTTAAACTTCTTCCTTGCCCTTCCAAAATGGTGAGATTGCCAGGATTAGTTGCCAGTACTCAGCTTTGGTAAATTCTATAAAGGAGTAAAGGGGTTTGCCTACTGATCTTTCCCTTCAAGTTATCTGTGGTAAACAATGTATTATTATGCTTATCCACTTCCTTTCCTTCGATTTGACTTTTGTTGTTGTATATACCCTTTCTCTGAAAATGATAATATGAAAGTTGTCATGTCTCCATTAGGCACAAACTGATTGTAGTGGTCTGTTATCATGAAACAGTAGGTAGTGAACAACAGTAAAAGGTTGTTCAGCTTTGATAAATGTACATATTTAGGTCATTACTAATATTAGCACTAGGATAACACTGATTTCAATTTCCTCTTCCAGCCTGCTCCATCTCTACATTTTTTTTTACATGTTGAAAGAATTTCTCTCAACTCTTGTTAACTACAGTGTTCCCAATAGTTTTTAGTTCTTTTGTCTCCTCATATAATAATTTTATAGAGTCTTGTATCCCACTGACCCAAACTTAAGTTCCCACTCAATTTTTTAGTAAAATTAAAATGTCTCAGGATCTCCATTTGAATAAAAATATATTCTGCCTTACGTTTTCCACATACATTAGGGTCCCATAATAGGTTCTTATTTTGGTAGTTCATAGAGTTACAAAACCATGAACTATTAGAGGTGGACAAGAATTTGGAAAATTTAATTTTAAAGATACAGAAAGTGAAACTGAGAAAGGTTGAATTAAGCTCAGAAAAGATTTTTAACCTATTATTTAAATAAATAATGCTTACTGATACTACTTAGAAAACAAGTTTTGGCACATGTTCTTTTGGCGGTGATAACAATAGGAATGGAATTCTTTGAAACTTAGATTTATAGAAAGGTTCCCAGAATAAACAACACTGTTTTCCAAATGTTATTTAAATCAATAGAAACTTAACATTTTTACCTACTTGAAATATATGTAGTGTACATTATTCTATCTAAAAAACCTATTTTTCTTTTTGTATGAGGACAGAATATATAATCTTAATAAGCATCATGTGAAAGAAAAATTTGGGAAACATTTTAGTTTGAAATTGCTATGCTGTTAGGTTAAAATTGTCCAACATACCAAATTTGCATACTTTTTCTTTCATTTGGTGAATCATTTCTGAGGACATGATAATAATTTTCATTTTGTCCTTCAATAGTCACTATTCTGCATTGTTAATATTTGTTGAGGAAAGTCACACAGTGGAGTAGCAGTCACATCTTTATGTTGCCCAAAATATCTAAAAGGAACAAAATAATATATATTCAATACATATAGCTTTTTTCTTTCCTTAGCACTGTTAATAAAAGTCCTTAAAGATAAACTAAGTATCTCAGGAATGGAAAAAATATATATCCAATGTACTCAGTACTACTGTGAAACCAATTTATAATCACTCACACTTGCATATGAAAAATGAAACACAAATATAGCCTAGGATAAAGGAGGGAAGGGAGGTGGGTGGATCAATAGAGGGAGGGTTAGAAGGAGGACCACACCTATGGAGCATATTGCAAGTACAAGTTGGATCTATCAGGTGTAGAACACAAATGTCTTAATGGTGTAATTGGGTAAATGAGGTGAAGGCTATGTTGATTAGTAGGATGTAAGCCCTCCAATTTGTACAAATAATCAACACATTGAATCCCATAATAGCATAAATGTATTTATGATCTATGTACAAATGACTTAATAAAAAAGTAAACTAATTAAAGCTTTTTAAAGACTGCACAAATTATTGATATAATTACAAGAATTTGTTAAGTGTCAATCAATGATTTGGTTGTTAGGTTATCTTAGCAAATAAAAATTTAATTTTGAAAGTACAATAGCTGGCAGGCAAAGAAAGATGGTGCACTAGAGACAGTGTCTTTACAGCCGTCCATGGTGATATTGGGGAGAAAAAACTCCAGGCACTTCTGACTTGTGGGATCTGCCCAGAAACATTCCTTTGGGGCTACAGGGAGGCAGTGGGACACTTCAGGACCCCAACAAAAGGATGAAAGCAGTGAAGAAGTGGCAAGTACTTGTGTTTGGGCAGAGGCCAGATGGAGCAGCCACGGCTGTGGCTGGGACAGTTTGTAGACAGAGAAGACCTGACCTGTGGGTTTTTTTTGCACCTGGGCACTTCGTTGAGTTATGTTGGGAGAGTTTGGGTGCATAAGTGAGTGATTTTGATCAGTGCCTAGGGGCTGGTATGAAGCCACCCAGGAGGAGTGGACTTTTCAATGTTCAGCTAAATGCTGGGAGTAGCAATTGTGGGAAGGCTGCCTTGCATGCTTGGCCCTCAGAGTACTAGTGTGAGGCCAGTTCTGGTGTACCTGATAAGCAGAGCAGCCACACCTGGGGAGATTTGAGCGACACACACTTTCCTGGGAAAGCCACTGTGTAGCTAAGTGATATGGTTTGAAAAGGTTAAGGCGTGTCTATTAAGCGGGCTGAAGATAGCTTCAGGTGCCAGGCCTGTGGGTTTTGAGGGCAAAGAAGTCAGGAAAATAGGACACAGTTTCCTTGACAAGGTAAAGGCTTCCAGCCATTATCTTATACAGTTGTATTAGCATGGTGATTAGCATCTCATACCCTCATACCCCAGGAAATATATATATATATATATATATATATATATATAATTTTTTTCAAATTTTACCCCCTAGATTGTTCTTTTCTATGTTTTGTTCTTTTCTCTTTTTTCTCATGTAAGTATAATTTTTCATTGCTTCATTCTTTAATAATAAGGGCTTCATTTTTGCTAATTTTTCTGCCATGTTATTCTTTTTTCACCACAACTGTATCACTTAAGGTTTTTTACTTGTTTTACTTTGATTTATGATACTTTTGTTTTTATTCTCTATTTTATGGAAGTAGGATCTTGTGTCTGCTTAGGTTGGCAAAGAGCTCCAGACCTAAAGGCACCCACACAATTCACCACCTAGAGGTTGGGATTTTGGGGTCAAAGTACCATGCTGTACATCACTATTACTCCTGTTTTCTCTCTTTCTGTTCTTCTCTTCTTTTGATCAATACTCCCATTTACTACCCCGATTCCTTTCTCTTTTATGTATTTTATCCTTTTCTGCTCTTCATTCTTTATTTCCTTTTAGTCCTTTACCAAAAGGACACTTCAACTCCTTAGGGAAGAGCCACAGTAACTTAAAAAGCAGGAGGAATTGAAAGGAAAAAGGGCAAGAAAACCAACAAAAAGAAAACTCTCATGAGGAAGAAACAGCAGAAAAATCCTGGCATTACGAAAAACCAGAACTGAGCAATCCTCCCATGTAATCATGAGGTACTTCAGACCATTCCACTTATATAGAAATGTTAGAAATTACAGAAAGAGAATTTAAAATATGGATGGTAAAAACAACGAAGGAAATCACTGAGAAAGTAGAAAATAACCAATAGGAAATCTAAAGACAGAATCAAATAAGAGATGAATGATATGAAGAATATAGAAAATATATTGTGGAGCTTAAGGAATTGAAGCAGTCAGTCAGGGAACTTAAAGATGTAGTAGAAAGTATCAATAACAGATTAGGCCACGCAGAATAAAGACTCTCAGCAGTAGAGGATAAAGCTCTTGAGCTAACACAGGCAGTTAAAGAGACAGAAAAAAAGGGAGAGAAAGCAAAAAAATCACTAAGAGAATTATGGGACTTCATGAAGCATTCAAACATAAGAATTATAGGCATCCTGTAAGGTAATTATAATGACCCAGAGGAGTGGAAGTCTTATTAGAGGATACAATAAATGAAAATTTCCCAAATATCATGAAAGATTCTGACACACTCCTTTCAGAGAGATATCCAAACCCAGGCCATTTTAACTCAAACAGAGCTTCTCCAAGGCAAACTTGTCATGAACCTGTTCAAAGTCAAAATGAAAGAGAAGATTCTATATGCAGCCGGGAGTAAGCACCAATTGACCTACAGGGGTAAATCCATTAGGGTGACAGTGGACTGCCAAAATGAAACTTTTCAAGCCAGAAGACAATGTTCATCTACCTTTAACCTACTAAAACAAAACAATATTCAGCCCAGAATTCTATACCCTGCTAAACTAAGTTTTAGAACAATGGAGAAATCAAATATTTTACAGATATGCAAACATCAACGAAGCTTGGCACAAGAAGACCAGTTCTACAGGAAATATGTAGACGTATTCTACACACTGACCATGACAATGGACCACCAGCAAACTAAACACCCACAAACTAAAGGATAAAACCTAGATTCCACAATGACATGAAAGATTAAACTGAGCAACAGACTTTTACAAATTAAGAAGCATAGAAATCCACCATGCTTGTCAATTCTCTTAGTAAATGGGAAGGACTAGAATTCCCACTACGAGGCATAGGTTGGCTGAATGCATAAAAAAGCACAAGACACACCTAGCTTCCAAGGGCAAAGTGAAACTCAGGGTTAAGGGATGGAAAACAACATTCAGGAAAATGGGAATTAGAAGAAAGGTGGGCTTGCAACCTTCTTTTCAGATACAAGTCAATTTAAAGCAACTAAATTCAAAAAGGACAAAGATGGACACTTCATATTGATCAAGGGAACAGTACAAAAAAAAAGACATTTCAATTCTAAATATTTATACACCCAACTTAAATGCTCTCAGATTTTTGAAACAGAGCTTAATTAGTCTGAGAAATATGCTATCCTATAACATAACAGGTGACTTTAAAACTCCTCTTACAAAGCTGGATAGATCCTCTAATCAAAGATACAAGGATTTAAACGTGACCCTTGAACAACTGTGCTTGATAAACTTATACAGAACACTACATCCCAAAGCTAAAGAATATATGTTCTTCTCATCGGCCCTTGGGACATTCCTCAAAAATAGATCATATCCCAGGAAACAAATCAAACTACAACAGAATTAAAACAATTGAAATTATACCTTGTATCTTTACAGAACACAAGGCAATAAAAATGGAACACAACTCCAACAAAAATTGTCATTCCCATACAAAGGCATGGAAATTAAACAACCTCATGCTGAGAGACTGTTGGATAAGGGAAGAGATAACAAAGTAAAACATTAACTTTTTGAGCATAACAACAATGAAGACACAAGCTACCAAAACCTGTGGGACACTGCAAAAGCAGTTATAAGGGAGAAGTTAATCACATTACATGCCTACAACTGAAAAATAAAAAAAGAGAAAGTACATTGACAACCTAATGAATCATCTTCAAGAAATGGAAAAGTAAGAGGAATCCAATCCCAAACCTAACTGAAGAAAAAAAATAACAAAAATTACATCAGAAATAAATGAAATTGAAAATAAAAGAATCTTTGAGAAAATTAATGAAACAAAAAGTTGATTCCTTGAAAAGATAAAATCTATAAAGTATTGGTGAGATTAGCCAAAAATAGAAAAGTAAAATCTTTATTTTTTTATTAAGTATTTTGTACATAGATCATAAATACAATTATGCCATTTTCAATGTGTTGATTCTTTGTACAAATTGGAGTGCTTACATCATACTAAACAACATAGTTTTCACCTCATTTACCCAATTATAGCATTAGGACATTTGTGTTCTACACATGATAGATCCAACTTGTACTTGCAATGTGCTCCACAGGTGTGGTCTCCCTACTATCTCCTACTATCCCTCTCACCCTATCCTCTCCCCTCTACTTCCCCTTCCCTCCTTCATCCTAGGCTAAAGTTGTGTTTCATTTTTCATATGCAAGTGTGAGTGATTATGAACTGGTTTCACAGTAGTACTGAATACATTGGATACTTTTTTCCCATTCCTGAGATACTTTACAAAGAAGAATATTTTCCAGGTCCATCCATGTAAACAAAAAAGAGGTAAAGTCTCCATTTTTTTTTTACTCTTACATAATATTCCATGGTATACATATACCACAATTTGTTAATTCATTCATGGGTCGATGGGCACTTGGGCTTCTTTCATGACTTGGCAATTATGTATTGAGCTGCAATGAACAATCTGATGCAAATATCTTTATTGCTAAATGCTTTTTGGTCCTTTGGATATACACCTAGAAGAGGAATTGCAGGATCAAATGGCAGGTCTGCATTTAGATCCCTGAGTGTTCTCCAAACTTCCTTCCAAAAGGAACGTACTAGCTTGCATTCCCACCAACAGTGCAGAAGTGTTCCCTTTTCTCCACATCCACACCAACATCTGTTGTTTGGAGATTTTGTGATGTGGGCTACTCTTACTGGAGTTAGATGGTATCTCAGAGTAGTTTTGGTTTACATTTCTCTGATGATTAAATATAATGAGCATTTTTTCATGTGTGTGTAGGCCATGCGCCTGTCTTCTTCAGAGAAGCTTCTGTTCATGTCTCTTGCCCAAAATGAAATGGGATCATTTGCTTTTTGCTTAGTAATAAGTTTGAGTTTTCTGTGGATTCTGCTTATTACACCTTTGTCGGTAATATAACTTGCAAAAATCCTCTCCCATTCTGAGGGCTGTCTATTTGCTTTATTTAGTGTGTTCTTGGAAGTAGAGAAGCTTTTTAATTTGATCAGATCCCAGTGATGTATTTTTGATGTTGCTTCAATTGCCTGGGGTGTCTTTCTCATGAAGTATTCTCCCAGGCCAATTTATTCAAGCTTTTCCCCTGCATTCTCTCTAAGAATGTTTATAGTTTCATGTCTTAAGTTTAAGTCCTTTAACCAGTAAGAGTCAATTTTTGTTAGAGAATAAAGGTGGGGGTCCAGTTTCAGTCTTCTACAAGTTGCCAGCCAATTCATCCAGCACCATTTATTGAATAAGAAATCTTTTCCCCAATTTATACTTTTAAAAGGCTTATCAAAAATCAAATAACAATAAGTGTCTGGGTTCACCTCCTGGTCTTCAATTCTGTTCCACACATCTACCTCTCTATGTTTGTGCCAGTACCATGTTGTTTTGATCACTATAGATTTATAGTATAGTCTGAAGTCTGAAAGCGTAATTCCACCCAATTTGTTTTTATTTCTGAGTAATGTCTTGGCTATTTGAGGTTTTTATTTTGCATTTAAAACGAATTACTAATTTTTACAGGTCTTTAAAATATGACAGAAGTGCTTTAATAGGGATCTTGTTAAATCTGTAGATTGTTTTAGGTAGTATAGACATTTTAATAATGTTGATTCTTCCCAGCCATTACCATGATATATTTTTCCATTTGTTAACATCTGCAGCTATTTCTTTTCTCAGAGTTTCATAGTTATCTTTATAGAGATCTTTCATGTCCTTAGTTAGATACACTCCGTAATATTTCATCTTCTTTGGGACTATTGTAAGGGGAATAGAGTCCTTGGTTGTTTTTTCCTCTTGACTATTCCTGGTGTACTTAATGGCTACAGATTTATGAGTGTTAATTTTGTATCCTGAGACATTACTATATTCCTTGATCACTTCTTGGAGTTTTGTAGTTGATTCCCTGGGATTTTTGAGATATATAATCATATCGTTTGCAAAGAGTGACAGTTTTATCTCCTCTGGTCCTATTTGAATCCCCTTAATTGTCTTCTCTTGCCTGACTGCAGTGGATAAGTCTTCCATTACAATGTTAAAAAGCAGTGGAGACAGTGAGCATCCTTGCCTGGTTCCTGATCTGAGTGGAAATGATTTCAATTTTACTCCATTCACTATGATACTGACTGTGGGTTTGCGGTAGATGGCCTCTATCTACATTTCCCTGTCTAAGAAATGTTTCTTTTATACCTATTTTCTTAATCATTCTGATCAAGAAAGGAAGGTGGATATTGTCAAAAGCTTTTTCCGTATCAATTGAGAGAATCATATGGTCTTTGTTATTTAATTTGTTTATGTGATATAGTATATTTATAGATTCATGTATATTGAACCATTCTTGGGATCCTGGAATGAAATTCACGTGTCCGTGGTGTATAATTTGTTTGATGTGTTGTTGAATTCTGTTTGCTAGGATCTTATTGAATATTTTGGCATCAATATTCATTAGAGATATTGGTCTATATTTTTCTTTTCTTGTTGGGTCTTTTCCTAGTTTGGGTGCCTAGTGATATTTGCTTCATAGAATGTGTTGGGAAGTATTCCTTCTTTTTCTATGTTTTGGAAAAGATTAAGTAATATAGGTACTAGTTCCTCTTTAAAGGTTTGGTAGAATTCTGATGTGAAGCCACCTGGTCCTTGGCTTTTCTTTTTGGGGAGATTTCTTATAATTGATGCTATTTCAGAGCTTGTTATAGGCTTGTTCAACATTTTCACTTCTTTCTGGCTAAGTCTACAAGAGTGGCATGTTTCCAAGTATTGATCTATTTCCTTAAGATTTTCATACTTCTGAGAGTAGAGTTTTATGTAGTATTCATTAAGGATTTTTTGAATTACTGAGGAGTCTGTTATTTGGCCTTTATCATTTCTGATTGATGAAATTAGTGATTTTACTCTTCTACTTCTGGTTAGGTTATCCAAAAGTTTATCTATTTTACTGACCTTTTCAAAAAACCAACTCTTTGATTTGTTGATCTGTTGTATGATTATTTTGTTTTCAATTTCATTTAGTTCTGCTCTAATTTTAGTCATTTCTTTTCTTCTTCTGGGTTTAGGGTTGGAAAGTTTTTTCTTTTTCAGTTGCTTGAGATGTCCCATTAAGTTATTGACTTCCTCTCTTTCCATTCTCTTGAGGAAGGCTTGCAGTGCTATAAATTTTTCTTTTAGGACTACCTTTGTGGTATCCCAGAGGTTCTAATAGTTTGCGTCTTCATTTTTGTTTTGTTCCAAAAATTTGGTAATTTCCTTAATCTCATCTATGACCCAGCTATTGTTCAGCATGAGGTTATTTAGTTTCCGTGTTTTTGTATGTGTGTGGAGATTCCTGTTGTTACCGAGTTCAACTTTTATTCGGTGATGGTCCGAGAAAATACAAGGAATGATTTCTATTCTGTTAAATTTGCTGACCTAAGATGTGGTCAATTTTGGTGGATGGTCCACGGGCTGATGAGAAAAATGTGTATTCAGTTTTATTAGGATTAAATGTTCTGTAGATGTGACCTAAGATGTGGTCAATTTTGGTGGATGGTCCATGGCTGATGAGAAAAATGTGTATTCAGTTTTATTAGGATGAAATGTTCTGTAGATGTCTATTAGATGTAAATGTTGAATGGTTAAGTTTAGTTCTAAAATTTCTTTTCTTAGCTCCTTTTCTGAGGATATATCCAACACTGCCAGAGGAGTGTTAAAGGCTCCAACAATTATGGTGCTGGGAAAATCAAGTTACCCATGTCAGTTAGAGTTCCTCTCATAAATTGAGGTGCATTCTGGTTGGGTGTGTAAATGTTGATAATTGAAATCTCATCATGTTGAGTGTTGCCCTTAACAAATAAGAAGTGATCATCATTATCTTTTCTTAGTTTAATTGGTTTAAAGTCTATTGTATCTGCAAATAAAATTGCAACACCTGATTTTTTCTGATTTCCATTTGCCTGAATTATAGATGACCATGCTTTCACCCTGAGTCTATGTTTATCTTTTAGTGTAAGGCGAGATTCTTGAATGCATCAGATGTCTGGCCTGAGTTTTTGTATCGAGTCAGCCAACCTGTGTCTCTTTAGAGGGCAATTTAAGCCATTCACAGTAATTGAGAGTAATGATAAGCCAGATAGAGTATTTGGTATCTAATTTTTCAAAATTCTGGGGACATTTTTAATCTTTTCGCCACTATGGAAGTTGGAATTTGATCAAACATTTCTCACAGAGTTTACTTTGGTGGGGAGGATTGTATTGTTCATTAAGGAGGATAGGTCTGCGAATATACTGAAGAGCTGGTTTAGTTATGACAAATTTCTTCAACATGTGAATGTCATTAAAGTATTTGATTTCTCCATCATATATGAAGCTCAGTTTAGGTGGATACAAGATTCTGGGTTGAATGTTATTTTGTTTAAGGAGATTTAAGGTCGATGACCACTCTCTTCTGGCTTGAAAGGTTTCAGCAGGGAGATCTGCAGTCATTCTAATATTCTTCCCCTTGTGTGTAATGGTTTTCTTACATCTTACAGCTTGAAGAATTTTCTCCTTTATATTAACTTTAGCGAAGTTATTTATAATGTGCCTATGAGAATTTTTATTTAGGTAGAGTTGTATAGGTGTTCTAAAACTGTCTGCTATCTGAATTTCAGAATCTCTTTGCATGTTTGAACAATTCTCTTTAATTATTTCACGAAGCAAAGCATCTGTATCCTTCATAGCAACATCATCATGTTCAGGTATTCCTATAAGGAGAATATTAGATCTCTGAAAATTATCCCAGAGCTCTCTGAGAGAATGATCCACTTTTGTTCTCCACATTTTTTTCTCTTCGAGCATTTGGGAGTATTCAAAAGCCTTGTCTTCAGTGTCAGAAATCCTTTCTTTGGCCTGCTCCATTCTGTACTGAGGGATTCTACTGTTATTTTTAGATCTTTAAGGGCTGCAAAATCTTGCTTCAATGTGTCAAAATCTTTGGTCATTTTGTCTTTAAATTCATTGAATTCTTGAGACATATTTTGAATTTCTGCTTCAAATTCTAATTTCATCATTTCCTCCATTCTGTTGATCTTATTTGCTATCCAAACTCTGAACTCGATTTCTGACGTCTCAGCCATTTGTTTGTGAATGGGATCTTGTGCTGTATCTGCTTTATTGTTTTTTTGGGGGTTGATATACTCTAATTATTCATGTTGCCAGAGTTTTTCCACTGATTCTGCCTCATGATTGCTTTTCACTGTAGGCTAGGTGGTCAGGTAAATTGAAATTGGATTGGGGTTTCCTGGAGTTGTGGTTAACCAGCTCTTTGTTAAGGATATGGGAATAATGACTGCAGCTTTTTCCCCTTTAGCTTCACAAAGAACCTGTACAGTATTACAGTCTGAGGCTGAGGAAACCTGCTTGGTATGGTGGGGTTAGGTGGCTCTATCTTGTATTCAGCTGATTCTTGTCCAATCCTGGTGGATCAGTGACTCTGGTGAAGTCTTAGCTGTGCATAAATACAAGCAATTAAGACACCCCTCCCACCATGTACAACAGCTAGAAGGGGAAATCAACCCTATCTGTTACTGCACAACTAGGGTACCACCTGAGAGGGTCCTTAGGTGATTGTCCCAGTTTAGTGGTTCCAAACCAATTGACCCAGTCAGTACAAAGTCTCAAGTGGGAGAGTTTGCAAGGTCTTCATCAGCTAGATGTTACAGGTCTGCTGGCTGCTCAAATTTGGGTTTCTCTGGTGTTCTATCGAGTCAGAAAGGCACACCCGGTAGCACATTTGGACCAGGGGGCTGAGTCACTTTTTCCACTTACCTACTTTTTCACGTCCAGTCACTGGTGAGCCCAAAGGGCTCCAGTCCTGCTCCCTCCAATAAGTGCAAGTGCCGGGTCTTAGCGCCTGTCAGAGTCAAAGGAAGGGCAATGCCCACATGGCCCAGTTACTGCCCTCTGCTAACAGCTAGCTGGGGGACCTGAGGCCTGCCTGCCCCAGTGTTCAAAAGCCACTGGCAAGTGTTCCACTTAGGCTCATTCTAATCCTGGGGGTACCAGGACAGCAAATGCTTTTCTCCCTCAGCCACAAAGTAATATCTTTAACAACCTCAACCAGAAATGAAAAGGGGGAAATAACAACTGATACCTAAGAGATACAAAGTTTATTTCTGACTACTACCAAAATTCTATGCCCAGAAATTTGAGAATGTGAAATGGGCCAATACCTGAAATCACACCATGTTCCTAAACTTAACCAAGAAGAAATAGATCTCTTGAACTGACCAATATCAAACACTGAGATTACAGAAACAATAAAATAGCTTCTTTTTTTTTTCTTTTTTTTTTTATTGAATCATAGCTGTGTACATTGATATAATCATGGGGCATCATCACGAGCTTCACAGACCGTTTTAACAAGTTTCACATATGCCCTTGTAAGATGCACCGCTGGTGTAATCCCAACAATCCCCTTCCCTCTACCCACCTTCCTCCTCCCTCTCCTCCCTTTCCCACTTCCCCCTATTCTTAGGTTGTAACTGGGTTGCAGATTTCACGTGAAAAACCTAAATTAGTTTCATAGTAGGGCTGAGTACATTGGGTACTTTTTCTTCCATTCTTGAGATACTTTACTAAGAAGAATATGTTCCAGCTACATCGATGTAAACAAGAAAGAGGTAAAGTCTCCATCTTTCTTTAAGGCTGCATAATATTTCATGGTGTACATATACCAAAATTTATTAATCCATTCGTGTTTCAATGGGCACTTGGGCTTCTTCCATGACTTAGCAATTATGAATTGGGCTGCAATAAACATTCTGGTACAAATATCTTTGTTATGGTGTGATTTTTGGTCTTCTGGGCATATGCCCAGTAGAGGGATTACAGGATTGAATGGCAGATCTATTTTTAGATCTCTGAGTGTTCTCCATATCTCTTTCCAAAAGAAATGTATTAATTTGCATTCCCACCAGCAGTGCTAGTGTTCCCTTTTCTCCACATCTATGCGAACATCTCTGGTCTTGGGATTTTGTGATATAGGCTAGTCTCACTGGAGTTAGATGGTATCTCAAAGTAGTTTTGATTTGCATTTCTCTTATGATTAAAGATGATGAGCATTTTTTTCATATGTCTGAAAGCCATGTGCCTGTCTTCTTCAGAGAAGTTTCTCTTCAAATCCCTTGCCCAGCCTGCGATGGGATCCCTTGTTCTATTCTTGCTAATGCGTTTGAGTTCTCTGTGGATTTTGGTTATTAAACATTTGTCGGGGATAGAACCTGCAAATAGCTTCTCCCATTCTGAGGGCTGTTTACTTGTTTTACTTACTGTGTTCTTGGCTGTGCAGAAGCTTTTTAGTTTGATCAAGTCCTAGTAGTGTATTTTTGAAGCTGCTTCAATTGCCCAGGGGGTCCTCCTCATAAAATACTCCCCCAGACCGATTTCTTCAAGGGTTTTCCCTGTACCCTCCTCTATTATTTTTACAGTTTCATGCCTTAAGTTTAAATCTTTAATCCAATGAGAGTCTATCTTAGTTAATGGTGAAAAGTGAGGGTCCAATTTCAGTCTTCTGCAGGTTGCCAACCAGTTCACCCAGCACCATTTGTTAAATAGGGAATCTTTTCCCCACTGAATGTTTTTAATTGGCTTGTCAAAGATTAAATAACGGTAAGTAGCTGGATTCATCTCTTGGTTCTCTATTCTGTTCCAGACATCTACTTCTCTGTTTTTGTGCCAGTACCATGCTGTTTTGATCACTATCGATTTGTAGTATAGTCTGAGTTCTGGTAGCGTAATTCCTCCTGCTTTGTTTTTATTTCTTAGTAATGTCTTGGCTATTCGAGGTTTTTTCTGATTCCATATAAAACGAAGTATTGTTTTTTCAAGATCTTTAAAGTATGACAGTGGAGTTTTAATAGGGATTCCATTGAAATTGTGTATTGATTTGGGTAGTATGGACATTTTAACAATGTTGATTCTTACCAGCCATGCGCATGGTATGTTTTTCCCTTTTTTAATATTTTCAGCTATTTCTTTTCTCTCTTTTTTTTTTTTTATTAAATCATAGCTGTGTACATCAATATGATCATGGGGCACCATACACTTGGTTCATAGAATATTTGACACCTGTGGTGCATCTGACAAGGGTACATGTGAGGCTCAGCTATTTCTTTTCTTAGAGTTTCATAGTTCTCTTTATAGAGATCTTTCACGTACTTTGTTAGATAAGTTCCCAAATATTTCATCTTCTTTGGCACTACTGTGAATGGGATACAGTCGTTAACTGTTTTTTCAACTTCACTATTGTTGGTATATATAAAGGCTACTGATTCATGAATGTTGATTTTGTAACCTGAGACGCTGCTGTATTCGTTGATCACTTCTAAGAGTTTTGTAGTAGAGTCCCTAGTGTTTTCCAGATATACTATCATATCATCTGCGAAGAGTGACAGTTCGTTCTCCTCTGACCCTATATGGATATCCTTGATTGCCTTTTCTTCCCTAATTACGGTGGCTAAAACTTCCATTGCAATGTTAAAAAGCAATGGAGACAATGGGCAGCCTTGTCTGGTTCCTGATCTGAATGGAAATGATTCCAATTTAACTGCATTCAATATTATATTGGCTGTGGGTTTGCTGTAGATAGCCTCTATCAGTTTAAGAGATGTCCCTTCTATACTGATTTTCTTAAGTGTTCTGATCAGGAAGGGATGCTGGATATTATCAAAAACTTTTTCTACATCGATTGAGAGAATCATATGGTCTTTATTTTTTAATTTGTTTATGTGCTGAATTACATTTATAGATTTATGTATAGTGAACCAGCCTTGAGACCCTGGGATAAAACCGACTTGGTCATGATGTATAATTTGTTTGATGTGTTGCTGGATTCTGTTTGTTAGGATCTTGTTGAATATTTTTGCATCTATATTCATTAGTGATATAGGTCTATAATTTTCTTTTCTTGTTGGGTCTTTTCCTGGTTTGGGGATCAGGCTAATGTTTCATTCATAGAACGTGTTGGGTAGTCTTCCTTTTTTTTCTACCTTTTGGAATAGGTTGAGTAGTATAAGAACTAATTCCTCTTTAAAGGTTTGGTAGAATTCTGACGTGAAACCATCTGTTCCCGGGCTTTTCTTTTTAGGGAGGTTTTGTATGGTTGATGCAATTTCTGATTTTGATATGGGCCTATTCAACATTTCCAGTGGATTCTGGCTAAGTCTTGGAAGGTGACGTGCTTCCAAGTATTGGTCAATTTCCTTCAGATTTTCATATTTCTGAGAATAAAGTATCTTGTAATATTCATTAAAGATTTGTTGGATTTCTGAGGAGCCGGTTGTTATTTCATCTTTGTTGTTTCTGATTGATGAGATTGGAGATTTTACTCTTTTTTTTCCCGATTAAGTTAGCCAAAGGTTTACCTATTTTATTGACTTATTCGTAAAACCAGCTTTTTGATTTTTTGATCTGTTATATTATTTTTTTGTTTTCATTTTCATTTAATTCTGCTCTAATTTTGGTTATTTCTTTTCTTCTACTTGGTTTGGGGTTTTAATTTTCTTCCTTTTCCTTTTGCTTTGGATTTCCCTTTAAGTTGTTAACTTCCTCTCTTTCCGTTCTCTTGAGGAAGGCTTGCAGTTCTATAAATTTCCCTCTTAGAACTGCCTTTGCGGTGTCCCAGATGTTCTGATTGTTCGTGTCTTCATTGTTGTTTTGTTCAAAAAATTTGGTGATTACTTTCTTAATCTCATCTCTGATCCAGCTATCATTCAGCATAAGTTTATTTAACTTCCATTTTTTGTGTAAGTATGCAGATTCTGTTGTTACTCACCTCAAGTTTTATTTCATGGTGGTCCGAGAGGATGCATGGAATCATTTCCATTCCTTTAAATTTACTGAGGTTAGACTTGTGACCTAAGATGTGATCAATTTTGGAGTAAGTTCCATGGTCTGATGAGAAGTATGTGTATTCAGTTTTGTTGGGATGAAATGTTCTGTCGATGTCTGCTAAATCCAAATGTTGGATGGTTAGGTTTAAATCTAAAATTTCTTTGTTCAGCTTCTTGTTGGAGGATCGATCCAACAGTGCCAAAGGAGTGTTGAAATCTCCGACTATTACGGTGCTGGAGGAAATCAAGTTGCTCATGTCTTTTAGAGTTGCTCTTATAAATTGAGGTACATTCTGGTTGTGTGCATAGATATTTATAATTGAGATCTCATCATATAGATTATTACCCTTAACAAATATGAAATGACCATTCTTGTCCTTCTTTACTTTTGTTGGTTTAAAGCCTATTGTATCTGCAAATAAAATTGCAACACCTGCTTTTTTTGATTATCATTTGCCTAAAATATGGATGACTATCCTTTCACTCTGAGTCTGTATTTGTCTTTTAAGTTAAGATGGACTCTTGAATGCAACAAATATCTGGCCTGAGTTTTTGTAGCCAGTCAGCTAACCTATTCCTCTTTAGAGGACAGTTTAAGCCATTCACATTAATGGAGAATATTGATAAGTCTGGTGGAGTTTTGGGTATCGAGTGTTTGAAAATTCCAGTGGGCATTTTTAATTCTTTCACCAGTGTGGAAATTGGAGTTTGATCCGAAGTTTCTGAGTGAGATTATTTTTGTGGTATAGGATTGGGTTGGTCATTATGGAGGACAGGTCTGAGAATATCCTTAAGAGCTGGTTTGGTTTTGGCAAATTTCTTTAGTATATGAATGTCATTAAAGTATTTAATTTTTCCATCATAAATGAAACTCAGTTTAGCTGGATCCAAGATCTGGGGTTGAAAGTTATTTTGCTTTAGGAGATTTAAAGTCGGTGACCACCCTCTTCTGGCTTGAAAATTTTCAGCAGAGAGATCTGCAGTCATTGTAATATTCTTTCCTTTGAAAGTAATGGTTTTCTTTCTCCTGGCAGCTTTGAGGATTTTTTCCTTCATATTAACTTTAGTGAAGTTAATTATGATATGCCTGGAGGATATCTATAGGGTTTGAGTCATGCTGAGGTTCTGAAGCTGTCCGGTATCTGAATTTCAGAATCTCTAGGCATGTCTGGAAAATTCTCTTTCATAATTTCATGCAAAATGGCCTCTGTGCCCAGCGAGGCCACTTCATCTGTTTCTGGAACTCCAATGATTCGGATATTTGCCTTCTTTGAATGATTCCAGAGCTCTTGGAGAGAATGATCCATTTCTGCTCTCCATTTCTCTTCCTGTTTGAGAGTTTGGGAGCATTCAAAGGTTTTATCTTCAATGTCAGAAATCCTTTCTTCTGCTTGCTCCATTCTGTTGCTGAGGGGTTCTACTTTATTTTTCACATCCTTGAGAGCTGCAAATTCTTGCTTCAGTGTGTCTAAGTCTTTGGTGGTTTTGTCTTTAAATTCATTAAATTCTTGAGACAACTTTTGAATTTCTCCTCAAATTCCTAATTCCACTTTGTTAATCTTGTCTGCAATCCAAATTCTGAATTCGGTTTCTGACATCTCAGCCAGTTGTTTATGAATGGGATCTTCAATTACATCTGCCATATCTTCCCTTGGGCGGGTTGATCTATTCTGCTTATTCATGTTAGCAGAGTTTTTCTGCTGATCCACCCCATGGTTGTTTTACTCCCTTTGATTTTTTCCCCTGGGGCTTTGTTGAGGGCCTGTATAGTGTTGTGGCCTGAGAAACTGGGGCCCCGTCTGGTGTGGTGAGTCTAAGTGGTTCTGTCTTGTTTTCAGCTGGTTTCTGTTCCACCCTAGTGAAACAGATACTCTGGATTGAAGTCTCAGCTGTGGAGAAATATCAGCCATTAAGTCACCCCACCTCCCACCGGCAAACAATTGAAAAAGAAAAATCAAACCTTCCTACCACTGTGCACCCAGGGCACCACCTGATTTGTCCTCAGCGATTGGTTCAGTTCAAAAAGTCCAAATCAATTGTGTCAGTCTGCACCTGTCTCGGTTGAGAAATTTTAAGATGTCTCTGGGAACTGGATCACAGCGGTCTGGTGACTACTCTGTTGTGGCTTGCTCCAGTGCTGCATGGAGTCAGGAGGAGCCACCCAGCCAATAGATCAGTCTGGGATGTTTGCTGCCTCCTTCCCCACCTTGCACCGCTGTCACACCCTGTCACTGATAGCCCTGCAGTTGGCTGACCCAGTTGCCTGTAGTGAATCGGTACTCCATGAGTTTGCACCTGCCTGAATTACAAGGAAGTCTGCCAGGCCACTCTGCTCTGCCTCTGTCTAGCAGGCGGAGGTGAGGCCTGACAACCTCAGGTGCTTGATGAAGGTTGGGGGGTTTTCACTCAGGTCCAGTCTCGCCCCTGATTAATGTTACTGACAGAACAGAACAGAACAACTCTGCAGTTCCCCATTTGTTTGTATCCTTGTGGTCGCAGCTCACCTCAGCGGGGTTGATGTACATTCTTCAACCTTCTCTCTTAGTGCAGTTCAAATCCACCAGGTTACTTGCTGAATTTTTGTCCTTTAACTCTCCTACTGGATGGGAGCCTCTGTGGAAAGCTGGCTTCAGTCAGCCATCTTGTCTCTTCCCCTCCTAAAATAGCTTCTAACAAAAACAAGAAGAACAAAATCCTGGGACCAGATGACTTCACATCAGAATTCTATCAAACGTTCAACAATGACTTAGCACCTATATTGCATAACTTATTCCAAAATATTTAGAAGAAATGAACCCTTCACATCATATTCTATGAGGCAAACATCAGCTTGATTACATAACCAGTAAAGGACCCAACCAAAAAGGAGAGCTGCAGACCAATTTCACTTATTAATACTAGTGCAAAATTTCTCAACAAAATCTTAGCTAATTAAAAAAATTACACATCAATATCAAATAAGATTCATGTTAGAGATGCAAAGCTGGTTTAACATGCACAAATCCATAAGTGTATTACATCATACCTACAGAAACAAAACAAAGAGTGTATGAACCTCTCAAGAAGTTCAGAAAAAACATTTGACAAAATTCAGCATCTGTTTTTAACAAGGACACTTAAGAAAATAGACATAGGTGGCACATTTCATAAGTTGATTGAAGCCACCTATGATAAACCCTCAGCTAACATCATACTGAATAGAGTAAGACTTAAAGCTTTTCCACTTAGAACTGGAACCAGACAAGATGTCTACTATCAACACTATTATTCAAAATTGTGCTAGAGGTTCTAGACAAGGCAATCAGACAAGAGAAGAACATTATGAGCATCCAAATGGGGGCAAAGGAGGCTAAACTCTCCCTCTTTGCTGATGATATGACCTTATACTTAGAAAAGCCCAGAGACTCAACCACAAAAGTCCTAGAAGTGATCAAGAAATACAGTAATGTATCAGGGTATAAAATCAATGTTCACAAATCAGTAGCCTTTGTATATGCTAATAATAGCCCAGTTGAGAAGCAAATCAAGGACAAAAGTCTCTTCACAGTAGCTTCAAAGGAAATAAAATATTTAGGAATATACATAACAAAAGTAATGAAAGAACTTTTCTTTTTTTTGTGTGTGTGGTTTTTGGCCAGGGGTGGGTTTGAACCTGCCACCTCCGGCATATGGGGCCGGCGCCCTACTCCTTGAGCCACAGGTGCTGCCCAATGAAAGAACTTTTCAAAGAGAATTATGAAACCCTAAGAAAAGAAATAGGAAAAGACACTAACAAATGGAAGAACAAGCAACGTTCTTGGCTGGGAAGAACTGATGTTGTCAAAATATCTATTCTACCCAAAGGAATGTACAGATTCAAAGCAATCCCCACTAAAGTACCAACATTGTATTTTGAAGAACTGGAAAATAGAGTACTTTGTTTTGTATGGCACAGCAACAACAAAAACAAACAAACAAAAAACATATAGTTATTTTTTAGTGATTCTTAGGGTTATTCTTAGTTATAAACTAAGATTATTCTTAGTAATAAAAACAAAGTGGGAGGCATCACCCTACCAGACTTCAGGCTATATTACAAGTTCACAGTAATCAAAACAACATCATGTTTATATAAAAATAGACATAGACATATGGAAATTAATGGAAACCCAAGAGAGGAAACCAGTCTGTACTTGCCACCTGATCTTTGGTAAACATAACAAAAAACATACAGTGGGGGAGAAAATTACTATTCAATAAATGGGAGAACTGAATAAATAGATGTAAAAGACAAAAACTCAACCCACACGTTTCATCACTTAAAAAAAATGTCTCAAGATGGATAAAAGACTTAAATCTAAGACATGAAACAATAAAAAATTCTGGAAGAAAGTGTGGGGAAAACTCACGATGATGTTGGACTAAGGAAAGATTTTATGACAAAGACTTCAGCGGCCATAACAACAACAAAAATTAAGAAACAGGAGATTTAACTAAGCCCCAAAACTTCTGAACAGAGAAGGACACAACAAGAAAAGCAAAAAGACAACTTTCAAAAGAGGAAAGATATTTGCACAGCATGAATTTGACAAAGGTTTGGTAATTAAAATCTACAGAAAAGTCAAAGTAATTAACAATAACAAAAAGAGTAAACAACCGCATCTACTACTTGGTAAGAGATACGAACAGAACTTTCTCTGACAAAGATAGACAACTGGCTAACAAACATTTGAGAAAATGCTCATCTTCCCTCATCATCAGAGAAATGCAAATCAAAACCACCTTGGGATATCACCTGTACCAATGAGAATAGTCCACATCCACATCCATGCCAACATCTCTGGTCTTGGGATTTTGTGATATAGGCTAATCTTACTGGAGTTAGATGATATCTCAAAGTAGTTTTGATTTGCATTTCTCAGATGATTAAAGATGATGAGGGAACACTTCTACATTGCTGGTGGGAATGCAAATTAATACATTCCTTTTGTAAAAATGTTTGGAGAACACTTAGAGATATAAAAATAGACCTGCCACTCAATCCTATAATTCCTCTACTATGCATATACCCAGAAGACCAAAAATCACATCATAACAAAGATATTTGTACCAGAATGTTTATTGCAGCCCTATTCATAATTGCTAAGTCATGGACAAAGCCCAAATGCCCATCGATCCATGAATGTTTTAATAAATTGTAGTATATGTACACCATGGAATATTTTGCAGCCTTAAAGAAAGATGGAGACTTTACCTCTTTCATGTTTACATGAATGGAGCTGAAACATATTGTTCTTAGTAAATTATCTCAAGAATGGAAGAAAAAGTATCCAATGTACTCAGCTCTACTATGAAATTAATTTATGACTTTTACATGAAAGCTATAACCCAGTTATAACCCAAGAATAAGGGGAAGGAGGAAAGGGAGGAGAAGGAGGGGGGAGGAGGGAGGATGGAGTGTGATTGGTGGGATTACACCTGAGGTGCATCTTACAAGGGTATATGTGAAACTTAGTAAATGTAGAATGTGAATGTCTTAACACAATAACTAAGAAAATGCCAGGAAGGCCATGTTAACCAGTGTGATGAAAATGTGTCAAACGGTCTGTAAAATCAGTGTATGGTTCCCCATGAGCGCATTAATGTACACAGCTATGATTTAATAAAAAAATTAAAAAAAGAGAATAGTCCACATCACAGTCTCAAAGCAGCAGATGTTGTCATGGATGTGGAGAAAAGGGAATACTTTTCCCAGTGCTGGTGGGACTACAAACTAATACAACATTTTTGGAAGGAAGTATGGAGAATCCTCAAAGAACTCAAATTAGACCTGCCATTTGCTGCTGCAATCCGAATACTAGACATCTACCCAGAAGAAAAAAAATAATTTTATCATGAGAATATTTACACTAGACTGTTTATCGCAGCTCAATTTACAATTGCCAAACTGTGGAAACAAGTTAAATGCCCACCAACCCAGGAATAGATTAACAAGCTGTAGTATATGTTTACCATGGAATGCTATTCCATTAAAAAAGATGGAGACTTTACATCTTTTCTATTAACCTGGATTGACTTGGAACACATTCTTCTTAGTAAAGTATCACAAGAATAGAGAAGTGACAACCCAATGTACTCAGTTCTAATATTAGGGCAGTACACCATCTAACACAAAGTGGGAGTAGGGGAAGAAGGAAGCAGGTAGAGGTCAGGAGGGAGGGGGATGAGGGGTTATGGTGTATGGCACACCTCTTGGGGCAGGGTGTATTTATAAGAGGGATTTCACTTAACAAATGCAATCAGTGTGAACTAATTCTTTGTACCCTCAATTAATCCCAAATTAAAAAAAATATATAGTTTTACTGTAGAGGAATGACTTTCTTACTAATAAATGGCAGGTATATTGTTTAGTTAAAAGAAAAGAAGTTACAGTGGCTTCTTAATTGCCCCTATGCCTCCATAATCTCTCTCCAATTTATCTCCTGGAAGAATTTTTCCCCAATATTGCTTTCATCAGATATTCCTCAAGTATTTGTACAGAATTCTGCTTTCTATTAGATCAAGTCCAATTTCTTCAGTTTGATGATCAAAGACAATTTGGCTGCTGTGCCCTAAGAACATTAGTTTATCAGATGGAATATTCTCTTATCGGTTCCCCTGTTGTCAGATCTGACACCTTCCTATACCATACCTACAAGGATGATTAATACTTTCTCTGTCTTTGCTAGGATTGCTTGTCCTTTGAAAAGAAAAAAAAAAAAAAAAAAAAAAGCTTTCTGGGCTGCACCTGTGGCTCAAAGGAGTAGGGTGCCAGCCCCATATGCCGAAGGTGGCAGGTTCAAACCCAGCCCCGGCCAAAAACTGCAAAAAAAAAAAAAAAAAAAAAAAAAAAAAAGCTTTCTGCTTGCAGACTATATCATACAGGCATTGTAAAGCTCCTTAGAATTTACATATTTCTGCTCTCTCAATGTACTGAGCCCCAGAGAAGTTAATTGACTTGATCAAATGCTGCATTTAATATGTTTCAGAATCTGGAGTGTATATCAAAAACTAGGTTGCCTATTACCCAGTCTAGTGCTTTTTTCACTGTACTTTATTCTACTTACTTAAAACTCACACTACATCTCATTTATTTACTCAGGCTATATACTGATCAATATACTGATATATTGTGAATTCTTATTGTATTTATAATTTCCATACTCTACTGTACTTATAAATATCACAGAATTCTGTATTAGTGTGAAGCTAACATGTTGCAAAGTCCTGTTATATGCAAGGCACTGGAGTAGCTACGTCATGTATAATTTGCTCATTAGTTACAGTCATCCAGGGAGGTAGGCTTTTTATCACTAAACCTAAAAGCGAGAGAAATAGATTTTCTCAAATGTGATAGGACTTGGAATTGAATATATGTCTACATAATCCATAATATGGGATATAATTTTCTTCAAGGGATTCAAGATATTCATCTTGCCTCTCTTCCAACAGACAAGTATTAGGTCCCCCCATGTATACAGAACACCGTGAAGTAGTACCGCTTTAAATTTTGGCAGAGCTAAGGAGTTTGACTATTGGAGAGGATGCATATAAGACAAATAATCATACTTTTCATAATATATCACTTCTACTAAGTTGAGTAATGCAGTTATACCAATATTTGTTCAGGAAAACTCTTATGTTCAAGTGTTTAAATAAAAAGTGACACATACCAAAGGTATTATCTTTTTTCTTGGATATCGAGAACTTTGCTGGTTTATTTCAAAGAGAAAATATTTTCAGGGAGAGAAAGGAGAATAACTCTTAAAACTTCCTTTGCTCAGTAGACTGAATTTTTTTAAAGTCCATATATTCTACATGTTATTTGCTGCTAAAAACTTGAAAACCTATTTTGTAGAAATTTTCTATTGAAACAGATTAATTAAAAGGAAATTTCTTTTGGATAATTTGTGACTATGTAAATAAGGCTAAGAAATCAATGAAACTTAATTATAACCATAGAAGTTCTTGTTCTATGTAAAAATATGATTCTTTACTTTCTTCTTGACATTTTTATTTTTTGATTGAACGTAAAGGAACAAAATGGCAGAGTACTAGAAATTAAAGAAGTAGAGATATGGTTTAAAGATTTTCTTTGAGCAATACTACTTTCTTAAAGTCATGATTTCTATACAAATGTTCTGATTTTATGTTTTTACAATTATTATATTTGCATCTTTGAACAACATATTTTGGTTTTTTGAGCCTTGGTTTCCCTATTTGTCTGTATAATGGATATCCTCTTACTTGTAATGATGACTTTGAAGGACCACTGTGTGGATCAAATATTGTGATAATATTTCATGCAACTGCCAAACTCACATAAATTTAAGAAATTCTTAACACTGATTTTTTTCATTCTAATATTGGGATATATTAAATGTCATGGGTTATCACAGATGAATTTGGGACGTCACCACGTAGGTGTCATTCAGGAATCTCCATCTTAGTTTGTCACAAGTGGTATCACCTCTTCCACATTTACACATCAAGTCTTTTTTTCTTCTCTATTACCCAGTTTGATTAATAGCAACACCACAATTATCCATGCCAGAAAGGTGGGAGTTATCTTAAAATCCTCCTTCTTTCTCTCTTCCTACATACAGCCATTCTAAGTCATTCTTATCTTAACATCTCTCAAATTTATCCGTTCTTCTCCATTCATACTGCCTACTGTCTTATTTGAAGCACTCTTGAAATAAGATATACATTATTCTGTATGTTCTCTCAAATATATCCTTTCATATGTGCAGATGTGTCCTAACAGGTGTCTTTCTTGTCTTTCTTTTCCATGTATTTTCCTGACATTATTCCCCCACCACACTAGCAGAGCAATTTCTCTAAAGTATAATCAGATCACATTTCCACTCTGCTTAAACTCTTTTAAAGGTTATCTATCACCTTTGCAATGAAGTCTAAATTTTCTACTATGGAAGATGATGTTTTTGTTTACCTTTATAATTCCTTGTCCATCACACCTTACTCTTACATCACATGCAATATGCATGTCACAAGTGCTAAGATCTTTTTCAGCTGTCCTTAAGAATAGAAACTTGAGAATGCAGGGATTGAAATTATCTGTAGATGTTTGAGGCTTCATTGGTGAGGTAAGCCTTTATAAAAATTATTCAAAACAACATGGTGATTATACAAAAAACAAGTCAAGGCATGGAAAAAGTGGGAGTCTTATCTAGTTGAAGCAGAGGGTTAAATTTATGTAATAAAATAAAAAATAAGGCATACAGAGAGAGTGGAGATAAATTGTGGAGATCTTGTACAAAGGTTTGGCAGCTCAGCATAGCTCAATTGCCATGTTTTGTAGTACTCAAAGTGTATCTGGTAATTAGTAGTTGCAAAGAAGTTTTTAAAGTACACCTGAAAGACTAGCCCAAATTACTAACTGCAAAGGATAGAAGTTCAGTTTTCTTATTGTTATTTCACTTCATAGTTTTTTCAGTTTCTTGCTGTTTCCTAAAACTCTATAGCATTTATTGAGTTTCTTTTTGGCAGCTACACAGATAGCCTCATTACATCCAATTCATTCATCTTTAAAAACTACTTGGTAAAGGACAGATATTAGCAGTTCTCCTGTTAGCAAGGTTTAATTGGACAAATATCAAGACAACTAAACACTACACAATACTGGACAAGTCTCAACTATTTTAATTTTGAGTACCACACGCATAAAACAATAACAACAATAAACAACATTCATAGTAAAAGAGTAATTTATTAAGGGTGATATATTTATTTTTATTTTTTAAATTTTTTTCCTTAAGTCTAATATAACATAGATCATGAATACATTTATGCATATGTGGGGTACAATGTGCTGATTTTTTTTATACAATCTGATGTGGTTAGATCAAACCAATCAAAATAGCTTTCAACTCATTTACTTGATTATTGTGCTAAGACATTTATGTTCTACACTTGACATATTTGACTTGTACCCTTGTCATATGCTCCATAGGTGTGGTCCCACTTTTTACCCTCTCTCTGTCAAATCTCTCCCCTTAGAATGACCATCATAATAGTAACAGAAATCTGTCATAAAATTTTTGAAAAGTTGAAACTATCTTTTTGAGACAGACACAAAAGATGGAAAGAAATTCTGACTCAAAATTTGACTATACTTTGATTCATTAACATTATAAAATTATTCTTAAGTGATTGCCAGAAAGGATCACAGTGTGTCCTTTTCCTAATTCCAGAGTGTGCCAGAAACAAGTCAAATGGATGGGGCAATTTTCACATGGTAGTTTGAAGCAACATTGAGTGTCCTAATAGGCATTAAAGCCATAGCCACGTAAAAGGAAAGGGTATGTGTGAACAAACATATAAGAAACATTGCTTAGGGATCATTACAATCGTTTGCAGTTATTTTCTGATATACTCAAAAAATTTTCAGTTATGCCTTTGTCTTTTCCATCTCCATTTCTGCCACCTGTCTGGAAGTCGAGCTGCAACAATAAGATAAAAGAAACTAAGGAGTTAATAGTAACCAAAAAAAAATAGACAGTACAACATCCATAGTTGACCACCTCCTTACATCAACCACTTGAAGTTGAACTAATTTTCATATAGCAGATATATACCACATCAGTGTAGTAAAATTAGGTCCTTATATTGATGACCTCTGTATGTTGATAAGTTAGTTACAGTCCCCTGGGTGGTCAATTTATACAGGATATATATATATATATATATATATATATATATATATATATATATATATATTTTATTTTTAGAGTACTTTAAATCTTTAAATTAATTATTTAGTAGAAAATATCACATAATGGATAACATGACCTTGAAACCTTCAAACACTTGTCCAAGAAACTGCTACAATTACTTTACAATCACAGGGATAATAAGGTCTCTTAAAACATTAAGATGAAACTATAGTAATACTCATTTTGTAACCCAGGTTTTTGTTAATACTATATTCCTACAATGTTTACTATAATTACCTATAATCACACGTAACCTATAAAACTGAACACTTTCAGGACCCTATCATGTATGACAAAGAATTTAACACCAGGAGACCATGAAAGCACTGTAGTATTATGAAGAAATATGATCAATTTATGTAAGAATGACTTTTTGGGAAGGTTTGGTACACAGAAAACTCTAATAAACGAATTTAACAATTAACAAACCTTGAGCAAGTTGCATGTATCTTTGGAGGGGAGATGGTCTTGTGGTATCTTAGAGTGAAAATTTGTAGAAAACATATCTTCCACTGTAAGAAAACACAACATAATCCTGAAAACTAGAAATGAAAAATTGTTTATATATATGTACATATATTTAATTAAGATACTATTCTTTTGACATTCACACTAAAAGCCCCACCTTAATCATCATACAATGTATCTATGTAACAAAAACATTTTTACCCCTTCAACATTTTAGAAAAAAAAAGAATAAAATAAAATAAAGTCTTTAAAAAAGCCATATGGCTGGACATTTCTTGATTATCTAGAGCATGTGGTTACTGTATTTATGTGACTAAAGGTTGAATTTTAATAATATTTATTTTGATGAACATTGTGTAGAAGAATTAAACTAAATTATGTATTCCCATTGCTAAATGTGTGAGAAGGAAGTGATACACTGGCTACACTTTAAATGAAAGTGCAGCAACTTTTGATCACTTCAGCCAATCTTTTTGAATACATACTACAACTTTAGCCTTTCCTGAACTAAGACTTATTTTTAGGCTTTCTAAAATATTCAAGGTACTTATAAAGAAAAGCACTTTTGGTGGATGTTTTTAAAAGCAATTTTACCAATTCTAATTTAAGAGAACTTTGGTTCAACAAGTAGAACATGTTTGATTGGTATGTTTAGGTACTTGCTGCTAGAAATGCCTACATTACTCTATATTTATAAAACTCTGGTTATAATAGACTGCTCTATATGAAATTGTATTTTTCCTCAGTGTCATTACTGAATTATCTTTGTTCTTTAAAAATTATGCCATTAGAAATGGCTACTTCTTTGAATTACTATAATTCAATTCTTCTCAAGTACATTGGAATCTGTCAAAGGCTTTAAAGAATTAAAGCATTCAGTAAATTTTATTTATAAATAAAAGCCATTTCCACATTAATAAAGGTAGACTATTAATTGTTCTCTTTAATATGGAATTGTATTATTTCAGAAAAATTTGAATAACTTTTGGAAAACTTATTAAATGACACTGAATTCTTAGCAACAGTTCTAATACCACTGTCCACAGAAGTCAATATTGACCTTTACAAAATGAAAGGTAATTTAGGAATTAGGACCTAATTTAGTTATTTCTGAGAAGTTTAACACAGAATGATAACCCACACATACATATTTTCAACTACTTTAAATACATCAGTTACATGTGTTATATGTAACCTTGTAGAAATTCGGTAGAATGCCATTATCATTTGTGTTCATATAGCTTTTATTTCACACTGGCCATTCATTTCATATTAAGACAAGTATCTTTGGCCTTTTAAGACAGTGGCAACTTTGTTTTCCACTTAGTCTCTATGTTTTGTGACACTACTACACTGTTTAATTATTAAATCATAGAAGGAATTAATGAAGATGGTATAAATGGCTTCACTGTATATTCTGATGTTGAGTTGGTTGTTTTGGTTCACTTATGGTTGGTAGAAAAGTTTTATTTCTTTTAAATCAAGCTTCTCTCACTTCCTTACTTGTATAAATGATTAAGTACCCCTGTTATCTCCATTATAATAATCTGTTATTGATATTTGGATACAATGGTAAAATATCAAGAAAATATGGAAATAGCAAAGTTCTAAAGGGTGCATTCATCTATGCTTCCAGAAAATTCTTCGTTAGTAAAGGCATGCAAAATACATTTTCCCAAAGCTATTAATAAATTTACTATGACGTTCTACCCATTCGTAATGACAATGATGAAACTCATTGAAGATATTTGCATCATCTACACACAGACAAAAAGTTGTAATGTATGTACCTCAGGCATAGGAGTTATGTGACTAGATGTCCTATTCATAGCTATTTTCTATTATTATGTTTTAGGATAATAAATACTTTCTATTTGAACATTTTGATTGTTTTCTGGATGAATATAGTCTATTTTGCAGATGGTTTTCATTTAGAGTCAAAATAATATTGTACACACACCCAATTAAAAATATATCTCTTAGTCACTATGACTTGAACTACAAAACGACAGCTACATTTCTTAAAACTAATAATCTAAAACATATTATAATTATATTTTCATTCAGCCAGAAATACCAAAGCCATGAAATAAAACATATTTTAAATGCTTTCATAATACTACAAAGATTCATTTGTAAGAAACAACTGGGGAAAACATACCTCTTTTTCTAATGTTGAGACTTTTATCTAAGCAATATTGTTTTTATTACTTATAATTTGTCCAACATTATCCTTAAGTTTACATAAAGATAAACTGTAAAACCAAGCCAGGTATTTACAACTATTTCGGAGGAAGGGTGGTCTCATGCAAATATCACAAAATTGTTCTCTATTAAAGTAAAAGCATTAAGGAGATATCAATTTTGTATTTTCATTTTGGCTATAATAATTTGTGCCTCATTTTATCAATAAATATACAGTGATATTCAATTACATATTCTAGTATAAACAAAGCAATTATTTCAAGTTGCACATTTATGTGCACAGACATTACAATCCAAATTACATGTATTTGTTTACCATGAATAATGAAGTATAACAAGGCTGAATTTCAATGCATACCAACTTAATTATGCCTTAATGACAACACATTTGTAAAGTGTCATCGAAAAGAACATTACTTGCTACTGTCAAAAACAGTTTATCAAATACTTTCAATCTTACTTTGTGCATATAATTTAGTGTGTTAGATAAAAGATTTAATAAGAATCCTCAGAAAACAATTTAGCTATTTTGGGGAGAAATAAAGAGCAAATTTTAAGTCAAATGTAGCAAGGGTTTGAAATTCTTTTCTCCTGAATTTTATATCACCAAAGTAATTCAAATTCTTTTTAAATGAGAGATTAGAATATCATGGCAATTTCAGACAGCCTTCTGAATGAGATTTTTTAATAATGGCCATTTCAAAATGGCTTGACCTGTGGTACTTAAGGATCATTTGGTTTCATTCTCTTTCTGCACTTAAAAAAGGCTATGTATGGATGAGAGGAGGCAGATAAAAAATTACTAGATGTTCTGAGGTTAGGTTTAATTTATGATCTTGATACCCTTGATAGTGAAGCAGACTAGTCAGCCACAGTGCAATCAAGGCAATGTTTGAAGTAGATAAATACTTAATATGGAAAACCATGTTTATGGCTTTAAGTTTCAAAGAATAATGCTAGATATTTGTCTCTTTTTCCATGATTTGCATATCCAAGCAAGTAGAAAAAGAATTTTTAGACCCTGTTCCATGATTTATAGGAAATGAAGAAGAAATTAAAATCTATATTTGAATAAACTTACCTAAAAAAAATGATTCATAGCACCTGATGATATGGTAAACTTCACATCTGGTGGTTCAGCTTCTACTGTAATATCAAAATGAGGAAGTGGAGTGTTGGGATTGGCATTAAAGTTCAAAACAGTAGTATCCTTGATACATGTAGAATTCTGGACCTCATAGAAATTTTTTAAAAATCCATATTTCTTGGCATCAAGACATCCTTGGACCCACTGTCATGCTTATAGCTAACAGAGGCTATGGAGCAAGCAAAGTCTGAAATTAGCATCAAATTTGTGGTCATGAAAAATTATGTAATTTCCACCAAGCTTAGATGGATCAGAAATTTTAAAGGTGGTCAAATCGTCAAGAGTGGAAAGATAGTTCTAGATGAAAAAGTGGTGGAGTTTCCATAGACAATATTAGGACTAGATAAACTTGGATGGATTTCCACTTTAAGCTCAAAGTGGTCATAATATTGCTGGTATTAGTGAAATTGTAAGCATCGTAAATATTTATGGCATCATAATTGGGGTTGATGACAAAGTTGGAATCAATGAAATAACTAAATCTAAGGGCATGATTAGTGTCTGAGACATATCTGGTAGAAGCAGTATAGGTAGGGATAATAAGAGTGCTTCAACTAGTGATGGTGCTGGTGTTGGTAGCATTGACAATGTTACCTGTTGATCTAGGTGTGGCAACATAGTTGTTTCAAGCAATATATTTTTGTTTGACTAAAATGCTGGAACCTACTGCATGGGTAAATCCTGGGATAGCTGCATAGTTTGGGCCAGCAGCACTACTGAGTCTTGATCATTGTTCGGTTCATCATCACTGTTAGGACCAATACTATTGTTGTGGCTAATAGCATTACCAGGGATGGCATTATATTTAGAGTCAAGGTCTTTTGGGTGGCCAGCACTATTGCTACTGAGGCCAGGGATTTGGAGACCTATTCTAGTTTGGGGGGACCAGGGTCAACATTGGGGAAAAGGTCACTGCCTGACTCAGTGGCATTTCTAGGGCCAGCACTGTTGTTACAATCAGAAGTGTAGTCCAAACTAGTGTCATTTGGGGTCCTAAGGATGTAATTTTAATTAGCATAATTGTTGGAGTCAGTAGTACTGTCTGATCAACACCATCCTCTAGGCCAGAATCATTGTCTGAATTATTGATATGTGTGCCCTCTGTAGGACTGGTACTACATTTGGAGTTAGCATGATTGTTGACAACATTATCAATGTTAGAGTCAGGTTCATCATTAGGATCGGTTCCATTGTTAGAGTCACCATCACTGTTGGGATCAGCTCCACCTTTGGGCCAGCATCATCACTGGGATCAGACCCATTGTTAGTATCAGCATCATTTTCAGCATTTCTGTCTTTGGGATGAGTGTCATCTGAGTCAGACTTATCTTTGTGATCCTTCTTATCTTTGTTGATGTCTTCATTTTCAAGGTCTCTTTTATCCTCAGCATCTGTCTCATTCTCAGAGCCTGTTTCATCTTCATGTTACATCTCATCTTTGAGAAGAGCTTGTGCTTGGCATTGTTATTATCTTTGATATTTCCAGCACTGACAAGTTTAGAATCATTTTTATTATTGGCCTCATTTTGGAGTTTGAAAGGTAGATTTAACTTTCCCTCACCTCCAAGGTCAGCAACATTGTTGGTGTTGATGACATTGTCTGGGCAGGGTGTATTATGGTAGCCAATGGAATTTGGGGAGTTCATGGAAATGGTATGGGTCATAGTAGAGCCTGGGAGGTTTTGGAAAGCTGAGCAACTTTCACAATATAAATAAGAAATTGAACCCAAAGAATACTTAGCATCTTCTCCATGTAGAGGAGAGCAGATGCTCACAGGATGCTTAAGATCAAAGGATGGAGGGAAAGAGCTGTTTAGAGGAGGCTTGCAGTGTCTCACCAATTTGGATCTCAGAGAATATTTAGCATCCAAAAGTATTTGGAAATGTAAAGGACATTCAGGGGCTGAATCATCATCAGAATTCATTAAGCACTTATGAAAAGAAAAGTTATTAATTTCCATCAAATGTTTGGAATACATTTGAGTTCCCATGTCTAAAGAATTTGTGTTATTTATGTGAATCTCAGGGTATACAACAGACATAAGACTTATTGATGTTGGGTTGCAGACAGTTGCTGAGCTGTCAGAAGTGTACCCTCAGCACTTAGAATATGAATAAGATTTATTTGACACCTAGAACTCTGAAAACTATGCGTGTATCTGTAGTCCTGTAATGACTCTTATTAAAGACAGAAATTTCATGGCTGGCATTTCTGTGATGATTATAATCCATTAATGTGTCTGAGTCTGGAGAGAGGTTGTAGCTGCACTTTTCCTTTAACTTTTGCCATGATTCTTGCTTTTCACTGACAGTTTGAGATACTTATTTGAATCTCATAATCTTGTCATCACTCAGGTACCTCATAAGTTGAATTCTGCAAACCGCTAGAGAGAAAAGTGCAAAATATGAGCAAGAAAAACCAAAAAGGTAATGAAGCCTGACTTTAACAATATTATTATAACAAAAATTTGTGCAAACGGAAAATATGATTTTCTTCAATAGATTATTGCAAGTTTTGTTTGAAACTTGTTTGTTTCTTTGTTAAAGAGGAGGCTATGATTCCAATTTTTCTCCTCAAGTAGGTATCATCTTGATATTTTTAACACATACACAATGAAACATGGCCATTTATGTCAGATGTTTATGCTTTTGAGATTCAGAGAGCTTCTTCTTTAGAACAGAACTCATTGTATCTGAATAAATTAGAATGGTATAGTCAAAATAAAATGGTTGTTTTACATAACTTGGTTACTACAGATTTATATTACTTTTATTCATTTTGCCTTTAGAAATTTTAGCAACTTATTCTTTAGTGTAATATAGCCCTATGATTTATAAATCTCCATGCTTGGAGATAAAAATTTCTTTGTGTATGACATATCAAATTTGTATAACTTCTTGATATTAAATTTAGTAACTAGAAAAAAATTCTATACCTATCAAAAACTCACTGGTACATAATTCTTAGATTTAGATATATTCTAGTATCTAATCGAACAAAGAAATTTTGATAATGTTACTGTGGAATAATTTTGTTTTCCAGGTAAATGGGCAGAAAGAAAATAAAAATAAACATGACAATTTTAAAAACAAAATAACCATTCTTCCAAGGTTTACTAGGTTTAACATAAAAAAAATCATACTTATGAGGGAGTTTAAGAATTATGAATGATAGTTTCCACTTACTAATTGATAGTAACTTTTTATAGAGAAAAATATATGTCTTCTCATCAAATTTTCCTTAAAACCAGCAAGAGTTCTTCAAAGAATATTTTAATTGCACATTGATAATCTTTTAGGCATCTACATGAGATACAATTTTAAATAGTTCTACTATGAAATTTATTCAATAAGTAAGCTATCTATGCTTTTACCTGCACTGTAACTTTTTTTTCAACTGCATAGCCCTCATAGATATGCTTCTACAAAAAGGAGCACACATTCTTGTAAGTTTGTGAAGTCATTATATTGCCTCTGATAACATTATAGCATGAACAGATGCTCGCATGATGGAGAAGATTTAATCTTGGTAGTCCATATTTCTATTCTTTTTAATAAATAATAGAAGCAACACTAAAAAAATTGTATTCCAAGCCCAATGCCAAAATGCACTGAAGGTATTAACTATCTTCTTTCTTTAATGGCTCTGGTCCTCAATATCATGTATTATATTCTTTACTTATACAGTGCTATTGTTATAAAATGGTGTCCAAGGCTTATACCCTGACAGAAACATAAAAAGTGATACAATTTGGCTATTTGTTAAACTCTTTCACATTCAAGGTTAGAGTGAAAAAGCAATTATTAAAAATCTAGCTGTAAAGCAAAACTAAAGTATATGGGTATTTAAGGTTTACGGGATTCTTAAACACAGTGAAAGAAAATAGTGCTTGAAAAGTGCATATCAAGTATATGAATTCATATTATTTAATTGGTTAATAGCTTTTCTTACAATCAGGAGTGAGAGACAACACCGAGAGAGATGAAAATGAGATACTAGTACTCAGGGTGTTCTATAGAGGCAGAGTGCCTAAATTGTAACCTAGAGAGTATATCTCATTAAATAAGCCTGAGGATGGAACTCAGACTTCCAAATTCAGATGGATACATGCACATGCAAAAGATAAAACAGAACATTTGTAATGACCAATTTATTTATTGCCACATATTGCTTTTTTCATAAAGGGCAATTCCTTTTTACATAAAGAAACATGACTATCAATACTGATTTATTTACTTACATAAACTTTGTCCTAACAGTCTTTAGTTGATAATATCATATAGTTCATTACTTAAGACAATCCTAAGGATGTGTAGGTATAAAATTTTCAATGTTGTCCTGTGCCTGTCACTTCACATTACTATTGGCTCTTCTTGACATTATTTGTTTCTTTATTGTGGTTTAATGTTTACTAAGTTTATTTATTCATTTATTTCAACATTATTTCAACCAACATTTGTCAGCCAACAATGAGATAGACTTTGGGTACAGAGATAAATAAAATCCCTATTGTCCTTAAGAAGCTGATAGATATACTATGTGTAATCCCATGATAGCACACACACAAAAAAAATATCCTAAGGAAGGTGTCCTTTAAAGAATGAAGAGGAGGGTGGTGCCCGTGGCTCAAAGGACTAGGGCGCTGGCCCCATATGCTGGAGGTGGCGGGTTCAAACTCAGCCCCAGCCAAAAAAAAAAAAAAAAAAAAAAGAATGAAGAGGAATCTTTCATTAGACCTAGAAAACTCTAGGTGACTGGCGACTACTGAGACTGCAGATGCCAATTTGATCTAGTGTAAAGACTTTAGGGACCCCTAGAATCTCTAGCCACATTGATTGATGAGAGCCCTCCCTTGTATAACGTCATTCTATGAAGACTAGGAAAGATAGCTGTATCATCTAATATGCAGACACCAACACAAAGAATGAAGGAGAATAAAAAATAGGGAAATTTGTTCCAAACAAAGGAACAAGATACATATCTGGAAACTAAACCTAATGAAATGTGGATAAAGATCGTCCGCAACTTATGATGGGGTTATGTCCCAGGAAACACATCATAGTTTAAAATATGATAAGTAAAAATGCACTTATTATACAAATATCTTTTTTTATTAAATCATAGCTGTGTACATTGATATAATCATGGGGCATCATTCACTAGCTTCACAGACCATTTACCAAGTTTCACATATACCCTTGTAAGATGCACCGCTGGTGTAATCCCACCCATCCCCTTCCCTCTACCCACCTCCCCCTCCCTCCCCTGCTTTCCCCCTTCCCCCTATTCTTACGTTGTAACTGGGTTATAGCTTTCATGTGGAAACCCTAAATTAGTTTCATAGTAGGGCTGAGTACATTGGGTACTTTTTCTTCCATTCTTGAGATACTTTACTAAGAAGAATATGTTGCAGCTCCATCCATGTAAACATGAAAGAGGTAAAGTCTCCATCTTTCTTTAAGGCTGCATAATATTCCATGGTGTACATATACCACAATTTATTAATCCATTCGTGGATCGATGGGCACTTGGGCTTCTTCCATGACTTAGCAATTATGAATTGGGCTGCAATAAACATTCTGGTACAAATATCTTTTTTATGATGTGATTTTTGGTCTTCTGGGTATATGCCCAGTAGAGGGATTACAAGATTGAATGGCAGATCTATTTTTAGATCTCTAAGTGTTCTCCATATCTCTTTCTAGAGGAGAGTGCAGGGAAAACCCTTGAAGAAATTGGTCTGGGAGAGTATTTTATGAGGAGGACCCCCTTGGCAATTGAAGCAGCTTCAAAAATACACTACTTGGACTTGATCAAACTAAAAAGCTTCTGCACAGCCAAGAACACGGTAAGTAAAGCAAGCAAACAGCCCTCAGAATGGGAGAAGATATTTGCAGGTTATGTCTCTGACAAAGGTTTAATAACCAGAATCCACAGAGAACTCAAACACATTAGCAAGAATAGAACAAGGGATCCCATCGCAGGCTGGGCAAGGGATTTCAAGAGAAACTTCTCTGCAGAAGACAGGTGTGCGGCCTTCAGACGTATGAAAAAATGCTCATCATCTTTAATCATCAGAGAAATGCAAATCAAAACTACTTTGAGATACCATCTAATTCCAGTGAGACTAGCCTATATTATACAAATATCATAACTTAGCCTAGACTACCTTAAACACATTCAGAACAATTTGGGCAAATTCAACTAATAAGAAGGTTATTTTATATTAAAGTGTTGAATTATCTCATGCAATATATTGAATACTGCAATAAAAGTAAAAGACAGAGTAGTTGTAAGGATACTCAAACTATAGTTTATACTGCATCCATATTACTATTGTATCATTGTAAAGTAAAAAAAAAAAAAAATTGAAAGTTGAACCACTGTAAGTTGGGATCATCTGTATATGACTTACCTGTACCTGACAGAGAAATCAAAAGAAGCATCATAAAGATGCCCATGAGGTCATGAAAACAAGGCATGAACAAAGTTAGAATTTCAACAATGATAGAAAATATAAAAAAGTATAAAACAGAAATTTTATATTTGAAGATTGCAATAACCAAAATGAAAAATTTACTAACATGTTTCCATAGCAGAGTAACTAAAGCAAAAGAAAGGACCAGTGTCCTAGGAGACAGGTCATTGTAAATTATCAAAAGAGCAAAAGAAAAAAAAAGAATTAAGAAAAGTGAAGAAAGCTTAAGGAACTTACAGTATGCAATTAAGTAGATTAATATACACATTTTGGTAGTCTCAGGAGAAGAAGAAAGATAGAAATGGAAATAAAGATTATTGGAAGAAATAATGGATAAAAAATTCCCAAATCTGGTGAAAGAAGTCAGTATCCAGATTCAGAAAGCTCCATGTACCCCAAATAAGATAAATCAAAGGAAATACACACCAAGACATGTTTATAATCAAATGAGCAAATCCAGGACCGAGAGAAATTTTAAAACAGCAGGAGAAAAATGGTTTTTCTTGCACAAGGACATCACCATAAAACTGTCGGCAAAGTTCTTAGTAGAAACATTGAATGCCTGAAGAGAGAGGATTGATATATTCAAAGTTCCCAGAGAAAGAAAAAAAACAAAACAAAACAAAGAACCCTACCTACCAAAAATACAAACAAAATGGTTCTTAAAAAGCAAAACAAAATGAAAACTAAAAAAAAAAAAATAATAAAAGAGTGAGATAAAGGTTTTCCCGGACTAACAGCCTGTGTTTTGCCCTTCTTATCACACCCTATGCCTGTGTACATCATTGTGGGAACATGAGAATAGGCCTGAGTCATCTTAAAATGCCCTATCTCTAGAGTCTAATATCTGGGAGCCTGAAGATCACCTCACCCCATCAGTTGCTCCAGGTACACATGCTTGCCATGAAGGGGGCTAAGAACAGGAACAGAAAACCAACTACTAATTCTCAAGCCTACTGTTTGGAGGCCTGGAAATTACTCCATCCCTTTAACGAAACCTGGCATCTCAGCATTCTTCCTTGGGGCCCTGAGGATGGGCACCAACATCTATAACCACTTGTTTTTAACCATACTTGCCAACTAGGGGTTTGAGGACTGGACTACCCATTCCTTGAAAACCACTGCTAACACCATCAAGTGCTTCCTATCCAAAGATTTTTTTTTCCATTGCTACTACCATTGACCACATCATGCTTACTGATCAGGAATATGAGGACTCACTCAAATGCTTGGTCCACCTCTAATACTACCAATACCTGAGAAAGCCACCTGCAGCTCCAAGAGTTGGCCTGTTTAAACCTGCCAACAGTGTTGCCTATGTACACTGTTAGAGAGCCCAAGCATCTAAATGCTTAACCTGCTGTTGCCACCACTGGGGCTCAAGAATTGGTGTACCAAGCATCTTATTCCAAGTAAAATACCATCACAGACTCTGCTAACATTTGTAGTTTGAGCCAGAGAAAATCTGAGATAATGCTGACATTGTTTATAGCCAAAGAAATCATACAAGGACTACATTAGTGCATATATACAAAATCCAAGCTAATGTGTCATGCCCATCCAACTCTATTGATATGTCTCCGGAAAAAATATGCCCACCCAGAAGCTAATATAAGAAATTAGAAAAAGTGACTGTTCAACCTAATGCACAAATAAATGACAGGACAAGAAATATAAAAATAGAGAAATATGCTATTTCCAGAAAATCTCAAAAATTCTCTAAGAGATTACAATGAAAAAATAAATTTATGAAGTTCCAGTAAAAGAATTCAAAATTAGGTTGTTAAAGATAAGCAAGATACAAGAGAAGACAGATAAACAATACAGAGAAATCAGAAAACCAGTTCAATATTAGTAAAAATTTTACCAAAGAGACAGATATCCCAAAAGAAAGACAATCAGAACTACTGTAACTAAAGAATTCAATGGAGGAAGTAAAAATACAATATCCTCAAAACATTCAACAACAGACTAGATCAAGCAGAAAAATGAATTTTCAAACTTCAACAAAAGTCTTTTGAAATAACCAAGCCAGGCAAAAACAAAATGGACTTATTCTATTAAGTATAGAGTATAAATGTCTTAACACAATAATTAAGTAAATTGGGTGAAGGCTATATTAACTAGTTTTATGTGAGAATTCCAAATTATATTTAAAATCAGCACATTGTACCCCATAAATTCATTAATGTATACATGATATATGTGTTTATGACTCAATAAAAAATGGAATTATTAAAGAAAAGAAGAAAGACAATGGAATATTTGGGTCAACATACAACAAACAAATATAAAAATTTTGGTTTTCCTAGGAAATGAAGTGAAGTTTAATGATCTAGAAAATCTATGTGTGAAATAATGGTTGAAAACTTCCAAATTATAGAAAAGTATTTAGACATTCAGATACAGGAAGTACAGAAATCTTCAAAATGATGCAACCCGAAAGGTTTCCTTCCTCATACATAATAATCAAACTGCCAAAAGTCAAAGACTCAGTGAGAATGCTAACATAGCAAGAGAAAAGCATCTAGTCACATAAAAGTAATTCCTCATCAGACTAATGGTGGATATCTTAGCAAAAAACTTATGGGATAAAAGAGAATTTAACTATCAAAATGCTGAAAGAAAAAAAAATATTGTACTGTGAGGTAAGAATACTATACCAAGGAAAATTATCCTTAATAAAAGGAAGATTAATACTTTCCTAGGTAAGAAAAAATAGAGGAAATTCACCACCACTAGGGCAACCCTAAAAGAAGTTCTTGAGGATGTTCTAAACTTGGAAGTGAAAGGATGATATCCACCATAATCAAAATGCATGAAACTACAAAACTAACTGGGAGGGCAAACATGCAAATGAGGAAGAAAAGTCTCAAATGTTATCACTACAACAAAACAAAAGAAAACACAAAACCATAAATGGAAAGAGAGAAAGAAACCAAGTATATACAAAATAACCAGAAATGAATTAATGAAATAATAGGAATAAGTTTTCACACGTCAATAGCTTCCTTGAATGTAAATGGGTTAAATTTTACACTTAAAAGATTCAGATTAGCTAAATGGATAAGACAATATAACATTATTATATGATACTTACAAGAAACCCACTTCTCCTACTGTAAATAAATGGAACAAAATATGCCACACAAATAGAAACCAAAATCAATCAGGAGTAGCTACACCAATGTCTGTTGAAACAGACTTTAAGCTAGAAACATTAAAAACAGATGAAGTATTTCATTGTATAATGATAAAAAAAAAATCTATTCAGCAATAGGATACAACAACTCGATATGTTATACACTCAACACTGGAGCTCCCAGACATATAAAGGCAATACTATTGATCTAAAAGGATGGGTAGAATCCAATGTGATAGAGTTGAAGACTTCAATATGCCAGTCTCAGTAAAAGATAGATATAAAAAATTAAACTGGACACTAACCAAATGAACCTAACAGATGTTTACAGAACATTTCATACATCACCTACAGAATAGAAATTCTTCTCATCAGAACAGGAGACATCATCTGGGACTATATGTCAATTCACAAAGAAGACCCCACCAAAATTTAAAAATTCAAAAATTACCAATTATCTTTTCAGATCACAATGGGATAAAAATAGAGATAAATAACAAAGAAAAACTTGAAAAATTGTGTAAATATAATTATACAACATGCTTCTGAATGAGTATTGGGGCAATAAAGAAATTAATAAATAAATGTAAAAAAATTTAGGTGTAAATGCAACACACTATATTAAAACCCAGGAATAAAGCATAATCAGTTCTAAGTGGGAAATTTATAGCGATAACTGCCTACATTAAAAAGTAGAAATATTTTGGGCAGTGCCTGTGGCTCAAATAAGTAGGGCACTGGTCCCATATGCCGGAGGTGGTGGGTTCAAGCCCAGTGCAAGCCAAAAACTGAAAAAAAAGTAGAAATATTTTAAATAAACAACCTAATAATCCACCTCAAGAAACTAGAAAATCTAGAACTAACAAAACTCAAAATTAGCAGAAGAGAAGGCATAACAAAGATCAGAGCAGAAATGAACAAAATAGAGACTAAAATGAAATCCAAAGAATTAATGAAGCAAAAAGTGTTTTTTCAATATGATAAGCAAAATTGGTAAATCACTCCCTAAGCTAAACAAGAAAAAGAAAGATGATCTCAATAAAGACAATCAGAAATGAAAAAACAAACATTATAACTGAGAATCACAGAAATATAAAAAGTCATCAGAGATTACTATGAACAACTATATACCAGCAAACTGGACCAGTTCGTGTACAAGTAAAACATAACAATACTGAATGAGGAAGAAATAGAAAACCTGAACAAAGCAATTACCAGTAAGGTAATTAATCAAAAGTCAATTAAAGAAAAGCCTAGGAATATCTGGCTTCAGTGCTGAATTCTACCAAATTTAAAAGAACTGTGCAGTTTTCCTGAAAGCATTCCAAATATAGATGAGGGAATTCTTCCTCACTCATACTATGAATGCAGCATCACCCTGGTACCAAAAACATGCAAGAATATAGCAACAAAAAAGAAAAGAAAAGAAAATGATAGAAAAATATCCTTGGTGAAGGCATTTTAAACAAAATACTAGCAAAGTGAATCCAACAACACATCAGAAAGATAATGTGTCATGATAAAATGAATTTATCCCAGAGGTGTGAAGATGGTTCAACATATGAAAATCAATAAACATGATATATCACATCAAACAGAAGAAGGACAAAACCATATGGTCATTTCAATAGATATAGAAAAAGCATTTTATAACATTCACCAGTGTTTTATGATAAAAATTCTGAACAGCATAGGCATAGAAGAAACATCCCCCAACATAATAAAGGCCATATTTGACAAGTCCATAGGTAAAATCATACAAATGGGGCAAAAGGTCTTCACTTTTCCTCTATGACCTGGAACTAGATACAGTTGCCCACTTTCACGACTCCTTCTCATCATAGTGCTGTAAGTTCTAGCCAGAACAATTGGACAAGAGAAAGAATTAAAGTAAACCCATATATTTAAAGTCAATTGATTTTCAGAAAGATGCTGGGAACAAATATTTGTTTATGGACATACTCTTCAAGAAATGGTGCTTGGAAAACTAGACAGGCATACACAAAAGAATAAAACTAGGCCCCTATTTTTCACCATATATTAAAAAAAGAACTTAAAGTAGATAAAATATTTAAACATAAGATATGAAACTATAAAACTACTTGAAATAAAGCATACGGGAGATAGCTCAGGACCTATCAGATGGCTCAGATTTTATGTCAAAAACCCAAAAGCACAGGCAGCAAAACCAAAAATAGACAAATGGAACTTTATTAAACTAAAAGGTTGCTGTATAGCAAAGGAAATAAACAGTGTGAAGAGAGAGCATATTGAATGTGAAAAACAAAAGTATCTACAAAGTATTCAGTTAACCACAGACTAATATCCATAAAATAAAACAAATAATTCCATTAAAAATGGGAAAAGGGTACAGACATTTCTCAAAATAAGATATGCAAATGGCCAGTAAGCATATGAAAATAAATTCTTATCATTACTAATCATCAGGGAAATATCAAAATGAGATATCATCTTAACACATTTAAAATGGCTATTATCAAGAAGACAATAGTATGCTGTTGAGGCTTTTTTGGTGGGAATGTGAACTAGGACAGCCATTATGGAAATGGTACGTGGATTCCTTAAATACTAAAAAGTAATACCGCAATATGATCCAGCAATCCCACTTGGGTATTTATCCAAAAGGAAAGTAAATCAGCATATAAAAGGGATACATGCACTCCCATGTTTATTGCAGCACCATTCACAATAATAGCAAAAATATGGAATCACTCTAAGAGTTCACAATGGATTAGTGGGTAACAAAAATGTACTATATTTGCACAAATACCACATGGTTTCACTCAATTCTGGAAGCTAAAAATATTAATGTCTTTGAAGTAAAGATCAGAATGATAATTTTTAGAGTCTTGGAAGAATGTGGGGTGTATGTGGTGGTGATCAGTACAGGTTGGTTAATGGCTACACATATAGATGGAATAAGGTTTAATGTCAAATAATAGAATACAATGACTGTAATTAAAAGCAATGCATTATATAATTCAAAATAGTTAGAAGTGTTAACTTAAAATGTTTTCAACAGGTAGAAATTGTAAATGCTTCTGATGATGAATAGCCTAAATACTCTTACTAGATAATTACATATTCTAAGCATGCAACAGAATATTACAACTTATATTTGTAAGGTATATAATTTGTACCCCCAAAATAGGTACAAAAATATATATCATATACAAACAAAAATCAAAATTATTAAAAATAGCAATAACTCTAAAAGTAGGTTAATAAATACACAATATTAAAATATATAAATTACAACATCAATACCATCAAAAGGGAGGAAGTAAAATATAATTTTTTGTTTGTGAAATTGAAGTTGCTTTTATCAGCTTAGGATAAACAGCTGTAAGTAAAAATTGTTTTATATAAACTTTATTGTTAACACAAAAAATACATAGAAGATATACAGAATAAGAGAAACAAATAAAAGCATATCAACAATAAATCAATGAAACACAAAACAAAATAGCAAGAGAAGAAAAGAAAAACAAAAGAATTATGAGAGAAAAATTAACAAAATGAAAACAATAGGTTTTTTCCTATCAATAATTACTTTTAAAATAAAATAATAAACTTATTAGAAACCACAAAGCAAATAGATAAACATTCTATAGGATCAAACTACATGATATCTATAAAAGATTCCCTTTAGAATTAAGGACACACATAGGCTGCAAGTAAAGGGATGGCAAAAGATATTCCATGTAAATTGTTACCAAAAGAAAGCAGTGGTACCACTCTTCTGCATTAAAAAAAAATAATAATAGTAAGTTAAAAACTCTCAAAAGAGACAAAGAAGTACAAAAGTATCAATCATCAGGAAGACACAATTATGAATTTACAATTATTAATCCAACATCAGAGATCCTCAAAATATAAATGAAGAATAAAGGAAGCATTGATAGAACTGAAGAGAGAATCGATAGCGATATAATAATAATATTTAAAACCCTATTTTCAGTAAAGAAAATAAAATTTGTACATAACAAGATCCAATAAGAAAACTGTGGATTTGAACAACACCAAACACTAAACGTACTTAACACAACATTCCACCAAACAGCAACAATATACATAGTCTTCTCAAGTGCACACAAAAGAATCCACAAAAGCACCCCACCTACCAAGACTTAGCCAGAACAAAGTGGAAATGTTGAACAGGCCTATATCAAGTTCTGAAATAGCATCAACTATACAAAATCTTCCTAAAAAGAAAAGCCCGGGACCAGATGGCTTCATGTCAAAATTCTACTAAACCTTTAAAGAACTAGTGCCTATATTACTAAACCTCTTCCAAAATATAGCAAAAGAAGGAAGACTACCCAACACATTCTATGAAGCAAACATCACCTTGATCCCTAAACCATGGAAAGACCCAACAAGAAAAGAAAATTATACACCAATATCACTAATGAATATTGATGCAAAAATATTCAACAAGATCCTAACAAACAGAATCCAACAACACATCAAAAATTATATACCATAACAAAGTGGGATTTATCCCAGGGTCTCAAGCCTGGTTCAATATATGTAAATCTATAAATGTAATTCAGCACATAAACAAATTAAAAAATAAAGACCATGTGATTCTCTCAATTGATGCAGAAAAAGCTTTTGATAATATCCAGCATCCCTTCATGATCAAAACACTTAAGAAAATTGGCATAGAAGGGACATTTCTTAAACTAATAGAAGCCATCTATGGCAAACCCACAGCCAATATAGTATTGAACGTGCTTAAATTGAAATCATTTCCACTTAGATCAGGAACCAGGCAAGGTTGCCCATTGTCTCCATTGCTCTTTAACATTGTAATAGAAGTTTTAGCCATTGCAATTAGGGAAGAAAAGGCGATCAAAGGTGTCCATGTAGGGTCAGAAGAGATCAAACTTTCACTCTTCACAGATGATATGATTGTATATCTGGAAAACACCAGGGATTCTACTACAAAACTTTTACAGTGATCAAGGAATACAGCAATGTCTCAGGCTACAAAATCAACACCCATAAATCTGTAGCCCTTATATATACCAACAAGAGCCAAGTTGATAAAACAGTCTATTCCTTTCCCAGTAGTGCCAAAGAGGATGAAATATGTGGGAGTTTACCTAACAAAAGACGTGAAAGACCTCTATAAAGAGAACTATGAAACTTTAAGAAAAGAAATAGCTGAAGATGTTAACAAATGTAAAAACATAACATGCTCATGGCTGGGAAGAATCAACATTGTTAAAATGTCTATACTACACAAAGCAATATATAATTTATTTTTATTTTTTTTATTTTTGTAGAGACCAAGTCTCACTATACCGCCCTCGGTAGAGTGCCGTGGCGTCACACAGCTCACAGCAACCTCTAACTCTTGGGCTTATGCGATTCTCTTGCCTCAGCCTCCCAAGCAGCTGAGACTACAGGCACCCGCCACATCGCCCGGCTATTTTTTGTTTGCAGTTTGGCCGGGGCTGGGTTTGAACCCACCACCCTCGGCATATGGGGCCGGCGCCCTACTCACTGAGCCACAGGCGCCGCCCAGCGATATACAATTTTAATGCAATTCCTATTAAAGCTCCATTGTCATATTTTAAAGATCTTGAAAAAATAATACTTTGTTTTATAAGGAATCAGAAAAAAAACTCGAATAGCCAAGACATTACTCAGAAATAAAAACAAAGCAGGAAGAATCACTCTACCAGACCTGAGACTGTACTATAAATCAACAGTGATCAAAAAAGCATGGTACTGGCACAAAAAAAAAGAGAGTTTGATTTATGGAACAGAATAGAGAACCAAGAGACGAATCCAGCTTCTTACTGTTATTTGATCTTTGACAAGCCAATTAAAAACATTCGGTGAAGAAAAGACTCTCTATTTAACAAATGGCTCTGGGTGAACTGGCTGGCAACCTGTAGAATACTGAAACTGGACCCACACCTTTCACCATTAACTAAGATAGACACTCACTGGATTAAAGATTTAAACTTAAGACATGAAACTGGGCCGGAGGAGACAAGATGGCTGACTGAAGCCAGCTTTCCACAGAGGCTCCCGTCCAGAAGGAGAGTTAAAGGATAAAAATTCAGCAAGTAACCTGGTGGATTTGAGCTGCACTAAGAGAGAAGGTTGTAGAACACATGTCAACCCCGCTGAGGCGAGCTGCAACCACAAGGATACAAATGAAAGGTACAAATCCATTGCCAAGAGGACGGGAGTCCCCTCCCCCATGGGAACGGCTGAGAGTGCCCCACAAACAACCAGTCAGAGTTCAAAGGTCCTCCCACTACACTCCATGGTAGAGACCCCCTAAAAACTGGACCTACCTCCCCTACTAGGGTGCCACAGCATCATCCTGCCAGGCATAAAACTGTATAAACTGTATATAGTCTCTACCTGGAATTCTGAGCTCCCAGCGCTCCCCTTCGCTCACACTGGGGTCTGGAGGCCAGTCCCGGTCAGTCGGCGGAGACGGGACTGCACTGGAGTGGCAGTTCCCTGAGGCACAGTGTGACAGCCGTCTTTTAGTGACAATACGGCCAGGCATAAAACTGTGTAAAGCTGTGTGTGTTCTCTGCCCGCAACCCCAGGCTCCCAGCACTCCCTGCACTCCCCTCTGCTGTCGCTCCAAGGTCTGGAGGCCTGTCCCCCAGGGGTCCGGACTCTTGGGTGATTGTTCGAGGGGTACAGACAGTGCTGGGCTGCAGCCTGTTGGTGCAGACTCTGGGGTATGGGAGCAGAGAGAGGACGGTTGGCCGGAGGGGAGCTACACTGGAGCAGCCGTTGCCTGAGCCATAAAGCAGCGGCCCTCTTTTGCTAGCAATACGGCTCACTACCGAATATTCTGAAGCTACACCCCCTGTCTCCCTGGGCAACCAGAGACTCTGAGTTTGCCTGAGGCAACTCCAACTTGCAAACCAGGGAAACTCCCAGGGTGGGGCTGACCCAGAGGTCCTCTTTACTAAACCTAAGATGCACCTGGTCCTCAGGGGATCGTCAGCCTATAGACAATACAGGAGCAAAGACAAGCTGGTTTGGAGCTCAATTCAGCTTCTCTTCTGCAGGGGAACTGCAGAGTTGTTCTGTTCTGTTCTGTCAGTAACATTAATCAGGGGCGAGACTGGACCTGAGTGAAAACCCCTCAACCTTAATCAAGTGCACGAGGTTGTCAGGCCTCACCTCCTCCTGCTGGAGAGAGGCAGAGTGCAGCAGCCTGGCAGACTTCCTTGTGATTCAGGCAGGTACAAAATCCTGGAGTACCGATTCACTACAGGCAACTGGGTCAGCCAACTGCAGGGCTATCAGTGACTGGATGTGAAGTGGTGCAAGGTGGGGAAGGAGGCAGCAACCTTCCCAGACTGATTTATTGGCTGGGTGGCCTCTCCTGAATCCACGCAACACTGGAGAAAGCCACACCAGAGTAGTTACCAGACCCCTGTGACCCAGTTCCCAGAGACCTCTTAAACTCTCTCACCCAAGACAGGTGCAGACAGAGACGATTGATTTGGACTTTTTGAACTGAACCAATCGCCTGAGGACTGCCGCGGACCGCCAGTCGAATGAGTCTCAGTCTGAGGGCTTTCAGGGCGAAACGGCTCAGGTTGATTGGAAGGTTGACGCAGGGTGAATTGACAGACTACTAGACACCACAAGTGATGATGAAAGCAGCTGTACTTTACTGATTTTTAGGCATGGTATTTATACATTTTTGACAATGTCTTACAAACTACAAAAGATATTTTTATGACTTGCTGATGCTTACAAAGTTCTTATCGAGTTTTGTAGATGGGAGTAGTCAACCGTCTTTTCTTAGACAATGTTTCTGCCCGTAAGGGGGAACAAAGGACTGCTGCTTATCAGCAGTTACTCTTTTACTTCTCTTTATCTATGTTTAAACCTTCTTTCTTTGTAAAACTGCTTTGTTCACATTTTGTATTTTTATATTTTTATATTTGATTATGATTTTTATGTTGTTAGTGAATTGATAGTGAATTATGTATATGTTTTAAGTGTATAGTGACAAAATTATAGAGAAAGCAATTTCATAGAAAACTTATTTCAAAGAAACAGTTTCAAAGGGACATAAGGTAGAGATAAGAGACCGGAGGGAGCGGGTATCTGGTAGGAACATCTTAACTTATCATCCCTGCATTCTCTTGATACATTGTTTCAATTAACTGACCTTTATGGTGGGAACGTGTTCCCTTGGAGACATTTAGTCTCCATTGTATAGATGAAGTCATGGATTAGTAAGTCATTATGTTTATTCTTAGTTTCTGAGGACATTCAAGCAACAATTAACCATTCAACTCAACAAACAAGTTTCAAACAGGTTTCAGGGTAAAGGTTATTCAGGCCTTTATGCCGCACCTCATGAATTCTTACGTTCACTAAAAGGCATGCTAGGCAACTTATGCGCTGCTGTCGCAGGCCAGGGGGACCGGGGGCAACGCTCCGGGGAGCACTCACCGCCTTACCACAGTTTTTACAACGCGGACAGAGCCATCCCGCCACGGCTTGATGCCGGGGGTGCGGCATTTCCCCCTTTTTTGTTAATGAAACGTAGCTCAAAGAGGTCTTGGCGAACAGCCTTTAAGGAGGAAAAGACACAACGAAGGAGACAAGGTAACAGTAAAACAACACAGAATATCAAGCATCCAATAATGACAATAAACACAATGTACTGAATCCAGGACACAGGATTTAAAGATTTAAGATTGTCAGAGAGGGATTGAGCCAGTGAATCAAGAGAAGTGCTAGGTAAATGAGCTTCGCTGATGGCAGTGATATCTTTTTGAAGAGTATGTAAATCATGTGTAATATCATTGTCCTTCCAGACACCCTGTAGATGAGCTTTAGTTTTGTCCCAGGAAGTGGACATATTATAAGGTAAAGGAGTTACACAAATAGCAGGAAAGGCAGAATGACATCTGGTTTGAAGTTTATGTTGTATAAACTTTATATCTTGTCCTAAGGCTAAAACTACTTCTTCTAGGATGTTAAGTTTTGCTTCAAGTTTATTATCTATGCTGGCTTGAGTCATTAAAGCTAGAGTTATGTTGCTGCTGAGAGAATTAACAAAGTGAGCTGTGTGAACTTCTTGAACCAAAGCAGTAGTGGCTACCGCAAATGTTGTGACTATAGAAATTAAAGCTAAAATACCGAGAATTAAAGCAGCTACAAACCTCTTAGGTCGAATTAACTGATTAACAGTATGTAAAACTTGTAAAGCAGAATTATCATACCAAGGATCATCTTGTAAATCAACAGGTAATAGTACATAAGAGGGTCTTTTAACAATTAAAACAGAATTAAACAAGCGTTCATTGAATAAATCAGTAGAAGTAAGACAATTTGTAACTTTACAAGCGGTACAAGAAATATGATAAGAGTTTTTAGATTGTGTAATAGTTAAATACTTATTTGGAGCTAAAAGTAGAGCATATGGATATCCAACACAAGTTCTTACTGACATTGCATTTGGTTTTGGCATATTAGGTTTCTTTTCTAAAATTAAGTTGGATGCAGCAACAAGTCTAAATAAATCATAGTGTATTTGAGTTTTATTTTTGTCTTGAGCTACCCATATGGGCTCAACTAGACCAGGTGTGAACCATCGTCGTATTGGTTGGGGAGTACCAGACCACTGATACTGATGAAATTTATCTAATTGGTTCGAGAAATATTTATTATGATCAAAACAAGAAGTAGGAGAATAATCCCAGATGACTGTGTTTGAATTTATAGGAGAATGCTTGTTGGCAGCATTTGGGAATCCACAGGAAAGCCAAGTAGGTGTTTTAGTTAATGATGATTCCCAGAATTGATTTTTATTTCTATATTTTTCTTTACAGTTAGGGAGAGGTAATGAGTTAACAGATAAACAGGTTTCATTATAATTAGGACTTCCAATAGTTTGTAACTCATATTCCCAAACATAACGTCTATTTGCATCATGAGGATCTGGAGCATCAGTTAAAAATACCCTGTAGCTAGTAGGTAAACAAAAAGGAGGTGTGTTGCCTCTTAAAGTAAAGCAAATAGGCAAGGAGTCGGCTTTGCCAGTGAAATTAATCAAAGCCGCAGCATGATGTCTGGATTCTGAGTCAGTTAAACCTCCTAAGCGGATAGAATCATTAGAAAGAATTTTTATGGGGTCTGTATCTAGCCAGCCCACAGGGTGTAGCAGTGGAGGATTAGGAACATAAGACCAATAAGCTGCAGTTTCTACCTTAGGAGTAGAGATTAGTGATAGAAACGCAAGAAAGTACATTGTAGGAGTTAGAGGGTTTCCTTGAGATATGAGAAGTTGTTTAGCTTGTTTCACCAGGGCACGGATCTGTGTCCACGTGGTCTTGGAGGGTTTCGGTGAAACTTCCACAGTCGTCCTCATTTGTGCAGATAGGATCTTCATCCGCCGCAGGCGTTGTCTTCTGCGCCGGGGTCTCTGGAGGAGCCGGTTTGATGAGCCGGTCTGGAATCCAGACGGGAGAGTCGGCATCCTGTGGAAATATGCAAGCATAGCCTCGTCCGGAGGTTAACAATACATCAGGGCCTTTCCATTGGCCCGATAATAAATCTTTCCAAAGAACTTTAGGAAGGGTGGCAGCCGATTGTGGCTGCCAATGGGAGAGAGCAGGGGTTAAATTGTTGGAGTTTACATTAAGGTGATTTAGGACGAATAAAGCATGGGTTAAAATATGATGAGGAGAGAAATATTTATGAGCTTTTTGTAGGCGTTTAATTTGTAATTTTAATATTTGATTAGTTCTTTCAACAATTGCTTGACCCTGAGGATTATACGGGATCCCCGTAGAATGAGAAATTTTCCACTGTATACAAAATTGTTCAAATGCTCGAGAGGTATAAGCTGGAGCATTGTCTGTTTTTAATTGATGAGGAACACCTAGCTGCTGAAAGCAGTAAAATAGGTGCTGTACAACATCTTTGTAGGCCTCGCCAGGTCTTGCAGAGGCACAGATAAAATGAGAAAAAGTATCAACAGTAACATGTACATATTGTAATTTTCCAAAACTAGACACATGTGTTACATCCATTTGCCATAATACATTGGGGCGTAAACCCCGAGGATTAACACCAAATTTTAAAGGATGATGAGTAATAGGACAGGCTTTACACTTTAAGACTATTTGTCTTGCCTGTTCTCTAGTAATTTGAAACATTTTTCTTAATGCGTTAGCATTTTGGTGATGTAAGGCGTGGCTTTCTTCAGCTTCAGCCACTGATGCCACCATAGTACGTGTTAACAAATCTGCAGTGGCATTTCCTTGGGCCAAAGGGCCAGGTAAATTAGTATGTCCTCTTATGTGACCAATATAAAATTGATTATTCCTTTGCTGAATTAAAGTTTGTAGTTTCTTTAATAAAGGTAGAATAGTTGAGGTTCCTGTTAAAAGAGCAGTTTCAAGAGCTGGAAAAAGAGAAGCAATATATTTTGAATCTGTGTACAAGTTAAACCTTTGTTTGAAATTATTAAAGGCCGAGATTAGAGCCCATAATTCTGTTTGTTGGGCGGAGGCTTGTGTAACCTCCTTAATAAGAGGAGACAGACCTGGACTAAAAACTACAGCCCGTCCTGTAGAGGAGCCATCTGTGAACAAGGTTATTGCATCAGACAGAGGCTGTTTGGAACACATAAGAGGAAATATAAGTGAAACTGTTTTTGTAAATTCAATTAAAGGATGTTTAGGATAATGGTATAAGATTTGACCTGCATAGCCTTGTAAGGCCAATACCCAATCATCATTATTTTGAAATAGTTGTTCCACTTGAGTTTTATTATAAGCAGTTACAATTACATGAGGATCTTTACCAAATAATTCCCGTGATCTTTTTCTTCCTTTATCAATTAATAAAGACACCAGGTATGGATAATCAGCAACAATCTTTGTCTGAACATGTGGTAAATGAATCCATTCTAAAATACCTTCCTGCCATAGGCAAGCTGTGGGAGTATACTCAGTAGAAAAAATGAGTAAAGACCATGGGTTTTGATAATTAATTTGTTTAACCCTAGCTTGAGTTAAAGCCTGTTCAACAACTTGTAAAGCCTGCAAGGCTTCTGGAGTTAAATGTCTAGGGGAACGGGGATTAGAGTCTCCCTGTAAGATAGTAAACAAAGGACTAAGGGTTCCCGTAGTAATCTTCAGAAAAGGTCGAATCCAATTTATTTCTCCCAGTAATTTTTGATAATCATTAAGAGTTTGTAATTTATCTCTCCTTATTTGCACCTTTTGAGGTGCAATATAGTCAGAGTGAATCCATTGTCCCAGATAACTTAATGGTTTATCTCTTTGAATTTTCTCTGGGGCAATGACTAAGCCAAATTTAGTTAATTGTTCTATAGCTTTTTCTAGCATTAGCTGTACTTTTGGCAGCTCAGGATGAGCTAGCAAGATATCATCCATATAATGAATTATGTAAGCACTAGGAAATTGTTTTCTCAGTGCTGCTAATGCAGCCGCCACAAATTTTTGGCATAAGGTAGGGCTGTTTTTCATGCCCTGTGGTAAAGTTTTCCATTGATATCTTTTAAACGGTTCCTGTAAGTTTAGAGAAGGAACACTGAAAGCAAAACGAGGACAGTCATCAGGATGTAAATTAATAGTAAAAAAGCAGTCTTGTAAATCAATAATTATAAGCGACCATTGTTCAGGTACTGCTACAGGAGATGGGAGCCCAGGTTGAAGGGAGCCCATGTCTTCCATAATGGCATTAACTGCTTTTAAATCTTGTAAAAGTCTCCATTTGCCAGATTTTTTCTTAATGACAAACACAGGAGTGTTCCATGGACTAGTGGATTCCTCTAAATGACCTTTATCTAATTGTTCTTGTACTAAAATTTGTAATGCCTGTAACTTTTCTGTTGTTAGGGGCCACTGACTAACCCACACAGGAACATCTGTTAACCATTTTATCTTACAGGCATAGTTTTCTGCAGTGGCCCCTATGAAAAACACTGATCGTTCAGCTGATCCCCTGTAACTAGTTTCATATCTAGAACATGTAAAAGATCTCGTCCCCACAAAGTATAGGGTAGAGAGGGTAACACATAAGGTTGAAAGTAAATTTTCTTATCCTTATATTCACATAATAAATGAGATGTACTCCGCATAACACCAGAAACAGAACCTAAACCAACTAATGAAGACCCAGTCCGATGTACTGGCCAGGATTTTGGCCAGTCAGAAGCTGCAATGCAGGTTACATCAGCTCCTGTGTCCATTAACCCTTTAATAGGCCTGCCCTCAACTTTCATTTTTAACATTGGTCTATCATATAAATCATGTATGAGAGCTACACAGTCCTGATCAGTAAATCCAAATTGACCCTCTCCCCTGGCATCATGTAAGTGATAGGTGGGAAGTGGTATATATGGCAACAACAATAACTGAGCAATTCTTTGTCCCTTATGAATTTGTGTAGTTTCTACTAAAGACTTTACCATGACTTTAATTGTATTCTCAGTGTCAGAATCAATAACTCCCGGAATAACTTCAAAATGTTTGGTATAATTGGAACTGCGACCTAAAATAACACCCACTGTGCCCGGTAACAATTTTCCTTTAATTCCAGTAGGAACTAGAGTAACACCATCATGTTTAGATATAATTATGTCTTTAGAGCTGGCAAGATCAAGGCCTGCACTGCCAGGAGTTCCACGCGGGAGGTCATGAATTGTCCATTCTGGCGGTATACAATTAGTGGTAGATGTAGGTTCTAAAAAAGGTTGTACTACAGTAGACTTAGGCTCTCCCTTGGGGTCGGGGCTGGGAGAATGCCCCTCATCTAGTTTTTTGACCTATTGCCATTATTAGCATTTGCACCCTTGTCAGACAAGGGGGTTCCATCTTTATGAAACTTAGATTTACATTCATTTCTCCAGTGCCTGCCCTTCTTACAACGAGGGCATGGTCCCGGGGGTAGCCCACGAGACTTACTATTATTGTTATTAGCACCGGTGGATTTCTTACAATCCTTCTGTATATGACCTGGCTTCCCACAATTATAACAAGTGGGTAAGTCATGTGGGGGGTCACACCCGAAACATGTATTACTGGGGTCTCTATCAAAAGCACTTTTAACATATGAACTGAATTTCTGACCCCGCATAGCTGCAGCAAACGCCATTCCTTGTACGATTGCTGGTGAGGCATCCATGCATGCTTTAATATAATCTTGTATTGTACCTGTTTTCCTGAGTGGATGTATTAAGTCCTGACACAGCGTATTTGCATTTTCCCAAGCCAACTGCTTGAGTAATAATGCTGTGCCCTCAGACGGTGGGAGCATTCTATTAATAGCTTCTTCTAGGCGAGAAATAAAGTCAGGATAGGATTCTTCCATACCCTGTTTTATGCCTGCTAAAGTTGTGCCCTTAGTACCTGGAGGAGGTATTCTGCGCCAAGCAGAAACTGCATTGTGGTTAATCATTTCTAAAAATTGCCGTGGTAGTTTAATTTGATTTTCAGAGGTGGCAAATTCATCTGTTCCTAAAAGCATAGATAACGTGGGCTGTGCCTTTCTACCTACATGTTGATTAACGCTTTCTCTGCATCTATCCTCATATTCTGTTCTCCATAAAATATAGTCACCTGGGGAAAGCGTGGCCTTGGCCGTTTGTTGCCAATCATACGGAGTAAGCCACTGACTACTGATTGATTCTACAATTTGTAAAGTATAAGGGGCAGAAGCTCCCGATGTACGGACAGCTTGTTGCAATTCTTTAAGTGTCTTTAACGACAGAGGTTCCCAGGTGGGTGGTGCCCTTTCCTCGGTAGGAAAACGTACCGGGAAAGCGAAAGTAAAATCTCCCTGCTGACGGGCTTCTCGCACCGCCGCCTGAAAGCCTATGGGCGGCGGGGGGAGACAAGGAGGCACACGGGGAAGTGGAGCCCGCAAAGTTGGCCTGGGTGTAGTCACAGGCACACGGACTGCCGGATAAGCTCGGCGAGGGTGAATGAAATCATGCATGTTATCTTTTTCATCTGGTTTAGTAAATTCATCCACCACATCCCACTCGTCACTATCCGATGAATTATCAACCGGTGGGAGCGGCGGTAGAATATTTTTGAGTGTTGGAGCTGAGGGAATGACGCCCTCAGCATTAGATATTGGCTCGGGGTCTTTAAGAGCCTCTGGGGGGACTTCATCGTAAATGGGTGCCACCTTAGTTTCAGGGCTTCCAGCCTCCGAATCAGTTTCTCTTATGAATGCTTCTAAAAAGGTATTGTCAGCTAAAAGTTCTCTAACCTGTAACCACAAAGGAAAAGCTTGTGGGGGCAAAACCTGCTCCCCATGTTCCTGCATGTAATTCCGCATTTCGCGTCCCACTCTCTTCCAGTCGGAGAGAGAGAGAGAGCCTTCCTCCAGAAACCAAGGACTAACCAACTTTATGAAATGCATAAGCTCCTCCAACCGTTTGAGAGACACATGAAAACCATTTTTTTCTAACAAACGCTGTATCATGACACCGAGCATGTGTTCCTCTTTTGCTAATGTATGCCCCATGTTGTCCTGCGGATTACTCACACTTAACCGGTCAGCCTTTACCGGCGGGACTCGAGCTCCCTGGTGAGAGTCGCCTTCAATCTGAAAAGAGAGGAAAGAAAGAAAAAGAAAGATCACCTGTCCTTCAGGTCCCTGTTCGAGGGCGCCAGCTGCCGCGGACCGCCAGTCGAATGAGTCTCAGTCCGAGGGCTTTCAGGGCGAAACGGCTCAGGTTGATTGGAAGGTCGACGCAGGGTGAATTGACAGACTACTAGACACCACAAGTGATGATGAAAGCAGCTGTACTTTACTGATTTTTAGGCATGGTATTTATACATTTTTGACAATGTCTTACAAACTACAAAAGATATTTTTATGACTTGCTGATGCTTACAAAGTTCTTATCGAGTTTTGTAGATGGGAGTAGTCAACCGTCTTTTCTTAGACAATGTTTCTGCCCGTAAGGGGGAACAAAGGACTGCTGCTTATCAGCAGTTACTCTTTTACTTCTCTTTATCTATGTTTAAACCTTCTTTCTTTGTAAAACTGCTTTGTTCACATTTTGTATTTTTATATTTTTATATTTGATTATGATTTTTATGTTGTTAGTGAATTGATAGTGAATTATGTATATGTTTTAAGTGTATAGTGACAAAATTATAGAGAAAGCAATTTCATAGAAAACTTATTTCAAAGAAACAGTTTCAAAGGGACATAAGGTAGAGATAAGAGACCGGAGGGAGCGGGTATCTGGTAGGAACATCTTAACTTATCATCCCTGCATTCTCTTGATACATTGTTTCAATTAACTGACCTTTATGGTGGGAACGTGTTCCCTTGGAGACATTTAGTCTCCATTGTATAGATGAAGTCATGGATTAGTAAGTCATTATGTTTATTCTTAGTTTCTGAGGACATTCAAGCAACAATTAACCATTCAACTCAACAAACAAGTTTCAAACAGGTTTCAGGGTAAAGGTTATTCAGGCCTTTATGCCGCACCTCATGAATTCTTACGTTCACTAAAAGGCATGCTAGGCAACTTATGCGCTGCTGTCGCAGGCCAGGGGGACCGGGGGCAACGCTCCGGGGAGCACTCACCGCCTTACCACAGTTTTTACAACGCGGACAGAGCCATCCCGCCACGGCTTGATGCCGGGGGTGCGGCAATAAACCATTATCATTCAGTCTCTATAGTTATAGGAATGAAGAGTCTTACATCTGGGTCTACAAGATCTTTAAGGTTGTTTTCCTCACATCTCTTTAGTATTAGGCAGCAATAGCGAAGTGACAAACATGGTTCAAACTGATGTTAAAAAGCATGTATTGCTTTTTTGGAAGTGAAAATGAGATGAATAGTAGAAAGAGTACTTTTTTGTCTTTGTTTTACGTATGTCTTTTTATTAATTAATAAAAAGGGGAACATCAGCTAAAATATACATATAAAAATAAAGATTATCAACAGACATTTTGTCAAAGAAAGCACACAGGTGACAAACAGAGCACTTTTCTTATACTCATCACCTTTAATTGTAATTCTAAGATTTTAAAAATCACGTTTATCCTATAAGTTTATATTTTAAATATACAACAGATAAATATGAAAGAGTGCAGCTAGCAAATGTTTGTTTCTATATTTGGAAGTGGTTTCCCCATGGCTTTGCCATATGCTAATGTGTACTTTACATTGATAATAGCCCACAAATAATACAATTCCTATGCAATTTCAATTATTTAACATTTAAGTAGATTCAGAAAAAGTACAGTTAACTGACTAGTTTCATGTGATATAATATTATTTTCCCAGTTAGAATGTAAGTTTGCCAATCACAATGTAACAGCTGAAGTAACAGTAAGACTAGTAGTTTCTATGCTCTATCTTGATCACTAATTACCTATGTGACAATCACTGAAGAATTTGAATCTGAAATTCCTCGTTTTTTAGGCAGGCTCACTAATACTATAGTGTCACTGATCTTTCAAATTAAGAAGATCATGAGGTCAAAAGAAGTTGAGACACATATGCAGCCTTAAAGAAAGATGGAGACTTTACCTCTTTCATGTTTACATGGATGGAGCTGGAACATATTCTTCTTAGTAAAGTATCTCAAGAATGGAAGAAAAAGTACCCAATGTACTCAGCCCTACTATGAAACTAATTTGGGGCTCTCACATGAAAGCTATAACCCAGTTACAACCTAACAATAGGGGGAAGTGGGAAAGGGGGGTGGGTGGGTAGAACGAGGGGGATCGGTGGGATCACACCTGTGGTGCATCTTACAGGGGTATTTGCGAAACTTGGTAAATGTAGAATGTAAATGTTTTGGCACAGTAACTGAGATAATGCGGAAAGGCTATGTTAACCATTGTGATAAAAATGTGTCAAATGGTCTATGAAGCGAGTGTATGATGCCCCATGATCATATCAATTTATACAGTTATGATTTATAAAAAAAAGAATTTGGGCTCTGGGGTGGTGCCTGTGGCTCAAAGGAGAAGGGTGCCAGCCTCATATACTGGAGGTGGTGGGTTCAAACCCGGCCCTAGCCAAAAACTGCAAAAAAAAAAGTCAGGGTCTGGAACCAGGCAAACATAGGTACAAAGAGTAGGACAAGTTATTTGAACTTATTTAACCTCATTGTCCTCACAGTAAAATGTGCATATTATGTATCTCTTAGAGTCAAAAGACAGCACATCTTCATGGTTATCAGTACAGAATTCAGAACATAAATTCACATCCCGACTCTGTAATTTATTGTGTTATCTTGGTTAAATACATAACTTCTTTGAGTCCAAATTTATTCACTGGTAAAATAAAATTTATAATAGTGCCTACATCCTATAGTCGTGAGGTTTTAATACATTTTTACATGTAAAACTAGTGAATTGGTATTAATAAGTCAGTATTCATGAATTAGTACTTAGTATGTATAAAATGCTTACAATGGTCCCTGACGTGCTCTATAAATCTTAACTATTTTTTATTACACTGTAACTGTGTACCTTATTATCCCAGGGTTACCAGGTTGGTTCAACATACATAAATCTATAAATACATCACATAAATAAAATAAAAAACAAAGACCATATAATTCTCTCAATTGATGCAGAAAAAGCTTTCGATAATATATAGCATCCTTTCATGATCAGAACACTTAAAAAAATAGGCTTAGATGGGTCATTTCTGAAACTAATTGAGGCCATCTACAGCAAATCCACAGCCAATGTCATATTGAATAGAATAAAATTAAAAACATTTCCACTCAGAGCTGGAACCAGACAAGGATGCCCTTTGTCTCCACTACTATTCAACATAGTAAATTCAACATAATAATGAAAGTCTCACCCATCGCAATCAGGCAAGAGAAGGTAATTAAGGGTATCCAAATGGGGTCAGAGGAGATCAAACTCTCACTCTTCGCAGATGATATGATTTTATACCTGGAAAACCCCAGGGATTCAACTACAAAATTCTTAGAAGTGACAAATGAATGCAGCAGTATCTCAGAATACAAAATCAATACTCACAAATAAGTAGCTTTTATATATACCAACAATAGTCAATCTGAAAAAATAGTCAAGGACTCCACTCCTTTTACAGTAGTGCCAAAGAAGATGAAATATTTGAAAATTTACCTAACAAAGGAAGTGAAAGAGCTTTATAAAGGGAATTATGAAACTCCGAGAAAAGGAATAGCTGAAGATGTTAACAAATGAAAAAACATACCATGCTCATGGCTTGGAAGAATCAACATTGTTAAAATGTCCATATTATCCAAAGCAATATACAAATTTAATTCAATCCCTGTTAAAGTACCATTGTTATACTTTAAAGATCTGGAAAAAATAGTACTTCATTTTATATGGCATTAGGAAAAACCTTGACTAGTGAATACATTACTCAGAAATAAAAACAAATCAGGAGGAATTACACTACCAGATGAGACGGCATGGTACTGGCACAAAAATAAAGCTTAACTATTACCTGTGCTTATCATTTAGGAGTAATAAATTAGTATATATAAAATGCTTACGATGGTCCCTGACAGTATTGTAAAAACCTTAGCTATTATCTGTAGAGGGAAAAACAATAGTGAATGAGAATTGAATGTAATAATACATTTGATTTATGTAGCATAGTTCTTGATACAATATAATCACTCAAAAAATATCAGCTGCTGTTATTATTTTATATAATGAATTTTGAATGGGGTCACAAATTTAAGGTATTATACATTTAAGCATTCATTATATATGCTTAGCACATAATAGGCTTTCTATTGACCAAATTTTACACAGCATATCAATAACAATGCTGTTGAGTTCCATATGACTTTCTAGCCCTGAGCAGCAGTTATTTCATCTCACTGAATAATTATGGATGGTGTTTAAAAATATTAAAAACTGAAAATGGATGATAAATTTAAATCTTTATATTCTCCATGCTGATTAGAGCAACTCTTAAGAGATTGCTAATATTATCTAGTTAATATCACAAATTAATATTGCTAGTAATATTAGTAAAAGAAATCAGGAGTAATTCCTCCTAATTTGTTTTATTAATTAATATTACTAATTAATTATTGCCAATATTACCTAGTTAGAACAAAATGATACAGGATTAGGGGAGAATTACTATACTGTTGTTAAATTCAAATCCATTGAAAACATTATTTTAAGATTCTTTTCCCTTAGACATTACTGTGTTTCTTGACCACTTCCAGGAGTTTTGTGGTTGAATCTTTGGGGTTCTCTAAGTATAAGACTGTACGATCAGCAGAGAATGAGAGTTTAACTTCCTCTGTTCCCATTTGGATGCCCTTTAGATCCTTTTCTTGCCTGACTGCATTGGGTAGATCTTCCACCACTATGTTAAATAGTAGTGGCGATAGAGGACATCCTTGTCTGGTTCCAGATCCAAGTGGAAAAGCTTTCAGCTTTCCTAGATTCAGTACATATTAGCTGAGGGGTTTTCATAGATGTCTCCAATAAGTTTAAGAAATGTACCACCTATAGCTATATTCTTAAGTGTACTTGTTAGAAAAGGATTCTGAATGCTAGCAAATGCTCTTTCTGCATCTATTGAGAGACTCATATGGTCTTTGTGTTTGCTTTGAAGTATTGATATGGTGTATTACATTTATAAATTTGTATATGTTAAACCAGCTTTGCATCTCTGGGATGAAGCCTACTTAATTGTGATATATATACTTTTAATGTGTAGATGAAATCTATTGGCTAAGATTTTATTATTTTTGCATCTATATTCATTAGTGAAATTGGGTCTTTTCCTGGTTTTGGTTGATGTTTGCTTCATAGAATGTGCTCGGTAAGATTCATTCTTTCTCAATTTTTTGGAATAATTTCTGCAATATGAGTAAAATCAATGTCCACAAATTAATAATTTTTGTATATGCCAACCACAGCCAAATTAAAAAGCTAATTAAAGACACATTTTCCTCCACAATAGCATCAAAAAAAATGAAATACCTAAGAATATACCTAACAAAAAAGGTGAAAGACCTCCACAAAGAGAATTATGAAACCCCAAGAAAAGAAATGGCAGGAGACATTAACAAATGGAAGAGCATATCACAATCATGCCTAGGAAAAATCAACAGTGTTAAAATGTCTATTCTACACAAAGCAATTTATATATTCAATGCAATCCCCATTAAAATACAAACACCAGACTTTCAAGCTATGGAAAAAATAATTCTTCATTCTGTGTGGAACCAGAAAAAGAAAATGTATTGCTAAGGCAATTCTTAGTAATAAAAACAAAGCCAGAAGCATCACCCTACTAGAATTTAGACCATATTACAAATCTACAGAGATAAAAACAGCACAGAGTTGGTACAAAAACAGAGATATAGATGTTTGTAACTGAATAGAAAACCATGATATAAGATTTATATCTTATAGCCACCTGATCATCTTTCATAAACCAAACAAGAATATGCAGTGGGTTAAAGAATCCCTATTCAATAAATGGTGCTGGGAGAACTGGATAACCACATGTAAATGATGAAACAGGACCCGAACCTTTTATCACTTACAAAAATTGATTCATGATGGATAAACAATTTAAAACTAAGGCATAAAGTGATAAAAATTATTGAAGAAAGTGTTGGAAAAACTCTTATGTAGGCATGGTGATTTTATGAAGAATTCTGTTGCAATTGTAACAAAAAAAATTAAAAAATGGGACTTAATTAAACTGGAAATCTTTTGCACAGATAATGATACACAACCAAAGAAAAACGACAACTTTCAGTATGAAAAAAATTTGCATATTATGAATATGACAAAGGATTGATAACTAGGATCTATGGAGAACTCAAATTAATTAACAACAAAAGAGTTAACATCTCATATATCACTGGGCAAGAGACATGAACAGAGCCTTTCTTAAGGAAGACAGACAAATGGATAACAAATGCAAAAATATAAAAATGCTTTTCTACACTAATTATCAGCGAAATGCAAATCAGAACCACACTGAGGTGCCACGTAACCCCAGTAAGAGTAGCCCACATCACAAATTCCCAAAGCTGCAGATGCTGGGAGGGATGTGGAGAGAGGGTAATACTTTCAAAGTATTGGTGGGTATGGAAACTAATACAACCCCTTTGGAAAGAAGTATGGAGAATCCTGAAATAACAAAAATTAGATTTCTCATTTTATTCTGTAACCCCAGTAATAGTTAACTTTCCAGAAGAAAAAACAAAATATTTTATCATAAGGACATTTGAACTATATTGTTTATAGCAGCTGAATTTACAATAACCAAGATGTGGAAACAACCTAAATGCTTATCAACTCAGGAATTGATTAACAAATTGTAGTATATGTGCAACATGGAACACTATTCGGCCATAAAAAATACGGTGACCTCACATCTTTTGTATTATGCTGGATGGAGTTGAAACACATTCCTCTTAGTTAAGTATTGCAAGAATGGAAAAGCAATTATCCAATTCTCAATACTAACATGAAGCAAGTAGACGATATGATGCACGCCCACATAGGAGAAAAACTTATTTCAATTCAAGTTGGGGGAAGGATAACAAGGGATAGAGAGAGGGGAGGGAGGGTAGGTTGCTCCCTCTGAATGGGCATAGTGTGAGGGTGTTTGGTATACCTTTTAAGTTCAGGAAGTACCTACAAGAAGGACTTTATCTAACAAAATCAAATATTTTGACCTGGTTGTTTGTACTTTCACATTAACCTGGAATTTAAAAAAAGTTTTTTTTTTTTTTCTCATGCCTTATAAAAGTAACAGAACTTTATCACTACCCTATCATCGAAGGGGATTTATGAGAGGATCTCAGAAATTAACTCTGACATTGCTTAATCCTTTCAAATAAAATAGAAATTATAACTTGAAGTCAGTAAGTTTTTATTAGGAAATATAAAATATCAGATGCTTGTTTTCCTTTGACTGTTCAAGTAAAATAGCTCATAGTTATTTCAGTTGAATTAACAGCTTGAGAAGAAATGTACCTGTCTGACAGCAAGGATAACTTCTGAGTAACACTTGCTATCCATAATTGTCCCAAAATGTACTTATATAATATTCTTTACTTTTATTTGCTTCAATAATTCACCATACTTAAGTTGTATGGTCTCTTGGATAAGTAAGAGTTAGAACAGATTTCAAGGTTCATTATGAGGAAATAGCATATTAAAATAGGGAACATTGGTCATACGTTAAACACATATTATTTTACTTACTTTATTTTTCATAGGAGTTAAAAGGATCTATTGAGGCATAAAATTATTGTTATAATTTCTTACATATGTTTGGGGGAAAATGTTTAATATGTAGAAAAATAGCATTTATGAGATGACAATAATTCCTTTATCACATAAGTATTCTTTAATAAAATTTTTTAGTAATTGGAGAATTATGATTCAATGTGACAAAATAAACATGACTAGCGTGGTAAACGACAGTTGTAGTAGAACTTCCATAGTTGACCACCTCTTTACATTGACCACCTCTTAAAGTTGACCTAATTTTCTTTTTTTTATTTATTTTATTTTTTATTAAATCATAGCTGTGTACATTAGTATGATCATGGGGCACCATACACTTAGTTCATAGACCGTTTGACATATTTTCATCACACTAGTTAACGTAGCCTTCCTGGCATTTTCTTAGTTATTTTGCTAAGGCCTTTACATTCCACATTTATTAAGATTCACATATACCTTTATAAGATGAACTGCAGGTATAATCCCCTCAATCCCCCTCCCTCGACTTCCCTCCCCCCTCCCTCCCCTCCCTTTTCCCCTTTCCCCTGTTCTTAGGTTGTAACTGGGTTATAGCTTTCATGTGAAGGTCTTAAATTAGTTTCATAGTAAGGTGAATACATTGGGTACTTTTTCTTCCATTCTTGAGATACTTTACTAAGAAGACTATGTTCCAGCTCCATCCATGTAAACATGAAAGAGGTAAGGTCTCCATCTTTCTTTAAGGCTGCATAGTATTCCATGGTGTACATACACCACAATTTATTAATCCATTCGTGGATCAATGGGCATTTGGGCTTATTCCATGACTTAGCAATTATGAATAGGGCTGCAATAAACATTCTGGTACAAGTATCTTTATTAAGATTTGGTTTTTGGTCTTCTGGGTATATGCCCAGTAAAGGAATTACAGGATTGAATGGCAGGTCTATTTTTAGATCTCTAAGTGTTCTCCATATATCTTTCCAAAAGGAACGTATTAATTTGCAGTCCCACCAGCAGTGCAAAAGTGTTCCCTTTTCTCCACATCCACGCCAATATCTCTGGTTTTGGGATTTTGTGATATGGGCTAATCTTACTGGAGTTAGATGATACCTCAAAGTAGTTTTGATTTGCATTTCTCTGATGATTAAAGATGATTAGTATTTTTTCATATGTCTGAAGGCTGCGCGCCTGTCTTCTTCAGAGAAGTTTCTCTTCAATTCCTTTGCCCAGCCTGCGATGGGATCCCTTGTTCTTTTCTTGCTAATGCGTTTGAGTTCTCTGTGGATTCTGGTTATTAAACCTTTGTCAGAGACATAACCTGCAAATATCTTCTCCCATTCTGAGGGCTGTTTGTTTGCTTTACTTATGTGTTCTTGGCTGTGCAGACGCTTTTTAGTTTGATGAAGTCTCAATAGTGTATTTTTGAAGCAGCTTCAATTGGCTGGGGGGGTCCTTCTCATAAAAAACTCACCCAACCCAATTTCTTCAAGAGTTTTCCCTGCACTCTCTTCTAGTATTTTTATAGTTTCATGTCTTAGGTTTAAATCTTTAATCCAGTGAGAGTCTATCTTCGTTAATGGTGAAAGGTGTGGGTCCAGTTTCAGTCTTCTATAGATTGCCAGCCAGTTCACCCAGCACCATTTGTTAAATAGGGAATCTTTTCCCCATTAAATGTTTTTAATTGGCTTGAAGTTGCCCTAATTTTCATGGAGTGTGCATGCATCACAAATATGTATCAGTTCAGTAAGCCTAGTTCCTTATGTTGACCACCTTCATATGTTGACAAGTTTCTTACAGTCCTTTAGGTGATTAACTTACACAGATTATAGTGTCTATGGAGCTTGGATAGTAACTTTATGAGACAAACCAGATAATTGATATCTTTATATAATTAGTATTAAATATTTATCTTTTTCTATAGTAACTAATAATGAGAAATAGTTTATGTACTTGTTCTAATATTGTGGGAGCTAAATTCAGTCTGGTGTTTCTTATGCCAGAATTACCATTTTTCTAAGAATTCTTTAATTTTTCTGCTTTTAAGATAAGGAAATTAAAATTACCTAAAGCAAGCTGATGTGTCTTATTCTTTTTGATTGTTTTTTCACCATACACTGGTTTTATATAACATTTGACAAATTTTCATCACACAGGTTAACATAGCCTTCCTGGCATTTTCTTAGTTATTGTGTTAAGACATATATATTCTACATTTTGTAAGTTTCACAAGTACCCTTGTAAGATGCACCATAAGTGTGGACCCACCAACCACCCTCCCTCCGCCCATCCTCCCCCCTTCCCTCCCCTCACTTTCCACTTTCCCCATATACTTAGGTTATAATTGGGTTATAGCTTTCATATGAAAGCTATAAATTAGTTTCATAGTAGAGCTGAATACATTGATACCTTTTCTTCCATTCTTGAGATACTTTACTAAGAAGAATTTGTTCCAGCTCCATCCATGTAAACATGAAAGAGGTAAAGTCTCTATCTTTCTTTAAGGTTGCATAATATTCCATGGTGTACATATACCACAATTTATTAATCCATTCATTGATTGATGGGCATTTGAACTTTTTCCATGACTTAGCAATTATGAATTGGGCTGCAAGAAACATTCTGGTACAAATATCATTGTTATGATGTGATTTTTCATCTTCTGGGTATATACCTAGTAGAGTAATTGTAGGATCAAATGACAAGTCTATTTTTACATCTCTAAGTGTTCTCCAAACATCTTTCCAAAGGAACGTATTAGTTTGCATTCCCACCAGCAGTGCAGAAGTGTTCCCTTTTCTCCACATCAACACCAACATCTCTGGTCTTGGGATTTTGTGATATGGGATAACCTTAGTGGAATTATATGATATCTCAAGGTAGTTTTGATTTGCATTTCTCTGATGTTTAAGGATGATGAGAATTTTTTGATATGTCTGTAGGTTGTGCTGTGTCTTTTTCAGAGGAGTTACTCTTCAAGTCCCTTGCCCAGCCTGAGTGGGATCACTTGTTCTTTTCTTGCTTATACGTTTGAGTTATCTGTGGATTCTGATTAAACCTTTGTGGGAGACATAACCTGCAAATTTCTTCTCCCATTCTGAGGGCTCTCTGCTTGCTTTATTTACTGTGTTCTTGGCTGTGCAGAAGCTTTTTAGTTTGATCAGGTACAAGTAGTGTATTATTGATGTTGCTTCAATTGCGTGGGGGGTCTTCCTCATAAAATTTTCACACAGGCCAATTCCTTCAAGACTTTTCCCTGCACTTTCTTGTAGTATTTTTATAATTGCATGTCTTAAGTTTAAATCTTTAATCCAGTGAGAGTCTGTCTTTGTTAATGGTGAAAGGTGTGGGTTCAGTTTCAGTCTTCTACAGTAGGTCGTCAGACAGTTCACCCAGTACCATTTGTGAAATAGGGAATCTTTTCCACACTGAATATTTTAAATTGGCTTGTCAAAGATCTAATAATGGTAAGTAGCTGGCTTCATCTTTGTCTTGGTTCTCTGTTCTGTTTCATACATCTCCCTCTCTGTTTTTGTGTCAGTATTATGCTGTTTTGATCAGTATTGATTGATAGTATAGTCTGAGGTCTGGTAGCATGATTCCTCCTGCTTTGTTTTTATTTTTGAGTAATGTCTTGGCTATTCTAGTTTTTTTCTGATTCAATACAAAATGAAGTATTATTTTTTCGAGATCTTTAAAGTATGACAGTGGTGCTTTAATAGGAATTGCATTAAAATTGTACATTGCTTTGGGTAATATGGATATTTTAACAAGGTTGATTCTTCCAGCCATGAGCATGGTGTGTTTTTCCATTTGTTAACATTCTCAGCTATTTCTTTTCTTAGAGTTTCACAGTTCTCTGTATAGAGATATTTCACGTCTTTTGTTAGATAAACTCCCAAATATTTCATCTTCTTTGGCACTACTGTGAATGGAATAGAGTCCTTGACGTTTTTTTCAGCTTGACTATTGTTGCTATATATAAAGGCTGTCGATTTATGAATGTTGATTTTGTAACCTGGGACGCTGCTGTACTCCTTGATCACTTCTAAGAGTTTTGTAGTAGAATCCCTTGTGTTTTCAAGATATACAATCATATCATCTGCAAAGAGTAAAAGTTTGATCTCTTCTGACCCTAAATAGATACAATTGATTGCCTTTTCTTCCCTAATTGTGGTGGCTAAAACTTCCATTACAATCTTAAAGACAGGTGAGACAATGATTAACGTTGCCTGGCTCCTGATCTGAGTGGAAATGATTTCAATTTAATACCATTCAAAATGATATTGGCTGTGTGTTTGCTGCAGATGGCCTCTATCAGTTTAAGAAATGTCCCTTCTACACCAATTTTCTTAAGTGTTCTGATCATGAAGGGATTCTGGATATTATCAAAACTTTTTCTGCGTCAATTGAGATAATCATATGGTCTCTGTTTTTTAATTTTTTTATGTGCTAAATTATATTTATAGATTTATGTATATTGAACCAGCCTTGAAACCCTGAGATAAAACTGACTTGGTCATGGTGTATAATTTGTTTGATGTGTTGCTGGATTCTGTTTGTTAGGATCTTGTTGAATATTTTTGCATTAATATTTATTAGTGATATTGGTCTGTAATTTTCTTTTCTTGTTGGGTCTTTTCCTTGTTTGGGGATCAGGGTGATATTTGCTTCATGGAATGTGTTGGGTAGTATTTCTTCTTTTTCTATATTTTGGAAAAGATTGAGTAATATATGTACTAGTTACTCTAAAGGTTTGGTAGAATTCTGACGTGAAGCCATCTGGCTGGGCTTTTATTTTTTGAGAGATTTTGTATGGTTGATGCTATTTCAGAACTTGATATAGGCCTGTTCAACATTTTCACTTGATTCTGGCTATGCCTTCGAAGGTGACATGCTTCCAAGTATTGGTCAATTTCCTTCAATTTTTATATTTCTGAGAATAAAATTTCTTGTAATATTCATTTAGATGAGATTCTAGTATGTAGCAGATATGTGGCCTAAGTTTTTGTATCCAGTAAGCCAACTTGTGCCTCTTTAGAGGACAGTTGAAGCACATTAATTCTCACATTAAATGAGAATATTGATAATCCTGCTAAAATTTTGGATATTGAGGTTTAAAAGTCCAGTGGATATTTTTAATCCTTTCGCCACTGTGGAAGTTGGAGTTGGATCAAACATTTCTGAGTGAGTTTACTTTTCTGGTCAAGGATTGTGCTGGTCATTATGGAGGATAGGTCTGAGAGTATCTTGGTTTAGTGATGGCAAATTTCTTCAACATGTGAATGTCATTAAAGTATTTGATTTCTCCTCTTAAATGAAACTCAGTTTAGCTGGATCCACGATCCAGGGTTGAAAGTTATTTTGTTTTATGAAATTAAAAGTTGATGACCACCCTCTTCTGGCTTGACACCTTTCAACAGAGAGATATGCAGTCATTCTAATATTCTTCCCTTTGTATGTTATGGTTTTCTTACATCTGGCTGCTTTTCGAATTTTCTCCTTCATATTAACTTTACTGAAGTTAATTATGATGTGCCTGTGGGATGTCTTATTCAGGTTGAGTCATGCTGGGGTTCTGAAACTGTCTGCTATCTGAATTTCAGAATATCTTGACATGTCTGGAAAATTGTCTTTTATAATTTCATGAAGAAGATCCTACGTGCCTTGCAAAGCCACTTCATTGTTTTCAGGGATTCCTATGAGGCGAATATTAGCCTTCTTCAAATTATTCTAGAGCTCTCTGAGGGAATGATTCATTTTTGCTCTCCATTTCTCTTCCTCTTTGAGAGTTTGGGAGGGTTCAAAAGCTTTGTCTTCATTGTCAGAAAATCCTTTCTTCTGCTTGCTCCACTCTGTCACTGAGGTATTCTACTGTGTTTTTCAGATCTTCAAGGGCTGCAAATTCTTGCTTCAATGAGTCAATATCTTTGGTGATTTTGTCTTTAAATTCGTTCAGTTCTTTGGACAAGTTTTGAATTGCTCCTCGAATTTCTAATTCCAACTTTTCCTCCATTCTATTAATCTTGTTTGCAATCCAAATTTTGAATTCAATTTCTGACATGTCAGCCATCTGTTTATGAATTGGATCTTCAATTGCATTTGCCACATCTTTTCTTGGGGGGATTGATCTACTCTGGTTATTCATGTTACCAGAGTTTTTATGCTGATTCCACCCCATTATTATTTTACACCATTTGACTAGATGAGTGGATAAAGAAAAGTTGTGTTGGGCCTCCAGGAGTAGTGATTAACCAGCACTTTGCCCCAAAGCTAGAACTGGTGTCTATACCTTTTCCCCTGGAACTTTGCTAAGGACCCATATAGTGCTATGGCCTGAGAAACTGGGGACCTGCTTGGTGTGGTGGGGCTAAGTGGCTCTGTCTTGTTTTCAGCTTGTCTCTGTCTGACCCTAGTGAATCAGGTACTGTGGGTTGAAGTCTCAGCTGTGGAGAAATACCAGCAATTAAGTCACCCCACCCCCACAGGCAACAATTGGAAAAGGAAAATCAAACCTTCCTACAATCACTATCCCAGGGTACCACTTGGATCGTCCTTGGGCAATTGGCCCAGTTCAAGAGGTCCAAATCAATTGTCTCAGTTAGCATCTGTCTCAGGTGGGAGAGTTTAAAAGGTCTCTGGTAACTAGATCACAGGGGTCTGCTGACAACTCAAATAAAACTTACTTTGGTGCTCTGTGAGGTCAGGAGGACCCACCCAGAAAATAGATTAATCTGGGAAGGTTAATGCCTCCTTCCCCACCTTGCACCTCTGTCACACCTAGTCACTGATAACCCCTCAGGGCTGTGACCAAGTTGCCTCCAATGAGCAGATACTCCAGGGGTTTGGACCTGCCTGAATCACAGGGAGATCTATGTCTCCTCAGCTAGGCCGCTGCTGTCTTCCAATATCCAGCAGGAGGAGGTGAGACCTGACAACATCAGGTGTTTAATGGAGGCTAGGGCTGTTCACTCAGTTCCAGCTCTGCCCCTGATTGTTGTTACTGACAGAACAGAACAACTTCACAGAATTTGTTTCTGTCCAGGCTATATTCCCCCTGCAGAAGAGACATTGTTAGAGTTAACAGAACCTGTGCCTCAGGCCCTGTCTTTGTCACTGTCCCATCTTGGCTGCTGTTTGTATTCCAGCGCCATGATTAGCTGTCCGTTCTAGCCTCTGCCTGCCTTCCTTTATCTTGGCTAATGATCCCCGGAGGGCCAGGTGCTTCCCAGGCTCAATAAAGCAGTACTCTGGGTCAGCCCCACCCTGGGAATCTGCTGGCTCTGTGTGTGCTTATTCTAGTCTCCTGCTCCACCCAGGCCAGTAAAGGCCAAACCCTTTACTCATAGGGCCTGCATTTCCATCTCAGATCTGTTTCACAAGTGGCTGCCACAAGAGAAGATGCCTGGCTTCCTCTGGTTGCCCCGAGAGACAGGGGGTGTGACTCCGGAATATCCAGGCATGCTCTGTGCCTCGGGGCACTGCTGCTCCTGTATGGTTTCCTCTCAGCAGACCATCCTCTCCTTACTCTCATCCTGCAGAATCAACACTGACCAGCAGCAGCTCATGCCCTGTCCTCATCTCTCAAGAAAATACCCAAGAATTTGGACTCCTGGGGCACAGGCTTCCAGACCTCAGTGTGAGAGTGGAGGGCAGTGTTGAGAGTTCAGAATTGCAGGTAGAGAATGTATATAGTTTTATGCCTGGCAGGAAAATGCCATGACACCCTAGTAGGGGAACTCGGTCCAGTTTTTAGAGGGTCTCTCCTGTGGGACATAATGAGAGGACTTTTGGAATCTGCTCACTTGTTTGTATGGAGTACTCCAAGCCATTCTCATGGGGGAGGGGATGCCCGTCTGCTTGGTGATGGATTGTGTACATTTTGTTTGTATCCTTGGGGTCACAGCCCACCTCAGCAGGGTTGATGTGTGTTCTTCAACCTTCTATCTTGGCACAGAGAGAATCCACCAGGTTACTTGCTAAATTTCTATCCTTTAACTCTCCTTCTGGACGGGAGCCTCTGTGGAAAGCTGGCTTCAGTCAGCCATCTTGCCTCCTCCCCTTGATGTGTCTTATTTTTAAAAGTGAATTAAAATCTGAGATTAAGATGCTTATTCTCTGAATTTCTGATAAGGGGAACTCAGGGCCCAATCTTTCAAAACTATTGCCATTTGTAAGCATCATTATTCAATAAATTTGTAAAACAATCTGCTTTCAAAGGCCACTCACATTTAAGCTTACCCCAAGGACGATTATCCTTCCTGTGAACACCAAGCCATTGTGCTTCATTTTCTGAGTCAAGGTGGTGTCTTTCACTATCAAAGGCAATCCTGTACTCTTTTTCACTGTCAGACTCGGTGAGATGTGTTTTTCTCTCTTTTGGAATCTCTCATTTTCAAGTTGTATCATACACTGTTCCCTCTCCAAGTTTCTTTCACTTTCAAATTCAGTTTGAAATTTTTCATTTCCATAATTTGTGTGATGCTTTTTAGAATTAAAGTCCACTTCATGTCTTTCATGACCCCAATATTTTCAAATGTCTTCCTGATATTTTCCATAACTATTCTGTAGTCTTTTAGACTTATGCTGATGTTGTCTGGAGCAGTCCCAGTGTCTAATGTAGTCGAAGTCCAACTGCTCTCTTTCAGAGTCTATCCATCATGTTTCAGATTTAAACCTGAGACCTGACCAGAATATCTCCAAGTCAGATGTCCTTTGGCAGTATCCATCCTTCATGGTGTGTTTCAATGGAACCAGAGTCTAAGTCCATTGCACATCTTTTAGACAAAGAATTTATCCAGAGCCCTTTAATGTCAATGCTGAACTGGAATGTTTTATCATCCTTGAGACATTTTATAGCTGTTGAAGCTAGACCATATCTTTCTGAGCCTAAGTCAATACCACATGGTTCAGAGTCAAAATCTGTCACATAGCTGTTATATTTAGTCTTCTGGTGTTTTTCTTTCACCATCAGATGTATCCAAGATGTAGAAGCTTAGTCCATTCTACCTGTTTCTGTTTTTGAGTCTGTCATGTATTTCTGAGAAGCAGAACCCATCTGCAGTTTTTCAGTCTCTATCAAACTTTTTTCAGATTCTATCAGGAATTTTACAGAATCTAGAGACATTTGGTGTTTTTCTACCTTTGGCAAGTATTTCACAGATGCAAAGGCCACAGAGCACTTTTCTGAACCTGAGTCTATCCCTAGTCTTTCATTGTCAGAGTCTCTCAGATATTGTTGAGTCAAAATCTACCAAACATTTTTCTGAACCTGAGTCCATCACCCCTTTTACTGAGTCAGAGTCTTTTGAGTGTTGTTCTAAGTCAGAGTTCAAACTAATGCCTCTATCATAGTCAGAATTAATCACACATCTTTCAGAGCCAAGGTCCATAAGGGCAATGCCACTTTCAATTATTCTTAGGTCTTGGAGACTTTAATAGTCTAAGGAATCAGCTGAACTTTGAGAATATTTTGTGTCAGAAATTTCTGTTTCAGATTTGTTTCCTTCACCATGCTTCATCATAACTGTTCCTTTATTACTGAAAGAAAAACATGAATACTTGTTTAAATATTTGTTAAATAGTAGTGAACATATTATTTCCCTGTTGAAAACCTAATGTAGAAAAATATAGAACATATAATTTTGTCAGGCTTTGAAAGCAAGAGAAAACACTAAACTTTTTTTGAACAAATTACAAGAATATCAATGTGTTCAGATTTTGCACTCACTTGCATGCTCCCTTAAATAAGCTGTTTTCTAACACAGATGAAAATAATTGCCTGACTAAGCCACTTCCTTGCATTTTCCCGTCCACAGTCAATCAATGCATCATTATATTTGGAACAAAATATCATGTTAAAATATTAAATGCTGAAATAAAAGTGAACTATTTCTCTATTTTTCTCCAAATGAAGAGTGTCTTTGTATAGTCTCAATTATCAGAGAAGGTTACCATGGAGTGTTGAATATTTCTGGAGAAAAATATTCAAATCTGTCAGGTAATCTTTCATTTGTGAGAGACACAGATTGGCAGGGAAATGTATTCACTTGATGGACTAGTTGTAGTTATTGGCTGCAAAACAAAATAAATCAAAAAGTTGTAATTTCTTAGATGCATTTGGCATGGAACAGCACACTTGGGGCTTTAGATGGGATAAAATTTCAATTGATTAGTTGCATCTGTCTTGAAAAAAGTCATAGTGAAAAATCCTTCCTAAAGTAAAAATTCAGAATTAATATTCAAATATAAGATCAACATGGGAGGCACATTTTGTGGTGTTTCCTCGATTTCTATTTCTCCATAAACTAACAACCATTCCCAAATGCCACATTAGTGCTGCTACCCTTTCGCTTCATTGTAGGTAATTGGCATTGAACTGAAATTTGAGAAATCAATTACTTTTTATTTGAGATTTAGAGTTATAATTCAGAATGTTTTTCTACTCATTATTTGAAATATGGACAGTCAATCCCAGCACCATGGAGACGTCATTTCTATCATATACCCAGAAAAAAAGTGTAAGTATTGTGAAATATGAAACAACCGTATGTATAGTAGGTAGGAAGAATAGTTTATATACCTCTAGAGAAACAGATAAGGTATTTTCTACCTGGGATTCTTATGCCATTTAGGTTCTTTTCCTTTACTTCCTGAGTATTAAGTCTATTTTCTTCCCTTGTGTTCACTAAGCAATCACATATCCTTAAAATATATTCTTACCATCTGTTTTTTTTCCCACAAGTAAGTATGAATTGGATTCTGTTCCTTTCAAAAAATGACATTCATAAAACAGCAGAATTTCTGTCACTCTTATTTTTAGCCTCAAAATGTAACATAGATAACAAATGTTCCCTTTAGGCACAAAGAGGAATCTAAGCACAGAAGAGAAAGTGCTTAGAAAGAGAAGCATGACCAAAATTAATTTTACCTATGTGAAGAGATTTCTTATATTTTAAATGAAAACTTAACAAGAAATAATAGTCTTACATTACAATGTGTCATTTAGGAACAATATAAGAAAAAATACTTTATGAATTTTAATATACTTTTGAATTGATTGTAATAAAAAATTTAGAATCTCTTCCCTCAGCAGGTAATTGGTAGGTTCACACAAGATAATAGTAAACACTTATTTTGAAAACTAATATATATTTATCAAATTTAAATGACAGATAATAAAGAGAAAGATAAGGTTGATTTATATGGCAAATAAATATGAAAAATAACATTTTTCAAAAAATGCACAAATGAGTACTCATTTGAATTTTATTTTCAAATCATCAAAAATGTCACTAGTTTCCATTATTGTAGAAGTCAAAACACAAAGTAAAGTATGAGGAAACACAGAAGCAAACTTTATTTAAGTATACATATAAATAATGTTTGCTTTCATAATTTACTAATTAGTGTTTTTTCATGTTTATCAGGACACCCAACCTATTAAGAAACAATACAGATAATGTTTCTACTCTTTCCAAAAGAGTCTACAGCAGTTATGCATTCTACTACTACATAGGGGGAACATGCAATGGAAAATAGAGTATATATGTAATTCACATTGGGAATTATATTATAATAATGTCTGAAGCTTTGGGGATTCTAACTGTATCAAAACATTGCTTCTGCCTTTGTAACACTAAACCAAATCATATTCCTTATTGGAAATACTTTCAAAGAGGTTGTAAAATACTAAAAGTTGTAAGTACCAGAAGGTTCCTAGTTATTTCTTTTTCCAGATGTGGTACTCTTGAAATAAATATACACCTATTTTTTGCAAAAGATTCAATTTCAGATAACATTAAAAGAGAAGAAAGGATATTTATAAATTCATTAATAAGAATTCTGTAAAAACTAATCTCTCTTTAGCTCTAAGACCACTTCATTGAGAAATGTAATTCAGTACAGTACTAAGTTCTTATTTATTGAGAGAGAAAAACTGAAAACAAAATTCAGAGTTTTACATAAATGTCTCTAACCAATCTGTGATAATATGTTCCTTTTTCTAGATGGTTCAATTTTTTTGCTAAGAAAGGATTTTTAGTTTTGCTTATGTGTGTACAATCTATTCCACAATCTTAACCAATTATTTTAGCTTCTAAGATAAAATTCATTACACAGAACATTTCCTGATCTGATGATATGAGTGCCATGGCCACATACCCATAATTTACAATTTCATCTTAACTATTCATTGTTCTGAAAGATATGGAGGCATGGCAAATCTTGTACTAATAATCTGGCAGATTACAACAAATGTACTCAGAGCTCATGGGGAATATGAAGACAAAAAAAGATTGTCATTAATGCCCTCTATTATACTTTAATTAAAGAAAGGTTTTCTCTCCCTGATGTTATTTTGTAGCAAAAATATTGTAACTTATGTTCATCTTTAGGAAAACCACAGGTCTGGGGAAAGAAAAAGTATCTTAAAGACTCCATCCTCCCTCATCAAAGAGAGGGAGAGAAAATCTGCCCAAACACATGGCTAATCACTGATTCAGCCTAAAAAAAACTAGCAACTGTGAAATCCACCACCAACTAAGGATATCTATAACCAAGGCATTCATACAGAACCTAGACTCCATCAAAGAACCTATAAGCAACGCCAAAAGTTCTTACTCACCATATATTGCTACAGACTCTCCCTTATGAATGGGGGAAAGGCCCATCTAAACAAAAGAAAATCCAAAAGTAAGAACTGACAGCTTCCACAGGCAGGAAGATATATTTGAAAACATTCCAAAAGTATGAAAAATCAGAGCACAAGGACACCCACAAAAGAGAATATAAACTCACTAGTAATGGATACAAACCAAAATGAAAATATTGAAATGAGAGATAAAGAATTCCAAGTATATAATGTGAGGAAGCTCAATGAAATACAAGAGAAAAATGTAAAACCAACTCAGGAAAACAAAACAAAACAGAAAAACAATTCAGGAATTGAATAAAAAAGTCACTAAAAAGATCAATATATTACATAAAATTTCATAAAGTGAGATGTTTATTTAATAAAGTGCAAAACACAGTGAAAGTTTTAAGAATAGACTAAATAGACAACACCAGGCAGAAGAAAGAATCTCAGAGCTTAAAGACAACTCTTGCAAATTAACTCACTCAAAAATAAAGAACAGAGAATTAAAAGAAATGAACAAAGACACCCCCCCCAAAAAAATATGGGATTATATAAAGCCAAATGTAAGAGACACAGGAATCCTTGAGGGTGAAGAAGAAAACACAAAAGAGCTAAAAAACCTGTTTAAGGGGATAATTTAGAAGAACTTCTCTAAACACTTATGAACTTCACACAGGAGCACCCAGATTCATAAACAAACCGTATAAGTTCTAAACAAAGAGATAAACAGCAGCTTTATAATTTCTGGGGAATTCAACTGACCCCCTGACAGAAATGTGCAGATCATCCAAACAGAAAATAAATAAACATTAGATTTAAATGGGATACTGGAAAAAATGAGCCTAACAGACATTTAAAGAACACTTCACCTAAAAAATACTGAGTACAAATTCTTCTCCTTAGCACATGGAACATTCCCTAAGAATGATAAAATCTTAGGTCACAAAACATTTTTCAACAATTAAATAAACAGCAATCATACCATGTATCTTCTCAGATTACAGTGGACAAAAAACAAACAAAAAAAAAAAAACTAGGAATCAACTTCAAGAGGAACCCTCAATTCAACACAAAGTTATGAGAATTAACCTGCTGCCAAACAATTATTGGGTCAGTAATGAATTTAAGATGGAAATCAAAAGATTCCTGTAGCTGAAATACAAAAGGGACCCAAGATACCAAAATCTATGGGATTTAGCAAAAGTAGTCCTAAGGGAAAAATTCATAACTTTAAATGCTTACATAACAAAGACAGAAAGATCACAAATCAGCAGTCAAAAAATATGTCAATAAGAACTAGAAAGGGAAGAGCAAACCAAATCCAAAGCCAGTGAAGAAAAAAAAAATAACTAATGTCAGTGCAGAACTAAATGAAATGGAAAATAAAAGTAAATGAAAAGACCTTTTGCTAGGTTAACTCGGAGTAGAGGAAACAACCCCTATGCTCTATTGCAAATGAGCAAGGAGATATCAAACTGATCCCAGACAAATACCAAAGGACATCCATTAATACTGTGAAAACATCTACATACATATACTCAAAAATATAGAAGTAATAAACAAATCCCTAGAAACAGACACCCTCCCAACATTCAATTATGAAGAAATAGAATGGAATAGACTAATAATAAGCAGTGGCATTGAGCCAAGAATAATAAATCTTTCAACTAAAAAAAAAAAGAAATCAATCAGATGGAGTTACAATATAATTTTACCAGGTGTACAAAGAAGATCTCATATCCACACTGCAGAGATTATTTCATAACATTGAGAAGAAGGCAAACCTCCCCAATTCATTCATCAAAGCCAGGGGAACATTTATACCAAAGCCAGGAAAAGGCACAATTAAAAAAGAAAACTACAGACAAATATCCTTTATGAATATAGATGCAAAAATCTCAATAAAACAATAGCAAACTGAATTCAACATTACATCAAAAAATAATCTAATATTACCAAGTGGGCTTCATCCAAGGTATGCAAGATTAGTTCAACATATGTAAATCTATTAATGTGATAAACAAAATCAAAATAAGATCATATAATCAATTCAATAGGTTAAGAAAAAGGACTTGACAAATATCAGCACCATTTCATAACAAAATCCTCAACAAATTAGGCATAGAAGGAAGATATCTCAAGATTATCACATCCAAAATCATACTGTATGTGGAAAATTAGAAAGCATTCTCATAAAGAACTGGAGAAAAACGAGGGTACTACTATCACCACTTCTAATCAACATAGTGCTGGAAGTACTAGCCATTGTAATCAGTCAAGAGAAAGAAATTAAGGGTATCCAAATCAGGAAAGAGGAAATCAAACTACTGCATTTAGCTGACAATGTGATATATCTGAAAAACTACAAATACTTCACCAAGAGAGTATGGAACAGATAAATATATTCAGCAAACTCTCAGGTTACAAAATCAATGTACAATGTGTAGTAGCATTCTTATACAATAATAACCATCAAGCTGAGATTGAAACCAAACACTTCATTTCATTTACATTGCTGTAAAGAAAATAAAATACTTAGGAATATGCTTAACAAAACAGGTGAAATATCTTTACAAAGAGAACTACACTATGGTGCGGTGGCTCATGCCTGTAATCCTACCACACTGTGGGGCTGAGGTGGGTGGATTGCCGTGAGCTCACAGGTCTGAGACCAGTCTAAGCTAGAGAAAGAGACCCTGTCTCTAAAAATAGCCAAGAGGGTGGTGTATGTGGCTCAGCAGGTAGGGCGCTGGCCCCATATACCGAGGGTGTTGGGTTCAAACCCTGCCCCATATGCCAAGGGTGGAGGGTTCAAACCCAGCCCCAGCTAAACTGAAACAACAAAAAAACAATAGCTGGGCATTGTGATAGGTGCTTGTAGTCCCAGCTACTCTGGGACTACAAATCACCTAAGCCCAGGAGCTTGTTGTGAGCTGTGTGAGCCATGGCACTCTACCAAGGGTGATAAAATGAGACACTGTCACTACAAAAAAAAAATAAATAAATAACAAAAACTAATAGCTGAGAGTTGTGGTGGGCACCTATAGTCCCAGCTATTTGGGAGGGTGAGGCAAGAGAATCACTGAGCCCAAGATTTTGAGGTTGCTGTGAGCTATGACAGCACAAAGTGAGACTCTGGAGAGAGAGAGAGAGAGAGAAAGAGAGGAGAGATATCTATGAAACACTAAAGAAGGTAATTTCAGATAAAACTAACAAGTAGAAAAAAATATCATGGATATGGATCATATCCTTAAAAAAACATATCATGGATCAGTAGAATAAACATTATTAATATGTTTTTTTTTATTTTTTTGTTTGTTTGTTTTTACCCAAAGTGACTTACAGATTCAATGCAACCCCCATCAAAATGGCAATGTCATATTTCACAGACCTAAAATAAAACAATTTTATGCTTCATTTTCAACCAGAAAAAAAAAATATCCTGAATGGCCATAGCAGTCGTAAGCAAAAAGAACAAACCTGGAGGCATCACATTACCAGACTTCAAACTATATTATAAAGCTATAGTACCCCCAAACAGTATGGAGCACAAAAGAAAGACCTATACCAAATAAACAGAGCAGCGAACTCAGATATGCAACCATCTACATACAGCCCACCAATCATTGACAAACCAGACGCCAATATAACCTGGGGAATAGAAGCACTATTCAATAAATTGTGGTGGGATAATTGGATAGCTACAAGCAGGAGAATGAAAAAGGATTCATATCTCTCACCATGGGTTATAATTTACTCAAGTTGGATAAATTCCTTAAATGTCAATCATAAAAACATAATAATTCTAGAAGGAAATGTTGGAAAAATCTTCTAGATATAGGCCTATGCTGCAAAAGTTTTATGAAGAAAACCCCAATGATAATCACAGCAACAACATAAATAAATAAATAGGACTTTATTAAATTAGAAAAATAATCAACAGAGTCAATGGAAAACCTTACGGATGTAAGCTACAAATCCAATAAGGTGCTAATAACCAGACTATAAAGACATCAAGCAAATCAGCAGTAAAAGAAAAACAAAAAACAAAAAGCAACCCCCAAAAACAAAACATTAAAAAGTTGTCAAGATACATGAACAGAAGTTTTTCAAAGAAAGATCGACAAATGGCCAACAAACGTAAAAAAATGCTCAAAATCAGTAATCATCATGGAAATGCAAATTAAACCATCATTATATTTTCCTTACTGTAGTTAGAATGACTTTTATTAAAAAGTCTAAAAACACTGGGCGGCCCTCGTGACTCAAGGATTAGGGCATTGGCCCCATATACCAGGGTTGGTGGGTTCAAGCCTGGCCCTGGCAAAAAAAAAAAAAAGTCTAAAAACATAGGATCCTGGTGTGTATGCAGAGGAAAATACATGCTTACCTTCTGTTGGTTGGACTGCAAATTAGTATAGCCTCTTTGGAAAACAGTATAAAATTTCCTCAAAGAACAAAGAGTAGAGCTACCATTCTAACCAAAAGTCCCACTACTGGGTATTACCCAAAAGTAAAGAAGTCATTTTATCAAAAAGAAACCTGTACTCAAATGTTTCTTGCAGCACAATTCACAACTGCAAAGATGAATAATCAACCCAAGTGTCCATTAATGCATGAGTGGATTAACAAAATATGGTATATGTAAACTGTGGAATATTACTCAACAATGAAGAAAGATGAATTAAGGCCTTTTTCAAAAATTTGGATGGAAATGAAGATCATTTTCTAAGTGATGTATCTAAAGAAGGGAAAAACAAATACCACATGTAATCAGCATTTTATTGAAACTTTTGAAAAATTTTGGATGGAAGTGGAGATCATTTTCTAAGTAAAGTATCTAAAGAAGGGAAAAAACAAATACTACATGTAATCAGTATTCAATTGAAACTAACCATGAAGCATACATATGCACAGAGGAAAGTGGAACTCAGGAGAAATCAAGCCCCGGGGGACACGGAAGGAGAGGGTAGGCTATAACATACCTACCTTATACAATGAACACTATCTTGGTGTTGGTTACACTTATAAGCCTGTCTCAAGCATAAGAAAATTGTTACATGTAATTAATAAAAAAAAATTATACCCCTACCATATTTTCAAATAAAAAAAATCATTGCATAAAAGAGTACAAAGTAAAATAAAACATACAAGGACTAAGTAAAATGAATACACAACATACCAAAATGCATGGAACACAGCTGAATAAAGTGCTGATGAGAAATTTATCCTCAAAAATGCTCACATTAGAAAATAAGCTCTCAAATAAATAATCTATGTTCTTACTTCAAAGACTTAGGTAAAGAAGGCAAGCAGAAGGAAGTAAATAATAAGGACGCATGGAGAAATCAATGATATTTAGAATAGAAAAATAATAAAGAACATTAGTTAAAAAGAGTAGGTTCTTCAAAAAGATTAAAAAAAAACTTATAAACGTCTGGTAAGACTTAAAAAGAAAACATAAAAGACATAAATTACCAAAACAAGAAAAAACAGGGATATCACTACATAACCTGTAGATATTTAAAGAATAATAAGGGAATACTGGAGACAACCATACTCACAAAAATTTGTCAATGTAAGTCAAGTGGCTGAATTCCTCATAAATACCCAAATTACCACAACTCACTAAAAATGAAAGAGTTAATTTAAATTGGTGTGTATCTTTTCAGCTTTATCACTTATGCTATAATTTAATATGCCCCAAACTCCAGGTCTCAATGATTTCACAGGGGACTTTTATCATGCTATTAAAAAAGAATAGTATCAAATCTACACATCTCTTTCAGACAATAGGAGGGAAAACTTTCCAAATCAACTTTGCCCTGATAACAGAAAAAGAAAGAGATTACAAAACCATAGTTTAAAGACACAATATCCATGAAAATATACCCTCAAATTATTAATAAATTATTACTAAATAAAACTCAGCAATGTATATTAAGAATTATTTATGAAAAGGTGGGGTTTATCCAAGAGAATGAAGGCTGATTCAATATTTGAAAATCAATTAATGTAAACTATCCCATCAACAGAATGAAGAACAATAATATATAACACCAATAGATGAAGAAAAAACTGACAAACTCTAATATTCATTATTGTTTTAAAAAAGTCTATGTAAACTAGGAATAGAGAGAAATTTGCTCAACTTGATAATGAATATCTACAAAAACACACAGCTAATATAATAATTGTGGAGAACTCGATGCCTTCCTTCTAAGATCAGGATCATAGCAAGGATAACCCCTTTCACCACTCCTATTTGACACTGTTCTGGAGGTTTTAGTTAATGCAGTAAAGTAATAATACTCTTTATTTTCTAATAAATGGTGTCTACAGATTGGGAAAAAAAGCTATAATTTGCCTGGAAATAATATAAGCAATCATAGCAAAGTTGTAGAATACAAAGTTAATATAGCAAAGTCAATTGCTGTCTTATATACCAGCAATTTATGATTAGAATTTGAAGTGCAAAATTATAATATCATTTTCATTAGTAAAAAAATATTTAATTATAAAACTTATAAAAAATATATAGGATCTTCCTAGTCAAAACTCCAGTGAATTATTTTGTGGATATCAACAAACCTATTCTAAAGCTAATATGGAGATGCAAAACACTACCCAAGATAGCCAATACAATATTTAAGGAGAAGAACAAAGTTGTAGATCTGATGCTACCTGACATCAAAGACTTCCTATAAAGCTGCAGTAATCAAGTGAACATAATATAGGTGAAAGGATAGACAATTAGATCAATCAAACACAATAGAAAGCCTGAAACACATCCACACAAAATCAGTCAACTTCTCTTTGACAGAAGAGCAAAGGTAATGCAATGGAGAAAGGATAGCCTTTTCAACAAATGATGCTGGAACAACTGGACATTCATGCTCAAAAAAAAAGAAAATAAATATAGACAGTGACTTTAGATCTTTTATAAAAATTAACTCAAAATTGATTATACACTTAAATGTAAAATGCAAAATTCAAAATTACTTGAAGATAACATACAAGATCTGACAATTAAGTTCATGATCTTACCACCGTGCAGTTATGTTGGTAAGACTGTACAAACAACTTCATAAGATTTAATAACCTTGGTATATCAGTGTTTCACAACTGTGTTTGTGTTGGCACATGGTGGTGTCTTGCTGAGTGGCATTCATTATTCTTACTACATGTTTTTGTGCTCTGTTGTGGTAATGTTGCAGCTTGAATTAGAATAACAAATAAACATGCTTAAATTTTCTTTTATACTTGGCAAGAGTGGAAGTGAAATTAAGGACATGGTAGTCCCAGTATATGTAGATAATACCATGAAGAAAATAGCAGTGTACAATTAGATTTAACATTTTTTCTTATTTATTTATTTATTTATTTATTTATTTATTTATTTATTCTTTATTAAATCATAGCTGTGTACAAAAATGCGATCATGGGGCACCATAACTAGTTTTATAGACCGTTTGACAAATTTTTGTCACACTGGTTAACATAGCCTTCCTGGCATTTTCGTAGTTATTTTGTTAATACATTTAAATTCTACATTTACTAAGTTTCACATATACCCTTATAAGATGCACCACAGGTGTAATCCAACGAATCACCCTCCCTCTGCCCACCTCACTTCTCCCTCACCTCCTTCTCCCCCTTCCCAATATACTTAGGTTATAACTGGGTTACAGCTTTCATGGGAAATCCATAAATTAGTTTCATAGTAGGGCTAAGTACATTGGGTAATTTTTCTTCCATTTTTGAGATACTTTATTAAGAAGAATAAGTTCCAGCTCCATCCATGTAAACATGAAAGAGGTAAAATCTCCATCTTTCTTTAAGACTGCATAATATTACACGGTGTACATATACCACAATTTATTAATTCATTCGTGGATCAATGCGCACTTGGGCTTTTTCCATGACTTATCAATTATGAATTGGGCTGCAATAAACACTCTGGTACAAATATTTTTGTTATGATGTGATTTTTGGTCTTCTGGGTATATGCCTAGTAGAGGAATTATAAGATTGAATGGCAGGTCTATTTTTACATCTCTAAGTGTTCTCCAAACATCTTTCCAAAAGAAATGTATTAATTTGCATTCCCACCAGCAGTGCAGAAGTGTTCCCTTTTCTCCACATCCATGCCAACATCTCTAGTCTTGGGATTTTGTGATATGGGCTAATCTTACTGGAGTTAGATGATATCTCAAAGTAGTTTTGATTTGAATTTCTCTGATGATTAAAGATGATGAGTAAATTTTCATATGTCTGTAGGCCGTGTGCCTGTCTTCTTCAGTGAAGTTTCTCTTAAAGTCCCTTGCCCAACCTGCGATGGGATCCCTTGTTCTTTTCTTGCTAATTCGTTTGAGTTCTCTGTGGATTCTGGTTATAAAAACCTTTGTCAGAGACATAACCTGCAAATATCTTCTCCCTATCTGAGGGCTGTTTGCTTGCTTTACTTACTGTGTTCTTGGCTGTGCAGAAGTTTTTTAGTTTGATCAGGTCCCAGTAGGGTATTTTTGAAGCTGCTTCAATTGCCCGGGGTGGGGGGTCCTCCTCATAAAATACTCGCCCAGACCGATTTCTTCAAGGATATTACCTACACGCTCTTCTAGTATTTTTATAGTTTCATGTCTTAAGTTTCAATCTTTAATCCAGTGAGAGTCTATATTAGCTAGTGGTGAAAGGTGTGGGTCCAGTTTCAGTCTTCTACAGGTAGCCAGCCAGTTTACCCAGCACCATTTGTTGAATAGGGAATCTTTTCCCCACTGAGTGTCTTTAATTGGCTTGTGAAAGATAAAATAGTGATAAGCAGCTGTGTTTATCTCTTCATTCTCTATTCTGTTCAATACATCTACCTCACTTTGGTCTTTATGCTAGTACCATGCTGTTTTGATCACTATCGATTTATAGTATAGTCTGAGGTCTGGTAGCGTGATTCCTCCTGCTTTGTTTTTATTTCTAAGTAATTTCCTGGCAATTTGAGTTTTTTTTGTGATTCCATATAATATGAAGTACTATTTTTTTTCAAGATCTTTAAAGTATGACAGTGGAGCTTTAATAGGGATCGCATTAAAATTGTACATTGCTTTGGGAATTATGGACATTTTAACAACGTTGATTCTTCCCAGCCATGAGCATGGTATGTTTTTCCATTTGTTAACGTTTTCAGCTATTTCTTTCCTTAGAGTTTCATAGTTCTCTGTATACAGATATTTCAAGTCCCTTGTTAGATAAACTCCCAAATATTTCATCATTTTGGCACAACTGTGAATGGAATAGAGTCCTTAACTGTTTCTTTAGCTTGTCTATTGTTGGTATATATAAAGGCTACCAATTTATGAATGTTGATTTTGTAACCTGAGACGCTGCTGTATTCCTTGATCACTTCTAAGATTTTTGTAGTAGAATCTCTGGTGTTTTCCAGACATACAATCATATCATCTGTGAAGAGAAAAAGTTTGATCTCTTCTGACCCTAAATTGATACACTTGATTGCCTTTTATTCTCTAATTGGGGTGCCTAAAACTACCATTACAATGTTAAAGAGCAGTGGAGACGATGGGCAGCCACGTCTGGTTTCTGATCTGAGTGGAAATGATTTCAATTTAACTCCATTCAATATGATATTGGCTGTGGGTTTGCTGTACATGGCCTCTATCAGTTTAAGAAATGTTCTATACCAATTTTCTTAAGTGTTCTGATCATGAAGGGATGCTGTATATTATCAAAAGCTTTTTCTGCATCGATTGAGAGAATCATATGTTGTTTGTTCTTTAATTTGTTTATGTGCTGAATTATACTTATAGATTTACATATACTGAACCAGCCTTGAGAACCTGGGATAAAACCGACTTGGTCATGATGCATAATTTGTTTGATGTGTTGCTGGATTCTGTTTGTTAGGATCTTGTTGAATATTTTTGCATCTATATTCATTAGTGATACTGGTCTATAATTTTCTTTTCTTGTTGGGTCTTTTTCTGGTTTGGGGATCAGGGTGATGTTTGCTTCATAGAACGTGTTGGGTAGTCTTCCTTCTTTTTCTACATTTTGGAATAGGTTGAGTAATATAGGTACTAATTCCTGTTTAAAGGTTTGGTAGAATTCTGAAGTGAAGCCATCTGGCCCCATGCTTTTTTTTATTATTTTTTTTAGGGAGATTTTGTATGCTATTTCAGAACTTGATATGGGCCTGTTCAACATTTCCACTTGATTCTGGCTAAGTCTTGGAAGGTGACATGCTTCCACGTATTGGTCATTTTCCTTCAGCTTTTCATATTTCTGAGAATAAAGTTTCATGTAATATTCATTAAGATTTTTTTGAATTTCTGAGGAGTCTTGTTATTTCTTTTTTGTTGTTTCTGATTGATAAGATTAGAGATTTTACTCTTTTTTTCCTGGTTAGGTTAGCCAAAGGTTTATCTATTTTATTGACCTTTAAAGAAAACAACTTTTCAATTTATTGATCTGTTGTGTCATTCTTTTGTTTTCAATTTCATTTAATTCTGCTCTAATGTTGGTTTTCTGTTCATCTACTGGGTTCGGGGTTGGAATGTTCTTCCTTTTCCACTTGCTTAAGATATCCCATTATGTTGTTAACTTACTCTCTTTCCATTCTCTTGAGAAAGGCTTACAGTGATATAAATTTCCCTCTTAGGACTGCCTTTGCGGTATCACAGATGTTCTGATAAATTGCATCTGCATTGTCGTTTTGTTCCAAAAATTTTGCAATTTCCTTCTTAATCTCATATCTGACCCAGCTACCATTCAGCATAAGGTTATTTAACTTCCATGTTTTTGTATGAGTATGCAGATTCCTGTTGTTACTGAGTTCAACTTTTATTCCATGGTGGTCCGAGAAGATGCAAGGAATAATTTCTATTCCTTTAAATTTACTGAGGTTAGACTTGTGACCTAAGATGTGATTGATTTTGGAGTATGTTCCATAGGCTGATAAGAAGTATGTGTACTCAGTTTTGTTTGGATGAAATGTTCTGTAGATGTCTGCTAAATCCAAATGTTGGATTGTTAGGTTTGAATCTCATATTTCTTTGCTCAGCTTCTTATTGGAGGATCTATCCAACACTGCCAAAGGAGTGTTGAAATCCCTAACTATCATGGAGCTGGAGGAAATCAAGTTGCTCATGATTGTTAGAGTTTCTCTTATAAATTGGGGTGCATTCTGGTTGGGTGTATAGATATTAATAATTGACATCTCATCATATTGAGTATTACCCTTAACAAATATGAAGTGACCATTCTTGTCCTTCCTTACTTTTGCTGGTTTAAAGCCTACTGTATCTGCCAATAAAATTGCAACACCTGCTTTTTTCTGATTACCATTTGCCTGAAATATGGATCACCATCCTTTCACCCTGAGTCTATATTTGTCTTTTAAGGTAAGATGTGACACTTGTATGCAACAAATATGTGTCCTGAATTTTTGTATCTACTCAGCTAACCTGTGCCTCTTTCGAGGACAGTTTAAGCGATTCACATTAATGGAGAATATTGATAAGTCTGGTATAATTTTAGGTATTGAGTTTTTCAAAAGTCCTGTGGACATTTTCAATCCTTTCAGCACTGTGGAAGTTGGAGTTTGATCAAAAGTTTCTGCGTGAGTTTACTATTGTGGTAGAGGATTGGGCTAGTCATTATGGAGGATAGGTCTGAGAATATCCTGAAGAGCTGGTTTGGTTATGGCAAATTTCTTCAACATATAAATTTCATTAAAGTGTTTAATTTTTCCATCATAAACAAAACTCAGTTTAGCTGGATACAGGATCCAGGGTTGAATGTTATTTTGCTTTAGGAGGTTAAAAGTCGATGACCACCCTCTTCTGGTTTGAAAAGTTTCAGCAGAGAGATATGCAGTCATTCTAAGATTCTTCCCTTTGTAGGTAATGGATTTCTTATGTCTGGCTGCTTTCAGAATTTTCTCCTTCATATTAACTTTAGGGAAGTTAATTATGATATGCCTGGGGGATGTCTTAATGGGATTGAGTCATGCTGGGGTTCTGAAATTGTCTACTTTTTGAATTTTAGAATCTCTTGGCATGTCTGGAAAATTCTCTTCCATAATTTCATGGAGAAGGGCCTCTGTGCCTAGGGAGGTCACTTAATCAGTTTCAGAGATTCCAATGAGACAGATATAGCCTTCTTCAAATTATCCCAGAGCTTTCTGAGAGAAGGATCCATTTTTGCTCTCCATTTCTCTTCCTCTTTGAGAGTTTGGGAGTGTTCAAAGGCTGTGTCTTCAATGTCAGAAATCCTTTCTTCTGCTTGGTCTACTCTGTTACTGAGGGATTCTACTGTATTTTTCAGATCTTTGAGGGCTGCAAATTCTTGCTTCAGTGCGTCAAAATCTTTGGTGGTATTGTCTTTAAATTCGTTAAATTCTTGAGACAACTTTTTAATTTCTCCTCCCAACTTTTGAATTGCTGCTCGAATTTCTAATTCCACATTTTCCTCCATTTTATTAATCTTATTTGCAATCCAAATTCGGAATTCAATTTCTGACATCTCGGCCAGCTGTTTATGAATGTGATCTTCAGTTACATCTGCCATATCTTTCTTTGCGGGAGGTTGATCTATTCTTGTTATTCATGTTACCAGAGTTTTTCCTCTGATCCTGCCCCATGATTATTTTACACCTTTCGATTTTTCCCCTGGAGCTCTGTTGAGGACCTGTACAGTGCTATGGCCTGAGAAACTGGGGATCTATTAGGTGTGGTGGGGCTAAGTTGTGCTGTCTTGTTTTCAGCTGGTATCTGTTTGACCTTAGTGAAACTGTTACTCTGGGTTGAAGTCTCAGTTGTGGGGAAATCCCAGCAATTTAGTCACCTCGCCTCCAACAGGCAACAATTGGAAAAGGAAAACCAAACCTTCCTACAACCACACACCCAGGGCACCACCTGAATAGTCCTCAGGCGATTGGCTCAGTTCAAAAGGTCCAAATCAATTGTCTCAGTTAGCACCTGTCTCAGGTGGGAGAGTTTAAAAGGTCTCTGGCACCTGGACCACAGGAATCTGGTGACTATTAAGATATGGCTTGCTACGGTGGTCTGTGGAGTCAGGAGGACCCACCCTTCAAGTAGATCCATATGGGAAAGTTGATGCTTCCTTTCCCAGCTTGCACCTCTGTCACAACCAGTCACTGATAGCCTGGCAGTTGCCTGTAGTTAGCAGATACTCCAGGGGTTTGCACCTGCCTGAATCACAAGGAAATGTATTTCTGCTCATCCACGCTGCTGCACTCTGCCTCTATCTCGCAGGGGGATGTGAGGCCTGACTTGGGCACTTGATGGAGGCTAGGGGGTATGCACTCATTTCTAGACCCACCCCTGATTCCTGTTACTGACAGAACAGAACGGAACAACTTTGGAGGAATTTGTTTCTGTTCCTGCTAAATTACCCTGCAGAAGAGAAGCTGTTTTGAGTTCACAGAACCTGCGCCTCAGGCCCTATCTTTGCTCCTGCAGGTTTTTATTCTGTTACCTGTCAGTTCTAGTCTCCTGTCTTCCTTTGTATTTAGGCTGATGATCCCCTGAGGGTCAGGTGTGCTGTAGGCTCAGTAAAGCATTACTCTGGTTCAGCCCCATGCTGGGAACTTCCCAGCTCTGTGCATGTGTTTCTAGTCCCCATACTCCACCTAGGCCTGTACTGCCTCAGGCAAACCCTTTACTCATGGGGCCTGCGTTTTTGTCCCAGATCTGTTCTGTGCTGGTTGCCACCTAAGTAGATGTCCGGCCTTCTCTGGTTTCCCAGGGAGACAGGGGGTGTGCCTTCAGAATATCCAGGAGTGAGCGTTATTTTTGCCAAAAGACAGCTGCTGCTCTGTGCCTTGGGGCACTGCTGCTCCAGTGTAATTCCCTCTCAGCTGACCGTCCTCTCCTCACTCCCATGCTGTAGAGTCAGCAGTGACCAGCTGAAGTTTAGGCCCTGTCCATACCCCTCAAGAAATCACCCAAGAATCTGAACTCCTGGAGGACAAGCCTCCAGACCTCAGAGTGAGAGTGGAGGGGAGTGCTGGGAGCTCAGAGTTGCAGGTAGAGAATATACAGTTTTATACAGTTTTATGCCTGGCAGGAGAACACCATGGCACCCTAGTAGGGGAGGTTGGTCCAGTTTTTAGAGGGTTGATATGCATTCTTCAACCTTCTCTTTTGGTGCAGCTCTAATCCACCAGGTTACTTGCTAAATTTCTGTCCTTTAACTCTCCTTATGGATGGGAGCCTCTGTGGAAAGCTGGCTTCAGTCAGTTATTTTGTTTCTGCCCCTGTAAGTATTGCAAAAGGGCTAGAAGATGGGTTTTCCAATATTCAGGAATAAATGCCCTTATATACAATTTAGGTCCATGATGCTGGGCCTCAAAGGGGTAGGGAGCCAGCCCAATATGCCAAAGGTGGTGTGTTCAAACTCAGCCCCAGCCAAAAAAACCAGGAAGGCAAAAGGAAAGTACACAGGGAGGAAGATGAACTGCGGCAAAGCCTTTGTCATATGATAATAACCTCGCCGGCTCGCCGGGCATGAGGGCATGTGTGTGGCTCGCCCTCAGCAGCCAGTCAGGGTTTCTCTATGGGAAAGTAGAGAGGAGCTCATGGGGCAGCTCTGCCTCTGCTTCACTGTACACCGCTCCACATATAGAACATGCAACCTCAACATTTTTTCTGAGGGGAAAGAGAGCATCACTAATAAAGAGAGGTCAAGGCAGCCAGTAATGAGCAGGACTGATGAAAAATTTCAAATATTTGTTGAATTATGTGTCAAAATCTTCAGTTGACTGTGAAAACCATAGAAGATCAAGTAAATAACTGTAAAGAAAGAGGAAAATCTTAACTGAAAATCTTGGCCAATTTATGGCTCTTGCATCATAATAATGTATCAGTTCACACAGCACTAAGAGTAAGGAGTCTTCAGACAACAAACAAATAACTGTATTGGAATATCATCCCTACTCTCCTGATCTGGGCCCCAGGGACTTTTTAATTTACCTAAAGATAAAGGAGGTATTGGAAAAAAGGCATTTTGACAACATTCAGAATATGAAGGGGAATATGATGAGAGCTTTGATAGCAAGAAAGAGTTTCCAAATTGCTTTGAAGTGTGGACTAGGTGCTGGCATCAGTACTAAGGTGACTGTAGTGATATTCATCATTTAGGTTTGCAGCACATTTTTTAGGATAAGTTTATGAAGTTAATTGTCAGTCTTCTTAGGACAAAATCTAGATGATTTGGATTTGGCTATAAAATTCTTACATATGACATCAAAACCAAAATTTATTAAAGAGAAGAATTGATAATCTGAACTTGGTTAAAATTACAACCTGCTGGTCTCTGAAAGGCACTATTAAGACTATTAAATGAGAAATCATAGACTGAGAGAAACTCTTTGTAAAACACAAAAAAGATGGGTATTAAAAATATACAATGAACTCTTAAACTCTTAAAACTTAACAATAATAAATTATGTTTGTAATTTTCCTTTATAATAATATAATTTTTCAATTTTAATATGAGGTATATCTAGATGAAGTAGAATGATTTTTGAAGTATTTCTTCTGTTTCTGTTGTCTATAACATTTGTCATGATCTGTTTTTTGAAATTATCTTCTATTTTTATTTATAAATATTAATTGTCTATTTTTTGAGACTTTGAAAAAAAATAGAAGTTAACTGATGACTCCATACTGAACCTCAGAGTCAAAGCATTCTATGATAGACATAATTTTATATCTTTTATATTCACTGACAATGTGAATGTTCCGTTTTTGCATTATTATTATTATTGCTCAATATTTCATTGCAACAATTATCTGATTGCTTTTGCGAATGTATTTATCTTCATTCTTTACGAGGTTTTTGTTTCTGGTTCTTATTTAAACATTGTTATTGTTATTAAATTTTAATCCTTTTTAATTTTGTGAAGACAAAAAGTGGAAATCAAATAAATAAAAATAAAATGATCAACTCAATTAAAAAATGGAAAAATATCTGAATACTTCATCAAAGGTAATATTACAAATGGCAAAAGCATCTGAAAAGGTGCTAAATGTTATATGTTATTGTGGAATTACAAATTAAAACAATATAATACCACTATACATTTATTAGAATGGCTAAAATCCCAAACACTGCCAAAACCTAAAACTCACAAGAAAGGGAGTGAAAAAAAATTCCAATTATTACTGTTGAGAATGAAAAATGTTATACCAGTTTAGAAGATAGCTTGGCAGTTTTTAAAATGAGCATAATCATAGTATAGTATGCAGAAATCATACTCCTTTGTATTTACCTAAATGAGTTGAAAACTCACATCTACCAATAACCTGTACCTGAATGCTTATGAAGGTTTATCAAAATTGCCTAATCCTGGGAGATCCAATTTCTATAGCTATATTCATATAGCAGTAGATTCGAGTTTGTCATATGTCCTTTATTAGTCATTAGTCCATAAAGTACTTTACCGTTTCAACCTAATATTTTATTGTTATTTTTAAATGTCAGATTAATATGAGGGTACAAATGATCTAGTTACATTGTTTGGATTTCTAAGGTAAATTTCAAGTTGTAGTTGAGCCCTTCATCCATAAGGTGTTCTGATTACCCTTACATTGTGCACATTAGGTAAGCAAACACCTTCTTCTTAGTAAAGTATCACAAGAATGGTAAAGCAAATATCCAATGTACTTAATACTAATATGAAACTAATAAACAACTAAAAGCACACATGAGAGAAAAACACAAGTATATTCAAGTGGGAGGTAGGTAGGATGAGGAGGGAAAGTGAAGAAGAGAAGGGCACAACCTGACTTTTCAAAAATCAACTTCATTACAGAGTACGATAAATCTGCGTTAGATTTATACTGAGATAAATCTGCAGTATATAGTGAAATTGGGTAGCATGGTATTCTTATGATACTCTACAAAGTCTAACGTTTTCCTGTCTTTCTTCCTTCAGAATAGATATTTTACACTATGTTGTAGTTGGTGTCTTGAAAAAAAAAGAAAGAAAGAAAAGCCAAGCATGGTGGCTCACACATGTAAACCTAGCACTCTGGGAGGCCCAGGCAGGTGGTATGCCTGAGTTTATAGATTCAAGATCAGCCTGAGCCAGAGTGAGACCTCATCTCTAAAAATATCTGGGCATTGTGGGGGCACCTGTAGTCCCAGCTACTTGGGTGGCTGAGGCAAGAGAATCACTTGAGTCCAAGAGTTTGAGGTTTCTGTGAGCTATGACGCCATGGCACTCTGACAAATGTGACAAAGTGAAACTCTTGTCTTGGGGGAAAAAAATAAAGAAAGAAAAAAGGAAAAACAATGAATTTGAAAGTGAATGATTGTCAGCCAAGACTAATATTATAAATTTCTGTATTTTTTTTATTTCACTTGTTTAAATTCTGGCAAAACCTCTGATTGCATGTAGAGATCTGTAAAATAGCTATTTAGTATTTTCACTAAAAATAAGGGAATTATTTATTAGCTACAATATCTATTGGAAGAGGGTTGATGTTGATGGCAATTGTGGATAATAAAAAATACTAATATGAAACCAATACATAAATACACAATCAAATGAATGATGAAACATAAATATAGTCTAGCAAAGGGGAGGGGTGAGGAGGTAGAGGGAAGGAGAAGAGGAAGGGCATTTGGTGGGATCTCACCTAATGTGCACAATGCAAGGGTATATTTTAAAATAACTAAGGTTAAATATTTAATGTCTTACCACAAAAAAATAGTAAGTAAGGTGATGGCTATGTTAATCGGTTTGATGTAAGCATTCCACATTGTACCCCATAAATGTATACAGTTATTTTAATTAAAATTTAATAAAAAAAAGTCTCAGCACCCATAACTCCGTGGTTAGGGCACCAGCCACATATGCCAGGGCTGGCAGGTTCAAATCTGGCCTGGACCTGCTAAATGACAACTACAGCAAAAAAATAGCCAAGTGTTGTGACGGGTGCCTGTAGTCCCAGCTACTTGGGGGCCTGAGGTAAGAGCATTACTTAAGCCCAAGAGTTTGAGGTTGCTGTGAGCTGTGATGCAACAGAACTCTACATAGAGTGACATAGTAAGACTGTCTCAAATAATAATAATAATAATAATACAGAAAAAATAATAACAGTTTGTGGGCATAGTTTTCAACCATCAAGGTCTGCTAATGGGCTGATTTTAGGGCAGAATCATTAGTCTTTGGTATAGGTTGCTGTCCAGGTAGGTCAGCCAATCCACTGTAATTCAGTTCCTTTGGTAGGGAGGGGGTGAGGCCAGTTGAGTCAGTTCCTTGGTCTGGTGGATCATCCAATCCACTGGAATGCATGGCCTGCAAGATATCTCAAAATGGTGATGTTTTCTACAGAGAAAATTTATGTATCTTTACAACTACCAGACATGCCCTCTAGAGTAGGAATTGCAGAGAAGCTAAAAAATGTACAATGTCTATTATCAAGAAAATGGAAAGATAGTGGCTGATTCTTATCATTGTCTTAGCTGAGCCTATTCCTCCGCAGTGTTTGATTATTATCATTATTTTAGCTAGATCTATTCTTTCATAGAATTTTGGAGCCCTTACTCTAGTTCTTATTTTGTACCCCTTCATCAATTTTTAAGAGCAGTTTCATTAGGGACCCAAGTCCTTTCCTTTCCTGAACCCTCATCCTAAAGCCTGCCAAGAAATGTGGTATGGATTTCCATCAACGGTATGGTGATAAACATTTAACAGCCAGCACTTTGGTATAAAATGGTAGCCTTGAATTTTAATAGTTGCTAGTTTCAGTGGTGCAGATACTCTCACTATGATCAGTAAGAGATGTAAACAGCAGGCTATCATGAACAAGTATGGATTAGCTCCAGCACACCACTGAGTCTTCCAGGCTGTTTATAGTTTAGGCTTTGAAAAACAGTACTTCTAAGCTAAAGGAACTTATTCCAATTACTTTCTAGGAGAAACCAATAATTACTGTAGGATACACAGGAACGTTTTTATTGAGATGTAATTAACCTCCCACACAACTCATCCATTTAAAATTTATAATTTTATATATTTTAAATTATTTTTATATAGTCATAATGTTTAACTATCACCATTATCTAATTCCAGGACATTTTCATCATCTCAAAAACAAAAGCCATAGCCTGTCAGTGGTCACTCCTGATTCTTTCACTGTCCCTTAACAAAAAAGCTATCCTATCTGTAGATGTCCCTATTATGAATATTTAGTATAAATGTAATCATATAATATTTAGGCTTTTGTGCTAGTTTCTTTCATTTAGCACAACATTTTCCAGATATATTCATGTTGTAGCAGCAAAAACACCTCTCTTAGCATAGAAGACAAATCCTGTCATAAGACATTATTCTGTTAGTGTTCAGTCACACTTCTGTCCTATATTCAAATCATACTGTATTATGTGTAAAATAAGATTATTGTTTTAAAAAATTGTTATCTCTAGTTGTCACTATATCACATGGAAGTACCACAAATGATGTTCAAAATTATTAATATGAATTTATTATGAAAATATTATATTCAATAAAATATTTAAGAGTTAAGAATTTGTGCAAAATATATTTGGGATTGGATTCTATTAGACATGATTTTTAAAAAGCTTAGATACTTAAGAGTATAAACTGAATTCCCAGGAATATTTACATGAGTGGAATAATTCATTTCTTGAGAATGTTGGTGACAAAAAGGTTATTGATTAAGAAATAATATCTGGCTTTGAAAGATTAAAAAGATGGTTGCATGGATAAAATAATGTGAAAAATAGAAAGCCATATATATGCATATATGTGGTACTTAATGTTAACAATATACTTTAAATTTTTGCGTCTAAAATTAAAAAAATTATGAAATATAATTGTCCTCAGAAAAGAAGTCCTCTGTGGGTAAGAGCAAAAGTAACAGAATCTTTGGGCCATGATCTTAAAAGATATGTAGGATTGGAAAGATGAAAAGAGCAGGAAGGTATTATACACTAGGAAAACAACAAAAAAGACTTTATTTTTTCAGAAATGTAAGGAAGTATTTATTATACCTTAGTTAAGTATCTATGTTTAAATATTACTTAGTTCATGAAGATAGTCTTATTCTACTCACTCCTATTTTTTTAGTCAATAATTAGTACAGAAATTATTATTCAAATACCGATTGATGTGCATTGAGTTAAGAATAATAGTAGTAGGAAAGAGATAGAAGGATTAAGATATAGAAAATTATTTTCTTTCTTTTAAACAAGTATCATTAGGAAATAGTTATATGTAATTTTCTTCTATTTAGGGAGTTAAAAGTTCTGACAAAGTTACCTTAAGGAGAATATTTTGGTAAAAACAGATCTTGTTTTCCCACTGAATTTTATGCTACAGACTTAAATATTATCTCATTGAAAGTCTCCTAAAATATTGAATTAAAACATTGGGCATGTAGGTAATGTAAATAAAGAACACTGAGCATTACAGTTCTCACCACCACCTCACTTTTTATTGTAATACTTTGCAGGATTCTTTTGACTGCAGAACCTCTACTTACCTTTAATGCTATTACTGTGAATAAGTGTTATGTTTTCTATTTTTAGGGATTCTCTAACTCTTCATATAAACTATCATAATTGAACTATTTTCATTTTTTTAAAAATTCAAATTAAAATAAAGGTACATAAAATTAGGTTTCATAAATTGCTTTTGTAAGGTTAAAGCCTGAGTTATAGTTGTGCACTTCACCCAGAAGTGTACCATATATGCATGTACTCCTTTACTGCCCTATTCTTTTGCTTATTCTAGTCTTTGTATTTGCAGTAAGTGAGGTGTGTCATTTTTATCTGACTGTTTAAAAAAAATTTTATTGTCTTTAGTTTTCATAGCTTAATTTTGATCTGTCTTAATGTTAATTTGTTAATTTATTGAGATTTACCCTGGATGGTGCGTGTGCCTCAAAGGAGTAGGGCGCCAGACCCATATGCCAGAGGTGGTGGGTTCAAACTCAGTCCCCAACCAAAACCTGCAAATAAAAAAACAAACAAACAAAAAAAATGAGATTTACTCTATGCAGAATTCATTCAGCTTCTTGAATCCATAGATTTATGAGTTTTGCCAAGTTGGAAAATTTTCAGCCATTATTTATTTTTTATTTCAGATGCAGAAATGTGTGTGATTGTGTGTATGCATATATATTATACATGTGTGTATATAGTATATGCATATATATATGGTGTGACAATTATGTTTGTGAACTCATCCTAGAAAAAGGTCTACATATCTTATTGCTAAATATTTCACTAAATCACCTTCAAAATACTCCGCTTGGGAAGATACCCACTACCTAGTTCACATTTCTTTTTTTTATTAATATTAAATCATAGCTATGTACATTAATGCGATCATGGGGCACCATACATTGGTCTTATAAACAGTTTGACACATTTTCATCACACTGGTTAATATAGCCTTCATGGAATTTTCTTAGTTATTGTGTTAAGACAATTATATTTTACACTTACTAAGTTTCACATGTACCTTTGTAAGATGCACCGCAAGTGTAATCCCAACTATCACCCTCCCTTCTCCCATACTCCCTTCTTCCTCCCCTCCCTCTCCCCATTCCCCATATTCTTAGGTTATAACTGGGTTATAGCTTTCATGTGAAAGCCAAAAATAAGTTTCATAGTAGGGCTGAGTACATTGGATACTTTTTCTTCCATTCTTGAGATATTTTATTTAGAAGAATATGTTCCAGCTCCATCCATGTAAACATGAACGAGGTAAATTCTCCATCTTTCTTTAAGGCTGCATAATATTCCATGGTGTATATACACCACAGTTTATTAATCCATTCATGGATCAATGGGCACTTGGGATTTTTCCATGACTTAACAATTGTGAATTGTGCTGCAATAAACATTCTGGTGCAAATATCTTTGTTGTAATGTGATTTTGGTCTTCTGCGTATATACCTAGTAGAGGAATTATAAGATTGAATGGCAGGTCTATTTTTAGATATCTAAGTGTTCTCCAAACATCTTTCCAAAAAGAATGTATTAATTTGCATTCCCACCAACAGTGCAGAAGTGTTCCCTTTTCTCCACATCCACGTCAACATCTCTGGTTTTGGGATTTTGTGATATGGGCTAACCTTACTGGAGTTAGATGGTATTTCAAGGTAGTTTTGATTTGCATTCTCTGATGATTAAGAATGATGAGCATTTTTCATATGTAGGCTGTGCACCTGTCTTCTTCAGAGAAGTTTCTCTTCAAGTCCCTTGCCCAGCCTGCGATGGAATCACTTGTTCTTCTCTTGCTTATATGTTTGAGTTCTCTTTGAATTCTGGTTATTAAACCATTGTCGGAGACATAACCTGCAAATATCTTCTCCCATTCTGAGGGCTGTCTGCTTGCTTTACTGACTGTGTTCTTGGTTGTGCAGTCGCTTTTTAGTTTGATCAGGTCCCCGTAGTGTATTTTTGAAGCTGCCTCAATTGCCCAGGGGTCCTCCTCATAAAATACTCGCCCAGACCGATTTCTTCAAGGGTTTTCGCTGCACTCTCTTCTAGTATTTTTATAGTCTCATGTCTTAAATTCAAATATTTAATCCAGTGAGAGTCTATCTTAGTCAGTGGTGAAAGGTGTGGGTCCAGTTTCAGTCTTCTATAGGTTACCAGCCAGTTCACCCAGCACCATTTGTTAAACAGGGAATCTTTACTCCACGGAATGTTTTTAATTGGCTTGTCAAAGATCAGATAACAGTAAGTAGCTGGATTCATCTCTTGGTTCTCTATTCTGTTCCAGACATCTACTTCTGTGATTTTGTGCCAGTACCATGCTGTTTTGATCACTATCAATTTATAGTATAGTCTGGGTCTGGTAGCATAATTCCTCCTGCTTTGTTTTTATTTCTGAGTAATGTCTTGGCTATTCAAGGCTTTTTTGATTCTATATTAAACTAAGTATTAATTTTTCAAGGTCTTTAAAGTATGACAGTGTGGCTTTAATAGGGATTGCATTAAATTTGTATATTACTTTGGGTAGTATGGACATTTTAACAATGTTTATTCTTCCCACCCTTGAGCATGGTATGTTTTTTCATTTGTTAATGTATTCAGCTATTTCTTTTTTTAGAGTTTCATATTTCTCTTTATAGAGGTCTTTCATGTCTTTTGTTAGATAAACTCCCAAATATTTTATCTTCTTTGTTACTACTGTGAACGGAATGGAGTCCTTAACTGTTTTTCCAGCTTGACTATTGTTGGTATATATAAAGGCTACTGATTTATGAATGTTGATTTTGTAACCTGAGATACTGCTGTATTCCTTGATCATTTCTAAAAGTTTTGTAGTAGAATCCGTGGTGTTTTTCAGATACACAATCATATCATCTGTGAAGAGCAAAAGTTTGATCTCTTCTGACCCTAAATGGATACCCTTGATGACCTTTCTTCCCTAATTGCGGTGGCTAAAACATCCATTACAATGTTAAAAAGCAATGGAGACAATGGGCAGCCTTGTCTCATTCCTGATCTGAGTGGAAAGGATTCCAATTTAACTCCATTCAATATGATATTGTCTGTGGGTTTGCTGTAGATGGTCTCAATCAGTTTAAGAAATGTCCCTTCTATACCGATTTTCTTAAGTGTTCTGATCATGAAGTATGCAGGATATTATCAAAAGCTTTTTCTGCCTCAATTGAGAGAATCCTATGGTCTTTGTTTTTTAATTTGTTTGTGTGCTGAATTATACTTAGGGATTTATGTATATTAAACCAGCCTTGAGACCCTGGGATAAAACTGACTTGGTCATGATGTATAATTTGTTTGATATGTTGCTAGATTCTGTTTGTTAGGATCTTGTTGAATATTTTTGCATCAATATTCATTAGTGATATTGGTCTATAATTTTCTTTTCTTGTGGGTCTTTTTTTTGGTTTGGGGATCAGGGTAATGTTTGCTTCATAGAGTGTATTGGGTAGTCTTCCTTCTTTTTCTATGTTTTGGAATAGGTTGAGTAATATAGGTAGTAGTTTCTCTTTAAAGGTTTGGTAGAATTCTGACGTGAAGCCAACTGGTCCCAGGCTTTTCTTTTTAGGGAGATCTTGTATGGTTGATGCTATTTCAGAACTTGATATTGGCCTGTTCAACATTTCCACTTGATTCTGGCTAAGTCTTGGAAGATGATGTGCTTCCAAATATTGGTCAATTTCCTTCAGATTTCATATTTCTGAGAATAAAGTTTCTTGTAATATTCATTAAGGTTTTTTTTATTTTCTGAGGAGTCTCTTGTTATTTCATCTTGTCGTTTCTGATTGATGAAATTAGAGATTTTACTCTTTTTTTCCTGGTTAGGCTAGCCAAAGGTTTATCTATTTTATTGGCTTTTTCAAAAAACCAACTTTTTGAATTTTTGACCTGGTGTATAATTCTTTTGCTTTCAGTTTCATTTAATTCTTCTTTAATTTTGTTTTTTTCGTTTCTTCTACTGGGTTTGGGGTTGGAATGTTCTTCCTTTTCCAGTTGCTTGAGATGTCCCATTAAGTCAACTTCCTCCCTTTACGTTCTCTTGAGAAAGGCTGCAGTGCTATAAATTTTCCTCTTAGAACTGTCTTTGCAGTATCCCAAGGGTTCTGATAATTTGTGTCTTCATTGTCATTTTGTTCCAAAAATTTGGTGATTTCCTTCTTAATCTTATCTCTGACCCAGCTATCATTCAGCATAAGGTTATTTAACTTCCATGTTTTTGTATGAGTGTGCAGATTCCTGTTTTTACTGAGTTCAATGTTTATTCCATGGTGGTCCTAGAGGATGCAAATAATAATTTCTATTCATTTAAATTTACTGAAGTTAGATTTGTGACCTATGATGTGATCAATTTTAGAGTATGTTCTGTGGGCTGAGGAGAAGTATGTGTATTCACTTTTCTTGGGATGATATGCTCTATAGATGTCTGCTAAGTCCAAATATTGGATGGTTGGGTTTAAATCTAAAATTTCTTTGCTCAGCTTCTTATTGGAGGATCTATCCAACACTGTCAAAGGAGTGTTAAACTCTCCGACTATTATGGAGCTGGAAGAAATCTAATTGCTGATGTTTGTTACAGTTTCTCTTATAAATTGAAGCACATTCTGGTTGGGTGCATACATATTCATAAATGAAACCTCATCATATTGAGTATTACCCTTAACAAATACGTAGAGACCGTTCTTATATTTCTTTACTTTTGTTGGTTTAAAGCCAATTGTGACAGCAAATAGAATTGCCATACCTGCTTTTTTCTGATTACCATTTACCTGATATATGGATGACCATCCTTTCACCCTGAGTCTATATTTATTTTTTAAGGTAAGATGTGACTCTTGTATGCAGGAAATATCTGACCTAAGTTTTTGTATCCAGTCAACTAAACTGTGCCTCTTTAGAGGACAATTTAAGCCATTCACATTATTGGAGAATATTGATAGGTCTGGTAAAATTTGGGGTATTGAGTTTTACAAAAGTCCAGTGGAAAATTTTAATCCTTTCAGCATAATGGAAGTTGGAGTAGGATCATAAGTTTCTGAGTGAGTTTATTTTTGTGGTAGAGGATTGGGGTGGTCATTATGGAGGATAGGTGTGAAAGTATCCTAGAAAATTGGTTTGGTTTTCAACTTGTTTTTTTGTTTGTTTGTTTGTTTGTTTGTTTTTTTAATTAAATCATAACTGTATACATTGATATGATCATGGGGCATCATACACTCGCTTCATAGACCATTTGACACATTTTTATCACAGTGGTAAACATAGCATTTCCGGCGTTATCTCAGTTACTGTGCCAAAACATTTACATTCTACATTTACCAAGTTTCACAAATACCCCTATAAGATGCACCACAGGTGTGATCCCACTGATCCACCTCCCTCTACCCAGCCCCCCCTTTCCCACTTCCCCATATTGTTAAGTTGTAACTGGGTTATAGTTTTCATGTGAGAGCCCCAAACTAGTTTCATAGTAGGGCTGAGTACATTGGGTACTTTTTCTTCCATTCTTGAGATACTTTACTAAGAAGAATATGTTCCAGCTCCATCCATGTAAACATGAAAGAGGTAAAGTCTCCATCTTCCTTTAAGGCTGCATAGTATTCCATGGTATACCTAAACCACAATTTATTAATCCATTCGTGGATCGATGGGCACTTGGGCTTTTTCCAAGACGTAGCTATTATGAATTGGGCTGCAATAAACATTCTGGTACAAATATCTTTGTTATGTTGTGATTTGTGGTCTTCTGGGTATATGCCCAGCAGAGGAATTACAGGATTGAATGGCAGATCTATTTTTAGATCTCTGAGTGTTCTCCATATATCTTTCCAAAAGGAATGTATTAATTTGCATTCCCACCAGCAGTGCAGAAGTGTTCCCTTTTCTCCGCATCCACGCCAACATCTCTGGTCTTGAGATTTTGTGATATAGGCTAGTCTCACTGGAGTTAGATGATATCTCAAAGTAGTTTTGATTTGCATTTCTCTGATGATTAAAGATGATGAGCATTTTTTCATACGTCTGAAGGCCATGCGCCAGTCTTCCTCAGAGAAGTTTCTCTTCAAATCCCTTGCCCAGCCTGCGATGGGATCCCTTGTTTTTTTCTTGCTGATGCGTTTGAGTTCTCTGTGGATTCTGGTTATTAAACCTTTGTCAGAGATATACCCTGCAAGTATTTTCTCCCATTCTGAGGGCTGTCTGCTTACTTTGCTTACTATGTTCTTAGCTGCGCAGAAGCTTTTTAGTTTGATCAAGTCCCAGTAGTGTATTTTTGAAGCTGCTTCAATTGCCTGGGGGGTTCTCCTCATGAAATACTCACCCAGACCAATTTCTTCAAGGGTTTTCCCTGCATTCTCCTCTAGTATTTTTATAGTTTCATGTTTTAAGTTTAAATCTTTAATCCAATGAGAGTCTATCTTAGTTAATGGTGAAAGGTGTGGGTCCAATTTCAGTCTTCTGCAGGTTGCCAGCCAGTTCACCCAGCACCATTTGTTAAATAGGGAATCTTTTGCCCACTGAATGTTCTTAATTAGCTTGTCAAAAATCAAACAGCGGTAAGTAGCTGGATTCATCTCTTCGTTCTCTATTCTGTTCCAGATATCTACTTCTCTGCTCTTGTGCCAATACCATGCTGTTTTGATCACTATCGATTAGTAGTAAAGTCTTAGGTCTGGTAGTGTGATTCCTCCTGTTTTGTTTTTATTTCTGAGTAATGTCTTGGCTATTCAAGGTTTTTACTGATTCCATATAAAACGAAGTATTATTATTTCAAGATCTTTAAAACATGACCGTGGAGCTTTAATAGGGAGTGCATTGAAATTATATACTGCTTTGGGTAGTATGGACATTTTGATAATGTTGATTCTTCCTAGCCATGAGCATGGTATGTTTTTCCATTTGTTAACATTTTCAGCTATTTCTTTTCTTAGAGTTACATAGTTCTCTTTGTAGAGATCTTTCATGTCTTTTGTTAGGTACATTCCCAAATATTTCAACTTCTTTGGCACTACTTTGAATGGGATAGAGTCCTTAACTGCTTTTTCAACTTGACTGTTGTTGGTGTATATAAAGGCTACCGATTTATGGATGTTGATTTTGTAATCTGAGACGCTGCTGTATTCCTTGATCATTTCTAGGAGTTTTGTAGTATAGTCCCTAGTGTTTTCCAGATACAAAATCATATGATCTGCGAAGAGCAAAAGTTTGATCTCTTCTGACCCTATATGGATACCCTTGATCGCCTTTTCTTCCCTAATTGCGGTGGCTAAAACTTCCATTACAATGTTGAAAAGCAATGGAGACAATGGGCAGCCTTGTCTGGTTCCTGATCAGAGTGGAAATGATTCCAATTTAACTCCATTCAATATGATATTGGCTGTGGGTTTGCTATAGATGGCCTCTATCAGTTTAAGGAAAGTCCCTTCTAGACCAATTTTCTTGAGTGTTCTAATCATGAAGGGATGCTGGATAATATCAAAAGCTTTTTCTGCATCAATTGAGAGAATCATGTGGTCTTTGTTTTTTAATTTGTTTATGTGCTGAATTACATTTATAGATTTACGTATATTGAACCAGCCTTGACACCCTGGGATAAAACCAACTTGGTCATGATGTATAATTTGTTTGATGTGTTGCTGGATTCTGTTTGTTAGGATCTTGTTGAATATTTTTGCATCTATATTCTTTAGTGATATTGGTCTATAGTTTTCTTTTCTTGTGGGGTCTTTTCCTGGTTTGGGGATCAGGGTGATGTTTGCATCATAGAACGTGTTGGGTAGTCTTCCTTCTTTTTCTACATTTTGGAAAAGGTTGAGTAATATAGGTACTAATTCCTTTTTAAAGGTATGGTAGAATTCTGATGTGAAACCATCTGGTCCCGGGCTTTTCTTTTTAGGGAGGTTTTGTATAGTTGATGCTATTTCTGAAATTGATATGGGTCTCTTCAACATTTCCACTTGATTCTGGTTAAGTCTTGGAAGGTGGCGTGCTTCCAAGTATCGGTCAATTTCCTTCAGATTTTCATATTTCTGAGAATAAAGTTTCTTCTAATATTCATTAAGAATTTTTTGGATTTCTGAAGAGTCTGTTGTTATTTCATCTTTGTTGTTTCTGATTGATGATATTAGAGATTTTACTCTTTTTTTCCTGATTAGATTGGCCAGAGGTTTATCTATTTTATTGACCTTTTCAAAAAACCAACTTTTTGATTTATTGATCTGCTGTATTATTCTTTTGTTTTCAATGTCATTTAATTCTGCTCTAATTTTGGTTATTTCTTTTCTTCTACTGGGTTTGGGGTTGGAATGTTCTTCCTTTTCCAGTAGCTTGAGATGTCCCATTAAGTTGTTAACTTCCTCTCTTTCCGTTCTCTTAAGGAAGGTTTTCAGTGCTATAAATTTCCCTCTTAGAACGGCCTTTGTGGTGTCCCAGAGGTTCTGATAGTTTGTGTCTTCATTGTCGTTTTGTTCCAAAAAATTGGCGATTTCTTTCTTAATCTCATCTCTGACCCACCTGTCATTCAGCGTAAGGTTATTTAACTTCCATGTTTTTGTATGAGTATGCAGATTGCTGTTGTTACTCAATTCAAGTTTTATTCCATGATGGTCCGACAAGATGCAAGGAATAATTTCTATTCCTTTAAATTTACTGAGGTTAGACTTGTAACCTAAAATATGGTCAATTTTGGAGTAAGTTCTGTGGGCTGATGAGAAGTATGTGTATTCAGTTGTTTTGGGATGAAATGTTCTGTAGATGTCTGCTAAATCTAAATAGTGGATGGTTAGGTTTAAATCTAAGATTTCTTTGCTCAGCTTCTTGCTGGAGGATCGATCCAACACTGCCAAAGGAGTGTTGAAATCTCCTACAATTATTGAGCTGGAGGAAATAAAGTTACTCATGTCTGTTAGAGTTTCTCTTATAAATTGAGGTGCATTCTGGTTGGGTGCATACATATTAATAATTGAGATCTCATCATATTGAGTATTACCCTTTAACAAATATGAAGTGACCGTTCTTGTCCTTCCTTACTTTTGATGGTTTAAAGCCTGCTGTATCTACAAATAAAATTGCAACACATGCTTTTTTCTGATTACCATTTGCCTGAAATATGGATGACCATCCTTTCACCCTGAGTCTGTATTTGTCTTTTAAGTTGAGATGTGACTCTTGTATGCAACTAATATCTGGCTTGAGTTTTTGTATCCAGTCAGCTAACCTATGCCTCTTTAGAGGACAGTTTAAGCCATTCACATTGATGGAGAGTATTGATAAGTCTGGTGGAATTTTGGGTATCGAGTTTTTCAAAGGTCCAGTGGACATTTTTAATCCTTTTGCCAGTGTGGAAGTTGGAGTTTGATCCGAAGTTTCTGAGTGAGTTTACTTTTGTGGTATAGGATTCGGTTGCTCCCTGTGGAGGATAGGTCTGAGAATATCCTGAAGAGCTGGTTTAGTTATGGCAAATTTTTTCAACATATGAATGTCATTGAAGTATTTAATTTCTCCATCATAGACGAAGCTCAGTTTGGCTGGATACAAGACCCTGGGTTGAAAGTTATTTTCCTTTAGGAGATTAAAAGTTGATGACCACCCTCTTCTGGCTTGAAAAGTTTCAGAAGAGAGATCTGCACTTATTCTAATATTCTTACCTTTGTACGTAATAGTTTTCTTTCGTCGGACTGCTTTGAGAATCTTCTCTTTCATGTTAACTTTAGTGAAGCTAATTATGATATGTCTGGGGGATGACTTATTGGGGTTGAATCGTGCTGGGGTTCTGAAGCTGTCTGCTATCTGAATTTCAGATTCTCTAGGCATGTCTGGAAAATTTTCTTTCATAATTTCATGCAGAAGGGCCTCTGTGCCCTCGGAGGCCACTTCATCGTTCTCAGAAATCCCTTTAATTCTTATATTGCTTTTTTTCAAATTATCTGAGAGCTCTCTGAGTGAGTGATCCGTTTTTGCTCTCCATTTCTCTTCCTCTTTGAGAGATTGGGAGCGTTCAAAGACTTTATCTTCAATGTCAGAAACCCTTTCTTCTGCTTGCTCCATTCTGTTGTTGAGGGATTCTACTTTATTTTTTATATCTTTGAGGGCTGTAATTCTTGCTTCAGTGTGTCTAAGTCTTTGGTGGTTTTGTCTTTAAATTCGTTAAATTCTTGAGACAACTTTTGAATTTCTCCTCAAATTCCTAATTCCATATTATTAATCTTGTCTGCAATCCAAATTCTGAATTCGATTTCTGACATCTCAGCCAGTTGTTTATGAATGGGATCTTCAATCACATCTGCCGTATCTTTTCTTGGGGGTGTTGATCTATTCTCGTTATTCATGTTACCAGAGTTTTTCCGCTGATTCTGCTCCATGGTTATTTTACTCCCTTTGGTTTTTCCCATGGTTCTTTATCGAGGGGCCGTACAGTGTTGTGGCCTGAGAAACTGGGGCCCTGTCTGGTGTGGTGGACCAAAGTGGTTCTGTCTTGTTTTCAGCTGGTTTTTGTTCGATCCTATTGCAACTTCTACTCTGGCTTGAAGTCTCAGCTGTGTGGAAAAATCAGCAATTAAGTTACCCCACCCGCCCACCTCTGGCCCCAGTTGGAAAAGGAGAATCAAACCTTCCTACAACCGCACACCTAGGGCACTGCCTGAAAAGTCCTCAGTCTATTAGCCCAGTTCAAAAGGTCCAAATCAACTGTCTCAATCGGCACCTGTCTCGGGTGGGAGTGTTCAAGAGGTCTCTGGGAACTGGATCACAGGGGCCTGGTGACTCCTCCGACACGGCTCACCCCAGTGCAGCATGGAGTCAGGAGGAGCCACCCAGCAAACAGAGCAGTCTGGGAAGGTTGACGTGTCCTTCCCCACTTTGCCCCTCCGTCGGACCCAGTCACTGGTATCTCTGCAGATGGCTAACCCAGTTGCCTGCAGTGAACAGACACTCCATGGGTTTGCACCTGCCTTAATCGCAAGGAAGTCTGCCAGGCCCCCGCAGACTGCCACTATCTAGCAGGATGAGATTGGGCCTGACATCTTTGAGTGCTTGATGCAGGTGATGGGAAGGAAGTGTTCACTCAGGCTTAGCCCCGTCCCTGATGGATGCTGATAACAGAACAGAACAGAACAGACAACTTTGCGGGGTTCTGTCTCTGTTCCTGCCGAAATCGCCTACAGAAGACGGGTTGTTCTGAGTTCAAACGTCTTTGCTGCTGGAGGTTTGTGTTCTCTTTGCTACTGGAGGTTTGCCGATCACCTCTCTGTGTCGGCCCCGCCCTGGAAGCTTCCCAGGTTTGTGAGCAGTGTCAGGAAATCCCCCGCTTACCGGTGGCCTCCTCTGGTTGCCCAGGGAGACACGTGGTGTGGCCTCAGAATATCCAGAAGTGAACCTTCTTCCATTAAAGAAAAAACGGCTGTTGATCTACCTCCAGGAAACTCCTGCTCTGGTGTGGGCACTCAGCCGACCCTTTTCTCCTCTGTCTCGTGCCCCAGAGTCAGCACTGAGCGGCCGCAGTTTATGCTGGCTCCACACCCCTCAAGAGATCCCCCAAGAATCCGAACTCTTGGGCGATAGGCCCCCAGACCCCGATTGGGAGTGGGGGGGAAGCTAGAGTTTCATTCAGTTTTACGCCCACCCGGGGAGGGCTGTTGCAGCGCACCACAGAGAAGTGCCACCAAGGCTTGATTTCCCCTCAGCAGAGTGCCCTCTCCTTGCTCACGTGTCTCAGAGTCAGCACTGACCTGACGCAGCTCGGCCACTGTGCACTCCCCTCGAGAAATCACCCAAGGATCCGAACTCCTGGGGGATAGGCCTCCAGACCCCGAGTGAGAGTAGGGGCTCTCAGCTCTCAGCGGGGAAGCTATAGTTTTATTCAGTTTTGTGCCCGCCCCCATAATGTTGCCCGGGGAGGGCTGCTGCACCTAATCCACAGGGAATTGCCGCCAAGGCGTGACTCCCCCTCAGTAGAGTGCTTTCTCCTCACCTGCGTGTCTCAGAGTCAGTGCTGACCAGTCGCGGCTCGGGCACTGTGCGCTCCCCTCGAGAAATCACCCAAGGATCCTAACTCATGGGGGACAGGTCCCCAGACCCCAAGTGAGAGTGGCGTGGGAAGCTAGAGTTTCATTCAGTTTTATGTCTGGCTGTATTGATGCACGGGTAGGGCTGTTGCACCACACCACAGGGAAGTGCCGCCGAGGCGTGACTCCCCCTCAGCCCGGTGCCCTCTCCTCACTCGCATGCCTCAGAGTCAATGCTGACAAGTCACAACTCGGGGACTGTCCACTCCCCTTAAGAAATCACTCAAGGATCCGAACTCCTGGGGGACTGGCTTCCAGACCTCAGTGAGCGGGAGGGGAGTGTTGAGGATTCAGGGTTGCCGGCAAAGGATTTTTAAAGTTTTATTCAGTTTTATGCCCGGCAGGAGAACGCCACGGCACCCCAGTAGGGGAGGTAGGTCCAGTTTTTAAAAGGTCTCTCCCGTGGACTGTAGTGGGAAGGCCTTTAATTTCTGCCCGCTTGTTTAATTGTGGGGCTCTTGAGCCGGTCCCATGGGGGAGGGGGACTCCCGTCCGCTTGGTGGTGGATTTTGTACCTTTTGTTTGCATCCTTGTGATCACAGCTTGGCTCAGCAGTGTTGATGTGCATTCTTCAACCTTCTCTCTTGGTGTGGCTCAAGTCCACCAGGATACTTACTAAATTCCTGTCCCTTAACTCTCCTTCTGGACGGGAGCCTCTGTTGAAAGCTGGGTTCAGTCCTCCATCTTTTCTCCCCCTCTTGGTTTTCAATTTGTTTTGGCAACATATGGCAAATTTCTTCAACATATGAATGTCATTAAAATATTTAGTTTCTCCATCTTAAATGAAACTCAGTTTAGCTGTATACAAGGTCCGGTGTTGAAAATTATTTTACTTTAGGAGATTAAAATTTGATGACCACCCTCTTCTCGCTTGAAAGGTTTCAGCAGAGAGATATGCAGCCTTTCTAATATTCTTCTCTTTGTAGGTAATAGATTTCTTGCATCTAGCTTCTTTCAGAAGTTTCTCCTTCATATTGACACTAGTAAAGTTAATTATGATATGCCTGCGGATGTCTTATTCCAATTAAGTCGTGCTGGGTTTCTGAAACTGTCTGCTATCTGGATTTTAGAATCTCTTGACATATCTGGAAAATTTTTCTTTTATAATTTCATGGAGAAGGCCTCTGTGCTTTGTGAGGCCTCTTCATCACTTTCAGAGATTCCAATGAGGTGGATATTAGCCTTTTTCAAATTATCCCAGAGCTCTCTGAGAGAATGATCCATTTTTGCTCTCCATTTCTCTTCTTTGAGAGTTTGGGTGCGTTCAAATGTCTTGTCTTCAATGTCAGAAATCCTTTCTTCTGCCTGCTCCACTCTGTGACTGAAGGATTCTACTGTGTTTTTCAGATCATTGAGGGCTTCAAATTCTTGCTTCAGTGCATCAAAATCTTTGGTGGTTTTGTCTTTAAATTCATTAAACTCTTGAGACAATTTTTGAATTTCTCCTCGAATTTCTAATTCTGACTTTTGAATAGGTCTTTGGATTTCTAATTCCAAATTTTCCTCCATTCTATTAATCTTGTTTGTAATCCAAAATCTGAATTTGATTTCTGACATCTTGGCCAGCTGTTTATGAATGGGATTTTCAGTTTGTCTGCATATCTTTCCTTGGGGGGGGGTTTGATCTATTCTGTTTATTCATGTTACCAGAGTTTTTCCACTGATTGCCCCCCATGATTAATTTGATAATTTTGATTTTTCCTCTGGAGCCTTGTCAAGGACCCGTGCAGTGCTACAGCTTGAGAGGTTTGGGACCTATTTGATGTGGTGGGGCTAAGTGGTTTTGTCTTGTTTTCATCTGGTCTCTGTTTGCCCCTAGTGAAACAGTTACTCTGGGTTGAAGTATCAGCTGTGGAGAAATACCAGCAATTAAGTCACACACACACCCCACAGGCAACTATTGGAAAAGGAAAACCAAACCTTCCTACAACCACACACCCAAGGAACCACTTGAATAGTGCTCCAGTTATTGGCTCAGTTCAAAAGGTACAAATCAATTGTCTCAGTCAGCAGCTGTCTCAGGTGGGAGAGTTTAAGGGCTCTCTGGCAACTGGAATGCAGGGGTCTGGTGACAACTCAAATATGACTTGTTCTGGTGCTTTGTGAAGTCTGGAGTACCCACCCAGAAAATAGATTAGTCTGGGAAGGTTTATGCCTCCTTCCCCACCTTGCAGCTCTGTCACACCTCGTCACTGCAGGGCTGTGACCCAGTCAGTTGGGTCCAGTGAGCAGATATTCCAGAGGTTTGCACCTGCCTAAATCACAAGGAATTCTGTATCTGCTCAGCCAGGTTGCTGCTCTTTGCCTCTATACAGCAGGGGGCAGTGAGGCCTGTCAACCTTCGGCACTTGATGGAGGCTGGGGGGTGTTTACTCAGTTCCAGCCCAGCACTTGACTGATGTTACTGGCAGAATAGAACAACCCTGTGGGAGTTTGTTTCTGTCCCTGCTAAATTCCTCTGCAGAAGAGGGGCTGATTTGAGTTCCCATAACCTGTGCCTCAGGCCCTGCCTTTACTTCTGCAGGTTTGTATTTGCAGCACAGTTAGCTGTCAGCTCTAGCCTCCTGTCCTCCTTTTCTATAGGCTGATGATCCCCTGAAGACCCCGTGTGTCTTAGGTTTAGTAAAGAGATCCTCTGGGTCAGCCCCACCCTGGGAGTTTCTCAGCTTTGCGCATGCATTTCTAGTCCTTGCATTCCACCCAGGCTAGTACTGCCTCAGGCAAACCCTTTTACTCACAGGGCCTGTGTTTCAGTCCAAGATCTGTAACATGGTGGTTGCCATCTGAGAAGATGCCCAGCTTCCTCTGGTTGCCCAGGGAGACAGGGGGAGGGGCCTCAGGATATCCGTGGGTGGCCTTGTTATTGCTAAAGATGGCTGCTGCTCTGCACCTCGGGGCACTTCTGCTCCAGCGTGGTTCCCTCTCAGCTGACCATCATCTCATCACTCCCATGCTGCAGAATCAGTACTGTCCAGCTGCAGTCCAGGTCCTGTCTACACCTCTTGAGAAATCACCTAAGAATCTGGGCTCCTTGGTAATAGGCCTCCAGACCTCAGTGTGAGAGTGGAGGAGAGTGCTGGGAGCTCAGAATTGCAGGTCATAACACCAAGCTCATTGAGAACAGATGAGCAAATAAACAGATACAAAGGCTACCAGACACACGGGTCCATAGATGCACAGACAGATGGAGACACATAGACATACAGAAGGCACCCATGACAACAACAACAAAAAACAACTACAATAAAAATAGTGATAATCATGAAATAATTGAAAAAAAAGAAAAAATTGGTGTTCATGAGAAAGTTAAAAAAGAAGAACTTAAAAATAGAAAAAAACAGAAATAAAAATATATCTATTAAAAATAATAAAAAAATAACAATAGCTCCTCCAATAAATTGTGAGGAAAAAACAGAACAAAAAAAAAAAGAGAAAAGGAAAAAAAAGGCGCCAACCACAAAAATATTTTTCTTGTATATACGTCTATATGTATGATGTAGGGATCAACTTGCATAGGAATATATTTATAATGCAATATACTTTCTGGACACCAGGTGGCGCTGTGAGTGATTCCCAGACTTATACCTGATTCACAGTTTATACTGTTACCATGGTAACCACCCTACGTGGCCAATGGCCATTTTGGAGTTTCTGTAAAAGTTTGTCACCTAACTATTGTACAACCTCAGCTGCTCTTTTCCAGGCGGTACTCCTATCCAACCTCCCCACTCAGTGCAGGAGTCCTTGCTTCACAATCTTTCAACTCTGCTCCCACATTCTCCTGCAGACTGGCGACTGCCATCGGCTGTGGCGGAGGGTGCTGCTGACGGCTTGCTCAGCTGCTGGCGGGTCCCGCGGTTGCTGAAGGGTCCCATAGCTGCAGCTGGTTCCTGCGGCTGGAGGGCTTGGGGACCTTATTCTCAGCTTTGTGGTTCAGAGTTTCCCTTTTGAATCAGGATCTGCCAGTTCACTGTGCAGCCTGAGCTGCCAGTCCCCTCCAACATTCCCCACAAAGAATGCTCCGGTCTATTTAATCACTCCTGTTGTTCTGGGGGAAGGCATCCGCCATTTCGGATAGTTCAAAATGTCTGTTTCCCAGGCGGGATCCCTTCCCTTCAATTTTCCATCAGTTTGCTCAGCTCCCTGTGGTTTTGAATGGCTCTCTTTTCAGGTGCCACCCTCAGCTTAGGAATAAATTTTCGTCAATTGGGTTTTGCCAGTATTTGCAAGCTGCTGTCCTCTGTAAGGGAGCTATTGTTATCTATCAATGTTTACTTGTTTTGCTATGTTTTCTACAATCAGCCAATGCTTTTGATGCATGATTCACAAAACTTTTGCAATGTTTTTGTCAATCCTACTTATTACTGGTCGTCATGACCTTTCTTCATCATTGACATTTATTCTCTCCCCCAGAAAAATGCTTAATCCATTTTCACACTGCATTTTCTTCACAGAATTATCCCCATAAACTTGGAATAATATGTGTCTGACTTCACTTCCACTCTTGCCAAGATTAATGTGAAATTTAATGTTATCCATCACTCCAATACAAGCTCCAACATTTTTATGATGGAACATAAAAATGCACAAGAACAATGAACACCACTTAGCAAGACATGACCACATATTGACACAAACAAGGCTGTGAGACCCTGATATACCATAGTTATGAAACTTTACCTTACTGTTTGTATAGTGCTACCAATGTAAATGGATGGTGGCAAGTTTGCGAACTTAATTGTCAGACTATATATATATCCATTAAATAAAAATTATATTTTAATTTCAAAATATTATGAGGGTAAAAATGTTTTTATTACATGGATACTTTGTATGATGCTTAAGTCAGGTATTTTATTGTACTTTTCACCAGAATAGCATAAACTATTCCTGATGGGTAAGTGTTTTTATTCCTCACTTCCTTCCACCCTTCACTCTTCATGGCTCTCAATGTTCTTCAAATTTGTTTGTGCCCATGTGTTTTCATGATTTATCTACCAATTATTGGTGAGTACCTGTGGTATTTATTTTTCCATTTCTGAAATACATACACACACAGACACACATATATGTAGTATAAATCATGATATACATATATATATATATATATATATTATGGGCTATCTGCACACCACATTTTCAGCTTATAAATTGATGAGCACTTAGGTTGAGTTCACATATTTTCAATTATGCATTGTGTTTTGATAAATATTGGGGTACAAATGTCTTAGGTTGAGTTCACATATTTTCAATTATGCATTGTGTTGTGATAACTATTGGAGTACAAATGTCTTTTTTTATAATGACTTCTTTTCCTTTCGGTAGCTACTCAATAGTGGGATTGCAGGCTCAGTCACTCCTATTTCTCCACAAATTTCTGAAATATAGTCATATAACTATTAGATCTTTTGTTTTAGTCTTATGGGTCCCTGCAGGTCTGTTCATTTATTTTTTCACTTTATGTTCTTTCTGTTGTTCAGTTTAATTCCAGTATTGAGCCTTTATCTTGGGGTTTAGATTTCAGTTATTTTCTTTTTCAATTTTAAAATTTCCATTTTGTTTTAATTTATTTCTTTCATTTCTTTGGTTAAACTATATATTCCTTCATTTCCTACAAAATGTTTTGTAATACAAGTTGAGTATCTGAAAAATCTACAATCCAAAATGCTCAAAAATCTGCAAGTTTTTGAGAATCAGCACAACAAAGAAAGGAAATGCTCAGTGAAACATTTAGAATTTCATAGGAATGCTCAACTAGTAAGTAAAATGCAAATATTGTAATATCTAAGAAATTCTGAAGTCTGAAATACTTCTGGTCTTAAGCATTTAGGGTAATAGGAACTCAACATATAGCTAGCATTATGTATTTTACTGATAGCTCCTTTAAATCTTTGTCAGATAATTTTAACATCTCAGTCATCTTGGTGTTAATGTCTTTGATTGTCCTTTTTCATGTGATTGAGTTTTTTTCTTCTTGGTATGAGTGATTTTTGATTTATACCTTGGTGTTTTGGATATTACATTATGAAACTCTGTATCTGTAAACTTTCTGTTTCATCTGGCTTTCACTGTACTGCTCTGGCAGAAGATGCTGCAATGCTGCCTCAGTACTACCATATGCGGGTAGATGTTGAGCTTCTCAACTAAGCACTCATTGACACATATGATAACAGGAAATTTTTATTAGTGCTTTGCATAGATGGGAGTTCTGGCTCTCTACTGGCTCTCCACTGATAATTCCTTGGTTTGTCATTGCTTCATTACTTCTCCTACCATATCTTCCACTGAAAATTTGGAGGCACAATGTGGCCTCATCACTCCCAGACAGTTGTGAAAGTCCTAATTTTCTATCAAGACTCCATGGACATCACCCCAGTGACTTCCTGGTTAGTATTGTATGAGGCTAGAAGTCCAAGATCCCCATATGTTCTCCACTAACACCATGAAGGGAGAGCTTTCATTACCTCCTGGCATGGATGAACATCTAAGATCCCCATTTGACTTCCTCCAATACCCAGCCAGGTAGTTGTGGCATTTCACTAGAACTTGATGAGGGTGGAATTCTAGGTTTCTCACTTGGCTTTTGCTGCCCTGAAATGTGATGGGACTTCATTTTTACTTCTGTGGTGTTTCATTGCAATGGAGATATTACTGTCCAAAATCTTCTGTCTTGATAGTAAATTTTCTGTCTTTTTTTGGTCTTTTGGTTAGAGAGTAGGGTATTGTTGGAGCTTTTTAGTATTCTTTTGCTGGCATATCTGGATTTCTGGAGTTTTCTGATCCAACTGTGGGATATATGAGTGAAAAAGGAAACTTACAGGGTGGTGCCTGTGGCTCAAAGGAGTAGGGTACTGACCCCATGTGCTGGAGGTGGCGGGGTTCAAACCCAGCTCCTTCCAAAAACTACCTACCCCCCAAAAAAAAGGAAACCCATAAAACTCACCAAGTTATTCTTGGTATTCCAGGATACCTCTTTCTCTCCATCAATCAGAGTTTTCTTATGTGATATATATATTATTATATCAATAAATATATCAATATTATCAATATATTATTATATATTATATAATATAATATAAATATTATTATTATATTACTATATAATATATGATGTATTATTAATATTGTTATATCAATATATATCGATATTATTAATGTTATACTAAGTATATACCTACTTCCTGGAAATGGAAGAGTCTCAACTTATTTTTAAATGTTGTTAAGTGTTATTTAAAACAAAATCTCCGATTATAGTGTGTGTAGGGAGGGAGAAGAAAGAAGAGAAAAAGAGAATGCCATTTATATTATCTGGGTGATTTCTCACTTAGTGCATACCTGCCCAAGGCATCTTGAAGAATTCAACTGCTCCTTAATTTAGAGTCATAGTTCTTGGTGGAGCAATATTGAGTGTTCTAACAGGTTCAACTTAAGTATTGACTTGCATTATTTACTGATTTCAATATAGATCTAATCTTATTTACTAACTGTGCTCTTGACATATAGTTCGAAGATCTTAACTTTGGGTTGTACATTAATTGTAATAAATTCATACATATTAATTCAGAAGGAAAATATAGAGACTCTTTGAGAGAAAATTATGTTAGTGCTGCACATGTAGGAATCATGGAGCACCCCTTTTCTCTTTGCTTTCAATTTTCACATACCATATGCTGGCTCAAGGATCAGACAAACAAGGTGTAATTTTTTAATACAAAAATATGTAAGTATTCTTTATCACTGGTGTGGAGACTTAATTCTTTTTAAATTATGATAAACAAAATATTGTATATATTTCCAAGAGTAGTACACACATTTAAATGTAACTCCAAATTGAAAGTATACTGGCAGGTGGAAATCCCTTTGTGCTTATTTCTAGAAAGAGAAGCTACATAATTTTTTCCAGAAGAAAACATTCAGCTCCCACAGGAAGAAATGGTGCTAGAATTCCTCTATTCAAAGAGACTCTAAAATTAATTAAAACTATTAAAAAAGATACTTGCCAGCAATTACAACAATATTTATATGTAAAAGAATTTTTGATAAAGTTTTTTGATTGCCTTTGATCAAAACATTTGAGACATAGTTGAAAATGGCATCTGAAACATGAATGACTAATTCTTGTATCATTAAATAAAATTTAATGAGTTATGTCTCACCATATTTTTCAAGGATCAGGAGCTAAGAAATATAATATTAAGCAGAATTTAGCAGGTATTCTCAACAACTTATATATGAACACAACCTTCTATCTTATATGAACAAATATAGCTTAATTATAATTATTGAAGCATTTCATACTTACTTCATTCTGTATTCATAGGGTCCTATGTTATCCATGCAGATTTAAAAGTGTCCAATAGTTCTCTGAGGTTTCAAGATAGCACTCTGAGTTATTGACAGCCAATTTTTAAATATTTATTGATTTTCACAGGAAAAGTTTATAAATAATTTATCAAATTCTCAAGGGAGAAAATCCCTCAATATTTCCAACATTAATTGGGACTGTGCACAGCTAAGGACACAATAATAAAAAAAAGACAATCTTCACAATGGGAAAAGATATTCACCGGGTATCAATCTGACAAAGGGTTGATAACCAGAATCAACAGAGAGCTCAAATTAATCAACAAAAAAGAGCAAACAATCTACTATTGGGCAAAGATATGAACAGAAACTTCTCTGATGAAGATAGACAACTGGCTAAAAAACATTTCAAAAAATGCAATCCTCTATGATGTTTAGAGAAATGCAAATCAAAACTACCCTGAGATATCACTTATCCTCAGGGAGAATAGCTCACATTAAAACGTCTCAAAGCTATAGATTCTGGCATGAATGTGGAGAGAAAGGAACACTTTTACAATGTTGGTGGGACTGCCAACTGATACAACCTTTTTGTAAGGAAGTATGGAGAACCAGAAAATCATAACCTACAAAGGGGAGAATATTAGAATGACTGCATATTTCTCTGCTGAAACTTTTCAAGCCAGAAGAGGATATTCATCAACATTCAATCTCCAAAAACAAAACAACTTTCAGCCCAGGATCCTGTATCCAGCTAAATTGAGCTTCATTTATGATGGAGAAGTTAAATAATTTAATGACATACACACATTGAAGAAATTTACCATAGCCAAACCAGCTCTTCAAGATATCCTCAGATGCATCCTCCATAATGACCAGAACAATGCTCTACAACCAAAGGAAACTCACTCTAAAATTCTTGACCAAAACCCAATTTCATCAGTGGTGAAAAGATTCAAAATGTCCACTGGTCTTTTGAAAAACTTGATACCCAAAATACTACCAGGCTTATCAATACTCTCAATTAATGTAAATGGCTTAAACTGTTCTCATAAAAGGCACAGGTTGGCTGGCTGGATACTCAGGCCAGATATCTGTTGCATACAAGAATCTCATCTTACTTTAAAGGATAAATATAGATTCAGGGTGAAGGGATGACCATCTGTAATCCAGGCAAATGGAAATCAGGAAAAAGCATGTGCATCAATTTTATTTGTAGATACACTATGCTTTAAACCAACAAAAGTAAGGAAAGACAAGGATGGTCACTTCATATTTCTTAAGGGTAACACTCAACATGATGAGATGTCAATTATTAACATTCATGAACCCAACCAGAATGCTTCTCAATTTATAAGGAAGATCCTAACAGACATGAGCAATTTAATATCTGCCAGCATCACAATAGTTGGAGACTTTAACACCCCTTTGGCTGTGTTGGATAGATCCTCCAATAATGTTAACCAGTGTGATGGAAATGTGTCAAATGGTCTATGAAACTAGTGTATGGTGCCCCATGATCACATTAATGTACACAGCTATAATTTAATTAAAAAAACCCAAAAAACTAATTAAATTTTTTTTGCTTAAAAAGAAAAAAAAAAAACTAACCAAAGAAATTTTGGACTTAAACTTCACCATACAATTGAATTTAAAAGATATGTATAGAACATTTTATCCTAACAGAACTGAATACATATTCTTCTCATAAGCCCATGGAATATTCTCCAAAATTTATCACATCTTAGGTCACAAGTCTAACCTCAGCAAATTTAAAAGTATAGAAATTATTCCTTGTATTTTCTGGGATCCTCACACAATAAAAGTTGAACACACAAGTAACAGGTATCTGCATACTCATACAAAGGCATGGAAACTAAATAACCTTATGCTGAATGATAGTTGGTTCATAGATGAGATTAAGAAGGAAAGTACCAAATTTTTGGAACAAAAATTCAAATTAAACCTCCAAGTTGATCCCATTACTAGGCATCTACCCAGAAGAAAACAATCATTTTATCAGACGGACATTTGCACTTGACTGTTTGTCATAGCTCAATTTATAATTGCCAAAATGTGGAAACAGCCTAAATGCCCATCAACCCAGGAATGGATTAAAAAACTGTGGTACATGTATACCATGGAATAGTATTCAGACAAAACAACAACAACAACAAAAGTTGGAGACTTTACATCTTTTGTCTTAACCTGGATAGAGTTGGAATACTTTCTTCTTAATAAAGTATCACAAGAATTGAGAAGGAAGATTCCAGTGTACTCAATCTAATATGAAGCCAGTAGATGATCTATTATACACTCACATATGAAAAAAACTCAAAACAATTCAAGGTAGTGGTGGGGAAATGAGGGAGTGGGGAGATGGGAGGAGGAAGGAGTATAGGCAATTATGGTGTATGGCACAACTCTGCGGTGGGACACAATTATAACAGGGATGTTACCTAACCAATGCAAACAGTGTAACTTAATTTTTTGTTCCCTCAGTGAACCTGAAACAATAATAATAATAATAAGTTTAAAATTTTTTAAAAAATTAAAAAGCATAAATACATGTGAAGACTATTGGTGGTTTCCCTTCAGTATTCTTTCCATAGCCTTTCTTTCATTATCCTCTGACTCTAGGTGAATCTTGTTCTGATTGTCTCATCGCCATTGTTCTTAGAGTCTAATTTCCAGAGTCATGACAGCATATACTCTTCTTCCCTTAATCACACATAGATATTTTGTGTGCTGTTACCAAGAAGTTTTATACTTTAAATTTGTGAAAATGGTATGGTAATATTTGTATATTCCCTCCCCTAAATATAATGTACATATTTTAATATAATTAACATACTCAGGGCCAGGCATGGTGGCTCATGCCTGTAATCCTAGCACTGTGGGAGGCTGAGGTGGGTGGATTGCTTGAGCTCACAAATTCAAGACCAGCCAGAGAAAAACCGAGACCCACGTCTGTATTAAAAATAGAAAAACTGAGGCAAGAGGATTGCTTGAGCCCAAGAGTTGGAGGTTGTGGTGAGATATGATGCCACAGCACTCTACCAAGGGTGACACCTTGAGACTCTGTCTCAAAAAAACCCCACCAAAAACAAACAAACAAACAAAAAAAAAAACCTCAGTTACTTAAGAGGATCTAAATAAATTATACCACTTGAAATGTCTGAGCATTAAGGCAGTGTCTTGAGGTACATAATGGGGAAGGGTCCTCAATGATGTCATGAAAACAACTTCTACTCCAAAATGTATTGGTATGTAGTGCGAAAAACATAAACTCTGGAACCAGCCAGCCTTGAGTTAGAATTTAACCTCAGCCACTTTACAATTATGATAAATTTTGCCAATTGATTAAACATTTTAGAATCTTAATCACTTCATCTGTATTCTAGGGTTAATAATACTCCCACATAAGAGGATTGTAATGAAAATAGTATCTGGCTTATATTAGTAATTTAATAAATGTTACTTTTATTTCTTTTACCCATTTGATTAGGTTAGATCTCAATATAAATATGAGACAGAAAACCCTTTTAACCCTTTTTTTCAGACCATTGTCTGTTACAATTTACACAAATGTAGATATGAAAATATGTGTATATATATACACATATACACACACACATTTATATACTTAGACTATTTGGGGCAGAAAAAAATGGTCAAACTATGTTTTGTTTTGTTTTTTTTTAATATGGTCATGCCAATGTGCTCCAGCTTTTTTTTATTAACTCATTTGTACACAGAATAGAAATACATTTATGCCAATTTCAGTGTGTTGATTATTTGTACAAATTGGAGTGCTTACATCATACTAATCAACGTAGCTTTCACCTCATTTGCCCAATTATAGCATTAGGACATTTGTGTTTTACACATGATAGAACCAACTTGTATTTGCAAAGTGCTCCATAGGTGTGGTCCCACTACTATCCCCTACTATCCCTTCCACTCCCTCCCAATTTCTCTTCCTCCCCTTCCCTCCTTCATCCTAGGCTAAAGTTGTATTTCATTTTTTATATGCAAGTGTGAGTTATTATAAATTGGTTTCACAGTAGTACTGAGTACATTGGATATTTTTATTTTTCATTCCTGAGAAACTTTACTAAGAAGAATATTTTCCAGCTCCATCCATGTAAACATACAACAGGTAAAGTCTCCAATTTTTTTACGGCTGCATAGTATTCCATGGTGTAAATATACCACAATTTATTAATCAATTCATGGGTCGATGAGCACTTGGGCTTCTTCCATGATTTGACAATTATGAATTGTGCTGCAATGAACAATCTGGTGCAAATATATTTATTGACGAATGATTTGGGGTCCTTTGGATATACACCTAGAAGAGGAATTGCAGGATCAAACAGCAGGTCTACATTTAGATCCCTGAATGTTCTCCAAACTTCCTTCCAAAAGGCATGCACTAGCTTGCATTCCCACCAGCAGTGCAGAAGTGTTCCCTTTTCTCCACATCCACGCCAACATCGGTTGTTTTGGGATTTTGTCATGTGGGCTACTCTTACTGGAGTTAGATGGGATCTCAGAGCAGTTTTGTTTTGCATTTCTCTGATGATTAAATATGATGAGAATTTTTTCATGTGTCTGTAGGCCATGCACCTGTCTCCTTCAGAGAATCTTCTGATCATGTGTCTTGCCCACAATGAAATGGGATCACTTGTTTTTGCTTAGGAATAAGTTTGACTTCCCTGTGGATTCTGGTTATAAGACCTTTGTCAGTAGTATAACTTGCAAAAATCTTCTCCCATTCTGAGGGCTATTTGCTTTACTTAGTGTGTTCTTGGCAGTGCAGAAGCTTTTTAATTTCATAAGATCCCAGTAATGTTTCATAGTTCTCTTTGTGGAGATCTTTAACATCCTTTGTTAGGTATACTCCCAAATATTTCATCTTCTTTGGCACTACTGTGAAAGGACTAGAGTCCTTGACTGTTTTTTCGGCTAGGTTATTGTTGGTATATATAAAGGCTACAGATTTATGGGTGTTGCTTTGTAGCCTGAGACATTGCTGTATTCCTTGATCACTTCTAAAAATTTTGTAGTAGAATCCCTAGTGTTTTCCAGATATACGATCATATCATCTGCAAGAGTGAAAGTTTGATCTCTTCTGACCCTATGTGGATACACTTGATAGCCTTTTCTTTTCTAATTGCAATGGCTAAAACTTTCATTACAATGTTAAAGAGAAATGGAGACAATGGGTCACCTTGCCTTGTTCCTGATCTAAGTGGAAATGATTTCAATTTAACTCCATTCAATATGATATTGGCTGTGGATGTGCTGTAGATGACCTCTATTAGTTTAAGAAATGTCTCTTCTATACCAAATTTTTAAATTCTTCTGATCATGAGGGGATGCTGGATATTATCAAAAGCTTTCTCTGCATCAATTGAAAGAATCATATGGTCCTTATTTTTTAGTTTGTTTATGTGCTGAATTACAGTTATGGACTTACATATATTGAACCAGCCTTGAGAAACTGGGATAAATTCCACTTGGTCCTGGTGTATAATTTTTTTGATGTTTTGTTGGATTCTGTTTGTTAGAATCATATTGAGTATTTTTGCATAAATATTCATTGGTAATATTGTTCTATAATTTTCTGTTCTTGTTGGGTCTTTCCCCAGTTCGGGGATCAAGGTGATGTTTGCTTCATAGAATGTGTTGGGTAATATTCCTTCTTTTTCTATATGTGGAAGAGGTTTAGTAATCGAAAAAATATCATGCTCATGGCTGGGAAGAATCAACATTTTTAAAATGTCTATAATACCCAAAGCAATATACAATTTTAATGCAATTCCTATTAAAGCTCCATTGTCATATTTTAAAGATCTAGAAAAAGTAATAATTTGTTTCATATGGAACCAGAAAAAAACTTGAATATCCAAAACATTACTCAGCAGTAAAAAAACAGCAGGAGGAATCACTCTACCAGACCTGAGACTGTAATATAAATCAGTAGTGATCAAAACAGCATGGTATTGGCACAAAAACAGAGAAGTAGATGTCTGGAACAGAATAGAGTACCAAGATATGTATCCAGCTACTTACCGTTATTTGATATTTGACAACCCAATGAAAAACACTCAGTGGGGGAAAAGATTACCTATTTAACAAATGGTGCTGGGTGAACTGGTTGGCAAACTGTAGAAGATTGAAACTGGACCCACACCTTTCACCATTAACTAAGATAGACTCTCACTGGATAAAAGATTTAAACTTAAGCATGAAACTATAAAAATACTTGAAGAAAGTGCAGGGAAAACTCTTGAAAGAATCGACCTGGGTGAATATTTTATTAGGAGGACTCGCCAGGCAAGTGAAGCAGTATCAAAAATACAATACTGGAACCTGATCAAAGTAAAAAGCTTCTGCACAGCCAAGAACATAGTAAGTAAAGCAAGCAGATGGCCCTGAGAATGGGAGAAAATATTTTCAGGTTATACCTCTGATAAATGTCTAATAACCATAATCCACAGAGAACTCAAACATATTAGCAAGAAAAGAACAAGTGATCCCATCTCAGGGTGGGCAAGGGACTTGAAGAGAAACTTCTCTGATGAAGACAGACACACACGATCTACAAACACATGAAAAAAAGCTCATCATCCTTAATCATCAGAGAAATGCAAATCAAAACTACTTTGAGATATCACCTAAACCCAGTAAGAGTAGCCCACATAACAAAATCCCCAAAAGAGATGTTGGCGTGGATGTGGAGAAAAGGGCACACTTCTCCACTGCTGGTGAGAATGCACACTTCCTTCTGGAAGGATGTTTGGAGAATACTTAGAGACCTAAAAATACACCTGCCATTCGATCCTATAATTCCTTTACTAGGTTTATGCCCAGAAGACCAAAAATCACAATATAACAAAGACATCTGTACCAGAATGTTTATTGCAGCCCAATTCATAATTGCTAAGTCATGGAAGAAGCCCAAGTGCCCATCCACCCACGAATGGACTAGCAAATTGTGGTACACGTATACCATGGAATATTATGCAGCCTTAAAGAAAATGGAGACTTTACCTCTTTCATGTTTACATGGATGGAGCTGGAAGACAGTCTTCTTAGCAAAGTATCTCAGGAATGGAAGAAAAAGTGTCCAATGTAATCAGCCCTACTATGAAGCTAAATTATAGCTTTTACATGAAGGATATAACCCAACTATAGCCCAAGACTATGAGGAAATGGCCCAGGAAGGGTAAGGGAGGGGGGAGGTTAGGGTGGAGGGAGGGTAATGGGTGTGGCCACACCTATGGTGCATCTTAGAATGGGTACAGGCGAAACTTTCTAAATGCAGAATACAAATGTCTACATACAATAACTAAGAAAATGCCATGAAGGCTACGTGAAATGGTTTTTTGAGAATATTTCAGATTGTATATGAAACCAGCCTGTTGTAGCCCTTGATTGCACTAATGTACACAGCTATGATTTAACAATAAAAAAGAAAACTGAATGAAAAAGAAAGAAAGTAAACTGACATTGTACTGGTTAAAGACACCACCCCCATGGTTTTCTGACCCTTATTAAATTGGGTAGGTATGGATCTGAGGTTTGAGGCTCTGCAGACACCCTTTTAAAAGTACAGTTTCCTTAACCCCCTCCCCCCAAAAAAAAAAAATCCCAGTAATGTAGTTTTGATGTTGCTTCAATTGCCCAGGGTTTCTTCCTCATAAATTATTCTCCCAGGCCAGTTTTCTCAAGTGTTTCCCCTGCACTCTCTCTAAGAATATTTATAGTTTCAGGTCTTATGTTTAAGTCCTTTAACCAGTGAGAGTCAATTTTTGTTAGAGGAGAAAGGTGTAGGTCCAGTTTCAATCTTCTACAAGTTGCCAGCCGATTCATCCAGCATCATTTATTGAGTAGGGAATCTTTCTCTCTCTCTCTGTCTTTCTCTCTCTCTCTCTCTCTATATATATATATATTTTTTTTTATTTTTATTTTTTTTTTTTTTGCAGTTTTTGGCCAAGGCTGGGTTTCAACCTGCCACCTCTGGCATATGGGGCCAGTGTCCTACTCCTTTGAAGCACAGGCACTGCCCCCAATTTATATTTTTAATAGGCTTATCAAAAATCTAATAACGATAAGTGTCTGTGTTCACCTCTTGGTCTTCAATTCTGTTCCATACAACTACCTCTCTATTTTTGTGCCAGTACGACGCTGTTTTGATCACTATTGATATATAGCATAGTCTGAAGTCTGGAAACGTGATTCCTCCAGATTTGTTTTTATTTCTGAGTAATGTCTTGGCTATTTGAGGTTTTTTCTCTTTCCATAAAAAACAAAGTACAAATTTTTACAGGTCTTTAAAATATGACAGAGGTGCTTTAATAGAGATCCCTTTACATTTGTAAATTGCTTTAGGTAATATAGACATTTTAACAATGTTGATTCTTCCCAGCTATGAGCATGGTATATTTTTCCATTGTTAACATCTTCAGTGACTTCTTTTCTCAGAATTTCATAGTTCTCTTTATAGAGATCTTTCATATCCTTAGTTAGATACACTCCCAGATATTTCATCTTCTTTGGCACTATTGTGAAGGGAATAGAATCCTTGATTGTTTTTTCCCCTGACTATTGTTGGTGTATATAAGGCTACAGATGTATGAGTGTTAATTTTGTATCCTGAGACGTTACTATATTCCTAGATCACTTCTAGGAGTTTTGTAGTTGATTTCCTGGGGTTTTCCAGATATATAATCATTGTCTGCAAAGAGTGACAGTTTGGCCACCTCTGGTAGTATTTGGATCCCTTTGATTGCCTTCTCTTGCCTGATTGAGGTGGCTAAGACTTCCATTACAATGTTAAAAACCAGTGGAGACAGTGAGCATCCTTGCCTGGTTCCTGATATGAGTGGAAATGATTTCAATTTTGCTCGATTCACTATGATATTGGCAGTGGGTTTGCTGTAGATGGCCTCTATCAGTTTAAGAAATTTTCCTTCTATACCTATTTTCTTAAGTGTTCTGATCAAGAAAGGAAGGTGGATATTGTCAAAAGCTTTTTCTGCATCAATTGAGAGAATCATATGGTCTTTGTTTTTTAATTTGTTTATGTGATGTACTATATTTATGGATTTACATATATTGAACCATTCTTGGGATGAAACCCACCTGGTCGTGGTATATAATTTGTTTTATGTGTTGCTGGACTCTGTTTGCAAGGATCTTCTAGAATACTTTTGCATTAATATTCATTAGAGATATTGGTTTATAATTTTCTTTTCTAGTTGGGTCTTTTTCTGGTTTGGGTATCAGGGTGATATATGCTTCATAGAATAAACTGGGAAGTATTCCTTCTTTTTCTATGTTTTGGAAAAGATTAAGTAATATAGGTACTAGTTCCTCTTTAATGGTTTGGTCGAATTCTGATGTGAAGCCATCTGGTCCTGAACTTTTTTGGGGGGGAGAGATTTATTATAGTTGATGCTATTTCAGAGCCTGTTATATGCTTGTTCAATATTTCCACTTCTTTCTGGCTAAGTCAAGAGGGTGGCATGTTTCCAAGTATTGATCTATTTCCTTCAGATTTTCATACTACTGAGAGTAGAATTTTATGTAGTATTCATTAAGGATTTGTTGAATTTTGGAGGAGTCTGTTGTTATTTGGCCTTTATTATTTCCGATTGATAAAATTAGGGATTTTACTCTTTGACTTCTGGTTAGGTTAGCCAAAGGTTTATCTATTTTATTGACCTTTTCAAAAAACCAACTCTTTGATTGGTTGATCTTTTTTGTGACTTTTTTGTTTTCACTTTTATTTAGTTCTGCTCTAATTTTAGTTATTTCTTTTCTTTTGCTGGATTTAGAGTTGGACAGTTCTTCCTTTTCCAGTTGCTTGAGATGTCACATTAAGTTATTGACTTCCTCTCTTTCCATTCTCCTCAGGAAGGCTTGCAACACTATACATTTTCCTCTTAGGACTGCCTTTGCGTTATCCCAGAGGTTCTTATAGTTCGTTTTTTCATTATTGTTTTGTTCCAAAAATTTGGTAATTTCCTTCTTAATCTCACCTATGACCCAGTTACTTTCAGCATGAGCTTATTTAGTTTCCATGTTTTTGTATGTGTGTGGAGATTCCTGTTGTTACTGGAACTTTTATTCCATGGTGGCCCGAGAAAATACAAGGAATGATTTCTATTCTTTTAAATTTGCTGATGTTAGACTTGTCACCTACGATGTGATCATGTGATCAATTTTGAAGGATGATCCATGGGCTAATGAGAAGATTGTGTATTCGGTTTTGTTAGGATGAAATGTTCTATAGATGTCTATTAGATGCAAATGTTGAATGGTTAAGTTTAATACTAAAATTTGTTTGCTTGGGTTCTTTTTTGAGGATGTATCCAACACTGCCAGAGGAGTGTTAAAGTCTCCAACAATTATGGTGCTGCAGGAAACCAAGTTGCTGATGTCTGTTAGAGTTTGTCTTATAAATTGAGGTGCATTCTGGTTGGGTGGACAAATGTTGATAATTGAAATCTCATCATGTTGAGTGACCATCATGTCTTTTCTTATTTTGGTTGGTTTAAAACCTATTGTGTCTGGAAATAAAATTGCAACACCTTCTTTTTTCTGATTTCCATTTGCCTGAATTAAAGATGACCACCCCTTAACCCTGAGTCTATGTGTATCTTTTAATGTAAGGTGAGATTCTTGAATGCAACAGATGTCGGGCCTGAGTTTTTGTATTCAGTCAGGCAACCTGTGTCTCTTTAGAGGGCAGTTTAAGACATTCACATTTATTGAGAGTAATGATAAACCAGATAAATTTTGGGTATCGAGTTTTCAAAAGTCCAGTGGACGTTTTTAATCTTTTTGCCACTATGGAAGTTAGAATTTGATCAAAAGTTTCTGAGTGATTTTACTTTGGTGGTGGAGGATTGTGTTGTTCATTAAGGAGGATAGGTCTGAGAATACCCTGAAGAGGTGGTTTAGTTATGGCAAATTTCTTTAACATGTGAATGTCATTAAAGTATTTAATTTCTCCATCATAGCTGAAACTCAGTTTAGCTGGATAAAGGATCCTAAGTTGAAAGTTATTTTGTTTAAGGAGATTAAATGTCTATGACCTTAACTTCCAGCTTGGAAGATTTCAGCAGAGAGATCTGCAGTCATTTTAATGTTCTTCCCCTTGTATATTATGGTTTTCTTATATATTACAGCTTTTAGTATTTTCCCCTACATATTAACTTTAGCAAAGTTAATTATGATGAGGCTATGAGAATTTTTATTTGTGTTGAGTCGTGCCAGTGTTCTAAAACTGTCTGCTCTGAATTTCAGAATCTCTGGGCATGTCTGGAAAATTCTCTTTAATTACTTCATGAAGCAAAGCATCTGTATCCTTTGCAGCAACCTCATCACGTTCAGGTATTCCTATAAGGTGAATATTAGACCTCTTTGAATTATCTCAGAGCTCTCTGAGAGAATGATTCATTTTTGTTCTCCACTTTTTTTCCTCTGAGTGTTGGGAGCATTCAAAAACTTTGTCTTCAATATCGGAGATCATTTCTTCTGCCTCCTCCATTCTGTTACTGAGGTATTCTACTGTATTTTTTAGATCTTTGAGGGCTGCAAATTCTTGCTTTAATGTGTCAAAATCTTTGGTCATTTTGTCTTTAAATTCGTTGAATTCTTGAGACATCTTTTTTTCCTAATTTTATCATTTCCTCCATTTTGTTGATCTTATTTGCAATCCAAACTCTGAACTTGATTTCTGACATTTCAGCCATTGTTTGTGAATAGGATCTTGTGCTGTGTATGCTTTGTGTTTCTTGGGAAAGTTGATCTACTCTGGTTGTTCATGTTGCCAGAGTTTTTCTGCTGATTCCACCTCATGATTGTTTTTCACTGTTGGCTATGTAGTCTGGTAAGGTGAGTTTGGATTGGGGTTTCTTGGAGTTGTGGTTAAGCAGTCCTTTGTTTAGGATCTGGGACTAATGACTGCAGCTTTTTCCCCTTTAGCTTTGCAAAGGACCTGTGCAGTATTACAGTCTGAGGCTCGGGAAATCTGCTTGGTGTGGTGGCGTTAGGTGGCTCAGTCTTATGTTCAACTGTTTCTTGTCTGATCTTGGTGGATCAGTGACTCTGGTGAAGTCTTAGCTGTGAAGAAATACAAGCAATTAAGAAATACCACCTCCCCAGAGAACAACTGGAATGGGAAAATCGACCCTTCCTGTAACTACACAACCAGGGTATCATCTGAGAGTGTCCTTGGGTGATTATCCCAAGTTAGGGGTTCTGAACCAATTGAACCAGTCAGTATGAATTCTCAGGTGGAAGAGTTTGAAAGGTCTCCAGCAGCTATATAGCAGAGGTCTACTGGTTGCTCAAATTTGGCTCTCTCCAGTGCTCTATGGAGTCCGAAAGGCTCACCTGGTAGCATAGTAGGACCTGGGGGCTGAGTCTCTTTCTCCACATTGTTGCTTTTTCATGCCCAATCACTCGTGACCCCCAAGGGCTGTAGTTCATCTCCCTCCAGAACTATAATGTGAAGTGCCAGGGCTTAGTGCCTGTCAGAGTCAAAGGAAGGTCAATGCCCCTGAGGCCCAACCACTGCCCTTGGCTACATGCCAGCTGGGGGAGCTGAGGCCTACCTGCCTCAGGTGTTCAATAGCTACTGGCGAGTGTTCCACTTGGGCTCAGTCTAATGCTGGGGGTACCAGGCCAGCAAATGTTTATCTTTCTCAGCCACCACACCTTTGCTTCTGTTGCCCTGTAGCACCAGTATCCCATAGATTGTGTTCTGGTTTTCTCTGGCAGTGCACATGGTTGGGGGGGGTGTTTCTCCAAGATTAGACCTTGGCGAGATCCCTCTATTGTTACTGGATCTTTGTGGGAAGTGCCCCTGCACAGCTCCTCCGCCACTGCCAAAGCCAGAGAATTCTGGCTGTAGGAGCAGCTCCAGGAGCGTACTGTACACGGATCTGGCAGCATGGTGGGGTATGCTGCTCATGATTCTGGCAGTGTCCAGTGCCCGGTGTTTCAGCAAGGAGAACACTACTTCACTGGAGATTCTGGTCGGGCGGGGACCTGGCACAATGCCCAGCCTCAGTGGTCTCTGGACAGGTGGGGCGGGAGTGCAGCCTCAGTGGTCTTTGGTGGGTGGGGCATGGCACAGAGGCAGGAAGGACACAGGGGGCAAGGCTCAGAACCCATGACACAGCCTGGAGACAGAGAGGGCATGGGGGACTGGCTGGGTGGGGGGTGGGGCCCTCGGTCAGGCAGGCTGTGGGGGAGGCACTGCTCCTGAGCCTCCTCCCTCAGTCCCTGCAGGGGTTAGGGATCTGATTTATCCAGTGAGGTGGTAAGGTTCGACTGGAAGTTCAGAATGGCAGGAAAAATACGATGCAGCCTTAAAGAAAGATGGAGACTTTACCTCTTTCATGTTTACATGGATGGAGCTGGAACATATTCTTCTTAGTAAAGTATCTCAAGAATGGAAGAAAAAGTACCCAATGTACACAGCCCTACTATGAAACTAATTTGGGACTCTCACATGAAAGCTATAACCCAGCTACAACTTAATAATAGGGGGAAGTGGGAAAGGGGGGTGGGTGGGTAGAGGGAGGGGGATAGGTGGGATCACACCTGTGGTGCATATTACAGGGGTATTTGCGAAACTTGGTAAATGTAGAATGTAAATGCTTTGGCACAGTAACTGAGATAACGCCGGAAAGGCTATGTTAACCACTGTGATAAAAATGTGTCAAATGGTTTATGAAGCGAGTGTGTGATACCCCATGATCATATCAATGTATACAGTTATGATTTAATAAAAAAAAAAATTCTGCCTGGTAACAGAATGTTCAGAGTCACCCCAGGGTCCCTCTTGAGGAAGTGGTTCCCACTTCCTACTGCTCTCACCCGTGGGTTGAGACAAGAGATCCTTAGTTCACTACTTTCCTGTAGAAAACCACAGGAGCAAACGAAGAGTGAAAGGAAATGGAAAAAAGAACCCATATCTTTCTTGAGAGAGGGGTCGGGCATTTTTCCTTTTGGTTGAGTTTTGTACCTGAAGATTGGTGTCTTGGAATTGCAGCTTGCCTCAGCAGGGGTGACTTGCAGCTATCTCTTTTCTGTCTTGGCTGAGATCCCTGTCTTCAGCTCAATTGGAAGTTATCCTTCTCTCTGGACAGGCACTTCTGTCAGAGGCTGCTTCCAGTCGGCCATCTTGCCACCCCTCCCCCAAACTATATTAACAATAATATATCATAAGTATGTATCTTCATCTGGCTTCATTTTCCTTGCCTTCAAACTGAAAATTTATTTTAAAGGGATACTTTTATGTTGCTTTTCTGATAAGAGAAAGTGTAATCAATAAAAAGGGTAAATTACATTTGACATTCTCTAGTTTTCCTTTGAACTCTAATCTCTTACCCTTTTTGAGAACTAAGGCCTATATCTCTGCCTCAGGGCAGTGGTAAGGAGCAGCAGGGAAATGTCATTTGTTGTTTGTGCCACAGGAGACTGCTTAAGAGAATCATCTGGGTGGAGATCAGATTTTATTAGCCCAAAATGAGATTATGGGATTAATCATAATCTTTAAAACCTCTGTTCTGATCAAAAGGAGGAATTTAGATTTTAAAATGATAGTCTGTCATTTTCCTCCTTTGCCAACAAAGTAACAAATTTCTCTTTCCTTCCCCTCAGACAGTTTTTTCCCATTCTTCTCATGCAGCTTCAGGTACAAGTGCTGAGCTTTCAGTAATAGAATTTAAAAATTACACTCAATAATTTGAAATCCTAAAACAAATTTAATAGATTAAATCAGAGTGTTAGCTCATACCAGCAAGTCAAAGTAAAAGCATTAGAGCAATGGGACTTCATCTTAAACTTTATTCATCTATTTTATTTGTTGTAATTTTAAAATGTCTTCATTTGACACCTAGTTTTAAACCATACCATCTCAATCAAATTACTTCTTTGTACAAAGGTGAATTTGTCTTAAAAATAGAGGAGTATGAAGCATAAATGTATCATGAACATTTATATAAAATAATGTAATGATAATTTTAAAGTATATTTTTATGATATCATTAAACAATGAATATTAATACTTAAGAAAAATATGTCATAAATAGATTATTTCACTGGCATCATCTCAAGCTATTTAAAAATGAAATTTTAAATTTACAAAACTAGGATTAAATCACCTATAATTCAGTTACTAATGGAAAAAATTCTTGAGCATAATTTTTGAAGCAGAATATAAGTTGCTTCAAATTTCTGGACAACAAATTTTTGAATTTTTATTTTCACTGCTAAAATTATTTTCATAAATAACTGGAAGACAGGTTTCAAACAAACTGTCAGAGATTAAAGTAAGAGAAACGATGAATAAAGTTCCTTCTGCCTGTGAGGACTTCCTTCCTTCATTCCACCTAAATATATTAAACCCAGATTAAATCCTCCTTTGAAGAACTCTCAGGCTAATAGTTTTCTAAATTTTGAGTATCTGTAACAATTTACATTTTTAGTCTACATTCATTTTTTACACCTGCTCATCTTTTATCTTATGTTACTGTTCTGTGAATCTAATTTGATTCTAAATCGTATTTTCTGCTGGCACAATATTTTTAAAAATATTTCAATTTGGCTCAATTAGGCAAGCCTGTGCATTCTAGTTCATACTTGTGCAAACCACTTTCTATTTTCTTTAAAATTTCAGATTAATAATAGGGTGCATACCATTAGGTTACATTAGTTGTGATTGTTAGGTAAGGTCCAAGTTGCAGTTGATCTCTTCACCTAAGAGGTGTGCAATAACACCTACATTATACCCAATAGGTGAGAGATTAACATGCCACCCCTCCTTTATTCTTGAATTTAAATCTGTTTTTCTCTTGTGTGGGGGATGTAGTTGTTCATCTACTTGTTTCACAAAAATATTGAGTACATGGGATGCTTGTTTTTCCATTATTGTGAAATTTTATTTAGGACTGTGTTCTCTAAATTCTTCCAGTAAATATAAAAGATGTGAAGCCTTGGTCTTGCTTTACTGAGAACCTAGATAAGAAATCAGCCTCATAGTGCCATCTGATATTCTATAAACCAAACAAAAGCATATACAGAGAAACAGAACCCCTGTTCAATAAGTGGTGCTGTGACAACTGGTTAGCCACATGTAAAATATTGAAACTGGACATGCACCTCTCACTACTTAAAAACATTGACTCATGCTGGGTAAAATAATTAAATCAAAGACAAAATGATAAAAAGACTAGAATAAATTATGGAGAAATATTTTATGAAGAAGAACCAATTGACAATTGAATCAACACCAGACAAATAAATAGGACATGATTAAGCTAAATAGCTTCTGCACAGCTAAGGACACAGCAAATAAAGCAAACAGACAACCTTCAGAAGGTGAAAAGATATTTACATGCTACAAATCGACAAAGGGCTGATAACCAGAATCTACAGAGAACTCAAACTAAGCAACAAGATAAGAGCAAACAATCTCATACATCTCATCAAGCAAGTGACTTGAGCAGAAATTTCTCTGAAGAAAACAGAGGAATAGCCATCAAACACATGGAAAAAATGATAATTATCCCTAATCATCAGAGAAATGAATATAACCCCCCGCCCCGAGATATCAACTAACTTGAGTAAGAATAGACCACATCAGAAAATCTCAAAGCTCCAGATGCTGGTATGGATATGAAGAGAAGGGAACACTTCCATACTATTGGTAAGATTGCAAACTAATAAAACTTCCATGGAAGGAAGTATGAAGAATTCTTAAAGAGGGCGGCGCCTGTGGCTCAAAGGAGTAGGACACTGGCCCCATATGCCACAGGTGGCGGGTTCAAACTCAGCCCTGGCCAAAAACTGCCAAAAAAAAAAAAAATCCTTAAGTAGCTAAAAGCAGACCTTCCACTGGATACTGCACTCCTATTACTAGTTATCTACCCAGAAGTAAAAAAACAAATAAACAATCATTGTACTATAAAGGCATTTGCACTAGAATGTTTACCATGGATCAATTCAAAGTCACAAAGATGAGGAAATAGCCCATGTGGCCCATCAAACCATGTATGGATAAATATAAACTGTTGAATTTTAAAAGTCAAATCTTTCAAATAATGCTAAGCAGTAAGGAATGAGCCCCCTGTCAAATAATTGTTTTCTTAAAAAAGATAAGGAAATAGAAGAATAATTATGTATTTATTTTTAAATTTCTAGTTATCAATTTGATGACCCCATTCCTAAGCCATATATTAAAAAAATTAAATGAGAAAAAAGTTTTTCTTTAGATGAATAATTTATTATATATAAATCTTTAGGGAATTAGTTTATAAATCTGACAATGTCATTTTCCACTGCAGCATTGGTGAGTATTGATTATTTACAAAAGGAGTCACTGAGCTGCATGCAACCAGGGAATAATATTTCTTTGCTAAAGGAAATGTTAGCAATTAAAGAATCATTCTGATTTATGCCAACTCACAAACTCTCAAGGCAGTAATAGGGGAATATTTGTAACGTTTGTACACAGCAAAATTTAAGCTTGTAACAGGCACTTGTTTACTTTTATCTTTTTTAACTGGTCATGATTAAACTTCCAGTTACAAATGTATGTTTTTAAAGTAGATACAAATAACTTATCATTTGCTGTTGGAAAGTAGAAATGACTATAAAAATATTATTGATTGCCATACATGTGGATATAAATTTTGTAAGTTTGAAAATTTCTAAATTTAAAAATTAGACAGGCCAAAACTTTTCTAAGCAAAGTAAAATTCAAGGTTCTCTGAAGTAATAAAAGCATTAAATATTAACATTGCCAGTTATTTTAGTCTTTTGCCTTCCCCACAATACTTACTACAGTGTATCCCTCATAGAATTACAGACTTTAAGTGTAAAAGTAATTTTGGAGAATATCTTGCACACTATCTTCATTTTCCATATTAGCAATAATATTTTTGCTTGATTTTTGTCATATAAGAATACCACTGAAATCTTCCAAAGAACAAAGGAGAAGTATTGAGTAAATAATTAGCCTTTCCTTTCCTCTTCCACTTTATCTTTCTGGCTCATATCCTACATCTTTAAGATGTTGGCTAACATAAAAGAAGAAAATAGTGGTTGAGTGCCTGAGAAGTAAAAATTGTTTTAAAAAAAGCTGTGAGTTAATTAAGTTTAAGAAGTGTGAAGTTTAAGAAGAAAAAGTCAAAAAACAACTGTGTTGCAAGGACAGCAGGAGGTTCAGAGAGAATCTTTAATAAGTAAGTAGCAATTTTTGGAGAAGTATAACCTTCATATGCAACAAATATTATATAGACAGCTAGCCATGGATACATTTTAGAAAGGTACCCCAAACTTTCATCAAACTTAAGAAAAATGAACAAACTCAATTCACGTTTTATACTTTAAACATTTTTATATTTATACATCAATATATATGAAAATATTTTATAAAATTTTGTAATGAATATTTTGCAAATAAAAGTACATTTTGGTACAATTTCACATTTTTCCTTTGTATACTTGTATGTATAGTGACTTTTGAGGTGCCATATACTTTATACCATCTACGTTACAATGAATACCATAATTTTCCTATGGAAAGAGGACCTCTTTAAAACATTTTAAAAATAAAATAGTCCTTGTAGTAGAAAACTTCTAAGATGGCAGATAATAACTCTTACTGCCTAGCATTCATGTTCTTGGGTAATAATCACACCCTGACTTACTTATAATTAATAGACTATGACCAAAGTTATATTTATAGAATGTAACTTCTAAGTTCTAAAAAGGTTGTGAATTCCATCTAGCTTCATCTTCATGCTCTCTTTCTTTATAACTAAGATAAAGCAGGCTATCATAGTGTGAGCTAACCTACGGAGAGGTTCTCATGGCTAGCCAATATATAATCAATTACACACCCATAGGAATGCTAAAACACAAATATAGTCTAGCAAGAGAGGAGAGGAGGAAGAAGGGAGGGGAGAGGGAAGGGAGATAGATGAGAGAAAGGAAAGCAATTTGTGGGATCTCATACAATGTGCACAGCGTGGGGGTGTTCAGTGTGGGGGGTGAAGTGTGAATGGCTCTTCTACAACTTGAACTTTACCTTGGAATTGAAAACAATGTAACCTAAAAGTTTGTTCCTCATATTAATTTTAAATCTTAAAAAGTTAGAATTATTTTCTAATTTAGTTATGACAAAAATGAAAAAAAATCTAGAGAGAAATGGATTTATTGAATAAAATGCACATCAATTCCCATAAGAAACCAAATATAACTAAACATATTTAAATAAATATCTCATCAATAGATCAACCACTTTTTAACAATAAAAATTATTGATTGTGTAACATTTGTAAGGATCCAAATTTTTTGTAATCCATTGATTTTTCCAAAGTTACTTTTATAAGTTTTTTTTTTTAATTTTTTTATTAAATCATAACTGTATACAATGATATGATTATGGGGCATCTTTATATTATAAATGTTCAGTGAAGTTCAACTGACTGTTTATTCACATTACTCACTTTTTTTTTTCCATTTGGGCTCTATGTTGTTCTAAGGTGAGATAAATTGGTATATTGCATTATCATAAATAAACTTTATTTTGAAGTCAATGATAACTACTTTAGATAAAAATATACTCAGATAAGTGCTCCTGAATTTTCAATCTTATTCTTTTACACAGCTACATTTTTATTTTCTTTTACTAGGAATGGAACCAAATTAAATTTTGTAGTCATCAGTATGGAATATATTTCTATTTAATGCAATCAAACTGAAAAAATTGTTTAACTGGACATTAATACTGAAAAAGTTATCTAGATCTCTATTCCTAGATGCAGATGTACTCAGTTCATTTTCTTGTCCTTTATCTTTTCACTAAAAAATTAAGAGGAAAAAAAGTACAAAGTTCCAGGTCCAAGAAAATATCAAAGCCAGTGCCAGAGTAAAATATGAACATGCAGTCTAACTTCTAAAATGGTCCTTTTGGAGTTTTGCAAACAAACTTTTCCTCATATAACTATGTACAGTAAATGAAAGTTTTATGCTGAAATTTTAAAAACCAAATCAGCTATTTAGCAAACATATTACAATAGTGGGTTACATTAATAGTAAAAGTTTCAGATTTGCTTATTTAGTATTAAATTTATTTCTTAAAAAACAGAATTTAATTCAAGTGCAGGAGGGGGAGGAGGTAAAGGAGGAGGAAGGAGATTGGTAAGCACTCACTTAATGGGCACCATGTAGCTGTATACTGCACACCTCCTGGGTGAAGGGCTCAACTACAACTTGGACTCTAGCTAATAAACACAAATAATGTAACTTAATCATCCATACCCTCACATTAATCTGAAATAAAAAAGCAAACATTTTTCCTAAATGTAGAACAAAAAGCTTGAAAGTTTAGTGTTTATATAACACGTTCTTAAAAAATTAATTTTATCTTCGTTTTCATAGTTTTTTTTTCTGAAATAGTCCCAAGTTCAGATCATTTTATTGTTCTTTATATTGTAACATGTTTTCACTTATCTGAGGTGCAAGTGCTCAGTACGAAGAGTGCATATTGATTCTTAAATGTACATACTAACCAAAGCAATCTACAGATTTAATGCAATCCATAGTAAAGCACCATTGTTATAATTTAAAGAGCTTGAAAAAATAGTGCTTCTTTTATACAGAATCAGAAAAAACCCTCAAATACCCAATACATTACTCAGAAATAAAAACAAATCAGGAGATATCACATTACCAGACTTTAGATTATACTATAATTCTATAGTGATCAAAATAGCATGGTACTGGCACAAAAACAGAGAGGTAGATGTATGGAACAGAATAGTGAACCAAGAGATGAACACAGCTACTTATCATCATTTGATATTTGATAAGCCTATCAAAAGCATTCAGTGGGGGAAAGATTCCCTATTTAACAAATGGTGCTGGGTGAGCAGGCTGGTGACATGCAGAAGACTGAAACTGGACCCCCATCTTTCACCATTAACAATAACTGATTTTTCCTTGATAAAAGATTTATACTTAAGACATGAAACTATAAAAATACTAGAAGAGGGCGGCACCTGTGGCTCAAGGAGTAGGGCGCCTGTCCCATATGCCAGAGGTGGCAGGTTCAAACCCAGACCTGGCCAAAAAAAAAAAAAAAAGAAAAAAGAAAAAATACTAGAAGAATGTGTGGGGAAAACACTTGAAGAAATTGGCCTGGGAGAATATTGTATGAGGAGGACCCCCGGGCAATTGAAGGAACAGCAAATATACATTACTGGGATCTGATCAAACTAAAAAGCTTTTCCATATCCAAGAGCACAGTAAGTAATGCAAACAGACAACCTTCAGAATGGGAGAAGATTTTTGCAGGTTATGCTTCCGACAAAGGTCTGATAACTAGAATCTACAGAGAATTCAAATTAATCAGTAAGAAAAGGAAGCATAACCCCATTTCTATGTGCACAAGAGACTCGAATAGAAACTTCTCTGATGAAGAAAGAGCACGGCCTACAAACACATGAAAAAATGCTCATCATCTTTAATCATCAGAGAAATGCAAATCAAAACCACTTTCAGATATCATCTAACTCCAGCAAGATTAGCTCACATCACAAAATCCCCAAACTACAGATGTTGGTGTGGATGCAGAGAGAAGGAGACACTTCTACACTGCTAGTGGGAATGCAAGCTAATATTACCTTTTTGGAAAGATGTTTGGAGAATACTGAAGGATCTAAAAGTAGACCTACCATTGAATCCTACGATTCCTCTACTAGTTATCTTACTGAGATGATCAATAATCATTTTATAACAAAGAAATTTGCACCACAATGTTTATTGCAGCCCAGTTCATAATTGCCAAGACATGGGAACAGTCCAAGTGCCTATCGACCCATGATGTATTAACAAATTGTGGTATATGTACACCATGGAATACTATGCAGCCATAAAAGGATGGAGACTTCACATTTTTTATGTTTATCTGTATGGAGCTGGAACATATTCTTCTTAGTAAAGTATCTCAATAATGGAATATATGTATCCAATGTACTAAATACTACTATGAAATCAAGATATAAGTACCTACATATTGATATGGATGGTAAAATATAACTATAGTCCAGAAGGTAGAAGGGAGGAGGAGGGGGGAGGCGAGATAAAGGAGAGTATTTGGAAGGACCTCACTTAATGTGCATGATACAATGGTACATTTCAAATCTATTAAGAAAAGAATATAATTGTGATGGATGTGTTAATCAGTTCAATGTAAGCATTTCACGTTGTATATCAAATCAGCACACTGAACCCCATAAATGCATCAATGTACACAGTTATGCTTTAATAAAAACAAAAAAAAAACAAAAATCAGAGTGCATATTTGTTTCAAATAAAAAAAATCCATTCTGTTTAATTAAAGTATTACTTCCATTAGCACTTCGATATGTCATTTATTCCTACATTTGGGCTTTTGATTTGAGCATAAAATAAGATAATTGAACAAAGTGTTCTCCATACTTTCTTCCAAAAAGATTGTATTGGTTTGCAGTCCCACCAGCAGTATAAAAGTGCTCCTTTCTGTCCACATCCACACCAGCATCAGTAGTAGGGTATTCTCGCTAGGGTTAGATGATATCACAGGGTGGTTTTGATTTTCATTTTTCTGATAATTAGGGAAAATGAACATTTTTTCATATATTTGATAGCCATTTGTCAATCTTCCTTTTTTTTTTTTTAGAGATAGAGTCTCACTTTATCATCCTTGGCAGAGTTCTGTGGCGTCACAGCTCACAGCAACCTCCAACTCCTAGGCTTAGGTGATTCTCTTGCCTCAGCCTCCTGAGTAGCTGGGACTAAATATTCGTCCATCTTCTTTAGAAAAGGTTCTATTCATCTCTCTTCCAACAGAAAAATGGGATTGTTGGCTTTCTTCATGTGGATTAATTTGAGTTCTCTATAGATCCTAGTTATCAAGCTTTTTGTCTGATTCAAAATATGCGAATATCCTTTCCCATTGTGTAGGTTGTCTATTTGCTTTCGTTATTGTCTCCTTAGCTGTACAGAAGCTTTTAAGTTTAATTAAGTCCTATTTGTTTATTTCTGTTTTTGTTGCAATTGCCATGTAAGTTTTCTTAAAGTCTTTCCCCAGGCTTATATCTTCAAGTGTTATTCCTATGCTTTCTTTGAGGATTGTTATTGTTTCATACCTTAAATTTAGGTCTTTTATCCATCTTTCATCAATTTTTGTGAGAGGATAAAGGTGCAGGTCCAGTTTTAGTCTTTTACATGTGGATATCCAGTTCTCCCAGCACAATTTATTGAATAGGGATTTGTTCCCCCTGTGTATGCTCTCATTTGGTTTATTGAAGATTAGGTGCCTGTAAGATGTTAATTTCATTTCCTGGTTTTCTATTCAATTCCAAAAGTCTATGTCTCAATTTTTGTGCCAGTGCTATACTGTTTTGACCACTGTGGCCTTGTATAACCTAAAGTCTGGCATGCTGATGCCCCCAGCTTTGTTTTAATTATTAAGAACTACCTTGCCTATATGGTTTTTTTTCTGGTTCCATATAAAACGAAGAATTATTTTTCCAAGTCTTGAAAGTATGATGTTGGTATTTTAATAGGGATGACGTTGAATCTGTAGATTGCTTTAGGAAGTATAGACATTTTAACAATGTTGATTCTTCCCAGAAATGAGCATGGCATGCTCTTCCATTTGTTATTTCCTCTGTACTTTCTTTTCTTAGGGTTTCATCATTTTCTTTATAGAGGTCCTTCACCTCTTTTGTTAGGTATATTCCCTAGTATTTCATTTTCTTTGAAGCTCTGGTGAAGGGGGTTATGTTCTTAATTAGCTTCTCAACTTGGCTGTTATTGGTTTATACAAAGGCTACTGACTTGTGGGCATTGATTTTATATCCTGAGATGTTACTGTATTTTTTGATAACTTCCAGGAGTCTTGTGGTTGAGTCTTTGGGGTTCTCTAAATATAAGATCATATCATCAACAAAGGGGGAGAATTGGACCTCCTCTGCTCCCATTTGTATGCTCTTTATTTCCTTCTCTTGCCTAATTGTATTGAATAGAACTTCCAGCACTATGTTGAATGATAGTGGCAAATGAGGACAACCTTGTCTGGTTATAGATCTAAGTGAAAAGTTTTCAGTTTTATTCCATTCAGTAAAATATTGGCTGTGGGTGTGTCATAGATAGCTTTGATCGGTTTAAGAAATGCACCACCTATGCCTGTAATCCTCAGCATTCTAATTAGAAAAGGATGCTGGATTTTACCGAATGCTTTTTATGCATCTATTGAGGGGATCATATGGTCTTTGTTTTTGCTTCTGTTAATATGGGTTTGCATATATTAAACCTACTTGATTGTGGTGGATGAATTTTTGATGATAATCAGTAATCTATTGGTTAGGATTTTGTTGATAATTTTTGTTTTTATATTCATTAGTGAAATTGGTCTGAAGTTCTCCTTTTATGTTGGATCTTTACCTGGTTTGGTAGCAGGGTGATGTTTGCTTCATAGAATGTGCTGGGGAAGATTTCTTCCTCCTCAATTAGTTGGAATAATTTCTGCAGTATGGGAATAAACACTTTGTAGAAATTTTGATAGAATTCTGATGTGAAGCCATCTGGACCGGGGCATTTTTTTTATTGTTCCTCTGATTTCATTGCTTGAAATTGGTCTGTTCAGGAGATCTGTTTCTTCCTGGCTAAGTCTAGGGAGAGTTTGTGATTCCAAATATTGATTCATTTCCTCTACATTGTCAAATTTCTGGACATAGAGTACCTTGTAGTATTCAGGATAAATCTCTTGTATCTCGGTGTCATCTGTTATTATTTCCCCTTTCTCACTTCTGATTGAGGTTACTAGAGATTTTACTTTTCTGTTTATAGTTAGTCTGGCCAAGAGTTTATCTATTTCATTTATTTTTTCAAAAAAACAACTTGTTTCATTACTTTTCTGAATGATTCTTTTGTTTTCAATTTCATTAATCTATTATTTAATTTTGGATATTTCTTTTCTTCTTCTGGGTGAAGGCTTAGATTGTTCTTTTTTTCCAATTTCATGAGATGGCTTGTGAGTTTGTTGACATGCTCTCTTTCTGTTTTTAGGATGTAGGCATCTGAAGTGATAAATTTTCCTCTTAGGACTGCTTTTCTGTATCCCACAGGTTTTCATAACTTCTGTCTTCATTGTTGTTATGCTCAAGGAATTTAATGATTTCCTATTTTATTTCTTCCTGCACTTAGCTGTCATTCAGCATAAGGTTATTTAATTTCCATCTTTTTGTGTGCGTTTGAACATTTTTGTTGGAGTTGAGTCCACCTTTAATGCTTTGTGGTCTGAGAAAATACAAGGTAAAATTTTAATTCTTTAAATTCTGTTGAGGTTTGTTTTGTGTCCTAGGATATGATCAATTTTGGAGAATGTTCCATGGGCCAATGAAAAAATGTATATTCTTTAGCTTTGAGATGGAGGCTTCTATCTATGTCTATCAAGCACAGTTGTTCTAGGGTCTCATTTAAGTCCCTTATATATTTGTTCAATTTCTGTTTACAAGATCTGTCCAGCTATGTAAAAGGAGTATTAAAGTCCCCCTGTTATTACGGTGTGATGGGATATCATATTGCTCAGATTAATTAAGGTCTGTTTCAAGAATCTGGGAGTATTTACATTGAGTGCATAAATATTTAGAATTGAAATATCTTCTCATTGTATTTTTACCTTGATCAATATGAAGTGACCAACTTTGTCTTTTTTGACTTTACTTGATTTAAATCCACTTGCATGTGAAAATAAGTTCACAACCCCTCTTTTCTTTTGAATTACATTTGCCTGAAAAAATTGTTTTCCAATCCTTAACTCTGAGTTTTAATTTGTCTTTTGAGGCTAGGTTTGTTTCCTGCAGATAGCAAATGGATAGCTTGCGTTTTTTTTATCCACCAGCCAGTCTATGCTTCTTCAGTGGGGAATTCAAGCCATTAACATTTATTGAGATAATTGATAAGTGTGGTAGCATTCTATTCATCTTATTTTGTGAAAGTCCATTGTTTACTTTTGTCTTTTGCATCATTGTGGTAGCTAGGTTCTGTCCTTTAATTTCTGGATGCTTACTTCGCTGGTGGACTATTGTGTTGGTCAGTGTGTAGAACAGGTTAAAGTATTTCCTGTAGAGCTGGTCTTGTGGAAAATTTCCTTAATATTTGCATATCAGTGAAATATTTGATTTCCCCATCAAATTTAAAGTTTAGCTTATCAGGATATAGAATTCTGGGATGGCAATTGTTTTGTATAAGTAGATTAAAGGTAGATGACTATTGTCTTGGATACTTGCTTTTCCATTCATTTGATACTTTATTAAGAATGTTTCAATTCTGCTCAGCACAGTGGTTACAGTGCCAGCCACATACACCAAGGCTGGTCCAGCTAACCAACAATGACAACTGCAACAACAACAACAAAGAAAAATTAGCTGAGCATTGTGGCAGGTGCCTGTTGTCACAGCAAGAGAATCGCTTAAGCCCAAGAGTTGGAAATTGCTGTGAGCTGTGATGCCACAGCACCTTACTGAGGGTGACAGTGAGACTTTGTCAAAAAAAAAAATTAATTCAAACAAGGTTATAGGTATGATAAAAAATGTAGTCAACATGTCCTTATGTTTAAATGATTTTTTTCTTGCCAGATTCCTAGTAACAGGATTGCAGGATTAAATGAAGGTCTCTTTTTGAGTTCTTTGAGAATTTTCCATTGAGGCTATATTAGTTTATAGTCCCCTAAACAGAGTAAAAGTATTGCCTTCTCTCCATATCAATGCCAGCAGCTGCAAATTTGGGACTTTGTGATGTGAGCTATTCTCATGTTTTGATTTGCATTTCCCTGATGATTAAGGATGATGAGCATTTTTTCATATATTTTTTTCCCATTAGTTTGTCTTCTTCAGCAAAGGTTCCTTGCATGGCCCTGTCCCAGTGACAGATGGGATTATTTTCTCTTTTTCTGTTGATTAAGTTGAGTTGTCTCTATATTCTAGTTATCAACTTGGTCAGATTCATTTCATGCAAATATCTTTTCTCATTCTGAAGGTTGTCTTTTTGCTTTAATTGTTGTGTCTTTAGATGTGCAGAAGCTTTTCAGGGTATTTGTTTGTTTTATTTATTTTTGTTTTTTGGATTGCCACTAAAGTCTTCTTCATAAAATCATCCCCCAGGCCAACATCATTGAGAGTCTTTCCCAGGCTTTCTTCTAGGATTTTTATTGTTTCAAATCTTATATTAATTTTTGTTTCCATCTTGTGTCAATTTTGTTAACTTGTAAAAGGTGTAGGTCCAATTTCAGTCTTTTAAATGTGATTAACCATTTCTTCCAGAACCATTTATTGGGTACAAATTCTATACCCAGTGTACACAGTTGTTCAGATTATGGAGGATCATATGGTGATAAGAAGCTTGTTTTATCTTTAGGCTTTCTATTCTGTTTCATATGTCTACATATTTATTTTTATGCCAATGACAAGTTATTTTGATTACTGTGAACTTACAATATATATTGAAGTCTGAATTGTAAGAATTGCCTTGGCTATATATGTTTTTTTTTTTTTTCTGGTTCCACACGAAATGAAGCATTGTTTATTCCACTTCCTCAAAGTATGATGTTGATATTTTAATGGGGTGCATTAAATCTTCATATTGCTTTGGGTAGTGTAGACATTTTAACAATGTTGATTCTTCCCAGCCAAGAGCATGGCATGTTATTCCATTTGTTAATTTCTTCTGCTATTTCATTTCTTTTCTTTTCTTTTTTTTTGGATTTTCATAATTTTCTTTGTAAAGATTCTTCACCTCATTTGTGAGGGGTATTCTCAGGTATTTTGTTTTCTTTGAAGATACTGTGAAGGGTATTGTGTCCTTAATTTGCTCTCAACTTGACTGCTATCGGCATACACAAAGGCTACTGATTTGAGGACATTGATTTTATACCCTGAAATATTACTATGTATCTTGATCACTTCCAGGAATCCTATGGTTTTCTAAATATAAGGTCATATCTTGACAAAGAGCAATTTGTTGACCTCCTCTGTTCCTATTGGATGCCCTTTACATCCTTCTATTGCCTGATTCCATTGGCTAGAACATCCAGAACTATGTTGAATAGTAGTGGCAATAGTGGAGATCATTGTCTGGTTCCAGTTCTACATGGAAAGGCTTTCAGTTTTAGTACATTCAGTATATTGACTGTGGGTTTATCATAAATGGTTTCTATCACTTGATAAATGCACCCTTTATGCCTATTTTCTTAAGTGCTCTTACTAGAAAAGGATGCTGAATTTTGTCAAATGCTTTTTTTGTATGTATTGAGAGGATCATATCGTCATAGTTTTTGCATCTATTTATGTGGTGAATTACATTTATGGATTTGCATATGTTAAGCCATTCTGGCATCCCTAGGATAAAATCTTTTTCTTTGTGATGCCTAAATTTTTAATATGTAGGTATAATTATTTGATTGATTTTATAGAGTATTTTTGCATTGATAATCATTAGAAAAATTAATCTGAAGTTCTCCTCTTTAGTTGTGTCCTTTCCTGGTTTTGGTATCAGGGTGATCTTTGCTTCATAGAACCTGTTGGAGAAGGTGCCTTGCTATTAAATATTTTGGAATAGGTTCTGCAGTATAGGTAGAAGCTCTTCTTTGAAGGTTTGATTGAATACTGGTGTGAAGGTGGATATATACCTAGTAGAGGAATTATAGGATCAAATAGCAGGTCTATTTTTAGATCTCTAAGAATTCTCCAAACATTTTTCCAAAAGGACTGTATTAGTCTGCACTCCCACCAGCAATGTAGAAGTATTCCCTTCTCTCCACATCCACGCCAACATCTCTGGTTTTTGGATTTTGTGATGTGGGCTAATATGACTGGAGTTAGATAACATCTCAAGTTAGTTTTGATTTGCATTTCTCTGATGATTAAGGATGATGAACATTTTTTCATGTGTCTGTAGACCATGCATCTGTCTTCTTCAGAGACGTTTCTCTTCAAGTCCCTTGCTCAACCTGGGATGAGATCACTTGTTCTTTTCTTCCTAATACATTTGAGTTCTCTATGGATTCTTGTTATTAAACATTTGTTGGAGACATAACCTGAAAATATCTTTTCCCATTCTGAGGGCTGTCTGCTTGCTTTACTTATTGTGTTCTTGGCTGTGCAGAAGCTTTTTAGTTTGATCAGGTCCCAGTAGTGTATTTTTGATGTTGTTTCAATTGCCTGGGGGGGGGTCCTCCTCATAAAATATTCTCCCAGGCCGATTTCTTCAAGAGATTTCCCTGCACTTTCTTCTAGTATTTTTACAGTTTCATGTCTTAAATTTAAGTCTTTAATCCAGTGAGAGTCTATCTCAGTTAAAGGTGAAAGGTGTGGGTCCAGTTTCAGTATTTTACAAGTCACCAGCCAGTTCACCCAGCACTATTTGTTAAATAGGGAAACTTTTCCCCACTGAATGTTTTTAATTGGCTTGTCAAAGATCAAATAATGGTAAGTAGCTGGGTTCATCTCTCTATTCTATTCTATACATCTACCTCTCTGTTTTTGTGCCAGTACCATCAAAACACTATTGACTTATAGTATAGTCTGTGGTTCATCACTTACTAGTAGAGATCCCACGTCAAGGAAGCAACTTTCTTAGGGGAGGGGATTGACACACATTCTCTTTGGGATGAGATCTTTACCTAAAATTTTTTTCCTTGGAGTCATAACTTGCCTCAGCAGGAAAGATATGCAATTATCCATCTCTTCTCTCAGCTCGCCTCCCCTCCTTCGGCTTGGGAGGGGAGGGCTTTTTCTGTCCGTTATCTCTCCTTCTGGACTGGAGCTTCTGTTGAAAGCTGGCTCCAGTCAGCCATCATCCCCATTTCCCCCTTGTTCTTGATGAATGTGGAAGTTTGAGTTAGGGAAAGTAGCCAATTCAAGGATTTAGCAAAACACAAAACATGTTGAAACCAACTAAGCAATAAACAGACAAAAAAGCTACCAGACACACAAGCACACAGATGCACAGACAATCAGATACACACAAAGAATGACAACAAAAATGATGATAATCATAGAATAATTAAAAAAAATTCTAAAAGTCTGATGTAAGCACTCTCAGCAACCATAAGAAGGGAAGAAGAGGAAGAGAGAAAAAGAAAAAAAATTAGTATTAATAAAAAAATTAACAATAACTCCTACAAGAAAAGGATGAAAAAAGGCACAACCACAAAAATATTATTCATATATATATATATATATATATATATATACACACACACACACAGAGGACTATATGTATCACATGGGGTCAACTTTAGTAGGAATATATTTATATTGTAACATACTTTCTGGACACCAGGTGGCACTGTGAGTGGTTCCCAGGCTTATGCCTGATTTACAGTTTACACTGTTATCACCATACCTGGTCCATAGGAAGAAAAGGTGCCTATGGCAGTCAGCATTTCTGAAATTTCAAAATATGTCTGTTTCCTGACTGTCCACCTAGCCTCAGCTGTTCTGTTCCAGTCAGCACCTCTATCTGATCTCCAAATTCAGTGCAGGAGTCTATGCTTCACCAATTTTTCCATTCAGCTCTTAGTTTCCCCACAAACTGGGAATTGTAATCTTCTGTGGGGGTGGGGCTGGTTGCTGCTGGCACCCACTGCTTCAGCAGTGGTATGGAGACTTTTCCATCAGTCTCTGTAGCTCAAGATTACACTTTTGAGCCCAGGAATCCGCAAGTTTGCTGCATACCCCAAACTGCCAGTCTACACCAATATTCCCCACCAGGAAGGATCTAGTCCATTCATTCACACCTGCTGTTCTGGGAAAAGGTGCCCTTAGTCACCATTTCCAACATTTCAAAATGTGTCTCTTTCCTAGGCGGGATCCTTTCCCCTTAATTTTCTATCAGGCTGCATAGCCCCCTACCACTCCAAATGGCACCCCTTTATGGTTGCCAAATTCTGCTCAGGAGTCCAAACTTCACCAAACTTTACACAAAACACCTAGTTTCCCCATGGACTGGGAACTACAGTCCTCCATGGGGAGGAGCTGGTTGCTGCCACCTCTGACCACTGGCTCCCCAGTGGCCGCTGGCACCGCTTCACAGAATGGAAATTTCCCTAACACACTCCGCAGCTCTGGGTTACACTTCAAGTCCGCAATCCACCACTTCACTGCACACCTCGAGCTGCCTGTCTATACCAACACTCCATGCAGGGAAAGATCTAGCCCCCTCACTCTCACCTGATGTTGTGGGAGAGTTAAACTAAACATCTGTCCCATCTGCCATCATGCTCTGCCTCCTGATTCATTAAGTTTTGATGCACACTCTTTCTGTTTTTCATTTGTAGGTATCTAATGTGATAAATTTCCCTGTTAAGAATGCTTTTGCAAAATTCCACAGGTTTTGGTCACTTTGGCTTCATTGTCATTATTTTCAAGACATCTATTAATTTCCTTTATCATCTCCTCCTTGACCCAATAGTTATTCAGCTTAAGGTTGTTTACCTGATTTTGTGTGAGGATAAAAATTTTTATTGGAGTTTAGTTACACCTTTATTCCCTTGTGGTCTGAAAAGATATATATTCAATTCTTTTAATTTTGTTGAATTCTGACTTATGTCCTAGGATATTATCAATTTTTGAGTATGATGCATGAGCTGACAAGAAGAATGCATACTTATTAGTTTGGGGGTGGTATGTTTTATATATGTCTATTAAGCTCAATATTTCTAGAGTCACATTTAAATCCCTTGTTTCTTTGTTCAGTTTCTATTTAAAGTACCTGTCCACATCTGTTAAAGGACTGTCAATGTCACTAGCTATTATGGTGTTGTAGAATATCATATTTTTCAGACCAATTAAGACTTGTTTCATAAATCTGAGAGCATTTCATTTGGGTGCACATATATTTAGAATTGAAGTACCATCTTCTACTGTTGTTCCCTTGACCAGTGTGTAGTTATGATCTTTTTCTTACCTTTAGCATTTTTTTCAAATTCAACTGTATCCAAAAATAAGATTGCCACCCCTCCTTTCTTTTGCTTTCCATTTGTCTAAAATATTGTTTTCAAATCCTACATCCTAAGTCTTGTTTTGTCCTTAGAAGTTATGTGTGTTTCCTGGAGACATCTTGTAGATGACTTGTGCTTTTTCATCCCATCAACCAGCCTGTGCCTGTTCACTGGGGAATTCAAACCAGTCACATTTATTGAGATAATTAATAAGTGTGGTGGTGTTCTATTAATCTCATTTTGTGAAAGTCCAAGCTTAGTTTAGTTTTATTTTTTTCTCTTTGTAGCATTGTGGAAGCTAGGCTTTGCCCTTTAGGTTCTTGCTGTCTACTTTGCTGGTGGTCCATTGTGATAGTAATTGTGAAGAACAGGTCTGAGTATTTCCTTCAGAGCTGGTCTTGTTGTGGCAAATTTCCTCAATGTTTGCATGCCAGTAAAAGTTTCAATTTCTCCAACAAACTTGGAGATGAATTTACCAATATTCAGAATACTGGGCTGAAAATTCTTTTGCTTAAGAAAGTTAAGTCCAATGAACACTCTCTTCTGGCTTGAAAAGTTTCAGCTGAAAAGTCTACTGTCACTCTGATGGAACTCCCCCAAGGTCAATTGGTGCTTACTCCTGGGTGCTTATAAAATTTTCTCTTCCATTTTGATCTTTTCCAGGTTCATTACAATATGTCTTGGAGATGGCCTGTTTGTATTGAGATGAAATATGTATTTCCATATCCATGTGAAACCATTTTGTCAGAATCTTTGGTGATGCTTGGGAAATTTTTATTTATGACCTTCTCCAGTAGGGCTGCCACTCCTTTAGATCAGTGGTTCTCAACCTATGACTCATGACCCACGGGAACTGGATTAAAGGGTTGTGGCATTAGGAAGGTTGAGAACCACTGCTTTAGGTCATTTTTCTTCTGAATACTGTATGAAGTTCTAAAATTTTCCAAGCAATTGTTCTGCTTTTCCTCTCTTCTTTTCTGCATCTTTGTTTATTTATTTATTTATTTATTTATTGCAGTTTTTGGCCGGGGCTGAGTTTGAACTTACCACCTCTGGCATATGGGGCCGGCACCCTACTTCTTTGACCCACAGGCACTGCCCTTTTCTGCATCTTTAAACACTTGAATTAGTTTATCATTTTTATCTCTAGCTCTAAGATTCTTTCTTATCAATGGTATAATGTACATATATGGAACAATTCATGAATTTGCATGTCATCCTTGCACAGTGGCCATGCTAATCTTATCTGTATTGTTGCAGTTTTAGTATATATGCTGCTGACGCACATATACTAAAACTGTAGTGTTTTTTACTCTGGGAACACTTACCTTGTTTTGAATCGTTTTTGGTTGCTACAAATGAGAAGGTTCTACTAGTATATAGTGGGTAAGATTGCAGGAATGTTATTGCACATCCAACAAGCACAAAAATGACCATATTCCCTGAGCAAAGACACAGCCAAAATAACCCAATATCCCACCAAAAGTGCAAATTTTGCTGAGCTTGAGAACCTCTGCTCTATCACAGTAAAATATATTTCATAGTTTATTTTGTCATAAGATAGGGGATTACTGTCTGTCTCTCTGTATGTTCATCTACAAAATGGGAACAAAATAACTGTTTCTATCTTCTTGACACAATTGGCATAAAGATGAATAATATACACTAATATATTCAAAATATTCATTCATATAAAAGACTGAAATGTATAAGAGATGATGATGGCAATGGAAATACTGGCCTGATATACAAACCCTGAACGTGTTTGTAATGCCATCTCCTGAGGAATATGCCAGAGTAGATGATGAGTCAAGTCAAATTTTTAGTTACATTTTTTAGTTAAATAAAGATAATTTTTAGTTAAAAATAAAAATAATCCAAAAGTTAATTTTAATATCATTTTAACTGATATATATATATATATATATATATATACACACACACACACATATATATTATGTATATACTTTATTTTCAGACTAGGAAAGATTGTTTTTACAAATAATATTTACTTGAAAAACAATTGCTGATAAACATAAAAAAAAAAAACTATTCATTCCCTTGCCTGTCTCTTGTCTCTAGGTACCTTAGACAAATATAATACAGTTATTTTGAGGGAAAGTTAAAGCAGAAGAAGAGAGAATATGTACATTGAATCCCCAGAGGCAGTGCAATGGAATAGTCAGCTTTCTAAAGCTTTTCTGGGAATGATTTTTATCACCTTTCAAATTTCTTTTGTTGTTGATGAAAAGCAAACATCTATACTCAGCCTGGAACTAGCTATATATATCCTACAGTACTTCATCATTCTGAATTAAAGGGTATCCTTTGTATTCAAAGTGGATTATTTTTAAGATGGATTCTTCTAGATATTTTTTAGATTCTGAAGAATTTACTGAACATCTACCACTAGCTGGAAAATTTGATTCAATAACACATTCAAGTTTTACTTTCAATAAATCTACTATCTAGTTAAAAGGTTTCATTAAGTAAAATATGTGCATAATTTAATATGGTAAACTGTACTTAAACGGGGTACCATTTTATTATTAAATGTGAAACAGGTATTGTCTATCATTGAATGAAAACATATATAACAGAATTGTCAAATAATTATTCCAGTTAAGAAATTCCACCAAATTATTACAGTGGAGCTATTTAAATATTTAAGTCTTTTTCTTAAACTTTATTCACACTAATATGAAGGTACACTATTTTGATTGCATTGTTCTTACTTCCAAGATAAAATTCCATTTGTAGAAGAGCCCCTCGCCCAAGGGGCGTTTTATAAACCCTCACAATGTGCACATTAGGTGAGATCCCACTTTATGCCCTCCCTCCTTCTGCCAGACATCCTTCTCCCTCCACCCTCCTGCTTCCCTCTACCCACAAAATGGACTGTATTAGTGTTTTATTGTTCTTATGAGTATGTAATTATGTATATGTTGATTTCATGTTAGTATGGAGTACATTGGATATTTATTTTTCCACTCTTGCAATACTTTACTAAGAAGAATGTATTTCAACTCCACCCAGGTGAATGTAAAAGATGTGGAGTCTTCATCTTTTTAATGTCTGAATAATATATTATGATAAAAATATACCAACATTTGTTGATCCATTTATGGGTTGAAGCACTTAGGTTTCTTCTAAGACTTATCAATTATGAATTGAGCTGCAATAAACATCCTAGTGCAAATGTCTTTGTGGTAAAATTATTTTTGTTCTGGGTAAATACTTAGTAACGGGATTGCAGTGTCAAATGGAAGGTCTACTTTTAGACTTTTGACAATTCTCCATTCTTCTTTCCAAAAGGGCTATATTAGTTTGCAATCCCAAGAGCAGTATAGAAGTGCTCCCTTTTCTCCAAATCCACGTCAGCATTTGGGACTTTGTGATGTGGGTTAACCTTGCTGGGTTAAGTGATATCATAGAGTGGTTTTGATTTGCATGTCTCTAATGGTTAAAGACAATGAGCATTTTTTTATGTGTTTTTCAGTCATTTATCTGTCATCCTCGGAGAAGTTTCTGTTCAAATCTCTTGCCCACTTACAGAGAGGGTTGTCTTCACTTTGCATACTGTTTAATTTGAGCTCTGTGTAGATTCTAGTTATCAGGCCTTTGTCAGATTCATAACATACAAAAATCTTCTCCTATCCTGGGCGGCTCCTGTGGCTCAGTGAGCAGGGCGCCGGCCCCATATACCGAGGGTGGCAGGTTCAAACCCGGCCCCGGACAAACTGCAACAACAACAAAAAAAATAGCCAGGCGTTGTGGCAGGCACCTGTAGTCCCAGCTACTCGGGAGGCTGAGGCAGGAGAATCACCTAGGCCCAGGAGTTGGAGGTTGCTGTGAGCTGTGTGATGCCACGGCACTCTAACGAGGGCGGTAAAGTGAAACTCTGTCTCTACAAAAAAAAAAAAAAATCTTCTGCTATTCTGAGGACTTTCTATTTGCTCTGTTTTGGGTACTCTTAGCTGTACAAAAGCTTTTTAGCTTGATGAACTCTGAGTTATTTGTTTTTGGTTTTGCTTCAATTGCCGAGGGGGTCTTACTCATAAAGATTTTTTCCCAGGTCAATATCTTCAAGTGTTTTCCCCACACTCTCTTCTAGAATTTTTATTGTTTCATGTCTTAAATTTAAATATTTTATTGAATGATAATCAATTTTTTCAATGCTGAGAGGTGCGGATCCAGTTTCAGTCTTCTGCATGTGGATAACAAGTTCTCCCAGAACCATTTGCTAAATAAGGATTATTTTCCCCATTGTATGTTTTTGTTAGGCTTATCAAAGATTAAATGACGTTATGTGGCTGAGTTCATCTCAAGATTCTCTATCTTACTCTGTAGATCTACATCTCAATTTCTGTGCCAGTACCATGCTGTTTTGATCACTATAGCCTTGTAATATAACCTGAAGTCTGGCCATATGACGCTTCCAGATTTGTTTTTATTTCTAAGAACAATATTTGCTATTTGGGTTTTTTTCTGGTTCCAAATAAATCAAAGTACTATTTTTTTTAAGATCTTCAAAGTATGACATTGGTGTTTTGATGAGGATTGCATTAAATCTATAGATTGCTTTGAGTAGTATCAGCATATACAAATCTCTAAATATAACACACCACATAAATATAATCAAAAACAAAGATCATATGATTCTTTCAATTTATGCATAAAAGGTTTTTGACAATATCCAGTATCGGTTCAAGATAAAAACTCTCAAGAAAATTGGCTTAGAATGAACATTCCTTAAGCTGATAGATGCTATCTACAGCAAACCCACAGCCAATATCATATTGAATGGAATAAAAATGAAAGCATCCCCACTCAAATCTGGAACCACACAAGGATGCCCACTGTCTCCATTGCTACTGAACATGGTGTTGGAAGTCCTAGACATTGCAATCAGGCAAGAGAAGGAGATCAAAGAAATTCAAATGGGGGCAAAGGAAGTCAAACTTTCCCTCTTTGCAGATGACATGATCTTATACCTAGAAAACCCCAGAGACTCAACTACAAAGCTCTTAGAAGTGATCAAGGAATATAGAACCATCTCAGTATACAAAATCAATACCCACAACTCAGTGGATTTCATATATGTCAACAACTGTCAAACTGAGAACAAAATCAAAGGCTCTATTCATTTTACAATAGCAACGAAGAAGATGAAATACCTGGGAATATATCTAACAAAATATGTGAAGGGGCTCTATAAAGATTATTATGAAACTTTGAGAAAGGAAATAGAAGATGTTAACAAATAGAAGAACATACCATGCTCATGGCTTGCAGGAACCAACATTAATAAATATTTAAATCTTAAGGAGAGTGGGGAGGGGAATAGGTAAATGTTCACCTAACGTACACAATGTAAGGGTATGCAGCACAACTCCTGGATGAAGGGCTCAACTATGACTTGAACTTTACCTTACAATGTAAACAATGTAATCTAATCATTTATACCTTTGTATTAGTCTGGAATCAAAATAAATGAATAAATATTTGAGTCTTAGAGAGTCAGTTAAATTTCCCATATAATAAAACCTGACTATGCAGTGGATTTTAATATTGGAATAGTTTAAATTGGCTGTACTAGGTCATGTGGATTGACACAAATTTCAATATATGCCAATCATCTATGGAATACTGAAGACATATTATTTTTGGTGAGGATTTTCATTACTTTTGTATGTTTTATCAGGAAAAATTTAGTCATACCCTTTATAGGTAACAGACATCTGAATACTTATTTTAAAAGGTCCAAACTACACTGAGAAATAATTAAAACAAATCAAATTTGGATGTAGAATAAATTTTAACAAGGAAGTGATTATTATATTTAATAAACACAATTTTATCATTATACATGATAATTGAATTATTTAATATACAAAACAGTAAAAATACTACATGCATTTTATTATATTCTATGTCCATTCTATGACTATTGATTATCTAATTGTATTTTCCATGTTAATAAATTAAGAGCCTTCCACCACCTCTAAATTCACTTTAAGACTATTGTACTCAAACTAAGTAAATGATTGCCATATATGCTTTCTAAAAGGGGAAACAGCCTTTGTGTGACAAAATAGCTAACCCACAAAAGCAAAATAGTGTTGGTTTACTTGTTTTACTTATTGGATATTGAGATAATCATGAGTATTACCACCTAGAGCAGTGATTTTCACATGGTGTGTCCCAAAATTATGTTAGATGTGCAATGAAAAATTTTAAACATCATTAATTAAATTATTTTTGAAAGAGATTCAAAGCACAGTAAGTATATTCTTTTATTCTCTCTCTCTCTCTTTTTTTTTGATAAACATAATTTAAGTGTGCTGTGGAAGTTTAATTATGGGTTCAAGTGTGCCATGAGATAAAAAAGGTTGAGAAACACTAATTTACAGTGTCAGAAGTAATCTGAAAATCATCTCTAATGAGTATTCATATTTGGAATTCCCTTGTATCACACGATTTCTGTCTTCAATTATTCAAGACGGCATTTTAAAAAATGTCAAACACAGTTGCCACCCAATTCTACCACTCCCCAAGCGTCCCCCAATGCACCCCAACCCACATTGTCCTATCAACACCGAACACATCCCACTGAGGACAACTACAAACCTGTTTATCTAGAAACAATTTCAGAAGACAGACCCATGGTCCCTATTACAACTTTTAACAAGAGTCAGGATTGTTGAAGAGCCTAGCACACACAGCCAGACACCAATTCTTCCCTCTTAATAAAGGGACCTAGTTAGTCCCACCCCAGAAAATTTCAAAAAAGTTCATGCCAAAGGACCCTAACTCACCAAAGCCCTCCATGTAACCTGTGAAATTTGACCACGCCCTACAACCCCATTTAAAAGAAGTCTCCCACTTCCACTGGGTGAAGATGCCGCCTTTGCACTGTCCAGGCAGGTCACCCTAACCCTTCCAATAAACCTGGCCTGAATATTTCTGCTCTGGTCTCAAAGCCTATTAAGAGATGAAGCATTAAAATGTTCACTAGGATACTTAAAAAACTAATAGTGATATCACTCTCATTTTTATTGAGCACTTCTTATACGCTAAGTAAATGTCAATTTATCCTCACAATAACATTATTAGGTATCATTAACTCCCTTATATATCTGAGAAATCTATGACCAGTTAAATAGCTTGCCCATTGTTTTATAGCTTACAGTACTTTTATGTTAACCCCTTCAGTTTTATAAATGAAAATTTGAATTTGTGTGAAATTGAGTGGATTCACACAGTAATTAATAGACCAAAAACTAAAGCCTAAATTAAATATTTACTAGTGCAATATTCTTTACAGTTTGAATAATTATATTTTACATTATTCATATACTTTAAAACTTCATAGACTTTAGCCAATTCACCTGCTTTCTTTTTTTCTCTATACACACAATTTTAATCATAATTGAGTTTTGAGGCACTTGTAGTCTCACCTACTTGGAAGACTGAAGCAAGAGAATTGCTTAAGCCCAATAGTTTGAGGTTACTGTGGGCTGTGACACCACAGCACTCTACTGAGGGTGACAAGGTGAGACTCTGTCTCAAAGAAAAAAAAATATTTTCAAAAGAAGGTCAAGGCAGAGAAGGGAAGCTGAACCCTTTCAAGATTCATGTGGTTAAGGCTGGCTGAAAAAACTGAACATAGGCTCCCGTCCAGAAGGAGAGTCAAAAGACAGAAATTTAGCAAGTAACCTGGTGGATTTGAGCTACACCAAGAGAGAAGGTTGAAGAACACACATCAACCAGGCTGAGGTGAGCTGTGACCCCAAGGATACAAACAAAAGTGCTGACTCAGGGGCATGGGAGCGAGGAGAGGACGGTTGGCTGAGAGGGAACCACACTGGAGCAGCAGTGCCCGGAGGCACATGGAGGCACAGAGCAGCAGCCGTCTATTAGCAATAATACGGATCACTCCCAGATATTCTGAAGCCACACCCCCTGTCTCTCTGGGCAACCAGAGGAGGCTGGGCATCTAGTCAGTTGGCAACTACCACGGGAACAGATCCGAGATGGAAACACAAGCCCAGTGAGTAAAGGGTTTGCCTGAGGTGGTACCAACCTGGGTGGAGCACAGGGACTAGAAATGCACTCGCAGGCTGGGGAAGTTCCCAGGGCAGGGCTGACCCCAAGGACCGCTTTACTGAGCCTACGACGCACCTAGCACTCAAGGGATCATCACCCTATAAACAAAAAAGGCAGCAAGGTAGAACAGATAACTGAATACAAACCTGCAGGAGTGAAGACAGGGCCTGAGGTGCAGGCTCTGGGAACTCAAAACAGCTTCTCTTCTGCAGGGGAGTTTAGCAGGGAAAGAACCAAATCCCTGCAAAGTTCTTCTGTTCTGTTCTGTCAGTAACGTCAATCAGGGGTGGGGCCAGAACTGAATGAACACCCCCAGCCTTCATCAAGCACCCGAGGATGTCAGGCTTCACCACCTCCTGCTAGATAGAGGCAGAGCATAGCAGCCTGGTTGAACAGAAATAGATTTACTTGTGATTCAGGCAGGTGCAAACCCCTGAAGTATCTGTTCACTTCAGGCAACCAGGTCAGCCCACTGCCGGGCTATCAGTGACTGGATGTGACAGAGGTGCAAGGAGGGGAAGGAGACATCTATCTTCACAGACTGATCTATTTGCTGGGTGGCTCCCCCTGACTCCATGCGGCACTGGAGCAAGTCATATCAGAATAGTCACCAGACGCCTGTGATCCAGTTGCCAGAGGCCTTTTAAACGCTCCAACCTGAGACAGGTGCTGACTGAAACAATTGATTTAGACCCTTTGAACTGAACCTATCACTCAATGACTATTCAGGAGGTGCCCTGAATGTGTGGTTGTAGGAAGGTTTAATTTTCCTTTTCCAATTATTGCCTGTGAGGGGCGGGGTGACTTAATTGCTGTATTTCTCAACAGCTGAGACTTAAAACAAGAGTAACTGTTTCATTAAGGTTGAAGAGAAACCAGCTGCAAACAAGACAGAACCACTTAGCCCCACCACACCAAACAGGTCCCCAGTTTCTCAAACCATAGCACTGTACAGGTCCTTGACAAAGCTCCAGAAGAAAAATCAAATGGTGTAAAACAATCATGAAGCGGAATCAGTGGAAAAACTCTGGTAAAATGAATAACCAGAATAGATCAACCCCACCAAAGAAAGATGGCAAATGAACTGAAGATCCCATTCATAAACAGCTGGCCGAGATGTCAGAAATTGAATTCAGAATTTGAATTGCAAACAAGACTAATAAAATGGAGGAAAATTTGGAATTAGAAATCGAGGAGCAATTCAAAAGTCAAAATTAAAAATTCGAGGAGCAATTCAAAAGTTGTCTCAAGAATGTAATGAATTTAAAGACAAAACCACCAAAGATTTAGATTCACTGAAGCAAGAATTTGCAGCCTGCAAAGATCTGAAAAATACAGTAGAATCCCTCAGTAAAAGAGTGGAGCAAGCAGAAGAAAGGATTTCTGACATTGAAGAAAAAGCCTTTGAATGCTCCCAAACTCCCAAAGAGGAAGAGAAATGGAGAGCAAAAACAGATCATTCTCTCAGAGAGCTCTGGAATAATTCGAAGAAGGCTAATATCCATCTCATTGGAAACCCTGAAACTGATGAAGTGGCCTCACTAGGCACAGAGGCCCTTCTCCAGGAAATTATGAAAGAGAATTTTCCAGACATACCAAGAGATTCTGAAATTCAGATAGTAGACAGGTGCAGAACCCCAGCACGACTCAATCCCAATAAGACATCCCCCAGGCATATCACAATTAACTTCACTAAAGTTAATATGAAGGAAAAAATTCTGAAAGCAGCCAGACGTATGAAATCCATTACCTAGAAAGGGAAGAATATTAGAATGACTGCAGATCTCTCTGCTGAAACTTTTCAAGCCAGAAGAGGGTGGTCATCAACTTTTAATCTCCTAAAGCAAAATAACTTTCAACCCTGGATCCTGTATCCACCTAAACTAAGTTTCATTTATGATGGAGAAATTAAATACTTTAATGACATTCATATGTTGAAGAAATTTGCCATAACCAAACCAGCACTTAACGATATTCTCAGACCTATCCTCTATACTGACCAGCTCAATCCTCTACCACAAAAGTAAACTCACTTAGAAACTGTTGATCAAATTCCAACTTCCACATTGGTGAAAGGATTAAAAATGTCCATGGGACTTTCGAAAAACGTGATACCCAAAATTTTACCAGACATATCAATATTCTCCATTAATGTGAATGGCTTAAACTGTCCTCTAAAAAGACACAGGTTAGCTGAGTGGATACAAAAATTCAGGCCAGATATTTGTTGCATACAACAGTCACATCTTAACTTAAATGAAAAATGCCTACTCAGGGTGAAAGAATGGTCAACCATATTTCAGGCAAATGGTAATCAGAAAAAAGCAGGTGTTGCAATTTTATTTGCAGATACAATAGGCTTTAAACCAACAAAAGTATGGAAGGATAAGAATGGTCACTTCATATTTGTTAAGGGTAATACTCAATATGATGAGATTTCAACTATTAATATGTATGCACCCAACCAGAATGCACCTCATTTTATAAGAGAAACTCTAACAGACATGAGCAACTTGATTTCCTCCAACTCCATAATAGTTGGAGATTTCAACACTTCTTTGGCAGTGTTGGATCGATCCTCCAATAAGAAGCTGAGCAAAAAAAAAATTAGGTTTAAACCTAACCATCCAACATTTGGATTTAGCAGACATCTACAGAACATTTCATCCCAACAAAACTGAATACACATACTTCTCATCAGCCCACGGAACTTACTCCAAAATTGAACACATATTAGGTCACAAGTATAACCTCAGTAAATTTAAAGAAATAGAAATTATTCCTTGCTTCTTCTCGGACCACCATGGAATAAAAGTTGAGCTCAGTAACAACAGGAATCTGCATACTCATTCAAAAACATGGAAGTTAAATAACCTTATGCTGAATGATTGCTGGGTCAGAGATGAGATTAAGAAGGAAAGTGCCAAATTTTAGGAACAAAATTAAAATTAAGACACGAATTATCAGAGCCTCTGGAACACCACAAAGGTAGTCCTAAGAGGGAAATTTATATCACTGCAAGCCTTCCTCAAGAGAATGGAAAGAGAGGAACTTAACAACTTAACGGGACATCTCAAGCAACTGGAATAGGAAGAACATTCCAACCCCAAACCCAGTAGAAGAAAAAGAAAATAACCAAAATAAGAGCAGAATTAAATGAAATTGAAAACAAAAGAATTATACAAGAGATCAATAAATCAAAAAGTTGGTTTTCTAAAAAGGTCAATAAAATAGATAAACCTTTGGCTAACCTAATCAGGAGAAAAAAGAGTAAAATCTCTAATCTCATTAATCAGAAATGACAAAAACAAAATAACAACAGATTCCTCCAGAAATTAAAAAAATCTTTAATGAATATTACAAGAACTTTATTCTCAGAAACATGAAAATCTGAAGGAAATTGACCGATACTTGGAAGCATGTCTCTTTCCAAGACTTAGCCAGAAGCAAGTAGAAATTTTGAGTAGGGTCATATAAAGTTCAAAAATAGCAGCAACCATACAAAACATCCCTAAAAAGAAAAGCCTTGGACCAGATGGCTTCATGTCAGAATTCTACCAAACCTGTAAAGAGGACTTAGTATCTATATTAGTCAAAATGTTACAAAATGTAGAAAAAGAAGGAAGACTACCCAGTATGTTCTATGAAGCAAACATCACCCAGATCTCCAAACCAGGAAATGACCTAATAATAAAAGAATATTATAGACCAATATCACTAATGAATATAGATGGAAAAATATTCAACAAGATCCTAACAAACAGAATCCAGCAACACATCAAACAAATTATTCATCATGACCAAGTCGGTTTTATCCCAGGGTCTCAAGGCTGGTTCAATATACGTAAATCTATAAGTATAATTCAACACATAAACCAATTAAAAAAAAAACACCATATGATTCTCTCAATTGATGCAGAAAAGCTTTTGATAATATACAGCATCCCTTCATGATCAGAACACTTAAGAAAATTGGTATAGAAGAAACATTTCTTAAACTGATAGAGGCCATCTACAGCAAATCCACAGCCAATATCATATTGAATGGAGTTAAATTGAAATCATTTCCACTCAGATCAGGAACTAGACAAGGCTGCCCATTGTCTCCACTGCTCTTTAACATTGTAATAGTAGTTTTAGGCACCAAAATTAGGGAACAAAAGGCAATCAATGGTATCCATTTAGGGTCAGAAGAGATCAAACTTTTGCTCTTCACAGATGATATGATTGTATATCTGGAAAACACCAGGGATTCTACTACAAAACTCCTAGAAGTGATCAAGGAATACAGCAGCATCTCAGGTTACAAAATGAACATTCATAAATTGGTAGCCTTTTTATACACCAACAATAGTCAAGCTCAAAAAACAGTTAAGGACTCTATTCCATTCACAGTAGTGCAAAGAAGATGAAATATTTGGGAGTTTATCTGACAAGGGATGTGAAAGATCTCTATGAAGAGAACTATGAAACTCTAAGAAAAGAAATAGCTGAAAATGTTAACAGATGTAAAAACATGCCATGCTCATGGCTGAGAAGAATCAACATTGTTAAAATGTCCATACTACCCAAAGCAATATATAATTTTAATGCAATCCCAATTTAAGCTCCACTGTCATACTTAAAGATCTTGAAAAAACAAAACTTTGTTTTATATGGAATCAGAAGAAAACCTCAGATTGCCAAGACATTACTCATAAATAAAAACAAAGCAGGAGGAATCACGCTACTAGACCTCAAACTATATTACAAATCGATAGTGATCAAAACAGCATGGTACTGACACCAAAACAGACAATTAGATGTCTGGAACAGAATAGAGAAGCAAGAGATGAATTCAGCTACTTACCATTATCTGATATTTGACAAGCCTATTAAAAACATTCAGTGGGGAACAGATTCCCTATTTAAAAAATTGTGCTGGGTGAACTGGCTGGCAACCTGCAGAAGACTGAAACTGGACCCACACCTTTCACCATTAACTAAGATAGACTCTCACTGGATTAAAGATTAAAACTTAAGACATGAAACTCTAAAAATACTAGAGGAGAGTGCAGGAAAAACCCTTGAAGAAATTGATCTGGCTAGTATTTTATGAGGAGGACCCCCTGGGCAATTTAAGCAGCTTCAAAAACACACTACTGGGACCTGATCAAACTAAAAAGCTTCTGCACAGCGAAGAACACAGTAAGTAAAGCAAACAAACAGCCATCAGAATGGGAGAAGATATTTGCGGGTTATGTCTCCGACAAAGGTTTAATAACCAGAATCCACAGGGAACTCAAACGTGTAAGCAAGAAAAGAACAAGTGATTCCATCATAGGTTGGGCAAGGGACTTGAAGAGAAACTTCTCTGAAGAAGACAGGGGCGTGGCCTACAGACATATGAAAAAATGCCCACCACCTTTAATCATCAGAGGAATGCAAATCAAAACTACTTTGAGATATCATCTAACTCCAGTAAGATTAACCTATATCACAAAATCCCAAGACCAGAGATGTTGGTATGGATGTGGATAAAAGGGAACACTTCTACACTGCTGCTGGGAATGCAAATTAATACATTCATTTTGGAACAATATATGGAGAACACTTAGAGATCTAAAAATAGACCTGCCATTCAATCCTATAATTCCTCTACTAGGCATATACCCAGAAGACCAAAAATCACATCATAACAAAGATATTTGTACCAGAATGTTATTGCAGCCCAATTCATAATTTCTAAGTCATGGAAAAATCCCAAGTGCCCATCAATCTACGAATGGATTAAGAAATTGTGGTATATGTACACCATGGAATATTTTGCAGCCTTAAAGAAAGATGGAGACTTTATCTCTTTCATGTTTACATGGATGGAGGTGGAACATATTCTTCTTAGTAAAGTATCTCAAGAATGCAAGAAAAAGTGTCCAGTGTGCTCAGCCCTACTACGAAACTAATTTATGGCTTTCACATGAAAGTTATAACCCAGTTGTAACCCAATAATGGGGGGAAGGGGGAAAGGGAGGGGAGGGAAGGGGGAGTTGGGCTATTGGTGGGATTACACCTGTGGTGCATCTTACAAGGGTATATGTGAAACTTAGTAAATGTAGAATTTAAATATCTTAACACAATAACTAATAAAATGCCAGGAAGGCCACATTAACCAGTGTGATGAAAATGTGTCAAATGTTCTATAAAAGCAGTGTATGGTGCCCCATGATCGCATTAATGTAGACAGGTATGATTTAATTTAAAAAAAAAAAAAGAAAAAATTTAGAGATAAAGAATAATAGCATAGGGAAGAGAAGAGATGTTTGGAACAAGGGAAGAATTTAGCCTTCAGGAGTAATAGTATATACTTCTTCTGCAAGACAGGAAAAATGGTATAGTGGGGAAGTGGAGGACGGTAGTTGGGGAAGTTCTGCCTGATTGCTCCAAATGTCTTTGTAAGGTAAAATGTGAGTAGATCTGAGAATGAGGGTGGAGGCAATAGGGTTGTAGTATGAAGGAAAATGCTGAAAGTTTAAAATATCTTGTGAAGAAAATTCCAGGAATGCTTTGTTAACTAGTGTGATGAAAATGTGTCAAACTGTTTATAAAACCAGTGTAAGGTGCCCCATGATCATATTACTGTACACAGCTATGATCTAATACTAATAAAAAATAAATAAAACATAATTGAGTTTTGACTTAAGAGACAAGTCTAAGTGGAAATATAGGTTGGAAATTGTCTCCATTTGAGTAATAATAGCTAAAAATTATGGGGCTTTCCTTAAGGTGAAACTGCCAAAGAAAGGCTGTGTTTCTTAAACATTGGTTTGCATCAGGTTCACTGATAGGTCTTTAGGAGTTGCACATTTCTGGCCCCCACCTTCTCAGGAGTCTGCATTTTTAAGAAGTGCTTCTAAATGATTCTGATGTGCATAATATAAAAAATATCTTGAAAAACATTGGTTCAGAGGAAGCAGAGAAAAAAACACACCTCAAGATAAAATATTTGAGAATATTAACGTTTATGGGAAAAAAAGACTGGATCCAATAAAAGATACTGAAAAATAGTCATATAATTGGAAGAAGAAGTTAGAGTATAGTGTCATAAAACCCTATGGAAGAAAGAGTATCATAGAAGTGATCAACTGCATTTCAGATACATAAGATGAGGACTGAAGTTTTGGTAGAGAAGTTGGGATATATTCTTGGTTCCTATGGGTTGAGTAGTGGGTGAGAAGTGAAGGACTTAAATGTAGATTATACTTTTAGGAATCCTAGCTTAGAAGTAAGGAAGAAAGGCAATGAAATAATTAAAAAAAATATGGAATAAAGGGATTTTATTTGAGGTGATGGTAGAGATTTGTGATTATTTTTTGATTGAGAGGAAGAAACCAGTGAGTGAGAATAAAGTCAAGTAGTAAAAAAAAAAAAATGAAAAGGGGCAGTGCCTGTGGCTCAAAGGAGTAGGGTGCCAGCCCCAAATACCAGAGTTGGCGGGTTCAAACCTAGCCCCAGCAAAATCAATCAATCAATCAATAAATAAATAAGTAAATAAAAATAAAGAAAAGAAACAAGGGGTAGGATGATATAAGAAGATAAGAAGAGGATTAGAAAGGAGGAGAAATGTGATTCTCTATATTTGGAGAAAAGAAATAAAGTTGTCTGTGAATCAGAATTTTGTAAGTGGGAATGCAAGAAACTGAAAGGGTTAACATCTTTTCCTTTATTTATTTTTACACTGTGATAATTATATGCATTTCTTTACCTTTCTGATAAAACTAACATTTTATCTTATAAAAATATAAATCTTTATCTTTAGCAATTCTTTTTACCTTTAGATCATTGTATGATATTCCAGCTATCTTTTAGTAATTGTTTGCAAGGTATATCTTTTTTTAATCATTTTCACACATTGCATATTTTTGAATTTTAGATATGTCTGCTGTAAGAAGCCTCTAGTTGTTTTTTTTTTTCTACCTGGTATGAAATTCTTTATCTTTTAATTGGACCATTTAGTCTCTTTACATTTAATGTTATTACTAATATATATGGGTTTAAATCTACCTAACTACCTGATTTCTGTTTTTCTTGTGTATTTTTTCCATTTCTTCTCTTTTACTATTTTCTTTTGGAATATTAATACCAATTTTCTCCTCTTTTGATTGATAGTTATACATGACTTTATTATTATTATGGTAGGTATCACAAGCATCCATGGTTTATCATAGTCATATTTAAATTATTGGATAATGCAAGAATGTTAGAATATTTTACTCCATTTATCCTCCTCCCACCTAATTTGCTTCTGTTATAATAAGTTTAAATTCCATATAATTTAAATCCCATAGTATTATATTGCTACTATTTTATGTAGTCAATAATCACTTAGATTTACATACATATTCACCATTTTGTTGCTCTTCATTCCTTTCTTTATTCTTGAAGTTGTATCTGGGATCATTTTTCTTCTGCTGAATAATAAAACTCTCAAGGATTGTTTCCCAAAATATCTTTATTGCATTTTAATATTTGAAGGGTACTTTCATAGGAAATAGAATTCTAAGTTGATAGTTATTTTCATTCAGCACCTTCAGTTCACTTTTTGCAATATCATTCTATTGTGTTCTGGCTTGTATTGTTTTATAGTCTAGGTTTTCTTCTTCTCCCAGATCATTGTCTCATATATTTCATTAGTTGTTAGCTCTTCAATGTCTTTAATTTTTTTTAATTGTCAATCTTTCATGGTTGTTTTCAGTTGGAAGTTAGCCACAGAATACCAAGTCCATCATTATTGGAAGTACTCCCAAAAATTTTGTAACTGATTGGCCTAATATTTTTGTTGAAAAGGGAGGTAGGGCCATAAACCAAGATTAAAGAGGATCTGTAGTTGGATAGGGTGAATTTTTTGGATAGCTCTGAAATTTGAGATTATGAGAAATATTCTAAGTTTATGAGAAAAAAAAAAAAACAGCTGACCACAGGTCATCAAATTGATAAATAAGTGATATTAATGTTCCACATGAACTTGAGAGATAGCAGTGACGAGCAGGGATAGAAAGGGTTTAGACCTCTATTTATTAATTTTTTAATGTGTATGATAATATTTCCTGCTCTTTCCAGCATAGAGTAATTTTAATGACCTAATGAGATGATGGCATGCATTTCAAAAGAAATATGGATGTGAAAATTAAACTATGAAGTGGTACAAATATTGGCTATTTGCACACATGTAGAGTTTTAAAATTAAGGAAGACATGTGAAATTTCTTCTCTTATTCCAGAGAAGAAAATGTACTGAAGTGTGTCTTCCATAGTTTACTTTTTAGGATTATGTGTATTCTTTACATTTTCATTCACAGAAATTACATTCAATGCCACATTCCCATAGTACTGAAGTAAATATTCAGGGAAGAAAGGCTGTGGGCAGATAAACAACTGATTATACATACCACGATTGGATTAAATAGGAGAAAAAATGGAAGGAAAGAAGAGGGATAGAGCGGGAGGAGAAAGAAAACAAGATAAGGGCAGGTACTCTGTGCATTTCAAATATATAATTTCTTCTTTAATTTGAGATCTTATAAAGCACCTTCCTAATGAAGATAATTTAGTGCAGCCGTCTAACTCAGTCTAGCTGTTACTGGGAGAATATTAGAGTTGTTGACCAAATAATTACTTTAGAAAATTCCATTGATTCATAACATGAAAATATCTTCTACCATTCTGAAGGCTGTCTGTTTGCTTTGTTTGTGGTACCCTTAGCTGTGCAAAAGATTTCTAGCAAATTAAAATCCCAGTTATCTATTGTTGGTGTTGCTGCAATAGCTGGGGGTGGGTCTTCCTAATAAAGTTTTTTTCATGGGGGAATATCTTCAAGTGTTTTCCCCACATTCTATTCTAGAATTTTATTGTTTGGTGTCTTAAATTTAAATCTTTTATACAACAAGAATCAATTTTTGTTGATAGTGAGAGGTGCAGGTACAGTTTTAGTCTTCTACATGTGGATAACAAGTTCTCCCAGAACCATTTGTTAAATAAGGATTCTTTTCTCCTTTGAATGCTTTTGTTAGGCTTATAAAAGGTTGAATGATGATATGTGGCTGAGGTCATCTCTAGGTTCTCTATCCTATTCCATAGATCTATGTCTCTATTTTTGTGCCAGTAACATGATGTTTTGATCACTGAAATCTGGCAACATGATACCTCCAGACTTGTTTTTATTTCTAAGAACAGTATTGGATATTTGGTGTTTTTCTGGTTCCATATGAATCAAAGTACTATTTTTTCAAGCTCTTTAAAATGTACACCATGGAATACTATGCAGCCTTGAAGAAAGATGGAGACTTTACCTCTTTCATGTTTACATGGATGGAGCTGGAACATATTCTTCTCAGTAAAGTGTCTCAAGAATGGAAGAAAAAAATATCCAATGTATTCACCCCTACTATGAAACTAACCTAGGACTTTCACATGAAAGCTATAACCAAGCTACAACCTAAGAACAGGGGGAAGGGGGAAAGCGTGGGGAGGCAGGGGGAGGTGTGTAGAGGGAGGGGTATTGAAAGGATCACACCTGTGGTGCATCTTACAAGGGTACATGTGAGCCTTGGCAAATATGGAATGCAAATGTCTTGGCAAAGTAACTAAGAAAATGCCAGGAGGGCTATGTTAACTAATGAGATGAAAATATGTCAAATATTCTATGAAACAAGTGTGTGGTGCCCCATGATCATATTGATGTACACAGCTATGATTTAATAAAAAAAAAAGAAAAAAAATAAAGTATGACACTGGCACTTTGATGGGGATTTCATTAAATGTACAGATTGTTTGGGATAGTATGTATATGTTAACAATGTTGAGTCTTCCCAGCCATGAGCATGGTATGTTCTTCCATTTGTTAACATCTTCTGCTATTTCCTTTCTCAAAGTTTCATAATTATCTTTATGGAGATCTTTCACTTTTTTGTTAGATATATTCCCACATATTTAATCTCCTTTGGTGCTACTGTAAAAGGAATAGTCTTTGATTTTATTCTTAGCTTAATGATTGTTGGCATATATGAAGGATACTTATTTGTGAGTATTGATTTTGTAACCTGAGATGTTGTATATTCCTTGATCATTTCTAAGAGCTTTGTAGTTGAGTCCCTGGGCTTTTCCAAGTATTAGATTATGTCATCTGTGAAGATGGAGAGTTTGACCTCCTCTGTCCCCAAATGGATTCTGTTGATCTCCTTATATTTCCTGATTGTGATGGCTATAACTTACAAAACTATGTTAAATAGCAGTGGAGACAGTAGGCATCCTTGTCAGGTTCCATATTTGAGTTGAAATGCTATGATAGAATCTACAGAGAACACAAATTAAACAATAAGAAAAGTACATATAACCCTCTCTATAAGTGGGCAAGAGATTTGAATAGAAACCTCTCTGAGGATGATAGATGAATGATCAACAAACACAGGAAAAAATGCTCATTGTCTTTAATCATCAGAGACATGCAAATCAAAACTACTTTAAAATATCACCTAACTTCAGTAAGATTAGCCCACATAACAAAGTCCCAAAAGACCAGATGCTTCTACGGATGTGGAGAGTAGAGAACACTTCTATACTGCTGGTGAGATTGCAAACTAATACAGCCTTTTTGGAGAGAAGTATGGAGAATCCTCAAAGATCTAAAAGTAGACCTTCCATTTGACCCTGCAATCCCATTACTAAGTATCTATCCTGAAGAAAAAAATAATTTTACCACAAAGACATTTGCACTAGAATGTCTATTGTGGCTCAGTTTATAATTGCCAGGTCATGGAAGCAACCTAAGTGTCCATGAACCCATGAATGGTTCAAAGAATTGTGGTATAAGTATACCATGGAATATTATTCAGCCTTTAAACAAGATGGAGACTTTACATCTTTACATTTATCTGGATGGAGTTGAAATACATTCTTCTTAGTAAAGTATTGCAAGAATGGAAAAATCTGTATTCAATGTACTCCATACTAATATGAAATCAATGTATAAACAATTATGTGCTGATAAAAACAATAAAAAACTAATGTAGTCTCATTTGGGGGTAGAGGGAAGACATAGTAAGGGGGAGGACGTTTGTCAGAGGATGTTATGCAGAAGGAAGGAGGACATAAGGTGGGATCTTACCTAATGTGCACATTGTGAGGGTTTATAACAGGCCCCCTAGGTGGGGGACTCTTCTATAAATAGAACTTTACCCTTGAAATGAAAACAGTGTGGGGAGGAGACAAGATGACTGACTGAAGCCAGCTTCCCCAGAGGCTCCCGTCCAGAAGGAGAGTTAAAAAACAAAAATTCAGCAAGTAACCTGGTGGATTTGAGCTGCACTAAGACAGAAGGATGAAGAATGCACATCAACCCCACTGAGGTGAGCTGCGACCACAAGGATACTAACAAAAGGTACAAAATCCGTTACCAAGTGGACGGGAGTCCCCCTCAACCATGAGAATGGCTCGGAGTGCCCCACAAACAATCGGGCAGAGTTCAAAGGTCCTCCCACTACACTCCACGGGAGAGACCCTCTAAAAACTGGACCTACCTCCACTACTAGGGTGCTATGGCATCCTCCTGCCAGGGATAAAACTGTATAAAACTGTATATAGTCTCTACCTGGAATTCTGAGTCCCAGTGCTCCTCTCCACTCACACTGAGGTCTGGAGGCCAGTCCCCTGGGAGTTCAGAGTCTTGGGTGATTTCTCGAGGGGTGTGGACAGTGCCTGGACTGCAGCTGGTTGGTGCCAGCTCCGGGGCATGGGAATGAAGAGAGGATGGTCAGCAGAGAGGGAATGCACCGGAGCAGCAGTTCCCTGAGGCACAGTGTGACAGCTGTCTTTTGGCAACAATACGGCCAGGCATAAAACTGTGTAAAACTGTGTGTGTTCTCTGCCTGCAACCCTGGGCTCCCAGCGCACCCCTCTGCTCTTGCTCCAAGGTCTGGAGGTCTGTCCCCCAGGAGTCCAGACTCTTGGGCGATTGCTCAAGGGGTGTAGACAGTGCCAGGGCTGCAGCCGGTCGGTGAAGACTCTGGGGCGCAGGATCGGAGAGAGGACGATTGGCCAGAAGGGAGCTGCAGCGGAGCAGTGGTACCATGAAGCATAAAACAGCAGCCATTTTTTTTTTTTTTTTTGTAGAGACAGAGTCTCACTTTACCGCCCTCGGGTAGAGTGCCATGGTGTCACACGGCTCACAGCAACCTCTAACTCTTGGGCTTACGCAATTCTCTTGCCTCAGCCTCCCGAGCAGCTGCGACTACAGGTGCCCGCCACAACGCCCGGCTAAGCAGCACTCTTTTGCTAGAAATACAGCTCACTACTGAATATTCTGAAGCCACACACCCTGTCCCTCTGGGCAACCAGGGAATGTGAGTATAGCATTTGCCTGAGGCAACACCAGCTTGCAAACCGGGGAAACTCCCAGGGCAGGGCTGACCCAGAGGTCCGCTTTACTGAACCTAAGATGCACCTGGCCCTCAGGAGATCGTCAGCCTATAGACAATACAAGAGAAAAAACAAGCTGATTTGGAACTCAATCTAGCTTCGCTTCCGCAGGGGAACCACAAAGTTGTTCTGTTCTGTTCTGTCAGTAACATTAATCAGGGGCGAGACTGGACCTGAGTGAAAACACCCCAACCTTCATCAAGTGCTGGAGGTTGTCAGGCCTCACCTCCTCCTGCTGCAGAGAGGCAGAGTGCAGCGGACTGGCAGACTTCCTTGTGATTCAGGCAGGTGCAAACAACAGGAGTACTGGTTCACTACAGGCAACGGGGTCAGCCAACTGCAGGGCTATCAGTGACTGGGTGTGACAGTGGCGCAAGGTGGGGAAAGAGGCATCCACCTTCCCAGACTGATCTATTGGCTGGGTGGCTCCTCCTGACTCCACATAGCATTGGAGCTAGCCACACCAGAGTAGTCACCAGACCCCTGTGACCCAGTTCCAGAGACCTCTTAAACGCTATAACTGGGGACAGGTGCAGACTGAGACAATTGATTTGGACCTTTTGAACTGAACCAATCACCTGAGGACAAATCAGGTGGTGCCCTGGGTGCACAGTGGTAGGAAGGTTTGATTTTCCTTTTCCAATTGTTTGCCTGTGAAGGGTGGGGTGACTTAATTGCTGATATTTCTCCACAGCTGAGACGTCAATCCAGAGTATCTGTTTCACTAGGGTGGAACAGAAACCAGCTGAAAACCAGACAGAACCACTTAACCCCACCACACCAGACAGGGCCCCAGTTTATCAGGCCACAACAATGTACAGGCCCTCAACAAAGCCCCACGGGAAAAAATCAAAGGTAGCAAAACAACCATGGGGCAGAATCAGTGGAAAAGCTCCGGTAACATGAATAACCAGAATAGATCAACTCCCCCAAGAAAAGATATGGCAGATGTAACTTACGATCCCATTCATAAACAACTGGCTGAGATAACAGAAATCAAATTCATAATTTGTATTGCAGACAAGATTAATAAAGTAGAACTAGGAATTGAAGGAGAAATTAAAAAAGTTGTCTCAAGAATTTAACTAATTTAAAGACAAAACCACCAATGACTTACACACACTGAAGCAAGAATGAGCAGCCCTCAAAGATATGAAAAATACAGTAGAATCCCTCAGCAACAGAATGGAGCAAGCAGAAGAAAGGATTTCTGACATTGAAGACAAAGCCTTTGAATGCTCCCAAACTCTCAAAGAGGAAGAGAAATGGAGAGCAAAAAACGGATCATTCTCTCAGACAGCTCTGGGATAATTCGAAGAAGGCGAATATCCGAATCATTGGAGTGCCTGAAACAGATGAAGTGGCCTCGCTGGGCGCAGAGGCCCTTCTGCATGAAATTATGAAAGAGAATTTTCCAGACGTGCCTAGAGATACTGAAATTCAGATAGCAGACAGCTTCAGAACCTCAGTATGACTCAACCCCAATAAGACATCCCCCAGGCATATCATAATTAACATCACTAAAGTTAATATGAATGAGAAAATTCTCAAAGCTGCCAGGAGAAAGAAAACCATTGCCTTCAAAGTGAAGAATATTAGAATGACTGCAGATCTCTCTGCTGAAACTTTTCAAGCCAGAAGAAGGTGGTCATCGACTTTTAATCTCCTAAAGCAAAATAACTTTCAACGCTGGATCCTGTATCAAGCTAAACTAAGTTTCATTTATGATGGAGAAATTAAATACTTTAATGACATTCATATGTTCAAGAAGTTTGCCATATCCAAACCAGCTATTCAGGATATTCTCAGACCTATCCTCCATACTGACCAGCACAATCCTCTATCACAAAAGAAAACTCACTCAGAAACTTCGGATCAAACTTGAACTTCCACACTGGCAAAAGGATTAAAAACGTAAAATGGACTATTGAAAAACTCGATACCCAAAATTTCACCAGACTTATCAATATTCTCCATTAATGTGAACGGCTTAAACTGTCCTCTAAGGAGGCATAGGTTAGCTGAATGGATACAAAAACTCAGGCCAGATATTTGTTCCATACAAGAGTCACATCTTAACTTAAAAGTCAAATACAGACTCAGGGTGAAAGGATGGTCATCCATATTTCAGGCAAATGGTAATCAGAAAAAAGCAGGTGTTGCAATTTTATTTGCAGATACAATAGGCTTTAACAAAAGTAAGGAAGGACAAAAATGGTCAGTTCATATTTGTTAAGGGTAATACTCAATATGATGAGATCTCAATTATTAATGTCTATGTACCCAAACAGAATGCACTTCAATTTATAAGAGAAACTCTAACAGACATGAGCAACTTGATTTCCTCTAGCTAAATGATAGTCGGAGAATTCAACACTCCTTTGGCAGTGTTGGATCGATCTTCCAACAAGAAGCTGAGCAAAGAAATCTTAGATTTAAACCTAACTATCCAACATTTGGATTTAGCAGAAATCTACAGAACATTTCATCCCAACAAAACTGAATACACATACTTCTCATCAGCCCATGGAACTTACTCCAAAATTGATCACATCTTAAGTCACAAGTCTAAGCTCAGTAAATTTAAAGTAATAGAAATGATTCCATGCATCTTCTTGGACCACCATGGATTAAAACTTGAGCTGAGTAACAAAAGGAATCTGCAAACTCATACAAAAACATGGAAGTTAAATAACCTTATGCTGAATGATAGCTGGGTCAGAGATGAGATTAAGAAAGGAATCGCCAATTTTTTGGAACAAAACGACAATGAAGACACAAACTATCAGAACCTCTGGGACATTGCAAAGGCAGTTCTAAGAGGGAAATTTATAGCACTGCAAGCCTTCCTCAAGAGAATGGAAAGAGAGGAAGTTAACAACTTAATCGGACATCTCAAGCAAATGGAAAAGAAAGAACATTCCAACCCAAAACCCAGTAGAAGAAATTAAATAACCAAAATCAGAGCGGAATTAAATGAAACTGAAAACAGAAGGATAATACAACGGATCAATAAATCAAAAAGCTAGTTGTTCGAAAAGGTCAATAAAATAGATAAACCTTTGGTTAACCTAATTAGGAACAAAAGAGTAAAATCTCTAATCTCATAAATCAGAAACAACAAAGACAAAATAACAACAGACTCTTCAGAAATCAAAAAAATCCTTAATGAATATTACAAGAAAATTTATTCTCAGAAACATGAAAATCTGAAGGAAATTGACCGATATTGGAAGCACATCACCTTCCAAGACTTAGCCAGAAGCAAGTGGAATTGCTGAACAGGCACATATCAAGTTCTGAAATAGCATCAAGCATACAAAACATCCCTAAAAAGAAAAGCCTGGGACCAGATGGTTTCACGTCAGAATTCTACCATACCTTTAAAGAGGAATTAGTATCTATATTAGTCAACCTGTTCCAAAATGTAGAAAAAGAAGGAAGACTACCCAACACATCCTATGAAGCAAACATCACCCAGATCCCCAAACCAGGAAAAGACCCAATAATAAAAGAAAATTATAGACCAATATCACTATTGAATATTGATGTAAAAGTATTCAACAAGATCCTAACAAACTGAATCCAGCAACACATCAAACAAATTATACATCATAACCAAGTTGGTTTTATCCCAGGGTCTCAAGGCTGGTTCAATATATGTAAATCTATAAATGTAATCCAGCACATTAACAAATTAAAAAACAAAGACCATATGATTCTCTCAATCAATGCAGAAAAAGCTTTTGATAATATCTAGCATCCCTTCATGATCAGAACACTTAAGAAAATTGGTATAGGAGGGACATTTCTTAAAGTGATAGAGACCATCTACATAAAACCACAGCCAATATCATATTGAATGGAGTTAAATTGGAATCATTTCCACTCAGTCCAGGAACCAGACAAGGCTGACCATTGTCTCCATTGGTTTTTAACATTGTAATGGAAGTTTTAGCCACTGCAATTAGGGAAGAAAAGGTGATCAAGGGTATCCATATAGGGTCAGAAGAGATCAAACATTTGCTCTTTGCAGATGATATCATTGTATATTCGGAAAACAGTAGGGACTCTACTACAAAACTCTCAGAAGTGATCAAGGAATACAGCAATGTCTCAGGTTACAAAACCAACATTCGTAAATCGGTAGCCTTTATATATACCAACAATAGTCAAGTTGAAAAAATAGTTATGGACCCTATCTCATTCACAGTAGTGCCCAAGAAGTTGAAATATTTGGGATTTTATCTAACAAAGGATGTGAAAGATCTCTATAAAGGGAACTACAAAACTCTAAGAAAAGAAATAGCTGAAAATGTTAACAAATGGAAAAACATACCCTGCTCATGGCTGGGATGAATCAACATTGTTAAAATGTTCATACTACCCAAAGCAATATATAATTTCAACGCAATCCCTATTAAATCTCCACTGTCATACTTTAAAGATCTTGAAAAAATAATACTTTGTTTTATATGGAATGAGAAAATACCTCAAATAGCGAAAACATTACTCAGAAATAAAGCAAACAGGAGGAATTATGCTACCAGACCTCAGACTATACTACAAATCGATAGTGATCAATACAGCATGGTATTGGCACAAAAACAGAGAAGTAGATGTCTGCAACACAATAGAGAACCAAGACATGAATCCAGCTACTTACCATTATTTAATCTTTGACAAGCCAATTAAAAACCTTCAATGGGAAAATATTTCCTATTTAACAAATTGTGCTGGGTGAACTGCCTGGCAACCTGCAGAAGACTAAAACTCGACCCACACCTTTCACCATTAACTAAGATAGACTCTCATTGGATTAAAGATTTAAACTTAAGACATGAAACTATAAAAATACTAGAGGAGAGTGCAGGGAAAACCCTTGAAGAAATCAGTCTGGGCGAGTATTTTATGAGGAGAACCCCTTGGGCAATTGAAGCAGCTTCAAAAATACACTACTGGGACTTGATCAAACTAATACGCTTCTGCACAGCCAAGAACACAGTAAGTAAAACAAGCAAACAGCCCACAGAGTGGGAGAAGATATTTGCAGGTTATGTCTCCGACAAATGTTTAATAACCAGAATCCACAGAGAACTCAAACGCATTAGCAAGAAAAGAACAAGGGATCCCATAGCAGGCTGGGGAAGGCATTTGAAGAGAAACTTCTCTGAAGAAGACAGGCGTGTGGCCTTGAGACATATGAAAAAATGCTCATCATCTTTAATCATCAGATAAATGCAAATCAAAACTACTTTGAGAGATCATCTAACTACAGTGAGACTAGCCTATATCACAAAATCCCAAGACCAGAGATGTTGGCACGGATATGGAGAAAAGCGAACAGTTTTGCACTGCTGATGGGAATGCAAATTAATACATTCCTTTGGAAAGAGATATGGAGAAGACTTAGAGATCTAAAAATAGATCTGCCATTCAATCCTTTAATCCCTCTACTGGGCATATACCCAGAAGACCAAAAATCACATCATATGAAAGGTATTCACACCAGAATGTTTATTGCAGCCCTATTCATAATTGCTAAGTCATGGAAAAATCCCAAGTGCCCATCGATCCACGAATGGATTAATAAATTGTGATATATGTACACCATGGAATATTATGCAGTCTTAAAGAAAGATGGAGACTTTACCTCTTTCATGTTTACATGGATGGAACTGGAACATATTCTTCTTAGTAAAGTATCTCAAGAATGGAAGAAAAAGTACCCAATCTACACAGCCCTACTATGAAACTAATTTAGGGTTTTCACATGAAAGCTATAACCCAGTTACAGCCTAAGAATAGGGGGAAGGGGGAAATGGAGGGGAGGGAGGGGAAAGGTGGGTAGAGGGAAGGGGATTGGTGGGATTATACCAGCGGTGCATCTTAGAAGGGTGTATGTGAAACTTGGTAAATGTGGAATGTAAGTTTCTTGGCACAGTAACTGAGAGACTGCCAGGAGGCTATGTTAACCAGTGTGATGAAAGTGTGTCAAACGGTCTGTGAAGCTAGTGAATGATGCCCCATGATTATATCAATATACACAGCTGTGATTTAATAAAAAAATAATAATAAATGAAAACAGTGTAACCTAAAAGTTGTACCCTCATATTAATTTGAAAAAAAAAATAACCTCAAAAATAATAAAAAGTAGAAAAGGAAGTTTCAATGAGCAAACAACAAGCCTAGTGTAGAACTGTGAACTCCTGTTCTCCTGGGTCTTGCCACTTGAATGGAAACAAGACATCAGCTAAGTGACTCTAGGCTTCTCTTTCTGAGCAGTGATGAACTCTTTATATTTGACTATTTTGTAATATAGTTCATGATTTGCCATTGTCCAATGGGGATAGGGATAATTTAAACCTGGTTTCTAAAAAGGATGTAAGGACACATTTTGTGAGCTAAAGATTTTCATAATTTACTTTAGTGACACATTTTGGAAACCAAAGTACACCTTATAGTCAATGCAACTTTTTTCTGGCAGCATCAGGAAGTATCAAGCAAAAGTCAATGTATCTTAATAATGAAAATACGTTGTAGTCATGCAGTATTTCAGCATACAAACACATATGTTGTAATTCTTTTCTAACTGGGAATGGAAATGATTCCACTGGAAATGATTCCACTATTGACTTATTTTTAAAACAGACAAGTAAAAAATATTGGATAAATTTTGCATTGACTTAGATACAGTTACTTCTGAGTTGTTCCCCTTTTAGGGCATTAATTCTGATTTTTCCTGTCATCTAGTCACTTCTGATGACTTTCTTCTATTGTTAGTTAGTTTTCTCCACAAGGCATATTAACTTATGTCCATATTTATTAATTAGAATGTTATGTACTATATTCCAAAGGTAGAATTAAATTTTGTGTCTTTAATTTTCATTTTCAATGGCTGATAATGATAATTAAGGGTTGACATGGATGTTATACTTTCTTGGAATATTACTGATTTCAAAATTGACTGTAGTATCATTGACTACTCACAGCATTGTAATTTTGGAAACATTGTATTTTAGACAATTACAAAAAGAAAAAAGGGCACACATGTATAAAAGTTCATAGTATACAATGAAGATCTCAGATTTCACAGGAATTTATGGACTATAACAATGAAAGCTTATGAGATCTTCACAATTATTGATAAAGTCAGAGGTCACAATTACACAACAAGTGCACAGAAAATACATGGATCTAATCAACTTAGATGAAAGATGAGTGTGGCAAAATGCTGGTAGAGACAATACCAGTGTGCCAGTACATTTCCCTAGACATGAAATAATGGTCTCGGGGGGAACATATTAGTTATTCCGACTGGGGTTAGAACAGGCCCACATTTGTGGGTAGGTGTTTTTAGTCATCTAAATGAAAGCATCCTCTAATCTTTTCAACCAGGACAAACTGGTTGCAAATTTGTGGTGAGTATTTAGTGAAGTATAGCAGAAATAATTCAGGCTGTTGATTCAGAAGGAAGCCTACAGGCTTGGTGCATTCCTTGCTGACACAAAAGCTGTATCTATAGAGTACTTATTATTTCATTTTCAGTTCTGTTTACTTCTTTCATGGTATTTGTGTCCATGGAGTTAGAACTACTAAAGATAAGGAGTGGAGCCAGAGAGAAGTATGCAGGGGAAAAAACATTCCTAATCCCAGAAATAGATCTACCGTGAAGCCAATGAAACTTAAATTTCAGGAGCTTTTTCTTGCACAGGTCCTTTCCAAGCATCTAAGATTGTTTAATGTTTTCAATATTATTCACCTTTTTAAAATTTATAGTTTGTTGTGATTTTGTATCATTCAAAGTATTTAACTTTTAAATATGCATATATATAACTTTCTATTTATAATTTTGTATTTTTTAAAAAATGGGACCACCAAACTGTTTAAGATTCAGGCTCCTCAAAATAAGGATCTTCCCAATTTGTGTGCTTCAAGAATAGCCAGTAGAATTTTATCTGATATGTTCCAAAGTCCTACCATCCTCTCCCTTGCCCCAATACAGCAGAACCTTTAGGTAAAAGGCAAACATTTTGATGAACATCAATAACACTCAATCCATGTCTGTGTTAGGAATTAATTAACTACAAGGCAGATTATATGGACTAGTTAATTATTTTTTTGATAATCCACAATAAAAAGAAATAAAAATGTGGGCTTGCTAAACCATATTAGATTTATAGAACTTTAAGTGACCAAAATTGTCATTAACTTAACTCCTGCATTTTACATATGAGAAAACTGAGTATTAGAGAGAAAATATTATTTGTTTAAGTTCACATCTCGATAATTAGTGATTAAGCCGGAATTTCAAGAAAACTAATCCATACTTACACTAATTTCTGCTATTGTTCCAAATTCCTTGCTTCTTCATTTATGAAGCTTTTTTCCTAACATTTTTTAAATATGTATATTTTGCACAATAAGGTTAAAATCCATCTTGACTCTATATGACTGAAAGCCAAATTATTATTAAATATTTTAAATCATCACTTTGTGTACTTCTCTATCAGACTATAATGCCATGTTATTTTTGCATTCAGTTCACACTTTAATTATATCCTTGATCCAACTGAAAAATAATAGCTTCTATTTTTAAAAGTCTATCCTTTATTTTTTATGTCATTAACTAATTATTTCAACTCAAGTACTTCTACCCTCTCTTTCATTTAATGATTATGTTAAAATTAGATTTTTCATACAACTATAATAATAATTTTGCTATGCTAAAATAGATTATAATAAACATTTAGCAACTGATGAAAATTATTCTGAAAATATTAGTATGACATTTGAAAGGTTAGTTCTAATTATAGCTTGAGAAAAACTCACATTGTATCACTCTTTTTTTTGTTTTCTTCTGTTTTATGTTTTTGAGACAGAGTCTCCCTCTCTTGCCCCAGTTTAGAGTGCCATGGTATCATACCATTGTAGTTCATAGCAATATCAAACTCCTGGGTTCAAGAGATCCTCTTGCCTCAGACTCCCAAGTAGCTGGGACTACAGGCATGCACCACAACACCGGGCCCAGCTAATTTGAATAATTCTTTTTGTTGGACAAAGTCTGAAGTTTATTTTGCCCTTTGGGGAGATATAAGTCTTAACTGCATTGCTTTTTAATAGTCCTGTAAACAAACATAAAGACAAAGACATATGCAATCATATTGTGACTGAACCAAAACATAGCCCTTAAAAATGCAAGCTGACTTTCCTGGGAATTAATATTTAGACTTCTTGTTTCTAACATTAAAAATTCCCTATCTCAGTGTATTTTAAAAACCTTTATAATAAATTTGATCCATATACATATAAAATATAATGCACATAAATTACTATTAAGACCCCAATGGTTAAATGGAAAAGGGTAATGAATGGGCAATCCAGGCAGAAGGAAAATAAAATAACTGATAAATATAAGGGAAAACATTTAATATTGTAAATTATAAAAGAAATGATATATAACTAAGATTATATTTATGAGTACTTTTCTATAAATAATACTATTTTTTAAATAGTGAAAGTGTTATAAGTTGATTATACATGTATGCTCCTGATAGAAGTGTAAACTGATACAAGCATTTAGGAAAGAAATTTTCTAATATGTGTTAAGAAACTTAAAAATGTTCATAACCCTTACACCAATAATTACATGCCTAAGCAGCTTTTTCTGAAAAAAAAAAAAAAGCCTTATGTTTGAAGATGTATGATTATATGAATCATGGCAGTATTCATAATAATAAACAGCATGAATATGAATGATTTGAATATCAACAGTGAAGAAAATATCAATTAAATTACATTATGTCCACATGATCATATAATTTGGTCATGTATATCACATATGTGTGTATTACAAATGTAAGTAAAATATTAATAGACAAAGGACTGGAATATCTAAATATGATTAATAGGGGGAGACAAGATGGCGGACTGAAGCCAGCTTTCAACAAAGTCCAGAAGGAGAGTTAAGGGACAGGAATTTAGTAAGTATCCTGGTGGACTTGAGCCTCACCAAGAGAGAAGGCTGAAGAACGCACATCAACACCGCTGAGGCAAGTTGTGATCACAAGGACGCAAACAAAAGGTACAAAATCCACCACCAAGCAGACGGGAGTCCCCCTCCCCCATGAGACCGGCTCTAGAGCCCCACAATTGAACAAGCGGGCAGAAATTAAAGGCCCTCCCACTACACTCCACGGGAGAGACCTTCTAAAAACTGGACCTACCTCCCCTACTGGGGTGCCGAAGCGTTCTCCTGCCGGACATAGGGCTGAATAAAACTTTGGGAATCCTTTGCCAGCAACCCTGAATCCCCGGCGCTCCCCTCCCGCCCACTGAGGTCTGGAGGCCTGTCCCCCAGGACTTCGGATCCTTGGGTGATTTCTCAAGGGGAGTGGACAGTCCCCTAGTTGTGACTGGTGAGCGTTGACTCTGAGGCGCGCCGAGTGAGAAGAGGGCACCGGGCTGAGGGGGAGTCACGCCTCGCGGCACTTCCCTGCGGTGCAGTGCACCAACCCTCCCCTGGCATATGGGGCCCAAGACTGAATAAGACTCTGGCCTCCCCGCTGAGAGCTGAGAACCCCTACTCTCACTCGGGGTCTGAGGGCCTATCCCCCAGGAGTTCGGCTCCTTGGGTGATTTCTCGAGGGGAGTGCACAGTGCCTGAGCTGCGTCAGGTCAGCGCTGACTCTGGGACACGTGAGCGAGGAGAGGGCACTCTGCTGAGGGGAAATCAAGCCTTGGCGGCACTTCCCTGCGGTGCAGTGCAGGAGCCCTCCCCGGACCATAGTATTGCGTGAAACTGAATGAAACTCTAGCTTCCCCCCGCCCCACTCCCAATCGGGGTCTGGGGGCCCATCCCCCAAGAGTTCTGATTCTTGGGGGATCTCTTAAGGGGTGTGGACCCAGCACAAACTGCGGCCGCTCAGTGCTGACTCTGGGGCGTGGGACAGAGGAGAAAAGGGTCGCCTGAGTGCCCACACCAGAGCAGCAGTTCCCTGGAGGTAGATCAACAGCCGTTTTTTCTTTAACGGCAGAACTCTCACTTCTGGATATTCTCAGGCCACACCCCCTGTCTCTCTGGGCAACCAGAGGAGGCCACCGGTGACGGCTCACAAACCCGGAAGCCTCCAGGGCGGGGCCGACCCAGAGAGGTGTTCAGACGCAATTCTCCAGCAGCAAAGACGTTTGAACTCAAAACAGCCCGTCTCCTGTAGGCGACGACAGGAACAGAGACAGAACCTCACAAAGTTGTCTGTTCTGTTCTGTTCTGTTAGCAGCATGCATCAGGGACGGGGCTAAGCCTGAGTGAACACCTCCTTCCCATCACCTGCATCAAACACTCAAAGATGTCAGGCCCCATCTCCTCCTGCTAGATAGCGGCAGTCTGCGGGGGCCTGGCAGACTTCCTTGTGATTCAGGCAGGTGCAAACACCTGGAGTGTCTGTTCACTGCAGGCAACTGGGTTAGCCATCTGCAGAGATACCAGTGACTGGGTCCGATGGAGGGGCAAAGTGGGGAAGGAGACGTCAACCTTCCCAGACTGCTCTGTTTGCTGGGTGGCTCCTCCTGACTCCACGCTGCACTGGGGTGAGCTGTGTCAGAGGAGTCACCGGGCCCCTGTGATCCAGTTCCCAGAGACCTCTTAAACCCTTCCACCCGATACAAGTGCCGATTCAGACAGCTGATTCGGACCTTTTGAACTGGGCTAATAGACTGAGGACTTTTCAGGCGGTGCCCTGGGTGTGCAATTGTAGGAAGGTTTGATTCTCCTTTTCCAACTGGGGCCAGAGGTGGGCAGGCGGGGTGACTTAATTGCTGATTTTTCCACACAGCTGAGACTTCAAGCCAGAGTAGAAGTTGCAATAGGATCGAACAGAAACCAGCTGAAAACAAGACAGAACCACTTTGCTCCACCACACCAGACAGGGCCCCAGTTTCTCAGGCCACAACACTGTACGGGCCCTTGATAAAACCCCAGGGGAAAAACCAAACGGAGTAAACCATGGGGTGGAATCAGCGGAAAAACTCTGGTAACATGAATAACCAGAATAGATCAACCCCCCCAAGAAAAGATACAGCAGATGTGTTTGAAGATCCCATTCATAAACAACTGGCTGAGATGTCAGAAGTCAAATTCAGAATTTGGTTTGCAGACAAGATTAATAAAATGGAATTAGGAATTCGAGGAGAAATTCAAAAACTGTCTCAAGAATTTAACGAATTTAAAGACAAAACCACCAAAGACTTAGACACACTGAAACAAGAACTTACAGCCCTCAAAGATATGAAAAATACAGTAGAATCCCTCAGTAACAGAATGGAGCAAGCAGAAGAAAGGATTTCTGACATTGAAGATAAAGTCTGAGAACGGTCCCAATCTCTCAAAGAGGAAGAGAAATGGAGAGCAAAAACGGATCACTCACTCAGAGAACTCTCGGATAATTCGAAAAAAAAACAACATAAGGGTTATAGTAATTTCGGAGAACGATGAAGTAGCTGCCAAGGGCACAGAGGCCCTTCTACATGAAATTATGAAAGAAAATTTTCCAGACATGCCTAGAGAATCTGAAATTCAGATAGCAGACAGCTTCAGAACCCCAGCACGATTCAACCCCAATAAGCCATCTCCCAGACATATCATAATTAGCTTCACTAAAGTTAACATGAAAGAGAAGATTCTCAAAGCAGCCCGGCGAAAGAAAACTATAACGTACAAAGGTAAGAATATTAGAATAACTGCAGATCTCTCTGCTGAAACTTTTCAAGCCAGAAGAGGCTGGTCATCAACTTTTAATCTCCTAAAGCAAAAAAACTTTCAACCCAGGGTCTTGTATCCAGCTAAACTGAGTTTCCTCTATGATGGAGAAATTAAATACTTCAATGACATTCATATGTTGAAAAAATTTGCCACAAGTAAACCAGCTCTTAAGGATGTTCTCAGACCTATCCTCCACAATGACCAACCCAATCCTATACCACAAAAGTAAACTCACTCAGAAACTTCGGATCAAACTCCAACTTCCACACTGGCAAAAGGATTAAAAATGTCCACTGGACCTTTGAAAAACTCGATACCCAAAATTCCACCAGACTTATCAATACTCTCCATCAATGTGAATGGCTTAAACTGTCCTCTAAAGAGGCATAGATTAGCTGACTGGATACAAAAACTCAAGCCAGATATTTGTTGCATGCAAGAGTCACATCTCAACTTATAAGACAAATACAGACTCAGGGTGAAAGGATGGTCATCCATATTTCAGGCAAAAGGCAACCAGAAAAAAGCAGGTATTGCAATTTTATTTGCAGATACAGTAGGCTTTAAACCATCAAAAGTAAGGAAGGACAAGAATGGTCACTTCATATTTGTTAAGGGTAATAGTCAATATGACGAGATCTCAATTATTAATATCTATGCACCCAACCAGAATGCACCTCAATTTATAAGAGAAACTCTAACAGACATGAGTAACTTGATTTCCTCCAGCTCCATAATCACTGGAGATTTCAACACTCCCTTGGCAGTGTTGGATTGATCCTCCAGAAAGAAGCTGAGCAAAGAAATCTGAGATTTAAAACTAACCATCCAATATTTGGATTTAGCAGACATCTACAGAACATTTCATCCCAACAAAACTGAATACACATACTTCTCATCAGCCCACGGAACTTACTCCAAAATTGATCACATTTTAGGTCACAAGTCTAACCTCAGTAAATTTAAAGGAATAGAAATTATTCCATGCTTCTTCTCGGACCATCATGGAATAAAACTTGAATTGAGTAACAACAGGAATCTGCATACCCATACAAAAACATGGAAGTTAAATAACCTTATGCTGAATGATAGCTGGGTCAGAGATGAGATTAAGAAAGAAATCACCAATTTTATGGAACAAAATGACAATGAAGACACAAACTATCAGAACCTCTGGGACACTGCAAAGGCAGTTCTAAGAGGGAAATTTATAGCACTGCAAGCCTTCCTCAAGAGAACGGAAAGAGAGGAAGTTAACAACTTAATGGGACATCTCACGCAACTGGAAAAGGAAGAACATTCCAACCCCAAACCCAGTAGAAGAAAAGAAATAACCAAAATTAGAGCAGAATTAAATGAAATTGAACAAAAAAGAATAATACAACAGATCAATAAATCAAAAAGCTGGTTTTTTGAAAAGGTCAATAAAATAGATAAACCTCTGGCCAACCTAATCAGGAAAAAAAGAGTAAAATCTCTAATATCATCAATCAGAAACAACAAAGATGAAATAACCACAGACTCATCAGAAATCCAAAAAATCCTTAATGAGTATTACAAGGAACTTTATTCTCAGAAATATGAAAATCTGAAGGAAATAGACCGATACTTGGAAGCACGCCACCTTCCAAGACTTAACCAGAATCAAGTGGAAATGTTGAACAGACCCATATCAAGTTCAGAAATAGCATCAACTATACAAAACCTCCCTAAAAAGAAAAGCCCGGGACCAGATGGTTTCACGTCAGAATTCTACCAAACCTTTAAAGAGGAATTAGTACCTATATTACTCAACCTGTTCCAAAATGTAGAAAAAGAAGGAAGACTACCCAACACGTTCTATGAAGCAAATATCACCCTGATCTCCAAACCAGGAAAAGACCCAACAAGAAAAGAAAATTATAGACCAATATCACTAAGGAATATAGATGCAAAAATATTCAACAAGATCCTAACAAACAGAATCCAGCAACACATCAAACAAATTATACATCATGACCAAGTTGGTTTTATCCCAGGGTCTCAAGGCTGGTTCAATATACGTAAATCTATAAATGTAATTCAGCACATAAACAAATTAAAAAACAAAGACCATATGATTCTCTCAATTGATGCAGAAAAAGCTTTTGATAATATCCAGCATCCCTTCATGATCAGAACACTCAAGAAAATTGGTCTAGAAGGGACTTTTCTTAAACTGATAGAGGCCATCTACAGCAAAAACACAGCCAGTATCATATTGAATGGAGTTAAATTGGAATCATTTCCACTCAGATCAGGAACCAGACAAGGCTGCCCATTGTCTCCATTGCTTTTCAACATTGTAATGGAAGTTTTAGCCACCGCAATTAGGGAAGAAAAGGCGATCAAGGGTATCCATATAGGGTCAGAAGAGATCAAACTCTCACTCTTTGCTGATGATATGATTGTGTATCTGGAAAACACTAGGGACTCTACTACAAAACTCCTAGAAGTGATCAAGGAATACAGCAGCGTCTCAGGTTACAAAATCAACATTCATAAATCGGTAACCTTTATATACACCAACAACAGTCAAATTGAAAAAGCAGTTAAGGACTCTATCCCATTCACAATAGTGCCAAAGAAGATGAAATATTTGGGAATTTACCTAACAAAAGACGTGAAAGATCTCTATAAAGAGAACTATGAAACTCTAAGAAAAGAAATAGCTGAAAATGTTAACAAATGGAAAAACATACCATGCTCATGGCTGGGAAGAATCAACATTGTCAAAATGTCCATACTACCCAAAGCAATATATAATTTCAACGCACTCCCTATTAAAGCTCCACTGTCATATTTTAAAGATCTTGAAAAAACATTACTTCGTTTTATATGGAATCAGAAAAAACCTCGAATAGCCAAGACATTACTCAGAAATAAAAACAAAACAGGAGGAATTGCACTACCAGACCTCAGACTTTACTACAAATCGATAGTGATCAAAACAGCATGGTATTGGCACAAAAACAGTGAAGTAGATATCTGGAACAGAAGAGAGAACCAAGAGATGAATCCAGCTACTTACCGCTATTTGATTTTTGACAAGCCAATTAAAAACATTCAGTGGGGAAAAGATTCCCTATTTAACAAATGGTGCTGGGTGAACTTGTTGGCAACCTGCAGAAGACTGAAATTGGACCCACACCTTTCACCATTAACTAAGATAGACTCTCATTGGATTAAAGATTTAAACTTAAGACATGAAATTATAAAAATACTAGAGGAGAATGCAGGGAAAACCCTTGAAGAAATTGGTCTGGGTGATTATTTCATGAGGAGAACCCCCCAGGCAATTGAAGCAGCTTCAAAAATACACTACTGGGACTTGATCAAACTAAAAAGCTTCTGCACAGCTAAGAACACAGTAAGCAGAGCAAGCAGACAGCCCTCAGAATGGGAGAAGATATTTGCAGGGTATAACTCTGACAAAGGTTTAATAACCAGAATCCACAGAGAACTCAAACGCATCAGCAAGAAAAAAACAAGGGATCCCATCGCAGGCTGGGCAAGGGATTTGAAGAGAAACTTCTCTGAAGAAGACAGGCGCACGGCCTTCAGACATATGAAAAAATGCTCATCATCTTTAATCATCAGAGAAATGCAAATCAAAACTACTTTGAGATATCATCTAACTCCAATGAGACTAGCCTATATCACAAAATCTCAAGACCAGAGATGTTGGCGTGGATGCGGAGAAAAGGGAACACTTCTGCACTGCTGGTGGGAATGCAAATTAATACATTCCTTTTGGAAAGATATATGGAGAACACTCAGAGATCTAAAAATAGATCTGCCATTCAATCCTGTAATTCCTCTGCTGGGCATATACCCAGAAGACCAAAAATCACATTATAACAAAGATATTTTTACCAGAATGTTTATTGCAGCCCAATTCATAATAGCTAAGTCATGGAAAAAGCCCACGTGCCCATCAATCCACGAATGGATTAATAAATGGTGGTATATGTATACCATGGAATACTATGCAACCTTAAAGAAAGATGGAGACTTTACCTCTTTCATGTTTACATGGATGGAGCTGGAACATATTCTTCTTAGTAAAGTATCCCAAGAATGGAAGAAAAAATACCCAATGTACACAGCCCTACTATGAAACTAATTTGGGACTCTCACATGAAAGCTATAACCCAGCTACAACTTAACAATAGGGGGAAGTGGGAAAGGAGGGGGTGGGTAGAGGGAGGGGAATCGGTGGGATCACACCTGTGGTGCATATTACAGGGGTATTTGCGAAACTTGGTAAATGTAGAATGTAAATGTTTTGGCACAGTAACTGAGATAACGCCGGAAAGGCTATGTTAACCACTGTGATAAAAATGTGTCAAATGGTTTATGAAGTGAGTGTATGATGCCCCATAATCATATCATTGTATACAGTTATGATTTAATAAAAAAATTAAAAATAAATAAATAAATAAATATGATTAATAGTTAAATAATTAAATGTTTTACTATATTCTATGGATTTTATATAATAAACAGTTAATATTTTGAAGCTTAAATAATAATTTTAATAAAAAGTTATAAAATAGATAATATAGTAAATGCACATATAGAATATATAAAAATTGTCCAAGCAATTAAATATATACTAAAATAAAAGTGAAGACTCATTTTCAAATTCTGGAAAAATAAGGAAGAAAAATAAAACCCAACACAGGTAAGAATATAGAGTTTAATTTTGCTGAATTCTTCTGGTAGTTAATTGAATAATACAAATAATCGTAAAACAGTTGTACACTCTTTCATCATAATCAGAATCGTAGTAATATATTCAAGGAAATTGTTCAAATGCTTAAAAGTACAAGGTACTTCACAAAGATACTATATCAGCTCTGTCTATAACATGTAGAAACTTGAAATATCCTAAATAATCCAACAATAATTGAATGATTAAATAAATAACTGTATGTAAATACTATAAAATGCATTTACTTGAAATTATTAATTAATACATGAAAAAAAGAGATGTAATTATATAATCTTCCATACTGTGATCATTGAGAAGGAAACAAAATTCCCGAAATAATTGCTGTGATAAAATAGAGAGGATTTAAGGGAGATTTACCAATTTTTTATAAGTGCTTTATATTAATGATAAATCTTTTTCTAAAATTGCTTACCAATGGCACCATATGTGGCCTCTCTTCAGGGGTAATAAATTCTGGAATATGTGTTTCTGGCCCTGGAAGATCAAGTGGCTTAACAATTATCTAATGTCAGATTTTAGTTACATCCTTGCACTAAAAAGGAAGGAAAAAAAAATAGATGTATGAAACTCATACCAAAGTTATTAACTCAGTGCTACCATATAATTACTATAATTTGCATAAAATGAATATATTCAAAGAAAAATATTCCAAGAGTTATGTATGAAAAGTGTGAAAAGTGTATTTGTTTGGCCAACAAGTAAGAAGGATTTCCAGAATTAACTATATATTATCAACACATAAAACTGGACACAATTAACTTTAGGTAATATGCAGATGGGTGAGCATAGTTGAAAGTACATTTTAAATGTTCATTTATTATGAAATACATATTTTCATGGAAATCATAAAAAAGCAGATGAGCCTAAGAAGAAAATAATCATCACCCCAAATCCCACCAAGAAACAAGTTAAGATTAAATTCATTTATCATTGCATCTATAAGTATCTATTTACTGTGCTTTTATTTCAAAACACATTTTGGAAGGAATTTTTGTATATCCCTGTGTATGTGCCTCAGGGATCATGGTGTCATTTCCTTTCAATGTAGCAAACTCCCTGGAGAAAACATGAATTGTGTAAATTTTAATGTTATGATACAATACAAAGAATTTCATTTTAAAATGCTAGTATCTGTAAGGCAAGGGATTAAAATTTTTAAATACAAAGAAAGCTCTACGAATAATTACCCCCCAAATGACCTACCTATCAGTAAGTCTAAATCTCATAGTAAGAAATGTAGTTTATCAATACCTTTTTAATTCTCATCAATTATATATATACATATATATGTGTGTGTGTATATATATATAGAGAGAGAGATAGACAGAGATATCTATCTTTTTCCAGGGATATATATATCTTATATATATCTATATCTGTCTATATATAATGTATATACATAGAGAGAGAAAGAGAGCTTTAACTTTTAGAAGGGATATATATATATATATCCCTTGAAAAAGTGTGAGAATTGATTTTATGCTTTTATATGTGGGGATATAAAAGATAATTATATATATGATTTTATATGTATATATATAAAATATCAAGGGATATATATATATATATATATATATATATCCCTTGAGAGAGAGTTGCATTGTTACTCTTGGACATTAAAAAAGTACAGAAAAATTAAATATAACAATGGTGTTAGATAGAGGGGTTCCTAAAAACAATGGTTATTTTTATTTCAGATTAATGTGAGGCTACAATCAACTAGGTTACAATATTTGCATTTGGTAGGTGGAGTCCAACTTGTAGTTGTGTCCTGCACTTAAGAGGTATGCCATATACCTTTACATTATGTCCATTAAGTGGAAGCACATCAGTATCCCTTCCTCCTCCCCTCTTCCCCGTCCCTCATGATCCCCCAAGTTGAATTGAATCGAGTTTTTCTCTTATGTGGGCGTGATTAGATCATCTACTGGCTTCATATTAGTATTGAGTACAGGGTAATTGCTTTTCCATTCTTGTGATGCTTTACTAAGAACAATGTGTTTCAACTCAATCCAGGTTAATATAAAAGATGTAAAATATCCCTCTTTATTGTGGCTAAATAGTATTCAGTGGTACACATTTACCACAATTTGTTAATCCCTTCCTCGGTTAGTGTGCATTTAGGTTTTTCTGTATCTTGGCCATTGTTAATTGAGCTGTGATAAACAATTTAGTGCAAATGTCCTTATGATAAAATATTTTTCATCTGGGTAGAAGCTGAGCAAAGGGATTGCAGGATCAAATGGGAAGTTTAATTTAAGTTCTTTGAGGGACTTCCATACTTCTTTACAAAGAGGATATATTAATTTGCAGTACCATAAACTGAGGAAAAGAATCCCTATTAAATAAATGGATAGTGCTGGGAGAACTGGATAACCACATGTAAATGATTGAAACTGGACCTTCACCTTTCACCACTTACAAAAATTAATTCAGGTGGAATAAAAGATTTAAATCTAAAGCATGAAACAATAATCATCCTTGAAGAATGTGTGGAGAAAACACTTGAAGATAGCGGCCAGGGGAAAGATTTTCTAAAGAAGACTTCTGTGGCAATTGCAACAATAATAAAAATGAATAAATAGGTCTTTTTCTGTATTTTATAAATTTGAGGTGCAGGTGCTTGTGTTTGCATTTTCATTTATTTTGAAAAATTTCAAATATTTTTCTTAATCTGCATTGAACTAGTAATTCGGGAACATATTGTTTAATTTCCATGTGTATTTACAAATTATAATGTTCCACTTATTATTGATTCCTAGTTTTATTTCATTGTGGACAGAAAAATTACTTGATATAATTTCATGTTTTTTGATTTTCAAGACTTGTTTTGTGGCCTATATATGGTCTGTTCTTTAGAATGGTTCATGAGCTGAGGAACAGCATGTGCATTCTATGCTTATTGGATGAAATGTTCTATAAATATCTCTTAGGTCTATTTGGTTATAATGCAGATTAAATACAAATTTCTTTGTTAACATTTTGTCAGAGTGATATGTCTAATGCTTAAAGTGGGATATTGAGGTCTACAGCAATTTTCGTATGGGGTCTATCTCTATAGGTCTGATAATATTTGTTATGTAAATACACACACATACATATATATATATATATATATATATATATATATATATATATATAATCTTACTCTGTGCCCAGATTAGAGTGCTATGGCATCACAGAGGACATCAACCTCCAACTTTTAGGCGCTCGGGCAATTCTCTTGCCTTAGCCTCCTGAGTAGTTGAGATTACAGGTGCCTGCCACAAGACCTGGCTATATTTCACATATATGAACATAACTAAACCAAAAGGCAAGGAAAGGAATATACAGAGTAATTTTCTAATTGTCAAAGTCAAATATTATATTTTTAAAATAAATTTTAAGAGTGATTCAAATTTCCTTACACTGTACAGCTTCTTTATCCAATTTACACCAAAGGAAAACCTATTTCCCACATCCTTAATCATTGATATGAATTAACATTGAAAAAGTAAACTATCATCTGTTTATATTCTGTTTACTCTTACCTTGCTAGAGTTCTCAAAGTTGATAATGCCCCTCACCATAGTCCTATGAACAATTGCACTATTTTATAAACAGTGGATAAGAAGATCTCCCAGGAGAGGGGAAACAAGATGGCAGAGTGAAGCCAGCTTTCAACAGAGGCTCCCGTCCAGAAGGAGAGTTAAGGGACAGGAACTGAGTAAGTATCCTGGTGGACTTGAGCCACACCAAGAGAGAAGGTTGAAGAACGCACATCAACACTGCTGAGGCAAGCTGTGATCACAAGGACGCAAACAAAAGGTACAAAATCCACCACCAAGCGGACGGGAGTCCCCCTCCCTCATGAGACCGGCTCAAGAGCCCCACAATTAAAAAAGCGGGCAGAAATTAAAGGCCCTCCCACTACACTCCAAGGGGGACCTTCTAAAAACTGGACCTACCTCCCCTACTGGGGTGACGTGGCGTTCTCCTTCCGGGCATAAAACTGAATAAAACTTTAAAAATACTTTGCCAGCAACCCTGAATCCCCAACACTCCCCTCCTGCCCACTGAGGTCTGGAGGCCTGTCCCCCAGGAGTTCGGATTCTTGAGTGATTTCTCAAGGGGAGTGGACAGTCCCTGATTTGCGACTGGTCAGCATTGACTCTGAGGCACGCGAGTGAGGAGAGGGCACCAGGCTGAGGGGGAGTCACGCCTCCACGGCACTTCCCTGTAGTGCGGTGCAGCAGCCCTCCCCGTGCACCAATACAGCCAGGCATAAAACTGAATGAAACTCTAGCTTCCCCCCCACTCTCACTCGGGGTCTGGGGGCCTGTCCCCCAGGAGTTCGGATCCTTGGGTCATTTATCGAGGGGAGTGCACAGTGCCCAAGCTGCAACAGGTCAGCGCTGACTCTGAGACATGTGAGCGAGGAGAGGGCACTCTGCTGAGGGGAAATCAAGCCTTGGTGGCACTTCCCTGCGGTGCGGTGCAGCAGCCCTCCCCGGGGGTGGCAACAGAACGTCTGGGCATAAAACTGAATGAAACTCTAGCTTCCCCCCCACTCCCACTCGGGTTCTGGGGGCCTGTCCCCCAAGAGTTTGGATTCTTGGGGGATCTCTCGAGGGGTATGCACCCAGCATAAACTGCGGCCGCTCAGTGCTGACTCTGGGGTGCAAGACAGAGGAGAAAAGGGTCAGCTGAGTGCCCACACAAGAGCGGCAGTTCCCTGGAGGCAGAGCAACAGCCGTTTTTTCTTTAACGGCAGAACGGCTCACTTCTGGATATTCTGAGGCCACACCCCCTGTCTCCCTGGGCAACCAGAGGAGGCCACCAGTGAGCGGGGGATTTCCTGACACTTCTCACAAACCCGGGAAGCTTCCAGAGCGGGGCCGACCCAGAGAGGTGATCGGACGCAAGCCTTCAGCAGCAAAGAGGACACAAACCTCCAGCAGAAAAGATGTTTGAACTCAGAACAGCCCGTCTTCTTTAGGCGATTTCGGCAAGAACAGAGACAGAACCCCGCAAAGTTGTCTGTTCTGTTCTGTTAACAGCATCCATCAGGGACAGGGCTAAGCCTGAGTGAACACCTCCTTCCCATCACCTGCATCAAGCACTCAAAGATGTCAGGCCCCATCTCCTTCTGCTAAATAGCGGAGGTCTGAGGGGGCCTGGCAGACTTCCTTGCGATTCAGGCAGGTGAAAACCCCTGGAGTGTCTGTTCACTGCAGGCAACTGGGTTAGCCATCTGCAGAGACACCAGTGACTGGGTCCGATGGAGGGCTAAAGTGGAGAAGGAGACGTCAACCTTCCCAGACTTCTCTGTTTGCTGGGTGGCTCATCCTAACTCCACGCTGCACTGGGATGAGCCGTGTCAGAGGAGTCACCAGGCCCCTGTGGTCCAGTTCCCAGAGACCTCTTAAACTCTCCCACCTGAGACAGGTGCCGATTGAGACAGTTGATTTGGACCTTTTGAACTGGGCTAATACACTGAGGACTTTTCAGGCGGTGCCCTGGGTGTGCAATTGTAGGAAGGTTTGATTCTCCTTTTACAACTGGGCCAGAGGGGGGCAGGCGGGGTGACTTAATTGCTGATTTTTCCACACAGCTGACACTTCAAGCCAGAGTAGAATTTGCAATAGGATTGAACAGAAACCAGCTGAAAACAAGACAGAACCACTTAGCTTCACCACACAAGACAGGGCCCCAGTTTCTCAAGCCACAACAATGTGCGGGCCCTTGATAAAGCCCCAGGGGGGAAATCAAAGGGAGTGAAATAACCATGGGGGGGAATCAGCGGAAAAAATCTGGTAACATGAATAACCAGAATAGATCAACCCCGCCAAGAAAAGATACGGCAGATGTGATTGAAGATCCCATTCATAAACAACTGGCTGAGATGTCAGAAATCAAATTCAGAATTTGGATTGCAGACAAGATTAATAAAATGGAATTAGGAATTTGAGGAGAAATTCAAAAGTTGTCTCAAGAATTTAACGAATTTAAAGACAAAACCACCAAAGACTTAGACACACTGAAGCAAGAATTTACAGCCCTCAAACATATGAAAAATACAGTAGAATCCCTCAGCAACAGAATGGAGCAAGCAGAAGAAAGGATTTCTGACATTGAAGATAAAGTCTTTGAATGCTCCCAATCTCTCAAAGAGGAAGAGAAATGGAGAGCAAAAACGGATCACTCACTCAGAGAGCTCTCAGATAATTTGAAAAAAAGCAATATACGAATTATTGAGATTTCTGAGAATGATGAAGTGGCCTCGAAGGGCACAGAGGCCCTTCTGCATGAAATTATGAAAGAAAATTTTCCAGACATGCCTAGAGAATCTGAAATTCAGATAGCAGACAGCTTCAGAACCCCAGCACGATTCAACCCCAATAAGTCATCCCCCAGACATATCATAATTAGCTTCACTAAAGTTAACATGAAAGAGAAGATTGTCAAAGCAGCCCAGCGAAAGAAAACTATTACGTACAAAGGTAAGAATATTAGAATAACTGCAGATCTCTCTGCTGAAACTTTTCAAGCCAGAAGAGGGTGGTCATCAACTTTTAATCTCCTAAAGCAAAATAACTTTCAACCCAGGATTTTGTATCCAGCTAAACTGAGTTTCCTCTATGATGGAGAAATTAAATACTTCAATGACATTCATATGTTGAAAACATTTGCCATAAGTAAACCAGCTCTTCAGGATATTCTAAGACCTATCCTCCACAGTGACCAACCCAATCCTATACCACAAAAGTAAACTCAATCAGAAACTTCGGATCAAACTCCAACTTCCACACTGGTGAAAGGATTAAAAATGTCCACTGGACTTTTGAAAAACTTGATACCCAAAATTCCACCAGACTTATCAATATTCTCCATCAATGTGAATGGCTTAAACTATCCTCTAAGGAGGCATAGGTTAGCTGACTGGATACAAAAAATCAAGCCAGATATTTGTTGCACACAAGAGTCACATCTTAACTTAAAAGACAAATACAGACTCAGGGTGAAAGGATGGTCACCCATATTTCAGGCAAATGGTAACCAGAAAAAAGCAGGTGTTGCAATTTTATTTGGAGATGCAGTAGGCTTTAAACCATCAAAAGTAAGGAAGGACAAGAATGGTCACTTCATATCTGTTAAGGGTAATACTCAACATGATGCAATCTCAATTATTAATATCTATGTACCGAACCAGAATGCACCTCAATTTATAAGAGAAAATCTAACAGACATGAATAACTTGATTTCTTCCAGCTCCATAATCGTCGGAGATTTCAACACTCCTTTGGCAGTGTTGGATCGATCCTCCAGCAGGAACCTGAGCAAAGAAATCTTAGATTTAAACCTAACCATCCAATATTTAGATTTAGCAGACATCTACAGAACATTTCATCCCAACAAAACTGAATACACATACTTCTCATCAGCCCACGGAACTCACTCCAAAATTGACCACATTTTAGGTCACAAGTCTAACCTCAGTAAATTTAAAGGAATAGAAATTATTCTATGCATCTTCTCGGACCATCATGGAATAAAACTTGAATTGAGTAACAATAGGAATCTTCATACTCATACAAAAACATGGAAATTAAATAACCTTATGCTGAATGATAGTTGGGTCAGAGATGAGATTAAGAAAGAAATCGCCAATTTTTTGGAACAAAACGACAATGAGGACACAAACTATCAGAACCTCTGGGACACCGCAAAGGCAGTTCTAAGAGGGAAATTTATAGCACTGCAAGCCTTCCTCAAGAGAACGGAAAGAGAGGAAGTTAACAACTTAATGGGAAATCTCAAGCATCTGGAAAAGGAAGAACATTCCAACCCCAAACCCAGAAGAAGAAAAGAAATAACCAAAATTAGAGCAGAATTAAATGAAATTGAAAACAAAAGAATAATACAACAGATCAATAAATCAAAAAGCTGGTTTTTTGAAAAGGTCAATAAAATAGATAAACCTCTGGCCAACCTAATCAGGAAAAAAGAGTAAAATCTCTAATCTCATCAATCAGAAACAACAAAGACCAAATAACACCAGACTCATCAGAAATCCAAAAAATCCTTAATGAATATTACAAGAAATTTTATTCTCAGAAATACGAAAATCTGAAGGAAATTGACCGATACTTGGAAGCATGCCACCTTCCAAGACTTAACCAGAATCAAGTGGATATGTTGAACAGACCCATATCAAGTTCAGAAATAGCATCAACTATACAAAACCTCCCTAAAAAGAAAAGCTCGGGACCAGATGTTTTCACGTCAGAATTCTACCAAACCTTTAAAGAGGAATTAGTACCTATATTACTCAACCTGTTCCAAAATGTAGAAAAAGAAGGAAGACTACCCAACACGTTCTATGAAGCAAACATCACCCTGATCCCCAAACCAGGAAAAGACCCAACAAGAAAAGAAAATTATAGACCAATATCACTAATGAATATAGATGCAAAAATATTCAACAAGATCCTAACAAACAGAATCCAGAAACACATCAAACAAATTATACATCATGACCAAGTTGGTTTTATCCCAGGGTCTCAAGGCTGGTTCAATATACGTAAATCTATAAATGTAATTCAGCACATAAACAAATTAAAAAACAAAGACCATATGATTCTCTCAATTGATGCAAAAAAAGCTTTTGATAATATCCAGCATCCCTTCATGATCAGAACACTCAAGAAAATTGGTCTAGAAGGGACTTTTCTTAAACTGATAGAGGCCATCTACAGCAAACCCACAGCCAATATCATACTGAATGGAGTTAAATTGGAATCATTTCCACTCAGATCAGGAACCAGACAAGGCTGCCCATTGTCTCCATTGCTTTTCAACATTGTAATGGAAGTTTTAGCTACCACAATTAGGGAAGAAAAGGCGATCAAGGGTATCCATATAGGGTCAGAAGAGATCAAACTTTCGCTCTTCGCAGATGATATGATTGTGTATCTGGAAAACACTAGGGACTCTACTACAAAACTCCTAGAAGTGATCAAGGAATACAGCAGTGTCTCAGGTTACAAAATCAATATCCATAAATTGGTAGCCTTTATATACACCAACAACAGTCAAGTTGAAAAAGCAGTTAAGGACTCCATCCCATTTACATTAGTGCCAAAAAATATGAAATATTTGGGAATTTACCTAACAAAAGACGTGAAAGATCTCTATAAAGAGAACTATGAAACTCTAGGAAAAGAAATAGCTGAAAATGTTAACAAATGGAAAAACATACCATGCTCATGGCTGGGAAGAATCAACATTGTCAAAATGTCCATACTACCCAAAGTAATATATAATTTCAACGCACTCCCTATTAAAGTTCCACTGTCATATTTTAAAGATCTTGAAAAAACAATACTTCCTTTTATATGGAATCAGAAAAAACCTCGAATAGCCAAGACATTACTCAGAAATAAAAACAAAACAGGAGGAATTGCACTACCAGACCTCAGACTTTACTACAAATCAATAGTGATCAAAACAGCATGGTATTGGCACAAAAACAGAGAAGTAGATATCTGGAACAGAAGAGAGAACCAAGAGATGAATCCAGCTACTTACCGCTATTTGATTTTTGACAAGCCAATTAAAAACATTCAGTGGGGAAAAGATTCCCTATTTAACAAATGGTGCTGGGTGAACTTGTTGGCAACCTGCAGAAGACTGAAATTGGACCCACACCTTTCACCATTAACTAAGATAGACTCTCCTTGGATTAAAGATTTAAATTTAAGACATGAAACTATAAAAATACTTGAGGAGAATGCAGAGAAAACCCTTGAAGAAATTGGTCTGGGTCAGTATTTCATGAGGAGAACCCCCCGGGCAATTGAAGCAGCTTCAAAAATACACTACTGGGACTTGATCAAACTAAAAACCTTCTGCACAGCTAAGAACACTGTAAGTAAAGCAAGCAAACAGCCCTCAGAATGGGAGAAGATATCTGCAGGGTATATCTCTGACAAAGGTTTAGTAACCAGAATCCACAGAGAACTCAAACGCATCAGCAAGAAAAAAACAAGGGATCCCATTGCAGGCTGGGCAAGGGATTTGAAGAGAAACTTCTCTGAAGAAGACAGGCGCTCGGCCTTCAGACATATGAAAAAATGCTCATCATCTTTAATCATCAGAGAAATGCAAATCAAAACTACTTTGAGATATCATCTAACTCCAGTGAGACTAGCCTATATCACAAAATCTCAAGACCAGAGATGTTGGCGTGGATGCGGAGAAAAGGGAACACTTCTGCACTGCTGGTGGGAATGCAAATTAATACATTCCTTTTGGAAATATATATGGAGAACACTCAGAGATCTAAAAATAGATCTGCCATTCAATCCTGTAATCCCTCTGCTGGGCATATACCCAGAAGACCACAAATCACAACATAACAAAGATATTTGTACCAGAATGTTTATTGCAGCCCAATTCATAATTGCTAAGTCATGGAAAAAGCCCACGTGCCCATCGGTCCATGAATGGATTAATAAATTGTGGTATATGTACACCATGGAATACTATGCAGCCTTAAAGAAAGATGTAGACTTTACCTCTTTCATGTTTACATGGATGGAGCTGGAATATATTCTTCTTAGTAAAGTATCTCAAGAATGGAACAAAAATTACCCAATGTACTCAGCCCTACTATGAAACTAATTTGGTGCTGTCACATGAAAAGTATAACCCAGTTACAACCTAATAATAGGTGGTCGTGAGAAAGGGAGAGGGGGTGGTGGGTAGAGGGAGGGGGATCGGTGGGATCACACCTGTGCTGCATCATACAGGGGTATTTGCGGAAGTTGGTAAATGTAGAATGTAAATGTTTTGGCACAGTAACTGAGATAACGCCAGAAAGGCTATGTTAACCATTGTGATAAAAATGTGTCAAATGGTCTATGATGCGAGTGTATGATGCCCCATGATCACATCAATGTATACAGCTATGATTTAATAAAAAAAAGGAAAATAAAAAAAGTAGAATAAAGAATGAAATAGAACAAAAGAGACCACGAAAAAAATAAAAATAAATAACATTAAAAACGTTAAAAAAAAAAGAATATCTCCCAGGCGGCACCTGTGGCTCAGTGAGTAGGGCGCTGGCCCCATATGCCGAGGGTGGCGGGTTCAAACTCAGTCCCGGCCAAACTGCAACAAAAAAATAGCCGGGCGTTGTGGTTTGCACCTGTAGTCCCAGCTGGTCGGGAGGCTGAGGCAAGAGAATCGTGTAAACCCAAGAGTTAGAGGTTGCTGTGAGCCATGTGACGCCAGGGCACTCTGCCCGAGGGCGGTACAGTGAGACTCTGTCTCTACAAAAAAAAAAAAAAAATGAAGATCTCCCAAATGCTCACACCATGCGACATTAGTGGTCTGCTTCAGTTTAAAATTTCAAATGCAATTATCAACTTAGAGACACATATTTGGAAGCACCAAAGAATCTTTAAGCCAAAATTATTATCCTCTACCATAATTTAAAAGGATAAAAGATTTGATTTTACTGAAGAGTGCACAATAGAATACTCCCAATAGACTAGTCAGGAGCTAAAAGAGACATGATGTTGACCCTAAAATGATCACTAAGCACATTTGTAAATAATAAGAATCATAAAAGCAAATTACCAGATACAATAGTTCAAATAGCAGCTTACTATTTATTAAATGGAAAGCTACATAAAGAGATGGAAAATTTGCAATCCAACTGCAGCATAGAATTTCAACTTATTACACATAGATTATCTTAGGCAAATAAGTTTTCTGACACTTGTCTTTATCATTTTTAAAATAAGAAATACAGCAGCTTTCCTCACAGACTATTCATTGTGCATCTACTTCATGTTAGGCAGTGTGGTGAGTGCACGGGTATGTTGTGTGTGTGTCTGCACAATTAATTTAATTTAACTTAAAAATAACTTTATGAGTTAGGTTATTAGTCCCAACTATCAGAAGAGGATATCAAGTGATATTAAATGATGTACCTAAATCATATATATGATAAGAGGTAGAGATAGTATTTGACCCTGTATCTGCTGTGTTTCAAAGATTATGCCTGACCATTATACAATATTGTCTCTCTCAACATACAAAACAGTGCCTTTAAAATTACAACAACTTATAGCTGTTTAATGTGGTATCATCATTATTGTATTTAGACCTAATAAAATAAAAAGTACAGTTGGTCTAAGCAGTAGAAAGGATGAAGCAGGGGCACTTGGCTGGATGACATGATTTTTTGGTTTTTCTTTTCTTTTCTTTTCTTTTTTTTTTTTTTTTTTAGCTCCAGAAATCTTTAGTTGAATGTGTAAAATAATATGTTCATCTATGTGATTAATTATAACACAGACAGAAAGATTTACTTAAGCCATTTATCTCTTTAGTTTGTGGTGGGGATGCTAAGACCTCCTATTTGTAGATTTATTAAGACTCATGGGATCAGCATATGGTTGTACTCCTGTCTAAGATTTATTCTAGTGGTATAGCAAGAATATACAGCAGGCTGATAAGAGAAAAATGACAATGGCAAGTCTGAAGAAATCCATAAACAAACTTCCTTATGCTCTCTCCTTATTATTGAGGAGCCACACATTGCATGCTTCCCCTAGCAGTAAAAATGCAGGAATATGTGTACAATGTTTTTACCCAGATTACCATTGGAAGATCAGTACCCAAGGTTTGTTTGGGGGAGGGATAAGATAGGTTAGAGGGGTGGTTATGTAGGCACCCACTCCCTAGTGAACAGCAAAATGTCAGATAACCAGAAATAAGTGGGATATTTAACACAAACCACATTGTACACTGCAGAAACTTCTCCATAGCTTTGAGAAAAAAGGAATTTCCCCAAACACATTCTATGAAGCAAACATCACCCTGATACCAAAACCTTGAAAAGACCCAACCAAAAAGGAGAATTACAGACCAATTTCACTAAAGAATATAGATGTAAAAATACTCAACAAAATCTTAGTCAAGAGATTATAGCTAATACACACACACACACACACACACACACACTACAAACAAGTAGTCTTCATCCAAGGGATGCAAGTCTGGCTTAACATAGACAAACCCATAACTGTAACTTACCACATAAATAGAAGCATAGAAGCAAAAAAAAAAAAAATCCTCTCAATCGGTGTAGAAAATGAATTTGATAAAATTCAGCATTCTTTTCTAACAAGAACACTTAAGAATACAGGCATAGGTGGCTCATTTCTTAAACTAGTTAAGCTATCCATGAAAAACCAACCTATAATATCAAACTTAATGGTCATAACTGGGTTATAGCTTTCATGAGAAAGCCCTAAATTAGTTTCATAGTAGGGCTGAACACATTGGATACTTTTTCTTCCATTCTTGAGATACTTTACTAAGAAGGATATGTTCTGGAGGGGGGAAAGGAGGGGAGGGAGGGGGTAGAGGGTAGACAGAGGGGGATTGATGGGATTACACCTGCGGTGCATCTTACAAGGGTATATGTGAAACATAGTAAATGTGGAATGTAAATATCTTAACACAATAACTGGGAAAATGCCAGGAAGGCTATGTCAATGATTGTGATGAAAGTGTGTCAAACGCTCTGTGAAACTAGTGTATGATGCCCCATGATCATATCAATGTACACAGCTATGATTTAATAAAAAAAAAACTGAACGGAATAAAACTGAGTGCTTTTGTACTTAGGACTGGAACCAGATAAGGATGTCCTCTTATCGGTACTACTATTCAATATTGTGCTGGAAGTTCTAGCTGAAGAAATCAGGCAAGATAAGGGTATAGAGGACACCCATCAGTGGAGGTCAAACCCTCAACAATGATATGATCTTATGCTTAGAGAACTCCAGAGACTCAACCACAAGACCCCTGGAAGTGATAAAGAAATACAGTAATGTCTCAGGATATAAAATGTAGTCTTTTTTTATGTTAATAACAGTCAAGTTGAGAAACTAATCAAGGAACAATTCCCTTCACAGTAGTTTCAAAGAACATGAAATGCTTAGGACTATACCTAAGAAAAGAGGTAAAGAACCCTACAGATAGAATTATGAAACCCTAAGAAGAGAAATAGCATCTGTAGTTTTGGGGGAACACATCTACACTGCTGGTGGGATTGAAAACTAATACAACCTTTGTGGAAAGAAGTATGGAGAATATGCTAAGGAACTAAAAATTGAAATTTCATTTGATCCTGCAATTCTATTACTAGGTATCTACTCAGAAGAAGAACAATCATTTTACCACAAAGATATTTGCACCAGAATGTTTACCTCAGCCCAATGTGTAATTGCCAAGTCATGGAAGCAACCCAAATGCCCATCAACCCATGAATGAATTAACAAATTATGGTATATATATACCATGGAATACTATTCAGCCAAAAAAGATGAAGATTTTACATCTTTTATGTCTACTTTGATGAAATTGGAACACATTCTTATTAGTCAACTATCTCAAGAATGGGGGAAAATGTACTCAATACTATTAAGAAATCAATACATAAGCACTTACACCCTCATACAAATGATGAAACAAAAATATAGTCTAGTAAGGGGGAGACAAAGAGGGGGAGGGGAGGGAAAGGAGAGGATGATTGTTGGAAAGAGGGAGCGCATTTGATGGGATATAACTTAATAGAAACAATGCAAGGGTATATTTGAAAATAACTGAGAGTAATTTTTTATTTTTTTTTAAAGAGACAGAGTCTCACTTTGTTGCCCTCGGTAGAGTGCCATAACATTACAGCTCTCAGCAACCTCCAGCTCTTGGGCTTAGGCAATTATCTTGTCTCAGCCTCCCGAGTAGCTGGGACTACAGGTGCTCGCCACAATGCCCGGCTATTTTTTTGTTGCAGTTTGACCGTGACTGGGTTTGAACCCACCACCCTCAGTATATGGGACCAGCATCCTACTCACTGAGCCACAGGTGCCACACAAATAAATTTTTAATGCCTTACAACAATGGACAAATAAAGGAGGAGATGGAGATGTTAGTAAGTTTGATTTAAGCATTCCACACTGTATATCAAATTATCACATTGTAGCAAACAAATGTATATAGTTATGATTTTAATTAAAAATAAATTTCTAAGAAAGGATGAGAAATAGCAGATAGCTTGACAAATGGAAGAGTATACCATGCAACTGGCTGGGAACTATTAACATTGTTAAAATGTCTACACTTCTTAAAGTAATCTACAGATTCAATGAAATCCCCATTAAAATACCAACATGATACTTTGAAGAACTGGAAAAAATACATTTTAAGTTCATATAGAACCAACCCCCCCCAACAAACAAACAAACAAACAAAAATACCCATATAAACAAGCCAATTTTTTTGTGATAAAAACAAAGCTGGAAGCATCACCCTACTAGATTTTAGGCTATATTATAAATCCACATTAATCAAAACAGCACGGTGTTGGCACAAAAAATAGACATAGACATTTGGAAGCAAATATAATACCAAGAATGAAACTGGTTTCTTACAGCCATCTGATTTTTGATAAAACAAACAAACACGTAAATTGGGGAAAAGAATTCCTATTCAATAAATGGTGCTGGGAAAACTGGATAATTATATTTATCACACAGAAAGTGAGCCTGCATCACTTACAAAAATTGACTCACAATGGGTAAAATATTTAAATCTAAGACATGAAACAATAAATATCCTAGGAGAATGTGTGGAAAAACCTCTCAGAGATGTTAGCCTGGGGAAATATTTTATGAAGTAGTCTTCTTTGTTGTTGCAACAAAAGCAAAAATAAATAAATGAGACTTAGTTAAAACTAAAAACTTCTCTCCACAGCTAAGGACACAACAATCGATGCAAATAGATAACCTTCAGAATGGGAAAATATTTGCAGATTAGAAATCTGACAAATACTTGATAACTAGAATGTATAGAGAACTTAATCAACAACAAGTCCCCCTCCCCCAAAGAGCTAACAGTCCCATCTATCACTGGGCAAGAGACATGAACAGAACCTTTTCTGAGGAAGGACAGACTAATAGCTAACAAACATTTGGGAAAAAATGCTCATTGTCCCTAATTATCAGAGAAATGCAAATCAAAACCACCTTGAGATATGACCTAACCCTAAAGAGAATAGCCCACATGACAAAGTTCCAAATTTGTAGGTGCTGACATAGATGTGGAGATAAGTGAAGGTTTTTAACACTGTTGATGGAGCTGCAAACCAATACAGCCTCTTTGTAAAGAAGTATGGAGAGGCTTGCTGTCCGCAGCTCAGTGAGTAGGGCTCCAATCACATACACCAAGGCTGGTACATTCAAGCCCAGGCCGGCCTGCTAAATAACAATGAAAACTGCAACAACAAAATAGCCAGGCATTGTGGCATGTGCCTGTAGTCCCAGCTACTCTGAGGCTTAGGCAAGAGAATCACTGAAGCCCAAGATTTTGACGTTGCTGTGAGCTGTGACTCCATGGCACTTTACTGAGGGCAACAAAGTGAGACTGTCTTAAAAAAAAAGAAGTTTCAGGACTGGAATAAATTCATAAGGCAGTTAGAAATAAAAGGCTGCAGTCATTGGGAAATTCCTTCAATTGTTCTGGCTCAGAGCAAGAGGACCTGGGGGACACACCACCCAGTGAGACATTAGTGATTGCATCCAAACCAGTGACTGTGTCATTTCTACCTCAACTGCAGGAAGTGCAACTCAGGGAATGTTTGTTTCCACTTGGGAAAAAAGGAAAGTGAAGGGTTCAAAGGACTCTCCTTTTCAACTTGGATACTAGCTTAGCCACTGTAATATAAAATACCAAGCAGATACCTTAAGACATTCAGAGATGTACCCTGGTCTAGAAGGAAACCTGCAGACTTGAAAAAAGGACTGAATTCTAGAAGGATTCATGATGTGATTATTAAAGAGAACTTGGGCTTTGAATAAACATGAATGATAGCCAAGCAGAAGATACTATAGGCTTTGATTGAGTCTGGGCATACTCGAGTGTGACTTGATACAGTCTCAGCAGCACTGAACATGACAGATTGCCAATGTCACTGTTCTCCCAAGTGTAGCACCACAGCACAGAGATTGAGGAAAGAGAGTGAAAGACTCTCCAAAAATCTCCTCTATCATATTCATTTGCATCCAGGTGGTACCACCATAAGTCTGTGAGATTGATAACATTACTGGCTTAAGATGGCCCCAGTATGGATATGGGTGCAGGGACCAAAGGCTTAGAGCAAAATTTGGACTTTACCTAACAGATGCAAACAATGTAATCTAATCATTTGTACCTATATATTAATCTGAAATTATACAAAAGAAAAAATCAATTGATAAACCAGAAAAATGCATCCAAGTCTCTCAACAGCAGAAATAATTCACGAGCTTGAAGACAATTTAGAGATACACAGAAGAGAAAAGTTGGGGGATAAAAGGAGAGAAAAAAGTGGCTGGGTGCAGTGGCTCACGTCTGTAATTCTAGCACTCTGGGAGGATTAGGTGGGTGGATTTCCTGAGCTCAGGAGCTGAAGACCAGTCTGACCAAAGTGAGACCCCATCTCTACCAAAAATAGAAAAACTAGCTAGGTATTGTGGCAAGCACCTGTAGTTCCAGCTACTCAGAAGGTTGAGACAAGAGGATCACTTAAGGCCAAGAGTTTTAGGTTTCTGTGAATAAGGAAGCCATGGCACTCTGCCCAGGGTGACTGTGTGACACTGTCTCAAAAAAAAAAAAAAGGACTTATGCATACATGTACAATCTAGAAAATAGCCCCCAAAGGGCAAAACTAAGACTAATTTGCCTCAAACAGGAGGTAGAGAGATAGCAGTAGAATGTTTATTTTTTAAAAATGAGAGAAAACTTTCCAAATGCAGAGAAAGATATCAATATTCAGTTACAAAAGATAATAGAACACGAAGCAGATTTAACCCAAACACACAACCTCAAGGCATTTAATAATCAATCTCTCAAAGGTCATAGATAAAAGAAAACATCTTTACGGAAGCAAGAAATAAGAAAAGCATAACATTGAAGGAGATCCAATATATCTGGCAACAGACTTCTCAGTGGAAACTGTACAGACCTGGTGAGAGTAACATGACATATTCAAAGTGATGAAGAAGTAAACAAACAAACAAAAACTAAACACTAGGATAGTAGTATATCCTGAAAAAATATCTTCCAAACATATAGAAGAAATAAAGACTTTCTCAGACAAAAGAGATGAGGAATTTCATTAACAGGAGACCTATCTACAAGAAATACTAAAAGGAGTCATTTTATATGAAAGAGATATTAATGTATAATAAAAATTAACCTGAAGTTATAAAACTCAGTGGTAATAGTAAATACACAAGTGCTAAATATTATATTGCTAAAATTTATCTCTATAATCAACATGTATTAAACAGGAAGAATAAATTAATATTTATCAAATATAATAACTACAACATTTTTTGAGAGATAGCTAATAAAAAAATTATAAATGGAAAGACAAAGGTAAAAGCAGAGGGAGGATGAAGTTAAGTTATAGAATTTCTTTAGATTTCTCTATGCTTGTTTGTTTGTTTGTTTGTAAGTAGAGTTACATTGTCATTAAATTCACCAAGATGATCTAACAATTGTAAATAGATATGGACTTCACCTCAGTCTGGTGTGGTGGCTCACACCTGTAATCATAGCACTCTGGAAGGCTGAGGTGGGTGGATCACTTGAGCTCAGGAGTTTGAGACCAGCCTGAGCAAGATTGAGATCCATCTCTACTAAAAAACAAAAACAAAACAAAAGAAACCTAACCAGGCATAATGGCAGGTACCTGTAATCCCAGCTACTCAGGTAGCTGAAGCAAGAGGATTGCCTGAGCCCAAGAGTTTGAAGTTGCTGTGAACTATGATGTCATGGCATTGTACCCAGGGTAAAAAGAACAACAACAACTCTCTCTCTCTCTCTCTCTCTATATATATATATATATATATATATATATATATATATATCTCAAAAACTGGAGCTCCCATATATATAAATATTATCAGAGCTAAAGAGACCCCATACAAAAATTGCTGTAGATGTCAATATCCCACTTTAAGCATTAGACAGATCACTCTGGCAGATATATAACAAAGAAATTTGTATTTAATCTGCATTATAACCAAATAGACCTAATAGATATTTATAGAACATTTCATCCAATAAGTCTAGAATGCACATGCTGCACTTCAGCTCATGGAACATTCTAAAGGACAGACCATATTTTGGCCACAAAACAAGTCTTGAAAATTAAAAAATATGAAATCATATCAAGTAATTTCTCTGTCCACAATGAAATAAAATTAGGAATCAATAAGTGGAACATTATAAATTGTAAAAACACATGAAAATTAAACAATATTGTCCTGAATTACTAGAAGTTCAATGAAGAGATTAAGAAAAATATTAGAAATTTTTCAAAATAAATGAAAATTTAAACACAAATTTATAAAATACCCATTGATTCATTTTTGCAATTGTCACAGAAGTCTTCTTCATAAAATCTTTCCCCAGGCTGCTATCTTCAAGTGTTTTCCCCACACATTCTTCAAGGATGATTATTATTTCATGTCTTAGATTTAAATATTTTATCCATCTTGAATCAAATTTTGTAAGTGTGAAAGATGTGGGTCCAGTTTCCGTCTTTTACATGTGGTTAACCAGTTCTCCCAGCACCATTCATTGAACAGGGATTCTTTTCCCCAGTGCATGACTTCTGCATAGTCAACAACCAAAGCAAGGAGACAACCTTCATAATGGGAAAATATATTTGGATATTAGAAATTGTACAAAGTCTTGATAACTAGGATCTATATGGAACTCAAACTAATCAACAAAGAAAGAACTAACAATCTCATATATCACTGGGCAAGAGACATGAATAACACCTTCTCTAAGGAAGACAGACTAATGCCTAACAAACATGAAAAAAATTCTCATCATTCCTAATCATCAGAGAAATGCAAATCAAAATCTCCCTAATATATCACATAAGTCTCCAAATTACAGATGCTGGTGTGGATTTGGAGAGAAGGAAACTCTTTTACAAGGCTGGTGGGACTACAAACTGATTGAACTTTTTTGGAAGGAAGTACAGAGAATCCTCAAACAACTCAAATTAAACCTCCCATTTAATCCTACAAGCCCATCTCTAGTCATCTATCCAGAAGGAAAAAAAAATTATCATAAAGACATTTGCACTAGACTGTATCATAGCTCAATTTACAATTGCTAAAATATGGAGACAACCTCAATGCCCACCAACCCAGGAATAAATTATCAAGTTGTGCTATATGTATTCCGTGGAATAGTATGGAGACTTTACATGTTTTGTATTATCCTGGATGGAGGTGGAACACATTCTTCTTAGTAAAGCACCATAGAAAGGAGGAGCAAGAATTCTGATGTAATCAATTCTAATATGAAGCTAGTAGATGATCTAATACAAGGTGGGGGTAGAGGAATGAGGAAATTGGGAGAGGGGAGGTGGGAGGGATTTGGGCATCACAGTATATAGCACACCTTTTGGGGTAGGAGACAAGTATAAGAGGCACTTTACCTAACAAATGCAATCAGTGTAACCTACTTCTGTGTACCTTCAATGAATCCCAAACAAAAAAAAGAAAAAGAAAAAAATACTAAATGGAAAGCTCATAACAATAAGTACCTACATGGAAAAAAATAATGTTACAATGCCATTCATAGATCTAGAAAAACAAGAACAATTAAAACCTCAAATTAGTTGAAGAAAAATAATAATGATCAGAGGATAAATACATAAAATTAAAAAAAATACTCAAAAAGTCACCAAAAAGTAAACTTGATTTCTTATACCCTAATCATATGTACTTTTACATTAATCTTAAATAACAAAATTAATATAAAAATGCTATATTGAAACAGACAAATAAAAACCCTATCCTATCAAAGAGGAACCCAGGAATGGATGGCTTCACTGTTAAATTCCATCAAACATTCAAAGAGGAACTAATGCTAATCCTAAACTATTTTGAGTATTTTTTTTTTTTTTTTTTTTTTGGTTTTTGGCAGGGGCTGGGTTTGAACCCGCCACCTCCAGCTTATGGGACTGGCGCCCTACTCCTTGAGCCACAGGCGCCTCCCAATCCTAAACTATTTTAAAAAATCAAGGAGAAGAGTATATTCCTAAACTCTTTTTACAAGGCCAACATCACCCTGATACCTAAAACAAAGACCCAACCAAAAAAAATGTAGGTCAATATCTCTATTTAACATACATTCAAAACTCCTTAACAAAATACCAGCAAACTGTATTCAACAACACACTAAAAAGATTGTTCATCATGATCCAGTAGGATTCATTCCAAGGATACAATGTTGATTCAGCATACACAAATAAATTAACATCAAGAGAATAAAGGACAGAAACGATGTGGTCATTTAAACTGATGCTAAAAAGCATTCAATAAAATTAAACATCTCATGATAAACACTCTAAAAAACTGGGGTATAAAAGGAACTTACCTCAACATAACAAAAGCCACATATGACAAACCCACAGCTAATATCACTGCATGAAGATAAACTCAAAGGATTTCTTCTAAAATGTGGAACAAGACAAAGATGCCCACTTTAAGTAAAGTTGTAGGGTAAACAAGCAGCATACAAATCAGCAGCATTTCTATATGCCAACAGCAAACAGTCTCAAAAAGAAACCAAGAAAGTAAACTCATTTACTATGCTAGATGTAACCAAATAAGTGAAAGATCTCTACAATGAAAACTTTAAAATATCTTTTTGGGGAAAGACACAATTGTAAAAAGGACTTTACCTAACCAATGCAATCAGTGTAACCTGGTTTCTTGTACCCTCAATGAATTCCCAACAATAAAAAATAATAAAATAAATAAATAAATACTTTAAAATATTGATGAAATATAATCAAGAAGATACAAAAAATGTACAAATATTCCATGCTCATTGAGCGGAAGAATCAGTATTTTTTAAAATGTCCCTACTATCCAAAGCAATCTTTAGATGCAATGAAATCCCTATCAAAATACTAATGAAATTTTTCACAGAGACAGAAAAAAAGAATCGTACAATTTCTATGGAACCTCAATAGACTTAGAATAGTTAAAACCATCCAGAGGGAAAAGAACAAAACTGGAGCAATCACACTACCTTACTTCAAATTATACCATAGAGTTGTAGTAACCTAAGCAGCAGGGTACTGGCATAAAAACAGACACATGTATCAATGGCTCAGAATAAAGAACCTAGAAACAAATCCACACACTTCCAGTGAAATTATTTTAGACAAAGTTGCTAAGAACATATATTAGCAAAAGGACAGCCTCTTCAATAAATGACACTTGGAAAACTGGTTATCCATATGCAGAAGGATGAAACCAGAACCTTATCTCTTGCATATACAAAAATAAATCAAAAGGGATTAATGATTTAAATATAAGGCCTGAGCCTATGGAAATACTAAAATATAATACTAGGGAAAACTTCAGAACATTGTCTGAGATATGATTTCTTGAGCAAATACTTCAAAATATCTGACCAAGGGCAGATAAACAGCATATGTAAAGAACTCGAGCATATCAACAAGAAAAGAGCAAATAGCCCCATTAAAAACTGGGGAAAAAAATATGAACAGAAACTTTTCCTATGATGATAGATTAATGGCCAAACAACACATGACAAAATTCTCATCATTTCTAATCATCAGGTAAATGATGATCAAAACCATATGGAGATGTCACCTAATCCCAGTGGGAATGGTCCTCATCATAATATCCCAAAGCAACAGCTAAACAGTTGCTGGCATGGATGCAGAGAGAAGGGATACTCATACACTGCTGGTGGGACCAAAGCTAGTACAACCCCTAAGGAAAGTAGTATGGAGATTTCTCAAGCAAAAGGAAGTAGACCTATCATTTGATTCCGCAGTTCACTACAGGGTATATACCTGAAGGAAAATAAGACATTTTATTATAAAGGCAACTGCACTCAAATGTTTAGAGCACCACAATTCACAATGGCAAAGTCAAGGAAACAACCAAAGATATAAGATCTCCATCTTTTCTCTAATTTTTCCTTTCTTCTGCGTGTCCATTTATTACATAATATAAATAAAATTTCTGAAGAAGCATGTCTTGGAGAGAAGATATAACTACAATTGTAAAGGTGGAGTCTTATGTCAAGACACATATGCCAGTCCCTTCAGAAGTTAGGTGTTCTTATTAGTTTCTGAAGATTGACATATTCCAACAGCATGTACATTTTTTTAATAAAATGAACACATTCCCTATATTTCACACCAATACTTTACTCTCAGGTCTCATATGGAGCAGTGAGAGAGAAGACTAGAAAAAATTAAAGAAAAAATAAATGGTTAGGAAGATAATATGAAGGATAAAGAAAAATAAAATTGAATGGAAGACAAGGTGTGCTGGATAAAACAGGGTGGAAAATAAGTAGGAATTATGTAACAGCTAATATATGCTTATTAAATACCATTAGGAAAATGCATTTTATAATCTACTTAACCATATTTAAGAAGTAATATTTACTATGAATCTCAAAATATGTTCAATTTCAACGCACTCCCTATTAAAACTCCACTGTCATACTTTAAAGATCTTGAAAAAACAATACTTTGTTTTATATGGAATCAGAAAAAACCTCGAATAGCCAAGACATTACACAGAAATAAAAACAAAACAGGAGGAATCACACTACCAGACCTCAGACTTTACTACAAATTGATAGGGATCAAAACAGCATGGTAATGGCACAAAAACAGAGAAGTAGATATCTGGAACAGAATGGAGAACCAAGAGATGAATCCAGCTACTTACCGTTATTTGATCTTTGACACACCAATTAAAAACATTCAGTGGAAAAAAGATTCCCTATTTAACAAATGGTGCTGGGTGAACTGGCTGGCAACCTGCAGAAGACTGGGATTGGACCCACACCTTTCACCATTAACTAAGATAGACTCTCATTTATTAAAGATTTAAACTTCAGAAATGAAACTATAAAAATACTAGAGGAGAGTGCAGGAAAAACCCTTGAAGAAATCGGTCTGGGTGAGTATTTTATGAGGAGGACACCCCGGGCAATTGAAGCAGCTTCAAAAATACACTACTGGGACTTGGTCAAACTAAAAAGCTTCTGCACAACCAAGAACACAGTAAGTAAAGCAAGCAAACAGCCCTCAGAATGGGAGAAGATATTTGCAGGTTATATCTCTGACAAAGGTTTAGTAACCAGAATCCACAGAGAACTCAAACGCATCAGCAAGAAAAAAACAAGGGATCCCATCGCAGGCTGGGCAAGGGATTTGAAGAGAAACTTCTCTGAAGAAGACAGGCGCGTGGCCTTCAGACATATGAAAAAGTGCTCATCATCTTTAATCATCAGAGAAATGCAAATCAAAACTACTTTGAGATATCATCTAACTCCAGTGAGACTAGCCTATATCACAAAATCTCAAGACCAGAGATGTTGGTGTGGATGTGGAGAAAAGGGAACACTTCTGCACTGCTGGTGGGAATGCAAATTAATACATTCCTTTTGGAAAGATATATGGAGAACACTCAGAGATCTAAAAATAGATCTGCCATTCAATCCTGTAATTCCTCTGCTGGGCATATACCCAGAAGACCACAAATCACAACATAACAAAGATATTTGTACCAGAATCTTTATTGCAGCCCAATTCATAATTGCTAAGTCATGGAAAAAGCCCAAGTGCCCATCGATCCACGAATGGATTAATAAATTGTGGTATATGTACACCATGGAATATTATGCAGCCTTAAAGAAAGATGGAGACTTTACCTCTTTCAAGTTTACATGGATGGAGCTGGAACATATTCTTCTTAGTATAGTATCTCAAGAATGGAAGAAAAAGTTCCCAATGTACTCAGACCTACTATGAAACTAATTTGGGGCTTTCACATGAAAGCTATAACCCAGTTACAACCTAACGATAGGGGGAAGTGGGAAAGGGAGGGGAAGGAGGGGGGTGGTGGGTAGAGGGAGGAGAATTGGTGGGATTATACCTGTGGTGCATCTTACAGGGGTATTTGCAAAACTTGGTAAATGTAGAATGTAAATGTCTTGGCACAATAACTGGAATAATGCCAGGAAGGCTATGTTAACCACTGTGATGAAAATGTGTCAAATGGTCTATGAATCAAGTGTATGATGCCCCATGATCATATCAATGTACACAGCTATGATTTAATAAAGAAAAGAAAAAAAAGAAAGTAATACAAGGCATCCAAGTAAAAAGAGGAAAATTAAAAAAAGAAAAAAAAATTGTATAACATATAGTCAATACAACATTCCGGTCTATACCAGCATAAAGAATTTAACAAAAGAAATGATGTGCTTTCCATGATTTTTAAAGTAGGATAATCTGAAATACAAGACATCTTTTCAGATTATAATGAAACAGATGGAATGATTTATGACAAATACATAATTGGAATCACTTTATTTTCAAGTATAACTTTGATGGCTTTTAGTTTCTTTTTAAAGTCAAATTAGTTTTTATAGCTAGCTAAAAGCAATGCCTGTCCCTAAGAAAAACTGTCAAGTAGTCTATTTTTCCTTCTTCCTTTTCTTCTCCAGTTTAAGAATTCTGTATTCTTGTGCTACATTTCAACTTGACCTAAAAAAAAAAAAAAAATACTTATTTCAGAAAGGACACCCAAACTATCTTGCACTTTAAAGGAAAATGTGAGTTACTTTAAATGTCCATTTCACATGGAATTTTCATTTTTAAAAGTTTTAAAGCCAAAGAAACTACTTTAAAAAATAAGCAAACTAGAAAAGTAAGTAATTTACAAGGCATAAAGTTCATCTCTTTTGTATATGATTTTGTGTTAAAAGCTGAATTGGTATCAGATGCTTTGTTTTCACGTGAACAACTGCTAAGCAATGGACAATACCCCCAATGAAATAAGAAATGCTCTTAAGCCATTATATTCATATGAGTGTTTGATACTCTTAAACTTCCTTCAAATGAATACCAGCTTGATCTAGAAAGAAATAAATATAATAAACTAATGCAAAATGTAATAAATATGTTTATAATAAAATTAATCTTCTAACTGATTCAGCCACATTTAAAGTATCTCAGGCAATCTATAAATCTACAGAATTTTTAAACAAGGAGCAAACATAGGTACCAAAGATGGGGTTTCTGTTAATAGCACTTGTTGAGGAAAATTGCTTTCCTAACAGTGGCATTATTATGAAGATCAATTCCCCCCTGTGAATACTTGATATAAATAATTTCAAAGAAATTTTCAAGGAATTTTTATAAAGCGTATTAAGGTCTGTTCTCTTAGGTAATTAAAGACTCCATAGAACAGTTATAGTCTTTACCAAAAGAAAGCTTCACACATGTTAACCAGTTTGATGAAAGTATTTCAAATTGCATACAAAACCAGCACATCGTACCCCATAAATGCATTAATGTACACAGTTATGATTTAATAAAAAATCATTTCATAAGGGAAGAGTGTCCCAAATCATAAATGCCAACAAAGAAACCAGTTTTTTTTACAGAATATGCTAAGATCCTATTCACTTTTGTTCATTATAGTATACTGTCTTCACTGAGTTCCTGGTTTATTTTCCCCTCATATTCTAGAATATTTTCTTCTATAAGACATATTTAATATTTTCCTTGTTTTATCCAATTTATGTCATTAAATAAACCAAAATTTACTTTAAAAATTTACTATATATTTATCCCTCTTAATTTTTATATAGAATAATAAAGAATAATAATTATGTAATTTTTCAGTACCCTAGTATCAAGAATAATGGAATGCTCATGAAATATTTTATTTTATAAAATGAAGTCTAACAAGGCTGCTTACCACATCTATCACATCAGGATTCCATTTCATGGTTCAGATAAGACTATAAGAAAAAGGAAAAAAAAGTTAGTCTCTAATTGTTAATATAAAATCTGTTACTTATTTAAGGGCACAGAATAAATATTAACTATGAACACTAGTGTGTTTAAAATCTTTATTTCTAAGCTACAGAAGGGAATTCTTCAGAATCTGAGGGAATAGACAAACTGAAAGTCTCTGTCTTTTAACAGATGGCTTTTACCTATTTATACTTATTGTGGTTATGATACATTTGGATTTATTCTACCTCCTTGATCTTATTTCTTCTATATACCATGTTTTTTTACCTGGCTCCTTTTTCTCTCCTTCCCTACATTCTATTAAATTTTCTTCATTCCCTTTGTTTCCCCTTTTATTAGAAGGATATTTCATATTCTACTTATAAACCTTTAACCTGAAAGTTTTAACATTAATAGCAGACTTATTGTGGTTAGTCAATACATATGTTCTTTAATAAATGAAATGACATTAAAACCCTATACTCCTTTCATTGATCTCTTATGTTATCATTGTGAATATTTTCATTAGTTAGATCTCATCAACTATTAACATTAGTCTTATTTGACTTGAAAATCTTAAAAAGGTAAACATTTCAATTATTTTGCTGTTCACCGTAGCTTCTTCTAAATTAATCCATTTATTTATTTTATAATTAATAACAGACTAGTGCTATAATAATAAATATACTGCTTGATAATATTTTTACATATGTATGTTGCTATATGATCATAAAAGAAGAATATAGAACCTTTCTAGCACCCCATAAAATTCCTGCATGTTTCTTCCCAGTCTCTACTGCCAAATGGTAACTAATATTCTGAATTATCTCATAATTATTTTTTTGAACTTGATATAAAGGAAAATAAGCTGCAAATATTATTTTGTCTGTGGTTTCTCTCTTCACCATACTGTAGTTTCATTTATATCTATCATTTTTATAAATTTGCTTTGTTCCATTTCTTTTTTTATTCCTCTTTCTTGTTTCATTTATGATTAAATATTTTATTCTATTTCTTCTCATCCACTAGGCTTTGACTTATGCCACCTGTTACTATTCTTTCTACAGATACTATACAGCAGGTTGTTATTTTTTTTTCATTTTTTAGAATAAACTTTATTTACAAAAATTCAACTCAATCTGCTTTCATATCACTATTGACAAAATGCATACTGATGTATTAAAAGAGATACATTTAATTTAGCTTCACATAAAACCAGAATCCAATATTATTCCAGTTTCTTCTTCCTGTATGGCTCTGAATGCAGCTTTAAAAACAAAACAAAACAAAGCAAGACAAAACAACTCTTTATACTGTACAATGGCTTAAGCAAACCACTTTAGTTTTTTTTTTTTTTTTTTTTCCTATTTAAGGGTTGGGAGTGAGACTACTTATCTAAAATTTGCTATTTACAGGGAAATCTCTAGAGAAGAGGATAACTTAAAGACAAAGTTTATCTGGCTTTCATAACACAATATCACAATGCCTTTAGAAGAATGCAAATAAATAACATTAATAGACAGTATAGATCAATAATTTTCTGACAAACCTAATAGGATTTTATGGTGTATTTTGGAAAACTATGTACTCCCAAGATCACTTGCGGAGGTTCATGAGTTCAAAATTATTTTCATCCATTCGTGGATCGATGGGCATTTGGGTTTTTTCCATGACTTAGCAATTATGAATAGGGCTGCAATAAACATTCTGGTACAAATATCTTTGTTACGTAGTGATTTTTGGTCTTCTGGGTATATGCCCAGCAGAGGAATTACAGGATTGAATGGCAGATCTATTTTTAGATCTCTAAGTGTTCTCCATGTATTTTTCCAAAAGGAATGTATTAATTTGCATTCCCACCAGCAGTGCAGAAGTGTTCCCTTTTCTCCACATCCACGCCAACATCTCTGGTCTTGGGATTTTGTGATATAGGCTAGTCTCACTGGAGTTAGATGATATCTCAAAGTAGTTTTGATTTGCATTTCTCTGATGATTAAAGATTATAAATTGTGGTATATGTACCATGGAATACTATGCAGCTTTAAAGAAAGATGGAGACTTTACCTCTTTCATGTTTACATGGATGGAGCTGGAACATATTATTCTCAGTAAAGTATCTCGAGAATGGAAGAAAAAGTATCCAATGTACTCACCCCTACTATGAAACTAATTTAGGACCCTCACATGAAAGCTATAACCCAGTTACAGCCTAAGAATAGGGGGAAGGGGGAAAGGGTGGGGAGGGAGGGGGGAGATGGGTAGCAGGAGGAGCATTGAAAGGATCACACCTGTGGTGCATCTTACAAAGGTATGTGTGAGGCTTGGTAAATGTGGAATGTAAATGTCTTAGCAAAGTAACTAAGAAAATGCCAGGAGGGCTATGTCAACTAATGTGATGAAAATGTGTCAAATGGTCTATGAACCAAGTGTATGGTACCCCATGATCATATTGATGTACACAGCTATGATTTAATAAAAAAAATTATTTTCATAATAATAATAAGAGAGTATTTCCCTTGTTCACTCTCATTTTTAATTAGTATAAAGTGAAATATTACAGAGGGTTAATACATAAGATATCACAAAATATTAAGTGCAGAAGCAAATATGAATATTCAGCTATATTCTATTAAACCACAATTAAAAACAATTGGAAAATATAAAATGATGCAATTTTTCTCCTTGATTTTTGTTTGGCTTAAAATGTAGTTATTTTTATAAAAATGTACTACTTATATTATTATGTAGTGGGTTTATTAAAAAAATTAAATAAACTAATACTTATTTTCTAAATTCATTAGTTTAGTTTTTAATATGGAATCTATTGATAGATTTAACCCACATAAACAAAGGCTCTTTGTGACCCACAATGATTTTTAAGAATATAAGAGGCTCTTAAGAAGAAAATGTTTGCTAAATAATACACTGAAGATTACAATATGTGTCTGACTTATTTCAGTCCACACTTTAATGGGATATTCTACCACTTCTAAACACTGTCCAGAATTTTAAATGAAAATCCGTGGCATTGTTGTCATATGTTTGACTTCTTAAAATGTTATCCATAACATAAAATGTTTAATCCATAAGACATTAATATTGTTGTTCAAACATGCAAATATTCTTTCCTCTTTTATCCACACTTTTTCTAGGGTCCTTCATTTCTTTGTATAGTTTCTTACTTACACCTGAGATAATTTTCCTTGGTGCAGAACGCCTCCCTTTACTGTAGTGCAGGTCTCCAGAATTTATTGTAGTTCACCCATCCTTTCATCAATTTTTTATCTTAATTTTGTCTTTAGTTTTGAAGGACATTTGCATATACTGAATTTTGTCCTCAACTATGAAGAGCAGAATCCTAATCAGCAGGGTAGTTTCTTTTCACAGCTTTAAAGTTATCACAAAATTGTCTTCCAGCTAGAGTGACTAATGCTCCTGGTTTGCCTAGTTCTGTTCAAGTTTGAACAACAAAAGGCCTATTTCATGGCAATCCTTTAGTCCAGAGAAAGTTTGAATGGTTTGTCATTCTACTTTTGGCTTCCATTGCTTCTGCTAAAAAGTCAGTTACCAGTGTGGCTCATTTGAAGAAAGTCTTCTTTCTGTGGCTGATTTTAAGATTTTTTTTCCACCCATCTTTGATGTTTTTATTATTTCAATCATTTGACAATAATGTGTGTTAACGAGATTTTCTGGTTTGCTGAACTTTAATTTGTGGGTTGCTGTCTTATACATAAGTTAGTTAGAACTTTTGAGCCTGGTATACATGCTCTGATTTTGTGGTTGTGGTTTGCTGAACTTTAATTTGTGGGTTGCTGTCTTATACATATGTTAGTTAGAACTTTTGAGCCTGGTATACATGCTCTGTTCTTGGTTTTTACGTTTTTAGTCTCTCAGTACTTTAGTTTGATTATTTTCAATTGACTTATCTTCTAGTTTACTAAAACTGTCTGCTGTTGAATCCATTTATCAACATAGCTTTAATTTCAGATATGATATTTTGCAGTTCTATATTATACAACTAAATATTATTATACATTTTGATTACCTCTTGGAAAAAAATCATCTTTTCATCTATTTTAGCCATACTTTTTATATTTTATTTAATATAATAATCATAATTATTTTGAAGCCTTTCTCTGTTAACCCTAATATCTCTGGTGTTATCTGTCGTATACTGTTACTGAGTATTATTTTTCTTGCTTATTAATCATTTTTCCTGTCTCTTTGTATATTTTGTAATTTTTATTATATTCAAAATATTGTTGTTGGTAAATTGCAGAGACTTTTAGTTATAGATTTTATTTTTTTTGTTAAATCATAGCTGTGTACATTAATGTGATCATGGGGCACCATACACTAGTTTCATAAACCGTTTGACACATTTTCATCACACTGGTTAACATAACCTTCCTGGCATTTTCTTAGTTATTGTTCTAAGACATTTACATTCCACATTTACTAAGTTTCACATATACACTTGTTGAATGCTATTGTAGCTGACAGTTCAATTACTAGCAGATCACCTTAATCCTGTTAAGATTTAGTTTTAGAGTTTATTAAGATAATTCACCTGGGCGGTGTCTATGGCTCAAAGGAGTAGGGCACCAGTCCCATATGCTGGAGGTGGCAGGTTCAAACACAGTCCTGGCCAAAAACTGCAAAAAAAAAAAAAAAAAAAAAAAGATAATTCTCCAAGAGTATGCTCCTGAGGTCCTTTCACCATGGTTTTTTCCAAACATAAAATTCAATCGCTCAAAGACAGTGCAGCCTTTAAAATAACTTCCAAGCATTCCAAGTTTCTAAAACCTGATGTCTCATAAAACTTTCAGAGTTCTATCATATGGATTACTTAGAAATAAGTTAAATAACCAAGGGAGATTTTATTCATATTTTTTCAACTATTTCTCTGTAGTCTCTCTGGGGATTACTGGAGCTCCCCATGTTGCCATGGAGGCCCTCAGACCATCTTTCCAGAGAGGCTATTATCTGTGCTTGTGCTTTATTACTCTGTATTGTCATTTTTAAAATTCTCTTAGGGAAGATGCAGAGAGTAACTGGGGCTTACTTCACATACTTCCTCTCAAAGACTGCAGCCCTACTTGTTTTTCATTTCTTGAAAATAGTTGTTTTATATATATTATACAGCCTTTTATAGCTGTATGTCAAGGAAGTGTAATTCTAAGACTAGCTATCACTTACCATAGCTTCTTCCTTCACCATTGCTTCTCACATCCCTACCTTCCTTTAAGATCTCCTTAACAGTTCTTTAAGTAACAACATGTAAATAGTAATAAACTTTTGCAACTTACTACTATTCTGCAGCAAATACTTAATTTTTGTTTCTCTCACGAGTTAAATACTTCTACATTAAAAGTCTTTGTATTCAGAATTGAACATTATTTGATTATCTTCTGGTGTACATATATATTTTGCTAATGGGAAAATTGTTATTATTCTAATTGTCGTTTTATATCTATTTTTTTCTCTGAGGAAGATATTAACATGATTTTCTGTCTTTGATGGTATGCAATTTCACTGTTACATTTATAGATGTGTATGTAATTTTCACTTTATTAAGTTTTGGATAGGCTGAATTCTGTAAATCTAAGGACTCATATACTTTAACAGTTCTGGGTAATTTTTAGCAGTATATCTTGAAATATTGTTTCTTTTAAATTATCTCTATTCTCTATTTTAGAAAATTTTAATTAGATGTATGTTGAAACTTTTTATTAAATTCTACATGTTTTAATTTCTTTTCCATATTCATTTCTTTCAATAGAATACCTTCTGGATTCGCTTCTCTTTACCTGTTTTTTAAGATGCATTACATCATCTTTGGAATACTTAAATGTCAATTACTAAAGCTTCCTTTTTCCAAAATAGTATTTGCTTCTTTTTAAATCTCCCTGTAATTTTTTCATAGTGCTCATGTTTCATTTTATTTTTGTTAAATCATAGCTGTGTACACTAACGCAATTATGGGGTACAGTGTGCTGGTTTTATATATAATTTGAAATACTTTCATCAAACTGGTTAACATAGCCTTCACCTCATTTTCTTAATTATTGTGTTAAGACATTTATATTCTACACTTAGTAGATTTAACATGTACCCTTGTAAAATGAACCATAGGTGTGATCCCTCCAATTACTGTCCCTCCACCCTTCCTCCCCCTCTGCTACCTTCCTCCTCCTCTTTCCCCTTCATCTTGGGCTGTAGTTGAGTTATAGCTTTCAGGTGGATGTGTGGGTGTTTATAAATTGGTTTCATAGTAGAGCTGAGTACATTGGATACTTTTCCTTCCATTGTTGAGTTACTTTGCTAAGAAGAATATGTTTCAGCTCCATCCATGTAAACATATAAAAGGCAAATTCTCCATCTTTTTAAAGGCTGCATAATATTCCATGTTGTACATATAGCACAATTTATTAATCCATTCATAGGTCATGGGCACTTAGGCTTCTTCCACAACCTAGCAATTATGAATTGGGCTTAAATAAACATTCTGGTGCAAATATCTTTGTTATAAAGTGATTTTTGGTCTTCTGGATATATATACATAGTAGAGAAATTGCAGGATCCAATGGCAGGTATATTTTTAGATCCCTAAGTAATCCTCAACATTCTTTCCAAAAGGAACATATTAGCTTACATTCCCACCAGAAGTGCAGAAGTTTTCCCATTTCTCCACATCCACGCCAACATCTACGGTTATGCGATTTTGTGATGTGGGCTAATTTTACTGGAGTTAGATGATATCTCAAAGTGGTTTTGATTTGCATTTCTCTGATAATTAAAGATGATGAGCATTTTTTCCTGTGTATGTAGGCTGTGCACCTGTCTTCTTCAGAGAAGTTTCTATTCAAGTCCCTTGCCCACACTGAGATGGTACTATTTGTCCTTTTCTCACTAATACTTTTTAGTTCTCTGTGGATTCTGGTTATTAAATCTTTGTCAGAGACATAACCTGCAAATATCTTCTCCCATTCTGAAGGCTGTCTGTTTGCTTTACATACTGTGTTCTTAGCTTTACAGAAGCTTTTTAGTTTTCTCAGATCCCAGTAATGTATTTTTGGTGTTGCTTCAATTGCCCAAGGGGTCCTCCTCATAAAATATTCTCCCTGGCTGATTTATTCAAGTGTTTTCCCTGCACCTTTTCCTACTATTTTTATAGTTTCATGTCTTAAGTTTAAATCTTTATCTGGTGAGAGTCTATCTTTGTTAATGGTGAAAGGTGTAGGTACAGTTTCTGTCTTCTACATGTCGCCATATAGTTCACCCAGAACAATTTGTTAAATAGGGAGTCTTTCCCCACTGAATGTTTTTGATTACCTCACCGAAGATCAAATGATGGTAAGTAGCTGGGTTCATCTCTTGGTTCTCTATTCTGTTCCATACTTCTACCTCTCCATTTTTCTGCCAGTACCTTGCTGTTTTGATAACTATTGATTTATAGTATAGTCTGAGGTCTCGTAGCATAATTTGGCCTGACTTGTTTTTATTTCTTTTTCTTAATTTTTATTTTTTATTAAGTCTTTTGTACATAGATCATAAATACATTTATGTCATTTTCAATGTGGTAATTATTTGTACAAATTGGACTGCTTACATCATACTAATGAACATAGCTTTCACCTCATTTACCCAATTATAGCATTAGGACATTTGTGTTCTACACATGATAAATCCAACTTCTACTTGCAATGTGCTCCATAGGTGTGGTCCCCCTACCATGCCCTACAATCCCTCCCACCCCCTTCCCTCTATTGTCCCTCCACTTCCTCCTTCATCCTTGGCTAAAGTTGTGTTTCATTTTTCATATGCAAGTGTGAGTGATTATAAATTAGTTTCACAGTAGTACTAGTACATTGGACATCTTTTTTTTCCATTCCTGAGATACTTTACTAAGAATAGCATTTTCCAGCTCCATCCATGTAAACATAACAGAGGTAAAGTCTCCTTTTTTACTGCTGCATAGTATTCTATGGTATATATATACCACAATTTATTAATTCATTCATGGCTCGATGGGCACTTGGGCTTCTTCCATGACTTGGCAATTATGAATTGAGCTGAAATGAACAATCTGGTGCAAATATTTTTATTGATTTTTGTCTTTTGGATATATACCTAGAAGAGGAATTGCAGGATCAAATGGCAGATGTACATTTAGATCCCTGGGTGTTCTCCAAACTTCCTTCCTAAAGGAACATACTAGTTTGCATTCCCACCAGCAGTGCAGAAGTGTTCCCTTTTCTCCACATCCATGCCAACATCTGTTGTTTTGGGATTTTGTGATGTGGGCTACTCTTACTGGAGTTGGATGGTATCTCAGAGTAGTTTTGTTTTGCATTTCTCTGATAATTAAAGATGATGGGCATTTTTTCATGTGTCTGTAGGCCATGCATCTGTCTTCTTCACAGAAGCTTCTGTTCATGTCTTTTGCCAACAATAAAATTGGATCACTTGTTTTATGCTTAGTAATAAGTTTGAGTTCTCTGTGGATTCTGCTTATTAGACCTTTGTCAGAAGTATAACTTGCAAAATTCCTCTCCCATTATGAGGGCCATGTATTTGCTTTACTTAGTGTGTTCTTGGCAGTGCAGAAGGTTTTTAATATGATCAGATCCCAATAATGTATTTTTGATGTTGCTTCAATTGCCTGCGGTGTCTTCCTCATAAAGAATTCTCCCAGGCCAATTTTTTCAAGTGTTTCCCCTGCACTCTCTCTAAGAATATTTATAGTTTCATGTCTTAAGTTTAAGTCATTTAACCAGTAAGAATAACTTTTTGTTAGAGGAGAAAGTTGTGGGTCCAGTTTCAGTCTTCTACAAGTTGCCAACCAATTCATCCAGCACCATTTATTGAATAAGGAATCTTGCCCCCAATTTATATATTTAATAGGCTTATCAAAAATCAAATGAAGATAAGTGTCTGGGTTCACCTCCTGGTCTTCAATTCTGTTCCACACATCTACCTCTCTATTTTTGTGCCAGTACCATGGTGTTTTGATCACTATCGATTTATAGTATAGTCTTTAGTCTGGAAGCGTGATTCCTCCTGATTTGTTTTTATTTCTGAGTAATGTCTTGGCTATTTGAGGTTTTTCCTGTTTCCATATAATTTTTCCAGATCTTTAAAATATGACAGAGATGCTTAAATAGAGATTGCGTTAAATCTATAGATTGCTTTAGGTAGTATAGACATTTTAACAATGTTGATTCTTCCCAGCCATGAGCATGGTATATTTTCCAATTGGTAACATCTTCAGCTATTTCTTTTCTTAGCATTTCATAATTCTCTTTATAGAGATCTTTCATGTCCTTAGTTAGATACACTCCCAGATATTTCATCTTCTTTGGGACTATTGTAAAGGGAATAGAGTCCTTGATAGTATTTTCCCATTGACTATTGTCCGTATATATAAAAGCTACAGATTTATGAGTGTTAATTTTGTACCCTGAGACATTACTTTATTCCTTGATCACTTTTAGGAGTTTTGTACTTGAGTCCCTGGGTTTTTCCAGATATATAATCATATCATCTGTGAAGAGTGACAGTTTGATGTCCTCTGGTCCTATTTGGATTCCCTTGATTGTCTTCTCTTGCCTGATTGTGGTGGCTAAGATTTCCATTACAATGTTAAAAAGCAGTGGAGACAGTGGGCATCCTTGCCTGGTTCCTGATCTGAGTGGAAATGATTTCAATTTAACTCCATTCAGTATGATGTTGGCTGTGGGTTTGCTTGCCTCTATCAGTTTAAGAAATGTGCCTTCTATATCTATTTTCTTTTTCTTTTTTTTTTTAAGACAGAGTCTCACTTTGTCACCCTTGGTAGAGTGCTGTGGCATTACAACTCACAGCAACTTCCAACTCCTTGGCTTAGGTGATTCTCTTACCTCAGCCTTCTGAGTAGTTGGGACTTCAGGCACCTGCCACAATGCCTGGCTATTTTTTTGCTGCAGTTTGGCTGGAGCTGGGTTTGAACCTGCCACCCTCGGTATATGGGGCTGGCACCTTTCCTACTCAGCCACAGGCACCACTCTCTATACCTATTTTCCTAGGTGTTCTGATCATAAAAGGATGCTAGATATTATCAAAAGTTTTTTATGCATCAATTGAGACAATAATATGGTCTTTGTTTTTTGTTTTGTTTATGTGATGTATTATAATTGTAGATTTATGTGTATTGAGCCATCCTTGAGACCCTGGGATAAAACCAACTTGTTCATGGTGTATAATTTGTTTGATGTATTGGTGGATTCTGTTTGCTAGGATCTTATTGAATATTTTTACATCTATATTTATTAAATATTTTGGTCTATAATTTTCTTTCCTTGTTGGGTCTTTTCCTGGTTTGGGGATAAGAGTGATATTTACTTCATAGAATGTGTTAGGAAGTTTTCCTTCTTTTTCCATGCTTTGGAAAAGAAGTTTTTTGTAGTATTTATTAAGATTTTTTTCAATTTCTGAGGTTTCGGATGTTATTTCACATTTGTCATGTAATATTGGTACTAGTTCCTCTTTAAAGGTTTGGTAGAATTTCATTGTGAAGCCATCTGGTCCCAGACTCTTCTTTTTTGGGAGACTTTGTATAGCTGGTGCTATTTCAGTACTTGATATAGGGATGTTCAAGATTTCTAATTATATCTGGGTAGGTCTAGGAAGGTGCCGTGTTTCCAAGTATCGGTCAATTTCTTTCTGATTTTCGTATTTCTGAGAATAGAGTTTTTGTAGTATTCATTAAGATTTTTTTGAATGTCTGAGTTTTCTGATGTTATTTCACATTTGTCATTTCTGATTGATGAAATTAGTGATTTTTATTTTCTATTTCTGGTTAAGGTAGCCAAGGGTTTATCTACTTTGTTAAACTTTCCAAAAAAAACAACGTTTTGACTCACTGATCTTTTGAACAATTGTTTTATTTTCAATTTCATTTAATTCAGCTCTAATTTTGGTTATTTCTTTTCTTCTGCATGGTTTGGAGTTGGAGTGTCCTTCCTTTTCTAGTTGCTTGAGATGTCCCATTCAGTTGTTGACTTCCTCTCTTTCTGTTCTCTTAAGGAAGGCTTAGAGTGCTATAAATTTCCCTCTTCGGACTGCCCTTGTGGTATCCCAGAGTTTCTGATACTTCATATATTATCATTCTGTTCCAAAAACTTGGTAATTTCCTTCTTAATCTCCTCTTTGACCCAGTTACCTTTCAGCATAAGGTTATTTAGTTTCCATGTCTTTGTATGGGTATTCAGATTCCTGTTATTGGTGAGTCAACTTTTATTCTGTAATGATCTAAGAAAATACAAAGGATAATTTCTATTCTTTTAAATTTGCTGAGTTTAGCCTTCTGACTTAAGACGTAATCAATTTTGGAATGGACTGATGAGAAGAATGTGAATTCTATTTTGTTAGGATGAAATGTTCTTTAGGTGTCTATTAAATTCAATACACATCTACAGAACATGGGCTGATGAGAAGAATGTGAATTCTATTTTGTTAGGATGAAACGTTCTGTAGATCTCTGTTAAATTCAATTCTTGTATGGTTATGTTTAATTAAAGAATTTCTTTGCTTAGTTTCTTCTTGAAGGATCTCTCCAATACTGCCAAATGGATCTTAAAATCTCTTACCATTATGGTGCTAGAAGATGTTAAATTGTTCTTGTCTGTTAGGATCTTGCTTAGAAATTGAGGAGCATTTTGGTTTTGCACATAAAGGTTAATAATTGATATCTCATCAAGTTGAGTTTTTCCCTTAACAAATTACGAGTGACCATCCTTGTCTTTCCTTATTTTTGATGGTTTGAAGCCTAATGTATCTGCAAATAAAAGTGCAACCCCTGCTTTTTTATGTTTTCCATTTGCCTGGATTATAGTTGTCCATCCCTTCACCTCGAGTCTCTGTTTATCCTTTAAGATCAGACGAGATTCTTGTATGCAACAGATATCTGTCCTGAGTTTTTGTATCCAGTAGGCCAACCTGTGCCTCTTTAGCAGACAATTTAAGTCATTCACGTTAATTGAGAGTATTGATAAGCCTGGTAGTATTTTGGGTCTCAAGTTTTTTGAGAGACCAGTGGACATTTTTAATCCTTTTCCCACTGTGGAAGTTGGGTTCTGATCAATAATTTCTGAGTGAATTAACTTTGGTGGTAGAGCATTGTGGTGGTCTATGGAGGATGGGTCTGAAAATATCTTGAAGAGCTGGTTTAGTTATGGCAAATTTCTCCAACGTGTGAATGTCATTAAAGTATTTGACTTCTCCATCGTAGATGAAACTCAGTTTAGTTGGATAGAGGATCCTGAGCTGAAAGTTGTTTTCTTTTAGGAGATTGAAGGTTGATGACCATGCTCTTCTGGCAAGAAAAATTTCAGCAGAAAGATCTGCATTCATTCTAATATTCTTCCCCTTGTAGCTTATGATTTTCTTACATCTGGCTGCTTGCAGGATTTTCATATTAACTTTGGTGAAGTTAATTACAATGTGTTTAGTGATGCTTTATTTGGATTGAGTATGCTCAGGTTCTGAAACTGTCTGCTATCTGAATTTCAGTATCTATTGCCATGTTTGGACAGTGTTCCTCTAAAATCTCTTGGAGTAGAGCATCTGTGCCTTTCAGATCATTTTCATCATCTTGAGGAATTCCAATAAGGAGAATGTTTGCTTTCTTGGAGTGGTCCCAAAACTCTCTCAACAAATGATCTATCTTTACTCTCCATTTCTCTTCATCTTTGAGCATTTGGGAGTATTCAAAAACTTTATCTTCAATGTCTGACATCATTTCTTCTGCCTGTTCCATCCTATTACTGAGGGATTCTACTGTATTTCTCAGGTTTTTAAGGGATGCAACTTCTTGTCTCAATTTGTCAAAATCTTAGTTGGTTTTATTTTTTAATTCATTGAATTATTTTTTTAACATGTTATAAATTTTTAATTATGATTGCGTATTATTTTTATAATAACAAATTAATTTAAAAATTTTTATTCTTGAAATTTCTGGGCATTCAGACATGTAGTGACTTATATTGCACAAGTTTGATGAGGAACAAAATAGGAAGGAGGATGTGTTTCCCCCAGTCCTCCTCCTCTGCAGGGAGGTTTCATGCCCTTGAACTGGACACTTTTTGAACCTGCTTTTATTATGAAAATGACACAGTCTCTCCTAAGCACCATGCATTAGAGGGAGCATGATGGAAAGTGGCCATGAGATCTTGGACCTGACTTCTTGACTACCCTTTTCATTCTCTGTATTTCTGTGTTGTATGGAGGTATGTGTTATGCCTTGGCTTATGCTTCCTGCTGTAGAAGAGGTCAATATGAGGCTGTGTCACAATCTGTAACATACTAAATAACAGAAATCCAGAGGATCTTTTGCTTTCTTTGGAATTTCTTAAAAAGAGTTAAATAGCAAGAGTCCTGTTGACATAATGCTGAGATGGGAAGACCACTGGGTGCACCAGGGGCCATAGACCATTGTTACAGGACAGTGAGATGGGAACCAGAAACGTCCAGATTCCTTGTAACCAGTTTTGTGGCCTTGGGAAAGTCTCTGGTATTTTCTGAATCTTGCTTCTTTCACCTATAAGCTGAAGGAGTTGACAAGATGATCTCTGACGTTCTTTCAGCTGAATGTCTGTGCTTTCCTGACTAGATTCACAGAGATGGAATGACCACAACCAGAAGGCAATGTAATGCTTTTTGATCTGTCTCATGCAGCTTTAATTTCTTTCTTTCTTTTTTTTTTTTTTTTTGAGACAGAGACTCACTAGATCACCCTCGATAGAGTGCCATCGTGTCACCTCTCACAGCAACCTCAAACTCTTGGGCTTAAGCAATACTCTTGTCTCAGTCTCCCAAGTATCTGGGACTACAGGCACCCACCATAATGCCTGGATATTTTTCGGTTGTAGTTGTCATTGTTGTTTGGCAGGCCCAGTGGGTTCGAATGTACCAGCTCCAGAGTATGTTGCTAGGGCCCTAGCTGCTGAACTATGGGTGTGGAGCCTGTGCCTTGGATTTCTGAAAGCCCACTTTTTGTTTGTTTGTTTGTTTGTTTGTTTCCCAGAAGCTAGAATATCCATCAATGGATTTCTGTCATGCTCCAGCAATGAAAATCTATTTTAAAGGAGCTGCCTGAGCAGTATTATCCCTAAGAAGTAGCAGTTGGTATTCAGGACACTTTCCATAACAGCAGCAAAGAGTTGGACAATCTCTCATAACTTCAGTTTCCTTGTTTGAACTATTCCCAGTTGATCTCCAGGGCTGTTTCATTTCTAGTACAATTCTTGAAACACAGCAGCGGCTAGAACTGGACTAGAAGATCCTGAATTCATTGAATTCTTGAACCAACTTTTAAATTACTCCTTGAACTTCTAATTCCAATTTTATTCACTTCTGTTAATCTTATTTGCTATCCAATTTCTGAACTCAATTTCTGACATCTCAGTCATTTGTTTATGGAAAGCATCTTCTGTTGCATCTCCTTTGTTGTACCTTGGGGGAGTTGAGCTACTTTGTTATTCATGACTGCCTTTGCTCTCAATGATCTTTTCAATGACAGCAAACATCCTTTCAAGATGGAGATAATCTGATATTGAGGCAGGGAAGCTTACTTCTCATTATAAAAGATTCTGTTCCCCTGAGCTCAGATTTCCTTTTTGTAACCCAAGTCACTTTGTATTCTGGTGTCACTTGATTCTCTTCATATTATTACCTTATGAAAAGCGGGGCTCTGTGAACTTGAGCAAGAAAATGATGATAATCTGGTTATTGCTATTGCTATGGATAACAAATTAAAAAGCCCATTGGTTCTTGACAAGGAGTCTTATATATTGTGCCAAGATCCATATTACTGCAGCAGGCTAAATTATTAATTTGCTAGTAGGTTAAATATGACATTTCACTGATAATTTTAGTGATGAGGTTGGGCTTCTAATAGAGACATAGTTTTCTGGAAGAGCAAGAATAAAGGTCTTATGGATCAATTAATGGTATTTGAAGGAAGTCCATTAGAATGTGTCACAAACATGTTGGCAAAAATTTATAGCCAATTAGATAATAATGATCTTGAACTTTTCTGCTGGAAGAAATTTAAGTTATAGCTACTGGAACAAGGTACAGAAATTTTTATAATGACTTTCTATGTAAAGAAGAAATAATCCCTCAGACACTTGGAGTTACAGGAGAGGGAGAGATATTAAAGTTTTTTTTTTTTTTAATACCACTCCTAGCACCTTTGCCACAAAAGAAAATACTCCATGGTTTTTCCATACTTTTGCATAAACTTTATATTTAACAGAAATACCTTGTATTTTGAAGTTACAGAATGTTTTTTCATTTTCTTTGAAAATACAAAAGCTTTTACTGGTTATAGATATTTTGTGTTAGTTTCCCAAATTTCTGTTCTCATACAGTACTGATGGCATAACTCAGATTGTACACATGGACAAATTACATTCTTGAGTTTACAACTTCTTAAGAATATATATAATTTTTCCATTAATATTCCAAAAGGGTACAAAAATCTTCTCTATTGATTTTCTGGACTGATTGGAAGAACGTTTGCAGCCCAATTATCATGAATAGAGAAACACTTTCAAGTTGCTTACCCTACATTACAGTTTCTTTTCCATCTCTCGAAGTAAAGCCTGTCATATTATATATTCATTTGTGTTAAAACTTTGCCCTAGAAACATAAGATATATATTTGTGTCTAATAGATATGTCATTGAATCTTCAAATAATTTTTCTATTCTCTTTTTTAGTTCACTAATTTTATTAATATACAGCATCTATGAATTTCTATTTCGTGATTTTGAGCTCAAATGTTGTAAGGTGAACAAACAGCCTGAAAATTTCTGGGACAAAACAGTACATCTGAGCATATAATAGAGCAGTGGTTCAATAATGAATGCCACTCAGTAAGATACCATCAAATGTTGACATAAACACAGGTGTGAGAAACTGATAACCAAGGTTATAAAACCTTACCAAATTGCTTTTATAGTTCTGACAACATAAATACATAGTGGCAATTTCATAAACTTAATTGCCCAACCTCATACAGCATCTCTGATGGTCATTCCAGAAAGAGTTCCAAAATTGCTTTTAAGAGTGGACTAGGCTCCAGCATCAGTGTGTAGCTCCCTGAGGTGAATTCTTTAAAGTTGACTATAGTGATATGTAGCACTTTGAGTAGACTGTATTTCTGTAGTTCTATATGTATTGTACTAACTTAATTGTTAGTACTCATACATAAAAAATCCAAAATAATATACAAGAAAACTATTGCAGGTAATAAACATTTCACAAAAGTTACAAGATCAACACTCAAAAATAAGCTATATTTCTATATACCAGCAATAAAAAAACTTATACTGGCATTAAGCAAGGAATTCTATTTATAATAGCATATAAATAAATAAAATATCTCAATATAAATTTAACCAAAGAGATGAGGACTCGTGGGCTTAAAAATATAAAACAAGTATTAAAAACCTTAAAGACTTAAATAAATAAAAAGCACACATGCTCACAAATTGGAAGACCTGGCATTAAATTGACAATACTACTTAAAGGCATATACATATTCAGTGAAAACCCTCTAAAAATTCCACTGTCTTTTTGCAAAAATAGAAAAGTATATCCTCAAATTCATATGAAATTGCACCTCCTGAATAGTCAAAATCACCTTTAAAAAGAAAAATAAACTTGTAAGACTCACACCTCTCAATTTCAAAAATTTTCTACAAGGTTTCAATTATCAAACCAGTGTGATATTGGTATGTGGGTCACTACAAAAGTTTTGAGACAGACTGTGTTATGTTCCATTATTTTCCTTCCAAGAAATACAATTGACACTGTCCTTTCTGATTCACCCATGAAAATTTTAACTTTCTGAGCTTATTGGTGTTGCTGGGAGGGCATCGCTCGTTTCCATCATATGTATTTTACATTTCTTGTTTTTTGCGTATCTCAAAATTTTCATGATAACCCATGTATAAGGATAGACATATAGACTGAAGGGATAGAGTCCAGAGTCCAGAAATAGTACCTTAAATCTATGGCAAATCACTTTCAAGCAAGGGTATAAAGCCCATTCAACCAGGAAAAAATAAGTTACTCAACAAATGGTACTGGGATGGACAAATGGTCTTCCACATACGAAAGAATGAAGCAAGACCCCTACTTCACATGGCATATGCAAATATTAATTCGAAAAGGATCAATGACCTAAATATAAAAAGCTAAAAACATAAAACTCTTAGAATAAAACAAAGAGCAAACTTTCATGACCTAAACTTAGCAATGGATTCCTGGATGACACCAAAAGCAAGAGAAGCAAATTAACACAATAGATAAATTAGACTTCAGCAAAATCAAAAACATTTATGTATTAGAGAACATTGTCAAGAAGATGAAGTCAGAAAGTGAAAAAATATTTGCAAATTGGGCAGCGCCTGTGGCTCAAGGGGTAGGGCGCCGGTCCCATATGCCGGAGGTGGCGGGTTCAAACCCAACCACGGCCAAAAGCCAAAAAAAAAAAAAAAAGAAAGAAAAATATTTGCAAATTACTTGTCTGACAACGAATTAATATTCAAAACATATAAATATATTTAAGTCGAAATGCAAAGGCAATCTAATTTTTTAAATGTGCAAAGGATAAGAATAGTGGCCGGGCATTGTGGCTCATGCCTGTAATCCTAGCACTCTGGGAAGCTGAGGCAGGTAGATTGCCCTGAGCTCAGAGGTTTGAGACCAGCCTGAGCCAGGGTGAGACCTCGTCTCCTAAAAAAAAACAAAAAACAAAAAACATAAGAGTAAACATTTCTCAAAAGAAGATACATAAATGGACAATAATTGTTTTAAGAAAAAAGTGATGATTATTTTATGTTCATGCATTCCAGATGCCAATAGCAGTAAAATGAGAAATCAATAAAAGAATTCTGTCAAATAGTCATTAATTAGCAAAATGTTGCTCAAGATCATTAGCAATTATGGAAAAGTAAATCAAAGCTGAAATGAAATACTATATCATACATATTAGGATGGCTATAGTAAAACAAAATAACAATGGTAAGCATATGTAAAGATAGAAATATTTTTACATTACTGGTGGGAATGCAAAATTGTTCAAATATTGTGGAAAAGTTAGGAATTTTCTAAAAACATTAAATATACAATTCCCATATGTTCCAGCAATTCCTCCCCTAGATGTTTACCCCAAATAATTAAAAACAGGGACAAAGACACTTGGATGCAAATACTCACTGCAGCATTAAAAGTAGCAAAATAGGATAAAAAGTTCAAGTGTCTATCAACAGACGAATGAATAAATAAAATGTGGTATACACCTACAATGTAGCATTATTCAATCATAAAAAATGAATGAAGTTCTAAGACATGCTGTAACATAGATGAAACTTAAAATCATTATGCCTATTGAATTACACCAGACACAAAAGTATAATTTTTTATTATTACACTTATATGAACTGTCCCAGAATAGGTAAACTCACAGAGATACAAAGTAAATTATTTTTTACCAGATGACTAAGGAAGAGAAAAATAGGCAGTTATTGCTTATGGGTACAGAACTTTTGTTTTAAGTAATAAAAACTTATAAATAGATAGTGACAATGGTTAAATAAATAAATAAGTAAAATAAATATAATTATTGTCACTAAAGTATATGCTTAAAATTGTAAATTTTATGTTATATACAATTTTCCTACAATTACAAAAATATGAATGCCTGTTTAAAGTTTAATTAGAAAAGGAAAAAAAAAACAGCTTGAAACTTTATTTAACCACCAGGCAGAAACAATTATCCAACCTAATTTTAGAAATCTAATACAGACAGTCTCTGATATACGATGGCTTGAATCATCATTTCAGAACTTTACAATGGTGTGAAAGCAATATGCATTCAGTAGAAACCATAATTTGAGTATCTATAAAACCATTCAATTTTTTCCAATTTTAGTACATAATTTAATATTTTGCATGAGATATTAAGCACTTTATTATAAAATAGGCTTTGTATTGGGTGATTTTGCCCAACTATCGGTTACTGTGAGTCTTCAGAGAATGTTTAGGGAAGGCTAGGATAAGCTATGGTGTTTGGCAGGTTAAGTGTATTAAGGGAGTTTTTTACTTACAACATTTTCTATTTACAATTGCTTTATCAAGACCTAACCCCATTTTAACTATAGGAATATATGTACACAAATATTGAAAAAATTCCTCAGAGTGACAATTTTTGTATCACAGCTAATTCATAAATAATAAATTCACTGAATACATAATCAAGTAATGCTTACCTCTGGAGATGAGTAAGAAATCTTAAAACCATTACTTCAATCCACTCTATTTTTCATGTTAGGGTTATGTGAACTGGTTTTTAACAGATAAGCATCATATCTACACTCTAGGTGCTTAAGGATTATTCTATTAATTTAATTTATTTTTTTCTCAGATCATAACTGTGTACTTGACTGCATTTGTGGGGTACAATGTGCTGATTTTATATAAAATATGGAATGTTTATATCAAATTGGTTAACATAGCATTTGCCTCATGTAATTGTTGTATTTAGACATTTATACTCTACTCTTAATATATTTGACGTGTACCAATACAATATACACAATAGGTGAGGTCCCACCAGTTACCTTCCCTCCACCCACTCCCCCTCCCCACCTCATGTTCCCCTCTTCTCTCCTTCTTTCTGGGCTATAATTGTGTTTTATCATTCATATGAAAGTGTGGGTGATTATATATTGGTTTCATAATAGTACTGAGTACATTGGGTATTTTTTCTTCTGTTCTTGAGATACTTTACTTAGAAGTATATGATCCAGCTCCACTCATGTAAACATAAAAGAGATAAATTCTCCATCTGTTTTATGGCTGCTTAATATTCCATGGTATGCATATGCCACAATTTGTTAATTCATTCCTGGGACAATGACACTTGGACTGCTTCCATGACTTGGCAATTATGACTTGAGCTGCGATACACAATCTCGTGCAAATGTCTTTGTTGTAAAGTGATTTCTGGTCACCTGTACAAATACCTAGTGGGGAAATTGCAGGTTCAAATGGAAAGTCTACCATTATTTCACTAAGTGTTCTCCAAACTTCTTTCCAGAAGGGATGTATTAGTTTGCATTCCCACCAGCAGTGCAGAAGTGTTTCTTTCTCTACACATCCATGCCAACATCTATAGTTTTGAAATTTTGTTATGTGGGCTAATCTTACTAAAGTTAGATAATATCTCAAAGTGATTTTGATTTTCATTTCTCTGATGATTAAAGATCATGAGCATTTTTTCATGTGTCTATAAGCCATGCACCTGTCTTCTTGGGAGAAGCTTCTGTTCAAGTCTCTTGCCCACAGTGAAATGGGATCACTTGTTATTTTCTTATTGATAAGTTTGAGTTCTCTGTGGATTCTGGTTGTTAAACCCTTATCAAAAACACAACCTGCAAATATCTTCTCTAATTCTGAAGGCTGTCTGCTTGTTCTACGTACTGTGTTCTTGCCTGTGCAGAATCATTTTAGTTTGATCAGATCCCAGTAATGTATGCTTGGTGTTGTTTCAGTTGCCTGGAGGGTCCTCCTCATAAATTATTCTCCAAGACCAGTTTCTTCAAGTGTTTCCCTGAACTCTCTCCAAGAATATTTATAGTTTAATGTCTTAAGTTTAAATCTTTTATCCAGTTAGAGTCAATTTTTGTTAATGGTGAAAGGTGTGGGTCCAGTTTCAGTCTTCTACAAGTCACTTGCCAATTCACCCAGCACCATTTGTTAAATGGGAAATCTTTCCCTCAATGTATGTTTTTAATAGGCTCATCAAAGATCAAATGATGATAAGTGTCTGGGTTCATCTATTGGTTCTCTATTCTGTTCCATACATCTACCTGTCTATTTTTGTGCCAGTACCATGCTGTTTCGATAACTATGGATTTATAGTTAGAAGTATAGTATGAAGTCTCTTAGCATGATTCCTCCTGCTTTGTTTTTATTTCTGAGTAATGTCTTGGATATTCAAGGTTTTTTTCTAATGCCATATAAAATAAAGTACTATATTTTCCAGATCTTTAAAGTATGACAGTGGTGCTTTAACAGGGATTGCATTAAATTTGTATATTGCTTTGGGTAGTATGGACCTTTTTTTTTTTTTCTTTTGGTTTTGAAATATAGAACGATTCATGAATTTGTGTGTCATTCTTGCACAGGGGCCATGCTAATTTTCTCTGTATCATTTGAATTTTAGTATATGTGCTGTCAAAGCAAGCACTAGTATGGAAATTTTAACAATGTTGATTCTTCCCAGCCATGAGCATAGTATGTTGTCACATTTGTTAACATCTTCAGCTATTTCTTTTCTTAGAGTTTCATAATTATAGAGATCTTTCATGTCCTCTGTTAGGTAAATTCCCAAATATTTCATCTTCATTGGCACTACAGTAAAAGGAATAGAGTCCTTGACTGTTTTTCCGCTTGACTATTGTTGGTATATATAAAAAACCACTGATTTGTAAGTATTGATTTTGTATCCTAGGATGCTACTGTATTCCTTGATCACTTCTAGGAGTTTTGTAGTTGATTCCCCGGGGTTTTCCAGGTATAAAAGCATATCATCTGCAAATAGTGAAAATTTGCTCTCTTCTGATCATATTTGGATACCCTTTATCACCTTCTCTTGCCTGATTGTGATGGCTAGGCTTCCATTACAATGTTAATTAGCAGTGGAGACAATCGGCATACTTGCCTAGTTCCTGATCTGAGTATAAATGTTTTTAATTTTACTCCATTGTGTAGTTTAATCCTTTGTGCCATTTTAAGAGCCAAATTCTGGCCTCTGGCTTCTGGATGTATACTTTTGTGGTGGTCCATTGTGGTGTTCAGTATTGAGAATAGGTCTAAGTATTTCCTGCAGAGCTGGTCTTATTGTGGCAAATTTCCTCAGTGCTTGTAAATCCACAAATGCTTTGATTTCTCTGTCAATTTTGAAGGTATGTTTTGCAGGATACAGAATTCTACTCTGAAAATTATTTTGCTTAAGGATGTTGAAAGTAGATGACCATGCTCTCTTGGCTTGGAAGGTTTTAGTAGAAAAGTCTTCTGTCAATTTGATGGTTCTGCCCTTGTAGGTCAGTTGGTGCTTATTCCTAGCACCTTCTGAGATTTTCTCCTTCATCTTGATTTTGGACAGATTCATAATAATGTGTCTGAGAGAGGTTTTGTTAGCGTTCAGATGTCCCAGGGTTTGGTATCCATCTGAAAGGAGTGTGTCAGGATCTTTAGTAAAACATAGGAAGTTTTAATTCATTATAGCCTCCAGTAGGGCTTCCATACCTCTGGGATGGTCATCTCCCTCAGGGATTCCTATTATCCATATGCTGGAATGCTTTATGGCATCTCATATTTCTCTAAGCACCTGCTTTGCTTTTTCTCTTTTCTTTTCTGACTCTGTTATTATCTGTGTTAACTCGAAGATTTTATCCTCTAATTCTGACGTTCTTTCTTCTCCATGGTCTAATCTATTTTTGATGCTTTCGATCACTTCTTTACATTCCCTGGTTGATTCCTTCATTTATTTAAGCTCATCCATATCTTTTCTATATTCTACATATCTCTCATCTAACTTTTGGTTCTGTCTTTCCTTTTTCTTTTCCAATCTCTTCATTGTCTTAATCAACTATATTTTAAATTCCCTTTCTGTCAAATCTATTAAATCTTTATAGGAGGAGTCTTTTTATAAATTGCCTCATGGTCCCTTGGAGGAGTTGCTCTAATTTGGTTATTCATGGTGCCTGAATTTTTGTTTTGGTTCCTCCTCATGTGTGCTTTCTTCTTGTTAACTTCCTTGTGCACCTTTTTCCTTCACACTTATTCCCTTGCTTCAATTTACCTTGTCTCAGAGTTTAGGTGAGAAAGAGGCCTCTTGCTATAGGGTCAGAAGGCAGAGAAGTGTTACAGAAAGCAAAGAGAAGCAAGAGGAAAGGAGAAAAAGAAGAAGGGAAAAAGGAAATACAAAATAAAAAGGGGGAAAGTGTAGAAGAAAAGTAAAAGGAAGAAAAAGAAAGGTAAAAACAAGGGGAGAAGGGGGACTAATAAAAGAAAACTGAGAAGCAGGTCAGATGGAGGACAGTAAGGGAGGATAAGAGTGATAGAAGAGATGTTGTTGTTCAGCATGGTGCTATGGCCACTTCTATAGCTCGAGGGTTGTGAGGAACTGATCTGGGTAGGTTCCTCAAAGTTAGGCCCACCTTACTTGTCTGACTACAGCCTGTCAAAAAAAAAAAAATAGGAAGAGAAGAAGAAATGCAAACACAAAACCTAAAAAGAAAAAATTGGATAAGGAAGAAGGTAAAGGAAAAAAAAAGTAGAAAATATCTGTAGTGTGGTCTTCCTACTACTTTCTTCCTGAGCCCAAGATTAGAAAGATCTCCTAGCTTCTTTGAGCTAGGATACTGATGCAGTCAACCTTCTAGTCCACTACTGTGTCCCACTCGCCCTCAGCAAAGAAAGGGTGCAAAAAGAAAGAGAAAGAAAGAAATGCATAGATCAAGGAAAATTAAATATAAATGCATAGATCTATATAAATGCATAGATCAAGGCAAATTGAACATGCTATTGGATCAAATTAAGGGGAGGGAGGAGGGATAAAGAATGAAAATAGAAAGGCAACAAACCAAAAAAAAGAGAGAAAGACAATACTAGAAACGGGGTGGGAGTAATGTCTTGGCTGATGCTGAAGTGCTTTATGTGGGAGAGATGGGGACTCTATCAACTGAGATAATGCTGTTGAGGGTGCCAGGATGAGGGAGTAGTTCGAGCTAAAATACTATAGCCAATACCAAAAAAAAAAAAATTAAAATAATATAGAAGTTCTTGCTCTTGTTGAATGTAAAAAATGGAATCTAGGAGAAGATCCACCCTTACTAGTTAGCAAAATGCAACGCACATTGAAATAAAATATTAAAAAAGAGAAACAAAGTAAAATAAAAAAAAAAACAAAAAAAATACTAAGATAGCCTGATATAAGCACTCTTGGCAACCAAGTGAGGAAGCTAAATTAAAGGCAAGAGGTAAGGGAAAAAAAGCAACAGCAATCAAAAGAAAAAAATTAGATATTTTTTATTTGGTGTCTGCCCGCCCTGAATAATAAGGCACCATGAATAACCAAATTATACATATAAATATATACATAATAATAAATTATATGTATATTAGGGATTCTATTTCTGTAGTATATTTGTGCTGTAATATACTTCTTGGACACCAGGTGGCACTGTGAATCTGGGGGACAAACAACACAGGTATTAACCTCTCTCTGGATCCCAGTCTTAAAGGAGTATGCCAGCTTATTTGTTCCAGGTAGTTGCCCATCCACCTCAGCACTTAGCTCCCAGCTCTGGGATTCCACACTTCTCAACAGTTCCTCAGTGACAGGCCTCTGCAATCCTCCACATGGGGAAGAGGGGTCCCTGCGCCCCTCCCAAGGGAAGGATCACTCCCTTCAGGCTGAATCCTGTCCACCACGCCCTATGTCCCCAGCAAGAAGCCCGCCAGCACCCTGGGGCGCTCTTTCTGACAATTGTGCGACACTGATTGGGAACTTTCTCCCTGTATAGATGTCTCCCCCTGTTCCAAGACACAGCAAGGCCACACCATACAGCACTCCAAACTGGCCCTCAAATTCCATTTGGGAGTGCCTACTTCTTCATTATTTACAGAATCCCTGAGCCTGACACAGGAATATTTCCGCTTCCTGGTGGGCGCCCAGCAACACGTGCGCTCTCACTCTCTTCTGAGGCTCTCCTCTGTCCAGGAACCCTTTGGATGTTCCACCGGTTGCCACCTGCGTCAGAACTGTTCACGCCAGCAATCGGATCTGGCCACCTAATTCTGCTTGGGAAAGCAGTGTTTAGTCTCATAAAAGGAAGGTAGAAAATATCCCCAGGATTGTGCCATATCAGTCCAGTGCCACTGCAGCCCCAGGCGTCTGCCCGCCCAGAACCACTGCGGCCTGGAAAGCCTGCCCAACTTGCCAAGATGTGATAGTTCTCTGCAGCTCTGGCCAAATCCCACTGTCCACTTCCACACTGCACACTCCAAGCCACTGTAGTATGTCGATATTCCACACTGGGATCCATGTAGCCCTCTCCCCTTGCCCCTTTGCGCTAGAGCTTTGAAATTTTTTTAATGTAGTTTATTCTCACTGGGGTTGTGGTATTTCAGGGTGGTTTTGCTTTGCACTTCTCTGATGATTAGGATGATGAGCATTATTTCATGTGTTTCTTGGACATTTGTCTTTTTCAAAGAAGTTTCTGTTCAATTATCTTGCCCACCTATACATGGGAATGTTTGCTCTTTGTTGTTGACTCATTTGAGTTCTCTACAGATTACAGTTATTAGCCCTGTGTCTGATTTATAGCATGCAAATATTCTATCCCATTTTGAAGATTATCTGATTGCTTTAGTTTTACCCTTAGCTATGCAGAAGCTTTTTACCTTGATCATTTCTCATTAATTTATTTTTGGTGCTGCTCCAATTGCCAAGGGGGTGTCTTCATAAATTACTTTTCCAGGCTGATTTAGTCAAGAGTTTTTACCATACTTTTGTCTAAAGTTTTTATTGTTCCATGTCATAAATTTAAATCTTTTATACAGTCAATTTTTTTTCAGGGGTGAGAGGTACAGGTCCAATTTCAGTCTTGTACATGTGCCAAACCAGTTCTCTCAGCACTAATTATTAAATAGAGATTATTTTTCCCAGTGTATTCTTTTGTTTTGTTTATCAAAAATCAAATAGTGATACATGGCTGGGTTCATCTCTAGGTACTCTATTGAACCCTACATACCTGTATCTCTGTTTTTGTGCCAGTACCATGCTGTTTTGTTCACAGTTGATTTGTACTATAGCCTAAAGTCTGATAATGTGATGCCTCCATATTTGGTTTTCTTTCTTAAAATTGAATTGGCTATTCAGGATTTTTTTCTGAAAAATATATGATATGAAGTACTATTTTTTTTTAATTCTTCAAAGTATGATGTTGGTGCTTTGATGTGGATTGCATTAAATTTATAAATCACATTGGAGCGTATGGACACTTTAACAATGTTGATTCTTCCCACCCATGAGCATGGTATGTTCTTCTATTTGTTAATGACTTCTTCTATTTCTTTTCTGAGGGTTTCATACTGTAGAGAGATCTTTGATGTCTTTTTGTTGGTGTATTTCCAGGTATTTCATTTTGTTTCAAGCTACTGTGAAGGGTATTTTATCTTGGAATTAATTATCAGGTTGTCTTTTATCCTCAGATATGAAACAAATATCACAGTGACACCAAATACAGGAAAGGACCCCCAAAAAGGAAAATTACAGATCAATATCATTAATGAATATTGATGGGAAAATGTTGAAATAGAATACAGCAATACATTTTAAAAATTACATGTTTGACCAACCTTGTAACACTGGGATAAAACCAACTTGATCATGATGTATAACTTTTTTGATTTGTCATTGAATTTCATTTGCTAGGTTCTTACTAAATATTTTTGCACTGATATTCACTAATTATATTGGTCTATACTCTTCTTTCTTTGTTAGCTACTTTCCTGGTTGGGTTTCAGGATTATATTTGCTTCTTAAAATGCATTGGAGAGGATTCCTTTCTTTTCTATGTTTTGATTCCAAAATAATAATATTGTACTAGTACAATAATAATATTGATACTAGTTCCTCTTTGAAGGTTTGGTAGAATTCTGATGTGAAACCATCTGGTCTTGAGCTTCTCTTTCTTGGGAAATTTTGTATAGTTGATACTTTTTCAGTGATTGATATAGGTCTATTGAAAATTTCCATTTTTTCTGGTTGAGTTTAGAAAGGTGCTATGCCTCCAGTTATTGGTTTATTTCCTCCACATTTTAATTTTTCTGAGAATAGTGTTTTAGTAGTAATCATTGAGTATTTTTTTATATTTTTGTGGTATCTGTTGCTATGTCCCCTTTATCATTTCTAAGTGAAGTTATTAGCGATTTTACATTTCTGTTTCTGGTTAGTCTAGGTGAAGGTTTATTAATTTTATTAATCATTTCAAAGAACCATCTTTTCTTTGTTGTTAAAATTCTGAACCATTCTTTTGTTTCCAATTTCATTTCATTCTGCCTTAATTTTGATCATTTCTATTTTTGTTCATTTTATTTTCTTGTTTATTTTTATTTATTTATTGGTTAAGGTTCGTTGAGGGTAAAAAGAATTAGGTTACATTGTTTGCATTTGTTAGGTAAAGTCCCTCTTTTAATTGTACCCCACCTCCACTAATTTTGGTTAATTTTTTTTTTTTTTCTGCTGGGTTTGGGGTTGGATTGATCTCCCTTTTCCAGTTGCTTAAGTTGGCTTGAAAAGTTGTTGACATGCTCTCTTTCTGTTTTATTGATGAAGGCTTCTAATGCTATAAATTTACCTCTTAGGATTGCCTTAGCAGTATCTCACAGGTTTTCACAGTTTGTGTTGTCATTATCATATTGCTCAAAAATTTTATGATTTATTTCTTTTTTATCTTTTTTTTTCCTTTCATTAAGTCATATACAGATAGATCATGAATACATTTATGCATTTGTGGGGTACAGTGTGTTGATTTTTCTTTTTTTTTTTTTAATTTTTTTATTAAATCATAACTGTATATAATGATATGATTAGAGTGTGTTGATTTTTCATACACAATTTATTTATTTATTTTTATTAAAGCATAGCTGTGTACATTAGCATGATCATGGGGCACCATACACTTGGTTCATAGACCGTTTGACACATTTTCATCACACTAGTTAACATAGCCTTCCTGGCATTTTCTTGGTTATTTTGCTAAGACCTTTACATTCCACATTTACTAAGATTCACATATACCCTTGTAAGATGCACCGCAGGTGTAATCCCATTAATCCCCCTCCCTCCACCTACCTCCCCCCTCCCTCCCCTCCCTTTCCCCCTTCTGCCTATTCTTAGGTTGTAACTGGGTTATAGCTTTCATGTGAAGGTCCTATACCCAGAAGACCAAAAATCAAATCATAATAAAGATATTTGTACCAGAATGTTTATTGCAGCCCTATTCATACACAATTTATTAATCCATTCATGGATTGATGGGCACTTTGGCTTCTTCTGTGACTTGGCAATTATGAATTGAGCTTCAGTGAATGATCTGGTGCAAATATCTTTATTTCAAAGTGATTTTTGGTCTTTTGGATATACACCAAGTAGAGGAATTCCAGGATCAAATGGCAGGTGTATTTTTAGATCTCTGAGTGTTCTCAAAACTTCTTTCCAAAAGGAACGTATTAGATTGCATTCCCACCAGGATGGCAGAAGTGTTCCCTTTTCTCCACATCCATGCCAATATCTGTAGTTTTGGGATTTTGTGATGTGGGCCTTACTGGAGATAGATGATATCTCAAAGAGGTTTTGATTTGCATTTCTCTGATGATTAAAGATGATGAACATTTTTTTCATGTGTTTGTAGGTCATGTGCCTGTTTTCTTCAGAGAAACTTCTGTTCGAGTCTCTTGCCCACAATGAAATAGGATCACTTGTTCTTTTCTTATTAATACTTTTGAATTCTCTGTGAATTCTGGTTATTAAACCTTTGTCAGAAACATAACCTGCAAATATCCTCTCCAATTCTGAGAACTATCTACTTGCTTTATTTATTTACTTATTTTTTGTAGTTTTTTTCTGGCTGGGGCTGGGTTTGAACCCGCCACCTCCAGTATATGGGGCCAGTGCCCTACTCCTTTGAGCCACAGGCACCACCCTGTCTGCTTGCTTTAATTACTGCGTTCTTGGCAGTGCAGAAGCTTTTTAGTTTTATCAGATCACAGTAATGTATTTTGGTATTGCTTCACTTACCTGAGGGGTCCTCCTTATAAAATATTCTTGTAGGCCAATTTCTTCAAGTATTTCCCCTATGCTCTCTCCAAGAATTTCTATAGTTTCATGGTTTAATTTAAGTCTTTTATCCAGTGAGAGTCAATTTTTGTTAGAGGTGAAAAGTGTGGGTCCAGTTTCAGTCATCTACAAGTAGCCAGTCAATTCACCCACCACCATTTGTTAAATAGGGAATCATTTTCCCAATTTATATTTTTGACAGACTTATTAAAGATCAAATGATGATAAGTGTTTGAGTACATCTCTTGGTTCTCAATTATTTTTAATACTTCTACCTCTCTATTTTTATGCCAGTGCCATGCTTTTTTGATAACTATAGATTTGTAATATAGTCCGAAGTCTGAAATCATGATACTTCCTGATTTGTTTTCATTTCTGAATAATGTCTTGACTATTCAAGGTTTTTTTCTGTTTCCATATAAAATGAAGTACTAATTTTTCCAGAACGTTAAAGTATGACATAGGTGCTTTAATAGGGATTTCCTTAAATCTGTAGATTGCTTTGGGTAGTATGGACATTTTAACAATGTTGATTCCTCCCAGCCATGAGCATGGTATGTTTTTCCATTTGTTAACATCTTCAGCTATTTATTTTCTCAGAGGTTTGTAGTTCTCTTTATAGAGATCTGCCATATTCTTTGTTAGGTACACTCCAAGATATTTGATCTTTTTTGGCACTACTTAACTGTTTTTTCAGCTGGACTATGGTTAGTGTATATAAATGCCACTGATTTGTGATTACTGATTTTGTATCCTGAGACACTGCTGTAATTCGTTGATCACTTCTAAGAGTTTTGTAGTTGAGTACCTGGGGTTTCCAGGTATATAACCATATCATCTGCAAAGAGTGAAAGTTTGATCTCCTCTGACCCTATATAGATACCCTTGATCACATTCTGTTGTCTCATCACAATAGCTTCCATTACAATGTTAAAAAGCAGTGGAGACAGTGGGCAACCTTCCCTGGTACGTGATCTTGGTGCAAATGTTTTCAATTTTACTTCATTGAATATGATATGGCTGTGGGTTTGCTGTAGATGGCCTCTATCAGTTTAAGAAATGTTCCTTCTATACCTATTTTCTTAAGTATTCTTATAATGAAAGGATTCTGGATCTTATCAAAAGCTTTTTCTGCATCAGTTGAGAGAATCATATTGTCTTTTATTTTTATTTTGTTTATGTGCTATATTGTATTTATAGGTCTACATATATTGAATGAGCCTTGAGACCTTGGGATAAAACCCGCTTGGTCATGGTGTATAATTTGTTTGTTGTGTTGCTGGATTGTGCTTCCTAAGATCTTATTGAATATTTTTGCATCAATATTCATTAGTGATGTTGGTCTATAATTTTATTTTCTTGTTGGATCTTCTGATTTGGAGATCAGGGTGATATTTGCTTCATAGAATGTGTTGAGAAGGACTCCTTCTTTCTCTATGTTTTGGAAAAGGTTAAGTAATATAGGTACTAGTTCCTCTTGAAGGTTTGGCAGAATTCTTATGTGAAGCCACCTGGACCTGGACTTTTCTTTTGGTGAGATTTTGTATAGTTGATGCTATTTCAGAAATTGATATAGGCCTATTGAACATTTCCACTTCTTTCTGGCTAAGTCTAGGAAGGTGGTGTGCTTCCAAGTATTGGTCTATTTTATTCAATTTTACATTTCTGATAATAGAGTTTTTAATAATATTCATTAAGAATTTTTTGAATTTCTGAGGTGTCTATTGTTATTTCACCTCTGTCATTTCTGATTGATGAAATCACACATTTTACCCTTTTTGTTTCTGGTTAGGTTAGCCAAAGTTTTATCTATTTTATTGATCGTTTAAAAAAACCAAATTTTTGATTCATTGATCTGTTGTATAATTATTTTGTTTTCAATTTCATTAATTCTGCTTTAATTTGAGTTATTTCTTTTCTTCTGTTGAGTTTGGGATTGGAATGTCCTTCCTTTTCCAGTTGCTTGAGATTTCCTATTAAGTTGTTGGCTTCCTCTCTTTCTGTTCCCTTGAGGAAAGCTTGCAATGCTATAAACTTAACGTCTTAGAACTGCCTTTATGGTATTCTAGAAGTTCTGGTAAATTGTCTTTATTATTGTTTTGTTCCAAAAAATTGGTAAATTCCCTTCTTAATCTCATATATGACCTAGCTATCATTCAGCATAAGATAATTTACTTTCCATGTTTTTGTATGAGAATGTAGATTCTTGTTGTTACTGATTTCAACTTTTATTCCATGATGGTCAGAGAAGATACAAGGAATAATTTCTATTCTTTTAAATTTGATGATGTTATACTTGTGACCTAAAATGTGATCAATTTTGGAGAATGTTCCATGGGCTGATGAGAAAAATGTGTATTCAGTTTTATTAGGATGAAATGTTCTATAGATGTCTATTACATCCAATTGTTGAATGGCTAAGAAACTTTGCTTAGTTTCTTACTGGAGGACTTAGCGAAAACTGCCAAAGGGTTGTTAAAATCTCCAACTATTATAGTGCTGGAGGAAATCAAGTTGCTCATGTCTTTTAGAGTCTCTCTTATAAATTGAGGTGCATGCTGGTTGAGTGCATACATAATATTTGAAACCACATCATGTTGAGGGTTACCCTTAACAAATATGAAGTGACCACCATCCTTATCTTTTCTTACTTTTGTTGGTTTAACTCCTATTACATTGTATCTGTGAATAAAATTGCAACACCTGCTTTTTTCTGATTTCCATTTGTCTGAGTTATAGATGTCCACCCTTTCACCCTGAGTCTATATTTATTTCTAAAGGTAAGATGAGATTCTTGTATTCAGCAGATATCTGGCCTGAATTTTTGTACCCAGTTATCCAACCTGTGCCTCTGTAGAGGACAATTTAAACCATTCACATTAATTGAGAATATTGATAAGCCTGGTAGTATTTTGGCTGTCGAGTTTTCCAAAAGTGCAATGAACATTTTTAATCATTTCACCACTGTGGAAGTTGAGTTTTGATCAAAATTTTCTGTGTGAGTTTACTTTGGTGGTAGAGCATTGTTCTTGTCATTGTGAAGGATGGGTAAACATGTGCTGGATAGCTGGTGTAGTTATTACAAATTTTTTCAACACATGAATGTCATTAAAGTATTATTTTCTCCATCATAAATGAAACTCAGTTTAGTTAGATACAGGATCTGTGGTTGAAAGTTGTTTTGTTTTAGGAGGTTGAAGGTCGATTATCATCTGATTCTGGTGAGAAAAGTTTCAGCAGAGAGACCTGCAGTCATTCTAATATTCTTCCCCTTGTAGGTTATGGTTTTCTGACATCTGGCTGATTGTAGAACTTTCTCCTTCATGTTATCTTTGGCAAAGTTAATTATAATGTGTTTGGGAGAAGCTGTATTTGGGTTGAGTCATGCTGGGATTCTGAAACTGTCTGCTATCTGAATTTCAGTATCTCTTGCCATGTTTGGGAAGTTCTTTTTGATTATCTCTTGGAGTGGAGATAATCGAAGATTATCTGTGCCTTTTCAGAACAATCTCGTCACCTTCAGGAATTCCTATAAAGTGAATGTTTGCTTTTTTGGAGTTGTCCCTCAGCTCTCTGAGAGAATGATCCATTTTTACTCTCAACTTCTCTTCCTCTTTGAGCATTTTGGAGCATTCAAAATTTTTGTCTTCAATGTCAGAAATCCTTTCTTCTGCCTGCTCCATTCTATTACTGAGGGATTCTCCTGTATTTCTCATATCTTGGAGGGCTTCAAATTCTTTTCTCAACGTGTCAAAAACTTTGGTGGTTTTGTCTTTGAATTCATTGAATTATTGAGACAACTTTTGAATTATTCCTAGAATTTCTAATTCCTACTTTATTTCTATTCTATTTATTTTCTTTGCCATTCAAATTCAAAACTTGATTCCTGACATCTGAGCTATTCATTTATGAATGGTATCATCTGGTGTGTCTGCTTTCTCGTTCCTTGGGGTGATTGATCTACTCTGATTATTCATGTTGCCAGAGTTTTTCCACTGATTCCGCCCCATGATTATTTTTCTCCATTTTACTAGATGTGCACGTAAAGTGAAATTGGATTTGAGACTCCTGGAAATGTGATTAACCAGTGTTTCACCAAAGACTAGGACTGGTGACTGCAGCTTTTCCCCTACAGCTTTGCAAAGGACCCATACAGTAGTACAGCCTGATACTCTGGGGAACTGCTTGGTGTGGTGGGCCTGGTGGCTCTGTTTTATATTCAGCTGGTTTCTGTCCAATCTTAGTGAATCAGTAACTCTGGGTTGCATTCTCAGCTTTGCAGAAATAATAGCAACTAATACACCCTGCCCAACACAGGCAACAAATGGAAGAGGAAAATCAACCTTCCCACTAAAACACAACCAGGGTACCAACTTGGAGTGTCTTCGGGTGATTGTCCCAGGTCAAGAGTTCCAAACCAATTGTCCCAGTCAACACCAATTCTCAAGTGGGAGTGTTCAAAAGTTCAAAACAGATAGCAGGGGTCTACTGGCACACAAGTGTTGTCTACTCTGGTGCTCCATGGAGTCAGAAAAGCCCACCCTAGAGAATAGTCGGACCAAGGGTGCTGGTGCCTCTTTCCCCACCTTGAACCTCCTTCATCCCCAGTCACGGGTAACTCCATGGAGCTGTGGCCCAGTTCCCTCCGATAAGCAAATGTGCCAGGGCTTTGTACCTGCCAGAGTCAAAGGAAAGTCAATGACACCTCAGCCCGTCCACCACCCTCTGCCACCAGCCGGCAGGGGGAGCTGATGCCTACCTGCCTCAGGTACTCAATGACAACTGGGGAGTGTTTTACCTGAGCTCAGTCCAAACCTGAGGATAACAAGTTAGCAAATGTTTTTCTCCCTCTGCCACTGCACCTTTATCTCAGCTGCTCTGCAGCTCTGGTGTCCCTATAGGGCAAGGACTGGCTCCTCTGGCAGTCCTCAGAGTTGGGGAGGTGTCTCTCCAAAATTAGTCCCAAGTGGGATTGCTCTACTATCACTGAAGTTTTGTGGGAGGTGTCACTGTGTGGCTCCCAGTTGGCTTTCATGGCTCCCATGGCTCTGGCAGTTGTTGCAGCAGCTCAAGCAGGTCCTGCGGCAGCTTACATGGGTGGCTCAGTCAGGTCATATGGCAGCTAGCACAAGTGGCTCTGGTAGCTGGCTCAGAGGGTCCCATGGCTAGCATGCCTTCATCTGCTGCTGGTATGCACTTTTGCAGAGCAAAGACCGACAGGCCTCCCACCTTTGCCTGTCTGTACTACTACTGGGCTCACTATTACAGCACAGCTTCACTACCACAGCTCTTGCAATTCCTGGTCCTGGCAATATAACTCAGACATTCCAGTCTCTGTAGAGTTTTGGCTTCTGGACTGTCACAAGATGGGGGAGGAGTGTACTGGGAGTTCAAAATGGCAGGGAAAACATTTGTTCAACTTTCATGCCTGGCTACAGAATGCCCATGCTCAGATCAGGGTCCTTCTCCAGGGTCCCTCTGGAGCAGTAGTCCCTGCTTCCAGCAACTCCTTCCCGTGGGGTGATACATGAGGTCCTCAGTTCATTGCTTGCTTGTGGAGATCTCAAAGTGAAAAAAAAAATCTGTTGGGGGAGGATACGGACACTCTTTGTCTTTGGGATGGTTATGTACTTGAAATGTGCTTCCTTGGAGTCATAGGTTCCCTCAGCAGAGGTGACATGCAGTTATCACTCTTGTCTCTCGGCTTGGCTCCCAATCTTCAGCTTTATTTGGTAATTTCTGGTCATTATCCTTCCCTCTGGATGGAAGCTTCTGTTGAAAGCTGGCTCCAGTCTGCCGTTTTACCCCTCCCCTTGATTTCTTTCTTAATCTCATCTTTTACCCAGCTACCATTCAACCTAACATTATTAGCTTCCATGATTCTTATTAAGTATGAAGATTTCTCTTGCTCTTGAGTTCAAATTTTATTCCTTGATGGTCCAAAAAGAAACAAGGAATAATGTCAATTCTTTCAAATTTGTTAAGGTTAGACTTGCATCCTAAGGTATGATTAATATGTTCTAAAAATATAGTACACCACATAAATAAAATCCAAAACAAAGGCCATATGATTCTTTCAATTGATGCAGAAAGGTTTTGATAATATATTGCATCCTTTAATGATTAGAACATTTAGTAAAATAGGCTTAGATGGGAAATTTCTTAAACCAATAGAGGCCATCTACAGCAATCCACAGCCAATATGATATTAATTGGAGTAAAATTAAAAGCATTTCCATTCATATATGCAACTAGACAATGATGCCTATTTTCAGTACTGCTATTTTACATAGTACCGGAAGTCCTAGCCATGAAAATCAGGCAAGAGAAGGAGATCAAGGATATTTAAGTGGGGACAGAGGAGGTCAAACTGTCACTCTTCATGGATGACATGATCTTATACTTGGAAACCCCTAGGGACTCATCTATGAAGCTCTTAGAAGGTGATCAAGGAATATAGAAGTGTCTTGGGATACAAAATCAATAGTATCTATATATAACAACAATAGTCAAGCCAAGAATATAATAAAAGCCTATTCCTTTTATAGTAGTGCTAAAGATGATTAAATACCTTGGAATATGTCTAACAAAATATGTGAAAAATCTCTATAAAAAAACAAGTGAACCCTGAGAAAAGAAATAACAGAACATGTTAACAAATGGAAGAACATACCATGCTTGTGGTTGGGAATAATCAACATTGCTAAAATGTCCATACTACCCAAAGCCATCTATAGATTTAAGGCAATACCAATCAAAGCACCAATGTCATACTTCAAAGAACTTGAAAAAATAGTACTTCATTCTATATGGAAGCAGAAAAACTTCTGAATATTCAATATAATTCATAGATATAAGACCACATCAGGAGACATCATATTATCAGACTCCAGGTTATACTACAAATCTATAGTGATCAAAACAGCATGGTACTGGCACGAAAATAGAGACATAGATCTATGTAATAGAATGGAGAATCTACAGATGTACCAAGCCACATATCATCATTTGATTTTTGATGAGCCTAACCAAAGCATGCATTGGAGAAAAAAATCCTTATTCAACAAATGGTGTTGGGAGAACTGATTAGACACCTGTAGATGATTCAAACTGGACCCACACCTCTCACTTTGAAAATAAAAAAAGATTCTTGCTGGATAAAATATTTAAATTTAAGACATGAAACTATTAAAATACTAGAAGGGAGAACAGGGAAAATTCTTGAAGATATTGGCCTAGGAAAATATTTTATGGGGAAGGATCCCTAGCAATTGCATCAAAACTAAAAATATATAACGTATTTGATCAAGATAAAAATTTTCTGCACAGCTAAAGACAATGAAACTAAAGCTAACAGACAGCCTTCAGAATAGAAGATTTTTGCATGTCATTATTCTAACAAAGGTCTGATAAGCAGAATCTACACAGAACTCAAATTAATAAGAAAAGAGAAAATAACCCCATTTCTCTCTGGGAAGAGACATGAACAGAAATTTCTCTGAGGATGACAGATGAATGGCCAATAACACATGAAAAAATTGCTCATCATCTTTAATCTTCAGAGAATTACAAATCGAAACCACTTTGATACATCACCTAACTCCAGTGACATTAGCCCACATTATAAATTCCCCAAACTGCAGATGCTGAGGTAATTGTGGAGGGAAAGGAACACTTCTACACTGATGGGGGGATTGCAAACTAATACAACCTTTATTGAAAATAATATGGAGCATCCTCAAAGAACAAAAAGTTAATCTTCCATTTGATCCCACAATCCCATTGCTAGGTATCTACCCAGAAGAACAAAAATCATTTTACCACGAAGACTTTTGCACCAGAATGTTTATTGTAGCCCAATTCTTAATTGCCAGGTTGAAGAAGCAATCCAAATGCCAATGAACCCATGAACAGATAGGCAAACACAGATATACAAAGTGTTATATGTATACCACAAAATACTGTTTTGTCATAAAATCATAACTATTTTGTGGAAGGCTGACACCACAGCATCTATTTTGTAGGCCAAGTGCTATTTCCGGTACTAACAGACTTAAGTTTCTATTTCCCTGCAAACGCCAGGCCTCTTCTCGTAAATCACGTGAGTGAAACTTGGAAGCTTGTCATTTGGAACTTATCTCCACCAAGGCCAGGTTGCTTGGATACCTGGTGACGTAAACCTCCTCCTTCACCTACCCTTATATACCCTGGAAGAACTTTGCAATAAACGAGACTTGATCAGACTGTTGTCTTGTCTCCATTCTTCACGCCCCTTGCCCCTTCTCATTCTCACCCCCTCCTCCAGGTATCCCTGTCGACTGACCCACGGGCCGGGTCATGTGGCGCCTGACCTGGGACCTGGATACGAGGGAAAATGGTGAAGAAGCTACTGGAGGCAGCTGGCCGGCTCAGAGAAACATTGGGAGCTGGCCACGCAGTAGCCTGCTGCGCTGGAACGAGGATCTTGGTGAGTAGTAGCGATCATGGGGCAAGAAGTCAGTCAGCATGAGTTATTTGTGGAACAGTTAAGAGATGCACTCAAGACGCGAGGAGTAAAGGTCAAAATTAAACAGCTATTTCATTTTTTTGACTTCTTAAAAGAAGTCTGTCCTTGGTTTCCTCAAGAAGGAACCACAGACAAGAAAAGATGGAAAAGAGTAGGTGATGCTTTAAATGATTTTTATCAGGTATTTGGACCTGAAAAAATACCAGTCACTGCTTTCTCGTACTGGAATCTCATTAATGATATTATTAGCTATTGCAGTGTTTGTCCTGCAGTTGCAGATGTCATAAAAAAGGGAGAAGAACTGTTACATCACCACAAAGAAAAGGATATTAAATCCCAAGATCCGTTCCAGGATTTTAGGGCTGCTGGAGGCACTCCTCCTAACTGTCAGCTTAATGAGCAAGAAGATCTTATCTCACTAGAGAGTGATGAGGAATCAAACAAAGAGGAATCAGGCATTCCCAGCCCTCTATAAATTACTGGAAAAACAGACAAAAAAGGGCTAGGAAATTTATCTTAAGGGCTATTGACATTCCTGCATACCATGCAGATAAGATCACTTGGAAAAGTGACAAGCCTGTGTGGGTTGATCAATGGCCCCTATCAAAAGAAAAATTAAAAGCCGCTCAGCAGTTAGTACAGGAACAACTAAAAGCTGGGCATATAGAGGAAAGCAACTCCCCATGGAACACTCCAATCTTTGTCATAAAAAATAAATCAGGGCGATGGAGACTATTAAAAGATTTAAGAGCTGTAAACTCTAGTATGGTCCTCATGGGGGCATTGCAACCAGTATTACCCACTCCTGTGGCCATCCCTCTTGGTTACTATAAAATTATCATTAATCTTAAAGACTGTTTTTTCACTATACCACTCTATCCATTAGATCAAAAAAGATTTCCATTCAGTCTCCCCTCTATTAACTGCAAGGAACCTATGAAAAGATTCCAATGGAAAGTTTTAACACAAGTCAGGGCCAACAGCCCCACCTTATGCCAAAAATTTGTTGCCGCAGCTATTCAGGAAACTAGGCTTCGCTGGAACTCCATGTACATCATTCATTATATGGATGATATTCTTATTGCTGGAAAGAATGCTCAGCAGGTTTTACTATGTTACAGTGATTTATCATCCTCCCTCACATTTCAGGGACTTCAAATAGCCCCGGAAAAGGTTCAGCTAAAAGATCCCTACCTTTACCTTGGTTTCCACCTAACTGGACCCAGAATTACTAATACTCAAGCTGCCCTCAGATTGGACAAATTAAAAACACTAAATGATTTTCAAAAGCTCTTAGGGGATATAAACTGGCTTAGACCTTACTTAAAACTAACCACAGGGGATTTAAAACATTTATTTGCTATTTTACAAGGTGATAGCAACCCCAATTCTCCTAGAACATTAACAGAAGAAGGCCATCAGGCTTTAGTATTTGTACAACAAGCTATTCATTCACAATTTGTTACAACCATAGATTACACTCAGCCCCTGAGTTACATCATTTGTAAAACTTCTCTTACACCCAAAGCAGCATTTTGGCAAACTTCCCCCATAATGTGGATCCACTTACCTGCTTCTCCCACGAAAGTTATTTATCCTATTATCAGGCTGTCGCGGATATCATCATTATGGGAAGGGAAAATAGTAAAAAATACTTCGGTAAAGAACCAGATATCATTATACAGCCTTAAACTCAGGCACAAATTAATTGGTTATTTCAAACTACAGAACATTGGCCTATTGCTTGTGCTTCTTATTCAGGTAAACTTGACAATCATTATCCACCCAATAAATTATTACAATTTATTAGTACACATGACTTTGTATTTCCCACAAGAACTTCCAATTCCCCATTGCCCAATGCCTTATTAGCTTTCACAGGTGGCTCCTCTTCTGGTCATGCACCTTACATCTTTAATACAGAGATTGTACAATTTCAGGTAAAATCAAATTCTGCACAAATTGTAGAACTTCAAGCAGTTATTGCAGTTTTCTCCGCATTTCCCAATCGAGCTTTGAATATTTATACTGATAGTGCTTATTTAGCTCATTCAGTTCCCTTATTAGAGACAGCAGTGCAAATCAAGCATGTATCAGAAACTGCTACCTTTTTCTTGCAACTCCAAAATCTTATACACCAAAGGACCCTCCCCTTTTTCATTGGACAGCTTAGAGCTCATTCCAATTTACCTGGCCCCCTAACTGATGGTAACCACAGAGCGGACAGAGCCACTCACTTAGTCTATACTGCCCAAACCACCACAAAGCCTGATCGGATTGCATTAGCCTCCGCTGCTCACCAATTACATCATCTAAACGCTCACACCCTTAGACTCATGTGTCAAATTACCCGGGAACAAGCCCGCCACATCGTAAAGCAATGCCCTTCTTGTGTAATTCTACTCCCTACTCCCCATCTAGGAGTAAATCCTCAAGGTCTCATACCCAATGCCATCTGGCAAATGAATGTTACTCACCTACCTGAATTTGGAAAACTGAAGTATGTTCATGTAACCATAGATACCTTCAGTGGATTTATTTATGCCACTGGCCAGTCAGGGGAGGCCGGCAAACATGTCATTGCCCATGTACTAGCCACCATGGCTATACTAGGCACCCCTAAACAAATTAAAACTGATAATGGTCCAGGATACACAGGACATGCATTTAACGCCTTCTGTAAACACCTCAGTATCAAACATGTCACTGGTATACCATTTCACCCACAAGGGCAGGGCATAGTAGAACGTGCCCACTTATGTCTTAAAAACACTCTAGAAAAAATAAAGAAGGGGGAATGGTACCCTGTTAAGGGGTCCCCAAGAAATCTCTTATCCCATTCATTACTCATTTTAAATTTTTTTACACTGGACCAAGACGGCCGGTCTGGAGCAGACCGCTTCTGGCACTCAGATACTAAACGGGATTTTGCCACTGCCCTATGGAAAGATCCATTAGATAATAAATGGCAGGGCCCCGATCCAGTTTTAATTTGGGGTAGAGGTGCCGTATGCATATATTCACAGAAGATGGAAGCAGCATGATGGTTACCTGAACGACTGGTCAAACAAGTAGATAACATCATCACCTCTAAATCCGGGGAGCAAGAGGCCCCCTGAGAAGGCTTTCTTTTCTTTGCAGGTAACTATGAGCACCTGGATATGGCTACTGCTGGGAATCTCTCTCCTAATATGAAAAAATGAAGGTGGTTTTGGTAATCCCCATGAGACTCGGGCACTCTTACAAAAATTAACTCTTACTCCTTGCGAGTGCTGTGGTGGCACCTGGAACAGTGAGACAACCCCTCTCCTAAATGTAGATTGTGGTGATAAAACAGCATAGTTAGTAATGAGACAAAATATTCATGGAGCACAGGCATGGGTCTGTAGCAAAAAGGCTAAAATTATCCCCACCTCTAATAACAAGCCTGGACCATGCCCTTGTATAGAATTCCATCCATCTGTACATAATACGTGTTATGAGCAGGTTCAACTATGTAGTGGTACAGATAATAATACCTATTTTACAGCAATCTTGACCAGTAATTATTTGGGGACATTTGGAGGTGAGTGGGACACAGTCCCTCAGGTCCGGGGGACCTCAAATAAATATGCCCAATCTGGCTGTCCCGATACAGTAGGAAATACAGTTTGCTGGAATAAGACTCCACCTGTGCACGTCTCTGATGGAGGTGGACCCCAAGATCAGGTGAGACAGAATATAGCCCAAAAGCAACTGGAAAACTTTGTAAACCACGTCTCCTAAATTTAACTACCGTCCAATAACTTTTCCCAAAAATAGGGATGCAAATCTAGACCCCCAAACCCTGAAAATGCTGGACATCACACATAGGTTACTTAATCAATCCAACCCTTCTTTGGCTCAAAATTGCTGGTTATGCCTTCATTTAGGACTATCTATGCCTATTGCTATCAACATTAATTCCATTGAATTATCATCTAATAACTGCATGCCCATCATGCCTTTACCAGTACAACCTGTCTTTTCTGAAGCACCCTGTATTGTCTCCCCTTATAGAGATGACAGTTATGCTATTGATATTGGCATACTCTCTTTGACCAATTGCACTGACATCATCAATATTACTTATTCCCTGTGTGCTCCAAATTATATGATATTTGTTTGTGGCAATAACTTGGCATATACCATTCTACCCACTAATTGAACAGGATTATGTACTATCGCCCTTTTGCTACCCAATATAGATATAGTCAATGGAAATGAATCTTTACCTATACCATCCTTTGATTATATATCTGGCCATTCTAGAAGGTCTATCCAATTTCTCCCTCTCTTGGCCACTCTGGGAATCACTGCTGGCATGGCCACTGGTACCACCAGTATGGGCATTGCTGTACATAAATATACTGAACTATCTCAACTTATGGCAGAAGATATACAAGCCCTATCAGGCACAGTTAAAGATCTTCAAGATCAATTAGATTCCTTAGCTGAAGTAGTACTACAGAATAGAAGAGGTTTAGATCTTCTAACGGCTAACCAAGGAGGCATCTGCTTAGCATTACAGGAAAAATGCTACTTTTATGCAAATAAATCAGGAATTGTTCGAGACAAAATAAAGAAATTACAAGATAATCTAGAGGAAAGAAAAAGAAAAATTATGGACAACCCGTTTTGGAGCGGGCTAGATGGCTTTCTGCCTTATCTCCTTCCATTTTTAGGGCCCCTCCTTGGCTTACTAATATTACTGTCGCTAGGACCTTTTCTTTTTAACAAAGTAATGTCCTTTATAAAACAAAAAATTGATGCTATTAAAATGCAGCCCCTCCAGGTTCATTATCACAGACTTGCTATGGAAGATGAATGCATAACCGTAACTACTTAGGGGACTGGCTAGTCAAGGATGGGTAATGAGGACCCTCATCTCAGACTTTGCTTATCCTACCAACCTAAGACAGGAGCCCGGTCAGAAAGCTACCGTGTATCCCATGACGGGTAAGGAGGATCAGCTGAGATGGTAAGGCGGTCCCAACCTAAGACAGACATAGTCACCCCACCCTCTCGGTTGAGAGCTGGCAAAACTTTAAAGGTAAAATGTACATTTAAAAATATTATAAAAAAGGGGGACCTGTGGAAGACTGACACCATAGCATGTATTTTGTAGGCCAACTGCTATTTCCGGTACTAACTGACTTAAGTTTCTATTTCCCTGCAAATGCTAGGCCTAAGTTTCTATTTCCCTGCAAACGCCAGGCCTCTTCTCGTAAATCACATGAGTGAAACTTGGAAGCTTGTCATTTGGAACTTATCTCCACCAAGGCCAGGTTGCTTGGATACCTGGTGACGTAAACCTCCTCCTTCACCTACCCTTATATACCCTGGAAGAACTTTGCAATAAACGAGACTTGATCAGACTCCTGTATTATCTCCATTCTTCACGCCCCTTGCCCCTTCTCATTCTCACCCCCTCCTCCAGGTATCCCTGTCGACTGACCCGCGGGCCGGGTCACTATTTTACATCTTTTATGTTTATGTGTATGGATTTGAAACACATTCTTCTTAGTAAAGTATCTCAAGAATGGAAAAGAAAGTATTCAATGTATTCAATACTATTATGAAACCAATATATGAACACACACTCATACACATGATAAACAAAAATATAATCTAGCAAGGGGAAGATGAAAGGTGGGCGAGAGTACAGGAAGAGGGGAGGGTATTGGTGGGAGAAGGGGAGGAATTTTGTGAGATGTCACCTAATGTGCACAATGCAAGGTTATATGAAATTAACCAAGAGTAAATTTTTAATGTCTTACCATAAAAAATAAGTAAGTGAAGTGATTGTGATGTTAATCAGTTTTATTTATCCATTCCACATTGTATATCAGATCATCACATTTTACAGAATAAATGTATTCATTTATGATTTTAATAAAAAATTAATGAAAAAGAGGATGTACCATATGAAAAAACAAATTTGAGTTAATGTGTCTAATGTGGCCCAGTCTTAGGGGGCCCTGACTTTTTCAAGATTTACCTCCAGACTTTCTCACTCCAGGATTGTGAGAAGGATCTGAGAAAATTCTCCTTGTGCTTCATGAAGAAGAAGGGAAAAGTTAACATTTTAAAATAGGCACATTAATCTCTGTTCTCCTTAGTAAGGGAAACTGTTATAGCCTAACAAGCTACAGATTGAACAAAGCATAATTTATCTGATAAAAAAGAAATATCCAATTACATCCCCCTCTAAGCTTTCACATGAGGGAAGGGAAATAGTCAACAGACATCAGACATACTTTATAAGAAATGCTAAAAGAAGAAAAAAATGCTAAAATGAGTTTTTCAGATTGAAAAAAATTGGTAATGAGTAATGTGAAAATATCTGAAGATGTAAAAATCAGCAGCAAAATTCAGTATACAAATTCAGAAAATTCAATACTGTAATTGTAGAATGTAATCCACACATATCTTATGAATTACTATTAAGAGAAAAAAACATTAAAAACAATAATAGCTGTAACTACTTGTTATGGGATATACAATATAAAAATTGTGGTATTCAAAATTAAACATTTGGAGGAAAGGGAATTTAAATAAAGATTTGAGATATTTTAACATTTTTGGTGATCAAAGTTAAAATGTTATTTTAAAGTAACTTCTTCATCTTCTTCTTCTTTTTTTTTAAGAGACAGAGTTTCACTTTGTTGCCCTCGGTAGAGTACCCTGGCATCACAGCTCAGAGCAACCTCCAACTCCTGGGCTTAAGCAATTCTCTTGCCTCAGTCTCTCTAGTAGCTTGGACTAAAGGCCCCTGACACAATGCCCGGCTATTTTTTGTTGCAGTTTGGCTGGGGCCAGGTTCAACTAGTTTGAACCTGTCACCCTTGGTATATGGGGCCAGCACCCTATTCACTGAGCCATAGGTGCTGCCCTTAAAATAACATCTTATAATTATTTATAAGGTTTTTAAATTTTTTTAGTCTTGCTTACAAGATATTTTCTGTATGTCTTGGGGTAACCACAAAAATACAAATGCTTCTGTAATAGATTCACTGGAAATATAAAGCAAGGAATCAAAATATACTACAAGAAAAAGCATATAAGTACACAGGAAGATAGTAAGAGAGAAATAAATGTTTCAAAGAATAATAAAAAGAAACCAACAAATAACAATAGCAAATCCTTACCTATCAAAAAAACTTTGAATGTAATGGATTAAATTGTCCAATTGAAAGACACAGTATGACTAAATGGATAAAAAAACAAACCTCTGTTCTAGAAAAGAGTGTAGGGGGAACACTTGTAAAATTGGCCTGGTAAAAGATTTCATGAAGACTTCCTTGGCAATTGCAGCAACATCAAAAATAAATAAATGGGGCATAATTAAGCTAAAAAAGCTATTATAGGGCAGCACCTGTGGCTCAAAGGAGTAGGGTGCTGGCCCCATATGCCAGTGGTGACAGGTTCAGACCCAGCCCTGGCCAAAAACTGCAAAAAAAGAAGAAAAAAAAAAGAATAAAGAAAGGTATTATGCAGCTAAGGGTACCACAACCAAAGCAAATAGACAGCTTTCAGAATGGGAGAAGGTGGCTTGGTGCCTGTAGTTAGTGACTAGGGTGCCAGCCACATACACTGGAGCTGGTGGGTTTGAACCCAGCCCAGGCCTCCCAAACAACAACGACAATTACAACAAAAAAATAGCTGAGCATTGTGGCGGGTGCCTGTAGTCCCAGCTACTTGGGAGGCTGAGGCAGGAGAATTGCTTAAGCCTAACAGTTTTGAGGCTGATCTGAGCTGTGACGTGACCAGCACTCTACCAAGGGTGACCTAGTGAAACTCTGTCTCAAAAAAAAATAGAGAATGGGAGAAGGTATTTACCTGTTATGAATGTGACAAAGGGATGATAAATACAATCTCCAGAGAACTTAAATTAATCAAGACTAAAAAAAAAAAAAAAACCTTAAGTGCCAAGAGACTGGAACAGAAATTTCTTCAAAGATGACAGACTAATGGCCAACACAATTATTGTGTCTAATTATCAAAGGAATTTAAATCAAAAAAAGTTCTGAGATATCACCTAAACTCCAGTAGACTAGCTGACATCACAAAGTCCCAATACCTCAGATTCTAGCATGTATGTGGGAACACTTCTACACTGCTGGTGGGATTGCAAACCAAACCAATATAACCTTTATGGAAAAAAGCATGGAGAACTTTTTTTTTTTTTTTTTTTTTTAGTTTTTGGCCAGGGCTGGGTTTGAACCCACCACGCTCCGGTATATGGGGCTGGTGCACTACTCCTTTGATCCACAGGCACCACACTATGGAGAATTCTTAAAGATGTAGAAGTCAATCTTCTAATTGATCCTGAAATCTCATTACTAGGTATCTACCCAGAAGAACAAAACATTTTACTACAAAGATATTTGAACTATAATGTTTACTGCAGCTCAATTCACAATTACCAAGTCATGGAAGCAACCCAGATGCCCATAGACACATGAATGGATTAACAAACTGGCATATGTATACTATGGAGGACTATTTAGACATAAGAAAAATTGGAGACTTACATCTTTTTTATTTACCTATATGGAGTTGAAACATATTCTTTTTAGTAAAGCATCTCAAGAAATGAAGAAAAAGTATCCAGCGTACTCAGTGCTAATGTGAAAACAATATACAAAGAACTACATGCCCATAAGAAAGATTAAGCACAAGTACAGTATATTCTAGCAAGGAGCAGGATAGAGGAGGAAAGTGAGAGGAGGTAGAGGGAGGAAGATTAGCAGGAGAAGAGAGGACAACTGGAGGAATCTCACCTAATGTGCACAATGTGAGGGTGTTTAGCAGGAGCCCTATGTGAAGAGCTCAATTAAAAGTTGAATTTTATCTTGGAATTGAAAACAATGTAACCTAAACATATGAACCCCCATATTAATTTCAAATAAAAAAAGACCCAACAATATGTCATTTAAGAGAGACTTAACTTCCATTGTAAAGACACACCTAGGCTAAAATTAAGGAGATAGAAATAGATACTCCATGCAATTAGGAACTAAAAGGCAGCAAGAATAGTTACAACTGTATCTGATAAAACAGACTTTAATCAAAAACTACAAAAAGGGAAAGAAGTCCATTATATAATGATATGGATATCAATTAATCAAGAGAGCATAAAAATTGTAAATTATAAATATATATGCACACATTAAAAACAATACTAATATATCTAAAGCAGCAGTTCTCAACCTGTAGGTTGTGACCCCATTGTAACAATGAAAATACATCCTGCATATCAGATATTTATATTACAATTCATAACAGTAGCAAAATTACAGTTATGAAGTAGCTATGAAGTAACAACGAAAATAATTCTATGGTTGGGAGTTGCCACAACATGAGGAGCTGTATTAAAGGGTCATGGCATTAGGAAGGTTGAGAAGTACTGATCTAAAGGGAAAGATTTACTGTAATATAATAATAGTAGGGGACTCCAACATCACACTTTCAGCAATAGACAGATCATTCAGAATAAAAACCAATAATGAAAATTCAGTTTTAAATTACATGCGAGACAAAATAAATCTAACAGACCTTTATGAAACATTACATCTAACAACTACAGACTACATATTCTTCTCAACTATACCAGAAACATTCTCCAGCAAAAAACATATATTAGACTGCAAAGCAACACAAATATAAGAATATCCAAATCCTATCAAGCATCTTTTCTGACTACAATGGAATAAAACTAGAAATAAATAACATTAGGATCTTCGGAAATTTTACACGTACATGGCAATTAAGTGACATGCCCAAGAATAATTGATACCTCAATGAAGAAATTGCAAGGAAAAATAAAAACTTGTTCAAAGAAAAATGAAAGCACAATATACAAAACTTATCAGGTACAGAAAAAGAGATCCTAAGAGGGACCTACATAATAAAGAAGAAAAAATCTCAATATAGATCCTAACATTGCACTTCAATATTCTAAAAAATCAAGTACTAAAATAAAAATTAGTAGAATAAATCAAATAAAATTATCTGTACCTATATAAAGACAAAAATACGAGAGATCGATGAAATTAAGAGTTGGTATTTTGGGTGCAGAGCAAAATGGCAAATGAGAAGGATCATTCAGCTGAGCTCTCCTAGTACTACTGGGGAAAAAACGAGAACCCAGACATAACTGCCATGAGGACCTTACCCAGAATTGTATCTCAGGGACCACAGCAAGGAGATGGTGACCTGGATACAGCGTGTAATCAAGAATGGTGGAAATCTGACTCAATAGGCAAGTAATTGGCACCTTCCAGGATCAACCAGCCTGCCCCATAGAGGTGAGGGAAGCTGCACATTGAGTGGAAAGCTTGGAAGAGTGGGTAGACTTGAACAGTATACAGTATCCAGATTTAAATAACAGTTGGAGTGGATTTTCCATCTGTTTGGTGACTGGCAAGACAGCCACCCTGGGAAGATCTCAGTGGCCAGGGAGATCTGGGAACTCCACTCAGGACAGGCTGAGGGACACCCGCAGCCCATGGGAACTGATATCAGAAGACACTGAGAGACCTGCTATGGAAGGATTCTGGAGATTTTTAAGATTCCCAACCCAGCAGGGCCTGAATGCTGGGGAAACAATCAGGTGATCACTTAGGGCAACTCAGTTAGGAATAAGAACCACAGAGGTTGCCAGCTGTATTTTCTGTCTCCTAAAAAAATATAAGCGCCACCTGGTATCCTGAAGGCATATTGCAACATACATATTCCTATTAAACTTGGTCCCTTTTGCTATATATGGATTGTTTTTAATTTTTAGGGTTTAAAATTTTTTTATTCTTATTTTCTATTTTGTTACTATTTTCTCCTTTAATATTATTTTCTCCTCTTCTTTGTTGCTGAAGTCCCTGCAGTTTTTATCTATTTGAGGTTTTCTGTTTTTCTTTTTTTTTTTTTTTTTTTTGTGTGTGTGTGTGCTGTATTTTATTTTTGCTAATTTGGTTGGTTAGTTCTATTCTTAACCTCAATTTTTAATTTCATCAAGAGCAAAGACTCCTGTATTATTGTTCATGCTCTGAGAGAAAGTAATTTGAAGCAAAGAAGGAAATGAGAAGGAAAAGCAGGACTAGAAAATGAATGAGAAAAAAGAAAACAAGGAGAAATCAACAAAAATATTGTGGCAACACGAAAACCCAAAAAAGAGGAACTCCCCCAAGGGACCATGAGGCAGCTACTGAAGAAGACTACACCTATAAAAAAATAATGGATATGACAGAAAGGGAATTTAAGATATGGATGATTAAGACAATAAAAGGAATGGATAAGAAAATGGAAAGACAGAACCAAAAGTCAGACAAGAGAGATGTAGAAAATAAAAACATTGATGGAGCTAAAGGAAATGAAGGAGACAATCAGGGAATGTAAATATTCAGTGGAAACTATCAAAAACAGATTAGACCATGGAGAAGAACCTCAGAGCTACAGGTAAAGTTTTTGAGTTAACCTGGGTAGTCAAAGAGGCAGAAAACAAGACAGAGAAAGCAGAACAGTTGCCTATAGAACAACAAGACTCCAAGAAGCGTTCATACACACACATTTTATTTTCAGATACTAAAGAGATTTAAAACAACTAAAGTGAAAGATGATTGTCTCAAAGCAATAGAAGCCTTACTGTATACTATCACAAATGAAAACTTCCCATGTTTTACTAAACATCCCTACACACTCCTTTCAGTAAGCACAAACTGATGTACAGAGGAAGAGGCATTAGGATGACAACAGACTTTTCAACTGAAACCTTCAAGGAAGAAGAGTATTATCATCTACCATCAACATTTTTAAACTAGACAATTTTCATACCAGAATTCTGTATCCTGCTAAACTAATCTTCAGTATTGATGGAGAAATCAAATCTTTTGTGAATATACAAGCACTGAGAAAATTTGCCACTACAAGCCCAGCTCTACAGGAAATACATAGATCTATTCTCAACTGATGACTACAATGGACCACCAGCGAAGTAAACACAAAGAACCTAAAGGTCAAAACTTAGCTTTGACAATCATGCAAAGGATAAAACTACATGATAGACTTTCACAAAATAAGATGAATAGAACTCTAGTGCACTTATCAATACTCTCAATAAATGTCAATGGACTGCATTCATCACTGAAGAGACATAGGTTGGATAACTAGATAAAAAAAGCACAAGTCATACATATTCTGTCTCCACGAAAAACACCTACCTTTGAAGGACAAATCAAGACTCAGTGTTAAGGGATAGAAAACAGTACTTCAAACAAATGGAAATCAGAAGGAAGGAGGGGTTGCAATTTTATTTTCAGATACAGACCATTTTAAAGCAACTAAATTTAAGAAAGACAAAGATGGACACTTTATACTGTACAAAGGAAAAATAAAACAAGAAGGCATATCAATTTTAAATATTTATGGAACCAAGCTACATGCTCCCAGATTTATGAAACAGACCTTGATGAGCCATATGATATCCTATAACACCACAATAGCTAAGGACTTTATCACTCCCTCGACAGAAATGGACAGATCTTCCAAACAAAAACTAATCAAAGATATGAAGGACTAAAATGTGACCCTAGATGAAATAGTTTTAATAGACATATACAGATAAAGATAAGATAAAGAATATATATTTTTCTCATCAGCCCCTGGTACATAATCCAAAATGGACCACACCTTAGGATATAAATAAAACCTCAGAAAAATTAAAAGAATAAAAATTATACCTTGTATATTCTCAGAACCTAAGGCAATAAAGTTGGAACTCAACTCCGACAAAAATGGTTATTCCCACACAAAAACATTGAAATTAAACATCCTTATGCTGAATGACAGTTGGGTTCAGGAAGAGATAAAAGAGGAAATCATTAAATTCCTCAAACATAACAACAATGAAAACACAAGTTACCAAAACTTGTGGGATACAGGGAAAGTAATATTAAGAGAAAAATTCATCACATTAGATGCCTATATAGAAAAAAACAGAAAGAGAGAGTGCAGCAACAAACTGATGTACCATCTTATGCAATTGGAAAAAGAAAAATCTATTGCCAAACCCAGCAGAAGAAGAAGGAATCATCAAAATTAAATTAGAGATTAATGAAATTGAAAATGAAAAAAATCATTCAGATAATTAACAAATGGTTAGTTTTTCAAAAAATAAATAATATTGATAAACCTTTGGCCAGATTAACTATAAACAGAAAAATAAAATCTCTAATAACCTCAATTAGAAATGACAAAGGAGAAATAACCACAGAGGCCACAGAGATACAAGAGATTATCTCTGAGTACTACAAGAAAATTTATGCTCAGAAGTTTGACAATGTGGAGGAAATGGAACATTGCCTGGAATTACATCCTATCCCTAGACTTAACAAAGAAGAAATAGATGTCTTAAACATACCAATTTTAAGAACTGAGCTCTAGGAAACAATAAAAAAAATCTCCCAACAAAAAAAATGCCCTGATCCAAATGGCTTCACACAAGAATTCTATCAAATCTTCAAAGAAGAGCTTATACACATACTACATCAATAATTTAAAAAAATAGAAAAGGAAGGAATCTTTCCCAACACATTCTATGATGCAAACATCACCCTGATGCCAAAACCAGGAAAAAACCCAACTAAAAAGGAGAACTTCATACTAATTTTACTAATGAATATAGATGTAAAAATTCTCAACAAAATTCTAGCCAATTGACTGCAGCTACACATTATAAAAAATCATTCATCACAATCGAGTAGGTTTCATTCTAGGGTGCGAGGCTGGTTTAACATAAGCAAGTCCATAAATGCAATCCACCATATCAACAGAAGCAAAAACAAAGACCATGTATAATCCCCTCAGTAGATGTGACATTCGGTAAAATTCAGTACCCATTATTAATTAGAACACTGAATAACAGGGATAGATGGCACATTTCTTTTTTTTTTTTTTGGTGGGGGGAGGCCAGGGCCGGGTTATAACCCACCACCTCTGGTATATGGGTCCAGCACCCTACTCCTTTGAGCCACAGGTGCCACCCATAGGTGGTACATTTCTTAAACTGACCAAAGCCATCTACAACAAACCCACAGCTAACCTTTTACTGAATGGTGTAAAATTGAAAGGTTTCCCCTTAGAACTGGAACCAGGCAAGATTGTCCTCTATTGCCAATACTATTCAACACAGTGCTGGAAGTTCTAGCCAATACAATCAGGCAAAAGAAGGAAATAAATGGCATCCAAATGGGGCAGAGGAGGTCAAACTCTCCCTCTTTGCTGATGATATGATCTTAAACTTAGAGAACCACAAAGACTCAACCACAAGACTCCTGGATGTGTACAAAAAAATACAGTAATGTCTCAGATATAAAATCAATGTCCAAAAATCAGTAGCCTTTGCATTTGGCAATAAAACATAAGATGAGAAGGCAATCAAGGACAATATTCCATTCACTGTGGCTCCATAAAAAATGAAATACCTAAGAATATAACTAACAAAAGAGGTGAAGGAACTCTAAAAAGAAAATTACAAAACTCTAAGAAAAGAAATAGCAGAAGATATTAACAAATGGAAGAACATACAATGCTCATGGGTGGGAAGAATCAACATTGTCCAAATGTTCATATTTCAGGTGGTGCCTATAACTCAGTGAATAGGGCACCAGCCCTATATACTGAGTGTGGTGGGTTCAAATCTGGCCCTGGCCAAACTGCAACAAAAAATAGCTGGGCATTGTGGCAGGCACCTGTAATCTCAGCTAGTTGGGGGTCTGAGGCAAGAAAATTGCCTAAGCCCAAGAGCTGGAGGTTGCTGTGAGCTGTGAAACCACAGCATTCTACCAAGGGCAACAAAGTAAAACTCTGTCTCATAATAATAATAATAAATAAAAATAAAAAATAAATAAAAATGTCTATATTTCCCGAAACAATCTACACATTCAATGTGATCCCCATTAAAATACCATCATCATTCTTTGAAGATTTGGAAAAAGTAATTCTTCATTTTGTATGGAACCAGGAGAAAAAAAAAAAAAACACCTTACAGTCAAGGCAATTCTTAGTAGTAAAAACAAAGCCAGTGGTATCACCCTACCAGACTTAGGCTATACTACAACACCATGATGATGAAAACAGCATGGTACTGGCAAAAAAAGAGGGACATTGACATTTGGAACCAAATAGAAAACTATGAGAAGGAAGATCTTACAGTCACCTGATCTTTAATAAACAAAACAAGAACAAACACTGGGAAAAGTAACCCCTATTCAATAAATGACATTGGGAGAACTGGATAGCCATGTGTGAAAGACTGAAATTGGCCAATACCTCTCACCACTTATAAGAATTGACTCTAGATAGAATAAATATTTAAATCTAAGGCAAGAAACAATAAAAATCCTCAAAGAAAGTGTGGGGAAAACACTTGAAGGTATCAGGCTGAGGAAAGATTTATGAAGAAAATCTTCTGTGGCAATTGCAACAACACAAACACACACACACACACAAAATGTGACTTAATTAAACTGAAAACCTTCTGTACAGTTAAGAAAACAACAACCAAAGCAAACGGACAACCTTCAGAATGGGAAAAGATATTTGCATATTATGAATTGGACATAAACTTGATAACTAGGATCTGCAGAGAACTCAAGGGAACATAAAATAGCCAACAATCTCATATGTCACTGGGCAAGAGACATGAATTGAACCTTCTCTAAAGAAGAAAGATGAATTGCTAACAAACATGAAAAAATGGTCATTATCCTTGATCATCAGAGAAATTCAAATCAAAACTACCCTGAAATATCACATAACCCCAAGAATGGTTGACATCACAAAGTCTCATAGCTAGAGATGCTGGCGTGGACGTGGAGAGAAGGAAACACTTTTACACTGCTGGTGGGACTTCAAACTAATACAACCATTTTTGAAGGAAGTATAGAGAATCCTCAAAGAACTCAAATTAGACCTCCCATTTGATCCTGCAATCCCAGTACTAGGCATATACCTAGAAGAAAAAAAAATTCTTTTATCATAAGGATATTTGCACTAGACTGTTTATTTCAGCTCAGTTTACAATTGCTAAAGTGTAAAAACAGCCTAAATGCCCACCAACCTTGGAATGGATTAAGAAGTTGTGGTACAGTATACAATGGAATACTATTCAGCCATTATAAAGATGGAGACTGTACATGTTTTGTATTAACCTGGTTGGAGGTTGAACACATTCTTCTTAGAAAAATGTCACAAGAATGGAGAAGCAAGAATCCAATGTACTCGATTCTAATATGAAGGCAGTAGATGAGCTAATACAAGGGATGGGATAGGAGAATGAAGGAGAGAAAGAGAGCAGGAGGGAGGCGGGTGTTGGCTCATGTTGTACATCACATCTCTTGGTAGCTGGACTCAATTATAAGAGGGATTTTATCTAACAAATGCAACCAGTGTAACCTAATTCTTTGTACCCTCAATGAATCTCAAACATTAAAATAAATAAACAAATAAAAGAGTTGGTATTTTGAGAAGATAAGCAAAACTGAAAAACCTTTATTTAGACTAAGAGAAAAAGAGATAATATCCAAATGAATAAAATCAGAGATGAAAAGGAAAACAATAGAATTCATACTACAGAAAGAAAAAGTATCATGAGGTACTATTATGTGATCTTTTGGGGGTACTGAGATGGCCTGATTTTTCCACTTATCTGGGATTTTTATGCTGAATGTTTCTCATCTTGGGCTTATTCTCTCATCTCAAAGCAGATAGAAGATATGGTATACCTGTTATCCTCTGCTATGACCTTTGTTGCTTGGTGATGATGGAGGTGGGTCTATGAATGGTGTTCTCAGGTCTTAGTCGAGAAGCTTGACAAGTCAGGAGTGGGGTGAAGATTTCAATGCTGCTGTTCTGATGTGTCCTCCTGTCAATGGGATGCTATGGCAGGACTGGGCTCCAGTGCCAGGTATGCACATGAGGTGGGCTGGTTGGCGGGACAGAACATGTGTGTGGGATATAGTAGGGCTGATGGTTGCATCAGACACACTTTCAGACCTGGGAAGCTGAGATGCCAGGTGCATGGTAGGGTGATGTGAATGTAGGGCATAGTAGTTGTGCAGGGTGCATCAGGCCTACAGGGTGTAGCAGGACAGCAGCATAGAGAAGCCCATAGGGTGTGGGACAGAATGTGTACCTGTTATGGAGCAGGCTAGGAGGTTACAGTTTACATACCAGGCATAACATAACCCAGGGACAGAGTGAACCTGTGGAGTAGGGCACCTATGCAGGATGAAGCAGGTCCACATACTGTAGTGGTCATACATGTGAGCTGCGGCAGTCATGAAGAAGGCTGATGTAGGGCATACACAGAATATGGAACTAAGGGCACTTGTGCAGAGTGGTGAGGGTTTGGGATGTGAAGTCTTCCCAAATCCAAAGGCAGCAGCTTCACTGGCTTTAATCCCATTCAGGGTCTATGAAAAGTGTGGTTGAGTGGTATCACCCACGTCACAGCAGCAGACACCACGTACATGATTTCTTGCTCTGATCAGGGCTCCCAGTGTCAGTGGTAGTAGAGGAGTGCAGCTCAACTATCTTTTGGGTTCACATGAGCACAGAGATTCTCCACTCCCTCCACATTTGGCAGGGGCAAGGGGAAAGCAGACGTTACAGATCTGACCCCTGGGAAAAAGTAGCAAGTACTCCAGAGTTGAGATTTTGTAATGGCACCAGCAGCAGCTCCCAGGACTGAGAAGCCAGCTGTTCCTTCCTTCTGAAGCAACACAGCTGCACAGACTCTGGTCAAGATTCTTTATCAGTCAAGAGGCCAGCTGTAGAGAAGGGATCCTCCCACCATTCTGTTTGCAGTATCCTTAAGAGAAGCAGGGAGCTTGAGATTCTCTCCTCTGACCCTTTCCTATGTGTGTGGACTTTCCCTAATTACTTCCAGGCCTGCGGAGCAGCTCATCTCACTTGTCTTCTTCATTCTTGCCTCCTCTCTGTGGATTTTCAGTGCTCTTGCTCAGATGATTGATACAAAAGTGGATATCTATTCGTTGCTTTTGATCCTCTTCATGAGAGCAGCATTTGTCAGGCTGATTCTAGTCTGCCATCTGGGCCTCCTTCTTCTTTTTACATTTTAAAATTGGCTTGTTTATCTTTTTATCACTGCATCATATGAGTTATTTTATATATACATACATACATGTACATGTGTATATATACACATGTTTATCTTTTTATCACTGCATCATATGAGTTATTTTATATATACATACATGTACATGTGTATATACATGCATATATACATATATATTCTAGAAATTAAACATTTCTTACATATAATTTGGGCAAACATTTTCTTGATCCTAAAAAAGTCACTTCCTTCTGTATAATATCCTTTGATGTGTATATATGTTTTTTTTTTCTTTTTTTGTTTTTGTTTTTTTTTTGAGATAGCATCTCACTCTGTCACTTTAGGTAGAGTGCCATGGTGTCATAGTTCACAACAATCCCTTGGCCTCAGATTCCCGAGTATCTGGAACTATAGTCATGCACCACCAACACCACACCCAGTTAGTTTTTCTTTTTTATAGTAGAGACAGGGTCTCACTCTTGCTCAGTTTGATCCTGAACTCCTGAGCTCAAGCAATCTACCACCTCACCTCCCAGAGTACAAGGTTTATAAGCTTGAGCCACTGCACTTGGCCTCATATTATTTTTAAATTTGATTAAGTCAAATTTCCTTTTTTTTTCTTTTTTTACTCATTATTTTGGTGCCTTATTCAGAAATCCTTGACAAATCCAAGGCCATATTTATCCTTATTGTTTCTTATAAAAGCTATATGCTTTTAGCTCCCATATTCAGGTCATTTATCCTTTATGAGTTAATTTTTGCATAATGTGTACATTGAGGGTCCACCATCATTCTATTGCATATGGAAATAGAGTTGCCTCAGAAAAATTTGTAAAAAGAAGAGGATCTTCTTTTCTGATTGAATGAAATCATTTATACATAGGTATATCAATTTATTCCTGGACTTTCAATTTTATTGTATTGATTTATATGTTTATCCTTATGCCAGTAAGACACTGTTTTGATTCCCATGGGTTTGCATACAGCTTTAGAATATGGAAGAGAAAGCTATCTGCTACTGTTCTTTTTAAAGATTATTTTGGCTATATGGGCCTTTTACAATTCCATATGAATTTGAAGATCAGCTTTTCCATTTCTTCAAAACAAGGCACTTGAAATTTTTATAGGGATTGCTTTGAAACTGTAGCTCACTTTGTGTATTGTTGACCTATTAACAATGTTAATTCTTCCCAGCTATGGATATATTTTCATTCATATATATATATAATATATATGTTATATACATATTTCCATCCACTTATTTAGTTCTTCAATTTATTTTAGCCATGTTTTGTAATGTTTAGTGTATGGCTTTCATCTACTTTGGTGAATTTATTCTTAAGAATACTATTCTTTTAGATGCTACTATAATTGGAATTTTAAGCTTCATTTTCAGATTTTTGCAGATATTATAAAAACACAACTGATTTTCATTGCCATGCAACTTTGCTGATCTCATTTATTAGTTCTCGTAACTTTGTTGTATATTCTTTGGGATTTCCTATATATAGGATCATATCATTCGCAAATAGAGATAGTTCTGCTTCTTCCTTTCTAATTTGCAAGTCCTTTATTTATTTGATTTCTCTTGCTAGTGTTGCTGTACACCAGCCCAATCAACAACACAGAGATATCACTGCAGACGGAATGATTTATTAAGGGAAGACTGAGGCTTGCTCAGGCCTACAGTGATTGTACATCTTTATTCACTGTATTATATATCCAGACTCATCAGATAAGAATAAGTAAGAATAAAGAACAAAAGCATTAATTGAGACTGCTATAAAAAATTTCTCCTCAGTATGAATGTTTCAAACCATGTACACATCATTTCTAAGTTTGGAGCATTTAACTTAAAGACAAACTACAAGAACACCAGGCTGTCTGTTCTTTTGCCCACCTCCCTAAAAGGTTAAATTAAACTTTTGTGTAATTTGAAGTTAGGGAATGAAGAGTAACAGTTTATCTACAGACAGGTGCTAAAATCTCCAGCTACGATTTAGAGGGGACCTCAGGAAAACATTTCTCAAGGCCTTTTCAGCAAGCTGGGAAGAATTAACCTCTACATTTCTGCTGTTTTAGCAAACAGGGAAGAATTAACCCCTGAGTCTCACTTATAGCTGAGGATGGAATTTTCCTGTCTTAGTTTCTCATACCACAAGGAGCACATATGAGACAAAGACACTTTCTGGGGTGCTGAAAACCGTGCACTTTCAGGCTAGAACTTCCATAACAATGTTCAGTAGTAGTGGGTAAAGTAGGTATCATCATGTTCCTGATCTTGGGTGTAACTTTCAGTTTTTACCATTGACACATATTAAATATATTAAAAATTAAGCATTACTTATTCAAATATCTCATTATGTGGTAAAATTTTAAGGTAATTAATTCTCCCTTATTGTATGCTCCATGACATCTTGCATATGTATCTGCACAAAAGATGATGAAATTTAAATAATCTTATGAAACATCATCTGCTGAATTCTATGAACCAGAAACTAGAAAAGAAGGAGGATTCACCTTGTTTGACTGGTGGAAGGATGAATGTATAAATGGTAGCCTGGATGAATGGATGAATGAATTAAATAACTAGTCATTTTAAAAAGTATATTTAGTTAAGGGGAAAACTTATCATAATAGATTCTAGATGGAGCAAATAGTATAATAAAAAGCACAAAGATTGAAATACACAAGAAACATTTAAAGTTGAATGAATAAAATTGAAGAATGGTAGTATGGGGTCACATAAAATTGAAGGATAAGTAATAGATTATTGTGGGCTAGGTAGGGCCTTGAAAACTAATTAATCAAGTTTACACAGTGTTCACTAGATGACAGTGATCTTTTTGAAGGTTTCTAATCAGATCAATACCTTTAAAAAAAATCCAGAAATAGTGGTAACTTCTGATTGAACAGAAAATAGATTTTAGTTGACAACTGCATTTTTTGACAATATATGTATTTTAGAAGGTCCTGAACTTCAGTTTTGTTACTGGAAATGGTAAAAAGAGAACTAAAAAGACTTGACAAATAAGTGCATGTAAAGATGTATGGATAAAAGCACAACAAAAACTATGGCTTACCTGTTCAGATAAATGTTTCAGTAAGTTGACATGTTTAATGAAGTGGTTTTTCAGACTGGAAATCAAACGACATGCAATCCCTGACATGCAATTATATGGAGGACTGTCAGGGAAGGATGGCAAGAGATTCCATCAGGTTGAGTTTCACTAAATTACTCCATCTTTATAATTTAGGAAATTAAAAATCATAATCCATAACATAGAGAACTTTAGATAAAATGTAAAAATGGTAACTCAAATTCTAAATATCACATTATTATATCAAAACAATAACAGAATTATTATATGAAAGATTACAAACATAATATTTACATGGCCTCAATAAACTGACAGGAAAATAGGAGCAAAATTTGTAATAGTTATACCTGTTTTCAAATTAATATAAAAAGGTGGAAGGCAGAGTAAGTCTCTTTTATATTATTTACTTTTTCTTAACTTCCTTACTGTACAAATATAACATGAAAAAGGATATAATGGGTAAAAATTACTTAACTATATAATAGGCAAGTAGATTATGTATTTCTTGAAAAATAAAGACTGGCAGTTTTCTAGTAATTCATTTTGTTTGCCACAAATAAAAAAATATTTTATTTAAGACACTAAAGCTAATTAAAATGTTTGGACTTTATTATTTTCATCTATTATGGTTTTTAGTCTTGTGTGGTTTTAAGGATCTGCAGTCAAAGTAGAAATGAGTGTGAGGTCATAAAACATATGCAGTTTTGTTGGAAATGACTACCCACATTATCTGTACTATTAAGGGTATTCAAAAAATAGAAAACAATTTTTCAGACATCACTAGTAAAATAAGAAGCTTTGCAGTGCTGAACCCATACTTAATCTCACAAGGGAAATTAAGTTTTTATAGGAATTTATAGGAATTAGCAAGAAAAAGTAATTTGTAAGCCCCCTGCAAAAACAATTCCTAAAAAACTAAAATATCTATTGTTTGTATGCAAGTGCCACTTTCTGAAGGTCTATTTCTAAGTCACATAACATGGGCAATGTTCAAATTACTTCTTCTAATTGATCTTATAAAATTATGTCGTAAAAGTAGCTGCCAGAATCCACAGGAAATCTGTACCTCTGTCCAAGGTATGAAACATGGGCAAAATTATTTGGGTAGTTTTTCCCTTCTCATCTAGCTCTAGACCAAAAAGAAATTATGAGCAAATAGACAAGAAAACATTGACATACTTTTCTTAAATGGAGCCTATCCTCGTCATTCTACCCTACCTCTTAATTTTTGACATGAGAAATGTTGAATTTTTATTTCCTTACAATTGTAATCTTGGTTAGTTTTATTTAGTTAAGTGATCATGAGTTAATGTATAACCCCGCCACAATGAATTTTTTTTCTATTTTTGTGTATTTATTTATTTTTTATTAAATCATAGCTGTGTACATAGATATGATCATGCGGCATCATACACTAACTTCATAGACCATTTGACATATTTTCATCACAATGGTTAACATAGCATTCCTGGCATTATCTTAGTTATTGTGCTAAGAAATTTACATTCCACATTTACTAAGTTTCACATATACCCTTGTAAGATGCACCGCAGATGTAATTACCACCAATCCCCCTCCCTTTACCCTCTCTTCCCTTTCACCCCTCACTTTCCCCTTCCCCTTATTCTTAGGTTGTAACTGGGTTATAGCTTTCATGTGAAAGCCCTAAATTAGATTCATAGTAGGGCTGAGTACATTGTGTACTTTCTCTTCCATTCTTGAGATACTATACTAAGAAGAATATGTTCCAGCTCCATCCATGTAAACATGAAAGAGGTAAAGTCTCCATCTTTCTTTAAGGCTGCATAATATTCCATGGTGTACAAATACCATAATTTATGAATCCATTCGTGGATCGATGGGCACTTGGGCCTTTTCCATGACTTAATAATCATGAATAGGGCTGCAGTAAACATTCTGGTACAAATATCTTTGTTATGATGTCATTTTTGGTCTTCTGGGTATATGACTAGTAGAGGAATTGCAGGATTGAATGGCAGATCTATTTTTAGATATTTAAGTGTTCTCCATATATCTTTCCAAAAGGAATGTATTAATTTGCATTCCCACCAGCAGTGCAAAAGTGTTCCCTTTTCTCCACATCCATACCAACATCTCTGGTTTTGAGATTTTGTGATATAGGCTAGTCTCACTGGAGTTAGATGATATCTCAAAGTAGTTTTGATTTGAATGTCTCTGATGATTAAAGATAATGAGCATTTTTTCATATGTTTGAGGCCACATGCCTGTCTTCTTCAGAGAAGTTTCTCTTCAAGTCCCTTGCCCAGCCTGCGATGGGATCCCTTGTTCTTCTCTTGCTAATGTGTTTGAGTTCTCTGTGGATTCTGGTTATTAAATCTTTGTCGGAGACATAACCTGCAAATAGCTTCTCCCATTCTGAGGGCTGTTTGCTTGCTTTACTTACTGTTTTCTTGGCTGTGCAGAAGCCTTTTAGTTTGATCAAGTCCCAGTAGTGTATTTTTGAAGCTGCTTCAATTGCACAGGGGGTCCTCCTCATAAAATACTCACCCAGACCGAATTCTTCAAGGGTTTTCCCTGCACTCTCCTCTAGTATTTATGTAGTTTCATGACTTAAGCTTAAATCTTTAATCCAGTGAAAGTCTATCTTAGTTAATGGTGAAAGGTGTGGGTCAAATTTCAGTCTTCTGCAGGTTGCCAGCCAGTTCACCCAGCACCATTTGTTAAATAGGGAATCTTTTCCACACTGAATGTTTTTAATTGGCTTTTCAAAGATTAAGTAATGGCACGTAGCTGGATTCATCTCTTGGTTCTCTCTTCTGTTCCAGACATCTATTTCTCTGTCTTTGTGCCAATACCATGCTGTTTTGATCACTATCGATTTGTAGTATACTCTGAGGTCTGGTAGCATGATTCCTCCTGCTTTGTTTTTATTACTAAGCAATGTCTTGGCTATTCGAGTTTTTTTCTGATTCAACAAAAAATTAAGTATCGTTTTTTAAAGATCTTTAAAGTATGACAGTGGAGTTTAATAGGGATTGCTTTGAAATTATATTTGCTTTGGGTAGTATGGACATTTTAATGATGCTGATTCTTCCCAGCCATGAGCATGGTATGTTTTTCCATTCGTTGACATTTTCAGCTATTTCTTTTCTTAGAGTTTCATATTTCTGTTTATAGAGATCTTTCACGTCCTTTGTTAGATAAATTCCCAAATATTTCATCTTCTTTGGCACTACTGTGAATGGGATAGAGTCCTTAACTGTTTTTGAACTTGACTATTATTGGTATATATAAAGGCTACCGATTTATGAATGTTGATTTTGTAACCTGAGATGCTACCGTATTCCTTGATCACTTCTTAGAGTTTTGTAGTAGAGTCCCTAGTGTTTTCCAGATATACAATCATATCATCTGCAAAGAGCGAAAGTTTGATCTCTTCTGACCCTATATGGATACCCTTGATCACCTTTTCTTTCCTAATTGCGGTGGCTAATACTTCCATTGAAATGTTAAAAAGCAATGGAGATAATGGGCAGCCTTGTCTAGTTCCTGGTCTGAGTGGAAATGATTCCAATATAACTCCATTCAATATGATATTGCCTATGGGTTTGCTATAGATGGCCTCTATCACTTTAAGAAATGTGCCTTCTATACCAATTTTCTTAAGTGTTCTGATCATGAAGGGATGCTGGATATTATCAAAAGCTTTTTCTGCATTGATTGAGAGAATCTTATGGTCTCTGTTTTTTAATTTGTTTATGTGCTGAATTACATTTATAGATTTACGTATATTGAACCAACCTTGAGACCCTGGGACAAAACCGACTTGGTCATGATGTATAATTTGCTTTCATGTGTTTTTGGATTCTGTTTGTTAAGATCTTGTTGAATATGTTTGCATCTATATTCATTAGTGATATTGGTCTATAATTTTCTTTTCTTGTTGGGTCTTTTCCTGGTTTGGGGATCAGGGCAATGTTTGCTTCATAGAACGTGTTGGGTAGTCTTCCTTTTTCTACCTTTTGGAACAGGTTGAGTAATATAGGTACTAATTCCTCTTTAAAGGTTTGGTAGAATTCTGACATGAAAACATCTGGTTCTGCGCTTTTCTTTTTAGGGAGGTTTTGTATGGTTGATGCTATTTCCGAACTTGATATGTGCCTGTTCAGCATTTCCAATTGATTCTGGCTAAGTATTGGAAGGTGATGTGCTTCCAAGTATTGGTCAATTTCCTTCAGATTTTCATATTTCTGAGAATAAAGTTTCTCATAATATTCATTGAGGATTTTTTTGATTTCTGGGGACTCTGTTGTTATTTTGTCTTTGTCGTTTCTGATTGATGATATTAGAGATTTTACTCTTTTTTTTCATATTAGATTGGCCAAAGGTTTATCTATTTTATTGACCTTTTCAGAAAACCAGCTTTTTGATTTACTGATCTGTTGTATTATTCTTTTGTTTTCAATTTCATTTAATTCTGCTCTAATTTTGGTTATTTCTTTTCTTCTACTGGGTTTGGGGTTGGAATGTTCTTCCTTTTCTGGTTGCTTGAGATGTCCCATTAAGTTGTTAACTTCCTCTCTTTCTGTTCTCTTGAGGAAGGCTTGCAGTGCTATAAACTTTTCTCTTAGAACTTCCCTTGTGGTGTCCCAGAGGTTCTAATAGATTGTGTCTTATTTATCGTTTTGTTCCAAAAAATTGGCAAGTTCTTTCTTAATCTCATCTCTGACCCAGCTATCATTCAGCATAAGGTTATTTAACTTCCATGTTTTTGTATGAGTACGCAGATTCCTGTTGTTACTCAGGTCAAGTTTTAATCCATGGTGGTCCGAGAAGATGCAAGGAACAATTTTTATTCCTTTAAATTTACTGAGGTTAGACTTGCGACCTAAGATGTGATTGATTTTGGAGTAGGTTCCGTGGGCTGATGAGAAGTATGTGTATTCAGTTTTGTTGGGATAAAATGTTCTATAGATGTCTGCTAAATCCAGATATTGGATGGCTAGATTTAAATCTAAAATTTCTTTGCTCAGCTTCTTTTTTTTTTTTCTTTTAATCTAGAATAAGATTTATTACGAGAAAATTCTTTCACTTTGTGGCAGTCCTTGAATGGCCATTTTGCTTTCAGGTAAAAGTTAAAGTTTGATGTAATAGTTAAATACACAAGGAAATTAAATAAATTTGTGTTTAAGCTACATGCTGAGACAGTTATTTATTTATTTGTGTGTTTAGTTATTAAGAGACAGAGTCTTTCTCTCTGTCACTCAGGCCGGAGTGTGGCCAGAACGCAGTGGCGTCACCATAGCTCACTGCAACCACATATATATGCAGAGATTTCTTAATTCTACTATCATAGTTCCCAAACTTAATTTCATTCCTCAGCACTGAGTAAGACTTCTCACATGTACTCTTTTTTATTTATTTATTTATTTATTATTATTTTTTTTATTAAATCATAACTGTATACATTGATATGATCATGGGGCATCATACACTCACTTCATAGACCATTTGAAACATTTTGATCACAGTGGTTAACATAGCCTTTCCGGCGTTATCTCAGTTACGGTGCCAAAACCTTTACATTCTACATCTACCAAGTTTCGCAAATACCCCTGTAAGATGCACCACAGGTGTGATCCCAAAGATCCCCCTCCATCTACCCACCTCCCCCTTTCCCACTTCCCCCTATTGTTAAGTTGTAACTGGGTTATAGCTTTCATGTGAGAGCCCCAAATTAGTTTCATAGTAGGGCTGAGTACGTTGGGTACTTTTTCTTCCATTCTTGAGATATTTTACTAAGAAGAATATGTTCCAGCTCCATCCATGTAAACATGAAAGAGGTAAAGTCTCCATCTTTCTTTAAGGCTGCATAGTATTCCATGGTATACATATACCACAATTTATTAATCCATTCGTGGATCGATGGGCACTTGGGCTTTTTCCGTGAATTAGCTATTATGAATTGGGCTGCAATAAACATTCTGGTACAAATATCTTTGTTATGTTGTGATTTTTGGTCTTCTGGGTATATGCCCAGCAGAGGAATTACAGGATTGAATGGCAGATCTATTTTTAGATCTCTGAGTGTTCTCCATATATCTTTCCAAAAGGAATGTATTAATTTGCATTCCCACCAGCAGTGCAGAAGTGTTCCCTTTTCTCCGCAACCACGCCAATATCTCTGGTCTTGAGATTTTGTGATATAGGCTAGTCTCATTGGAGTTAGATGATATCTCAAGGTAGTTTTGATATGCATTTCTCTGATGATTAAAGATGATGAGCATTTCTCCATATGTCTGAAGGCCGTGCGCCTGTCTTCTTCAGAGAAGATTCTCTTCAAATCCCTTGCCCAGCCTGAGATGTGATCCCTTGTTTTTTCTTGCTGATGCGTTTGAGTTCTCTGTGGATTCTGGTTATTAAACCTTTGTCAGAGATATACCCTGCAAATATCTTCTCCCATTCTGAGGGCTGTCTGCTTGCTCTGCTTACTGTGTTCTTAGCTGTGCAGAAGCTTTTTAGTTTGATCAAGTCCCAGTACTGTATTTTTGAAGCTGCTTCAATTGCCCGGGGGGTTCTCCTCATGAAATACTCACCCAGACCAATTTCTTCAAGGGTTTTCCCTGCATTCTCCTCTAGTATTTTTATAGTTTCATGTTTTAATTTAAATCTTTAATCCACTGAGAGTCTATCTTAGTTAATGGTGAAAGGTGTGGGTCCAATTTCAGTCTTCTGCAGGTTGCCAGCCAGTTCACCCAGCACCATTTGATAAATAGGGAATCTTTTCCCCACTGAATGTTCTTAATTGGCTTGTCAAAAATCAAATAGTGGTAAGTAGCTGGATTCATCTCTTGGCTCTCTATTCTGTTCCAGATATCTACTTCTCTGTTTTTGTGCCAATACCATGCTGTTTTGATCACTATCGATTTGTAGTAAAGTCTGAGGTCTGGTAGTGTGATTCCTTCTGTTTTGTTTTTATTTCTGAGTAATGTCTTGGCTATTCGAGGCTTTTTCTGATACCATATAAAACGAAGTAATGTTTTTTCAAGATCTTTAAAATATGAAAGTGGAGCTTTAATAGGGAGTGCTTTGAAATTATATATTGCTTTGCGTAGTATGGACATTTTGATAATGTTGATTCTTCCTAGCCATGAGCATGGAATGTTTTTCCATTTATTAACATTTTCAGCTATTTCTTTTCTTAGAGTTTCATAGTTCTCTTTACAGAGATCTTTCACGTCTTTTGTTAGGTAAATTCCCAAATATTTCATCTTCTTTGGCACTACTGTGAATGGGATAGAGTCCTTAACTGCTTTTTCAACTTGACTGTTGTTGGTGTATATAAAGGCTACCGATTTATGGATGTTGATTTTGTAACCTGAGACGCTGCTGTATTCCTTGATCACTTCTAGGAGTTTTGTAGTAGAGTCCCTAGTGTTTTCCAGATACAATCATATCATCTGCGAAGAGCGAAAGTTTGATCTCTTCTGACCCTATATGCATACCCTTGATCGCCTTTTCTTCCCTAATTGCAGTGGCTAAAACTTCCATTACAATGTTGAAAAGCAATGGAGACAATGGGCAGCCTTGTCTGGTTCCTGATCTGAGTGGAAATGATTCCAATTTAACTCCATTCAATATGATATTGGCTGTGGGTTTGCTGTAGACGACCTTTATCAGTTTAAGAAAAGTCCCTTCTAGACCAATTTTCTTGAGTCTTCTGATCATGAAGGGATGCTGCATATTATCAAAGATTTTTCTGCATCAATTGAGAGAATCATTTGGTCTTTGTTTTTTAATTTGTTTATGTGCTGAATTACATTTATAGATTTATGTATATTGAACCAGCCTTGACACCCTGGGATAAAACCAAATTGGTCATGATGTATAATTTGTTTGATGTGTTGCTGGATTCTGTTTGTTAGGATCTTGTTGAATATTTTTTGCATCTATATTCACTAGTGATATTGGTCTATTATTTTCTTTTCTTGTTGGGTCTTTTCCTGGTTTGGGGATCAGGGTGATGTTTGCTTCATAGAACGTGTTGGGTAGTCTTCCTTCTTTTTCTACATTTTGGAACAGGTTGAGTAATATAGGTACTAATTCCTCTTTAAAGGTTTGGTAGAATTCTGACGTGAAACCATCTGGTGCCGGGCTTTTCTTTTTAGGAAGGTTATGTATAGTTGATGCTATTTCTGAACTTGATATGGGTCTGTTCAACATTTCCACTTGATTCTGGTTAAGTCTTGGAAGGTAGCGTGCTTCCAAGTATCGGTCAATTTCCTTCAGATTGTCATATTTCTGAGAATAAAATTTCTTGTAATATTCATTAAGGATTTTTTGGATTTCTGATGAGTCTGTTGTTATTTCGTCTTTGTTGTTTCTGATTGATGAGATTAGAGATTTTACTCTTTTTTCCTGATTAGGTTGGCCAGAGGTTTATCTATTTTATTGACCTTTTCAAAAAACCAACTTTTTGATTTATTGATCTGTTGTATTATTCTTTTCTTTTCAATTTCATTTAATTCTGCTCTATTTTCGGTTATTTCTTTTATTCTACTGGGTTTGGGGTTGGAATGTTCTTCCTTTTCCAGTTGCTTGAGATGTCCCATTAAGTTGTTAACTTCCTCTCTTTCCGTTCTCTTGAGGAAGGCTTGCAGTGCTATAAATTTCCCTCTTTGAACTGCCTTTGTGGTGTCCCAGAGGTTCTGATAGTTTGTGTCTCCATTGTCGTTTTGTTCCAAAAATTGGCGATTTCTTTCTTAATCTCATCTCTGACCCAGCTATCATTCAGCACAAGGTTATTTAACTTCCATGTTTTTGTATGAGTATGCAGATTCCTGTTGTTTCTCAATTCAAGTTTTATTCCATGATGGTCCGAGAAGATGGATGGAATAATTTCTATTCCTTTAAATTTACTGAGGTTGGACTTGTGACCTAAAATGTGGTCAATTTTGGAGTAAGTTCCGTGGGCTGATGAGAAGTATGTGTATTCAGTTTTGTTGGGATGAAATGTTCTGTAGATGTCTGCTAAATCTAAATATTGGATGGTTACGTTTAAATCTAAGATTTCTTTGCTCAGCTTCTTGCTGGAGGATGGATCCAACACTGCCAAAGGAGTGTTGAAATCTCCGACGATTATGGAGCTGCAGGAAATCAAGTTACCCATGTCTGTTAGAGTTTCTCTTATAAATTGAGGTGCATTCTGGTTGGGTGCATAGATATTAATAATTGAGATCTCATCATGTTGAGTATTACCCTTAACAAATATGAAGTTTCCATTCTTGCCCTTCCTTACTTTTGATGGTTTAAAGCCTACTGTGTCTGCAAATAAAATTGCAACACCTGCTTTTTTCTGATTAACATTTGCCTGAAATATGGATGACCATCCTTTCACCCTGAGTCTGTATTTGTCTTTTAAGTTGAGATGTGACTCTTGTATGGAACAAATATCTGGCTTGAGTTTTTGCATCCAGTCAGCTAACCTATGCCTCTTTAGAGGACAGTTTTAGCCATTCACATTGATGGAGAGTATTGATAATTCTGGTGGAATTTTGGGTATTGAGTTTTTCAAAGGTCCAGTGGACATTTTTAATCCTTTCGCTAGTGTGGAAGTTGGAGTTTGATCCAAAGTTCCTGAGTGAGTTTACTTTTGTGGTATAGGATTGGATTGGTCATTGTGGAGGATAGGTCTGAGAATATCCTGAAGAGCTGGTTTACTTATGGCAAATTTTTTCAACATATGAATGTCATTGAAGCATTTAATTTCTCCATCATAGATGAAACTCAGTTTAGCTGGAGACAAGATCCTGGGTTGAAAGTTATTTTGCTTTAGGAGATTAAAAGTTGATGACCACACTCTTCTGGCTTGAAAAGTTTCAGCAGAGAGATCTGCAGTTATTCTAATATTCTTCCCTTTGTAGATAATAGTTTTCTTTCGCCGGACTGCTTTGAGAATCTTCTCTTTCATGTTAACTTTAATGAAGCTAATTATGATATGTCTGGGGGATGACTTATTGGGGTTGAATCGTGCTGGGGTTCTGAAGCTCTCTGCTATCTGAATTTCAGATTCTCTAGGCATGTCTGGAAAATTTTCTTTCATAATTTCATGCAGAAGGGCCTCTGTGCCCTCAGAGGCCACTTCATCGTTCTCAGAAATCCCTATAATTCTTATATTGCTTTTTTTCGAATTATCTGAGACCTCTCTGAGTGAGTGATCCGTTTTTGCTCTCCATTTCTCTTCCTCTTGGAGAGATTGGGACCGTTCGCAGACTTTATCTTCAATGTCAGAAATCCTTTCTTCTGCTTGCTCCATTCTGTTGCTGAGGGATTCTACTGTATTTTTCATATGTTTGAGGGCTGTAAATTCTTGCTTCAGGGTGTCTAAGTCTTTGGTTATTTTCTCCTTAAATTCGTTAAATTCTTCAAACAACTTTTGAATTTCTCCTCGAATTCCTAATTCCATTTTATTAATCTTGTCTGCAATCCAAATTCTGAATTCGATTTCTGACATCTCAGCCAGTTGTTTATGAATGGGTTCTTCAATCACATCTGCCATATCTTTTCTTGGGGGGGTTGATCTATTCTGGTTATTCATGTTACCAGAGTTTTTCCGCTGATTCTGCCCCATGGTTATTTTACTCCCTTTGGTTTGTCCCCTGGGGCTTTATCGAGGGGCCGTACAGTGTTGTGGCCTGAGAAACTGGGGCCCGGTCTGGGGTGGTGGAGCAAAGTGGGTCTGTCTTGTTTTCAGCTGGTTTCTGTTCGATCCTATTGCAACTTCTACTCTGGCTTGAAGTCTCAGTTGTGTGGAAAAATGAGCAACTAAGTCACCCTGCCTGACCACCTCTGGCCACACTTGGAAAAGGAGAATCAAACCTTCCTACAACCACATACCCAGGGCACCGCCTGAAAAGTCCTCAGTCTATTAGCCCAGTTCAAAAGGTCCAAATCAATTGTCTCAATCGGCACCTGTCTCGGGTGGGAGTGTTCAAGAGGTCTCTGGGAACTGGATCACAGGGGCCTGGTGACTCCTCTGACACGGCTCACCCCAGTGCAGCGTGGAGTCAGGAGGAGCCACCCAGCAAACAGCAGTCTGGGAAGGTTGACGTCTCCTTCCCCACTTTGCCCCTCCGTCGGACCCAGTGACTGGTATCTCTGCAGATGGCTAACCCAGTTGCCTGTAGTGAACAGACACTCCAGGGGTTTTCATCTGCCTTAATCGCAAGGAAGTCTGCCAGGCCCCTGCAGACTGCCGCTATCTAGCAGGAGGAGATGGGGCCTGACATCTTTGAGTGCTTGATGCAGGTGATGGGACGGAGGTGTTCACTCCGGCTTAGCCCCGTCCCTGATGGATGCTGATAACAGAACAGAACAGAACAGACAACTTTGCGGGGTTCTGTCTCTGTTCCTGCCGAAATCGCCTACAGAAGACGGGCTTTCTGAGTTCAAACGTCTTTGCTGCTGGAGGTTTCACCTCTCTGGGTCGGCCCCACCCTGGAAGCTTCCCAGGTTTGTGAGCAGTGTCAGGTAATCCCCCGCTTACCGGTCGCCTCCTCTGGTTGCCCAGGGAGACAGGGGGTGTGGCCTCAGAATATCTAGAATTGAGCGTTCTTCCGTTAAAGAAAAATGGCTGTTGATCTACCTCCAGGGAACTGCTGCTCTGGTGTGGGCACTCAGCCAACCCTTTTCTCCTCTGTCTCGCGCCCCAGAATGAGCACTGAGCGGCTGCAGTTTATGCTGGGTCCACACCCCTCAAGAGATCCCCCAAGAATCCGAACTCGTTGGGGATAGGCCCCCAGACCCCGATTGGGAGTGGGGGTGAAGCTAGAGTTTCATTCAGTTTTACACCCGCCCGGGGAGGGCTGTTGCACCACACCACAGGGAAGTGCCGCCAAGGCTTGATTTCCCCTCAGCAGAGCGCCCTCTCCTTGCTCACGTGTCTCAGAGTCAGCGCTTACCTGATGCAGCTCGGGCACTGTGCACTCCCCTCGAGAAATCACCCAAGTATCCGAACTCATGGGGGACAGGTCCCCAGACCCCGAGTGAGAGTGGGGGGGAAGCTAGAGTTTCATTCAGTTTTATGGCTGGCTGTATTGATGCACAGGGAGGGCTGTTGCACCGCACCACAGGGAAGTGCCACCGAGGCGTGACTCCCCCTCAGCCTGGTGCCCTCTCCTCACTCATGTGCCTCAGAGTCAATGCTGACCAGTCACAACTCGGGGACTGTCCACTCCCCTTGAGAAATCACCCAAGGATCCGAACTCCTTTGGCACAGGCCTCCAGACCTCAGTGGGCAGGAGGGGAGTGTTGGGGATTCAGGGTTGCCGGCAAAGGAGTTTTAAAGTTTTATTCAGTTTTATGCCTGGCAGGAGAACGCCACGGCACCTGAGTAGGGGAGGTAGGTCCAGTTTTTAGAAGGTCTCCCCGTGGAGTGTAGTGGGAGGGCCTTTAATTTCTGCCCGCTTGTTTAATTGTGGGGCTCTTGACCCGGTCTCATGGGGGAGGGGGACTCCCGTCCGCTTGGTGGTGGATTTTGTACCTTTTGTTTGCATCCTTGTGATCACAGCTTGCCTCAGCGGTATTGATGTCCGTTCTTCAACCTTCTCTCTTGGTGAGGCTCAAGTCCATCAGGATATTTACTAAATTCCTGTCCCTTAACTCTCCTTCTGGACGGGAGCCTCTGTTGAAAGCTGGGTTCAGTCCGCCATCTTGTCCTCATCCCCCTGCTCAGCTTCTTATTGGAGGATCGATCCAACACTGCCAAAGGAATGTTGAAATCTCTGACTATTATGGATCTGGAGGAAATCTAGTTGCTCCTGTCAGTTAGAGTTTCTCTTATAAATTGAGGTGCATTCTGCTTGGGTGCATAGATATTAATAATTGAAATCTCATCATATTAGTCTTACCCTTAACAAATATGAAGTGACCATTCTTGACCTTCCTTACTTTTGTTGGTTTAAATCCTATTGTATCTGCAAATGAAATTGCAACACCTGCTTTTTTCTGATTACCATTTGCCTGAAATATGGATGACCATCCTTTCACCCTGAGTCTGTATTTGTCTTTTAAGGTAAGATTTGACTCTTGTATGCAACAAATATCTAGCCTGAGTTTTTGTATCCAGTCAGCCAACCTATGCCTCTTTAGAGGACAGTTTAGGCTGTTCACATTGATGGAGAATACTGATAAGTCTGGTGAAATTTTGGGTGTTGAGTTTTTCAAAGATCTAGTGGACATTTTTTTTTTTTTTTGCAGTTGTTTTAGCCAGGGCTTGGCTTGAACCCACCACCTCTGTACCTCTGGCTTATGGGGCTAGTGCCCTACTGCACTGAGCCACAGGTGCCAACCTTTTTTTTTTTTTCTCTAGTGGACATTTTTAATCCTATTGCCAGTGTGTAAGTTGGAGTTTGATCCAAAGTTTCTGAGTTAGTTTACTTTTGTGGTATAGGATTGGATTGGTCATTAAGGAGGATAGGTCTGAGAATATCCTTAAGAGCTGATTTGGTTATGGCAAATTTCTTCAACATATGAATGTCATTAAAGTATTTAATTTCTCCATCATAAATGAAACTCAGTTTAGCCGGATACAAGATCCAGGGTTGAATGTTATTTTGCTTTAGGAGATTAAAATCAATGACCACCCTCTTCTAGCTTCAAAATTTTCAGCAGAGAGATCTGTAGTCCTTCTAATATTCTTCCCTTTGCATGTAATGGCCTTCATTCACCTGGCAGCTTTGAGAATTTTCTCCTTCATATTAACTTTAGTGAAGTAAATTATGATATGCCTGGGGGATATTGGGGTTGAGTCGTGCTGGGGTTCTGAAGCTGTCTGCTATCTGAATTTCAGAATCTCTAGGCATGTCTGGAAAATTCTATTTCATAATTTCATGCAGAAGGGCCTCTGTGCCCATCGAGGTCACTTCATAGGTTTCAGGAATTCCAATTATTCGTATATTGCCCTTCTTCGAATTATCCCAGAGCTCTCTGAGAGAATGATCTGTTTTTGCTCTCCATTTCTCTTCCTCTTTGAGAGTTTGAGAGCATTCAAAGGCTTTATCTTCGATGTCAGAAATCCTTTCTTCTGCTTGTTCCATTCTGTTGCTGAGGGATTCTACTGTACTTTTCATATCTTTGAGGGCTGCAAATCCTTGCTTCAGTGTGTTTAAGTCTTTGGTGGTTTTGTTTTTAAATTTGTTAAATTCTTGAAACGACTTTTGAATTTCTCCTTGAATTCCTAATTGCACTTTATTAATCTTGTCTGCCATCCAAATTCTGAATTTGATTTCTGACATCTCAGCCAGTTGTTTATGATTGGGATCTTCAATTACATCTGCCATATCTTCCCTTGGGGTGTTGATCTATTCTGGTTATTCATGTTACCAGAGTTTTTCTGCTGATTCCTCCCCATGTTTGTTTTACTTTCTTTGGTTTTTCCCCTAGGGTTTTGTCGTGGGCCCGTATAGGGTTGTGGACTGAGAAACTTGGGCCCCGTCTGGTGTGGTGGGGCTAAGTTGTTCTGTCTTGTTTTCAGCTGGTTTCTTTTCCACCCTAGTGAAACATTTACTCCTGGTTGAAGTCTCAGCTGTGGAGAAACATCAGCAATTAAGTCACCCTGCCCACCTCTGGCACCAATTGGAAAAGGAAAATCAAACCTTCCTACAACCGCACACCCAGGGCACCACCTGAAAAGTCCTCAGTCTATTGGTTCAGTTCAAAAGGTCCAAATTGATTGTCTCAGTCGGCACCTGTCTCTGGTGGGAGAGTTCAAGAGGTCTCTGGGAGCTTGGTCACAGGGGTCTGGTGACTACTCTGATATGGCTTACTCCAGTGCTGCATGGAGTCAGGAGGAGCCACCTAGCAAATAGGTCTGTCTGGGAAGGTTGATGCCTCCTTCCCCACCTTGCCCCTTTGTCAGACCCAGTCACTGATATCACTGCAGATGGCTGACCCAGTTGCCTGTAGTGAACAGATACTCCAGGTGTTTGCACCTACCTGAATTGCAAGAAAGTCTGCCAGGCCTCTGCACTCTGCTGCTGTCTAGTAGGAGGAGGTGAGGCATTACATCCTCGGGTGCTTGATGAAGGTCTGGGGGCATTCATTCAGGCTCAGCCATGCCCCTGATTGATGTTACTGACAGAACAGAGCAGAACATAACAGAACAGAACAACTATGTGGTATTCTGTCTCTGTTCCTGGTAAAATCGCCTGCAGAAGTTAAGCTGTTCTGAGTTCCAACCTCCTTGCTGCTGGAGGTTTGTATTCGGTTACCTCTCTGAGTCGGCCCCACCCTGGAAGCTTCCTGGGTTTGTGATTAGCCTCAGGCAAATCCTTTACTCACGGTTGGCCTCCTCTGGTTGCCCATGGAGACAGGGGGTGTGGCTTCAGAATATCCAGGAGTGAGGCGTTTTGCTATTAAATAAGAATGGCTGTTGATCCGCCTCCAGGAACTGCAGCTCTGGTGTGGCTCACACCCAGCCAACCCTTCTCTCCTTGCTCCCACACCCCAGAGTCAGCACTGACCAGCCACAGTTTATGCTCTGTCCACACCCCTCGAGAGATCACCCAAAAGTTTGAACTCCTGGGGGACAGGCCTTCAGATCTCAGAGTGAGGGCGAGGGAGGGTGAGGGTGAAGGAGAGTGCTGGGAGCCCAGAGCTGCAGGTAGTGAGCACAAACAGTTCCACACATTTTTATGCCTGGCCGCACCACTGCCAGAAGACAGCTGCAGCTCTGTGTCCCAAGGAGCTGCCGGTCTGGAGCAGTTCCCTTCCAGCCAACCATCCTCTCCTCGTTCCTTCACCCCAGAGTCAGTGCAGCTCAGGCACTGTCCACACCCCACGAGAAATCACCCAAGAATCCAGACTCCTGGGGGACAGGCCCCCAGACCCCAGAGCAAGTGTGGAGGGGAGCGCTGGGAGCTCAGCATTGCCAGCGGGGAAGATACACAGTTTCACTCAGTTTTATGCCTGGCCGTATTGCTGCCCAAGGAAAGCTGTTGCAACACACTTTGAGGAAGTGCCGCCTTGGCGTGACTCCCCCTCAGCCGACTGCCCTCTCATTGCTCCCATGCCCTAAGGTCAGCGATGACCAGCCGCAGCTCAGGCACTGTCCACGCCCCTCGAGAAATCACCCAAGAATCCGAGCTCCTAGGGGACAGGCCTCCAGACCTCAGTGTGAGTAGAGGGGGGTGCTGGGAGTTCAGGGTTGCAGGTAAAGGATATTTACAGTTTTATATAGTTTTATGCCTGGCAGGAGAGAGCTATGCACCCTAGTAGGGGAGGTAGGTCCAGTTTTTAGAAGGTCTCTCCCGTGGAGTGGAGTGGAAGGTCCTTTGATTTCTGCCCATTTGTTTGTTTGTTTGTTTGTGGGGCTCTTGATCTGGTCTCGTGGGGGAGGGGAGGACTCCTGTCCACTTGGTGATGGATTTCGTACTTTTTGTTTGCATCCTTGTGGTCACAGCTCACCTCAGTGGGGTTGATGTGCGTTCTTTAACCTTCTCTCTTGGTGCAGCTCAAATCCACCAGGTTTCCTGCTAAATTTTCATCCCTTAATTCTCCTTCTGAACAGGAGCCTCTGTGGAAAGCTGGCTTCAGTCTGCCATCTTGTCTCCCCCTCCCCTACAGTGAATTTTGTCAAACATTCTCTTTACCTCAAATAAGTAAACCATTTGGAAGTTTAATAACTAATGGAAATACTGGGGAAAATCCTCATCAACAGACTGTAAAAATTTTCATCTAATATCCTTTAAATACCCTTAACTTTTACAGTAAACCTTAAAATATATCTCCCATTACTAATAAAGTATCACTAAAATACATCTCTATTGCATACATATAAGCTTATCATACTTATAGAGTCAAATTTTTTTGTATGCTAGAGTTTAGTTGAAAAAGTTCAAGCAACTAACTGTAAAGGCTACATATTTCAGCAATATACACAAAGGATCAGGAAATTCTTCTTGAGAAGAGAGCAGATTAAAAAAAATGTTTTTGCCTTTTATTCATGATGACATCTTGAATTAAACACGTGAATCAATTTCAATTCTCATAGCTACTTATTATTTCTATTACCAAGATGACTCATGAGGTTTATATCTTCTTTTTAATAAACCTGAAATAATTTTTAGGTCTGAAATCACAGATTTGATTAAACAAGGCTAAATGAGGTCAAATAATAGCTTCACGTGCAATTTAGTAAAAATTCAATATTAAAATTAATAATGGAAAATCTACATTTTAACAGTGTCTTTCCCATGTTTTGGTTTAGAAACATAGAGATGAGGAAAATTTTAGGATAAATCACAGAAGTAATTTTCCTCAGGAACATAGTCATTCAATCTCAGATACAAAAGCAGGAGAAATTTCTCTAATTAATATTCAAACCAGATCTGTGTCAAGGACAATTTTTATTGTTGTATAAGAAATTCAACTTGTCTGAGATATATACTTCATATTGCTATCTTGAATAAAATAACCCTTATGAGTCCCTGATACTAATTTTAAAACATACAAATTTCCTAAGAATCTTTATAAAATCAGAAGTTACTCAAACTAAGTAATTTAAAAGTTTATAAAATCCATGTTCAATATAAGACAAGCTATTGTGATTTTTGATGTGTTTAATTCATAAAGTTTTGGTGTTCAAAGATCATATTTATAATGATCAATGAGATTTAAACTTAGTAAAAAGGTTATTGAATATGAATGCTTCTTATTTAATAATCACTAGTTTTAAGCAAGAATTATGAGAATGTGTAGGCTTTTAAATTAAAGTTTAAAATATTCAAACAGAAAAGAAGATATGAAGATAATTCATAAATTCATCATTTTTGAAAGCTTCTATATGAGATAATTTTGTATAGATTATCTGATTTCTGAAAGATGAATCTGACTGATTGTCTTAAGAACTGTTTACTATAAAATACAGGACAAGATGAGTCCCCATTAATCTTACATGGTTCTACTGATAAGAGCAAATAAGCTTTTAAATTGGTCAATTTAGTAAAATTGTTCCAAGAAGTACGTCTTAATACTGACATCATAATGCAAATTTTGTAATGGGACTACTTTGATAAATTGAGAAAATCCAATGCTGTAAATTGTCAACTATTAGTGAAGCAGATATTTATTTGGGAGATTCCCTCTTCATTGCCACTAAATTTTTTGACTGTCTTTGCTGTATGCTCCAAATATCCCTTTCCCTACTTTTCTTCTTAAATTGAGTTTATTCCAAGGATCCAACTTGTTTGCTTTCTGATTGTGGTTTCTAGGATTTCCTTGTTTCAGCTTGTTTCCATATGGATGTCAGTAAGGAGCTCAGAGGAAAAGGGAGTAGAAAAAATGAAGATTTTGGTGAATTTCCTCTCTAATTCAACTTAAAATTTCTTTGACAAATGGAACACTCACTTCATCCCTTTTTATTTGAACAAATACATTTGTCCACCATATATTAGTTTCAATAGAAAGAGATGATAATAGATCATTATCAGAGCAGGTAACAAAGAAGTATGGAGAAAAGTATCACAATGACTTTGCTCATTGATCATTGAAGCATGGTTCTTTTCTCTCACTATACAACCTCTACTATCTTTGGGATATTATACTTAGCAAAACAAAAGGCCTAGGAATGAGTATTCACAAAATGACTCATTTGCATGTAGAATTAAGATTCAACCATAATATTTGATCAATTAGGAAATTGAAATATTAATATGTAACCTAAAATTTATTGTCAAAGCAAGATTAGAAATCATTTGACTTTGATTTCCATCAGCCTACTCTTAGTAACACAGGGTTTTAAAAACAGGATTAACTCTTGTTTACTAAAAATATCTAATTCAATTAATATACAAAGGAAAATAAAACTATAATATATCTTCCATAGTTGACTATCTCCCTATATTGACTACCTACTTAAGTTGATCTAATTTTCATGGACCAATCATGCATCACATACATGTATCAGGTCTAATTCCTTACATTAACCACCTCTGTATGGTGACTTGTTCTTTTTTTTTTTTTTACACTTCCTTGGGTGATCAACTTATAGAGGTTCTACTGTATTTTGTTGCAAAGAGTAAAGACGTGGTAATTTAGAAATTTGATATAATTTTTATGCATTTCTGAAAAAACAAAGAAAGACAAGTGTTGTTTAATTTGGCAAAAATCAATGAAAAGAATTCTGTTGTAATTAACTGACTGTATGAAACTGATAATAAAGGGTGCTATATATTTAGGCTGGGTGCAGTGGCTCATGCCTATGATCCCAGTGCCTTGGAAGGCCAAGGTGGAAGGATCACCAGAGGCCAAAGAGTTCAAGACTAGCCTGGGCAACATAGTAAGACATCTGTACCACAAATAGATGTTTTGAAAAAAAACTCAAGTGATAGAACACACGTAGCTGCTTGTCAGGTTGAAGCAGGAAGATTGCTTGAGCCCAGAAACTCAAGGTTGCAGTGAGCTATAACCACACCACTACACTCAAGCCTTGGTAAATAAAAAAATAAAATAAATAAAATAAAAAGTAAAATGCAGCAGTGGAGTTTTTTTTATATATATAAAATAAACCAAATGTGAATACTCCTTAGTAAAACAAATACTATTTTAATAAAATATATTGTTATATAAAAGGCAAATCAAATATTGTATTATTTAAAAGGAACTGAATGACTACTTCTGTATCCTAAGGAGATAATCAGAACATCAATAAAATATTTGTGAACATATTTGAAAGAAACTGTGGAAATAAAATCCAGTTCACACATAAAGTTAATGAAGGGGGAAAAAATCTATGTCCTTGGGGTTTTAAAGATTAGATATTAAGAATTAACTTTCCAGAATGTTTAGTAGCATCTTGACCATATTAATCAATTCTGGTGCAGCTGTAAGAATGTTATGGGGTGGTTGTTCATTAGTGCCATGTAGACTTGATGTCCTTCTTTCTGATATCATGACAAGAACGTGGTTAATAGTATGCTCAAAATGTTCACTTTATTTTACAAATCTGGTAGGCATATTTTTTTCATTCTGAAATTAAAGTGGGAGTTTCTGGCAAGAAATGAAGGAACATTTATTTAACACCCTATAAATACGGAATAAGTTCAACACTAACATCATTTAGCCAAAGGAATGTAGAGGGATTCAAAATTATCATGAAACACTTTCCATTCTTTATGCATTGTTTCTGGTAATACTTGCATCACTTGTGGTAGTCATTATATAAAGGACATGAAATAAATAAGGTTTAGCAATAGGAATACTGATGTATCTAATTTTAGAATCTGGCAAAAATTATTTGCTTAAAATGAGGGCATATTAATTATGATATTGGCTTATTAATAAATCTACCTCATTTCCTTTCTAGTATAATCTTTTGAAGAAAAACTCATACTTTGTATTCTGAACAAAATTGTATATAGATAGAAGACAGGAAAGAGATCCTTACTTTTCATTTATGTCAGAGCCCTGGAAACTACGCATATTACTTTTTGAGATTTGGTAATTTAAAGATGAATGAATTGTATGATTCTTAATTAGGGACTTCCATTTAAATAGACTTCTCTCGTTTACCTTTTTACTCTTTGTATGACCATGTATACACATATTTTTATTCATCACACTTTTGCTCAGGGCCTCATCAAAAACTAGCAGCACATCACACATTGTGTGCCATGCTTTACAAAGAGCACTCCTCCTTGCCCAGCATCAGTTGACAAAATATGGAAAAATGCAAACAATTCTTTGATTTTCCTGTCAATCAATTTTCATAACAAAATTAATTATAGTCCCTTATCTATTATTAAATTTTTAATCCCAGCATGGCTTCTATAGAAAAGAGAACCCCAAAAGAGAAAAATAATGAATGAAAGAAGGTTTTTCAATGAAAAGTTGACAGATGACAACTATTTTGATGATGAAAATAGAAACTCAGCCAAATTAGCAGCGAATTTGTGCATGTTTTCAAAGATTACAATTAATTATAAAAGGAATTATATGCAAAATAGTTGCCACATTCAATGTAAAGGAAGGATTGAGTTGTAAGAACAAAACAGTGGAACTGAAGAAAGTCTATCTTCTCAACTAAAACATTTTTTAAAAGTTACAAGTCAAACTCTACTGTAAAAACTAGTTACAGGATAGCACATTTAATACCCCCCCAAAATAAAAATTACTGATAAATTTGTAAAGCAACATATGGAAGCCAGGAGAGATATAATTTTCCCTGAAAAATTAGTGTATATTTTTAAGTGTTTTTCTTATCAGACTATAGCCAACTGAACTGAAGAGATTGGAAAGTCTATCAAAAAAAGTTTGGAGAATAAAGCTTCTAATTTAAAATTTTAATCTTTGGCTATGGATGACAGCACTGATACTACAAATACAGCTCAACTTGCCATTTTTATTAGAGGTATTGATTATAAATATAATATCACGGAAGAAATGGCTTCTTTAGTACCGTAAGGAGACACGACTAAATGAAGACATTTATAGGAAACATTAAAAATATGTTAAAATGATTTTCTTTGTCCATTTTGCAACATATCTAGTATAGTTATTGATGGTGCCCTGGAAATGATAGATAAAAGGGAGGTACTTATTAAATTAACAGAAGATGAAGTAACTTCCATTCAAAACTCACATTTGATGATGTATCATTGCACAGTACATCAAGAAAGATTATGCATAAAAGCTTTAGAAATGGATAAAGCATGAAAATGATCATCAAGACTGAATTTCATAAAGCCCAAGGGATTGAATGATCAATTCCAGGAGTTCCTGGAGTTGAAGCACATTTTTCATACTAAAGTATCACAAGAATGCAAAAGCGAGTATCCAATGTCCTCAATATAAATATGTAACCAATAAACAACTACATGCCACATGAGAGAAAAAAATACAATTAAACTCAAGTGGGGGAAGGGATAAGGAGGGAAAGAAGAGAGGGGAGGGGGGGTGACTGGTAAGTTCTCACTTAATGTGCACAAGGTCAGGGTGTTCAGCACACCCCTTGGGTGAACCAAGAGATGAAACAACTCTCTTACAGCCATCTGAACTTTGAAAGACAAAACAAAAGCATATACCAGGGAAAAGAACTCCTATTCAATAAATGGTGCTGGATGTACTGGATGACCATGTATAAAAGACTGAAAGCTCAATTGCAACTTGAAATTTACCATAGAAGTGAGAACAATGTAATTAAAAATTTGTACCCTAATATTAACAGAATGGAGCAAGCAGAAGAAAGGTTTTCTGACTGAACACAAAGTTTTTGAATGCTCCCAAACTCTCAGACAGGAAGCAAAATGGAGGGCAAAAAACATATCACTCTCTCAGTGAGCTCTTGGATAACTAGAAAAAAAACAATATTTGTCTTATAGAGATCCCCGAAAGCAATGAAGTGGCTTCACAAGGCACAGTCTCTTTTCCATGAGATTATGAAAGAGAACTTTCCAGACATGCCAAGAGATTCTGAAATTCAGATAGCAGACAGTTTCAGAACTCCAGCACGACTCAACCCAAATAATGCATCCCCCAGACACATCATAATCAATTCCACTAAAGTTAATATGAAGAAGAAAATTCTGAAAGCAGCCAGATGAAAGAAAACCATTATCTACAAGGTGAAGAATATTAGAATATCTGCAGATCTCTCTACTGAAACATTTCAAGCTAGAAGAGGATGGTCATCAAATTTTAATCTCCTAAAACAAAATAATTTTCAACACAGGATCCTATACCCAGCTATACTGAGTTTCATTTATGATGGAGAAATTAAATACTTTAATGTTGAAGAAATTTGCCATAACTAAACCAGCTCTTCAGGATATTCTCAGACCTATCCTTCACAAAGACCAGCATAATCCTACAACACAAAAGTAAACCCACCCAGAAAATTTTATCAAATTCCAACTTCCACACTTGGAAAAGGATTAAAAATGTCCATGGGACTCTCGAAAGGCTTAACAATATTCTCAATTAATGTGACTGGTTTAAATTGTCCTCTAAAGAGGCACAGGTTGGCTGATGGGATACAAAAACTCAAGTCAGATATCTGCTGCATACAACAGTATCATCTTACATTAAAAGACAAATATAAACTCAAGGTTAAGAGATGGCCATCTATACTCCAGGCAAATGGAAAGCAGAAAAAAGCAGGTGTTGCAATCCAATTCGCAGATGCAATAGGCTTTAAAGCAACCACAATAAGAAAGGTTAAGGATGGACACTTCATATTTGTTAAAGGTAATACTCAATATGATGAGATTTCAAATATTAATATTTATGCACCCAACCAGAAGGCACCTCAATTTATAAGAGAAACTCTAACAGACATGAGCAAATTGATTTCCTCAAGTTCCATAGTAGTTGGAGATTTTAACACCCCTATAGCAGTGCTGGATATGTCTTCCAAAAAGAAGCTAATCAAAGAAATTTTAGATTTAAACTTAACCATCAACATCCGGACTTAACAGATATCTACAAAATATTTCATCTCAATAAAACTGAATACACATTCTTCTCATCAGCCCACGGAACATACTCCAAAATCGACCACATCTTAGGCCACAAATCTAAACTCAGCAAATTTTTAAAAATGGAAATTATTCCTTGCATCATCTCAGACCATCATGGAATAAAAGTCGAACTATAACCTTATTCTGAAGGATAGATGAGTTATAGATGAGATTAAGAAGGAAATCCCAAATTTTCAGAACAAAACAACGATGAAGACATGAATTATCAGAACCTCTGGGATAATGCAAAGGCAATCCTAAGAGGGAAATTTATAGCACTGCAAACATTCCTCAAGAAAGTGGAAAGAGAAGAAGTCAAAAACTTAATAGGACATCTCAAGCAACTGGAGAAGGAAGAATATTCCAACCCCAAAACCAGCAGAAGAAAAGAAATAACCAAAATCAGAGCTGAATTAAATGAAATCGAAAACAAAAGAATTATACAACAGATCAATAAATCATAAAGTTGGTTTTTTTGAAAAGATCAATAAAATAGATAAACTTTTGGCCAACCTAACCAGGAAAAAAAGAGTAAAATCTCTAATTTCATCCATAAGAAATGGTAAAGATGAAATAACAACAGACACCTCAGAAATTCAAAAAATCCTTAACGAATATTACAAGAAACTTTACTGTCAGAAATATGAAAATCTGAAAGAAATAGACCAATACTTGGAAGTATGCCACCTACCAAGACTTAGCCAGAATCAAGTGGAATTGTTGAACAGGCCTATATCAAGTTCTGAAATAGCATCAACTATATAAAATCTCCCTAAAAAGAAAAGCCCGGGACCAGATGGCTTCATGTCAAAATTCTACTAAACCTTTAAAGAACTAGTGCCTATATTACTAAACCTCTTCCAAAATATAGAAAAAGAAGAAATACTACCCAACACATTCTATGAAGCAAACCTCACCTTGATCCTCAAACCAGGGAAAGACCCAACAAGAAAAGAAAATTATAGACCAATATCACTAATGAATATTGATGCAAAAATACTCAATAAGATCCTAACAAACAGAATCCAACAACACATCAAAAAACTTATACACCATCACCAAGTGGGATTTATCCCAGGGTCACAAGGCTGGTTCAATATATGTAAATCTATAAATGTAATTCAGCACATAAACAAACTAAAAAATAAAGACCATATGATTCTCTCAATTGATGTAGAAAAAGCTTTTGATAATATCCAGTATCCCTTCATGATCAGAACACTTAAGAAAACTGGTATAGAAGGGACATTTTTAAAACTAATAGAGGCCATCTACAGCAAACCCACAGCCAATATCATACTGAATGGAGTTAAATTGAAATAATTTCTACTGACATCAGGAACCAGGCAAGGTTGCCCATTGAATCCATTGCTTTTTAACATTGTAATGGAAGTTTCAGCCATTGCAATTAGTGAAGAAAAGACGATCAAGAGTATCCACATAGGGTCAGAAGAGATGAAACTTTCACACTTCGCAGATGATATGATCGTATATATGGAAAACACTAGGGATTCTACTAAGAAACTTTCAGAAGTGATCAAGGAATAGAGCAATGTCTCAGGCTACAAAATCAACACCCATAAATCTGTAGCCTTTATATGTACCAACAATAGCCGAGCCGAAAAACAAGTCAAGGACTCTATTTTTTTCACAGTAGTGCCAAAGGAGATGAAATATTTGGGAGTTTATCTAACAAAGGGCGTGAAAGATGTCTATAAAGAGAACTATGAAACTTTAAGAAAAGAAATAGCTGAAGATGTTAACAAATGGAAAAACATACCATGCTCATGGCTGCGAAGAATCAACACTGTTAAAATGTCTATACTACCAAAGCAATATGTATTTTTTCTTTTTTTATTAAATTATAGCTGTGTACATAAATGTGATCATGGGGCACCATACACTAGTTTCATAGACTGTTTGACACATTTTCGTCACACTGGTAAACATAGCCTGCCTGGCATTTTCTTAGTTATTGTGCTAAGACATTACATTCCACATTTACTAAGTTTCACATATACCCTTGTAAGATGCACCACAGGTGTAATCCCACCAATCCCCCTCCCTCTGCCCACCTCCTCACTCCCTCCCCTCCATTTCCCCCATCCCCCTATTCTAAGGTTGTAACTGGGTTATAGCTTTCATGTGAAAGCCATAAATTAGTTTCATAGTAGGGCTGAGTACATTGGATACTTTTTCTTCCATTCTTGAGATACTTTGCTAAGAAGAATATGTTCCAGCTCCATCCATGTAAACATGAAAGAGGTAAAGTTTCCATCTTTCTTTAAGGCTGCATAATATTCCATGGTGTACATATACCACAATTTATTAATCCATTCGTGGATTGATGGGCACTTGGGCTTTTTCCATAACTTAGAAATTATGAATAGGGCTGCAATAAACATTCTGGTACAAATATCTTTCTTATGATGTGATTTTTGGTCTTCTGGGTATATGCCTAGTAGAGTAATTAAAGGATTGAATGGCAGATCTATTTTCAGATCTCTACCTGTTCTCCATATGTCTTTCCAAAAGGAAGGTATTAATTTGCATTCCCACCAGCAGTGTAGAAGTGTTCCCGTTTCTACAAATCCAAGCCAAAATCTCTGGTCTTGGGATTTTGTGATATAGGCTAATCTTACTAGAGTTAGATGATATCTCAAAGTAGTTTTGATTTGCATTTCTCTGATGATTAAAGATGATGAGCACTTTTTCATATGTCTGTAGGCCGTGCGCCTGTCTTCTTCAGAGAAGTTTCTCTTCAAATCTTTTATGAGATCACTTATTCTTTGATTGCTTATACGTTTGAGTTCTCTGTGGATTCTGGTTATTAAACCTTTGTCAGAGACATAACCTGCAAATATCTTCTCCCATTCTGAGGGCTGTTTGCTTGCTTTACTTACTGTGCAGAAGCTTCTTGGCTGTGCAGAAGCTTTTTAGTTTGATCAGGTCCCAGTAGTGTATTTTTAAAGCTGCTTCAATTGCCCTGGGGGTCCTCCTCATAAAATACTCACCCAGACCGATTTCTTCAAGGGTTTTCCCTGCACTCTCTTCTAGTATTTTTATAGTTTCATGTCTTAAATTTAAATCTTTAATCCAGTGAGAGTCTATCTTAGTTAATGGTGAAAGTTGTGGGTTCAGTTTCAGTCTTCTGCAGGTTGCCAGCCAGTTCACCCAGCACCATTTGTTAAATAGGGAATCTTTTCCCCACTGAATGTCTTTAATTGGCTTGCCAAAGATTAAATAACAGTAGGTAGCTGGATTCATCTCTTGGTTCTCTATTCCGTTTCAGACATTTACTTCTCTGTTTTTGTGCCAATACCATGCTGTTTTGATCACTATTGATTTGTAGTATAGTCTGAGTTCTGGTAGTGTGCTTCCTCCTGCTTTGTTTTTATTTCTGAGTAATGTCTTGGCTATTCGAGGTTTTTCCTGATTCCATATAAAACGTAGCATTGAAGACTACCCAACACGTTCTATGAAGCAAACATTACCCTGATTCCCAAACCAGGAAAAGACCCAACAAGAAAAGAAAATTATAGACCAATATCAATAATGAATATAGATGCAAAAATATTCAACAAGATCCTAACAAACTGAATCCAGCAACACATCAAACAAATTAAACATCGTGACCAAGTCTGTTTTATCCCAGTGTCTCAAGGCTGGTTCAATATCCATAAATCTATAAGCATAATTCAGCACATAAACAAATTAAAAATCAAACACCATATGATTCTCTCAATCAATGCAGAAAAAGCTTTTGATAATATCCAGCATCTCTTCATGATCAGAACACTTAAGAAAATTGGTAAAGAAGGGACATTTCTTAAACTGATAGAGGCCATCTTCAGCAAACCCACAGCCAATATCATATTGAATGGATTCAACTTGAAATCATTTTCACTCAGATCAGGAACAAGACAAGGCTGCCCATTGTCTCCATCGCTCTTTAACATTGTAATGGAAGTTTTAGCCACCGCAATTAGGGAACAAAAGGCGATCAAAGGTATCCATATAGGGTCAGAAGAGATCAAACTGTCGCTCTTCACAGATGATTGATTGTATATCTGGAAAACACCAGGGATTGTACTGCAAAACACTTAGAAGTGAACAAGGAATACAGCAGCGTCTCAGGTTACAAAATCAACATTCATAAATCGGTAGCCTTTATATATACCAAAAACAGTCAAGTTGAAAAATCAGTTAAGGACTCTTTTCCATTCACAGTAGTGCCAAAGGAGATGAAATATTTGGGAGTTTATCTAACAAAAAATGTGAAAGATCTCTATAAAGAGAAACTCTAAGAAAAGACATAGCTGAACATGTTAACAAATGGAAAACATACCATGCTCATAGCTGGGAAGAATCAACATTGTTAAAATGTCCATACTACCCAAACCAATATATAATTTCAACACAATTCCTATTAAAGCTCCACTGTCATACTTTAAAGCAATATATAATTTTAATGCAATTCCTATTAAAGCTCCATTGTCATTTTTTAAAGATCTTGAAAAAAGAATACTTTGTTTTATATGGAATCAGAAAAAACCTAGAATAGCGAAGACATTACTCAGAAATAAAAACAAAGCGGGAGGAATCATGCTACCATACTTCAGAGTATACAATAAAATTATAGTGATCAAAACAGCTACCTACTGTTATTTAATCTTTGACAATCCAATTAAAAACATTCAGTGGGGAAAAGATTCCCTATTTAACAAATGGTGCTGGGTGAACTGGCTGGCAACCCATAGAAGATTGAAACTGGACCCACACATTTCACCTTTAACTAAGATAGACTCTCACTGGATAAAAGATTTAAAGTTAAGATATGAAACTATAAAAACACTTGAAGAAATTGCAGAGAAAACTCTTGAAGGAATCGGCCTGGGTGAATATTTTATAAGGAGGACTCCCCAGACAATTTAAACAGTATCAAAAATACATTACTGTTACCTGATCAAACTAAAAAGCTTCTGCACAGCCAAGAACATAGTAAGTAAAGCAAGCAGACAGCCCTCAGAATGGGAGAAAATATTTGCAGGTTATATCTCCAATAATGTTTTAATCACCAGAATCCACAGAGAACTCAAACGTATTAGCAAGAAAAGAACAAGTCATCCCATCTCAGGTGGGCAAGGGACTTGAAGAGAAACTTCTCTAAAGAAGACAGACGCACTATCTACAAACACATGAAAAAAAGCTCATCATCCTTAATCATCAGAGAAATGCAAATTAAACCTAATTTGAGATATCACCAAACCCCAGTAAAAGTAGCCCACATAACAAAATCCCAAATCCAGAGATGTTAGCATGGATGTGGAGAAAAGGGCACACTTGTACACTGCTGGTGGGAATGCACACTAATTGGATCCTTCTGAAAGGATGTTTGGAGAATACTTAGAGATCTAAAAATAGATCACCCAACAAACCTGGGTATATACCTATAATTCCTTTACTAGGTTTATACCCAGAAGACCAAAAATCACAATATAACAGAGACATCTGTACCAGCATGTTTACTGGGGCCCAATTCATAATTGCTGAGTCATGGAAGAAGCTCAAGTGCCCATCAACCCACAAATGGACTAGCAAATTGTGATACACATTTCCCATGGAATATTAAGCAGCCTTAAAGAAAGATGGAGACTTTACCTCTTTCATGTTTACATGGATGGAGCTGGAACATATTCTTCTTAGCAAAGTATCTCAAGAATGGAAGAAAAAGTATTCAATGTACTCAGCCCTACTATCAAGCTAATTTATAGCTTTCATGTGAAAGCTATAACCCAACTATAGCACAAGTATATGGGGAAAGGGCCAAGGGAGGAGAAGGGAGTGGGTGGTTAGCTTGGAGGGAGGGCAATAGGTGTGGCCACACCTACGGTGCATCTTAGAATGGGTATAGGTGAAACCTACTAAATGCAGAATACAAATGTCTACATACAATAACTAAGAAAATGCCATGAAGGCTACGTTGAACAGTTTGATGAGAATATTTCAGATTGTATATGAAATCAGCACATTGTACCCCTTGATTGCAGTAATGTACACAGCTATGATTTAACAATAAAAAAATAAAAATTAAAAAATTAAAAAATTCCACGAATTCCTTGAAAGTATTGATTCTGACTATGGTGCCATCATTTGATTTTCTGAAGTAAGATGGTTAAGTTGAGGCTATGTATTGAAAAGATTTTATGATTTCTAACATATTATCAAGTTCTTCATGGAATAAAAAAACAAATTTGTGCCATAACTTGACAATAAAAACTGGCTTGCAGTTTTAGCATTTGTAATGGATTTAACTACTAATTTAAATGAATTAAGCATGTGATTTAAAAGTTAAAAACAACTTACTTACCAATACAATAATACAATGCTTCAGATAGGTACAGTTTTCCAAATGGAACTGGTATTATGACAAGCTCAAATTGAGGTGAACAACTTCATGCATTTTGACACCTTGGCTAAACTGAGTCCTATGATCAGAAAAAGATATGCAGGCTTAATTTTTAATATGATACAAGAATTTGAAAACAAATTCAAGCTTTTTGGGAAAATAGTATTTTGGTTCATTTGCACCTCCATTTTCAGTCAACATAAAAATGTTACTTCACAATTTTCAAATTGAATGCAGAGAGCTGCAATCTAACATTTGACTTAAAGAAAAATTGAAGCATGTCTCTTTGCTGGACTTTTATGGCTCTTGTCTTCCAAGAAACAAATATCCCTCACTTCACCAACATGCCTTATTCAAATGTTACCACTTTTTTGTGGCAGCTACATTTGTGAGCAACTCTCTTCAAGAATGGAAAACATTAGTAGCAAAATTAGAACCATAATATCTAACAAGCACCTTGAGGACACACTAAAAATTGTAACCACCTTCATTGAATCAGATACTGATGCATTAGTTTCTCAAATATAATGTCAAATACCCCACTACTTTAATTTTATCTGCTTTTTTATTTTTATAATAAAAATATGAAAGAACAAAGATGTTTTAGTACTTAGGTATGTACAATTTCTATATTAATGATTGCAAACTCGGAACATACTTGAAGATATTAAAAGACTCTCTGAACAGTCCCCTGCATAATTAGAAATTATTATGTGAGGACTTTTTTTGCTTATCTGTGATGGCAAATATAAAAATTATTCACATAAATGTCTTTTTTTTTTTTTTTTAGTTTCATTAGTGTCCATGTACTTTAAGTATGATCCAAGTCAATTCTTTTTCCACTGTGAGCCGAAGAAGCCAAACATTGGACATCCCTGTCTTAGAAAATTAATCAGTAATGCTTATGAAACCAGATGGCCTATTCTGATACCACAGTTTGTGTTGAAGCAGTAAAAAGTAGTCAAATAAATACTCATCTAATATCCTGGAGATAAAGAATGTCAGTGGTACTAGAGGATAATATTCTGATCCTGAGTAAATTTAACTATAGACAGTAAAGAGAAGGTGAAGTACACATGTTTCTTATAATTGTATGACTTTACTGCACTAAACAAACTGTGTTGAGTGGCAACTATGTGCCAGACAGTGTTGAATACTGTAATAAACTTGACAGAATGGTCCTTGCATTCACATAGCTTATATTCTAAATAGAGAAGGTGGCCAACACAGAAGAAAACACAAAAATGAAAAAGTTATGTTATGCTTCCTTTGCAGTTACACAATAAATTCCTTTAAATTAAAAAAAGAAAATGAATAAGTTGATGATGTTTGAGAAAAGGCAAAATCAAAATATGTTGACACAGATTCATCTTCCAGTATGTTCCCTGGAATGTTGATTATAAATAAAAACCAATTCTACACTAAAATAATGCTCTACCTCTGACTTATTCAATAAGATAATACATTTGGCTAGTTTAATGGAAAAAAAATCCCACTATGGATGTTTTTATCCACATCACCTTTGGTAGTAAAGAAGGTGGTGTGCCCATATAAGAGGATTAAGGGCAGAGAAATTCTCTTATGATGATATCTTACACCTTTTACATAGGTAAAGGAATCGCATTTTGCTGGTAGCTATGGTTTTATTTAAATATTGCAATCATTTGTTATGGTATGAATAATTGTGTTTTCCCCAGTTTCATCTGTTGAAATCCTAACTCCAAAGACATACATAGTATTAAGACATGAGGTCTTCACAGTTGATTAAGTCATAAGGGTAAAGCCATAATGAATAGGATTAGTGCCATTACAAAAGAGGCTCCAAAGAGATCTCTTGCCTTTTCTGCTTAGTGAGGACACAGCAAAGTGATGTCTATCTATGAGGAAGCAGACCCTCACCATACCCTGAATCTCTTGGTATTCTGATCTTGAATTTCTCAGCTTCCAGAACTGTAACACATAAATTTCTATTGCTTGTAAGTCACTAGGTTTATGCTACTTTTTACAGCAGTCTGAATATACTAAGCCATCATCTAACACATTTATCTGTGTGTATATGAGTATGTGTATGTGTGTGTGTGCGTTAGAGAGAGAGAGAAAGAACATGAACTAATAACTGAATTCCTTTTTTTTTTTTCTTCCTTTCTTTTTTTTTTATTGTTGGGGATTCATTGAGGGTACAATAAGCCAGGTTACACTGATTGCAATTGTTAGGTAAAGTCCCTCTTGCAATCATGTCTTGCCCCCATAAAGTGTGACACACACCAAGGCCCCACCCCCTCCCTCCTTCCCTCTTTCTGCTTCCCGCCCCATAACCATAATTGTCATTAATTGTCCTCATATCAAAATTGAGTACATAGGATTCATGCTTCTCCATTCTTGTGATGCTTTACTAAGAATAATGCCTTCCACGTCCATCCAGGTTAATACGAAGGATGTAAAGTCTCCATTTTTTTTAATGGCTGAAAAGTATTACATGGTATACATATACCACAGCTTGTTAATCCATTCCTGGGTTGGTGGGCATTTAGGCTGTTTCCACATTTTGGCGATTGTAAATTGAGCTGCAATAAATAGTCTAGTACAAGTGTCCTTATGATAAAATAATTTTTTTCCTTCTGGGTAGATGCCCAGTAATGGGATTGCAGGATCAAATGGGAGGTCTAGCTTGAGTGCTTTGAGGTTTCTCCACACTTCCTTCCAGAAAGGTTGTACTAGTTTGCAGTCCCACCAGCACTGTAAAAGTGTTCCCTTCTCTCCACATCCATGCCAGCATCTGCAGTTTTGAGATTTTGTGATGTGGGCCATTCTCACTGGGGTTAGATGATATCTCAGGGTTGTTTTGATTTGCATTTCTCTAATACATAGAGATGATGAACATTTTTTCATGTGTTTGTTAGCCATTTGTCTGTCGTCTTTAGAGAAAGTTCTATTCATGTTTCTTGCCCATTGATATAAGGGATTGTTGGCTTTTTTCATGTGGATTAATTTGAGTTCTCCATAGATCCTAGTTATCAAGCTTTTGTCTGATTGAAAATATGCAAATATCCTTTCCCATTGTGTAGGTTGTCTCTTTGCTTTGGTTATTGTCTCCTTAGCTGTACAGAAGCTTTTCAGTTTAATGAAGTCCCATTTGTTTATTTTTGTTGTTGTTGCAATTGCCATGGCAGTCTTCTTCATGAAGTCTTTCCCCAGGCCAATATCTTCCAGTGTTTTTCCTATGCTTTCTTGGAGGATTTTTATTGTTTCATGCCTTAAATTTAAGTCCTTTATCCATCTTGAATGAATTTTTGTGAGTGGGGAAAGGTGTGGGTCCAGTTTCATGTAGACATCCAGTTCTCCCAACACCATTTATTGAATAGGGAGTCTTTCCCCCAAGGTATGTTCTTCTTTGGTTTATCAAAGATTAGGTGGTTGTAAAATGTTAGTTTCATTTCTTGTGTTTCAATTCGATTCCAAGTGTCTATGTCTCTGTTTTTGTGCCAGTACCATGCTGTCTTGAGCACTATAGCTATGAAGTACAGACTAAAATCTGGTATGCTGATGCCCCCAGCTTTATTTTTGTTAGAGAGAACTGCCTTAGCTATACGGGGTTTTTTCCAGTTCCATACAAAACGCAGAATCATTTTCTCCAAATCTTGAAAGTACGATGTTGGTATTTTGATAGGAATGGCATTGAATAGGTAGATTGCTTTGGGAAGTATAGACATTTTAACAATGTTGATTCTTCCCATCCATGAGCATGGTATGTTCTTCCATTTGTTGATATCCTCTGCTATTTCCTTTCTAAGGATTTCATAGTTTTCTTTATAGAGGTCCTTCACCTCCTTCGTTAGGTATATTCCTAGGTATTTCATTTTCTTTGAAGCTATGGTGAAGGGAGTTGTGTCCTTAATTAGCTTCTCATCTTGACTGTTATTGGTGTACACAAAGGCTACTGACTTGTGGACATTGATTTGATATCCTGAAACATTACTGTATTTTTTGATGACATCTAGGAGTCTTGTGGTTGAGTCTTTGGGGTTCTCTAAGTATAAGATCATGTCGTCAGCAAAGAGGGAGAGTTTGACCTCCTCTGCTCCCATTTGGATTCCCTTGATTTCCTTGTCTTGCCTAATTGTATTGGCTACAACTTCCAGCACTACGTTGAATAGTAAAGGCGACAGAGGACTACCTTGTCTGGTTCCAGTTCTAAGAGGAAAAGCTTTCAGTTTTACTCCATTCAGTAAAATATTGGCTGTGGGTTTGTCATAGATAGCTTCAATCAGTTTTAGAAATATGCCACCTATTCCTATACTCTTCAGTGTTCTAGTTAGAAAAGGATGCTGGATTTTATCAAATGCTTTTTCTGCGTCTATTGAGAGGATCATGTGATCTTCATTTTTGCCTCTGTTAATATGGTGGATAACGTTTATAGACTTGCGTATGTTAAACCAGCCTTTCATCCCTGGGATGAAGCCTACTTGATCATGATGAATGACTTTTTTGATGATAAGCTGTAATCTATTGGCTAGGATTTTGTGGAGAATTTTTGCATCTATATTCATGAGTGAGATTGGTCTGAAATTCTCCTTTTTGTTTGGGTCTTTTCCTGGTTTTGGTATCAGGGTGATGTTTGCTTCATAGAATGTGTTGGGGAAGATTCCTTCTTCCTCAATTTTTTGGAATAATTTCTGCAGTACAGGAATAAGCTCTTCCTTGAAGGTTTGATAGAATTCTGGAGTGAAGCCATCTGGACCAGGGCATCTTTTGGTTGGAAGATTTTTTATTGTTTCTTTGATCTCAGTGCTTAAAATTGGTCTGTTCAGGAGCTCTATTTCTTCCTGGCTGAGTCTAGGGAGAGGGTGTGATTCCAAATATTGATCCATTTCTTTCACATTGTCAAATTTCTGGGCATAGAGTTTCTGGTAGTATTCAGAGATGATCTCTTGTATCTCTGTGGGATCAGTTGTTATTTCCCCTTTATCATTTCTGATTGAGTTTACTAGAGATTTTACTTTTCTATTCCTCATTAGTCTGGCCAATGGTTTATCTATTTTATTTATTTTTTCAAAAAACCAACTCCTTGTTTCATTAATTTTCTGAATCATTCTTTTGTTTTCAATTTCATTGATCTGTGATTTGATTTTGGATATTTCTTTCCTTCTACTGAGTTTAGGCTTAGATTGTTCTTCTTTTTCCAATTCCATAAGATCTCTTCTGGGATTGTTGATGTGCTTTCCTTCTGTTTTTCGAATGTAGGCATCTAAAGCAATGAATTTTCCTCTCAAAACTGCTTTTGCAGTATCCCACAGGTTTTGGTAGCTTGTGTCTTCATTGTTGTTATGCTCAAGGAAGTTAATGATTTCCTGTTTTATTTCTTCCTGCACCCATCTGTTATTCAACAGAAGATTGTTTAATTTCCATGCCTTTGGGTGGGGTCGAGCATTTTTGTTAGAGTTGAGTTCCACCTTTAGTGCCTTATGGTCTGAGAAGATACAAGGTAAAATTTCAATTCTTTTGATTCTGTTGATATTTGTTTTGTGTCCCAGGATATGATCAATTTTGGAGAATGTTCCATGGGTGATGAGAAGAATGTATATTCTTTATCCTTGGGATGGAGTGTTCTATATGCGTCTATCAAACACAGTTGTTCTAGGGTCTCATTTAAATCTCTTATATGCTTGTTTAATTTCTGTTTAGAGGATCTGTTCAGCTCTGTAAGAGGAGTGTTAAGGTCCCCTGTTATTATGGTATTATCAGATATCATATTGCTCAGACTGAGTAAGGTCTGTTTCAAGAATCTGGAAGCATTTAAATTGGGTGCATAAATATTTAGAATTGAAATGTCTTCTTGTTGTAGTTTTCCCTTGACCAATATAAAGTGACCATCTTTGTCTTTTTTGACTTTAGTTGCTTTAAATCCACATGTATCTGAAAATAAGATTGCAACTCCTCTTTTCGTCTGAATTCCCTTTGCCTGAAAAATTGTCTTCCAACCCTTGACTCGGAGCTTTAATTTGTCTTTTGAAGCCAGGTGTGTTTCTTGCAGACAGCAAATGGATGGCTTGTGTCTTTTAATCCAGTCAACCAATCTATGTCTCTTTACTGGGGAATTCAAGCCATTAACATTTATTGAGATAATTGATAAGTGTGGTAGTATTCTATTTGTCTTATTTGGTGAGAGTCCATTGCTTAGTTTTATCTTTTGCATCAGTGTGGAGGGTAGGTTCTGTCCTTTGTTTTCTGAGTTCTTACTTTGCTGCTGATCCATTGTGGTGGTCAGTGTGCAGAACAGGTTGAAGTATTTCCTGTAGAGCTGGTCTTGTTGTGGCGAATTTCCTCAATGTTTGTATATCCGTAAATGATTTGATTTCTCCATCAATTTTGAAGCTTAGCTTAGCAGGGTACAGATTTCTGGGCTGGAAATTGTTCTGTTTAAGTAAATTAAAGGTAGATGACCATTGTCTTCTTGCTTGGAAAGTTTCATTAGAGAAGTCTGCGGTCACTCTGATGGATTTGCCCCTGTAGGTCAACTGGCGCTTACTCCTGGCAGCTTGCAGAATCTTTTCTTTTGTCTTGACTTTGGACAGGTTCATCACAATGTGTCTTGGAGAAGCTCCATTAGAGTTGAGGTGACCTGGGGTCCGATAGCCCTCTGAAAGCAGTGTATCAGAATCTTTGGTGATATTTGGGAAATTTTCTTTTATAATATTCTCTAGTATGGCTTCCATTCCTCTGGGACATTCTTCTTCCCCTTCTGGGATTCCTATAACTCATATGTTGGAACACTTCATAAAGTCCCATAATTCTGACAGTGAACGTTCTGCTTTCTCTCTCTTCTTTTCTGCCTCTTTTACTATCTGAGTTACTGCAAAACTTTGTCTTCTACCTCTGAAATTCTTTCTTCTGCATGGTCTGACCTGTTGCTGATACTTTCCATTGCATCTTTAAGTTCCCTAATTGACTGTTTCAGTTCCTTCAGCTCTTCTATATCCTTTTTATATTCTTCATATCGTTCATCATTAATTTCATTCTGTTTTTGAATTTCCTTTTGGTTATTTTCCACTTTATTAGCAGTTTCCTTCATTGTTTCCATCATTTCTTTCATTGTTTTCACATGTGTATTCTAAATTCCCTTTCTGTCATTCCTAACGTTTCTTTATAGGTGGACTCCTCTGCAGTAGCTACATCATGGTCCCTTGGCGGGGTTGTTCTGGACTGGTTCTTCATGTTGCCTGGAGTTTTCTGCTGATTCTTCCTCATGAGTGATTTCTTTTATCTGTTTCCTTGCCCTAATTTTCCTTTCACTTCCTCTTGCTCTTTAAGTTCTTGTGCCTGTGGACTAAGAGTTACAGGACCAGAAGGGTGAGAAGGTTGAAGAGCAAAAAAGGGATGAAAGAAAGGAGGACCGAGTGTTAAGAAAAAAAAAAAAGAAAAATAGAGAAAGGAGAGGGGGTGGGTAAAAGGAATATTGAGAAAAAGAAGAGAGGCACAGAAAGAGGGAGACAGAGCAATATAGGTGTACAGTAGGGTACTTTGATAAAACCTTAAAAAAAAACCACCTTCTGTGGGTGCCCAGTTGGTTGGTTGCCTTGAGGTCAGCAGCTCTTTGCTAACCTGATCAGACACAGTACCCCACCTCCACCAAGTAGAGAGGAAAGAAAAAATGCTATAAATCAAACCAAAACAAGCAAACAGAAAACTTTACGGGATAAAATTGAGTGGAAAACCAAATAATAGCGGTAGAAACACTAATAAAAATGAAGTTCTAATTATTGAAATAGGCAGCAATGGGAAATTATAATTAAACTAGAAAAATTGAGAAAGAAAAAGGATCTGTATGGAAAAGGTTGAACTTAAAAAACAAAACAACGTCAACATCAAAATAAACAAAAAAAACAGCCAAACCAAAACAACAACAACAAAAAAAAAAAAACACAACCAAAAACAAAGCGGTATGTATATGTTATTGAATATTGTCTGGGTAACACGTGGTCTTCTGGGGTATGAGATGTTAATCACAGTTCTGATACGACTGGAGGCTGCTAGTTTCTCAAACCCCAGAAGGTAGACACCCTAAATCTCTCTTCAGCCCACTTAAAAGACACTTTGAACTTGTTCACTTGCTGAGCAGAAGCTTTCCCAGGGAAGTGCTTGTCGCTGGAATCACTGCTGAAGTGGCTATCCACTTACCCTGTGTGCCAAAACTGGTTTCCCTCTGCCCTGGAGGGTTAGGGCTGCAAGGCGGCTCAAACCCCGCCCTTAGGCTACTTGGTCGCTGGGTTACCAGCTCCCACCCAATTCTAGCTCTGCAACACTGAGCGTGGAGCTTGCCGGGGCAGATTGCTCACAATGGCTGCCTGTGACCCAGAGCCAAACACTATTAGCTCCGTCTGGCTCAGCGGCTCAGACTGGGGCCCTAGACAAAGGCCAAAGTTCTCCGCACTCCCACTCAGGCTCTCCCCAAGGCAGTTCAGCTGAGTGCCAAGTCCAAAGACACCAAAACAGTTCACAGGTAAGGCCTTTCTGGTTTGCAGTCTCGCTGCTACTGAACTTACAGTTGCGGGCGGGTTTAGACGGATTGAATACATGCGACCACTTGCCAGTTTTCCACTGTTTTAGTCCTCCTCTTGGGGTCCAGAAGTCTCTCGCTGACTCCCTGTATCCTCTCAGGGGTGATGATAGGCAGATCCAACCAGCCAGAGATGCCTGGAGTCCTATCTCCCCAGACTCACGGTGCCCAGATGCAAGGAAGCTGTTACTCGGCTGCCATCTTGCTCCGCCTCCTGCCTGAATCACAAGGAAGTCTGCCAGGCTGCTGCGCTCTGCCTCTCTCCAGCAGGAGGAGGTCCTTTTTTTCTTTTTTTTGAGACTGATCAGTTTGTCACCCTCAGTAGAGTGCTATGGCACAATAGCTCGCAGCAACCTCAAACTCTTGAGCTCAAGCGACTCTCTTGCCTCAGCCACCCAAGTAGCTGGGATTACAGGCACCTGCCACAATGCCCAGCTATTTTTAGAGATGAGGTCTCACTTTGGGTCAGGCCAGTCTCAAAACTATGAGCTCAGGCAATCCACCTGCCTCAGCCTCACAGAGTGCTAGGATTAAAGGCTTGAGCCACTGTGCTCTGCAAATAACTGAATTCATTAAACTGACCTCATGAATTATGCTTATTTTATGTCTGTTTATCCTTTATTTCAATGGCCAATTGCTTAAGCAAGTGATTCTATTTCAACTAAAGCTTTTGAATGCATTAAATCTTGTGCCTGAAACTTGACTTCCTGGTGGGAAATACCAGACTTGCAAATGAAAACATACTTGCTGAATAACGATACATTTTCATAAAGTAGTTGATTTGATTCTAAAAAAGATGTAAACATTTCCCAGAATATATAATGAATTTTGAAGATTTTGCTTCTTATAATACAGACCATATCAACTACTAAACTATTATTGATTTTTGTTCACTTTTAAAATTTTCAAATGGTTTAGGATGTTATATATAATGGATGTATTTTCTTCCTTTGCAGAGGAATATTAAATTTATAAATGTTGCAGTAGAGTATTAAAAACCACAGTAACTGTGCAGTACAAATACTAACAGTGAAAAATTGCTAGGTCCTTCTGAGCACAAACTATAAATAATAAGATGATGTTCAACATAGCTCAGCTTTTTGGAAAAAGAAACTGATTTTTTTTTGTTTGTTTTTGTAGTTTTTGGCCGGGGCTGGGTTTGAACTGGCCACCTCTGGCATATGAGGCTGGCATCCTACTTCTTTGAGCCACAGGTGCCACCAAAAAAAACTGCTTTTTTTTGTTGTTGTTGTTTTTCATTGCACTTATCTATTTAGTCCCTTAATTCTATAGCAGTGATTGGCAATATTATTCCTATAAATATATCACAGGTAGAAATTAGCACATGAATAGTCAGTTTGGTTTAAAATAAGATGGTTCAAATTGAGTAACAAAGCTTCAGACTAGCACATTCCATTATATTTCTCTTTAAATATACTTTTCAGTAATTTATCATCTATGCCATATTTATCCATATGTCACAATAAGACTCCACATTTCTCAGAGAAAATTACAAAACTAATTTATCCTAAGTATTCCTTTAAAAATACTTTATGAGGTGGGGAATGGTGGCCCATGCATGTTATCCTAGCACAGTGGGAGGCAGTTGTGGGTGTATTGCTTGAGCTCAGGAATTCAGAGACCAGCCTTAGCAAGAGCAAGACCCCATTTATACTAAAAAAAAAAAAAAAATAGCTGGGGCCTTGTGGTAGGTGCCCACAGTCTCAGCTACTTTGGACGTTAAACCAAGATGATCTATTGATGCCAAGAGTTTGAGGTTGTTGTGAGTGATAATGCCATGGCACTCTATACAAGACAACAGAGTGAGACTCTGTCTCAAAAAAATATATACACTATGAGTTTAATAAAAATAGAATATAGACAGTGTTCAAAGTATCTGATCTGTGGGCAACAAAGTCTTTACAAATGCCAGAAAATTGTAGTTAGCACGGCAATCTTGAGCTTGCAGGTACTAGTCAATTTTAGGTGCTATGACATATGTGTTTCCAAATATAATAGCAAATAAGAAAACTGCTACAATTTATTTAACAGTAAAATAGTATGTCACTGAGTTGGCATAAAAAGCACTTTCATTTTATTATGGTCATGGAGAAATTAAGATAAAATTGTTTTTCATCAACATAGGAGATGAATCACATCAAGCAATGAGCTGTAATGGTAAGGCCTTACATATTTCAACAACATTTGTTACAAAGTGCATATAAAGAGCATCAAGTATGGAGATAAATCTAGTGAAGAAGTTGACCCCAAACAAAGTAAACTAAGGCAAGTGAACAAACTTCAGATATTAAGCGTGTGGTCTTGTTATTTTTCAAGTCTAATCATTATGGAGTAATTTTTAACAGTTATTTGAGGTTGAAATATTTTATATGCTCACAAATTTCCCTCCAGTAACAGCTCAATGACACACTTAAAATATTATAGCATTGACAGAAGGCACCTGTGGTTCAGTGAGTGGGGTGCTGGCCCCATATACTGAGGGTGGCAGGTTTGAACCCAGCCCCGGCTAAACGGCAACAAAAAATAGCCAGGCGTTGTGGTAGGTGCCTATAGTCCCAACTACTTGGGAGGCTGAGGCAAGAGAATTGCCTAAACCCAAGAGCTGGAGGTTGCTGTGAGCTATGATGCCATAGCACTCAACCAAAGGTGACAAACTGACACTCTGTCTCTAAGAAAAACAGACAAACAAAAAAAAAATAGCATGGAGGCTTTGATTTCAGAAAGTTTATGATTAAGAATGACCTGTGTTATTGAATGATATGTGCTCAAATGCTGGGTTTGGTAGTATGTGCTAAGGGACATGGGACGTTACTGCCTGTTGTCTACCCCTTGGGATCTAATATAGAAGTAGCGTGAGACGCCTGTGGCATCCATTTGTCATTTCTAATGTTTGCGCTCCTGATAGGAGATTGATAGAAAAGGCATGAGGGTGCCTCTACTGAAATTCACAGCTGAATTTTATTAGATCTACAAAGAAGATTTTGCACCCATACTACAAAATTTATTCCATAACATTGAGGAGAAACTCTTCCCCAACTCATTCTATGAAGCTAGTATTCCCTTGATAAGCCAGGAAATTACACAACAACAACAACAACAAGAACTACAGAACTTATGAATGTAGAAACAAAAATCATCAATAAAATATTAGCAAACTAAATTCAACAGCACATAAAAAAATAAGCCACCACAACCAAGAGAGCTTCATCCTAGGGCTACAATGCTGATTCAACATACATAACTCAATAAATTTGATTCATCACATAAACAGAAGCAAAAAAAATCATATTATCATCTCAGTAGATGTAGAAAAAGCATTGAACTGAATTCAGCACCCTTTTACAATAAAAAACCTTCAGCAAACTAGGCATAGAATGGACATACCTCAAAATTATGAAAGCCATATATGACAAACCCATAGCCAACATCATACTAAAAGGGAAAAAGTATAAAGCATTCCCACTAAGAACTGCAAGAAGAAAAGTATTCCCACTGTCACCACTTCTAAATGTAGCACTATGAAGTCCTTGGCACAGTAATCAGGCAATAGAAATAAATTAAGGGTATCCTTAATGCAAGATAAGGTCAAACTCTTGCTTTTTGCTGATGATATGATCTTGTATCTAGAAAAGCCCAAAGATTCTTTGAAGTCATTCCTCAAATTGATAAATAAATCCAGCAAAATATCATTTTACAAAATCAATGTACATAAATTAATACCATTTCTATACACCAACAACAGTCAAACCTACTCATATGAAGAACTCAGTACCATTCATAATAGCCACAAAGAAAATAAAATAGGAATATACTTAACTAAGGAGGTGAAAGATCTATGAAAAGAGAACTATGAAATACTGAGGAAAGAAACAATAGATGACACAAAGACATGGAAAAATATATCATGCTCATGGATTAGAAGAATCAGCCATGTTTTTATTTATTTATTTATTTATTTATTCGATACCCAGTCTCAAGCTGTACAGTTTCACACTACCCATTCACCGCCCTTGGTAGAGTACTGTGGTGTCACAGCTCACAGCAACCTCAAACTCTTGGGCTTAAGCGACTCTCTTGCCACAGACTCCCAAGTAGCTGGGACCACAGTTGCCCACCACAATGCCCAGCTATTTTTCGGTTGTAGTTATCATTGTGGTTTGGCAGGTCCGGTTTGGATTTGAACCCACCAGCTCTGGTATATGTGGCTGGCGCCCTAGCCGCTGAGCTACAAACGCCGAGCCAGCATTGTTTTTTAATTGGGAAATGAAGATAATTGTATACTCTCTGGATCCAAGAGCAAGAAGGCTGAATAAGAAACAAATGAACAGGGCGGCGCCTGTGGCTCAGTCGGTAAGGCGCCGGCCCCATATACCGAGGGTGGCGGGTTCAAACCCGGCCCCGGCCAAACTGCAACCAAAAATAGCCGGGCGTTGTGGCGGGCGCCTGTAGTCCCAGCTACTCGGGAGGCTGAGGCAAGAGAATCGCTTAAGCCCAGGAGTTGGAGGTTGCTGTGAGCTGTGTGAGGCCACGGCACTCTACCGAGGGCCATAAAGTGGGACTCTGTCTCTACAAAAAAAAAAAAAAGAAAAAAAAAGAAACAAATGAACATCATGTAATATAATTTTTAAAACAAACCAATTTGCATAAATCATACCTTCCCATTTTAACTTATCTATACAAAATACTAGAAACCACTGAAGTACCTACTAGGGTATTAGAACAATCTAAAAATACATAAATACTAAAATAAGACTAATTTCTTTTTTTTTTTTTTTTTTTTGTAGAGACAGAGTCTCACTTTATGGCCCTGGGTAGAGTGCCGTGGCCTCACACAGCTCACAGCAACCTCCAACTCCTGGGCTTAAGCGATTCTCTTGCCTCAGCCTCCCGAGTAGCTGGGACTACAGGCGCCCGCCACAGCACCCAGCTATTTTTTGGTTGCAGTTCAGCCGAGACCGGGTTTGAACCCGCCACCCTCGGTATATGGGGCCAGCGCCTTACCGACTGAGCCACAGGCGCCGCCCCAATAAGACTAATTTCTTAAAAACTCAGCCAGAACATAGCACAGCGTAAAGTTACAACTTTTCACATTAAAAGCCCTTTCATCTTATATACCACCAAACAATTTTAGACAGTAAAATGGAAACACAACCTATCCAACTAGTGCCACCCTTTTCAAATCAATATTGATGTTAAAAAGCTATCACCCCATTAAGATCCACATTTCACTTCTTTAACTTCATCATCTAACTCCTAGGATCTATCTAATAATTCTTCAGCCTATTCAAATTGCATGTCTTCCATCTCTGTTCTTCATTAGCCATTAGCTTGTGCAGTCACATTTTGGACCTCATCAGTAAGAATAGAAAAGAAAAGATGGATTCAAACAAACTACAAAAGAAAAACCAGTAGATCTTGGTAATTAATTGTATATTGAGTATCCAAATTAATAGAAATTTTAAAAATCAAAGGCAGCTATAGTTTCACATGACTAAGTAGCCAAACATACCGTAATGGAAAAAGTGTCTTTTGATTCAAAGGAAACCCATTATTATCTGTTGCTGATAACCAATTAAAAGTCTTTGTTACAAACCACAATGATATATTCATTTATCCTTAAAATGATTATAATGGATTAGCTATGCCAACAGTGAAAATTTGATCCATTAATGTCAGAATACAGTACTTTGGGATATTTTTCACTGGGAAATATAATCATTTAACAAGTATGTATTCTAAAGGTGATACATAACTGATGACCTAGGACTAAATGTAATTTACTTCAGATGGAACATAGTCAATAAAACATAACTATAATAATGGTTATCATGTATTGAACCCCTATTATGTGCTGGGCACTGGACTCCGGATTCACTTATACTATTTCTCACCCTTTTCTCATAAAACAGGAGATCTTTTTGATCCCTAACTAGCAGATGAAGAAACTGAAGATCAGAGAGGTTAAATAACTTTCCCAAAGTCATAAAGTAGCAAAGTAAGGATTAAATACCAGCTGTCTGAGGTAAAAAGGTAGAGAGGGTTTAACCTAACATGATATAACCTCCCCGCCAACACCTTGAGTATTTAGTCATTTTCACTTAAAGATGAATAAAATGTCTAAGAGAAGACGTTCCTAGGGGATATATGAAATAAAAATGGTAGGAGAGCACTATCCCTTAACACCAAAAGGGGTAAAAGCAGAAATAAAGGTCAGGGACCTCAAATCTTGCCTGTGGAAAAGTTCTGCGATGGTAAGCAGAATAATGGTTCCCCAAAGATGTCTATGTAATAATCCACAGAACCTGTGAATGTGTTATGTTACATGGAAAAGAAAAAAAAAATTTTTTTTTTGGCCGGGGCTAGGTTTGAACCCACAACCTCTGGTAGATGGAGTCAGCGCCCTACTCCTTGAGCCACAGGTACCACCCTGGAAAAGGAAATTAATGTTCCTGATAGAACTAAGATCACAAATGAGCTGACTTTGAAATATGCACATTATTCTAGATTAACTGAGTGAACCCAGTACAGTAGCATAGGCTTTATATTATTTTATTATTGTTTTTAGGTTTATTAAATCATTATTATTATTTTTATGAAGTCTTTTGTACATAGATCATAAATACATTTATGCTCATTTCAGTGTGTTGATTATTTGTACAAATTGGAGTGCTTACATCATACTAATCAGCATAGCTTTCATGTCATTTACCCAATAACAGCATTAGGACATTTGTGTTCTACACATGATAGAACCAACTTGTACTTGCAATGTGCTCCATAGTTGTGATCCCCCTACTATTCCCTACTAAAGAGAGAGGCTGAAAAGCAGGTATTTCCTTTTTTTTTTTTTTTACAGACAGAGTCTCATCTTATCTCTCTAAGTAGGGTGCCATGGTGTCACACAGCTCACAGCAACCTCCAACTCCTGGTATTAGGCAATTCTCTTGCCTCAGCCTCCCGAGTAGCTGGGACTACAGGTGCCCGCCACAATGCCAGATAAGAAAAGCAGATCATAGAGATGATAGAATGGAAGAAGAGGTAGGAGAGATTCAAAGAATAAGAGAGACTCAACTAGCTATTGTTGGCTTGGAAGAGAAAGGAAACGTCCTATGAGACAAAGAATGTGGGCAGCCTTTGACTCTGGGAATGGTCCTCGGCTAACATCCAGTAAGGAAACAGATAACTTCAGCCCTACAACTGCAAGAAACTGAAATTCTTCCATAAACCTAAATGATCAAGGAAATAGATTCTCCCCTAGAACATCCAGAAAGTAAAGCAGCCCTGAAAACACCTAGATTTTAGCCCACCATGACTCATACTAAACTATGGATCCACAAAAATCTCAAAATAATAAGTTTGTGTTTTTTTTAAGCCACTCAGTTTGTCATAATTTAAGGCAACAAGGGAAAAGTAAAATATCTATAGATACCTATTTCAGGGCTATTATTGAGGGTTGCCTCTTGCCACCACCTCAGTGTTCAACTCACCTCCACTCCCTCCAGACTTTACATTTCTTCTTAATTTGTTTTCTATCTTAATGTTTCCTAGTCTTTTTTTTTTTTTTTCTTTTTTTTTTTTTTGTGTGTGTGATTTTTTTTGGCCGGGGCTGGGTTTGAACCCGCCACCTCCGGCATATGGGACCGGCGCCCTACTCCTTGAGCCACAGGCGCCGCCCAATGTTTCCTAGTCTTATAATATTTATTGGTGTGTTCACTGTTTAAAAATTTATTAACTGTTTCCTAAGGAAATATGCTATAAAAAACCCCATAATAATAATAAAGATAACATTCAGGTAGAGTTAGAGATAGTAATCATTTTAATAACTATTTATTTCATTCACTGAGTTCTTCTGTATGATTAATAACAATGATTCAATATTATTGAAAACATACAAGATTACTTAAAAATTCTTAATGAATCAATAACACTAGTTATTTTTCAGTAGTATACTAAAGCTGACTGGGTTTTACTGGCTTGCTAAAGGCAACTGTCAAATTGTCAGGAATTATACACACCATTAGTTAAACACAACTGTTATTAAACATAAATAAATATACAATAAAATATATCATCTAAGAAAAGATTAAATTGAGTAATAAATGCCCAAAACCCAGCACTTCTTTATTATTTTGTTACATTTTACTTTTTTTGTGCTCTTGAGTTAATTTCATCTATTATATTTACATGGTGGTTTGCTAATAATTATCTCTTTCCAATTCAATTGATAGCTTAAAATTGAACATACAGGGAGTATTTACATCATGGAAAATGGCAAATCCTACAAATCAGGGCTTGATTTATTGTTTTGTTGAGTGTCCAGATTTATGAAAGTGATGGAGAAATGTTAATAAAATCAATCAAATTTAGAAGTGGCTGTCTTGTCTATGGCTATTATATTGTGAATAGAACAAAATGTTGGAAAAATATTCTGCTGAATTTCAAGAACTATCATTTGATTCAACAAAGATGTAACCCAAGTTAGTAATTAATGAGATATTTTTCAGCATGCATTTTGTTTCTCTTTTATTTTAGTTATTAATGTAAATAAAATATAACTTAACATACATGGCGAACTTACATTCATTTGTAAGTTGTACCAAACATAGTTGGCTACAATACAAGAGAGTCAAAACTCAATCACAGTATTACTTGAGAAACAATTGGCTATATGGGATTTACAACAAAAAATACTGTGTATTTTACTGTTATTTGTAAATTATGTACTATGCATTTGTGTTTTTTTTCTTTTTTGATACAAGGTCTCATTGTCCCCATGTTGATGTCTAACACCTGTTAGATTGTTAAGCAATCCTTCTGTCTTAGCCTTCTGGGTGACTGGGATTGTGTGTACACACCACTGCTCCCGACTATGCCTTTACAATCAGTAAAATCTATATGTACAACTGATTTATTCTTTCATTCATTTTCAGTAATCATGCCTACGAAAAGAGTAAATCCAAAACTTCTGCCATCTACAAAGGGCATAACTTCCAAGGTTAATGAGAAACTGATATTTTGACAAGTGACAGAAGCTAAGGTAACAAACACTGTTTTTATTTTTATTTTTTATTTTTTGCAGTTTTTGGCTGGGGCCAGGTTTGAATCCACCACCTCTGGTATATAGGGTCAGCGCCCTACTTCTTTGAGCCATAGGCACCGCCCAGCACTGTTTTCATATTTTCTGTACAAGGTGTCATAATAAACCAAAACATGAGGGAAAAGTAACCTACAAAAATGACCCTGTGCAAAAAGCCAACATCAATCTCTTTGGCTTCATAAGTCAAGGTGTTAGAACCCTATATTAGAATTTGGCATTACCACAACTTTTCTTCCTGGAGATAATAAAGCATTACAATCATCCATATTGATTCTCCAGCTTGATCTTCCTTTACATCCCTATAGGAAAAACTATGGTCTTTCACTATTTCCTAAACACACATTGCACTTTCTGATCTGTGTTCCTTTTCTGAAACTCTTCTTTTCATTCACTTGAAGTGATCCCACCTTACAAACTCTTAGGTGAAGAGTCTTAGACACAATACACCCCTAGGAACTTGACCATTCACTAATCTGGCTCTTCCAATAAGGCTTATGGAATTTTCTTCAAAAAAGGAGTCCTCGGGACATCAAAAACTCACCCATTATGTAGGTATGTTGGCCTTCTAGCCAAACCCTTGCCCGTTGTCTGAGTGAAGATAAACATCTATCAGGAAAGGATCTGAAAGCATTTTGTAAGTCTGAAATTATGTGTGTCTATATGATACGTTAAATATATGGTTATATATGTGTGTGTGTATGTTTTGCAGATGATAAAGGTTTATACAAATGTAAGCTGTTAATATGATTGTTTTCGTTAATATCATTATAACTTTTCAAGATAGTTGGCCTCCTTTCCTTTTCATTCATACTACCTATTGTTTCTGATCAGTAACAGGAAGGGGATTTCATAACCTTAAATAAATTAGGAAAGTTATTAAAGGTTAAAAATGAATCAGAGAGCTAGAATTTGGGCTAAGCATTAAATACAAAAGGGGGGAGATGGTAGGAAGAGGGGATGGTTGCGTAGTTGTGGAAGGAAGAGAGGGAGGAGGAAGGAGAGAAATAGCAGGGGTAGATAATATTTATTCAGCACTATGTACAAAAAAACCCAAACATTAATTATCACAAGTAATATTTACAACTTTTAGCATTGTCATCATCTCCATTCTGCATATAACGCTGGGCAAGTTCTGAGTCGCATTTGTGCACAAGGTCATACGAGTAAGCTAGTAAGTGTTACCTGGAATGTAAACCCAAGCAGACTGACTCAAGAGCCTTCCCACTGAGCCATTTTGCTGAATAATTTAGTGATGTGATTTTTTCAAGGTTGCCACATACCCAGCTAAGAGAATGTATTCCCAATAGATTTATTGAATTAAAAACAAATAAACAACCTGTATCCAAAGTATCCGTGGATAAATTAATATGATGGCTCCAGATAAAAATAGTTCAAAGTAGCAGTTTGATAAAATTTCGGCTAATAACTATAAACTTTACCAAACTTCACTTAGAATTCCAATATGTTTGTCCTTTCCTATTATAAAAGTAATTACAGTGGGGGTGGCGTCTGTGACTCAAGGAGTAGGGCGCCGGCCCCATATACTGGATGTGGCTGTTTGAAGCCTGGCCCTGGCCAAAAACTACAATAAAAAAAAAAAAATCAGTGAGAAAATATGTGAATCTCCATGAATCTCAGATCACAAAAGGGAGTTCATATCAATCCTTGCAAGTGGCTAAACAGAGAAACTTAAAAATGTAGGCTAGGTTGAAGATATTTATCTTTTTTACTATTAATAATGAATCTTCAGATTTTCTAATTGAGTGTTTACATATTCCATTTAACCGCACCAGAGATATAATGACATATTATTTTAAAATGATGAACACACATATATAAATAATGTATACTAATTTTCTTGCTTACAAGGCAATTTACAAATAATTATCCAGTTCTCCTTTACAAACCTTCCATGACTAACCATATTTAATTATTAATTTCTGTTAAGTACTGTGACTGAAAATGGATAAACTAACATCATTTTGATGACATTTATCCATGTCTTCATAGACCCTCTGTGTCTTCACTTTTTAAAACCTTAATTTTTTTAGTACAATGGTAAATTATAGATAAAATATATCTGGTAAACAGATATGCTACCTACAAAAAGAAAATGGAAATAATAGAAAAATTCCTACTTGTTAGAAACTCTTATATGTGGTAGTAAAAGTATAAAATAACTTGTTTTACTCCAGGAATAACTTGAACAACTTTGTATGCTACACACACACACACACACAGTCCAAACAATGATGAAGAAAAGGGAAGCAATAATGTATCAGTGAGTAGGGTGCCGGCCCCATATACTGAGGGTGGCAGGTTCAAACCCGGCCCAGGCCAAACTGCAACAAAAAATAGCTGGGCGTTGTGGCAGGTACCTGTAGTCCCAGCTAGTCAGGAGGCTGAGACAAGAGAATTGCCTAAGCCCAAGAGCTAGAGATTGCTGTGAGCTGTGAAGCCACAGCACTCTACCAAGGGCGACAAAGTGACACTCTGTCTCTAAAAAAAAAAAAGAAGCCAAGAGCAAAAATGATCAGGTTCTCAAACTGTTACAGAAACAGCATTAAACAGTCCCCATGCAAAGTGAACCAAATAGTCTTCCAGATATTTCCATCTGAATATATGGTTTTCTGATGAAAAAATGATCCTATTTTACTTGCTTGTGCTCATACTGTGGACGACTGTTAATAGTAGCAATTCTGAAGCAACTACATCTTAAACCATGAAAATTTAAAGCTGAGTACATCATCCACCTCATCATACTGATCCTTAGTGTTATAAATAATTATTTTTCTTTCATTCTTCTTAATAGTGTTTTTGTTGTTGTTACCGTTGTTGTCATACCCACTGTTCTCCTTGCATAATTTTTTCTTCAATTTTGTTCTAAAGTATGTAAGGGGAATGAATTATGAAGAAAATACAGCCAAGAAATAAGAGATGGGATTATAAAAAGAAGACATTAAAAAAGAATTGTAAGGTGAACTATGGGGGTATATTCTGCCTAGGGTGTTTCAGTTCTATTTATGAGGAAATTAAGTTTAGATATATTAGTTAACACTATTTTTGTTAAGTTATTTAATCATCTACAAAACCACCTCACTAAATCCATCCAAGATTTCAATATCTTTTAAAATATTTACAACCTAAGAATAGGGGGAAGGGGGAAAGGGAGGGGAGGGAGGGAGGAGGTGGGTAGAGGGAAGGGGGTTGGTGGGATTACACCAGCGGTTCATCTTACAAGGGTATATGTGAAACTTGGTAAACGGTCTGTGAAGCTAGTGAATGATGCCCCATGATTATATCAATGTACACAGCTATGATTTAATAAAAAATAAAATAAAATAAAATAAAATATTTACATTCTGAGAAACCTTACAAAACAGCCATTCATGATTAAAGAAAAAAATCTGTTTACAATATTTTGGCATATCTCCCATTCAATATTACTTACTCTGCTTCTAAATTCATACATTTATGCTTTTAGTTCCCACACCCATACCTAGAGAGAAAATTCACCAGAATCTGAAGAACTTGGTAATTTCATCTCTCTGAAAAGAAAATCATGATAAGTCAGTTTCTCAGGTCCACATTCTGACTAAGAAATAAATGAATATTTAGAAGTGATTAAAGCCTTGGGGGAGAGTGACCATATCTCTTTATGGATAGTAAGTAGTAGCAAAGGAAGGGCATGGTAAGCATAGACAGACACATGTCTTGCTATTAGTAGAATGATATTTCCACCAGCTGTCCAAATAGTTAAAGTCCACTGTGAAAATTGTAACCTCCCTCAGATTCAATGTAAAAATCAACCAACTACCAGTTCTTGAATTTAAATAACTATGAGTGAATTTGAGGAACTTCCTACTCTATAGGCTGTGTAAGTGATAAATAACCTAATGAGATAGCAACATAATTTCTCTAACTTGTGCTTGCCATGGAATCTGCTACTGTAGAACAAGATATCTAGTCAGCTGGCCAGAAATTAGTTTTTGGCACTACAGAGATTTAGTTCTTACATTTATCTTTAATTTTTATTATAACAGGACCAGAAAAATGAGATTGTAGGGAAAAAGTGAAAAGATAGGGTTATTTGGATGGCAAGGACTTATAAGCATTTAAGGCTTTTTTTTTCTCCTTGAATGCTGAGGAAAAGAAAGATATGAAGATGAATTTTAATTGAAAATGTACACTGATGGTAAGGCACAATGAGGATTTTAAAGTTTAACAATTATAAAATTGAGTTTCTTTGAGTGAGAAGGCTTAAATATGCAAACACTGAGTTCAGATCATTTCAACATAATCATCAAAAAAGAATGAAAAGGAGACAGGAAAAGCAATAATGTTTTAGAACATGCTATTAGTCATAACTATAGTATCACAGATGGCATAGTAAGACTATGTCTAGTTTACATGAAAAGAAATCTCAAACTGGCTAGGCACCTGTATCTCAGTGATTAGGGTACTGGCCAAATACAGTGAGGCAAGCAGGTTCAAACCTGGTCCAGGCTTGTTAGACAACAAGGACAACTGCACCAAAAATTAGCTGGGTGCTGTGGTGGGCTCCTGTAGTCCCAACTGCTTGGGAAGCTGGGGCAAAAGAATCGCTAGAGCCCAGGAGTTTGAGGTTGCTGTGAGATGTGATGCTATGGCACTCTACTAAGGGCAACATAATGAGACTCTGTCTCAAAAAAAAAAAAAAAAGAATCTCAAACTATAAAACCCATCTTTCTCATGATTATGCTACAACACCAGTATTTTTATATCAACGTACTTCTCTTGTTCATTATAGTGCTAGTACTTCAAATTTTGCTATTCATTAATGCATTGCTTCAATGTAATCAGTACATTTTAAACTGAGAATATTTTTTCTATTAAATTGGCTTAAACCTACTGAAATCTAATTCCATTTCACTGAAGAAAATGAAAGTATGAAGGGCATTTTTAACGAAAGCATCTGTGTGTGCCAGAAAGGTATACATGTCTTTGATGGACAATAAGACTTTTTGATTTTGTACTTAGATAATCTCTAAAGAGAAGTTTGGTGAAGGTAAATTAATTTAAATAAAATGAATCTTGAATGTCAGTTAATTTCCTTCCAACTGCTGAACAGTAACTATCCACTTTGTCATCATTTAGATCACATTTCATTCTTCTAACGTAGTTTACAACTTACAACCATTTGTTATAGCAATGTGAAACTAAAAGCAATGGGATATATTTTTAAAGGAAACTATATGGTAATCTCTACATTCCACAGGGTCCAGGGAGGAGACTTCACTGGAATTTTTTTAATTTGCTTCATGTAATAGTTCTACCACAGAAGTACAAGGAAAACAAGTTTTATATACCTTTACCTAATCCTAGTACCTGAGATACTAGCATTATAATTTTACTTAATACTTCAAGGGGAGTAATGTAAGAAGATAGACTTTTAATGTGTCTAGTGTTGTGCAAACTTCAAACCTGTAAGATATTACCAAAGCTGAACAATAGTACCCTTAAGAAGGCAACAGAATGTTTTCTTTTGTATTTTTCTAAATTTCTCAGAGAAAAAAATAATCCATAAAATAAACTATTTATATTAATTTTATGGCATTTTCTGGACTGAGAAGTTGGATAACAGAAGTCACAGCTTAGGTTTGTTATTAAGATGCATAAACCCTGCTCCAGATTTAAGGATGAGATAGTCTTGAGGGAAAATTCAGAAAAGATCACAGAAATAAATTGTGCATATAATAAAAGAAAACCCTAATTTGTTTGCATTACAATATGAGCTTTTTGAAACATGATTTTCAGCATTCCTTAATTTTTTATTTTTGAAAATATTATTTCCTACTTATTATTTCCCAACTGCTATTTTTGTTAGAATAAATGGTAAATTTGGAATACTTTCCAAGGTTCCCCAAACTCTCTAAATGGAACCAATAATAATTATGGTGATCTGTAATACTGAACAGCTGAAGTTCAACTAATCATTTTTATTTCTTTTTTTTTATTTTCATTTATACATGTGTTCATTAGGCTTCCACTTTTTTCCTTCACAAAATCAAAAGCCTTAAAATTTAATAACAATAACAATGTTTAAGATAGGGACCAGAAACAAAAACCTCGCAAAGAACGAACAAAGAAAAATAAATTCAGAAAAGAAATCAGACGATTGCTGCAATGAAGTATTAAGCAATAATAATAATAGTAATGCAAAGAAAGTAACATTCACATTGTCAAATAAGAGTATGTCTATTATTAAATGCTTTGACTCTGAGGTTCAGTATGGAGACATCAATTAAATACTTCTTTTTTTTTCTCAAGGTATCAAAGAATAGATAACTAATATTTATAAATAAAAATAAAAGATAATTTCAAAAAACAGATCATGCCAAATCTTATAGGCAACAGAAAAAGAAGAAATACTTCAAAATCATTCTACTTAATCTGGATACACCTGATATTAAAACTAGAAAAACTGTATTATTATAAAGGGGAAATTACAAACATAATTCACTTATAAATGAGGATGCAGTATCCTGTATCCTAAACAAGATATTAACAAGTTCAAGTAAAAATTACTGTTTAAGTAATGTACTTTAGTCAAAATCGAATCCAATTTATGTGAGAATTAGTCACGATTTTCTTCCTTCTTTTTTTTTCTTTTCCTTACCCTCACCCCTCCCTCTTTCTGTCTTCTCACCCCTTCCCCCATGCTCTACCATGTCATTGATTGTCATTAATTGCCCTTATATCAAAGTTAAATGCATAGGAAGCATACTTCTTCATTCCTGTGATGCTTCACTAAGGATAATGTGTTCCACTTCCATCCAAGTTACCACAAATGCTGCAAAATCTCTATTTTTGTTAACAGCTGAATAATATTCCATAGTATACATATACCACAGCTTGCCAATCTATTCCTGGGTTGAAGGGCATTTAGGCTATTTCCAGATATTAGCGATTGTAAATTGGGCTGCAATAAACAACCTAGTACAAGTATCTTTATAATAAAAGGTTTTTTTTGTTTGTTTTTGTTTTTTTTTCTTTCTGAAGATGCCCAGTAATGGAATTGCAGTATCAAAGGGGAGGTCTAGGTTGAGTTCTTTAAGGTTTCTCCATACTTCCTTCCTTAAAGGATGCAGTCCCATTAGCAGTGTAAAAGTGTTTCTTTTTCTCCAGATCTGCGCCAGCATCTGCAGTTTTGAGATTTTGTGATATAGGCCCTTCGCGCTGGGGTTAGATGATATCTCAAGGTGGTTTTAATTTGCATTTCTCTAATAATTAGGGATGATGAGCATTTTTTCATGTGTTTTCTGGCCATTCGTCTGTCTTCTTTAGAGAAGGTTCTATTCATTTTTCTTCCCCATTAATATATGGGATTGTTAATTTTTCTCTTGTGGATTAATTGAAGTTCTGTATAGAACCTAGTTACTAAGATTTTGTCTTATTCAAAATATGTGAATATTCCTTCCCATCGAGTAGGTTGTCTATTTGCTTTGATTGTTATCTCCTTGGCTGTACAGAAGCTTTTCAATTTAATTAAATCTCATTTGTTTATTGTTGCTGTTGTTGCTATTGCCATGGCAGTCTTCTTCATAAAGTCTTTCCCCAGGCCAATATCCTCCAGTGTTTTTCCTATTCTTTCTTTGAGAATTTTTATTTTTTTCAAGCCTTAAATTTAAGTCCGTTACCCATCTTGAATCAATTTTTGTGAGTGGAGAAAGGTGTGGATCCAGTTTCAGTTTTTTACATGTGGATATCCAATTCTCCCAGAACCATTTATTGAATAGGGACTCTTTCCCCCAGTGGATGTTCTTGTTAGGTTTATCGAAGATTAGTTGGCTGCAAGTTGCTGGTTTTATTTCCTAGTTTTCTGTTTGATTCCAAATATCTATGTCTCTATTTTTGTGCTAGTACTGTGCTGTCTTGGCCACTATGGCCTTCTAGTACAGCCTAAAATCTGGTATGGTGACACTCCTGGCTTTGTTTTTATTACTAAGAACTTCCTTATCTATACAGGTATTTTTCTGGTTCCATAAAAAATGCAGAATCATTTTTTTCCAAGTCTTGAAAATAGGATGTTGGTATTTTAATAGGGATGGTGTTGGAATCTGTAAATTGCTCCAGGAAGTATAGACATTTTAACAATGTTGATTCTTCCCAACCATGAGCATGGTATATTCTTCCATTTCTTAATGTCCTCTGCTATTTCCTTTCTTAGGGTTTCATCATTTTCTTTGTAGAGGTCCTTCACCTCTTTTGATAGGTATATTCCTAAGTATTTCATTTTCTTTGGTACTATGGTAAAGGGAGTTGTGTCTTTAGTTAACCTCTCAGCTTGGCTTTTGTTGGCATATACAAAAGAAACTGACTTGTGGACATTGATTTTATATCCTTAAACATTACTATATTTTTTAATGACTTCCAAGAATCTTGTAGTTGAGTCTTTAGGGTTCTCTAAGTATAAGGTCATATCATTAGCAAAGAGGGAGAGTTTGACCTGCTCTGCTCCGATTTGGATGCCCTTTATTTTCTTATCTATTCTGATTGCATTGGCTAGAACTTCCAGCACTATGTTGAATAGTAATGGTGACAGAGGACAACCTTGTCTTGTTCCAGTTCTAAGAGGAAAAGCTTTCAGTTTTACTCCATTCAGTAAATGAAATACTATAAATGAAAACTTCCCAAATATCATCAAAGATTTTGACATACTCCTTTCAGATGGATATTGGTCCCCTTGTCACCTCAACTCAAATAGGGCTTCTCCAAGCACATTGTGATGAAACTACCTAAAGTCAGGACAAAAGAAAAAATTTTGCAAGCTGTCAGGAGTAAGCCCCAACTGACATACAGGGGCAAATCTATCAGGGTTACCATGGACTTCTCTAACAAAACTTTTCAAGCCAGAAGACAATGGTCATCTACCTTTAATTTCCTTAAACAGAACAATTTCCAGCCCAGAATTCTATATTCTGATAAGTTAAGCTTTAAAATTTATGGATAAATCAAATATTTTATTGATATGCAAACATTGAGGAAATTTGCCACAAAAAGACCAGCTTTACAGGAAATATTTCAACCTGTTCTACACACTGACCATCACAATGTACCTTCAGTAAAGTAAACATCCAGAAATTAAAGGACAAAACATACTTTCCACAATGATGTAAAAGACAAAACTAAGCAATGGACTTTCACAAAATAAGCTGAATAGATCACTACCACACTTATCAATTATCTCAATAATGTCAATGTCTTAAATTCCCCACTGAAGAGGCATGGATGAGCTGATTGGATTAAAAAACACAAGCCATCTATTTGCGGTCTGCAGGAAACACACCTCACATCAAAAGACAACATAAAACTCAGAGTTAAGTGTTGGCAGTCAGTTTTTCAGGCAAACAGAATTCAGAAGAAAAGATGGGTTGCAATCTCATTTTCGGATACATGTGGATTTAAAGCAACCAAAGTCAGAAAAGACAATGATGGTCACTTGATATTGGTCAAGGGAAAATTACAACAAGAAGATATTTCAATTTTAAATATTTATGCACCCAATTTAAATGCTCCCAGATTCTTGAAACAGACCTTGCTTAGTCTGAGCAATATGATGTCCTATGACACCATAGTAGCAGAGGACTTTAACACCCCTCTCTCAGAGCTGGACAGATCCTCTATACAGAAATTAAACAAAGATAATATAGATTTAAATGAGACCCTAGAACAACTGTGCTTGATAAACTTATGTAGAACATTCCATCCCAAATATAAAGAATAGACATTCTTCTCATCATCCCATGGAACATTCTCCAAAATTGATCATATACTAGGACAAAAAAAAAAACCTCAACAGAATCAATAAAATTAAAATTCTACCTGGCATCTTCTCAGATCACAAGGCAATAAAAGTGTAACTCAACTCCAACGAAAACATTCAACCTCACACAAAGGCATGGAAGTTAAATAACCTTATGCTGAATGACAATTGGGTGCAGGAAGAAATAAAATAGGAAATAATTAACTTCCTTAAGCATAACAACAATGAAGACACAAGCTACCAAAACCCATGGGATACAGCAAAAGCAGTCCTGAGAGGAAAACTTATCACTTTAGAAGCCTACATTTGAAAAACATAAAGAGAGCATATCAACAAATTCACAAGCCATCAGGTGGAATTGGAAAAAGAAGAACAATCTAAGCCTAAACCTAGTAGAAGAAAAGAAATATCCAAAATTAAATCAGAGATTAATGAAATTGAAAAAATAAAAGAGTCATTCAGAAAATTAATGAAACAAGCAGTTGGCTTTTTGAAAAAATAAATGAAATTGATAAACCTTTGGCCAGTCTAAGTAGAAACAAAAAAGTAAAATCTCTAGTAACCTCAATCAGAAATGATAAAGGGGAAATAACAACTGATGCCACAGAGATACAAGAGATTATCTCTGAATACTACCAGAAACTTTATGCCCAGAAATTTGACAATGTGAAGGAAATGGATCAATATTTGGAATCACACCCTCTCCCTAGATTTAACCCAGATGAAATATATCTGAACAGACCAGTTTCAAGCACTGAGATCAAAGAAACAATGAAAAATCTCCCAACCAAAAAATGCCCTGGTCTGGATGGCTTCGAACCAGAATTTTATCAAACCTTCAAAAAAGAGCTTATTCCTATACTGCAGTAATTATTCAGAAAGATTGAGGATAAAGGAATCTTCTCCAACATCTTCTATGAAGCAAACATCACCCTGATAACAAAACTAGGAAAAGAACCATCTAAAAAGGAGAATTTCAGACAAACTTCACTAATGAATATAGATGAAAAAATTCTCAATAAAATCTTAGCCAATAGATTACAGCTTATCATCAAAAGAATCATACATCAGGCGGCGCCTGTGGCTCAGTGAATAGGGCGCCGGCCCCATATACCGAGGGTGGTGGGTTCAAACCCGGCCCCGGCTAAACTGCAATCAAAAAATAGCTGGGCGTTGTGGCGGGCGCCTGTAGTCCCAGCTACTCGGGAGGCTGAGGCAGGAGAATCGCTTAAGCCCAGGAGTTGGAGGTTGCTGTGAGCTGTGTGAGGCCACGGCACTCTACCGAGGGCAATAAAGTGAAACTCTGTCTCTACAAAAAAAAAAAAAAAAAAAGTCATACATCATGATCAAGTAGGTTTCATCCCAGGGATGCAAGGCTGGTTTAATGTACACAAGTGTATAAATGTTATTCACCATATCAACAGAAGTAAAATCAAAGACTATATGATCCTCTCATCCTTTTCTAATTAGAACACTGAGGAGTATAGGCACATGTGGCATATATCTTAAACTGATTGAAGGTATCTATGACAAACCCACAGCTAATATTTTACCGAATAGAGTAAAACTGAAATCCTTTTTATTTCTTTCTAGAAAAAAGAACTACTTAGGGTACCAACCCCTTATACCGGAGGTAGCAGGTTAAAAAAACAGAATTCCTCTGAGAGAAATAAGTCCTTTTTGTCACAGACCTGAACTTTTACTAATAACAATATTACCTTATCATATTTGCCAGTAATTAATTATATTTAGACAACTTAAACTTTAATTATATGAAATATAATTTTCATTTACTAATGGGTATAAAATCTCAGTGATTACCATTTCATAAATATGCAAATTAATTTACTGTGTACACAGCCAAATGTATATGAACACATCTACACACATTCATAGTATTAATAATCTGCTTTTATTTCATACTGCTCTTGCTTAGTATTATTCTTTGTAATCAGCTAAAAGAGAACAGAAATCCCAGTAGTAAAATTGATAATGTCACTAAAAAACAGATTTTCATCTTCATGCATTAATGGAAAAGCCATTGAATATTTCCTGACTTCTTGTGGCCATAGAAGAAAAAAATTAATAATAATAATTATACCTTGATACAGTATCTCTCTGTAAACCCTCGTTTTCCTTGATATTTAATGTTCCTACCAAGGTTCTTAATAATATATGATACTACTTTCTTAATTAAGAAAATATAAATATGGGAAAGAATGAAAATTCAACAATTCCTACCTATCGTTTAGATGATTTAAAATATACAATGATGATAATAGGTATAGACCATAAAGCAATTTATATATTTTAAGAAGGGTGTAGTAGAAGTAGTACAGAAAAATTATGGTGGGTTAACAGATATCTCATTGTCACAAATACTTCATTTTTAATTTAGGAAAATATTCTGCCTCAAAACTTACCACCCATAAATTTGTGATATAAATTTTCTCTCTTTGTTGCATATAACCCTGCCAAAAATCCCCTACTTCTCAGAAAAATCTCCTTTAACTTTTAGTGATTTGCTGGGTTATCTGGGTAGTCACAAAACCACTCTCATCCATTCTCTCCTCTATCCCTCCTGATCCTTTTTCTGAATATTACTTTGTGCATAAGCACACTAAGCAAGAAGATCTGAATTCTAGACCAGTTCCATCATTTATTAACCAAGCAACCATGGAGTAAGACAATTGAACTTTATAATCCTCAGTTTCTTCATCCATAAAGCGGGCATGATAACATCTATCGTTGATGTTCCTTTCTTATCTCTCAAAGTTGCTATGAAAATAAGGCTAGACTGGGTGGAGACAAGGTGGCTGACTGAAGCCAGCTTTCCACAGAGGCTCCCATCCAGAAGGAGAGTTAAAGGACAGAAATTTAGCAAGTAATCTGGTGTATTTGAGCTGCACCAAGAGAGAAGGTTGAAGAAAGCACCTCAACCCCGCTGAGGCAAGCTGCGACCACAAAGATATAAACAAATTTTACAAAATCCATCACCAAGCGAATGGGAGTCCCCTCCCCCATGAGAACGACTTGGAGTGCTCCACAAAAAAACGAGCATAGTTCAAAGGTCCTCCCACTACACTCCATGGGAGAGACCCTCTAAAAATTGGACCTACCTCCCCTACTAGGGTGCCACAGCATTCTCCTGCCAGGCATGAAACTGTCTAAAACTGTATATATTCTCTACCTGCAATTCTGAGTTCCCAGAACTCCCCTCCACTCTCACTCTGAGGTCAGGAGGCCTGTCCACCAGATTCTTGGGAGATTTCTTGAGGAGTGTGGACAGGGCCTGGATTGCAGCTGGTCAGTGCTGATTCTGTGGCATGGGAGTGAGGAGAGGATGGTCAGCTGAGAGAGAACCATACCGGAGTGGCGGTGCCCCGAGGAGCAGACAAACAGCCATTTTGGCAACAATAGGGCTCACCCCCAGATATTTCAAAGTCACACCCCCTGCCTCTCTGGGCACCCAGAGGAGGCTGGGCATCTTCTCAGGTGGCAACCACTGTGGAACAGATCTGAGATGGAAACGCAGGCCCCGTGAGTAAAGGGTTTGCCTGAGGCAGAAAAGGCTTGGGTGGAGAACGGGGACTAGAAAACACACATGCAGAGCCAGGAGATTTCCAGAGTGGGGCTGACACAGAGGACCATTTTACTGAGCCTAAGATACACCTGGCCATCAGGGGATCATCAGCCTATAGACAAATGAAGGCAGGAGGCTAGAACTGACAGCTAACCCTACTGTGAATGCAAACCTGCAAAAGCAAAGACAGGGCCTGAAGCCCAGGTTCTGAGAACTCAAAACAGCTTCTATTCTGCAGGGGAATTTAGCAGGGAAAGAAACAAATTCCTGCAAAGTTGTTCTGTCAGTAACATAAATTAGGGGCGGGGCTGGAACTGAGTGAACACCCCCCAGCCTCCCAGCCTCCATCAAGTGCCTGAAGTTGTCAGGCCTCAACTCCCCCTGCTGAATAGAGGCAGAGAGCAGCGGCCTGGCTGAGCAGATATAGATTTCCTTGTGATTCAGGCAGGAGCAACCCCCTGGAGTATCTGCTCATTAGACACAACTGGGTCATATCCCTGTGGGGTTATCAGTGACAGTGTGTGACAGAGATGCAAGGTGGGGAAGGAGGCATCAACCTTCCCAGACTAATCTATTTGCAGGGTGGGTCCTCCTGACTTCACGGAGCACCAGAACAATTCATATTTGAGTTGTCAGAAGATCCCTGCAATATAGTTGCCAGAGACCATTTAAACTCTCCCACCTGAGACAGGTGAGTATGAGACAATTGATTTGGAGCTTTTGAACTGAACTAATCGCCTGAGGACTATCCAAGTGGTGCCCTGGGTGTGTGGTTGTAGGACGGTATGATTTTCCTTTTTGAATTGTTACCTGTGGGGGTGTGTGGGGTGACTTAATTGCTCATATTTCTCCACAGCTGAGACTTCAACCTAGAGTAACTGTTTCACTAGGGTAGGACAGAGACCAACTGAAAACAAGACAGAGCCACTTAGCCCCACCACACCAAACAGGTCCCCAGTTTCTCAGCCATAGCACTGTATGGGTCCAAAACAATGCTGCAGTGGAAAAGTCCAACAGTGTAAAATAATCATTGGCAGAATCAGCAGAAAAAAACCTGGTAACAGGAATAACTAGAAAAGATCCAAGGAAAGATATGGCAGATGTAACTGAACATCCCATTCATAAACAGCTGGCAGAGATGTCAGAAATTGAATTCAGAATTTGGATTGCAAACAAGATTAATAAAATGGAGAAAAAATTGGAATTAGAAATTCGAGGAACAATTCAAAAGTTGGAATTAGAAATTCGAGGAGAAATTCAAAGTTGTCTCAAGAATTTACCAAATTTAAAGACAAAACCACCAAGGTTTTGATGCACTGAAGCAAGAATTTGCAGGCCTCAAAAATCTGAAAAATACAGTAGAATCCCTCAGTAACAGAGTGGAGCAAGCAGAAGAAAGGATTTCTGACATGGAAGACAAAGCTTTTGAACACTCCCAAACTCTAATAGAGGAACAGAAATGGAGAGGTAAAATGGATCATTCTCTAAGAGAGCTCTGGGATAATTTGAAGAAGGCTAATATTCGCCACATAGGAATTGCTTAAAGTGATAAGTGGCCTTGCAAGGCACGGAGGCCTGTGATCATGAAATTATGAAAGAGAATTTTCCAGACATGCCAAGGGATACTGAAATTTAGATAGAAGACAGTTTCAGAACCCAAGCATGACTCAACCCGAATAAGACATCCCCAGGCACAGCATAATTAACTTCACTAAAGTTAATATGAAGGAGAAAATTCTGAAAGAAGCCATACATAACAAATTCATTACCTACAAATGTAAGAATATAAGAATGACTGCAGATCTCTCTGCTGAAATTTTTCAAGCCAGAAGAGGGTGGTCATTGACTTTTAATCTTCTAAAACAAAATAACTTTCAACCCCAGATCCTGTATCCAGCTCAACTGAGTTTAATTTATGATGGAGAAATTAAATACTTTGATGATATTCATATGTTGAAGAAATTTGCCATAACCAAGCTCTTCAGGATATTCTCAGACCTATCCTCCATAATGACCAGCCCGATCCTCTACCACAAAAGCAAACTCACTCAGAAACCTTTGATCAAACTCCAACTTCCACAGTGGCAAAAGGACTAAAAATGTCCATTGGACTTTAACAAAACGCGATACCCAAAATTTTACCAGACTATCAATAATCTCCATTAATGTGAACAGCTTAAACTGTCCTCTAAAGAGGCACAGATTAGCTGACTGGATACAAAAACTCAGGCCAGATTTTTGTTGCACACAAGAATCACACCTTACCTTAAAAGATAAATATCGACTCAGGGTGAAAGAATGGTCATCCATATTTCAGGCAAATGGTAGCCAGAAAAACACAGGTGTTCAATTCTATTTGCAGATGCAATAGGCTTTAAACCAACATAAGTAAGGAAGGATAAGAATGGTCACTTCATATTTGTTAAGGGTAATACTCAATATGACGAGAGTTCAATTATGAATATGTATGCAACCAACCAGAATGTGCCTCAATTCATAAGAGAAACTCTAACAGACATGAGCAACTTAACTTCCTCCAGCTCAATAATTGTCAGAGATTTCAAAACTCCTTTGGCAGTGTTGAATAGCTCCTCCAATAAGAAGGTGAGCAAAGAAATTTTAGGTTTAAACCTAACCATCCAACATTTGGATTTAGCAGACATCTACTGAACATTTCATCCCAACAAAACTGAATACACATACTTCTCATCAACTCACGGAACATACTCCAAAATTGATCACATCTTAGGTCACAAGTATAACCTCAGTAAATTTAAAGGAATAGAAATTATTCCTTTCATCTTCTTGGACTACCATGGAATAAAAGTTGAATTCAGTAACAACAGGAAGCTGCATACTCATACAAAAACTTGGAAGTTAAATAACCATATGCTAAATGATAGCTGGGTCAGAATGAGATTAAGAAAAAAATTGCCAAATTTTTAGAACAAAATGACAATGAAGACACAAATTATCAGGACCTCTGGGACACCACAAAGGCAGTCCTAAGAAGGAAATTTATAGCACTGCAAGTCTTCCTCAAGAGAACGGAAAGAGAGGAAGTTGACAACTTAATGGGACATCTCAAGCAACTGGAAAAGGAAGAGCATTCCAACCCCAAGCCCAGTGGAAAAAAAGAAATAACCAAAATTAGAGCATAATTAAATTAAATTGCAAACAAAATAATTATACAACATATTAATAAATCAAAAAGTTGTTTTTATTAAAAGGTCAATAAAATTGATAAACCTTTGGCTAACCTAACCAGGGAAAATAGAGAAAAATTTCTAATTTCATCAATGAGACACGACAAAGGTGAAATAACAACAGACTCCTCAGAAATTCAAAAAATCCTTACTGAATATTGTAAGAAACTTTATTCTCAGAAATATCAAAATCTGAAGGAAATAGACCAATACTTGGAAGCATGTCACCTTCCAAGACTTAGCCAGAATCAAGTGGAAATGCTGAACAGGCCAATATTAATTTCTGAAATAGCATCAACCATACAAAATCTCCCTAAAAAGAAAAGCCCGGGACCAGATGGCTTCACGTCACAATTCTACCAAACCTTTAAAGAAGAACTAGTACCTATATTACTCAACCTGTTCCAAAATATAAAAAAGAAGGAAGACTACCCAACAGGTTCTATGAAGCAAACATCATCCTGTTCCCCAAACCAGGAAAAGAACCAAGAAGAAATGAAAATTATAGGCCAATATCACTAATGAATATAGATGTAAAAATATTCAACAAGATTCTAACAAATAGAATCCAGCAACACATCAGACAAATTGTACATCATGACCAATTCGGTTTTATCCCAGGGTCTCAAGGCTTGTTTAATATAGTAAAACTATAAGTATAATTCAGCACATAAACAAATTAAAAACAAAGACCATATGATTCTCTCAATTGATGCAGGAAAACCTTTTGTTAATATCCAGCATCCCTTCATGATCAGAACGCTTAAGAAAATTGGTAAAGAAGGGACATTTCTTAAACTGATAGAGGCCATCTACAGCAAACACACAGCTAATATTGTATTGAATGGAGTTAAATTGAAGTCATTTCCACTCAGATCAGGAACCAGACAAGGCTGCCCATTGTCTCCACTGCTCTTTATCATTGTAATGGAAGTTTTAGCCATCACAATTAGAAAAGTAAACTCAATCAAGCGTATCCATATAGGGTCAGAAGAGATCAAACTTTGACTCTTCAAAGATGATATGATTGTATATCTGGAAAAGACCATGGATTTTACTACAAAACTCTTAGAAGTGATCAAGGAATACAGCAGTGTCTCAGGTTACAAAATAAACATTCATAAATCGGTAGCTTTTATATATACCAACAATAGTCAAGCTGAAAAAACAGTTAAGGACTCTATTCCGTTCACTGTAGTGCCAAAGAAAATGAAATATTTGGGAGTTTATCTAACAAAGCACATGAAAGATCTCTATAAAGTGAACAATGAAACTCTAAGAAAAGAAATAGCTGAAAACTTTAACATATGGAAAAACATACCATGCTTATGGCTGGGAAGAATCAACATTGTTAAAATGTCCATTCTACCCAAAGTAATACACAATTTTAATGCAATCCCTATTAAAGCTCCACTGTCATACTTTAAAGATCTTGAAAAAATAATACTTTATTTTATATGGAATCAGATAAAAACCTTGAATAGCCAAGACATTACTCAGAAATAAAAACCAAGCAGGAGTATCATGCTACCAGAACTCAGACTGTACTATAAATCAATAGTGATCAAAACAGCATGGCCCAAAAACAGAAAAGTAGATGTCCAGAACAGAATAGAGAACCAAGAGATGAACCCCGCTACTTACTGTTATTTGATATTTGACAAGCCAATTAAAAACATTCAGTGGGGAAAAGATTACCTATTTAACAAACAGTGCTGGGTGAACTGGCTGGCGACCTGTCAAAGACTGAAACTGGACCCAAACCTTTCACCATTAATTATGATAGACTCCCACTGGATTAAAGATTTAAACTTAAGACATGAAACTATAAAAGTACTAGAAGAGAGTGCAGGGAAAACCCTTGAAGAAATTGGTCTGGCGAGTATATTATGAGGAGGATCCCCCGGGCAATTGAAGCAGCTTCAAAAATACACTACTGGGACTGGATCAAACTAAAAAGCTTCTGCACAGCCAAGAACACAGTAAGTAAAGCAAAAAAACAGCCCTCAGAATGGGAGAAGGTATTTGCAGGTTATGTCTCTGACAAAGGTTTAATAACCAGAATCCACAGAGAACTCAAACCTATAAGCAAGAAAAAGAAAATGTGATCCCATCGCAGGCTGGGCAAGGGACTTGAAGAGTAACTTCTCTGAATAAGACAGGTGCACAGTCTACAGACATATGAAAAAATGCTCATCATATTTATTCATCAGAGAAATGCAAATCAAAACTACCTTGAGATTTCATCTAACTCAAGTAAGATTAGCCCATATCACAAATTCCTAAGACCAGAGATGTTGGCATGGATGTGGAGTAAAGGGAACACTTCTACACTGCTAGTGGGAATGCAAATTAATACATTCCTTTTGGAAAGATGTTTGGAGAACACTTAGAGATCTAAAAATAGAGTTGATTGAATTGCCATTCAATCGTATATTTCCTCTACTAGGTATATACCCAGAAGACCAAAAATCACATTATAACAAAGATATTTGTACCAGAATGTTTATTGTAGCCCAATTCACAATTGCTAAGTCATGGAAAAAGCCCAAGTGTCCATCGATCCACGAATGGATTAATAAATTGTGGTATATGTACACCATGGAATATTATGCAGCCTCAAAGAAAGATGGAGACTTTACCTCTTTCATGTTTACATCTATGGAGCAGGAACATATACTTCTTAGTAAAGTATCTCAAGAATGAAAGAAAAATTATCCAATGTACGCAGCCCTACTATGAAACTAATTAATGGCTTTCATATGAAAGCTATAACCCAACCTAAGAATTTGGGGAAGGGGGAGATACAGGGGGTGAAGGGGGGACAGATGGGCAGAGGGAAGGTGATTGGTGGGATTACACTTGTGGTGCATCTTACGAGGGTACATGTGAAACTTAGTAAATGTAGAATATAATTGTTTTAACACACTATCTAAGAAAATGCCAGGAAGGCTATGTTAACCAGTGTGAGGAAAATGTATCAAAATGTTTATAAAACCGGTGTATGGTGCCCCATGATCACATTAATGTACATAGCTATGATTTAATATTAATAAAAATTAAATAATAAAAAAAGAAAAAGAAAATAAACTCTAACAGATCTGAACAATGTCCTATCCTGCAACACCATAATAGCTGGGGACCTCAACACCCCACTGAGAGAACAGGACAGATCTTACAAGCAGAAACTAAACAAAAAATAGATTAGCTTAAAAAATTCTTTAGAAAAAATGGGCTTAACAGACAAATAGAATATATAGAACATTCCGCTCCAATAATACTGAATATACATTTTTCATCAGCTCATGGATCACCTCCAAAATTGATCATATCCCAGGACACCTAAACAAATTTATAATAATAGCAATTATACTATGTATCTTTTCAGACCACACTGGGGAAAAAAAAAGAACTCAACTCTAGCAAAAACCCTCATCTCCACACAAAGTCATTGATACCAAACAATTTTATGTGAATGACATCTGGGTCAAGGATGAGGTAAAGAATAAAATTATTAGATTTCTTGAATAAAATGACAATGAAGCCACACACTATCAAAAACTGTGAGATACTGCAAAAGCAGACCTAAGAAGGGAATTTATGACATTAAATACCCATATCCAAAAAATCAGAAAGAGCAAAAATCAGAAACCTATTGAATCATCTCATGGAATTCGAAAGGCAAGAGCAATATAATCCTATGCTTAGCAGAATAAAAAAAATAATAAAAATAGATGATAACTAAATGAAATCAAGAACAACAGTTCCATTTGGATGTTTAATCAAAAATAAAAAATTATTTCTTTGAAAAAATTAATAAAATCAATAAACTTTTGTCCAGATTAACTAGATACAGAAAAGTGAGATCTCCAATAATGTCAATCACAAACAACAAAAGGACAGTAACAATAGATAGCACAGAGATGCAAAAGTTCGTCACTGACTACTACCAAAAACTCTATGGCCAGAAATTTGAAAATGTGGAGAAAATAGACCAATACCTGGAGTCACACTGCCTCCCTAGACTTAACCAGAAATAAATAGAACTCTTAAACAACGAATATCAACCACCAAAATTGCAACAACAATTAAAAGGTTTTCATCAACAACAGCAAAAATTTTTGTCCAGAGGATTTTACAACAGAATTCTATGAAAGCTTTGAAGGATAGCTCACAACTATATTACAGATTCTATTCCAAAACATTGAGAAAGAAGAAACCCTCCCCAACTCTTTCTATAAAATGAATGTCACCATTATAACAAAACCAGGATCCAACAAGAAGAAAACTATAGACCAATATCATTAATTAATATCAACAGAAAAACAATATAAACCTTGCAAATGGAATACAGGTGCACATTAGAAAAAATTTATACATCACTATCAAGTGGGATCCGTCTTAGGGATGCAAGTCTGGTTCTACATACAGAAAACCATAGTTGTAATCACCACAGAAATAGAATCACAAAGACCATATAATCACCTCAATGGATGCAGAAGAAAGGATTCAACAAAATTCATCATCATCTCCTGATAAGAACACTTAAGAAAATGGGCATAGATGGGACATTTCTTACACTGATACAAGCCATCTATGACAAACCCACAGCCAATGTCACACTAAATGGAGTTAAAATGAAATCATTTCCACTTAGAAATGTAACCAGACAATAATGTCTACTTTTACCACTATTATTAAATACTGTGCTGGAACTCTCCAGGGGTCCTCCAACTTTTTAAACAGGAGGGCTGAACTGTAGTTAAAAAAAAAAAAAAAGAGGAAAAGCTTTCAGTTTTACTCCATTCAGTAAAATATTGGCTGTGGGTTTGTCATAGATAGCTTCAATCAGTTTTAGAAATGTGCCACCTATGCCTATACTCTTCAGTGTTCAAATCAGAAAAGGATGCTGGATTTTATCAAATGCTTTTTCTGCATCTATTGAGAGAATCATGTGATCTTTATTTTTGCCTCTTTTAATATGGTGGATAACGTTTATAGACTTGCGTATGTTAAACCAGCCTTGCATCCCTGGGATGAAGCCTACTTGATCATGATGAATGACTTTTTTGATGATAAGCTGCAATCTATTGGCTAGGATTTTGTTCAGAATTTTTGTGTCTATATTCATGAGTGAGATTGGTCTGAAATTCTCCTTTTTGTTTGGGTCTTTTCCTGGTTTTGGTATCAGGGTGATGTTTGCTTCATAGAATGTGTTGGGGAAGATTCCTTCTTCCTCAATTTTTTGGAATAATTTCTGCAGTACAGGAATAAGCTCTTCCTTGAAGGTTTGATAGAATTCTGGAATCAACATTGTTAAAATGTCTATACTTCCCAAAGCAATCTACCTATTCAATGCCATTCCTATCAAAATAGCAACATCGTACTTTCAAGATTTGGAAAAAATGATTCTGCATTTTGTATGGAACCGGAAAAAAACCCTGTATAGCTAAGGCAGTTCTCTGTAACAAAAATAAAGCTAGGGGCATCAGCAAACCAGATTTTAGTCTGTACTACAAAGCCATAGTGGTCAAGACAACATGGTACTGGCGCAAAAACAGAGACATAGACACTTGGAATCGAATTGAAAACCAAGAAATGAAACTAACATTTTACAACCACCTAATCTTTGATAAACCAAACAAGAACATACCTTGGGGGAAAGACTCCCTATTCAATAAATGGTGTTGGGAGAACTGGATGTCTACATGTAAAAGACTGAAACTGGACCCACACCTTTCCCCATTCACAAAAATTGATTCAAGATGGATAAAGGACTTAAATTTAAGGCATGAAACAATAAAAATCCTCCAAGAAAGCACAGGAAAAACACTGGAAGATATTGGCCTGGGGAAAGACTTCATGAAGAAGACTGCCATGGCAATTGCAACAACAACAAAAATAAACAAATGGGACTTCATTAAACTGAAAAGCTTCTGTACAGCTAAGGAGACAATAACCAAAGCAAAGAGACAACCTACACAATGGAAAGGATATTTGCATATTTTCAATCAGACAAAAGCTTGATAACTAGGATCTATAGAGAACTCAAATTAATCCACATGAAAAAAGCCAACAATCCCATATATCAATGGGCAAGAGACATGAATAGAACTTTCTCTAAAGACGACAGACGAATGTCTAACAAACACATGAAAAAATGTTCATCATCTCTATTTATTAGAGAAATGCAAATCAAAACAACCCTGAGATATCATCTAACCCCAGTGAGAATGGCCCACATCACAAAATCTCAAAACTGCAGATGCTGGCATGGATGTGGAGAGAAGGGAACACTTTTACACTGCTGGTGGGACTGCAAACTAGTACAACCTTTCTGGAAGGAAGTATGGAGAAACCTCAAAGCACTCAAGCTAGACCTCCCATTTGATCCTGCAATCCCATTACTGGGCATCTACCCAGAAGGAAAGAAATCCTTTTATCATAAGGACACTTGTACTAGACTGTTTATTGCAGCTCAATTTATAATCGCCAAAATGTGGAAACAGCCTAAATGCCCACCAACCCAGGAATGGATTAACAAGCTGTGGTATATGTATACCATGGAATACTATTCAGCCATTAAAAAAAAATGGAGACTTTACATCCTTCGTATTAACCTGGATGGACGTGGAAGACATTATTCTTAGTAAAGCATCACAAGAATGGAGAAGCATTAATCCTATGTACTCAATTTTGATATGAGTACAATTAATGACAATTATGGTTATGGGGGGGAACAGAAAGAGGGAATGAGGGAGGGGGGTGGGGCCTTGGTGTGGGTCACACTTTATGGGGGCAAGACATGATTGCAAGAGGGACTTTACCTAACAATTGCAATCAGTGTAACCTGGCTTATTGTACCCTCAATGAATCCCCAACAATTAAAAAAAAAAAAAAACTATGAAGAAATTCCTATGCACACTGCACATATCTTATTTTGAAGTAAAAAAACATAACGAGAACAAATACAGTCACACTGTCTCATGTGGCTCACGGGCCATAGTTTGAGGACCCCTGTTAGTCAATGCAATCAGACAGGATAAGGATATTGAGGGTATCCAAGTAGGGCATATGAGGTCAAACTTTTGCTTTTTGATGATTATAGGGTCTTATATTCTGACAATTCCAGGAAATCAACCATATGACATCTGAAAGTGATCAAGAAATGCAGTAATGTCTTGGGATACAAAATCAATGTCCACAAATCAGTGGCCTTCATATATGCCAATAAGAGCCAAGCTGAGAAACAAATCAAGGACACAGTGCCCTTCTCGGTAGACTCACTGAAAATTAAATACCTTGGATAGACTTAGCACCAGAGGTGAATGATCTCCACAGAGAGAACTATGAAACTCTGGGAAAAGAAATAGAAGACATTAGCAAGTAGAATGACATACCATGCTTATGGCTGAGATGAATCAATATCATTAAAAGCAAATAAGCATCAGTCTGTTCTACCCAAAGAAATAGACAGATTTAATGCTATTCCCATTAAACACCACCATCATAGTTAGAAGAACTTGAAAAAATAGTTCTTCATAAGAAGCCAAAAAAAAATATAGCCAGTGCAGTTTTATGAAATAAAACAAATCAGTAGGCATCACATTACCAGAGTTCAGTTTATATTAAAAGTATAGTGTTCAAAACAAGATGGTACTTTCATAAAAATAAAGACATAGATAAATCTATGGAACAGAATGAAGAACCCAGAGATGGAACCAGCTTCATATCACCATCTATTCTTCAAGACACCAAATAAACCAAATAAAAGCTTACACTTGGGAAAAGAAGCACTATTTAATAAATGGTGCTGGGATTACCGGTTACCCACATGTTACAGACTGAAACTGGACCCACACACCCCTCACCACTCTCAAAAAGTAACTCATGCTGGATAAAAGATTTAAATCTAAGACATTAAACAATAAAAATCCTAGAGGAAAGTATGGGGGAAATTCTTAATGATATCAATCTTGAGAAATAATTCATCAAGAAGACTACATTATCAACTGTAGCAGCAGCAAATATAAATAAATGGGACCTGATTAAATTAAAAAAAAATAATTCGCACAGCTAAAGACACAATCAACAAAGCAAATTCACTATCTTCAGAATGGGAGAAGACATTCACGTTATGAATTGGACAAAATGCTAGAAACCAAAATATACAAACATCTCAAGCAAATAATCAAGAAAAGAGCAAACATCTCCATCCATCATTAGGCTAGGGACATGAACAGAACCTTTCCCCAAGAAGATAGATAAATAGCCAACAAACTCTGGAAAAGATGTTCCTCATCCCTAATCATCAGAGAATACAAGGATTATATGACTATCCATAACATTGACTACTACCCAGCAATAAAAAGGAACAAACTATTAAAGCAAGCAAGAGCTAGGATAAAATCTCCAAAAGATTATGCTAGTTTTTTTAGTCTAAAAAAATGCATTGTCATGGTGAAAAATAGAAATAAACTACTTACAAACTATAAGAATCCATATATATAACATTCTTGAATTGATGAAATTATACATATGGAGAACAGACTAGTAGTTGCTAAAGGTTAAAAAAGATGGTGAGGTGGGTGTGACTACAATAGAAAAGCCTGAGAGACCCTTGTGTTAATGCAAATATTCTGTATCTTGACTGTAATTTCAATATCCTAGTTGTTATATTTTACTATAATGTTGAAAGTTATCATCACTGGTGGAAACTTTTTAAAAAGTACATAAGATTTCTCTGTATTATTTCTTACAAATGTACATAAATCTATAATTATTTCAAAATAAATGTTTAATTGAAAAATTCTCAAATAATATACTTTTTTCCCCAAAACAAATAATTTTGGGTGCCCCTGATGTTATAGTTTCTACTTTTTGAGCAGCACCATATTTGTTTTATTTGATTTATTTTGTATCAAGGGAATATGACATGACAAATTCTTTAGAAAATGCATATATATAACACACATATATGTTATAAATAATATATATTATAAATATATACATGTATACATTTATAATATAATTATATATATTATATATATTATATTATAAATGTATACATATATTATAAATATATGCATGTATATACATTTATAATATATGTATACATATATATATATGTGTGTGTCTTTGTCAATGAGCAAGGTGATTTTTAATCTGCTGTCTTAGAAGGCTTGCTCTCCATTGTGGGAATGAGCCACAGCTATTTACATAGAATCATTGCCAGTAGTTACAGCAAGATGCTAGACAGAATATCATTCTGGATAGGCAAAGAAGGGATAAAAACAGACTAGGGAACAAAGCTCTGAAATCAAATATAAGCAGAATTCTGAAGGGATGGGGATAGGGAAGAAAGAATAAGGGCTAAATCATGAGGGAGGTTGGTGAGGTAGACTTGAGGGAGTAAGAGGAAGCATCAAACCATCTGAGGTGCAGAGATATAAGGGAAGAGTCCATTGTGACATATAATCTAAAAATAATAATTAAGAGTCTGAAAAAGGAAAAATATGCCACAAGCCACCTCTGTGAGAAAAAGAAAGCAGTTAAAACCTTACAGAAAATACCTCACACCTTCCCTACCAAAAAGTAATTCTGCTGATTAAATTTCTGGATAGAGGACTCAGAATGTAAATAAGAGAGACACATAGACATAGACTTTAAAAATAGACTTAAGAGACACAAAGTAAAAAGTCAAGAGAGACACAGACAATTAAAGAAGAAAGGAAAAAATGCTCAGACATATCTGGACATTAGAATCATCCTACTGACCTCATGAGTCACCCATCCTCACCTCATCTTTCCCAAAGCTTCTTTCTATATCCCTAAATTTCTGAAATTTAGCCTTAACCAAGGAGTAGAATTAGAACAAAGCTGGTACATGGAGGACGATCCAAGATTCCATCTCACCAATTCAGATCCCCTCCTTTTCCTGTACCAGAATGTCAGGGCTTCACTTGTAGCCAGGGACATATTAGGGTTGAGAATAGACAAAATAGAGGACAGGAGCCCACAAAACCCCACAATCCTAGGGCCACAGCGCCAGAGCCCTAGTTCATTCAGTGAAATGAAGAGATCACAGGCATTTCTGACTACATCCAGCAGAAGTGGGGGATGGCCTCTAAAGACTCGAGCCAGGAGCAGGACTTGAATCTGAAGCTTCAGAGCCAGCTAGGGTAAACCTCCACCTGGTGTCCCTGGTCCACCAAGTCCACCAGTTTCAATTCCTCTTGGGATTCCTCCTCCAGAACTCTTCAGTTGCCAGCTACAAGCCGAAGACTCCTGTTCCATCAATAGGTGAATCTCATAAGCATCATGTCTCAAATTCATGATGAGGGAGACAGGCTAGGCCCAATTCTGATCCACAATGGGGAGCCAGTCCAAACTTTCCAGCCCACAGGACATTGTCATAGATGAGGTACGAGGCTCAATTGAGGTGACTAACAGTGATGCAGAATCTCAGAACATCTGAGAGGTGCACAACTCTTTTGCTGGACTCAAGGGCATCTGCTGAGTTACCCAGGTGTGGAAGCTTTCTTCCAAGGCTCCAGTTGACCCTGCAGTTCAAATTTGATTCTGTAACTCAGGACTGACCTCATGTCTCCACAGGGCATGATCCGAAGACAGCAAGCATATTGATCAGCCCTCTCATCTCTAGCCTACATTTGTGAGTTACTGTGTGCACATCTCCATCAGAGATGTATATTTTTATTCTTTACAGTTAAAGCAAAGTATTCCAGAAAGAGAGAAAATTGAGAATGATGTGAAAATGTCCCACTGTTGTTTTACTTAATTCTTAAAACTATACTATGAATTTTCTAAATCTAAGATCATCTATGGAAATGTAATTTCATCTATTCCTATTTCTCAGAAACCCAGCTTTGGTTCTTACAGTTTCAAAAGGTAGTCTGATACTGGGCTGGGCGTGGTGGCTTATGCTTGTAATCCTAGAACTCTGGGAAGCTGAAGCTAGTGGATTGCTTGAGCTCAGTAGTTCGAGACTAGCCTTTAAATGAATTTTAAGAACTAATGTTAAAAACAACTCTTAGTGGGTGGCACCTGTGGCTCAAGGAGTAGGGCACTGGCCCCATGTACCAAACCTGGCCCTGGCCAAAAACTGCAAAATAAATAAATAAATAAATACTCTAGTAATTGAGGGGGGGGGATGACACAATAGAAGCAGGCTGCCAAAATGTCACTCCCAAGAAAAGCAGGAAAATTTCAGGCAATTGCTTCCATCTGTCAGACTCTCGTGTTCAATGAATGGTACTGGGAAAATTGGATAGCCACCTGTAAAAGACTTAAGCAGGGCATGCACCTCTCACCACTCACAAAAAAATAATTCATGATGGATAACAGACCTAAACCTAACACATGAAAATATAATAATTCTAGCAGAAAATTTTGCAAAATCTCTTATTTGTACCAGCTTAGAGAGACAGTTTAAGAAGACACCAAAAGCAACACAAATAAACAACACAAATAAATAGTACCTGACCAAACTAAAGCATTTCTGTACAGCCAAAGACACAATCAATAGAACAAATAGACATTATATAAAATGGGAGAAAATATTTGCATGCTCCACATCAGACATAAAATAAAGAAACTTTTTTTTTATTAAGTCATATATACATAGGTCATGAATACATTTATGCCTTTGCGGGATTCAATGTGTTGATTATTTGTACAAAGTAGAGTAGATGCAAATCCTACTAATTAATATATATTTTTTACTTCATTTGCTTAATCACAGTGGTAAAACATTTGTGTTCAATACTTGATAGATTTGACTTTTACCCTTGCAATATGCTCCATAGGTGTAGTCCCACAATTAACCCTCCCTATATTGACCCCCCTCCCTTTCCAGCCCCCTCCCATTCCTTCCTTCATCCTGGGCTATAGTTAAGATTCATCTTTTTTTTTTTTTTTAAGGGTTTTTTACTTTTTTTTTTTTTTTGGTTTTTGGCCGGGGCTAGGTTTGAACCCACCACCTCCGGCATATGGGACCGGCACCCTACTCCTTGAGCTACAGGCACCACCCAAGATTCATCTCTTATATGAAAGTGTGAGTGATTATAAACTGGTTTCATAGTAGTACTGAGTATATTGGATTTATTTTTCCGTTTCTGAGATACTTCATAAGAAGAATATTTTCTAGCTCCATCGATGTAAACATAAAAAAGGTAAAGTCTCCATCTTTTTAATGCTGCATAGTATTCTATGGTATACATATACCATAATTTATTAATCCATTCATGTGTTGATGAGCACTTGGGCTTCTTCCAAGACTTGGCAATTATGAATTGAGCTGCAATGAACAATCTTCATTGCCAGTTGATTTTTGGTCTTCTGGATATACACCTAGGAGAGGAATTGCAGGATCAAATGGCAGGTCTACATTTAGATCCCTGAGCGTTCTCCAAACTTCCTTCCAAAAGGAATGTACTAGCCTGCATTCCCACTAGCAGTGCAGTAGTATTCCCTTTTCTCCACATCCATGCCAACATCTGTAGTTTGGGGATTTTGTGATGTGCGCTACTCTTACTAGAGTTAGGTGATATCTCAAAGTGGTTTTGGATTGCATTTCTCTGATAATTAAAGATGATGAGCATTTTTTCATATGTCTGTACAGTCTGAGCCTGTCTTCTTCAGAGAATCTTCTGTTCATGTTTCTTGCAGACCATATGATTCTCTCGATTGATGCGGAAAAAGCTTTTGATAATATCCAGCATCCTTTCTTGATCAGAACACTTAAGAGAATAGGTATAGAAGGAACATTTCTTAAACAGATAGAGGCCATCTACAGCAAACCTACAGCCAATATCGTGTTGAATGGAGTAAAATTGAAATCATTTCCACTCAGATCAGGAACCAGGCAAGGTTGCCCATTGTTTCCAGTGGTTGTTAACATTGTAATGGAAGTCTTAACCATTGCAATCAGGCACGAGAAGGCAATCAAGGGTAGCCAAATAGGATCGGAGGAGATCAAACTGTCAGTCTTCACAGGTATGATTGTATATCTGAAAAACCTCAGAGATTCAACTACAAAACTTCTCAAAGTATTCAAGAAATACAGCAGCATCTCAGGATACAAAAATCAATACTCAAAAATCTGTAACCTTTATGTATACCAATAATAGTCAAGGTGAAAAAACCATTAAGGACTCTGTTCCCTTTACCATAGTGTCAAAGACAATGAGTATCTGGGCGTGTATCTAACTAAGGACCTCTGAAAAAAGAAATAGAGGAAGATGTTAACAAATGGAAAAATATACCATGATCATTACTGTGAAGGATCAACATTGTTAAAATGTCTATACTTCCCAAAGTAATCCACAGATTTAATGAAATCCCTATTAAAATACCTCTGTCATACTTTAAATGTCGGGAAAATTAGTATTTTGTTTTATATGGAAACAGTAAAAACCTTGAATAGCCAAGACATTACTCAGAAATAAAAATAAATCAGGAGGTATCACGCTTCCAGACTTCAGACAATACTATACATCTATAGTGATCAAAACAGCATGGTACTGGCACTAAAATAGAGAGGTAGATGTATGGAACAGAATTGAAAACCAAGAGATGAACCCAGACACTCATTGTCAATTGATCTTTGATAAACCTATCAAAAATATAAATTTGAGGAAAGATTCCCTATTTAACAAATGGTGCAGGGTGAATTGGTTGGCGACTTGTAGAAGACTGAAATTGGATCCACACCTTTCTCCTCTAACAAAAATTGACTCTCACTGGTTAAAGGACTTAAACTTAAGACATGAAATGATAAAAATTCTTGGAGAGAGTGCAGGGGAAACACTTCAAAAAAATGGGCTGGGAGAATACTTTATAAGGAGGACCCCCCCCAGCAATTGAAGCAACATCAAAAGTACATTATTTGGAACTAACCAGAAAGAGTTAAATTACACTCTACCAATGGACCTAAAAGTTATTTACAGAAAATTCTATTTAAGAGTTACAGAATATACATCTTTTTCAACAGCACATGGAATGTTATCTAAGATAGATCATTTGTTATGCCACTAAACAAGTCTTCACATTAAAAAAAAAACCTAAACCATTTCAAGTGTCTTTTCTGACTACAGTGGAATAAAATTATAAATCAGTGGCTCTCATCCTTCCTAATGCCATAACCCTTTAATACAGTTTCTGTGGGTAACAACCCACAGGTTAAGAACCGCTTCTATAAATCAGACAAGGGTTACTTTGGAAATTGTACAAAAACACAGAAGTTAAATAATATGCTCCTGAACAATGAGTCAATGAAGAAATTAATATGGAAATTTAAAATTTTCTGAAGAAAAATGAAAATAAGAACAAAATATACCAAAATATATGATACGAAGTAAAAGAAGTTATAAGAGGAAGACTTATGATAATAAACTCCTATATCAAAAAAGCTGAAAAATTTCAATTAAACAACCTAATGATGTCCCTAAGGAACTATAAACACAAGAACAAACTGAACTAAAATTTAGTTGAATGGAAAAAGAAATATCAGAGCAGAAATGAAGGAAATAGAGGATAAAAAACCACAATAGATCCAGAAATAAATATAAACAAAATCTAAAAATCTTCAGTAGACTAAGGGGGTAAAAAGGAAAGATGAGCCAAATTAAAAACAAAGGCGAAAAAAGAGACATTGTAACCCATATCACAGATTAAAGGATAATAAAACACTATTGCAAACAACCATAGGCCAACAAGTTAGAAATTCTAGGGAAAATGGATAAATTCCTGGACACATAAAACCTACCAAGATTTAAGCATTAAGAAACACAAAACCTGAGCAGATCAATAATGAATAATAAGATTGAATCAGTAATAAAATTTTTCCATTAAAGAAAAGCCCAAAACCAGATGGTTTCTCTGCTGATTCTACAAAATAATTTAAAAAGAACTATTATCATTTTTCCCAATAACTCCAAATAATTGAAGGGCAGGAAATCTTCCAAACTCATTCTCTTAAGTTAACATTATTCTGATACCAAAACCCTACAAGGACACAGCCAAAAAATTAAAAGTATAGTACAAGACCACTAATGAACATAGATGCAAAAACCCTCAATGAAATACTAGAAAGCCAAATTTAAGATCACAATAAAAAATCATTCACCATGATCAAGTGTGATTCATCACATAGATGCAAGGATATTTCAACCTAAGCAAATAAATAAGCATGACATATCACATTGACAGAATCAAAGATAAAACCACATGTCCTTTCAATATACACAGTAAAATCATTTGATGAAAATCAACATCCATTCATAATAAAAACCATAAAAAATAAGGATAGAGGGAATGTACCTCAACATATTTAAGGCCATATGTAAAAATTGCACAGCTAACATCTTATTTATCATCGAAAGCTTTTTCTCTAAAATCTGGACACAGACAGGGATGACCACTTCCCTCACTACTTTTTTTTTGGGGGGGGGCTGAGTACAGGGAACTTTATTGATGTTGTATGACAAGGTGGGGTTCCTTAAGCCTCTCCCATTCTTCAAGGGATCTGGTGTGGAAAATGTGTCAAGGGGAGATTTTGAGTGAGTTGGGGGACTGAGTAGGCAGGGGCACCCCAGCAGCTAAGGGTCTCTCTCTTCTTCTTATGCTCTGGCTGGGGCTGGTGGTATGGGGCTCTTATTCTCTAGAGGCCATATAGGATTGAAGTTCCACCCCCCCATTTCTGTAGCCAAATTCAATGTTGTACCTGGCAATGGGTTTGACAAAGTGGTCATTGACGGCAATGCCAGCCCCAGCATCAAAAGTGGAAGAATGAGTGTCACTGTTGACGTCGGAGGAGATGACTTGGTGCTTGGTGTAGCCCAGGATACCCTTGAGGGGGCCTTCCAATGCCTGCTTCACCACCTTCTTGATATTTGGCAGCCTTCTCAAGATGACAGGTGAGGTCCATGACAAACACATTGGCAGGGAGACACAGAGGAGCTTCCCATTCAGCTCAGGGATGACTTTGCCCACAGTCTTCCCTGCACCAGTTGAGGCAGAGATGATGTTATGGAGAGCCTTGTGGCCATCAAGCCACATCTTCCCAGAGGGTCCATCCACAGTCTTCTGGGTGGCAGTGATGGCATGGACTGTGGTCATGAGTCCCTCCACAATGCCAAAGTTGTCATGGACGACCTTGGCTAAGGGGGTTGGTGGTGCAGGAGGCATTGCTGACAATGGTGAGGCTGTTTTTGTACTTCTTGTGGTTCACACCCCTCACAAACATGGGGGCATGAGCAGAAGAGGAAAATGACCGTTTTGGCAACTCTCTGTAGGTGAAAACGCCAGTGGACTCCACAATGTAGTCAGTACCTACCTCGCCCCATTTGATTTTGGTGGGATCTCACTCCTGAAAGACTGTTATGGGATTGTCACTGATGACAAGTTTCCTGTTCTTAGCCTTGACTGTGCCATGGAATTTTCCATGGGTGGAATTATACTGGAACATGTAGACCATGTAGTTGAGGTCAATGAAGGGGTCATTGATAGAGACAACATCCACCTTGCCAGAGTTAAAAGCAGCACTAGTGACCAGGTGCCCAATATGAACAAAGCTGCTAATTCTCACCTTCACTTTCACCATGGTGCCTCAGGGATGCAGCTGGTGCTGCATGAGAAGATGAAGCTGTATGACAAATGGGAGGAAGAGAGAGCCCACTTCCCTCACTTCTATCCTGAACTGGGCTAGATGTCCAAGCCAGAGCTATTGGGTAAAAGAAAGAGATAAAGAGTAATGAAATTTAAAAACAGGAAATCTAATTATATCTATTTGAAGATGACATGTTATATATAGAAAACACTAAAGGCTCCACCAAAAATCTAGCAGATCTAGTAGATCTAATAAATGAATTTAATAAAGTTGCAGGATACAATATCAACATACAAAATTCAGTACAATTTTTGTACACCAACAACAAACTACCTGAAAAAGAAATCATGAAAATAATATCATTTATATAGCTACAAAAAAATAACACCTAGGAGCAAATGTAACCAACAGGGTGAAACAGGGCTAAAACAAAATTTATGAAACATTTAAGAAAGAAATTCAAAAGGACACAAACACAGGAAAAAAATATACTGTGTTCATGGACTGGAAGAACGAATATTGTTAAAATTTCCAGATTACTGAAAGCAATCCACAAATTCAATGCAATCTCTATCAAAAATACTAATTAAATGCTTCATGGAAATAGCAAAAAACATCCTAAAACTTGTATAAAACCATAAAAGACCATGAATAACCAGAACAATCTTAGGCAAAAACAACAAAGTTGGAGGCATCTCCAATTATGCCCACATCACAAAATCCCAAAACTGCAGATGCTAACCTAGGTGTGGAGATAAGGGAACATTTTTCACTGATGGTAGGGTTGCAAACTAATACAACCTCTGTGGAAAGAAGTATATAGATTTCTCAAAGAGCTATATGTAGACTTTTCATTTGATCCTACAATTCTATTACTAGGCATCTACCTAGAAGAATAAAAAAATCACTTTACCACTAGGACATCTGCACTAGAATGTTTATTGCTGATCAATTCACAATTTCCAAGACATGGAAGCAACTCAAGCGCCCATCAACCTATGAATAGATTAACAAATTGTGGTACACATATACCATGGAATACTATTCAGCCATAAAAAGATGGAGATTTTACATCTTTTTATATTTACCTGGATGGATTTGTAACACATTCTTCTCAGTAATGTATCACAAGAATGGAAAAACAAGGATCCAATGTACTCAGTACGAATATGAAATCAATACATAAACAACTACATGTCTACACAAAAGAAAAACACAAATATATTCTACTGAGGGGGGAGGGGAAGGGAGAAGGGGAGGCAGGTGGGTGATTGGCAGGTTCTCACCTAATGTGCACAATGTAAGGGTATTCAGCACACCCTCTGGGTGAAGGATTCAACTGCAACTTGAATTTTACTTTAGAAATGTAAACATTGTAACCTTAACATGTGTACCCGCTAATTAATCTGAAATGAAATTGTAAAAAAGAAAAGAGTAAAGGAGAATTAAAAACAATACAATCTAAAAACATGTGCTATAAAAGTATAATAATGAAAATTTCAAGATAATAACACAAAAACAGAAACATAGACCAAATGAAGCCAAATAGAGAACCCAGACATAAATCCTCATATGTACAGCAACTATTTTTTAAGAAATATGTCAAGAAAATACATAGGGGAAAGCACAGTCTTTTCAAAAAATGTTGCCTACAAAACTTTATATCCATGTGCAAAATAATTAAACTAGTCCTCCATCCTTCAGCATATACAAAACTCAACTCAAATTGAATTAAAGACTTAAATTTAAGACACAATACTGTTAAAGTATTGGAAGAAAATATAGAGAAAATGCTTCATGACACTGATTTGAGAAAGAATCTTTGGATAAGACTGCAAAAGCAATGATAACAATATCAAAAATATAAAAAAGGATTATATCATGCTAAAGATTTTCTGCAAAACAAAGGAAACAATTGACAGAGAGAAAATATAATCTATAAAATGGGAGACAATATTTTAGGGAGACAAGATTTATAGACAAACTATAAATCTGATAAGAGGCTAAATCCGAACAAGGCGTTAATATCTATAATATACAAGGAAATCAAATAACTCCACTGTAAAATAAAATAATGTGATCAAAAAAATAAAATATTCAAATAGACATTTCTTCAAAGACATACAAATGACCAATGGATATATGAAAAATGCTCAAATTCACTCATCATTAGGGAAATTCAAATAAAAACCACAGTTTAAATGTCACCTCAATTTAATGTCCATTAAAATGACAAAAAATACTGAATTCTGGTGAAAATCTGGAGAATGGGGAACTTTTATATGTTGATAGCGGTAATGTAAATTAGTAAAAGCATTGTGGACAACAATAATGAAAATTTCCTTAGAAAATTAAAAAGAGAACTGTCATAATTGCCTACTAAATACTAACACTGGACATATATTCAAAGAAAATAAAATAAATGATTTGAGGAGATATCTATACTCACATACTGATTACAGCACTATTCACAATAGCCAAGATATGGAAACAATGTAAGTGTCTATCAACAGATGAGTGAATAAATAAAAATTTGATGTGCATATATAGATAATGGAATAGTATTCACCTATAAAAAAGAATGACACATTTTCATGGATGAACCTGACATGGATGAACCTGAAAGACATTATGTTAAATAAAATAAGCCAGACACAGAAAGACAAATATATGATCTTACTCCTATGTAGCATTAAAAATGCTGATCTTGTAGAAGCAGAAAGTATAATATTGGGTATCAGATCCTGGTAAGATGAAGGAGGAGGAGAATTATGGAGAGTTTGGTCAATGCACACAAAGTGATATTTTCAATCAACACTTATGTGCACGTATGGAAATAACAATCATTGGAAATCAAGCAGGTGGGACGTGGGAGGAAGAGATGGGTAGATTCACGCCTAACCTATACAGTGCACACTATGTGGGTTATGGGCACACTTATAACTTTGAATCGAATATTACAAAAGAAATATATGTAACCAAATGTTTGTTACACCTCACCCCCATAATATTCTTAAAGATGATGGGCACAAAGTTACAGTTAGATAAAAGCAATATGTTCTAGTATTCTATCACACAGTAGAGTGACTACAATAAAATAATAACATACTATACATTTCAAAATAGCTAGAAGAGAAAAACTTGAATGTTCTGACCACAAATTAATGATAAACACACAGCTACAATAAAATGAAACTTAGGATTCACATATACCCTTGTAAAGGTCTTAGCAAAATAACTAAGAAAATGCTACAAAAGCTATGTTAACTAATGTGATGAAAATGTGTCAAACCATCTATGAACCAAGTGTATGGTGGCCCACGATCATACTAATGTACACAGCTATGGTTTAATAAAAATAAATAAAAAAAAATGAAACTTAGAAATAAAACTGCCAGATACAAAAAGCTCTGTCACCAATTTGAAATAATAAAAAAGAACAGAGAGATGAATATTCTAAGAAAGAGTCAAAAACAAATGTTACAGATCAAAGACACTGTAACAAAAATGAAAAAAAATGCCTTTCTGAACATGGGTCAGAAAAGGGAAGAAAAGACTGAAAAAAGACAGTAGAATACCCAAGAACCATGGGACAACTACAAAAGGTATAAGATTATGTGCAATAAGAAAAACAGAAGGAAAAGAAAGAAAAAAAGAAACAATCAACATTTGAAACGATAATGAGTAAAAATTATCCCAAATTTATCTCAAACACCACATCACAAATCCAGGAATCTTGGGTAACGATGAGAAGAACACATTCCCCCCCCCCCCCCAGAAGAAAAAACATACTGGCCAGGTGTGGTTTCTCACACCTGCAATCCTAGTACTTTGGGATGCCAAGGCAGGTAGATTTCTTGAGTTCAGGAGTTTGAGAACAGCCTGAGCAAAAGAGAAACCCCCGTCTCTACCAAAAATAGAAAAGTTAGCCAGGCATGATGGTGCACACCTACAATCCCAGCTGCTTGGGAGGCAGAGACAAGAGGATCACTTGAGCCCTGGAGTTTGAGGCTTTGAGCTTGGGGCAACAGACTGAGACTCTGTCTCAAAATTTAAAAGAAAAATACTACACCTAAGCATATCATATTCAAACTCCAGAATATGAAAAAAAAGGGAAGGGGAATCATGAAAGAATCCATAAATAAAAAAAAATAAAAACAACTAACTTATAGAGGAACAAGTAGCACCAATCCATCCTTCTTCTTAGAAACAATGCAGAGACAGTGGAGTAAAATATTTAAAGTGCTTAGACCAAAAAAAAAAAAAAAAAAAAAAAACAACAGAATTTTTTATCCTATGATATTATCCCTCAAAAATGAAGAAAAAATACTTTTTTTTTAGAAAGAAATTATTTTCTCTTAAGACTTTTTGTATTGAAAGCATTTTTTTTTTAATCTTTCTTAGCCTAAAAGACAATTTTCCTTGGAACACATAAGAACTGTGCAGTAGCCATTTGTGTTAAAGCAGACATGCAAGATGAACCTGAGGGATGATAGAATACAAAGAATATATTTTTGTTATGGCTGGTTACCCCAGCCTTTTTTCCCTTGTGTGTGTAGTTCAAGTGTGCACTGGGAGGAGGCTGAGGCCTGCGACGTCAACCATATGCTCCTGCCTTGCACCTCCAATATGTTTTATTATTGTTTTTAATTAATGAATATATGTAATATTAATAGTTGTTATTTACTGGTGCAGGTGGTTGACATTTTTCCCTATTTTCCTCACTTTATGAAAGAGTTACAAAAGAACATTTCTAAAACCAGAGGACAAACAGGGTTAATGTTACTTTAAAATTACATTCTATATAAATATATATAAATATATATTAAAATACCAGTTTTTTTCCTCTGGGTGCAAAGATGCACATTCTTTTAAAAAATGTTTTAAAAAAAATTCCCCTTTCCTCCCCTCAAGTCAACTTTTGTGCTCCAGAAAATTTTCTATTCTGTAAGGCTGAGCGTAAAACTCAAGTATTAAAATAATTTGTACATGTAGAAAGAAAAATGACTTTTTTTCAAAAAATATTCAGGGGCAGCTGCCAAATTGGTGTATTATATATTGCTGTTTCTGTTTCTTGAAAGAATTTTTTTTTGTTATTTTTACATCTGACAAAGGAAAAAAAAATAAAAAGAGGGTAAGAAACAATTCGGGTGGGATGATTTTAACATGCAAAATGGTCCTGGGGTTTCTTTGCTTGTTTTCTTCCTCCTTGCCCTGCCCCCATCCACACACACACTTTCCATAAAACTTGAAAATAGAAAGCAAAAACCCTCAACTGTTGTAAATCATGCAATTAAAGTTGATTACTTATAAATATGAACTTTGGATCACTGTATAGACTGTTAAATTTGATTTCTTATTACCTATTGTTAAATAAACTGTGTGAGACAGACACCCTGAAAAACAAAAAAAAAAACAAAGTAAAAAGTCCAAATGTATTAACAACATATCATAGTGGGTTGGAAAAATAGTTTTTCACCCTACAAAAATCGAGGAAATCTCTTGTCAGTATATCTGCCTTATGATAAATATTAAAAAATGTTCCTCAGAGAGAAGGAAAATAATATAGGTCAGAAATTTGGATCTACATGAAGAAAAGCAGGCCAATAAAGACAGAATAAGTGATGATAGAAGAAAAACTGTTGTTTTTCTTATTTTCTTTAGTTTTAATTGATATAATATTGTGCTCAAAATAATTACAGCAAAAATGTATTACTTGATTATAGATTATGTATAAGTGAAATAGATGACATCAATGGCTTTAAAGCATAGAAGGGAGAAACTAGAAATATTTTTGTTATTGTATGGTATACCTGTGAAGCAGTGTAGAGATACTTGAAAGGAGCCTTGGATTATTTGTATATGTATAAAGTTAATTCTATAGCAACCACTAAGAAAAGGTTTAAAATGAATACAAATTAAAAAGTATAATTAATAGGCTATGAAAGGAGAGAATCATATAACTAAAACAGCAGAAGTAAGAAAAAGAAATAAAGAACAAGGGCAACAAACAGAACACAGTAACAAGTATGGTGCATATCAGTCCAACTATATCAATTACCACTGTAAATATTAATGATATCACTGACATCAATTAAAATATACAGATTATCAGAGTGTATCAAAAACCAAGATCCAAATTTATGTCATCCATAAAAAAACAACTTTAAATATAGAGATATATGTAAATTGAAGAGATGGGGAAAGATATACTAGGCTAAGATCTATCAAAACAAAGCAGGAATAGCTGCATTCATTTCAGACAGTGTAACTTCAAAGCAATGGAAATTATCAGACACAAAGAATGGGATAATACAATGACAAAGGAGTCAATTCTCCAAGAAAATATAATAATACTTAACATACATGTACTTACAACAGAGAATCAAAATGTGTGATGCAAAAATTAATAAAAAATAAGAATAAATAAAATCCACTTTTATACTTGGAGATGTAACACCCTATATCAGAAATGGACAGATCCAATAGACAAAAAATCATAAAGGATAAAGTTGATTCTAATGGTACCTTCAATCAATTGGATAAAACACACATCTATAGAATGTTTCATTTAACAATAACAGGATGTACATTCCTCTCATGCTCACATGATGAGTAATAAATGATAGCAACCAGAGGTGGGGATGAGAAGGAGAATAAAAAGGGTAGGTAAAAAGTAAACTTCCAGTATGCCGAGGAAGTCACCAACTTGTTAAAATAGATAATTAAGTTTCATCTGATATCTATTGAGAATTTTTTAACATGAAAAGTGAATTTAAATGTATCAAAATTAATGTAACTATCAATTGAAATTATATAAAGTCCTCATTATAAATATGAGCTAAATGATTATAAATAAATCATTTTCAAATAAAACATTTTGTGAGAATGATATAATTAGCTTAGCTGACTTGTCCTACATCCCTCTACAAATACATCCAAAGATAAATCTCTAAATCGGCTGATGCTCCAATAATTCACAAAAACAGTAAATAAGAGTTTCCTTGAGCTTCAGCAGAGCTCTCTTAAAACTTAAACTGTAGACATAAAGTGTCAAAACTGGAACGAATTTTAGCGATCTCTATTTTCATATTTTATTGATGATTTTGCTTGAAATGCTAGAATTTAGGTAAAGCCATGTTAATAGAAAAGACACTAAACAGAGTCAAAAGAGCAGCTTGATTCAGTTCTACCATATACCATCAATGTGAGCGTGATGTAACCTAATTACTTGACATTATGAGTATGAATATGCATCTATAAAATGGTAACAATATTATCAGTTTAACAATGCCTTGAAATTAAAAAAAAATATTAGTCAAAAAAGCGGACCACTAAAAAAACATTAAGTAACCAATACATTATTAACTACAGTCACCATGCTGTATGTCAGATCCCCAGAACTTATTTTTACTTTAAAGAAAATATTGCAGTAATTGCATTTAACTCCTCCTTTCATTGTACCTATTTCTCTGTATAGTCATTTCTCAGCATTGGGTCCTTCCAGTAGAAGAATGCACATCATATCTACTGGTGTGTTTCACTGCCCACCTACTGTCATTATTTTAGAATGTTTGGTTGCTTCCAATAATCAGATATTAATTCTATTAAGTCCAAAATCACACATTAATATATTAATTAAAATGTAATTAATAAATTAATTTCAATATTCATACAAGAAAGACATTCATAAAGACAAAGAAATTATTCTTGGACTGTGTTTATTAAAACATAATGTTGTAACCTTAAAGTTACATATTTCAGGTGCAAATCTTTAATATTAAAACACTTTTGCAAAGTGCTGCAAAATAGTATGTTTTTATGTATGAATATTCTGTGAAATCTGGGGAAGCTGAGTATATAAAACAAGATGAAATGTGACATGCAGAGATAAGACTCTAAGATGTTTCAGAACATCTTACCTTCTATCCACACATGAACTTCACTGGGAGAGGATATCACAGTAGGATCTCCTTGGAAAAGATGAAATTATTATGCCACGTCTCACAAAAAGAAAATTTTCTGGTGGTTAATGTGTGAAGCTTAGATAATCTGAGTATCTACAGATGAAATAATAGAACTTCATCAGGCTCAGGTTATATCTATTCATACAGACTGAATTATATTAACACATGTTATAAGGTGTGGCAGTTTTGAGGAAACTAGTCTCCCAACAGCTAATAATTAAACTACTATTTATTGAGTAACAATTTACTGAAATACAAAAATTCATATATAAATCTAACATAACTTCTATCCCACAGAAATTGTGAATCTTCTAAAAAGGATCAAAAATACACAGTGTTATTTACTAACTTGAGAGCAGTGGCATTGAAAGAATATGTTAAGGAGTTTATGCATAACTGAAAAGAAAAGAAAAAGCTTCGTGTATGAGGTAGCATCCGTGTCAAGCCAAAGAAGACTAGACAGAAAAGAATGTTGAAGGAAAAAAAGTGGTAATATCTGCCTTACCTACATCATGAGTATCTTGTGTGACGCATGAAGAGAAAAAAAAATGAAAAGAAAAGCACTTTCTAGAATGTAAAATATTCATTACAGAAATGTTAATCATTATTCGTGATAGTTTTAAAGGTCCAATTTGTCGGAGCTTGCAGTGTCTATGATTGTATTACTTGGCTCTTGAAACCCTCACATTAGGAAAGGTACAAATACCCTCACTTCCCTGTTTTTGTTCGTGTTCTGCCTCATGAGGTCCCTGTGAACAAGTCTCTTCTTTCATTTCAGAAAGGGCCACCAAACAGTGACCCCCCTACTGCTAAATTGTCAGTTGGCCAGCCTAACTGTCCCCCACCCCCCACCCCTTATTCGTCTTTGGATTCTGAGGGCAGTTTTTCAGTTCTGTCTTCACCCGAAATTCCCCCACTGGTCTGTCAGGACCTCCATTTGAAATGCGGGGCTAGTAACTGAGGGAACAGGTATGAGGCTCAGGCAGCCCGACTACCTGAGACTAACCACCCAGGGGCACCTGGTCATTCTCAATTCCTCCCTGCCCTTTTGCCCAGGCAGTACAGTCGACCTCTTCCCCTCCAAAAGTACTGCCGTTCGGGTCAGACCATGTTGAGGATTGGCGCTTTCAAAGCCATGCTCCTCTGAGCCATAAACACTACCCTGCTTTCCCCCACAGCTATACTCCAGAGCTACTGCAGACAAACTCATTACTGGGCTTCTCCTCTACCTTCTCTGGCCAGACTTTGGGGGTTGGATCACTTCTGCTGCCAAACCATCCGTTGGTTCTGGGAGAAGCAACTGATCTGGCTGCCCAGCACCTCAGTCACTACCAGCCCCCAGCTCCAGCTGGTGCCAAGAAGCTTCAGACTTCTGGTGATGTAACTTAGCTCTAGCCTGGCTGGAGGTGGGGCTTTTGGCTGGAGGGCTGGTTTTCTCCCTTTCCTGGCACATAATAGCTGTTTTAAAAGTTTGTTCTCCTTGAAAAATTGCCTGAAAATCTGTGGACGTGCTTTAAGGATTCTCACAAGAAAATTAAATACACCACAACACATTAACACAAATTGAGCACGAATTCGAGGGAAGAAGAAAACTGAGAGGCAAGTGATTACAAATTTCCTAATAAAAGGGATTATCTTTGGAATGCTGAGCCGAAGTGAAGACGTGACCCTCTCTAGCATCCCTCTATCAAACGTTTCCCTCTTTCTAAATCTAACTTTATAGACCATAAAACTAAGGCCCACACTTGTATAGTACCCACATTTATAGACCATAAAACTGAGACTCACACTAGCTTCTCCTGTAACCTTATACATTGATCCTTCCACTCTGATAATTAGTTTAAAAAACTCCCATATTGACCTGCCCAGTGGATTTAGATAATGTTGGTTTAAAGTGGACCCAAGCTAGTACACAGTGTTCATGACGAAACTTAGAAAAAATATTTTTTTTCATTTGAACACAAATGACTACCAGAACACTGGACCCTTGACCTTGTGAATTTGTGAACCTCATGTTAAACAAAGCTGAAATTATCCTTCTTTTCCTGCACTAAGTTTCCTAGAGCTGTGGGCACCAGACATTGCACAATAATGGATGGATGCATTTAATTTTAAAGGAAATAAAATTAAAATAATTTTAAAATAAAACATAAAATTAAATTTAAAAGATAAGAAGAACAAGAACAAAAATAAAAGAAGAAACTTTCGAAAGTTGTGATGAAGTAAATCAAAATTTCTATTAATGTCCACATTGATTGGAAAACATTTTCCTAGGAGCTTCATGTCCCCAAAGGAGGCCATCTGGTTAACCAAAGGACTTCCTGAATTCTGAGCATAGCTGAAATGTACCTGAAAAATAATTTTATCTAATTTTCATTTTTAGATAAGGGAACTGAGGCCCAGAAAGAAGAAATTTGTTCCAGGTTACACAATAATTTAGTAGCAGACCTAGAAAAAGTGCCAAGGAATCTATACCCCAGTGTAATGTTCCACCCACCAAACGTCATTCATACCAGAATTAAACAGTATTTCAGGAGAATGGAAAACGTTTTGTGAAAAAACCCACATAGGTTTCTCTCTCTAAGGATCTAAACACAAAAAAAGGGAGGGAAAAACAAAACAAGACAAGACAAAACATCCAAACACTAATGATGAGAGAGGAAAACAGCTGATGGTGAGTGAGGAGGTAGACGTAATATAGGAAAGAGTTACTGTTTTATCAGTGTGAAAGTACATGAAATCATTTCAACCAAATGAAAGTATCAGAACCAGTTAGCAACCAGTATAAAAGGTAGTGGCTGATACCTGGTATTACAAAGATAGACCTTTATCAGCTGTCTCAAAACAGCTTCTCTACTGTTTTGCTCAATATATACATATCTACTATACAAATTTAACATTTTGTTGTTGGTGATGTAACTTTTGGAATTCTGAAGCCAAAATTATCTTACTTTGGGTATTTAAATGTATCATTCAAATGCCTATGTATTCACAGAAGCAAGGTTAGAAATGGCATATTCAAATTATGGAAGTCTTACTTTTAGTTATGCTGAAAACCACTATTACTTATGTCTTTCTCTTTTCACCCTTCTTACATTTGTTTCACTGTTTTTATTTCACCACTTTTTTCTTTTTCTTTCTTTTCTCCTTCCTGTCTCAAAGTGCTTCAGCAGGGCACTTTGACTCACCCCTGCGATTCCATGACTCTGAGGGGATGGGCCAGGTGGGTCCCTAGAGCAAAAGCAAGATCCCATCTCTGCCAACACCTAAGTACAGAGACATGAATATTTAAATATAAAAGGAAGTGAGAGTAAAAAGTATGTGAAGGAATTGAACAAGATGAAAATATACATGAGGAGGACCCAACAGAAAAATTCTAAAAATGTGAAAAACCAGAACAGATAAACCACCACCAGGAACCATGGGCTTGGTTACAAAAGAGGACCCCACATATAAAGAGTTTATGTAATGAAAGAAAGGGAATTTAGAGTATGGATGGCAAAAATAATGAAGGGAATTGAAGGGAAAATGGAAAATTACCAAAAGAAAATCCAAAAATTGACATAAGAAAAGAATTAAATACATGATTAAATTAGAAAGGGTATATCAGAGCTTAAGGAATTGAAGGAGTAATTCTGGGAACTTAAAGATGCAGTAGAAACTATGAATAACATATAAGACCATGAAAAAGACTCTCAGAGCCAGAGGATAAGGCTCTTGATCTAACTGAAGCATGCATGAGGCATAAAAGAAGAGAGTAAAGCAGAAAAATTTCATAGGAATTATGTGACTTCATGAAATGTTCAAATATATAAATTACAGGTATCCCTAAAGGGGAAGAAGAATGACCCAACGTAATGGAAGTACTACTGGAAGATATCATAAATGAAAATTCCCCAATCATCACCAAAGATTCTGAAATACTACTTTTATGTTGTCATTCTGCTCCTAGGGATGGAACGACAAGGGGACAGCATGAAAAACAAACTCTTACATTAAGTTATTTTCAAAGAAATAATCTGTGAGGCTCAGAGAGGTGAACAATTTCACCAGGACAAAGAAGATTACAAGAAAATGCCACCCCACACTGAAATCTCATGGTGTTTTTATTGTGTTCCTAACAATGTTAACATTTCAAATAATACTGAAATCAAAGAGATAATCTGGGGATAGGGAAGGAACTTTGATCACATTCATGACACATGAATGATTTGTGTCAACATCAAAGCTTGGGGAAACAAAGTATAGGGAGATAGATAAGAGGAACTATGTCAAAATTTACCTTAAAAAGAACATACATTAACATGGATGGTAAATGTCAACTACATTCTAATCTAAATTACTGATCTATTCCAACGTGCCCAAATCGGTATTTTCCAATATGACTTATTAAACTGTTTCAAACTGGTCAAGCACTCTGCCCTTTATTGATGTCTTTAGCTTTAAAAGCTAAGGACACAGGTTCTTGCATTTTTGTATTCCTTAACAAATGCTTTACAGTTTTTATTTCATTTTAACTCTTCTAGCCTTAACCCACATACTTGTCAATTCTCTTAATAAACACGAATGGCTTGAATTCCCCTTGAAGAGTCACAAGCTGGCTGAATAGATAAAAGAGCACAAGCCGATTATCTGTTGACCCTAGGAAATACACCTAAGTGTGAAGGACAAAACAAGACTTTGGATGAAGGGTTGGAAAACAATATTGCAGGCAAATGAAAAGAATAAGAAAGGAAGTGTCACAACTATATTTTCAGACACAAGTGGATTTAAAGGAACTAAAGTTAAAAAAGATAAAGATGGTCACTACATATTGGGAAAGGGAACAATATAACAGGAGGACATTTTGATTCTAAATATTTACGAAACCAACTTAAATGCTCCCAGATATATGAAACAAACCCTAATTGTTCTGAACAATATGATAACCTACAACACCATAATACCAGGGGATTTTAATGCTCCTCTTATATAACTGGACAGATCCCCTAAACACAAACAAACAAAAAAAAATAGAAGGGATTTAAACATGACCCTAGAACAATTTTGCTTAATAAACGTACAGAACACACCACCCCAAAGCTAACCAATATACTTTCTTTTCATCAGCTCATGGATCATACCCAAAAATAAATCATATGCTACGACAAAAATCAAACTTCCACAAAATTAAGATAATTGAAATTATACCTTGTACCTTTTCACACTACAAGGGGATAAAGGTAGAACACAACTCCAAATACAAATTTTCATTCCCACACAAAGTCGTGGGAAATGAAACAACTTTATTCTGAATGACAGTTGGGTCAAGTAAGTGATAAAGGATGAAATTATTTAATTCCATGCACATAAAGGAAATTAAGCCCCAATCTGCCAAAACCTGTGAAATAAGAGGGAAATTTATTGCATTAGATGCCTATATCCAAAAAACAGAAAAAGAACACACTATCAACCTAATCAATCATCTCAAGGAAATAGAAAAGGAAGAGCAATCCAATCCTATCCCAAACCTAACAGAAGAAAATAAATAACCAAAATTAATTTAAAAACAAATTAAATTGAAAACAAAACATTATTCAGATAATTAATGCAACAAAAACTGGTCCTTTGAACACATAAACAAAATTTATAAACTTTGGGCCAGATTAACTACAAACAGAAAAGAAAAATCTCTAATAATCTGAATCAGAAATGAAACTGGGGAAATAACAACATATACCACACAGATACAAGAGATTATCTCTGACTACTACAGGAAACTCTATGACCCAAAATTTGATATAGTGGAGGAAAGTTCCAATACCTGGAACCACACAACCTCCCTAGGCTTAAACAGGAAATAATAGTTCTCTTGAACAGGCCAATATCAGGCACTGAAATTGAAGAAACCATAAAAAAACTTCCAACAAAAAACAAATTCCTGGAACTAACCACTTTTTACCAGAATCCTATTCAACCTTCAAAGAACTTCTACCTATACTGCAGAACCTATTCCAAAACATTGACAAGGAAGGAACCTTCCTCAACAAGTTCTATGGAGCAAACATCACCCTGATACCAAAACCAGGAAAAGATCCAATGACAAAGGCAAACAACAGAGAAATTTCACTAATGAAGATCAATGGAAAAATACTCAATAAAATGCTATTAAAAGATTACAGCTACACATTAAAAAATTATACATCACAATCAAGTAGGCTTCTTACAAAGGATGCAAGGCTGGTTTAACATACATAAATCCATAAATGTATTTCACCATATCAGTAGGGGCAAAAACAAAGATCATATGATCCTCTCAATAAATGCAGAAAAGGCATCTGATAAAATTTGCCATCCTTTCCTAAAAAGAATATTTAAGTAATATAAGCATCAGTGGCACATTTCTTAAACTGATTGAATGCATCTATGAGAAACCCACAGCTAACATCATACTGAATGGAATAAAACTGAAAGATTTTTCACTTAGAACAGGAACCAGGCAAGGATGTCCTCTATCACTGGTACTATTCAACATAATTCTGGAAGTTCTAGCCAATGCAATCAGGCAAGAGAAGGATATTAAGGACATACAAACGAAGGCAGAGGAGGTCCAACTCTTGCTCTTTGCTGATGATATAATCTTATATTTAGTAAATGCCAAAGTCTCAACCACAAGATTCCTGGGAGTGATCAAGAAATACAGTAATGACTCAGGGTTCAAAAACAATGTCCACAATATAGTAGACTTTATTGGCTAGTTGATACAAAATCAGTGTATAACAGTCAAATTGATAATCAATGAAGGACAGAATACCCTTCACCACAGCTTCGAAGAAAATGAAATACCTAGGAATATACCCAACAAAGGAGGTGAAAGATGTCTACAAAGAGTATTATGAAACCCTAAGAAAAGAAATAGCGGAGGATAATTACAAGTGGAAGAACATACCATGCTCATGGCTGGGAAAAGTCAACATTGTTAAAATGTCTACACTATCCAAAGCAACCTACAGATTTAATGCAATCCCCATTAAAATACCAACAGCATACTTTGAAGAATTGGTAAAAAATTCTTTTCATTTTGTATGGAACTAGAAAAAATAAAACAACCCTTATACCCAAGGCAATTCTTAGCAATAAAAATAAAGCCAGAGGCATCATTCTACCATACATCAAGTTATAATACAAGCCCAAAGTGATTAAAACAGCATGGTATTGGCACAAAAAATAGAGACATAGCCATATGGAATGGAATGGAATAGAAAACCTAGAGATGAAATGATCTACCTGTTACCATCTGATATTTTATAAACCAAACAAAAGCATACACTGAAGAATAGAAACTTTATTAAATAAACAATCCTGGGAGAACTGGTTAACCACATGTAAAAGACTGGAACTAGACCATTACTTTGCACCACTTACAAAGATTGACTCAAGATGGATGAAAAATGTAAATCTCAGATATTAAACAATAAAAATTCTAAAAGAAAGCTCTGGAGGAACTCTTGATGATGTCAGCCTGGGGAAAGATTTTATGAAGAAAACTTCAATGGCAAACACAACAACAATAAAAATAACACAATGGGACTTAATTAAGCTGAAAAGCCTCTGTAGAGCTAAGGACACAACAATTAAAGCAAATAGACAACATTCAGGATCTGAAAAGATATTTGCAATGTTATGAATATGACAAAGAGTTGATAACTGTAATCTACACATAATTCAAATTAATCAAAAGGAGAAAACATTCCCATATATCACTGGGCAAGAGACATGAACAGAACCTTCTCTGAAGAGGACAAATGGTCAGCAAATGTATGAAAAAAATGTTAATCTTCACTAGTCATCAGAGAAATGCAAATCAAAACCATACTGATATATTACCTAACCCCTGAGAGAATAGCCCACATCACAAAGTGCCAAAGCTTCAGATGCTGGAGTGTATTTGGAGAGAAAGAAACACTTTTACCTTGTTGGTGGGACTGCAAACTAATACAGCCTCTTTGAAAAGAAGTAGGAACTCAAAGTATACCTTCCATTTGATTCTAAAATCCTAGTAATTGGCATATATCCAGAAGAAAAAAAATTATCATAAGGACATCTTCACTAGACTGTTTATTGCAGCTCAATTTATAATAGCCAAGATTTGGAAACAACCTAAGTGACCATCAACCCATGAATAAATAAAAAAAAACTGCTGTATATGTATATCATTAGATACTATCCAGCCTTAAAAAAAAAAAGATGGAGACTTTATGTATTTTGTTTTAACTGGATGGAGTTGAAACACATTCTTGGTAAAGTATCACAAGAATGGTAAAGCAAGTGTCCAATGTACTCAATACTAATGCTAATAGACGAAATAATGCACACCCTCAGAAGGGAAAAACTAAATTCAATTTCAGTTGGGGTGAGGGGGTGAGGTGGGATGGGGTGGAGGAATAGGGATTGGTGTGCCCTCACCTAATGGGCACAATATAACTCTATATGCCACACCTCCTGGTTGTGGGATACAAATAAAATAGATACTTTACCTAACAAGTGTAAACATTGTAGTATAATGGTTTGTTCCCTCATATTAATCTGAAATTTTAAAAAAGTAAAAAAAAAAATAACATCACAAATACATGTTTCTACACGCACATAAGTTAACAGGACTTTCTTTCTGCCACACATCAACACTGAACACTACCATAAGCCACTGATATACCAGGGTTACGAAACCTTACCGAGTTGTTTGTCCAATGCTGCCAACATATGTACACAGTGGCAAGTTCTCAAACTTAATTGTCAGACCTCATACATTACATTCTTTGTACATTATAAGAACTTCTTCATCTTATAACTGAAAGTTTACACCCTTTGATAGACATCTCCTCATTCCCCTCTAAACATCTGGAATTGAAGTTTAGTCCTTGTAGTACAAACTTATTCTTTTCTAATCCTGTTTCTAATCTTAACAAAAGAGGAGGTAGGCAGTTTTGGAAGACAAACATTAGCACTGAAACTTCATCTCTTGTTGCAGAGATTGTGATCTGAGTGGTTTATGGCTAAGGTTAGAAACCAGGAGAATTTAGCCAAGATTCAAGCTTCAAGACCCTGAAAAGCTCAAAATGATTCAGGTATGATAACTGCTTTGCCTAGCAAATTAGAAAGGAAAAAAAAAAAAAAAAAAAAGCTCTTTGGCTACAACATTTGCATATGAATGTACCTAGTGGTTAAACCTTTAGGACGCCAAGAATACATGCACAAGTGCCTGAACACTTCTGAGATTTAGATCTCTAAGTTATTTCTTGATTCCTTCAAATAGGTTTCAAGAGAGATGACTAGCATCAATTTTAGTATATTTTTAATGATCCAGGTGCTAGGATTAAAACTGTTAGGGAACTAGAACATCAGTTATCTTGAAAACTTACAGACACATCCAGGATTCAGAAGCTCATGCTGGCCCTTCTCCTTCTTCTTCTCTTCTCCTTCTCCTTCTCTTTCTCCTCCTCCTCCTCCTTCCTCTTCCTCTTCCTCTCCTCTCCTCCTTCTCCTCGTTCCTCTTCCTTTTCCTCTCCTTCTCCTCTGTTGGGGATTCATTGAGGGTACAAAGAGCCAGATTACAATGATTGCATTTGTTAGGTAATATAATATTATTGTACCCCGCCCCCCAAAAGTGTGTCACACACCATCATTCATCCCTACCACCCTCCATCCTTCCCTTTCTCTGGTCTTCCCTTCCCCCACCTTCCTCCCTCCTTCCCTCTCTCTGGTCTCCCCTTCCCCCAAACCCCACCAGGTACTAGGTCATCAACTGTCCTTATATAAGAATTAAGTACATAAGAGTCTTGCTTCTCCATTCTTGTAATGCTTTACTAAGAATAATGTATTCCACTCCCACCCATTTGATCCTGCAACCCCATTACTGGGCATCTACCCAGAAGGAAAACAATCCTTTTACCAGAAGGACACTTGCACTAGACTGTTTATGGCTTTACTACTAATGACTGAATTTTCTGATAGTTTTGAGAGTTGTAATGTTTTGATGAATGTGTATCTATTCCCTTTCACCTCAGAGAAACTATGTTTCAATATCTGAAGCTTAGTCCCATAAAAGGAGAAGGGATTACTAGAATCCAAATCTTCATGTACCATCTTCTTAATGACTTTTTATTTTTAAAAATAATTAAATACTTTGGGCATATACAAACCATAAATAATAATAGTAATGATCTTGTATAGATTTATCAACTTAAGAAAGCATCATTTTGTTCAATTGACGTCTTCTATCCTGTGTCATTCTACTGACCCTCCATTGTTATATTCTTTGTCAAATTGTTGTATTAAATTTTTGTATTGTTTTACAATCCTGCCATTGGTGTATAACTTGTTGTCAGACTTCTACTTTTTGCCATTATTATCCATGTGATCTGATAATTTACTGTTGTTTTAGTATGCTCTCCATAATCTTTAGAAAAGTTGAATGTGTTTGTTTGACATTCTTCTTTAGTCTTCTATAAAAAATCTACTCACATCTTCTGACCATTTGGCATTTGTCATATTTGTAGAACTTTTAGAATCTCTTTTGAGTATCATTATTTGTAAGTAATAGACATTGCTTGTATATTCTCAGGTTAGTTTTTTCTAGTTTTTTATCATGACTTTTGATGCAGATAAGATTTTCTGAGAGAAAGATGGAGGTAATTTATAAAAGTTATTCATGTAGCACAGAACATAGTACATACTCAGATAGCGATTACTACGATGGTTTCTCTTTTTATAGTGGTAAAATATATGCAACATAAAATTTACCATTTTAAACGATTTTTACATCTTACTTGTAAAATTAAGTGGCATTAATTATATAAACTATGTTGTGTAACTATCATCACTGTCTATTACAAGTTTTTTAAAATTCCAAATAGAAACTATGTAGCCATTATGAATATCTCCCTATTTCTCCCCCCTCTTACCCCTGGTAACCTCTATTATACATTCCACATCTATAATTTTACCTTTTCTAGGCACCTCCTATAAGTAAGATTATATAACTTTTGTCATATAGCATAATATATTCAAGGCACTTCCTTATAGCATGTGGCATAATCTCCCCTATCTCTCCTCTTTTAAGGCTGAATAATATATATAATATGTATGTGTATATATGCTGAATAATATATATAATATGTATGTGTATATGTACAGGGTGTCCATAAAGTTCATGTGCAATTTTTCCCTACTTTGAGATCATGAAGATACCTTTAAACTGTCTTTGAAAAGTTTTATACTTTTCTCTTTCATAAACAGATTCTTTTTTTTTTTGGCTGAGTAGTTCCATGGTATACACATACCACAATTTATTAATTCATTCATGGGTTGACGGCACTTGGGTTGATTCCCCATCTTTGTGATTGTGAATTCAGCTTCAATAAACATTCATTCCAGTGTGAATGTCTTTATGGTAAAATGATTTTTATATGCATTTAAAACTATATATTTCTTCAAAGAACTATTTCAGCTGTACCAAGTGTATAAACAGATTCTTTAACATGACATGAAACAGTTTGACTTTCCACCCCATGTTGATACATCATATACCAGCACAATTTATTGAAAATTCATCGGTTCCTCCCTGCTCCATAATGTTACCTCATATATATATATATATATTCCATATATTCATGCTTTATGTTCTACTAGTTTATGTGTCTATTCCTGCATCATCACCACACTGTCTTAATTATCCAAGCTTTAACATAAGTCCTGATAACTGATAGGGCAATTCTTCTCACTTTTTTTTTCTTCAGTGTCTTGGCTGCTCTTGATCATTTTTCTTTTCATGTAAATTTCAGGATCAGTTTGTCAAGTTCCTAAAAAATGGATTTTTTTACTGTAATTACACTGTATGTATAGGTCAATTTAGGGACAATTGTCATATTTACAATATTGCTTTCCAATACTTTAATATGGTACATCTCTTAAGTTTTTAGATATTCTTTAATGTTTCTTGTTGCGTGACCAGAGACGCGAATGAACGGTAGCTTTGTGGTGGGTGTAAACTCGCTCCTGTAATTATTAAATCAAGAAACAGACTACACGAAATGAGATGGCATGTAGCAAAAATCTTTATTCCAGGTTTTGACTTTATACTTTTCTAGTCACATACACACTTAATCTATTATCTATTAGTTTCATTGTTATCTTATTTTACCTATCTGAAATTAACTTGAAAGGAAATATTTTGTTATCATATTAATATAATCACCTTTGTAGTAAACCTCTTCTTCTAAACATTGCTAATTCCTGAACAGGTATCTAAAGAAAGATCACAAAGAAGAAAGTAGCCACAGGGGAACAGAGTTAATAGAAGAATATCTTCAAGCATTCACTCAGTTTTCTCAGTATAAAGTAATAACTGTGTCTTTCCTTCAGGGCAGAGTACCTATAGACCTCTGACAATATGTTGTTAACATACGTCAACCCTCTGGCCCGTATCTCTGAGGAAGGGGGGCATGCCCTTTGATCTCAGGCTTCATGGGGTGCACAGTTTCAGAGAATGGACTTGTGGAATGTTTAACTCCAGGCAAGCCAACTCTGCATGTGTTCCATGGGGGTCCAGGTCCCTTAAGCCTCTGGAAGAAAAGCAAGTCATTTTAACTCACACTGAATTTACTTTATGTGCTTGATGTAGGATATGTTTATTTCTAAATATTATCCTACATCTCTAAATAAAGTGTAAAAAGTTTCTGTGTGGAATAAATGAGGACAAGAGATGGATGACACAGTGGGTGATCTGCATATATTGTATTTGATTTCTTCCTAAATAGACAGATGATAAATAGAAATGGACATTTTAACATTATTTTTTAATTGTTTTGTGTCAGTATATTAAATAATCATTTTTTCATATTCAGGAATAGTCTAAGGTCATTTATTAATTCTAACAATTTATCTATAGATTCTTTTGAATTTTTACATAGATAATTTGCATATTATTTATGCATTATGGCAAAACTTCCAGCTAAATGTTGAATAGAGAAGATGGCAGCAGTCATTCTTGTTTTTTATCTTGAATTCAAAGGTGATATTTTCAGTGTTTCATCATGAAATGTAATACGGTAGGTAGTTATTTTTTTCTAGATACCCAGAATAAGATTTGAAATATTTATTCCTATTTTTCCCTGCTAACAGCTTTCATTTTAGTCTTAAGTAAGTTTTATCTCACTTCTCTTAATCTAGTGAGATAATTTTTATACATTTTCTTTCTTGATTTGTTATGGTGATCAATGCCATTATTCAATTTTATAAAATTAAACATACAGTGCCTTCCAAGAATAAGTTCTATTGCTCATCATCTATTATTATTTTTGCCCACTGCTGTATTTCTTCCTTTTTAATTTTTTTCTTTTTTTAGAGAGAGTGTCATTCTGTTTCCATGGGTAGAGTGTGATAGCATCATAGCTCACAGCAACCTAGAACCCCTGGGTTCCAGAGATCCTCATGCCTCATCCTCCAGGGTAGTTGGGAATACAGCGGTGCACTGCCACAGTGCACGGCTGGTTTTTCTATTTTTAGTAGATATGAAGTTTCACTCTTGCTCAGGATAGTCTAAAACTCCTGACACCAGGCAATCCATCCACCTCAGCCTCCCAGAGTGCTAGGATTACAAGCATAAACCTCAGTGCCCATCCAACACTGTTGTATTTCTGTTTATATTTTGTTTAGAAAATTTATATCTATGTTCATGAATAATATTGCCTTTATCTTTTATCATACTGTCCTTGATGGGTTGTAGTGTCATGGATATTCTATTCTCATAAAATGAGTAGAGAAATTTCTCTCTTTTTCCTATTGTCTTATAGAATTTGTTCAATAATAACTTTTTTTTCTTAGAGTGTCATTGTTTATATTCAGCTAGGTTAGAATGCTGGTGTCAGCCTAGCTCAGAGCAATCTCAAACTCCTGGGTTCAAATGATTCTCCTGCCTCATCTTCCTGGGTAACTTGGACTATAGCCACCTGCCACAATGCCTGCCTGGCTAATATGTCTACTTTTAGTAAAGACCTGTCTCATTCTTTGTCAGGCTCATCTCAAACTCCTGAGCTCAATCTATCTATCCTCCCTCCTAGGCCTTCCAGAATCCTAGGACTACATGCATGAGTAATTGCTTCTGGCCTAACAGATGTCCTCTTTCTATTTCTATATTCATGAAAGAAAAACTTTTATCAGCTCTCAGCTTTTTGAGTTTCTGCATGGGTGGTGGTGAGTCCCATCTGTTTTTGATGGATCATATCAAAAGACAAGTTGCTCATTATGGTATTTCAAATGATCACAATTACAAAGCCTTGTGCACCCAATAACCCATCCTAGTGACATACATTATACATTTCCTTTTGTTACCTATTTTTTATGAATATTTTTCTCTGCTTATAACAATTATACCCATGTGACTATTATTTGTACACTTGAATGTTTATACTTGCAAAAATATGTATGTTATTATCGCCTATTTCACTATGTATAGTTGTCTAGGAAGTGTTCTTTCTTGTTTTTATGCTTCTCAGATAACCCCCCTTTAAAAATATTAATAATTATCTTGTAAATAATTACTTTTATTATTTCTTCCACAATTATATTTTTAGGATTATGGTGTTCAGAATTGTATCTTTTAGGATTATGATTAGCTCCTGAAGTGATTCATTTTATTTATAGTGATGGTTTGTTACATTAAAGTTTCATCTTGTCTGACATAGTTATTTGAGTTTTTCTAAAGTAAATAAAATAATTTTAAAACTATATTGATAAATAATAAATATATGAAATAAAGCATAACTGCTATCTTGTGGGTATTTCCTTTTTAGAGTTCACTTATTTTTGTCACATAAAAATTGTGTATATTTATAGTGTACAGCATGTTTGCTTGAAATGTATATACATTGTAAGTAGCCAAATCAGCCTAACCGACACTTTATCTCACATACTTACCTTTTTTGTGGTGAAAACACTTGAAGTTTACTCTCAGGTATTTTTAAGAATAAAGTACATTATTATTAACTGTAGGCACTATATTATACAATAGATTTCTGTAATTCATTCCTCCTATCTAACTGAAATTTTGTATTCTTTGATTAATCTGCCCTGGAACCCCATTCCCCACTATCAGGCCTTGGAAAACACCATTATACTCTCTACTTCTATGAATTCAAATTTTTACATTCCATATTGAATTGTGGTCATTCAGTGTTTGCCTTTCTGCATCTGGCTTATTTCACGTAACATAATATCCTTTATGTTTATCCATGTTGGTGTAAATGACAAGATTTCCTTATTTTTTAAGGCTGAATATATTCCCTTGAAGATATATACTACATTTTCTTTCTTCTTTCATTTATTGATGTACACTTGGGTTGACTATTCTGTATTTTGGCTATTGTGAATAAGTGAACAATACCCAAAATATCTTGGGAGAGAAAACATCTCTTCCAGACACTTATTTCTTTTCTTTTGAATATAAACTTGGAAATGTGATGCCGGAAACTCTATTTTTAGTGTTTCAGAGAACTTACATACTGTGTTACACAATATTAATTTGCCTTTCCCCAAACAGTGTGTAAATATTGCTTTGTCTTGATATCCTCTCCAACACTTACCTTGCATCCTTTTGGTAATAGCCATAGAAACTGTTGAGAAAGGACATTTCACTGTGTTTTTAATTTGAATTTCTATTATAATTAATGATACTGAGAATTTTTTCACATATCCATTGCCATTTGTATGTCTTCTTTTGGGAAACTTCTATTAAGATCCTTTACACGTTTATTAGAGTTGTTTTCTTGCTCTAAGTTTGAATCCCTTGTGTATTTTGGATACTGCCTTATTAAATGGGTGATTTACAAATATTTTCTCCCATTTCATAGGTCTTCCCTTCATTCTGTCTATTGTTTCCTTTGCTGTGCAGAAGATTTTTAGTATGAAGCAATCCCATTTGTCTTTTTTTTTTTTTTTTTTTTGCTATTGTTGCCTATGCTTTTGGGGTCACAGATAAAAGTATCATTGTCCAGACCAATGTCATGGAGCTTTTCTCTTTTGTTTTACTCTGGTACTTTTATGATTTCAGGTTTTACATGTAAGTATTTAGTCAATTTTGAGTTTATTTCTATATATGGTATCAAATAAGGATCTAATTTCATTCTTACGTATATGGCTGTCCAGTTTTCCCACCAGCATCTATTGAACAGACTGGCCTTTTGCATTGTATTATCTTGGGATCTTTGTTAAAAATTAATTTACTGTAAATGTGTGGATTTATTTCTGAGCCTTCTATTCTATTCCATTGATCTGTGTGTCTATTTTTATACCAGTATCATACTGTTTGATTATTACAGCCTTTTAGTATATTGTGAAGTCAGGTAGTATGAGGCCTCTAACTTTGTTCATTTTGCTCAAGATTACTTTGGCTATTCTGGAGTTTTGTGGTTCTGTATGAATTTTAGAATAGAAAAACTGCTATTTTAAAATTAATAGTTTCATGGTTTAAATTTTCCTATTATTTTTTCTTTAAAATTTCCCTCAGCTTTGGTTTTTATATAGTCCTTTTTTAAAGTTTACACTTATATTTTTCCCTACAATTTTATAAACTTTACTTTTGAAATGGAATACAAATTTACTTACATTTAACATGATCATTAATATGTTTGGATTCATATTGCCCATGTTATCTTGTGCATTGCATTAGTTTGGAGCATTATTTTCTATTTCTCTTTCTTTTCTGCCTTTCAATTATTTATTTATTTATTATTTATTTATAAATACATATATTTAAAATTTCTTCCTTGAAATGTGTAATGGGTGTCACCCAGAAATGAGACCAGAAGGGAGTTGTTCAGGCCAGGTTTATTGCAAGTACAGGGTGATCTTTCTCAGCAGTGAAAAGGTGGCATCTGCACCCAGGGGCCATTAGAGACCCCTTTTATATGGTGTTGTTAGTGTGGGGAGTGACTCTACAGCTTGTGAGTAAGGTAGAGTCTTTGGCATAAACTTATCATGGATGGGGCTAGCAAAATCCTTTGGGTCTTCCTTTTAGGAGGAAAAGAGGAGGAGAAGTAGGGGAAAGAGTTTGTATGTGGCTGCATTAGACCACCCAACATTTCCACCTCTTGTTCAAAAGGGTGATGGGCAATGGTCTGTCTTCCAAAACTGCTTCTGGCTGGATAGTGTTGTAACAGTCCTCAGTGGGATGATTTGGATGTTGGTAAGGCTGTGTACATTTGGGGTACACTTGGAGAGGGTTTGGAGAGGAGTAGAAATTGGGTTGTAACTGTGGTTGACACCTTTATTACCTTCTCTTGAATAAATGAGAACAAGAGTTGTATGACACAGGGGGAGATTGTTAATAACAAGAGGATTGCAGTGAAGGGGCCCAAGAGGGGTGCAATCGCCCTGGGTGGTTGAATCAGAATCCCTCATTTTGTGAGCATAGATGGATAACTTGTTCCTAGAGCCAGGTGATGCTCTCACAGACCAGATCAGACTTGTTAGTGTATAAACCACAGGTGTCTTGTAAAAAGTTTAAAGGCCCCTTTCCTCTGCTATAATTAGATCTAAGCCTCTAAGATGGTTGAAGGAAGGGTAATTGGAATATAATAAAAAAATATGAGCAAGATAATTGTATCTTCCAGAGAACTGAGTAACTATATAAAGGGGAGGCTGTATTTTTTTTTTTATTTTAATGATAGAGATAGAAGTGAGAAAGAGAGGTCTTTACAATTTAGGAAGACTAGAGGATATGGTTCTTCTATTTATTAGAATTAATTTACTTATCTGTGCCAAAGAGTAAGTTACTTAAGGCCATCTTGATGAGATGGCTGAGCTCATTTTCAAATCAGGTATGTTAGACAGTAGAAAGCCATTCCCATGTTGATTTAGGAGATTACTGGTTCCAGACGGTGAATGTAATCTTCTGTTTTAAAGGGAATATATTCTCCCTTCTAGGGCCTTTCTCCTTTGTTGAGAAGACATGGTTCCGAGATTCTAGCAAAAGTTGTCTTTTGGGGCATTTTATTTTAAGGACCCAGAGTCATAGTGGTGGGCAGGGCTCTTGTTCTATAGAAGGGTGTGGTCTTACTTGAGTCTTTTAAGTAACTGTCTCTGGAAAAGTTTTAAAGTGGCAGCCACTATTGATAAACTTTTCTGCCTTCAGGGCTGCTGTCAGTCCCATTTTCTCTCTTTCTCTATCCTCTCTTCATCTGAAGCCAGTGGGAAGAGGGAAGTTGGTGGACAAGGGGAGGGAAGACAGCAGGAGGGATGGGGGAGCTGGAGGTAGAATGGAAAGAAGTCTGTGCAGGGGGGCTAGGCAGCTCTGGGCCTGTGAGCCTGTCCTGCCCTGCCCCACCCTGGCATCCATGCTTGTTTCAGAAGGGGCCTAGGGAGCATATATAGCTTGCAGAGGGAGCCACTGGTCCTACAGTTGCGTGATTCTACCCTGTTTCCCCGAAAATAAGACATCCTCCGAAAATAAGACCACTTACAGGAAAGATAAGACCTAGTGTATCTTTGGGAGCACACCTTAAAATAAGACACTGTCTTATTTTCAGGAAAACAGGGTATGTCATGCACTCTGCAGCCCTGCAGCCCTGCCTGTGCTGTGTAAAGGGGTGAGACGCTGTTGGACAGGCAGAGAAAGCCATGAGAAGTTCAGGGATTGTTGGGGAGGGAGAGAGCAGAGGGTCTTGAGTCTCTGGGGGGTAGGTCAAGTGGTGGAGGAGCGGTAGAAGCGTGAAAAATCCCTGAAAGAAGGAAGATAGGGAGGAAGACTATGGAAAGTAGAGGGACGTGTTTGAGCAACGATTTGTTTAGGGTGGGGTAAGAGCAGAGGAAGAGAGAGTCCTGAAGATAGGCAATTTTGTTATATCTGCCATTCTTTTTGGAATAAATTATTTACGTTCTTTAAGATATTGAAATTAAAGGTCCCACTTTCCAATTTCTATTGAGGTTGAAAGTGAGAGACATCCCCAGGGTGTCTTTGTCGATGGGGTGGAAGGGCCAGCTCCCATGTCTGAGATTTCCTTCCCTACCTGGGTGGAAAATAAGTCCCTTGTTTTCCAAGAACCAGGAGCAAAATACGAAGAAGGACTGAGAAAGGTCAGGCTTCCCTATTTTCCCTCAGAAAACTTGAAGTCTCTGGGACCTTAAAAGCCTAAAAGAGGGTTCATGTCTGGGATTGAAGCAAAAACCAAAACAATCTGTGTTTTCTGGGACCTCAGAAAAGAGCTCAGTGCTGAAATACAACAGTGTAGTTAGGCACAATTGAACAATCAAAGAAGGAAGGGTTCAAAAGAAGGAAAGGTTCTTTCAAAGAAGTGAGAAGCCTAAACTGGGGTCCAGCACTTATTTGAGGTCCCTGGGACTCCAGAAGAGATCGCAGTGCTCAAATACAGCCTTCTAATTAGACTTGAATGAATAATGGAAGAAGAAGTGAGGGGGATGTGAGGATATAGAGGCACAGAGCCAGCCAAAGACCAAGCTGAGGGGGTTCTGTTTGAAGCTATTTAGGGACCTTATGTCTGAATGGCAGTTGGGGAGAAATCCTCTAGGATTCTATAACAGGCAAGTCAGCAGAGTTAGGTCTGGGCACAACCAGACTAGATTATGAGAAAACTGGGGTGGCTAAAGAGTCTGGCATCCAGCTGCCCCTCAGATTCCAGTCCTGGTTTTTTTCTATATGGGGCTGTGGGGGTGGACAAAGTCCTCAGCTTGCTTGGGAAGTTAGGGTCTTTGGTACAAACTCCTCAGGGGTGGGGCTAGCCAAATCCTTTGTGTTTTTGTCTTAGAAAGAGAAGAGAAAGAAAAACAGGGGAAAGGGTATATGTATGGCTGCGTTAGACACCCCTTCCCCCAATTCCTGACATTTGTTTGGAAATTATGGATTCTGTTTCTCATATTTTAGTGTTTTCTTTATAAATTAAAGTATCACACTTTAAAAATTAAAGTCTAAAGTTAATGGAATTCGTTTAATTATCTTTCAGACAATATAATATCCTCCTAACACTTTAATTCATTTTATTTTTACTTATGTTATTGGTATTTTAATACTTTTTAAATAAAGTTGTGCTTATTAAGGTAGTATAAGCACATGTAATATATGATATAATTTGGATCAAAACGTGTCTTCATTTATAGAAGATGGGCTTTACAATCGATCAATTTCCATACTTCACTCCCTACATGTCTATCTAGTTACTTTAAAATAAGTACACTCAATCCTAGTTGAATATGATCTAATAGTTCCACACTTATAGGGAATTTTTCAAGTATTTTGCTATTATACTCACTCCATTCTTATAAAACAAATAAAGTACTATTTCCCTTCTAGCTCTTCCAGTGTTAGGTAACATATTTTAAGGTTTTTATTTACATTTTATTAAAAATGTACTTCTTTCTAGAAATTTAGTGTTTGTCATTGAGATTAAAAATACACCATTTTAGAGAGGCACTTCAGATCTGGAATTCTCATGCCACAAATTGAGAATTAGGCAAAATGTGTCTTTGCTTCCACTTTCTCTGGGACATTCACTTCTTTTAATTTTCTTTTTTTATTATTTATTTATTTATGTATTTTTTATTGTTAAATCATAGATAGATATGTACATTATTAGTGCAATCAAGGGTACAATGTGCTGGTTTCATATACAATCTGAAATAATCTCATCAAACTGTTCAACGTAGCCTTCATGGAATTTTCTTATTGTATGTAGACATTTGTATTCTGCATTTAGTAAGTTTCACCTGTACCCATTCTAAGATGCACCATAGGTGTGGCCCCACCCATTACTCTCCCTTCACCCTAACCTCCTCTCTCTCTTCCCCTCCCTTGGCCCTTTCTCTATATTCTTGTGCTATAGTTGGGTTACAGCCTTCATATGAAAGCTATAAATTAGTTTCATAGTAGGACTGAGTACATTGGATACTTTTTCTTCCATTCCTGAGATACTTTGCTAAGAAGAATATGTTCCAGCTCCATCCATGTAAACATGAAAGAGGTAAAGTCTCCATCTTTCTTTAAGGCTGCATAATATTCCATGGTATACATGTATCACAATTTGCTAGTCCATTCCTGGGTCGATGGGCACTTGGGCTTCTTCCATGACTTAGCAATTATGAATTGGGCTGCAATAAACATTCTGGTACAGATGTCTTTGTTATATTGCCATTTTTGGTCTTCTGGGTATATACCTAGTAAAGGAATTATAGAATTGAATGGAAGGTCTATTTTTAGATCTCTAAGTATTCTCCAAACATCCTTCCAAAAGGAACGTATTAGTGTACATTCCCACCAGCAGTGTAGAAGTATGCCCTTTTTTCCACATCCACGCCAACATCTCTGGTTTTGAGATTTTGTTATATGGGCTACTCTTACTGGGGTTAGGTGATATCTCAAAGTAGTTTTGATTTGCATTTCTCTGATTATTAAGAATGATGAGCTTTTTCTCATGTGTTTGTAGATTGTGCATCTGTCTTCTTTAGAGAAGTTTCTCTTCAAGCCCTTTGTCCACCCTGCGATGGGATGACTTGTTCTTTTCTTGCTAATACGTTTGAGTTCTTTGTGGATTCTGGTGATTAAACCTTTATCAGAGGTATAGCCTGCAAATATTTTCTCCCATTCTGAGGGCTGTCTGCTTGTTTTACTTACTATGTTCTTGGCTGTGCAGAAGCTTTTTAGTTTGATCAGGTCCCAGTAACGTATTTTTGATACTGCTTCAGTTGCCTGGTTAGTCCTCCTCATAAAATATTCACCCAGGCCGATTCCTTCAAGAGTTTTCCCTGCATTCTCTTCAAGTATTTTTAGAGTTTCATGTCTTAAGTTTAAATCTTTTATCCAGTTAGAGTCTATCTTAGTTAATGGTGAAAGGTGTGGGTCCAGTTTCAATCTTCTACAGGTTGCCAGCCAGTTCACCCAGCACCATTTGTTAAATAGGGAATCTTTTCCCCAATGAATGTTTTTAATTGGCTTGTCAAAGATCAAATAATGGTAAGTAGCTGAATTCATCTCTTGGTTCTCTGTTCTGTTTCAGATATCTACTTCTCTGTTTTTGTGCCAGTACCAAGCTGTTTTGATCACTATCGATTTATAGTACACATTCTACAAAGCAAACATCACCTTGATCCCTAAACCAGAGAAAGACCCAAAAAGAAAAGAAAATTATAGGCCAATATCACTAATGAATATTGATGCAAAAATACTCAATAAGATCCTAACAAACAGAATCCAACAACACATCAAAAAAATTATGCACCACGACCAAGTGGGATTTATCCCAGGGACTCAAGGCTGGTTCAACATACGTAAATCTATAAATGTAATCCAGCACATAAACAAACTAAAAAATAAAGACCATATGATTCTCTCAATTGATGTAGAAAAAGCTTTTGATAATATCCAGCATCCCTTCATGATCAGAACACTTAAGAAAATTGGTATAGAAGGGACATTTCTTAAACTAATAGAGGCCATCTACAGCAAACCCACAGCCAATATCGTATTGAATGGAGTTAAATTGAAATCATTTCCACTTAGATCAGTAACCAGGCATGGTTGCCCATTGTCTCCATTGTTCTTTAACATTGTAATGGAAGTTTTAGCCATTGCAATTAGGGAAGAAAAGGCGATCAAGGGTATCCACATAGGGTCAGAAGAGATCAAACTTTCACTCTTTGCAGATGACGTGATCATATATCTGGAAAACACTAGGGATTCTACTACAAAACTTTTAGAAGTGATCAAGGAATACAGCAATGTCTCAGGCTACAAAATCAATACCCATAAATCTGTAGCCTTTATATATACCAACAATAACCAAGCCAAAAAAAAAAAAAAAAAACAGTCAAGGACTCTATTCCTTTTTTTTTTTTATTATTTTTATTTTGGCCGGGGCTAGGTTTGAACCTGCCACCTCCAGCATATGGGACCGGCGCCCTACTCCTTGAGCCACAGGCGCCGCCCAGGACTCTATTCCTTTCACAGTAGTGCCAAAGAAGATGAAATATTTGGGAGTATACCTAACAAAGGACATGAAAGATCTCCATAAAGAGAACTATGCAACTTGAATAAAAGAAATAGCTGAAGATGTTAACAAATGGAAAAACATACCATGCTCATGGCTGGAAAGAATCAACATTGTTAAAATGTCTATACACCAAAGTAATTTATAATTTTAATGCAATAACTACTAAAGCTCCATTGTCATATTTTAAAGACCTTGAAAAAATAATACTTCATTTTATATGGAATCAGAATAAACCTCGAATAGCCAAAACATTAATCAGCAATGAAAACAAAGCAGGAGGAACCATGCTACCAGATCTGAGACTGTTCTTTTCATTTTCTATCCCTTTCCTAATTTCAGTGCTTACATGGTCTCTTCCTCTATGACTAGTATGAAAAAGAGGCTGATGTGCTACTTTTAAATTACATTTTAGTGTTAAGACTTTCCAGATAAGTAACAATGTAATAATTTTTTCCTTTTTATTTCTCATTTCTCTAGAGTAGATGAAGAAAACTGAAAGGTGTCAGTTCTGGTCTCAGACCCAGGTAACAAATGTACAACAATGAAAACTGAGTAAGGATCTTCATTTTACTGAAAACTAGGGCCTGGTACCCTCTCACTAACCTTTCAATGACATCAAATGATTCTGAGGACTTCAAACACGCTGAGATTCTAAACTCTCTGGTGGTTTTACTGGTTTCCCTCAGCCTTGGTCTATGCAGATCCCTTATCAAGATGGAAGATGGTTAGAAATCTTTGTTGTTCTAATAATTTCTCAGAATGGAGGTGAGAAATGTATTGTTCAAACCAGCTATTGGCCTGCAACATCTGGGAAAGTCTGTATCACCATCACCAGGCCACTAGAAGAAAGCTATCTCTTTCTAAGTTCTCAGTTAACCCTTTTCCACTTGAGTACATAAAATTATTCTTGTGTAGTAACTTTTCCCTTGACTGCTGCCAAAATCAAAAACTGACTGCAGCTACCTTTTTATTCATTTGTTATTTTATTAAACAAATATTTATTGATTGTTTATTATGAGGCATGCACTGTTCAAACTTCTTAGGATATAGCTGTAAACAAACAGAAAAGACTTTTACCTCAGGGAACTTACCATCTAGGGGAGAAATGAGAAGCCAGTTCACAAGTACACAATAATTAATATAATATCACATAGGTGATAAGTTGTATGAGCAAAACTAAGTTTGGATAAGAGTGTCAGAAAAGAGTGTGTCTTTTATATGACAGGATGATTAAGGCATAATGAGCATACTATAACTTCCAGTAGACATGAGTTTCTATTACCCTCCAGTTGTTTTGGTATCCAAAACCAAATGTAGCTGATTCCTAGGAGAAAATAGGAAATGTGAACCAGTTGATTCTGTTATGTGTGACCTTTTCGATGGAAGGCATGGTGTGGGTAAGAATATGATAACATCTCCCCTTAGGCATTGAAAGCGAGCTAAGAGAAGGGTCATAGAGGGTTTGCTGGGTGTGTGGTTTCATGATTATTATTATTTCTTCTTCTTCTTCTTCTTCTTCCTCCTCCTCCTCCTCCTCTTCTTCTCCTCCTCCTCCTCCTCCTCCTTCTTCTTCTTCTTTCTTCTTCTCCTCCTCCTCCTCCTTCTTCTTCTGTTTCACTGTGTTGCCCAGTAGAGTGCTCTGGCATCACAGCTCATAGCAACCTCCAACTCTTGGACTTAAGTGATTCTCTTGTCTCAGCTTCCCAAGGAGCTGGGACTACAGGCGCCCTCCACAATTCCCAGCTATTTTTTGGTTGTAGTTATTGTTGTTTGGCAGGCCCAGCCTGGGTTCAAACCTGCCAGCTCTGGTGTATGTAGCTGACACCCTAGCTTCTAAGCTACAAGCTCTGAGACAGTTTCATTATTTCTTTAAAAATAATAATTATATAAAGTCTAAATATACACAAAAGAACCAAGAATCATGAAATTCCCATACACACAGACCTCAGATTCAACATCTGTCATTATTTTGCCAATGTGTGCTTTATTTAAACATTTTATTTTGTTGAATATTTCAAAACAAAAGTCATGCATCACATCTTTCTTCACCTCTACATATTGCAGTATGTATCTCTATAAGGATGGACATTTTCCTACAGAAACACAATGCTAATATTATACTTACCAAAATGAAAATTTCTTGGTACCACCTATCATATAGTTTTTAGTCAAATTTAAAGATAGGACTTTAAAAAAAAAAGAATGCAAATATCACATAAGCACAGAAGGCAATATAGTGAAGTACTTATAAATAATGGGATTTGAAATCCAATATAACTAAGTTTGAATCCTGGTTCTCTCACATATAATCTTGGTGAGGTTTACCTATGTAAGACTTAGTTCTTCCTCTGAAAATGGAGCCAATAATCTCCCATAGAGTTGCTGTAGAGCTTAAATGAGAGAATACGTGCAGTTAATTTATCACAGTATTTGGCATGTGGTTATGATTCAATAAAATCACAAATATTATTGTTACTAGGTGTGGTATGAGAAAAGGGGGACAGAGTACATCCTAAATCAGAAAAAATGTATATATTCCCTTTTCTAAGTTCTAACTATGAAAAAACATTAAAACTTCTGGTTTCACTGGACAAAACTCATGCTAATTAAGGTCATTTACATGACATGTTTACAAATTTCTACTTTATTGACATAATGATTATCCATATTCTGTGTTGTCACCTGTAAAAGAGAATTTACTCCCTCCTCTCTGGGTTGTGAAGATTAAATGATATAGCATTTGTGAATATATCCAGTATAGTGCTCAATATTGTGGAAGCTTTAGTAAATGTAGATTAGATCTGAGTTTTAAAATGTCTGACTTTCTAAGTTTTATTTGATTACTACATTAAATTATTCATACATGCTGAGTCTTCATAGTTTGTTGCTTATGACATACATGAATTAAACATATTACAAAAGTTATTGTTTAGTACCAACTTATTTAGGAAGAAGAGCATTGACTAGACGGAAGCATTGACTAAGTCCTTGAAAACCCTATAAGTCAAAGTTACATTGAGCATTATTTCCCACACTTTTAGAATACCAGTGCTTACCTGTGTCCAGGTAGAGATTGTTTTTATAATTTGAGAATACTGATCATTGTCTTCAGGTAAGTTTGTTCAGAACATCCAGAGCAGCCTCATTAAAACAAGGCATTGATGTACAAATAGCTTTAGTCCATGAATATCTAAAAAGGAGTTCCCATGATCTGTTGTGGTCTTTTACTGTTGGGGGGATATTTCATTTTATTTTTATGGACACCTAATAGTTATAGATAGTTATTGGGTACATGTGATATTTTGATACAAGCATATAGTATGTAATAACTAAATCAGGGTAATTGGGTTGTCCATCACCTTAACTATTTATAATTTTTTTATGTTGGGAGAATTCTAAATCTAACCTTTTAGTTATATTAAAATATATAATACATTATTGTTAACTGCCATCACCTTATTGTGTACCAAACACTAGACGTTATTCCTATTATTTTAACTGTATTCTTGTGTCCATTTACCAACCCCTCTTTATCCCCCTTTTTTGAGACTCTGATGACCATTCTACTCTTTGCCTACATGAGATAAATTTTTTAGCTTTGGCATATGAGTAAGAACATATATTTGTCTTTCTGTGCCCGCCTTATTTCACTTAACATAATGTACTCCAGTTCCATCTATCTTGTTGCAAATCATAGGATTTCATTCATTTTTATGGCAAAAAATAGAGCAGGAAAAAGTAGTGGGCAATAAGCCCAAACTTGGAACTTTATTGCTTTATTTTATATAATTTATTACCTGTTAATTATCTTATTGTTAATTTAATGGGAAGCATTTTTAGAGCTTTAAGCAAGGTAATGATATTATCTAATTCAAACTTCATAAAGAATATTTTAAGTGGCTAAGAAAAATATTGGAGAAGGATAATAATGGAAGATAGAAAACTATATAAGATGCTTTTGCAGTAGTTCAATCTAGGGGTCATAGAGACTTTAGTATAGTAGTGAAAGAGGAGGTAAACAGTGCTCAGATTTGGGACATATTTTGAAGGTACAGCCTTCAAACTTACTGATGGCTTGGACATGGAGTATGAGGAGAAAAGAGGAATGAACAACTGAATGAATTCAATTCCCTCTTTTTTGTATTCTATTTTCATTTGTCTTTCAACTATAAAACTTAAAAGGTAGGGACCTTGGTCTTTTCCTCTTACTTCAGTTCCAGGTACATAGTAGGTACTTAATGAATATGTTAATCTATCATCAGTAGGTCTTCTGTGAATGCTCCACTTTACCCTTGTCATTCCTTATCTGAAATGTCTCAGATTCCATCATTTGTATTCATTCCTATCTTAACACCCTGATGTAGGCCCAAGCCATCTAGAAGCTGGATTACCACTACAGCTGTGTAAACTGGTCTCTCTCACTCTAGCCTATCCCAACAGAATGGAAAATACAAATTAATCACTTTAAAAAATTTGCTTTCACTCATTCATACAAGGTCTACTTACTGAGCTCTTCTTGATGTCAGGTATGTAATAATAAACAAAACAAACAAAATTTTGACTTCATGGATTTTATATTTGCAATAATTAAAAGACATAGAGTAAATGTGATAATAATAGGTGCTGTTAAGAAAAATGAAACAGGAAGCCCATTTATAGGAAGCATTAAGACTACCACAATTTTAAATAGGGAATACCTTTTTAAATAGATTGAGTTTGAACAGAAATTTTAATCAAGTAACGGGGTAGTTCATACAAAGATGAGATGGAACAACAGGATAAGGTCACTGATATGGGCATGAGCTTGACTTATTTGAGAAATGTAGAGAAGACCATAATGATTAGAAAGTGAGTTAGTGGCTGGGTGGCAGGAGATGAGTTAAGACAGTGGTAAAATCCATCCAAATCACTAGGGCCTTGAAGACACAGTACACAATTCACATTTTATTGTATACGTGAATGGAAACCATTGAATAGTCTGGAGCTGGACATAGTCTGACTTTTGTTTCTTAAAAAACATACCTGTTTCCCTGTAGATCATTGACTGTAGAGGATTGAGTTCTCCTGCCCAAAGGCTTTGGTAACTATTTTTTTTTTTTTTTGAGACAGAGTCTCACTATGTCGCCCTCTGTAGAGTGCTGTGGGGTCACAGCTCACAGCAACCTCAAACTCTTGGGCTTAAGAGATTCTCTTGCCTCAGCCTCCCAAGTAGCTGGGACTACAGACACCTGACACAGTGGCCGACTATGTTTTTGTTGTAGTTGCCATTGTTCTTTGGCAGGCCCAGGCAGGGTTCGAACCCACCAGCTCTGGTGTATGTGGCTGGTGCCCTAGCCGCTGAGCTACAGGTGTGGAACCTGCTTTAGTGACTTTTAATCAAATTAAAGTTCCAGCACATTGTATCCCATAATTGCATTAATGTACACAGCTATGATTTAATAAAAAAATTTAAAAAGAATTTTAAAAACTTATCTGCCTATTTTCAAAGATTAGCCTATCCTATCTCCATCTAGTCCCCACCATATGCCCTCTATTTGTCAAGGTGATGTCATCATGGACCACCTCATGTGTTACATATTTATACTTCTCTACCTTTGCCTATTCTTTCCTTTTAAGTTAGTGCCTTCCATCTTTTCTAATCTACCATTCAAGAACCATCTCAAGTTTTAATTATAATATAAAATGCTTCCTCAACTTTCCCTCAACCGATGTCTCCAGACATTCAACAATGTAGCTCTTGTCTGTAGTTCATAACTTAACACATGATTATATACTCTATCTTATTGTTGTGAATGTTTACTGTATCCTAATCTTATCTTCCAAATTATGTTGCAAGTTCTATGATATCTGAGGACCAATGAATTATAAATACCTTATAGCATTCAGAAAATATGAGGAATATATTAAGTCACATACTGACATGTGTTTGGATATAGTTGATGTAATGGTGTAATGCTAATAACTCAAATAATTTCTGTCAGAACAGAGAATAAAGTCAGGTGAATGGAACCCATAATTTCTTACCCCAGTCACCAGAGTCAACCAGTCACATATAATAGTATACTTACTCTTAATGAAACTACAAAAGGCTCAATGGATACCTTCTGGATTTTAGTGAAACTGAATATACAATTGTGAACTGAACACTGACCATAAGAGACTGTAGGTCTCTACACTATCTTTTGGTTTTGGCAATATAAAACAATTTTGCTGAAAGTGACTCTCAAGTTGGAAGGTCTGGCAGAACCTGCTTAAATGGAGGCATGTAACTGTAGTCGCAGGAATGGTGGGTGTTCACCGCTATTCAGAGAAGGAGAGCTACAAGGGGCCTGGCCAAACATGCAACTGATATGTGCAGGAGAAAAGGCTGCCCAATGGCAAGCAGCCATGTCTGCTCTCCCCTCCCTACTGTAAGGTTCTGGGCTGAGGCCAGGGACTGTCCAGAGCTGATCCTGGGCTCCTATTGGCTGCTGTCTTTTGTGACGTCACGATCATGAGGAGAATTGATGATCGGACACGCTGATTTCATTGTCTGAGGCAGCAGTGGAGACCCAGGAAAAATCTCGCTGAATCTGCCTGTCTCAGCAGTAGCCTATCTGAGTTCCTTTAATCCCTTCCGTGAACACACCACGCCCGAGGTAAGCACCAAATCTGGGTGGGTACGCAGGGCGAAGGAGGGCGGGCAAGGCAGAGGGATAATACTTTGCTCACGGGTGGGGGTGGGGCGTAGGTTCGGTGTCCTAAACAGACAGCCAACAAACTGGTACTGCTTCTGGGGAGCCAAATGCCTGTACCCTCCGAGCGAAGGCTGTCAGCAGCTTCAGGTTAGAAACCTGAAGATAGGGATAGAGTGGGTGTTGCCAGAGAAAGAATAACCTTGCTCCGAGAGAGGACGAGGTTTGAGACGTGCTTCTGGCACGGTTGTAGGAGGAAGCGGCACCCCTGCTTTCTAAAAAAGGAGGGGTTGAATTCTACCACTTCTAGATTTAACTGGACAGATTCCTCACCGCCTTGCTTGCTCAACCGCAGCTAGGGCACTGCGCCTGCGCATTATCACCCTGAGGAGGGTGCTTCGAGGTGAGGCTTGGAACTGAGCTTGCGCAGACGCTTTTTCCGTTTTATTGGAGAAGGTAGGGTTGAGCTCTTTCTGAGCTGAATATGGGAAGGCTTGGGGAGTTGTGCTTATGATGTTTCCAGTACTAATTGATGGGGCAGGGTATCTGCCTGTTACTTTGACTCCGGCCTACTGAGTATACCCAGGCTCAAAATGGGCTTGACAAATTTGGAGAAGGCAGTTTCTTAATCCATAGATATTAGGTGTGGAACAATAGGAAACACTCAGAAATGAATTTGTGGAATAGAAATCCTCAAATAAGAAACCTTTGGAGAAAAATAAACACGAATTAGTGTTCCAGTACATCTATTAATCTTAAAGGAGCTCTTTGATGTGGGTTAACAGTGACTTTCAACTTAAACCCCGGAGACAGAGTGAAATCCGTTTTGGAAACTCAGCGTAGGAAATTTTTCTTTGTTTTCTTTTTTCCTTGAGATAGTGTCTTATAAGTCTTTAGTTTTGGTTCCAGATTTGGTGCTGAGTCCCTCTTTCTTCTTCCTGTGCATCTCTGCTAGAACCACTGCAGTCAAATACTATTTTGAGGGACCTCTTCAACACTACTTAATTCGGAGTGATTCTATTACTCAGAAATTGTGAGGAGCAACATGCCTGTATGTCCTTGGTGGAGAAATTGTACAGTAGTGCTATTAATTGCTCTCCACCATCTTATCATGGATGTGATCTATTTCACAGAAGAATCTGGATTTTTCTCCATTTCTTGTAGTTAAAGGATTGCTGAGTCTTGGTGAATTTTCCTTTGCAAGCCCTCTCACACAATTCCCCCCTTATTTCACATCCTAAAATCCCATCACTACCCCTCTCATCACAACAGACACTTGCTAGGCAGTCTTTACCTATGCCCCAAAGCCTTAATTTATACCACAATGCTAATAGTCTCTGAATACTTCTTTCAAGGTATTTTCTTTCACCAAAATATTTTGGGCTCCCTACTTTCTATTGTTCCAAGACAAATTCCACCTGGATTTAAAAGAATTTTGTAATCTGGTCTCATTGTACCATAGGAATCTTATTTTCCTTTATTCTTTAATGCACAACTCTCCTGAATGTTCCCTGAAAAATCTTCCTCCATTCCAGTCCTCACACTTATCACATCACTGCCATACCTTTCACTTAGGATGTCCTCTCTTCTACATTCTCCACATTGCCCACTTTGGAAGCTCAGCTCAAAGCTGAGGCACCCATAAGTGCCTTTTAAGTCTAACCCAATTGTTAGCTGACTTTTGCTAGAATTCCCACATTAATTCTTTTATTTGTTACTTTCATGTAACCTGATTTGTATTATCTTTTTATTTGGTTTGTGTATGCATGTGTGTGTTGTTAGAATGGACTCCTCAGAGAGATTTTCAATCTCTTCTTAAGGGTAAGGACCATGACATTTACTTCTTTATCATCTTCCCACAGCACCTGACTGACTAATCAAAATAGCTCTAGCTACATATGTTCTTTTTTTCTCCCTAGAAAACAATTTCCTGTGAAACAATGTGATATTGTTATAGAGCAAGCTGTATATGTGTTAAATGCAAAAACTTATTGTTAGCAGGCAAGGGACCCCTGCAATGACGAAATAAACTTGAATATAAGTCAGATAAAGGGAAATATGGAGATCTATATAGTGGGTAGGCTCCAAATACATCATATTTTCATAAACATGTTCAAGGGAACATTAGCCCAGAAATGGTTCTGTCTGTAATTTTCTCAGTTTGAAAAATACTAAATTAAGAGGTATTCCATTTTTCTGTATTTCTCTTTGGTGAGATTGCATCATGTACCTTTTAGAATATTCTAATTATTTTTCATTGCTTTATATATTTAACCTTTTTACATTGATTATCCCTGATAGCTTTGATTTGTATATCCAGTGAATCACAGATGATCATTGTGATGGTTGCTATTATGGATTGGTAGTCAATTTCCTACTAGTTGGGTTTTAAACTTCATTGTTCACACAGCTCAAGTTTTATATGAATGACAGTGTGATTATGGTTTAATACAGAGGCTTTTTACACATTTGACTTTGCTGCCTCACTTTGAGACACCATCCCAATATCACATAAAGATTTTCTGCTTAGGAAAGGATTAAAAAGAAGTCCAGCAGGGTGTTATAACCTGTACATTAGAAAATCATTATAGATATTGTAAGGGCACTATGAATGTGATTTAGTATAAGGTAAAATCCTTTCTATTTGACTTTTTTTCTTATTACCCATATTGTGTGGATACCTTCAAAGATATTTTAGCCTATAGCCAGCTTTCATAGTAATTAAGACCTCCTAGATATTTGCATGTATACCAACAGAGAAAACTGTTCAAAATTAGGCAACTTTGGATAGAATGTGATTTTAGTTTGTTGTTAATTTTAGAGATCCTAAAATAGAATATGAAAAAGTAGAGTGTGGTGTTTGTATTTTAATATTTGTTTTATAATTTTTATCTGAATGAAAGAATAACATTGGATTTTGTCTTTTAAGCTGTAGAGTTTGAGTAAGAAGGGATATTCAAATCATAAGCCATTCTTCCAATTTTATAAATGATTAATCTGAAGTTTAGGTGAGTGATGTACCTTACCAGAATTAGGGATCACTAATATTTATTAAGCACTTAGTGCCAGGCATTGTGCTAAAAAATTTATGTGTTATCACATTTAAACATCACAACATCCTTAGGAAATGGCTTCTAGTAAAATATCCCGTTATACAAATGACAAAACAGGTGTTCAAGGCAATTGAGTTTTGTAGGGCAATGCAGCTACTAGATGTCACAATTGGGAAACAAATGTAGGTCTGTTTGACTTGTAATCACCAGCTTCTGCTTGACCAAGGCTATGCAATGAATTTTTGGCAGAGATTTAACTAGGATCTAAATCTCTGTAATCTTAGCCCAGTTCCAAATTGTGTATGCTTGTGGATGTGTTTGTGTGTGTGTGTAAGAGAGAGAGATGCGGGGTTTCCATTAACACCATACCAATGATTTTTAAGATTGACCAAATGCAGTATGCTTACATCTAATTTAGGGTTTGTTTTAAACACAGTGTCTCAGTCTTCATGGAAAAAAGATGGTATGAGATTTTATATAAAATATATATTTAAAAACACTTAATTCATTGTGCTTTCACAATTTTATTGTACTTCCAGAAAGAATTACATTTTTGTGTAGTGTAATCCAAAATTAGATAAAAAATTTGAATTGTTTAATTTGATTTTACAGTAGAATCAGTGAGTTAAAACTGAAATTGTTGACGTCTTAATTTACTTGCTTTGAGTACTCTGTAGTAGGGCATACTGGTTGAAAAGTAAACAACGATAATTCTATAGAGATGTAGTCTGCATAAGAAGAGAGCTAGAGTATTCAGAAACTGTCACCGACACCCTGAGACCTTTCCAGTATGCATAAAATTTCAAGGCAATAAATAGAAGCTTGTCTGTCAAATGGAATCATCCTTGTGCCAACTAATAGCAAAAATTCCTGGATACCAGAGATCTAGGTACATGGCAACTAAATACTTGATGTTATACTCTCAGTTAATTAAACATCACTGTATATCTGCCATATGTAAAGAAACCTGTAACAGCACCTGTTCTACTGTTGCGTACAGGCACAAGAGAGGGATCTCTTGAGACCCGATGGAAGGAGGAAGAGTTGACCTCAGTGGAAAGGTGGGAAATGAAGAGGGACACACACAAGAACAAAACAACATGAGAAGAGAGATAGGATGGCATCCGGAGGACTGACTCAGTTGTTGGCTGCAGCCAGCCTCTGAACCATTAAAACAGCTTTATTTATACAGCATCTTAACAAGGTTGCATAAATCTTAGCACATAGGGTAAGGGAAGAACTGTGCTTGCCCATAACAAAGAAAGTATGCATGGGCTATGTGTGACTTCTGGCAGGTGGAAAGAATGTTGTTAGAGGAGGAGAAGTGGTTGGGGGTTGCTCCCTGAGCATTTCTCAGGCTGTGGGGGCCCTGCCAGCCATAGCCCACTCACCACATCCTACTTTATTGGTGTCCTGTTGTTTTACAACTAGACTTATGTCCAACTGGGTTTACCCTTAAAATACTTAAACATGGTAGTTGGCAGAGTGGCAAAAATTCAAGAAAAATCTCCTTTCCCTCTCTTCTCTTGGAGTTGGGAAGATTTTCTTTTGTGATTGTTAAAAAAGACATGTAAACATGTGGCTTACGTATCTCCTGTAGGCACTTTTTTCATGAAAACAAGCATTTGTGGATGGTGCTTGGACAAGGTCATTCAACTATTAAATGGTAGATGTCATTCTAAATGCTGCATGCTTAACTACTAGGCTATTAGGTTTTAGGTTAAGGAGCTAGAGTGAGGCATATCTTTTATTTTTTTTCTAATTTCCTTTATATCTATAAAGATATATTTTTCCCCAACTTCTCTCTCTTTATGAGCCTCTAATGCCCATGGAAATTCTCTTTTTCTCTCAGTGGAAATGACTTTTTAATATAAAGGCTAATGTTTATGGGAAACGGGGTCAATGTGTTGACATATAATGGCTTAATTGGCAGAAAGCATGTGGACCCATATTCTTTTTTTTCAGTTTTTTTCTTTTTTTTTTTTTGGCCAGGGCTGGGTTTGAACCAACCACCTCCAGCATATGGGGCTGGCACCCCACACCTTTGAGCCACAGGCGCTGCCCCCATATTCTTTCTTACTATGAAGCAAACCAATGATAAAATCACTTCTTCATTGGATTTTATGGAAGAATAGTTTATAAGATTATATAAGTTTTCTGTCACACTAATTTGTTGCTTTAACACGTTCTTATTTGGTGACTTTGATCTATTTACTGCGTGTTTTGTGGATGGAATTGTGCTATTTGAGAAGGTAATTATCTGAGCCCCATTTTCCAAATAGCTTTGCCCTTACATAGATCAGGTATTTGTTTTGTTAAAATCTCCTGAGCAAGCAACAATTGGAAGAGACCCAGGGCATCATAAAATGTAGAAGAAGAAATATATTCTCCATTCGTGTGGATCATTGCATCAAGGATTAGAATGCTCACTCTTGACACATCCTTACAGTTCTTTAACAACAGTGTAACCAAATGAATTTATTTTTGAATACATATGCCAGCAATCAAAGTAGCCAGTCTGACATTGTATTTAGATCTTATAGGCTGACTTTTATCATCAATGAAATGTTAGAAGATATTCAAAGTCAGTTTGAGTTTTTTTTTCCCCCTACCAACTACTAATACTAGTGTAGAAAGAGGTTTTTTGAATTCAGTATTGCTTGTGATATGGAGCCAATTTACATTTTTGGTAGGGATTGTTAAATTCTATCTATTAAATTCTTGCTACTCAAGCGTGTGCCACACGATGACAGAATAGGCATCACCTGGCAACTGCTTAGAAACTGCAAAATATCCTGTCCCACCCTAGACACACTGATAAGAATCTGAATTTTATTTTATTTTGTTATTTTATTTTTTTAAGAAAGAGTTTCACTTTGTCACCCTCGGTAGAGTGCTGTGGTGTCACAGCTCACAGCAACCTTAAACTCTTGGGCTTAAGTGATTCTCTTGCCTAAGCCTCCCAAGTAGCTGGAACTACAGGCGCCCACCGCAATGCTGGGCTATTTTTTAGAGACAGGGTCTTGCTCTTGCTCCAGTTGGTCTCGAACTCATGAGCTCAGGCAATCCACCCTCCTCAGCCTCCCATGTGCTGGGATTATAGGCATGAGCCACCACAACCGACCCCAGAATCTGAATTTTAACAAGATCCCTAGATGATTTATGTACACATTAAAGCCTAAGAAGCACCCATGTAAAATAAAATCTGACTTCTTATACAAGATAATATATTTCATAAGTTCAAATCTCATCTGATTACAACAAAGGTTTATAATTATGAGGAAAGACACAGAAGCATGCTAGTTGTATAACAATCACTACCTTTGTGTCTTATATGCACATGAGAAATATGACTAGGCAGGAGAAATGTGGTGCCAAGGAAAACATTAGGAGATAATGTTAATCCTATTATTTAAACATAGATATGCCTATGATTTGACAGTAACATGCGCTTTCTACCTTACTGCCACAGACATGATACAAGATAGTGTCTCTCAAATTGAGGACTGCAGAGCCTTAGCAGTTCAAGTACATATTTTCAGAGGTCTTCAAGTTTTATGACAATTTTAAAATTTGATGTTTTTATTTAACTAGTAATCTTAAAAAGAAACCCTGCAACATGCATATACACACACGCAAAGCTTTTTCACCAGGTTTGAAGATAACGCTTCTCTTTCATAGTCATAAATCACAATTGAAATACATTTAATGGAATAAGAATTGAATATCTTAAGGCAAAGTACCCCAAACAGAGACCCAAGAATAGATTTTTCTGGTCTAGGAAAGATTTTGCTTTCATTTTTGTCTTCTTTTTTTGATGTATAAGAAAGGGACTTTTACTTGTGGCTATGAGATTTGGGGTTGTATTTACGGGGGAAGCTTTTACGTCATTAAGCAACTTCTAGGTCTATTATAAGTATTTGTAGGGATTTTTTTATTTTTATATTTTATTTTTAGCTGATAAAAGAAAATTACATACTTATGTTGTACAACATGATGTTTTGCTGCATTTGTACATATTGTGGAATTGTTAAATCAAGTAATTAACATATACATTATTTACATACCACTTTTTGAGGTTAAGACATTTAATATCTACTTTCAGCAATTTTTGAGTATACAATACACTGTCATTAACTATAGTCAAAATATTGTACAATGGATCTGTTAAACTTACTCCTCTTGTCTTACTAAAATTTTTCATCTTTTGACCAACATCTACCTAGTCCCCCACTTCATCCCCAGACACCACCATTCTACTCTCTGATTCTATGAATTAGACTTTTTTAGATTCCACATACAGACAAGATCATGCAGCATTTGTCTTTCTGTTTCTGGCTTATTTTGTTTAATATAATGTCCTCCAAATTCACACATGTTATTGCAAATGACACTATTTCTTTCTTTGTTAAGGCTCAGTAGTATTCTGTTGTATATGTATAACACATTGTCCTTATCCATTCATCTCTGTGAACATGTGGATCAATTTAATGTCTTGACTATTGTGAATAATACTCCAATGAACATGGGAATGCAGAAATGTTGTCAACATACTGATTTCATTTCCTTTGCCTATACATGAGTCACTATAAAAGTTTGAGGCAGACTAAGTTACAGTCTATTATTTAACTTCTGAGAAACATAGTCTACAACATTATTTCTGACTCACCCATGCAAGTTTCATCACGCTTGGCATATTGGTGTTGCTGGCAGAGTTTCATTTGTTTCCATACACACGGAACTTACATTTCTTGATTTTTGTGTATCACAAAGGGTTCATAATTATGACCCATGCATACCCAGAAGTGGAATTACTGGATCATATGGTAGGATGTTCTATTTTTAATTTTTTGAGGAAATTCTATACTATTTTCCTTAATATATACTAAGTTGTAATGCCACCAACAGTGTGCAAGGATTCTCTTTTTTTTTGTGGGTATAAATTTATTCTTTCACTATTTGATTGATTAAATTTGTGTGTATTTATGTATTGTTTGTATAACATTACATACTTACTGGTAGATGGTGTGCTTTAAGGATCTTCCTCTAACTCCTAAAGAATGGTTATATACTTAAACTTTATTCCCCTAAGATTTTTGCAGATTAGAGTGAAATTAGGAATGGGAGGTATTAGAGAATTGGTTAGACCATATTTTTGTTCATGAGCAAACTACCCTGAATTCTTAACATGTACTATGCAAATCTGATTCAGGACACACTAAAAGAATGTCTAATCTCCATGAAGAAACGAGGTTTTAATCATTTATGTTTTATTTCAGAATACTATATTTTGGTTACATAGTTTGCCTTTGTATATTTTAAGTAGAATTCTAAGTGTGCTCTTCACCCAGAAAGTGTGAATTTGCTCACCCACTCTTCCCTCCTCCTACCTACTTGAATTCTATTTAGTATTGCTTTCTTTTCTTTTCTTTTCTTTTTCTTTTTTTTTTGCAGTTTTTGGCCGGGGCTGGGTTTGAACCCGCCACCTCTGGTATACAGGCCGGCACCCTACTCACTGAGCCACAGACGCTGCCCATAGTATTGTTTTCATATGTGCACATTAATGTTAACCAACGTGTTCCAATTAATATTGAGTACATGTGGTGTTTGTTTTCCCATTCTTGTGATACTTTACCTAGGAGACTGTCTCCAGTTACATCTAGGTTGTTACAAAATACTAGGTCATCATTATTTTATGGATGAGTTGTATTCCATTGTATACATATGCCAAATTTTATTAATCCACTTATGTATTGATGGGCACGTGGGTTGTTTCCACATCTTTGCAATTATGAATTGTGTTGCTATAAACATTAGTGTGCAATTGTCTTTTTAAATGAAATTCCTTTTTTTCTTTGGGTAAATATCCAATAGTAGGATTGCTGAATCAAAGTGTAGGTCTATGTTTTGTTCTTTGTGGTATCTCCTACACTACTTTTCATAAAGGATGAACTAGTTTACTTCTTGATATGCATCATTCTCACTGGGGTTAGGTGATATCTCAGTGTGGTTGTGATTTTCATTTCCCTGATGATTAGAGATGTTAAGCATTATGGAGAATTTTGAAACATTGAGGAAAGAAATTGCAGAGGATGTAAACACTTGGAAAAACATATCATATTCATGGATTGCAGCATCAATATTGTTAAAATATATATACTACCAAAAATGATTTACAGATTCAATGCAATCCCCCTTAAAGTACCAATGTCATTTTTCACAGATCAAGGAAAAGTAGTTCTATTCTTTGTATAGAATCAGAACAGACCCAGAATAGCCAATGAAATCTTACACAATAAGAAGAAATCTGGAGGCATCACTTTACTACACTTCAAGCTATACTATAGGGATGTAGTAACCAAAACAGTATGGTACTAGACAAGAGACATAAACTTATGGTTATAAAATGGAGAACCCAGATTTGAAGCTATCCTCATATTCTCATCTGATTTTTGACAAAGCATACAAAAGCATATAGTGAGAAAAAAAATCTCTATTTAATAAATGGTGCTAAGAAAACTGTATAGCCACATTTAAAAGACTGTAACAAGATCTGCACCTCTCAAACTCACAAGAATTAATTTATGATGGATAACAGACTTAAATCTAAGACATGAAACTACAAAAATTCTAGAAGAAAATGTTGGGAAATCTCTTATGTCTAGGCAAAGAATTTATGAAGAAGAAACCAAAAGCAATCAAAGCAACAACAAAAATAAAGAAATTGGATTTTATCAAACTAAAAAGTTTCAACATAGCCAAGGATACAATCAATAGAGCAAATAGACAACCTACAGAATGGGATAAAATATTTGCATGTAATACGTCCAATAAAGGACTAATAACCAGAATCTACACATAACTTAATTAAATCATCAAGAAAAGATCAAACGACCCCATTAAAAAGTGGACAAAAGACATAAATACAAACTTTTAAAATGAATATACACTAATAGCTAACAAGAACATGAAGGTTTTAATCTTTTATTTTATTTATTGATTTTAATCTTTTAAACAAATTTTAACCACCAATCAAACATTGGAGCAAGGTGATAAAGAGGGTAGAGTAATGTGGATGATAAAAAAATAGTTGAGATACAATGAATATGTATATATTCTTAATATAGTGAAATTCAAGGGACACAAATTATTTTGAAATAACGGACAATTTATTTACTATAAATTTTTCAATGTGAGAATATAGGAAATTTTATAGTGATTCCCTCATTAGTAAATTAAAATACAACCTACATTTTAAACATATTAACCTAGACCATGAATTGCAAGATTGTGAAATGTTAACAGTTAATGCTTCTCATAGTTCAAATGCTTTATCCAGTGAAAGGTAGAAGTGATTATTTGCACAATTTATTTTGAATTAGGTATGTAAAAACAAAGAAAATTTATTCAACAAATATTTATGGATCAAGGTGCTATTAAGCTCACCTGGAGCTAGTACTGTATATCACTGCTCATTATTTGTCATATATTCTGTCTGGGTGTATACACGTAGGATTGTACAAAAACAGAGCTAAAGATACAAGGAAATCAGTTATCCAGTTGAGTCCCTGTTTATGTTTCTGTCTTACAACTTGAGATTATCCATTTGAAATTGGAATTTTTGGTGTAGGGAGGGTAATGGGTGGGGCCACATCTATGGTGCATCTTAGAATGGGTACAGGCGATTGCACCAATGTACACAGCTATGATTTAACAATAAAAAAAAGAAGAAAAAAATAATATGAATTTTGGCGTCCGAGTGTATAAATTATTTATAGTTCATAGGTATTTTTTATTTTAACATATTAACCACGATAAAAGCAAGTGTCATTGAATGCTAATAAATTATTATTATTGATGAAACATCCTGAGATACAGGATATGTACTTCCTAATGCTTTTTTTTTTTTTTTTGGTGAAACATTAACTCTCTTTAGAATTTATTCACTAGGGTTGTAACTATAGATGTTTATGTTGCTTTAGATGTATATATTTTCCCATATTTGTATGGAGGATATGTACATTAAAATGTCTTGAAATTCCTATGTATGTCACTTTGAATATATATGTAGATTTTTATGTAGCTGGAATGATGAATATTTATAAGACAGAATTTTAATATTTTTACAGTGAGGTCAGTTTACAATTTGTGCCCTGAGAAAGTCATGTGCTAGGTTGTTATTAAAACCTTCTTCCATATCATATTTACATCTAAGTGATAGAGGCCAATTGCAATGCTAAAAAGGTAAGATATGTGTACAATGCATTTCAGTAAATGATAACCCAACAAACAGATAATGAATATCTTTTCCACAATATTAGAATAGACAGGATATCTGTTACTAGACTTTATGCTTAGAAGATATTGGAATTTATTTTTGCAATATCTGTAAATTCTAGAAAGTTAATTCTTAAATAAGATAAGTAGAGAGCTATTTTTGTGAAGAAGAGGATCTTTAAAAGTAAATGATAGGTTAAAGTGATAGCTCCTGAAAACGGATTTATAATTGCAATTATCTTAAATGTATTCAAATTTCATTAAGTTCAAAGTATCACTTCATTACTGTATATTAATCAAACATTTGCTAAATAAAACATTATTCAATAACTTAGTTCAAATAGAATAATTCACCTAGTTTAATATAATATTCTTTTATTTTCAATATTAAGTTCATAATATTTCTGCACAGGCCTCTACATATGTACACAGCTATTGATGTGCTTAACTTTTGAATTCTTCAACATTTCAAAAGGTCAAACTCTTATCACATAGGCAGAGGTCACAGGATCAGTCTCCCTTTAGCCATGAAAATATAGTTATGTACATTTCCTTCACATGAGGTTTATATATAGATGGTATAGGAGTGCATTGGTACCTGTGAAAATATTTTTTCCAAGTAGGAATGGCCAGTTGGTGATATAAACAGCAATTGTTTAAAAAAATTAAACTGGATAACACATTATAGTTTATCAAGTATAAAATAATTCATCATGTAAAAAAGAAAATAGGTATTCTGACCCTATTTTCTAGAAGAAGGAACTGAGGTTCAAGACAGCAGTTACCTCTGCTAAGGTAAAAAGACTAGTAAGAAATAAAGTTTAACAAGTATGGAGGTATCCAGACTCTTCATGTTCCCACTTTAAAAAGGCCACCTGAACTTTTATGCAGCCATGATGAAGTAACATAAATAGGCTTTACTCTTTCATCTTAAATATCAAATACACACAGAGAGAGAGAGAGAACAAAGAGAAACAATGAATTTCTGAACCTTGACAAAAAGCATCAGATGACTGTGGTTCCTGAGAGAAGGGGAACAGATATGACAAGCCTTATGAGTGTCCCATTTCACTGCCTTGGGAAAGTTTCCAGACAAAAGCTCAGTGAAAGTAAGTCCAGATATCCCAGTAGTATCTCTAAGTTGAGGAGACAGAATTCAGAGTTCAGGGCAGGGGCTAGAATTTGAGATAAATCAAGAATAAGGGCAATTCTAGATTTTTCTGACATAAAGAAACATCAAGAGGGAGTCCTGTGGGGGCACTGGCCCCATATACCAGAGGCGACGGGTTTCAACTGGGCCCCAGCCAAAAACTGCAAAAAATGAAAAAATAAAAAATAAAAAAAGAGAGAGTACTGTGCTTCTTGATCACTCCCAGGAGTCTTGCAGTTGAGTCGCCAAGGTTTTCTAAGTCTAAGATCATACCATCAGCAAAGAGCAAGATTTGACCTCCTCTGCCCCCATTTGGACTTCCTTATATTCTTCTTTTGCCTGATTGCATTGGCTAGAACTTCCAGCACTATGTTGAATAGTAGTGGCGATAGAGGACGACCTTGTCTGGTTCTAGTTCTAAGTGGAAAATGTTTCAGTATTACTACATTCATATGATGTTAGCTGTGATTTTGTCACAGAGGGCTTTAATCAGTTTAGGAAATGTGGCACCTATACCTATTTTCTTAAGTGCTTTTGTTAGAAAAGGATGCTGAATTTTACCAGATGCTTTTTCTGCATCTATTGAGAGAATTATATGGTCTTTGTGTTTGGTCCTATTGATATGGTGAATTATATTTGTGGTTTTGCATATCTAAAACCAGTCTTACATCTCTGGAATGAAGCCTACTTGATCGTGATGTATAATTTTTTAAATGTGTAGTTGTAATCTATTAGCTTAGATATTACTGAGTATTTTTGCATCAATATTCATTAGCAAAATTGGTCTGTTGTTCTTTTTAGTTGGGTTTCTTCCTGGGTTTGGTATCAGAGTGATATTTCCTTCGTAGAGTGTGTTGGGGAAGGTTCCTTCCTTTTCACTGTTTTAAGGAATAGAGTAACATCTCAGGGTATAAAATCAGTGCCCACAAATCAGTAGCCTTTGCATATGCCAATAACAGCCAAGTTGAGAACCAAAGGACACAATTCCCCTCACACCAGCTTCAAAAAAATGAAATACCTAGGAATATGCCTAACAAAAGAGGTGAAGTGTAGATGATTATATATTGATTTCATAATAATATTGTATACAATCACCTACACTTTCATATGAAAGGTAAAACACAATTGTAGCCTAGAAAAGAGAAAAGAGAAGGGCAAGGGGAGGTGAGGGGGGTGAAAAGGTGGAGGGAAGTTAATTGGTGGTACCTCACCTACTGTGCATATTGCAAGGCTATATGTCAAATATATTAATAGTAGAGTATAAATATCTAAACACAACAATTAAATAAGTGAGCTGAATGCTATGTTAACCAGTTTGATGTAAATGTTCCAAATTGTATATAAAATCAGCACATTGTACCCCATAAATTATTGCAGTAATATACACAGTTATGATCTAGTAAAAACAATCCATCAAAGTATAAAATTAAAATGAATTACATTTATTATTTTAATTGTTATTAATTTGTGAAATTATAGGTTGTACCTCAATACAGCAAATAAATAAATAAATAAATAAATAAATAAAATATGTAGTTTCTGGCTGTTTATCTTATTTGATTCTACTGTTAAAGCATTCAACATTATTTCTCCATTAAATATTGTAATAAAGAATTATTTTTCTAATAAAAAAAAGTGAAGGATCTCTACAAAGATAATTATGAAGCCCTAAGAAAGAAATAGTAGAAGACATTAACAAATGGAAGAACATACCATGCTCTTCTCTGGGAAAAATCAACATTGTTAAAATGTCTACACTATCAAATGCAATCTACAGATACAATGCATTCCCCATTAAAACACTTACAGCATACTTAGAAGAAATGGATAAATTAGTTCTTCGTTTTGTATGGAACCATAAAAATAACCCATATAGCCAAGGCTATTCTTGGAAAAAAATACAAACAAACCTGGAAGCATCACTCTAGCAGATTTTAGGTTATATTACAAGTTGACAGTGATCACAACAGCATGGTATTGCCACAGAAATATATACTTAGACATATGGAACTGAATAGAAAACCAAGAGATGATACCAGTCTCTTATTGCCATCTGATCTTTGATAAACCAAACAAAAGCATACACTGGGGTAAAATATCTGTATTCAATAAATGGTGCTGGGAGAAATGGATAGTCACGTGTAAAAGACTGAAACTAGACCCACACCTTTCACCATTTACCAAAATTGACTGAAGGTGGATAGAAAACTTAAAATGTAAGACATGATAAAAATCCTAGAAGAAAGTAGAGAAAAACTTATGATGATGTCAGACTAGGGAAAGATTTCATGAAGAAGACTTCAGTGGCAATGTCAACACAATAAAAATAAACAAACAAGACTTAATTAAACTGAAAAGGTTATGCGCATCTAAGGACACAACAGTTGTAGCAAATAGGCAACCTTCAGAATAAGAAAAGATATTTCTGTGTTAGAAGTCTAATAAAGGGTCGAAAACTAGAATCTACAGAAAACACAAACTAATCAACAAAAAGATTAAACAATCTCATCTTATTGGGCAAGAGATATGAACAGAACCTTCTCTGAGGAAGACATATGAATGGCTAATAAAATATATGAAAAATGCTTATTGTTCCTAATCATCACAGAAGGGAAAATCAAAACCACCCTGAGATATCACCTAACCCCAGTGAGCATAGTTCACATCACAAAGTCCCAAAGTTGTAGATGTGGAGAGAAGTTAACACTTTTACACTGTGGGTTAGACTGCAACTAATACAGCCTCTTTGTAAAGAAGTATGGAGAATTCTCAAAGAACTCAAATTAGACCTCCAATTTGATCCCACAATCCCATTATGGAGCATCTACCCAGAAGAAAAAGAAATAATTTTATCATAAGGACATTTGAACAAGATTGTTTATCACAGTAAAATTAACAATTGCAAAAATGTAGAAGCAACCGAAATGCTCACCAACCCAGGAATGGGTTAACAAACTATGGTATATTAATACCATAGAATACTATTCAGCCATAAAAAGATGAATGCTTTACATTTTTTGTATTTATATGATGGAGTTGAAGCACATCTTCATAAAGTATAAGAATGGAAAAACAAGTATCCAATATACTCAATATGAAGCCTGTAGATGACCTAAAACATGCCTATATTAGATAAAAAAAAATCAATTCAATTGAAGGTGGGGGGAGGGTGAATGGGGAGGTGGGAGAATGGAGGAGTTTGGGGAATTGGTGTGCTCCCACTTAATGGGCACAATGTAAGGATATATGGCACACCTCCTGGGTGGGGGACACGGCTACAAAAGGGACTCTACCTAGCAAATGCAAACATTGTAACCTAGTTGTTTGAACCCTCACATTAACCTGAAAAAAAAAGAATAAAAATTTAAAAGTAACCTCAAAATAATCAAAACATTTCCTAGTAGCTTAACTATATCCAAGAACAAAGCCCAAACCTAGTAATAAAATTCACAGTATCTACCATTAAGTGAAAAATTACCAACCATGAAAAGAAACAGAAAAATTTACAACCCATAGTCCAGTGAAAAATCAAGAATGAAAAAGAGTAAAAAATAATAGATACAGAATTAGTGGAAAAGAATGTTGAAGCAACTGTTATTGTTGCTTTCCAGTATGTTCAAGAAAGTAGAAGGAAGCACAAGTGGAATTAGAAAGAGTGGAAGACTTTCTTTAAATATACATATTGAAATTCTAGAGGCAAAATACAGCATATGAAATGATGACTTCACTAGACATCTCTAATAACAGAATAGCCACTACAGAGGTAATAAATTAGTGAACTTGAATACATAAAAGTGGAAATTATCCAAAATGAAAAATAAAAAAATACTGGATGGGGAAAACACTTGAATGTATTGGGTTGGAGAGACTTTATGAAGAAGACTTCAGTGGCAATTGCAACAGCAGCAAAAATAAACAAATGGGACTCAATTAAACTAAATAGCTTCTGAATAGCTAAGGAGACAACAACCAAAGCAAAAAGACAATCATCAGAATGGGAAAAGATATTTGCATATTATGAATCGGACAAAAGATTGGTAATTAGGATCTACAGAGAACTAAAATTAATCAACATAAAAAGAGCCATAAAAAGAGCCAATTATAACAATGGGCAAGAACATGAATAGAACCTTCTCCAAAGAAGACAGATCAATGGTTAACAAACATATGAAAAAATGCCCCCTGCCCCTATTTATCAGAGAAATGCAAATCAAAACCACCCTGTGATATCACCTAACCCCAGTGAGAATGGCCCACATTATAAAGTATCAAAGTTGCAGATGCTGGCATAAATGTGGAGAGAAGGGAACACTTTTACATTGCTGGTGGGACTGCAAACTAATACAACCTTTTTGGAAGGAAGTATGGAGAATCATCAAATAACTCAAACTAGGCCTCCCATTTGATCCTGCAATCCCATTACTGGACATCTACCCAGAAAAAGAAAATAATTCTTTTATCGTAAGGAAAAAATTACTTTTCCACATCCCATTTCTGGAACTCAAAAAAAAAAAAAAATATATATATATATATATATATGTATGCTTGGTTGAATGACATTGTTTCAGAGCTCACTGTTCCTCCATTAATCTTTCCAGTATTTTTTTTTTTTTTTTGGGTTGGGGATTTACTGAGGGTAAAAAGAACCAGGTTACACTAATTGCTTTTGTCAGGCAAAATCCCTCTTGTAAATATGCTCCTCCCCCAGAGGTGTGCCAAACACCATGATCACCCCCAAACTCCCTCCCTCCTTTACTTGCTCCACTCCCCCATTCCCCTATCTTCTACCATGTATTATGTCATTAATTGTCCTCATATCAAAATTGAATACATTGGATTCTTGTTTCTCCATTCTTGTGATGCTTTACCAAAAAGAATGTGATACAATTCCACACAAGTTAGTAAAAAAGATGTATAGTCCCCATCTTTTTTAGTGGCTGAATAATATTTCATTGTATACATACACCACAATTTGTTAATCCATTCCTAGATTGGTGGGAATTTAGTTTGTTTCCACACTTTGGAGATTGTAAATTGAGCTTTGAAAAACACTCTAGTGCAAATGTCCTTATGATAAAAGGATTATTTTCTTCTTCTGGATAGATGTCCAGTTATGGGATTGCAGGATCAAATGGGAGGCCTAGTTTGAGTTATTTGATGATTCTCCATACTTCCTTCCAAAAAGGTTGTATTAGTTTGCAGTTCTACTAGCAATGTAAAAGTGTTTCCTTCTCTCCACATCCATGCCAGTATCTGTAACTTTGAGACTTTATAACTTTGGGCCATTCTCACTGGGGTTAGGTGATATCACAGGGTGGTTTATCATGTCTTACATTTTAAATTTTCTATCCACCTTCAGTCAATTTTGGTAAATGGTGAAAGGTGTGGGTCTAGTTTCAGTCTTTTACATGTGATTATCCAGTTCCCCAGCACCATTTATTGAATACAGATATTTTACCCCAGTGTATGCTTTTGTTTGGTTTATCAAAGATCAGACAGCAATAAGAGACTGGTATCATTTCTTGGTTTTCTATTCAGTTCCATATGCCTAAGTATATATTTCTGTGGTAATACCATGCTGTTTTGAACACTGTCAACTTGTAATATAACCTAAAATCTGGCTGCTAGAGTGATGCTTCCAGGTTTGTTTGTATTTTTTTCCAAGAATAGCCTTGGCTATATGGGTTATTTTTATGGTTCCATACAAAACGAAGAACTAATTTATCCATTTCTTCTAAGTATGCTGTATGTGTTTTAATGGGGATTGCATTGTATCTGTAGATTGCGTTTGATAGTGTAGACATTTTAACAATGTTGATTTTTCCCAGAGAAGAGCATGGTATGTTCTTCCATTTGTTAATGTCTTCTACTATTTCTTTCTTAGGGCTTCATAATTATCCTTGTAGAGATCCTTCACTTCTTTTTTTATTCGAGAAATAATCCTTTATTACAATATTATCATGGAGAAGCAAGAACCTCAGAACTAGAGGATAAAGTGTTCAAGTTAACCCAGATAGTTAAAGAGGCAGAGAGAAAGTGTGTGGGGTGAAACGAGAGAGAGAGAGCGAGAGCGAGAACAGAACAGTTGCTTAGAGAACTACGAGAATTCATGAAGCATTCAAACCTATAAATATTAGGGATCTGTAAAGGGGAAGAGAATTGTCTTAAAGTAATGAAAGCCCTACTGGATACTATCATAAATGAAAACTTTCCAAGGTTTACTAACACTCCCAACACACTCCTTTTGGACAGAGTGTGTTGAACTCTGGGTCATCTCAATTCAAACAGAGCTTCTCCAAGACACATTGTAATGAACCTGTTTAAAGTCAAGATAAAACAGAGGATTATGCAAGCATCCAGGAGTAAGTGCGAACTGACATAGAGAGCACAGCCATTAGGATGACAGCAGACATTTCAACTGAAACTTTACAAGTCAGAAGAGAATGGTTATCCACTTTCAACATTTTTGGACAGGACAATTTTCAGCCCAGAATTCAGTATCCTACTAAGCCAAGCTTCAAGATTGATGGAGAGGGCAGGACTTTTATGGATATACAAACACCAAAGAGGTTCACCATGACAAGAACAGCTCTACAGTAAATACTTGGCCCTATTCTCAGCACTGAACATCTCAGTGGATGCCCAACTAGAGTGAATGCTCAAAAGCTAAAGGTCTAGCCTCAGTTTCCTCAGTTGCACAAGGGATGGCATTTCACAGTAGACTTTTGCAGAATGTGATGAATGGAATTCACCACACTCGTTATATAAAAACAGTTCATGTCAATGGATTGAATTTCTTACTGAGAAGGCACAGGCTGACTGATTGGATGGAAGGGCACAGGCCATCCATATATTGTCTTCAGGGACACACTTGGTTTGGGGGGACAAATCAGGACTCAGGATTAATAGATGAAGAATGATGTCTCAAGCAGATGAAAGTCAGAAGAAAGGAGGGGTTGTATCATTGTATCATTGTATTGTTTTCAGATACAAGTAGATATAAAGTGGGTGAAGTTGGGAAAGACAAAGATGGACACTTCATAATGGTAGAGGGCACAGTGCAACAAGAAGATATTTCAATTTTGAATGTTTGTACACCCAACTTGAATGCTCCAAGATTTGTGAAACAGACCTTGAGTGGCCTCAGCATTGTGGTGTCCCATAGGACCATGCTAGCTGGAGACTTTGGCACCCCTCAGGCAGAGGCTGAATGAGGATACCAAGGACTTAAATGTGACCCTAGAACAAATTGGATTCATGGACATGTACAGAATACACTATCACAAAGTTGAAGAATATACATTTTTCTCCTCAACCCATGGAACATGCTCCAAAATAGATCATATCCTAGGATACAAGTCAAAACTTAGCAAAATTAAAAGAATAGAAATTATACCTTGTATCTTCTCAGACCACAAGGCAATAAAGTTGGAACTTGTCGCCAATGAAAATGTTCATCCCCACACAAAGACATAGAAATTAAACAACCTTATGCTAAATGATAGACAATTGGGTTCAGGAAAAGATAAAAGTGGAAATTGTGAAATTCCTCAAACATAACAACAATGAAGACACAAGTCGCCAAAACCTGTGGGATAGAGCAAAGGCAGTCCTAAGAGGGATATTTATCACATTAGATGTCTACATTTGAAAAACAGAAAGAGATCATATCAAGAAACTCAAGAACCATCTTATGCAGTGGTTTTCAACCTTCCTAATGCTGCAGCCCGTTAATACAGTTCTTGTGGGTCACAACCCACAGGTTGAGAACCACTGATCTTATGGCATTGGAAAAAGAAAAACAATCAAATCCCAAACCCAACAGAAGAAAAAAATCAACAAAATTAAATCAGAGAGTAATGAAATTGAAAAAAAATGAATCATGAAGAAAATTAACAAAACAAAACATTGGGGCTCGGAGGCTATAACACAGTGGTTATGGTGCCACCCACATACACTGAGGGTGGTGAGTTCGAACCCTGCATGGGCCAGCTAAAACAATGATGATAACTGCACAAAAAATAGCTGGGCATTGTGGCAGGTGCCTGTAATCCCAGCTACTTTGGAGGCTGAGGCAAGAAAATCTCTTGAGCCTAAGAGTTTAAGGTTGCTGTGAGCTGTGGCAGATGCCATGGCACTCTACCAAGGGTGACATAATGATACTCTGTCTCAAAATAACAACAAAAACAACACCCTCTAAAATACAAAATGTTGGTTTTTCAAAAAAATAAATGAACTCGATCAACCTTTGACCAGATTAACTAGAAACTGAAAAGTAAAATCAATAATAACATCAAACAGAAACAATAAAGGGGAAATAACAACACATGCTACAGAGATACAAGAGATTATCTCTGAATATTATAAGAATTTCCATTCCCATAAATTTCACAATATGGAGGAAATGGATCAGTACCTTCAATGGATGACCCTCTCCCTAGACATAATCAAGAAGTAATAGATCCCATGAACAGACCAATTTCAAGGACTGAGATCAAAGACACAATAAAAAACTCCATGCTCGCTTCAGCAGCACATATACTAAAATTGGAATGATGAAGAGATTAGCCTCTGCACAAGGATGGCATGCAAATTCATGAAGCATTCATATTAAAAAAAAAATCTCCCAACAAAAAAATACCTTGGTCCAGATGGCTTCACAACAGAATTCTATGAAACCTTTAAAGAGCTTACACTCGTCTCAGTCAGCACCTGTCCTGGGTGGGAGAGTTCAAGAGGAGAACTCTGGGAACTGTATCACAGGGGTCTGGTGACTACTCTGATATGGCTTGCTCCCGTGCTGCGTGGAGTCAGGAGGAGCCACCCAGCATATAGATCAGTCTGGGAAGGTTGATGCCTCCTTCCCCACCTTGCCCCTCTGTTGGACCCAGTTACTGATATCCCTGCAGATGGCTGAACAGTTGCCTGTAGTGAACAGATACTCCAGGGGCTTGCACCTGTCTGAATCACAGGGAAATCTGCCAGGCCTCTGCACTCTGCTGCTATCTATTAGGAGGAGGTGAGGTCTGACATCCTCGGGCGCTTGATGAAGGTAAGGGGGTGTTCATTCAAGCCCAGCCCCACCCCTGATTGATGTAACTGACAGAATAGAACATAACAGAACAGAACAACTTTGTGGGATTCTGTCTCTTTCCTGCTAAATTCTCCTGCAGAAGAGAAGCTGTTGAACTGAACCAATAGACTGAGGACATTTTGCTTGGTGCCATGGGTGTGCTGTTCTAGGAAGGTTTGATTTTCCTTTTCCAATTGGTGCCAGTGGTGGGCAGAGTGACTTAATTGCTGGTATTTCTCCACAGCTGAGACTTCAACCAGAGTAAATGTTTCACTAGGGTCGAACAGAAAACAGCTGAAAATAAGACAGAACCACTTAGCCCCACCACACCAGACAGAGCCCCAGTTACTCAGGCCACAACACTGTACGGGCCCTCAACAAAGCCCCAGTGGAAAAATCAAAGGGAGTAAAACAACCATGGGGCAGAATCAGTGGAAAAACTCTGGTAACATGAATAATGAGAATAGATCAAGCCCCACAAAAAAAGATATGGCAGATGTAATTGAAGATCTCATTCAGAAACAACTGGCTGAGATGTCAGAAATCAAATTCAGAATTTGGATTGCAGACAAGATTAATAAAGTGGAATTAGGAATTCGAGGAGAAATTCAAAATTGTCTCAAGAATTTAACAAATTTATGGAATTAGGAATCCAAGTAGAAATTCAAAAGTTGTCTCAAGAACTTAACGAATTTAAAGACAAAACCACCAAAGACTTAGACACACTGAAGCATAAATTTGCAGCCCTCAAAGATATGAAAAATACAGTAGAATCACTTAGCAACAGAATGGACCAAGCAGAAGAAAGGATTTCTGACATTGAAGATAAAGCCTTTGAACACTGCCAAACTCTCAAAAAGGAAGAGAAATGGAGAGCAAAAATGGATCATTCTCTCAGAGAGCTCTGGGATAACTCAAAGAAGGCAAATATCCGAATCATAGGAATTTCTGAAACCAATGAAATGACCTCACTGGGCACAGAGGCCCTTCTGCAGGAAATTATGAAAGAGAATTTTCCAGACATGCCTAGACATTCTGAAATTCAGATAGCAGATAGCTTCAGAACCCATGCACGACTCAACCCCAATAAGACATCCCCCAAGCATATCATAATTAATTTCACTAAAGTTAATATGAAGGAGAAAATTCTCAAAGGAGCCAGGCAAAAGAAAACTATTGCCTTCAAAAGGAAGAACACTACAATGACTGCAGATCTCTCTGCTGAAACTTTTCAAGTCAGAAGAGTGTGGTCATCAAATTTTAATCTCCTAAAGGAAAATAACTTTCAACCCCAGATCTTGTATCCGGCTAAACTAAGTTTCATTTACGATGGAGAAATTAAATACTTTAATGACATTCATATGTTGAAGGAATTTGCTATAACCAAACAAGCTCTTCAGGATATTCTCAGACCTATCCTCCATAATGACCAACCCAATCCTCTACTACAAAAGTAAACTCACTCAGAAACTTCTGATCAAACTCCAACTTCCACAATCACGAAAGGATTAAAAATGCCCACTGGACTTTTGAAAAACTTGATACTCAAAATTTCACCAAACTTATCAATATTCTCCATTAATGCGAAAGGCTTAAACTGCCCTCTCAAGAGACGTAAGTTAGCTGACTGGATACGAAAACTCAGGCCAGATATTTGTTGCATACAAGAGTCACATCTTAACTTAAAAGACAAATACAGACTCAGGGTGAAAGGATGGTCATCCATATTTCAGGCAAATGGTAATCAGAAAAAAGCAGGTGTTGCAATTTTATTTGCAGATACAATAGGCTTTAAACCAACAAAAGTAAGGAAGGACAAGAATGATCACTTCATATTTGTTAAGGGTAATACTCAATATGATGAGATTTCAATTATTAATATCTATGAACCCAACCAGACTGCACCTCAATTTATAAGAGAAACTCTAACAGACATGAGCAACTTGATTTCCTCCTGCTCCATAATAGTTGGAAATTTTAACACTCTGTTAGCAGTGATGGATCGATCCTCCAACAAAATCTGAGTAAAGAAATTCTAGATTTAAATCTAACCATCCAGCATTTAGATTTAGCAGCAATCTATAGAACATTTCATCCCAACAAAGCGGGACACACATACTTCTCATCAGCCCACGGAACTTACTCCAAAATCGATCACATCTTAGTTCACAAGTCTAACCTGAGTAAATTTAAAGGAATGGAAATTATCCCATGCATCTTCTTGGACCACCATGGAATAAAACTTGAGCTGAGTGACGACAGGAATCTGAATACTCATACAAAAACATGGCAGTAAAATAACAATATGCTGAATGATAGCTGGGTCTAGGAAGAGATCCAGAAGGAAATTGCAAAATTTTTGGAACAAAACGACAATGACAACACGAACTATCAGAACCTATGGGACACCGCAAAGGCAGTTCTAAGAGGGAAATTTATAGCACTGCAAGCCTTCCTGAGGAGAACCGAAAGAGAGGAAGTTAGCAACTTAATGGGACATCTCAAGCAACTGGAAATGGAAGAACACTACAACCCCAAACCCAGTAGAAGAAAAGAAATAACCAAAATCAGAGCAGAACTAAAGAAATTGAAAACAAATGAGTAATGCAACATCAATAAATCAAAAATCTGGTTTTTTGAACTGGTCAACAAAATAGATAAACCTTTGGCCAACCTACTCAGGAAAAAAAGAGTAAAATCTCTAATCTCATCAATCAGAAATGACAAAGACAAAATAACAACAAACTCCTCTGAAATCCAAAAAATCCTTAATGAATATTACAAGAAACTTTATTCTCAGAAATACGAAAATCTGAAGGAAATTCACCGATACTTGGAAGCACGTTACCTTCAAAGACTTAGCCAGAATCAAGTGGAATTGTTGAACAGGCCCATATCAAGTTCGGAAATAACATCAACCATTCAAAACCTTCCCCAAAAGTAAAGACTGGGACCAGATGGTTTTACGTCAGACTTCTGCCAAACCTTTAAAGAGGATTTAGGACCTATATTACTCAACCTGTTTCAAAAGGCAGAAAAAAAGCAAGACTACCCAACACGTTCTATGAAGCAAACATCACCCTGATCCCCAAAGCAGGAAAAGACCGAACAAGAAAAGAAAATTATAGACCAATATCACTAATTAAATACTTTAATATTATTAAATTATTCAACAATATCCTAACAAACAGAATCCAGCAACATATCAAACAAATTATACATCATGACCAAGTTGGTTTTATCCCAGGGTCTCAAGTCTCGTTCAATATACACAAATCTAAAAATGTAATTCAGCACATAAACAAATTAAAAAACAAAGACCATATGATTCTCTCAATCGATGCAGAAAAACCTTTTGATAACATCCAACATCCCTTCATGATCAGAACACTTAAAAAATTGGTATAGAAGGGACATTTCTTAAACTGATAGAGGCCATCTACAGCAAACCCACAGCCAATATCATATTGAATGGAGTTAAATTGGAATCATTTCCACTCAGATCAGGAACCAGACAAGGCTGTCCATTTTCTCCATTGCTTTTTAACATTGTAATGGAAGCTTTAGCCACCGCAATTAGGGTAGAAAAGGCGATCAAGGCTATTCACGTAGGGTCAGAAGAGATCAATCTTACACTCTTCACAGATGATATGATTGTATATCTGGAAAACACTAGGGACTCTACTACCAAACTCTTAGAAGTGATCAAGGAATACAGCAGTGTCTCAGGTTACCTAATCAACATTCATAAATCGGTAGCCTTTATATATACCAACAACAGTCAAGTTGAAAAAACAGTTAAGGACTCTATCCCATTCACAGTAGTGCCAAAGAAGATGAAATATTTGGGAGTTTATCTAACAAAAGACATGAAAGATCTATATAAAGAGAACTATGAAACTCTAAGAAAAGACATAGCTGAGAATGTTAACAAATGGAAAAATATACCATGCTCATGGCTGGGAAGAATCAACATGGTTAAAATATCCATACTACCCAAAGCAATATATAATTTCAACGCAATCGCCATTAAAGCTCCACTGTCATAGTTTAAAGATCTAAAAAAACAATACTTCATTTTATATGGAATCAGAAAAAACCTCGAATAGCCAAGACATTACTCAAAAATTAAAACAAATCATGAGGAATCACACTACCAGACCTCAAACTATACTACAAATTTATAGTGATCAAAACAGCATGATACTTTCACAAAAACAGAGAAGTGCATGTCTGGAACAGAGTAGAGAATCAAGAGGTGAATCCAGCTACTTACTGTTATTTAATCTTTGACAAGCCAATTAAAAACATTTAATGAGCAAAATATTCTCCATTTAACAAATCGTGCTGGGTGAACTGGCTGGCAATCTGTAGAAAACTGAAACTAGACACATACCTCTCACCACTAACAAAGATAGACCCTCAGTGGATTAAAGATTTAAACCTAAGACATGAAACTATAAAAATACTAGAAGAGAGTGCAGGGGAAACCCTTGACGAAATTGTGTTGCACGAGGTTTTTATGAGCCGGACCCCCCAGGCAATTGAAGCTGCTTCAAAAATACACTACTGGGACTTGATCAAACTAAAAAGTTTCTGCACAGCCAAGAGCACAGTAAGTAAAGCAAGCAAACAGCCCTCAGAATGGGGCTTGTGTTGCGCGAGGTTTTTATGAGCCGGACCCCTCAGGCAATTGAAGTTGCTTCAAAAATGCACTACTGGGACTTGATCAAACTTAAAAAGCTTCTGCACATCCAAGAGCACAGTAAGTAAAGCAAGCAAACAGACCTCAGAATGGGGCTTGTGTTGCGCGAGGTTTTTATGAGCCAGACCCCTCAGACAATTGAAGCTGCTTCACAAATACACTACTGGGACTTGATCAAAAAGCTTGTGCACAGCCAAGAGCACAGTAAGTAAAGCAAGCAAACAGCCCTCAGAATGGGAGAAGATATTTGCAGGTTATGTCTCTGACAAATGTTTAATAACCAGAATCCACAGAGAACCCAAACGCATTAGCAAGAAAAGAACAAGGGAACTTATCGCAGGCTGGGCAAGGGACTTGAAGAGAAACTTCTCTGAAGAAGACAGGCACGCGACCTTCAGATATATGAAAAAATGCTCATCATCTTTAACCATCAGAGAAATACAAATGAAAACTACTTTGAGATATCATCTAACTCCATGAAACTAGGCTATACCACAAAATCCCAAGACCAGAGATGTTGGCGTGGATGTGGACAAAAGGGAACACTTTTGCACTGCTGGTGGGATTGCAAATTAATGCATTCCTTTTGGAAAGGTATATGGAGAACACTTAGAGATCTAAAAATAGACCTGCCATTCAATCTTGTAATTCCTATAGTGGGCAAATACCCAGAAGACCAAAAATCAAATTGTAATAAAAATTTTTATACCAGAATATTTACTGAAGCCCTATTCATAATTGCTAAGTCATGAAATAAGCCCAAATGGCCATTGATCCATGCATGGATTAAAATTGTGGTATATGTACACCATGGAATACTATGTAGCCTTAAAGAAAGATGGAGACCTTACCTCTTTCACGTTTACATGGATGGAGCTGGCACATATTCTTCTTAGCAAAGTGTCTCAAGAATGGAAGAAAAAGTACCCAATGTACTAACCCTTACTCTGAAACTAATTTAGGGTTTTCACATGAAAGCTATAACCCAGTTACAACCTAAGAATATGGAAGGGAGTGGTGGGAGTTGGGAGGTAGGTGGAGGGAGGGGGATTGATGGGATTACCCCTGTGGTATATCTTACAAGGGTATATGTGAATCTTTATAAATGTGGAATGTAAAGGTCTTAGCAGAATAACTAAGAAAATGCTAGGCAGGCTATGTAACCAGTGTGATGAAAATGTGTCAAACAGTCTATGAACCAAGTGTATGGTGCCCCATGATCATACTAATGTACACAGCTATGTTTTAATAAAAAAATAAATAAAATAAAATTAAAAAAAGAAAAAAATTTAATGAACTTAAAGACAAAAGCACCAAAGACTTAGACACACTGAAGGAAGGATTTGCAGCCCCCAAAGATAGGAAAAATACAGATGAATCCCTCAGCAACAGAATGTAGCCAGCAGAAGGAAGGATTTCTGACATTGAAGATAAAGCCTTTGAACACTTCCAAACTCTCAAAGAAAAAGAGAAATGGAGAGCAAAAATGGTTCATTCTCTCAGACAACTGTGGGAAAATTCGAAGAAGGCCAGTATTTGAATCATGGGAATTTCTGAAACTGATGAAGTAGCCTCGCTGGGCACAGAGGCCCTGCATGAAATTATGAAAGATAATTTTCCATACATGCCTAGAGCTTCTGAAATTCAGATATCAGACAGCTTCAGAACCCCAGCACGACTCAACCCCAATAAGACATCCCCCAGGCATATCATAATTAACTTCACTAAAGTTAATATGAAGGAGAAAATTCTCAAAGATGCCACGAAATAAAAAACCATTATCTACAAAGGGAAGAATATTAGAATGACTGCAGATCTCTCTGCTGAAATTTTTCAAGTCAGAAGATGGTGGTCATAGACTTTTGATCTCCTAAAGCTAAAATACTTTCAACCCCAGATCTTGTATCTAGCTAAACTGAGTTTCATTTATGATGGAGAAATTAAATACTTTAATGACATTCAAATGTTGAAGTAATTTGCCATAACCAAACCAGCTCTTCAGGATTTTCTCAGACCTACCCTCCATAATGACCAACCCAATCCTATACCGCAAAAGTAAACTCACTCACAAACTTCGTATCAAACTCCAACTTCCCCACTGGCAAAAGGATTAAAAATGTCCACTGGAGTTTTGAAAAACTTGATACCCAAAATTTCACAAGACTTATCAATATTCTCCATTAATGTGAACAGCTTAAACTGTCCTCTAAAAAGGCATAGGATAGCTGACTGGATACAAAAACTCAGGCCAGAGATTCGTTGCTTACAAGAGTTACATCTTAAGATAAAAGACAAATACAGACTGAGCATAAAAGGATGGTCATCCATATTTGAGGCAAATGGTAATCAGAAAAAATCAGGTTTTGCAATTTTATTTGGAGGTACAATAGTATTTAAACTAACAAAAGTAAAGAAAAACAAGAATGGTCACTTCATACATTTTTTTTTTGTAAGGACAGAGTCTCATGGTACCCCCCTCGGTAGAGTGCCGTGGCGTCACACGGCTCACAACAACCTCTACTCTTGGGCTTATGCAATTCTCTTGCCTCAGCCTCCCGAGCAGCTGGGACTACAGGTGCCTGCCACAACGCCCAGCTATTTTTTTGTTGCAGTTTGGCCTTGGCTGGGTTTGAACCCGCCACCCTCAGCATACGGGGCCGGCACTCTACTCACTGAGCCACAGGCGCCACCCTTCATATTTGTTAAGGGTAATACTCAATATGATGAGATTTCAATTATTAATATCTATGCACCCAACCAGAATGCACCTCAGTTTATAAGAGAAACTCTAACAGACATGAGCAACTTGATTTCCTCCTGCTCCATTATAGTCGGAGAATTCAACACTCCTTTGGCAGTGTTGGATCGATCCTCCAACAGGAAGCTCAGCAAAGAAATCTTAGATTTAAGCCTAACCATCCAACATTTGGATTTAGCAGACATCTACAGAACATTTCATCCCAACGAAACTGAATACATATACTTCTCATCAGCCCACAGAACTTACTCCAAAATCAATCACATCTTACGTCACAAGTCTAACCTCAGTAAATTTAAAGGAATAGAAATTATTCCATGCACCTTCTTGGACCATCGCGGAATAAAACTTGAGCTGAGTAACAACAGGAATCTGCATACTCATACAAAAACATGGAACATAACCTTATGCTGAATGATAGCTGGGTCAGAGATGAGATTAAGAAAGAAATTGCCAAATTTTTGGAACAAAACGACAATGAAGACACGAACTACAAGAACCTCTGGGAAACTGCAAAGGTAGTTACAGGAGGGGAATTTGTAGCACTGCAAGCCTTCCTCAAGAGAACGGAAAGAGAGGAAGTTAACAACTTAATTGGACAATTCAAGCAACTGGAGAAGGAAGACATTCCAACCCCAAACCCAGTAGACGGAAAGAAATAACCAAAATTAGAGCAGATTTAAATGAAATTGAAAACAAAAGAATTATACAGCAGATCAATATATCAAAAAGCTGTTTTTTTGAAAAGGTCAATAAAATAGATAAACCTTTGGCCAACCTAATCAGGAAAAAAAGAGTAAAATCTCTAATCTCATCAATTGGAAATGACAAAGACAAAATAACGACAGACTCCTCAGAAATCCAAAAAATCCTTAATGAATATTATAAGAAACTTTATTCTCAGAAATATGAAAATCTGAATGAAATTGGCCGATACTTGGAAGCACGTCACCTTCCAAGACTCAGCCAGAATCAAGTGGAAATGTTCAACAGGCCCATATCAAGTTTGGAAATAGCATCAACCATACAAAACCTCCCTAAAAAGAAAAGCCCAGGACCAGATGTTTTCATGTCAGAATTCTACCAAACCTTTAAAGAGGAATTAGGACCTATATTATTCAACCTGTTCCAAAAGGTAGAAAAAGAAGGAAGACTACCCAACACATTCTATGAAGCAAACATCACCCTGATCCCCAAACCAGGAAAAGACCCAACAAGAAAAGAAAATTACAGACCAATGCCACTAATGAATATAGATGCAAAAATATTGAACAAGATACTAACAAACAGAATCCAGCAACACATCAAACAAATACATCATGACCAAGTCGGTTTTATCCCAGTGTCTCAAGGCTTGTTCAATATATGTAAATCTATAAATGTAATTCAGCACATAAACAAATTAAAAAACAAAGACCATAGGATTCTCTCAATAGATGCAGAAAAAGCTTTTGATAATATCCAGCATCCCTTCATGATCAGAACACTTAAGAAAATTCGTATAGAAGGGATATTTCTTAAATTGATAGAGGCCATGTACAGCAAACCCACAGACAATATCATATTGAATGGAGTTAAATTGGAATCATTTCCACTCAGATCAGGAACCAGACAAGGATGCCTATTGTCTCAATTGCTTTGTAACATTTTAATGGAAGTTTTAGCCACCACAATTAGAGAAGAAAAGGTGATCAAGTGTATCCATATAGGGTCAGAAGAGATCAAACTTTCGCTCTTCACAAATGATATGATTGTATATGTGGAAAACACTAGGGACTCTACTACAAAACTCTTAGAAGTGATCAAGGAATACAGCAGTCTCTCAGCTTAGAAAATCAACATTCATAAATTGGTACCCCTTATATATACCAGCAATAGTCATGTTGAAAAAACAGTTAAGGACTCTATCCCATTCACATTAGTGCCAAAGAAGATGAAATATTTGGGAATTTATCTAACAAAGGATGTGAAATATGTTTATAAAGAGAACTATGGAACTCTCAGAAAAGAAGTAGCTGAAAATGTTAAGAAATCGAAAAACATACCATGCTATTGGCTGGGAAGAATCAACATTGTTAAAACGTCTATACTGCAAAGGAATATATAATTTCAACGCAATCCCTATTAAAGCTCCACTGTCATAATTTAATTTCTTGAAAAAAACAATACTTTGTTTTCTATGATATCAGAAAAAAACATTGAATAGCCAAGACATTACACAGAAATAAAAACAAAGCAGGAGGAATCATGCTACAAGACCTCAGACTATACTACAAATCAATAGTGATCAAAACAACATGGTATTGGCACAAAAACAGAGAATTAGATGTCTGGAACAGAAGAGAGAACCAAGAGATGAATCCAGCTACTTACCGTTATTTAATCTTTGACAAGCCAATTAAAAGCATTCAGTGGGGAAAAGATTCCCTATTTAACAAATTGTGCTGGGTGAACTGGCTGGCAACCTGTGGAAGACTGAAACTGGACCCACATCTTTCTGCCGCGGACCGCCGGTCGATGGGCCTCAGTCCGAGGGTGCTCAGGGAGAACGGTACAGGTTGGCTGAAAGGTCGACGCAGGATAAAATGACAGACTGCCACACACCACGAGTGATGAAGAAAGCAGCTGTACTTTACTGAATTTTTGTATTGGTATTTATACATTTTTGACAAAGCATTACAAATTACAAAAGGTATTTTTACAACTTGCTGAGCCTTACAAGTTATTATCTAACCTTGTAGATGTGAGTATTCAACCATCCCACTTGAACAATGTCCTGCCCGCAAGGGGTTTTGCCCGCAAGGGGTTCTGCCCGCAAGGGGGAATAAAGGTTATTGGTTATCAGTTGTGTCTTTCACTACCCCTTATCTAAGTAAATGCTTCAAAGGTTAAAGTTTTAAAACGTGAAAATTCTTTCTTTATAACTACTAGTATTAGTAATAATTCACAAATTATTTACTTCTAATGTGATTAAAAGATTTCATATATGTGTGGGTTATGTAAGTGATTATAGTATTAGGAAATATATGAAATGTAAGGGTATGTGGAAAGTTTTAAGTCGTGGGTGGCTGTGGGTGGTGTAAGCACATATCTAGATGGAACATCTTGTTTGCTGTTCCTGCATTGTCTCAATGCACTGTCTCAATTCACTGACATTTATGATAGGGGCGTGCTATTGCACCGTTCCCCCTGGAGACACTGAGTCTCCACAGGCATTCTTACTATGTTTAATTATGGATCAGTAAGTCATTATGTTTATTCTTAGTTTTCTAAAGACAATCAGGCATTCAACTGAACACACAGGTTTCATTCACAGGCATTCCTCAGGCTTTTATGCCGCACCTTAAGTAATTACGTTCAACAAACAGCATGCTAGGCAACTTCTGCGCTGCTGTGGCATACTAGGGGTGCTGGGGGCTTCGCTCCGGGGAGCACAGACCACCTACCCATGCGTCTTACAACGCGGACAGCGCCACCTCGCTGCGGCTTGATGCCGAGGGTGCGGCATCTTTCACCATTAACTAAGATAGAAACTTAAGACATGAAACTATAAAAATACTAGAGGAGAGTGCAGGGATAACCCTTGAAGAAATCAGTCTGGGCGAATATTTTATGAGGAGGACCGCCCCCCCCCCAGGCAATTGAAGCAGCTTCAAAAATACACTACTGGGACTTGATCAAACTAAAAAGCTTCTGCACAGCCAAGAACACAGTAAGTAAAGCAAGCAAACAGCCCTCAGAATGGGAGAAGATATTTGCAGGTTATTTCTCCGACAAGGTTCATTAACCAGAATGCACAGAGAACTCAAATGCATTAGGAAGAAAAGAACAAGGGATCCCATCACAGGCTCGACAAGGGATTTGAAGAGAAACTTCTCTGAAGTAGTTTCAGAGAAACATCAGACATTAAAAAATGTTCATCATCTTTAATCATCAGAGAAATGAAAATCAAAACAACTTTGAGATATTATCTAACTCCAGTGAGACTAGCCTATATCACAATATCCCAAGACCAGAGATATTGGCGTGGATGTGGAGAAAAGGGAACACTTTTGCACTGCTGGTGGGAATGCAAATTAATACATTCCTTTTGGAAAGAGATATGGAGAACACTTAGAGATCTAAAAATAGATCTGCCATTCAATCCTATAATTCCTCTACTAGGCATATACCCAGAAAACCAAAAATCACGGCACAACAAAGATATTTGTACCAGAATATTTATTGCAGCCCTATTCATAATTGCTAAGTCATGGAAAAAGCCCATGTGCCCATCGATCCATGAATGGATTAATAAATTGTGGTATATGTACACCATGAAATATTATGCAGCTTTAAAGAAAGATGGAGACTTTACCTCTTTAATGTTTACATGGATGGACCTTGAACATATCCTTCTTAGTAAAGTATCTGAAGAATGGAAGAAAAAGTACCCAATGTACTCAGCCGTACTATGAAACTAATTTGGGGCTTTCACATGAAAGCTATAACCTAGTTACAACCTAAGAATAGAGGGAAGGGTGAAAAGAAGGGGAGAGAGGGTCGAGGTGGGTAGAGGGAGGGGAATTGGTGGGATTACACCTGCGGTGCATCTGACAAGGGTATATGTGAAACTTGGTAAATGTGGAATGTAAATGTCTTAGCACAATAACTAAGATAATGCTAGGAACATTATTTTAATCAGTGTTATGAAAGTGTTTCAAATGGTCTGTGAAGCTAGTGTATGATGTCCCATGGTCATATCAATGTACACAGCTGTGATTTAATAAAAATAAAAAAAATAAAAAGAAATAAAAATTAAAAAGAGCTTATACTCATACTGTAAAATTATTCCAAAAATATGAGAAGGAAGAAATTTTCCCCCAATGTTTTCCATGAAGTGAATGTTACTCTGATACCAAAATCAGGAAAAGACCCAAGTAAAAAGCAGAACTTCAGACTAAGTTCAATAATAAATATAGATACATAGACTCTCAATAAAATCATAGCCAATAGATTACAGCTTATCATTAAGAAAACAATACACCACGATCAGTTATGTTTTATCCCAGGGATACAAGGCTGGTTTCACCTATGCAACGCTATAAACATAATTCACCATATCTGCAGAAGCAAAAACAAAGATGATATGATCCTCTCAATTGTTGCAGAAAAAGCATTGAATGCAAATCAGCATTTTTTTTCTAATTAGAACACTTAAGAATACAGGCATAGGTGGCACATTTCTTAAACTGAGCAAAGCTATCTATGACAAACCCATAACTAATATTTTACTGAATGGAGTAAAACCGAAAGCTTTTCCACTTAGAACTGGAGCCAGACAAGGTTGTTTTCCATCACCACCTCTATTCAACATAGTGCTGGAAATTTTAGAGACTATAGTCAGGGAATAGAAGAAAATAAAGGGCATCCTAATGGGGGCAGTGGACATCAAACTCATGCTCTTTAATGACAATATGATCTTAGAGAACCCCAAAGAGTCAGCCACAAGACTCCTGGAAGTGATCAAAAAAATAGGGTAATGTCTCAAGATATAAAATCCATGTCCAGAAATCAGTAGCCTTTGTATAAATCAAAAACAAGCAACTTGAGAAGCTAATCAAGGACACAATTCCCTTCACAGTTGCTTTAATAAAATGAAATATCTAGGAATATACCTAACAAAAGAGGTGAAGGAACTCTATAAAGAAAATTACAAAACCCTAAGAAAAGAAACAGGAGAAGATAATAACAAATGGAAGAACATACCATGCTCTTCTCTAGGAAAACATCAACATTGTTAAAATGTCTATACTTCCCCAAAAATCTACAGATTCAGTGCAATTCCCATTAAACTACCAACATCATACAATCAAGATTTGGAAAAAAAAATCAAAACAGCATATTTGGCACAAATATAGAGACATTGAAGTTTAGAACCAAATAGAAAACCATGGAATTAAAATAACATCTTACAGCCACCTGACCTTTGATACACCAAACAAGAACATAAACTGGAGAAATGAATCCCTATTCAATACATAGGGTCTGAAGAACTGGATATCCACAGGTAAAAGACTGAAACTGGACCCAAACCTTTCACCACTTAGAAAAATTGATTCAAGATGGATAAAAGATTTAATTCTAAGTCATGAAACAATAAAATCCTTGAAGATAGTGTGGGGACAACACTTGAGGATATCATCCTGGGGAATGATTTTATGAAGACTTCCATGGCATTTGCAACAAAAATAAAAATAAACAAGTGGGAATTAATTAAACTGAATTGCTTCTGTACAGTTCTGGAGACAACAAACAAAGCAAATAGACAACTTTCAGAATGAATTGCACAAAATCTTGATAACTAGGATCTACAGAGAACTTAAATTAATCAGAAAACAACCAAACATCAACAACAAATAAAAACACAACAGCTAACAGTCCCATGTATAACTGGGTAAAAATCATGAATAGAACCTTCTCTAGAGAAGACAGACAAATGGCTAACACATATATGAAAAAAATACTCATTGTCCCTAATCATAAGAGAAATGCAAATCAAAACCACCCTGTGATATCACCTAATCCCCAGTGAGAATAAGCCACATCACAAAGTTTCAAAGCTGTAGATGCTGGCATGAATGTGGAGAGAAGGGAACACTTTTACACTGCTGGTGGGACCACAAATTGATGCAATCTTTTTGGAAGGAAATATGGAGAATGCTAAAAGAACTCAAGTTAGACCTCCTATTTGATCCTATAATCTCATTACTGGGCATCTACCCAGAAGAAGAAAAATTATTTTATCATCAGGATATTTGCACTAGACTGTTTATCACAGCTCAATTTACAATTGCCAAGATGTGGAAACAACCTAAATTCCCACCAATCCAGGAATGGATTAAGAAATTGTGGTATATATATACCACGGAACATTATTTGGCCACTAAAAAGATGGGGACTATACATCTTTTGTACTAACTTGGGTGTAGTTGTATTGCATTCTTTTTAATAAAGCATCACAAGAATGGAGAAGCAAGAATATAATGTATTCAATTATAATATAAAAGCTGTAGATGACCTAATACATGGTAGGGGGTAGGAGAATGAGGGAGTGTGGAGAGGACAACGGGGAGGTGGTTGCGGGTCACGGTGTATTTCACATCTCTTTTGTCCAGAAACAATTATAAAAGGGAATTTACCTAACATACTCAGTGTAACTAATTCTTTGTACCCTCAATGAATCCCAAACAATGAAAAAAAAATGCTAAAACCAGTAGGAAGAAAAATAAATAACTGTTTAAGACTTGAACAATATTTTCAGTCCATTTGACATAATAGGATAGTATATTTCTCCAAACAGCAGCAGAATACACATTATTCTCCACTGTATTTGGGCTATAAAACAAACTGTTCAAAATTAAAAATTTAAATAATATAAATGATATTTTCTGATCATAATGTAATTAATCGAAAATAAATAAAAATCTTTAAAATTTGCAAACATTTGGAAAGTATATGATACTCTTGTAAATAATCAATGAATCAAAGAACGTACCATAAGAAAGTGCTTTTAATTAGTAAAAATGAAATAAAAACATATTAAAATAATAAAATGCAGTTAAATCTATGTTTAAATGATAATTTATAGCATTAAAAACTTGGAGTGTGTCAATGAAAAACTTGAACATTTACTATTTATGTGTCACCTTAACAAACCATTCCTAGAAGAGTATATTATTCCCACAGCAAGACTTTAAGAAAAAGAATAAAAATAGGAGCACTAATAGAAATAAATGAAATAAAAAATGGCAAAGCAATAAAAAAATACACGAAATCAGACTCTGAATCTTTCAGGAAAGAAAGAGACAGAGGACACAATTTACCAATATTGGAAATGAGGAAGAAGGTATCACAACACAATGTATGGACATTAAAACGTATCCTGAGAAACTTTTAACATTACACTTACAAATTCAAAAACTTAAAGAAAATAGATGGAAAATACTAAAATACTAAATACTAGATACTAAAATTTGCTTGTGGTTCTTCACTAGTAAATTCTACAAAACATTTCAGAATGAAGTATTATAAATTCTACACAAACTGTTTAAGGAAATGGAAGTAAAGATAGTATTTTACAACTCATTTGAGCACTATGTCTTAGGTATTGTTCTATATGCTGGTTAATAAAAAAAGATGAAAATTTGATTCCTGTCCTCCAGGACCTTATTGTATGTGGGGTGCAGTTAAGGAGCACCATCTCCCTCTGCCATACACTTATTTTTGTAAAATTGGTTAAGAAAGACCAAAACACAGCTATGATTTAATAAAAAAAGAAAAAAAAATGGAGAAAAAGAAAAATGGTAAGCTGTGATGCTCTTACTATGCTTTTCAATTAAAAAAATAAATCAATCTTGTGAAAAAAAAAAAAGAAAGACCAAAACAGATTATTCTGCAATGTATAGCAAGTTGAAGATAAAACACTTTCTCTGTAAAATCAGCAGTGGTGATCTTGGCCTGCTCACTTTGCTAATATTGATGTTCAAAAATTGATACATGTAGGAGTGGAATACCTAAGTTTGTTCATTCCAAGGCCCCCAAATACTATAGTAACTTTGTCCTTCCCACCTCAGCCTCACTTTCTCTGTTTTGTTTGTTATAAATAATTTTATATGTCATCTAATGTTTTTTGTTTGCCTTATATAGTCATCATTAAGCAAAACAGGTAACAGTTGTTCAATTTATTAAGCAACTAGTGACATAAATTGTATTTCACCAGAAACACATACCCACATGTTTTTAGGTGCTGGTTTTAATCAAAATTTCTATTCCACTATTGCTCAGTTAATAGTTTGTGAAACAAAACAACCATGTTAATTACTATAGGCCTTCACTAGAGTAAAGGAGCATATTAATAATCCCTCTTATATATGGAATGCCTCCAGCAAATTTAAGAAAATAAGTAACCAGAAAATAAGACCCAAATGATAGAGTCATGTTTAACCCTCTCAGGCTTTTCTTTAAAATATCTCATCTTTTACCCGAGTAAAGAAACTTATTAATGAAAAAAAAAAAAAGGAAATTAAGAGTGATAGGGAATTTCTAATGGCAATCCCACTGACAACATAAAAATGATGGCAGAAAATAAGGAAAGCAAGAGATAAACTATAAAAAGCAGATGTAAGGATCTAATGTCTTGTAATGAAGAATCAAAATTTCTAAACAATTATTAAACCATCATTTAATAAATCATGTTTATAATGATAACCCAGTCTCATAAAAGATAGCTTAATCACTTCATACTATGTATTGAAAAAGTTAGGAGAGTTCATACTGTTGTTTAGAAATTTTTCCATCTAAAATAGTTAAAACTTAGGTAAAACAAAGTTGTATTGCTTGAAGGAATATGTACCTTAGCTTTCCAGAATGATTCATTTCCCAAGATATCTTAAATAGGAGAATATAGTGGTATCTGGAGAACCTTTAAATATGTTCACACCAAGTTATGCAGAACAACTTGAGAGTACACAATCACAGATGAATCATGCATTGTCATGATCAAAAAAATTAAAATGCCAAGAGAAAATGTCTGGAAATACATTATTACTAAAATATTTTGTGTGCTTCAAAATTTGTCTAACCTTTAATTTATTCAACAGTGTAGTTCTTCATATTTTCATTTTGTTAAATTCTTTTAAAAATCATAACTGTGTACATTAATGCATTTATGGGGTACAATGTGCTGATTTGCTATACAATCTAGAATGCTTACATCTAACTGATTAACATAATCGTCTCCTTGCCTACTTATTTGTTTTAGCAAAAACATTCATACTCTTAGGCAAAAGACAAAATGTCTTCTGTTGGTGTGTGTTTAAATTTTCAACAAGTAATAGCCCAAAAGTATTGCCTGTAAGCAAAAATTAAATAAATATAAGCTTATTCTGACTTTAAATAAAGTTCCTTAACTCATGGGGGTCTTCAAACTGCGGCCCGCGGGCCACATGAGATGGTGTGATTGTATTTGTTCCCATTTTGTTTTTTTACTTCAAAGTAAGATATGTGCAGTGTGCATAGGAAATTGTTAGTAGTTTTTTTTTTTTTTTTTTTTTAACAATAGTCCGGCTCTCCAACGTCCAAGGGACAGTGAACTGGCCCCCTGTTTAAAAAGTTTGAGGACGCCTAAGTTTAGTATTATCTAAAATTTAAAAATATAATTCTAGACTTACAATTCTGACCAAGATGTAGTAAGCTTACTAAAATATTCTTTCCTGATTACTGCACCTAAATTCTTTGGACAGAATTTTTAAAAAAGTACCTGAGGACTCAGAAAAATAAACAAAAGCACAAAGATTAGGGAGAGGAGTCAGAATTAGGAAAAGAGACCATGTGTGTGATTTTCCCTATTTGTTTTCCTCCTTTCTTTTAAGGCTTTGACCCAAGGTTGGATCCTATCCGCAGAACTATGGAGTAGTCCATTACTGCTTAATTTGTAATAGCGGCTTGCAGTCCTAACAATGTTGGGGGAAATGCTGAATAATTCTTAGTTTCTGTCTCTTTTTCTCTCTTCCACATTTACCTTAAGGGTAGTTCGAGTCGCTAAGCTGTGCTGCAGTGAAACTAGAGAAACTAAAATACCCTCTAATAGAAGCTCTGTATTTCTGATTAGAACATTAGTAAAAGTGGTCCATGAAGGCTGAAAAATTTGTAGGGAATCTTGGAGAGGAAAAAGCTGAAAAAGAGTCTTTTAATAGTTGTATAAACCTGTAAAAAGCCAAGGCTTGCCATTGAGCTGCTCATGAGTTGGACAGACCCAAAGCTTTTAGTAAAGTCTTTGGAGATAAAACTGGCATTGAAACCATACCCAAGTGGCACTAGTGTGAGAAGAGACCTAAAGCAACATAACCAATTACTTGAAATCTATACTGACCTTCTTGCAGCCTGAATCTAACGGAATTGACTGCCTGCTGTCTCTACCAAATCAACAACTCAAAAGAACCGAGGTGTGATTTAAACTTACACAACAAGAGGTGCCAACATCAGTATGACCTACATGTTGGAATTATAAGAAAAGATTTTAAAGCAGCTATTATAACTATGCTTACTTAGATGAAAATAAACACTTTGGAAAAGAGTGAAATGTTAGAAGTTCTCAGCAGAGTAATAGAAACTAGAAAGTAACCCCAAATGGAAATTATAGAGCCGAAAAATTTAAATGTGACCATATGAGCTCAGTAACAGAAGAGTGATGACAGTGGAGTCAGTGAAATTTAAGATAACTTAATATAAATTATTCAATCTGATAAACAGAAAAAAAGATAGAAAAATATGAAAAGAGCCTCAGGACCTGAGAGATAATATAATAAATTGAGGAGTCATGTCACTGATGTTCCAGAGGCACAGAAGAAAGATCAGTATAAAAAACATTTCAAGAAATACTCACTGAAAATTACCCAAATTTGGTGAAAGAAAAAAAAATACAGATTCAGGAAGATCAAGGAGCTTGAAATGAGATTAACTCAAAGAAAATCATACTCAGACACATCACAACAAAACTGTTGAAAATCAAAGACAAGAAAATTTTGAAAACTGCCTGCTCATAGGGGAACAGGAATTTGAATGACTATAGGTTTCTCATGAGAAATCATGAAGAACAAGGACAATAGAAAAACACCTTTAAAATCTTGGGTGAATAAAAAGAATTGTCAACCCAGAATCCTATAGCCATGAAAGTATATATCAGGAATTATGAAATGAAGACATTCCCAGATAAAAGATAACTAAGAGAATTTTTCACTATCAAATCTTTTCTTTAAAATGTTAAAGTTCTTCAGGCTGAATAGAAATGATACAGAAGAACATTTTGAAATTCAGGGAAGATGTCAGACTAGAGTCATCTACTTTGCCGCCACTTGTGATGATAGGGAAGGAAGGACCCCAGCTTCTTCTGCCTTGGGGGCTCTACCCAGAAATATCACTTTGGGGGCATACAAAGGCAACAGGAGACTCCAGGGGCTATCAAGAGGTTGGGAGCAATGGAGAACCAGCACAGAAGGCAAATGTTTCCATGCTGGCAGAGGCTGGCTGGTTTGGTGGTGGATTTCAGACACAGAAGGTCTGCTTTGCAGGCTTTCTTTCCTTTTTCTTTCTTTCTTTCTTTCTTCTTTTTCTTTTTTTCTTTTTTGGACTTGGGCACTCAATGTAGTTACTTTGGGAAAGCTTGGGTGGGCAAGTGATCTTAAACAGTGCCTAGGGGCTGGGATTGACCATAGCTCAGGTGGAGCATAGGTCTCGGCATTCAGCTGATTGCTGGATCCAGCCACTGTGGGAGAAATGCCTGGGAGAAACAGCCTGTAGGGCCTTACTGCAAATCTGGTTATGACATGTCTGTTGAGCTTGGCAGCCACCCATGGGGAGACTTGAGTGGAATCTGCTCTCCTGGGAAAGTCACTGCATAGCCAAGGGACACTGTTTGGAAAAGTCAAGGCGTCTATTAAGTAGGATGATGAGAGCTTCAGGCTCCCAAACCTGCAGAAACTAAAGGCAAAGAAATCAAGAAGATGGGACCAGGTTGCCTCAGCATGATAGTGATTTCCAGCCCCCATCTTATACAGCCACAGTGATTAGCATCTTATACCCATCAGAACATCACCTGATCTTCAGGCAATATATGATGTAGTTTTTGATACAGTTTTTCTCTTCCTTTTATTATTTTCTTCTACTTTTTCTCTTCAGGATTTTGTTTTTTGTTTGTTTTGTTTCCTTGTATGTTTAGTTTTCTATTTTTACTTTCTTGAATGATAAGGCCTCCATTTTTACTATGGTTGTTTTACATCTTTTATTCTTTCTTTCCATTTCTCTTCTTTTTTTCTGTATTTGTAAAGATTTATCTACTCTCTCAAATAAGTTTCTCAAACAACAACTAAGATGTACCCTTTTTTATGTCTTATATAATTTTATTTTCAATTTCCTTTACATATTATTTCTTTTTTGTCTGATCTCTCTTATTATTTGTCAATGTGTATTCTGTTTATGGAACACAGCCTCACTTTGAGGTCTGGGCTAGGGTGCAGAAAATTGGCCTATTCAAGTAGGCTTGATCCTCTGGTCTGTAGGGTGGTCCTTTTAGCTTTGGCCTTTCAAAGGACCCTATTATTAGGTCCCCACTGTGACATAGTGCTGGGTTTTATTTTCTTCTCTTTTTGGTGGAGATGTGGTCTTGCTTTAGCTTAGGTTAATAAGGAGCACCTACCCTCAAGGCACCTACCCATTACAGCTCCCCAGAGGCAAGGAATTGTGGGTGTGGGTCAAAGTACCCTACTGAACACTACTATTACACTTGTATCTCTCTCTGTTTATTATTCTTTCCTTTATTTCAAGCTTTCTCTTTACCCCCCTTTTCTTTTACTTTTATTTTTTTATCCCTCTTTGGTCTTGACTCTTGTCTTCCTTTTGGTCTTATACCAATAGGACACTACAACACCTAAACACAGAGACAAAATAATTTAAAGACAAAGAGAAAGTAAAAGAAAAAAGCAGGGGAAGTAAATAGATAATAAGAAAACACTTATGAGGAGGAGCCAACATAAAAATCCTGACAACATGAAAAAGCAGAACAGAGCAAATCCTTAGCAAGAGACATGAGGTAGCTACCGTAGAGGATTCCACCTATAAAGAAATGATAGAAATTACAAAAGGGGAAATGAAAATATTTAGGGTAAACTTAATGAAGGAAATTTCTGAGAAAGTGAAAAATAACCAAAAGTAAATCCAAAAATAGAACCAGATAAGGGATCAAAAATATAAAGATTGTAGAAAGGATATACTGGAGATTAAGGAATTGAAGGAGTCAATCAGGGAACTTAAAGATGCACTAGAAACTATTACTAACAGATTAAAATATGGAGAAGAAAGAATTTCAGAGCTAGAGGATAAAGTTTTTAAGCTAGCAAAGACAGTTAAAGAGGCAGAAAATAAGAGATAGAAAGCATAACATATGCTCAGAGAATTATGGGACTTTATAAATCATTCAAACATATGAATTATAGGTATACCATAGGGGTAAAAAGAACACCCCAGAGAAATGAAAGCCCTACTAGAGGATATCATAAATGAAAAATTCCCAAGTATCACCAAAGATTCTGACACACTCCTTTCAGAGGGATATTGAACCCCAGGTCATTGCAACAAAAAGAGAGCTTCTTCAAGACACATTGTCATGAACCTGTCCAAAGTCAAGAGAAAAGAAAAACTTTTGCAAGCAACCAGAAGTTAGAGCCAAATGAGCTACAGTGGCAGATCCATCAGGGTGACAGCAGATTTCTCAAATGAAACTATTCAAACCAGATGAGAATTGTCATCTATATTTAACCTTCTTAAACACAACTATTATCAGCCCAGAATTCTATATTCTGCTAAACAAAGGTTTATAATTGATGGAGAGAGCAAATTTTTAACTGATATAAAAACATTGAGGAAATTTGCCTCAAGATCAGCTCTGCTGAAAATAATTAGACCTATTCTACACACTGACCATCACAATGGACCAACAGCAAAGTAAACACCCAAAACGCCAAAAACTAAAGGACAAAACCTAACTACCATAATGACACAAAGGATAAAACTAAGTAATGGACTTTCACTGAATAAGATGAATAGAACTCCACCACACTTACCAATTCTCTCAGTAAATGCAAATGGCTTGAATTCCCCACTGAAGTGGCACAAGCTGGCTGATTGAATAAAAAAGCACAAGCCATCCACAGGTGTCTTCAGGAAACACACCTAGCCTCAAAGAACAAAACAGGACTCAGGATGAAGGGTTGGAAATCAATATTTCAGGCAATGGAAATCAAAAGAAGAAGGTGTCACAATCTTATTTTCAGATACAAGTGGATTTAATTCAAAAAAATACAAGAAAGACAAAGAGGAGATTTAAATTTAAATATTTATGCTATTTGAGCAATATGATATCCGTTGATGCCGTTATGTCACCCCATTATCCTTGTCAGTGCTGCGTTGGCACCTCATTACTGCATGCAGGAACCAGCTGGTACACAGTTTATAAGTACAAGCTTGCAAGAGGTGGACTCTCCATAGGTGCAGGAGAGCCCCGAGTAACCTCTGCCATGGACTTTTATTGAAACAATATACAACAGGTTTGGGGGCCCTCACGTATAAAGACTACCTGCTTATTTATTTATTTGCAGTTTTTGGCCAGGGCTGGGTTTGAACCCCCCACATCCGGGATATGGGGCCAGTGCCCTACTCTTTTGAGCCACAGGTGCTGCCCAGAACTACCTTCTTAATGATTGCTATGTGCTCTTTTCCCACAGGCTCATCACCCACCCTGTTGCACCACAAATGTTCAAGGTCCAACATCTGCTTGCTAACAAGTGACCAATCTTATCTCATTAACATGCGCAGTTGCTTGAGGGCTTGTCTCTGGGCTGCAAAACATCTCCATGCTGGCTAGGAGATTGTCCTGTTCTCAGTGCCTCCCTCAAGTACCAGTGGCCACTTCTATAAGCCTTGTGCTCAGTCTCTTACAATATCCTATAACATCATAGTAGAAGGGGACTTTCACACCCCCGTTACAGAGATTGGAAAATCCTCTAATCAGAATCTAAACAAAGATATAAGGGATTTAAATATGATCCTAGAACAACTGTGCTTAATAGACATATACAGAACATACCATCTCAAAGCTAAGGGATATACATTCTTCTCATCAACACATGGAACATTCTACAAAATGGATCATATCATAGAACACAAAGCAAACCTCAGCAAAATTAAAGTAATTAGAAATATACCTTGCATCTTCTCATATCATAAGGCAACAAATGTGGAACTCAACTCCAACGAAAATTTTCTTCCCCATACAGAGGCATGGGGACTAAAGTACTTTATGCTGAATGAAAATTGGGTCCAGGAAGAGGTAAAGAAGGAAATCATTAACTTCCTCAAACATAACAAAAACGAAGACACAAACTACTAAAACATTGCAACATTGTAAAACAGTCCTAAAAGTGAAATTTTTCCCATTATATTCCTTGTTTTGAAAAATCTAAAGAGAGAAAATCAACAACCTCATCAACCATCTTATGGAATTGGAAAAAGAAGAACATTCTAATCCTAGATCCAGAAGAAGAAAAGAAATTACCAAAATTAAATCATAAATAAATAAAATTGAAAAAAGAATCATTCCGAAAATTAATGAGACAAAAAGTTGGTGCTTCAAAAAGATAAATAATATTGATAAACAATTGATTAAATTAACTAGAAACAGAAAAGTGAAAACTTTAATACCCTCAATCTGAAATAAAAAGGGAGAAATAACAACTGATACCAAAGACATAAAAGAGATTATTTCTGACTAATACAAGAAACTCTAGGCCCAGAAATTTGACAAAGTGTAGGAAATGGATCAATACCTGAAATCACATCATTTACCTAGACTTAACCAGGAAGGAATATATCTCTTGAACAGACCAATATCAGGCACTGAAGTAGAAGAAAACAGTAAAAAAAAAAAAAAAAAAAAAAAAAAAAATCTTCCATTAACAAAAAAAAAAAAAAGCCCTGGACCAGATGGCTTCACATCAGAATTTTATCAAACCTTCAAAGATGAGCTTGTACCTACACTACAGAATCTATTCCAAAGCATTGAGAAGGGGGGAACTTTCCCCAACATGTTCTGTGAAGCAAATATCACCCTGATACCAAAATGATGAATGGATGCAATCAAAAAGGAGAACTTCAGACTGATTTCACTAATGAAAATCGATGCAAAAATACTAAACAAAATCTTAGCCAGTAGATTTCAGCTACACATTAAAATATATATACATAACAATCAAGTACACTTCATCTCAGGGATACAATTCTGATTTAACATATGCAAATCCATCAATGTAATGCACCATATCAATAGGGGCAAAACAAGGACGATCTGATCCTTTCAATTGATGCAGCAAAAGCATTTGATAAAATTTAGCATCTTTTTCTAAAAAGAACACTTAAGAAAATAAGTATAGGTGGCACATTTCTTAAGCTGATTGAAGCCAACTATGACAAATGCACAGCTAATATCATGCTGAATGTAGTAAAAATGAAAGCTTTTCCTCTTAGAACTGGATCCAGGCAAGGATGTCCACTATTGCCACTACTATTCAGCACAGTGGTGGAAGTTCTAGCAATGCAATAAAGTTGTGAAGCAAATAAAGGACATAGTTCCCTTCACAGCAGCTTCAAATAAAATGAAATACCTAAGAATATACCTAGCAAAAGTGGTGACTGATCTCTTCAGAGAGAATAATGAAACCCCAAAGGGGGAAAAAAAATAGTAGAAGACATTAACAAATGTAAGAACATACCATGCTCTTGACTGAGAAGACTCAATATTGTTAAAATGTCTACACTATCCAAAGCAATCTCCAGCTTCAATTAATTCCCCTTAAACTACCAACAGCATACTTTGAAGAAATGTAATACAATAGTACTACATTTTGTATGGAATCAGAAAAATACCATATAGACAAGGCTATTATTAGTAATAAAGCAAAGCTGGAGGCATCACTCTACCAGACATCAGGTAATAATATAAGTCCATAGATATCAAAACATGACATTATGGTCACAAAAAAGAGACATAGACAGATGAAACCGAATGGAAAATTAAGAGGTTAAACCCATCTCTATTTGCTCTCTGATCTTTGATAAACGAAACAAAAGCATACACAGGGGCAAAATAAACTATTCAAAAAATGGTGCTGGGAGAACTGGATAACCACGTGTAAAAGACTGAAACTGGACCCACATCTTTCACCACTTACCAAAATTGAATGAAGGTGGATAGAAAATTTAAATCTAAGACATGAAATAATAAAAATCCTAGGAGAAAGTTGAGAAAAACTCTTGAGGATGTCAGACTGGGGAAAGAGTATATGATGGAGACTTCAGCAGCAATCTTAACAACAAAAATAGACAAATGGGACTTCATTAAGCTGGCAAGCTTTTGCCACAGGTAAGAATGCAACAAGTAAAGCAAAAAGATAACCTTTGGAATGGGAAAAGATATTTGCATTTTGTGAATATTGTGAATTGTGAATATGACACAGATAAAATTATTCAACAAAATAATCAAAAAAATCCCATCAGACACTGAGCAAGAGATATGAACAGAACCTTCTGTGATGAAGACAGATAAATGACTAAAAACTATTTGATGAAATGATCATCATCCCTGATCATAAGAGAAATGCAAATGAAAAACACCTAAGATATGACCTAACCCCAGTAAGAATAGCTCACATCACAAAGTCTCAAAGCTGCATATCCTGGTGCGGAATGGGAGAGAAGGGAACGCTTTTACACTGCTGTTTGGACTGCAAACTAATATAACCTCTTTTGAAGGAAATACGGAGAATCCTCATAGAACTCAAATTAAACCTCCCATTTGATCCTGCTATCTCATTACAAGTCATCTACATCTCTTAAGAAAAAATATATAATTTTATTATAAAGACATTTGCACTAGATATTTTATTGCAGATCAATTTCCTTTTGGTAAGACGTGGAATCAACCTTAATGCTCACCACCAAAGGAATGGATTAACAAACTGTGGTATATCTATATCATGCAATATTGTTCTGCCATAAAAGGATTGAGACATTACATATTTTCTATTATTATTCTTCTTAATAAATTATCACAAGAATGGAGAAGCAAGAATCCAATGTACTCAATACTAATACAAAACCATTAGATGATCTCATATACACTCACATAAGAGGAAATTGTAAATATATTTAAGGTGAAGTGTGGGGAAATGAGGAAGGGGAGAGAACACAGAAGGGATGGGTGTGTTCCCACTTAAAGGACACTATGTTAGGATGTATGGCACACCTCTTGAGTGCAAGACACAATTATAAGAGGAACTATCAAATGCAAACATTGTAACTTAATTCTTTGTAACCTCAAAATTACCTGAAATGATAATAATAAAAAGAAAAATAAATTTATAAACAATGGAAGAGTAAGCAAAATGGTAAATATCTGTTTAGTTATGAAGTAGAATTTTTCTCTTCTTAGGTACCTTTTTTTTCTTTTTTCTTTTTTTAGAGTTTCATTTTGTTGCCCTTGGTAGAGTATGATGGTGTTACAGCTCACAGCAATCTCCAGCTCTTGGGCGTAGGTGATTTTCTTGCCTCAGCCTCCCAAGTAGTTGGGACCACAGGCACCTACCACAATGCCCAGCTATTTTTTTGTTGCAATTTGACTGGGGCCAGGTTCAAATCCTCCACCCTTGGTACATGTGTCTGGCACCCTACTCACTGAGACACAGGTGCCGCCTATCTTCTTAGGTTCCTTAAAATAGGTACAACTACGGAAAATTATAACATTTTATAGTGGGTTTTTCAATAGATATAGAAGTACAATATATGGTAACTATAGTGTAAAGGAGGGAGGGTAAAGGAAACTAAATGGCTGCATTTAAGGTTGTAAAATATTAACTGTGTAAAAAGAAAAAAATAGGAATGTATATTTTAATCCATGAAACAAACACTTTAAAAATATGCAAAGACATTTGTATCCTTGTTAGGTTCAGTGTAGAGGCTCTGTCCAGTTCTGTCAGAAGGGTGGTGAAGTCCCCAACTATTAAGATGTTATGAGATATCAGATTGCTCAGACCCTTCAACGTCTGTTTCATAAATCTTGGAGCATTGAAGTTAGGTGTGTAAATGTTTAGTATGGAGATGTCTTCATGTTGTATTGTTCCTTTGACAACTATGAAATGTCCATCGTTGTCTTTCATAACTAAGGTTAGTTTGAATTCATTTGTGTCTAAGAGTAAGACTGCAATCTCTCCTTTCTTCTGATTTCCAATTGCTTGATACACTATTTTCCACCCCTTAACCCTGAGTCTTGATTTGTCCTTCAAGGCTATGCGTGTCTCCTGGAGACAGCAAATGGATGGCTTGTGTTTTTTCATCCAATCAGCCATCCCGTGCCTCTTCAGTGGGGAATTCAACCTATTGACTTTTATTGAAAGTATCAATAGTTGTGGTAGAATTCAATTCATCTTATTGTGAGGTAGTTTGTTGTGTAGTTTTATCCTTTGTGTCATTGTGAAGGCTAAATTTTGGCCTCTGGCTTCTAGATGTATACTTTGGTGGTGGCCCATTGTAATGTTCGGTATTGAGAATAGGTCTAAGTATTTCCTGTAGAGCTGGTTGTGATCGAAACAGCATGGTATTGGCACAAAAAGAGAGACGTAGACATTTGGAATTGAAAAGAAGATTAGGAGAGGAAATAAACAGCTTACAGCCACCGAATCTTTGATAAAACAAACAAGAACATAAACTGGGGGAAAGAATCCCTATTCAATAAATGGTGCTGGGAAAACTGGATATCCACATGTAAAAGACTAAAACTGGATACACACCTTTCTCCACTCATAAAAATTGCCTCAAGGTGGATAAAAGACCTTAATCTAAGGCATGAAACAATTAAAATCCTCAAAGAAAGTGTGGGGAAAATACTGGAAGCTATTGGCCTGGGAAAGGACTTTATGGGGAAGACTATCACGTCAATGGCAACAACAGCAAAAATAAACAAATGGGACTGGATGAAAATGAAAAGCTTCTATACAGCTAAGGTGACATCAACCAAAGCAAACAGACAACCTGCACATTGGGAAAAGATATTTACATATTTTGATTCAGACAAAAGCTTGATAAATAGGATCTACAGAGAACTCAAATTAATAAACATAAAAAGAGCCAACAATCCATTAGAGCACTTGGCAAGAGAGATGAATAGAACCTTCCTTCTCTAAAGAAGATAGACAAATGGCTAGCAAACATTAAAAAATGCTCATAATCCCTGATTGCAAAATCAATTGCAATCAAAACCACCCTGAGATATCACCTAACCCGAGTGACAATGGCCCTCATCACAAAAGTCTCAAAACTGCATATGCTGGCCTGAATATAGAGAGAAGGGAACACTTTTACACTGCTGGTGGGACTGAAAACTAATGCAACGTTTTTGGAAGGAAGTACAGGGAATACTCAAATAACTCAAGCTAGACCTCCCATTTGATCCTGCAATCCCATTGCTGGGCATCTACCCAGAAGGAAAAAAAATCATTTTACCACAGGGACACTTGCACTAGACTGTTTATTGCAGCTCAATTTACAATCGCCAAAATGTAGAAACAGCCTAAATGTCCACCAACCCAGGAATGGAATACAAACTCTGGTATACTATGGAATACTATTCAGCCACTAAAAAAGATGGAGACTTTACACCCTTTGTATTAACCTGGATGGATGTGCAACACATTATTCTTAGTAAGCATCACACTAATGGAGAAATAAGAATCCTATGTACTCAATTCTGATATGAAGACAATTAAGGTCCTAGTACACAGTTGGGGGCGGGGAATGGGGAGAGCGGAGGAAGAGAAGGAGTGGAGGGTTAAGGTGTGTGGTATAACTTTTGGAGGTTGGACACAAATACAAGAGGGTTCTTACCTAACAAAAGTAATCAATGTAACCTGGTTCTGTGTACCCTCAATGAATCCAAAACAATAAAACATATATGTATATATATAATTATCAGCTCTCTTAAATATATAAAAAACATGCAGAAATTTAACCAAAATCTGATGAATTATAAAAATAATTCTAAAATGTATTCAAATAATCCAAAGCAGTAGGAAAAGAGAACAGAATAAGATGTTAGAGAGTCAAATAGAATACGCCTAATAAAATGGAATACCCACATTCAACTGTACCAGTAATTATAGTAAATATAAGTAGTCTAAACACACTAATTAAAAGACATAAGAAAAGCAATTATGCACTTTTTGAAATGTTCTTTATACCTAATGATGTAGGCAACAGTAAAAGTAGACAAAATGACATACTATGAGATAGCAAACAAGACATATCTGGAGTGTTTTATATTGGTGTTTGACAAAATAAAATGTAGAACATGGACTAGTACCAGGAATAAAGAGTGGAATTACATAATGACTAAATAAAAGGGTTAATTCACAAAACAAGGTGTAACAATGCTAAATGTGTATGCACATAACAACAGATCTTCAAAATAAGTAAAGCAAAAGCTGATAGAAGTAAATATCAAATGAGACAAATATAGTTATACTCAGAGATTTCACCATTCCTCTTTCAGTAGCTGATTAAGTAGACAGAAAATCAGTAAGGATGCAGAAGACCTGAATAGTACTATCAGTCAATATGCCCTAATTTACATTTTTATAACTGACAGCCCCAAAATAGCTGAATACACATTCCTTTCAAATGTACATGAAACCATATTCTGGGCCATAAAGCAAACTTTTAAAAATTTTAATTGAAATCATGCAAAGTATGTTCACTGGTCCTAATTAAACTAAACTAAAAACCAATAACAGAAAGATTTATGGCATATACTCAAATATTTTAATTAAACACTAAACAACAAAAATTAGGACATACTTCTAAGTAAATGGTAATTAAAATTCCCTCTATCAAAAAAATTAGAATGGTACCAAAAATATTTAGAAGTAAAATTATAACATTCATATTTTGTATTTAGAAAAGGAAGAAGGTCACAGATTAATGCTGCAAGCTGCCATATTAAGAAACTAGAAAAAGAAGTGTAATAAAAAAAAGACTGATGAGAATAGTAAAGACAAGAACTCAGTGAAAGCCAAGACAGAGGGCAGAGACAAGATGGCTGACTGAAGCCAGCTTTCCACAAAGGCTCCCATCCAGAAGGAGAGTTAAAGGACAGAAGTTTAGCAAGTGATCTGGTGGATTTGAGCTGCACCAAGAGAGAAGGTTGAAGAAGGTACATCAACCCCGCTGAGGCGAGCTGCGACCACAAGGATACAAACAAAAGGTACAAAATCCATCACCAAGTGAACGAGTCCCCTCCCCCATGAGAACGGCTCGGCATGCCCCACAAACAAATGGGCAGAGTTCAAAGGTCCTCCCACTACACTCCACGGGAGAGACCCTCTTAAAACTGGACCTACCTCCCCTACTATGGTGCCACGGCGTTCTCCTCCCAGGCATAAAAATGTATAAATCTGTATATATTCTCTACCTGCAACTCTGAGCTTCCAGCACTCCCCTCCACTCTCACTCTGAGATCTGGAAGCCTGTCCCCCAGGAGTCCAGACTCTTGGGTGATTTCTCGAGGGGTGTGGACAGTGCCTAAACTGAAGCTGGTCAGTGCTGACTCTGGGGCATGGGAGTGAGGAGAGGACAGTCGGCTGAGAGGGAGCCACACCAGAGCAGTAGTTCCCTGAGGCACAGAGCAGCAGCCATCTTTTAGCAACAATACGGCTCACTCCTGGATATTCTGAAGCCACATCCCCTGTCTCCCTGGGCAACCAGAGGAGGCCAGCAACCACCACAAACAGATCTGGGATGGAAACGCAGGCCCCATGAATAAAGGATTTGCCTGAGGCGGTACTGACCTGGGTGGAGTGCAGGGACTAGAAATGCACTCGCAGACCCTGGAAGTTCCCAGGGCGGGGGTGACCCAGAGGACCACTTTACTAAGCCTTAGATGCACCTGGCCCTCGCGATCGTCAGCCTATGGACAAAGGAAGGCAACAGGATAGAATTGACAGGTAACCGAATACAAACCTGCAGGAGCAAAGACAGGGCCTGAGGCACAGTCTCTGGAAACTCAAAACAGCTTCTCTTCTACAGGGGAATTTAGCAGGAACAGAAAAAAAAAAAAAAACACACAAAGTTGTTCTGTTCTGTTGTGTCAGTAACATAAAACAAGGGCCGGGATGGAACTGAGTGAACACCCCCCAGCCTTCATCAAGCACCCAAGGTTGTCAGGCCTCACCTCCTCCTGCTAGGTAGAGGCAAAGTGCAGCAGCCTGGCTGAACAGAAATAGATTTCCTTGTGATTCAGGCAGGTGCAAACCCCTGGAGTATCTGTCCATTACAGGCAACTGCGTCAGCCAACTGCAGGACTATCAGTGACTGGGTGTGACAGAGGTGAAAGGGTGGGAAGGAGGCATCAACATTCCCAGACTGATCTATTTTCTGGGTGGTTCCTCCTGACTCCACGCAGCACTGGAGCAAGCCATATCAGAGTAGTCACCAGACCCCTATGATCTAGTTCCCAGAGACCTCTTAAACTCTCCCACCCGAGACAGATGCTGAATGAGACAATTAATTTGGACCTTTTGAACTGAGCCAATCGCCCAAGGACTATTCAGGTGGTGCCCTGGATGTGTGGTTGTAGGAAGGTTTGATTTTTCCTTTCCAATTGTTGAATGTGGTGGGCAGTGTGACTTAATTGCTGGTATTTCTCCACAGCTGAAACTTCAACCCAGAGTAACTGTTTTACTAGGGTCAAACAGAAACCAGGTGAAAATAAGACAGAACCACTTAGCCCCACCACATGAAACAGGGCCCCAGTATCTCAGGCCATAGCACTGTACGGGCCCTCGACAGAGCTCCAGGGGAAAAAAATGAAACAGTGTAAAACAATCATAGGGCAGAATCAGCGGAAAAACTCTGGTAACCTGAATAATCAGAATAGAGCAACCCCCCCAAGGAAAGATATGGCAGATGTAACTGAAGATTCCATTCATCAACAACTGGCTGAGATGCCAAAAATAGAATTCAGAATTCGGATTGCAAACAAAATTATTAAAGTGGAGAAAATTTGCAATAAGAAATTCGGGCAGAAATTGAAAAGTCAGAATTAGGAATTTCATGAGAAATTCAAAAGTTGTCTCAAGAATTTAACGAATTTAAAGACAAAACAACCAAAGACTTAGACACACTGAAGCAAGAATTTGCAGCCCTCAAAGATTTTCTCTACTGAAAAATACAGTAGAATCCCTCAGTAACAGAGTGGAACAAGCAGAAGAATGGATTTCTGACATTGAAGACAAAGCCTTTGAATGCTCTCAAACTCTCAAAGAGAAAGATAAATGGAGAGCAAAAATGAATCATTCTCTCAGAGAGCTCTGGGATAATTCCAAGAATTCTAATATCCATCTCATTGGAATCCATGAAACCAATGAAGTGGCCTTGCTGGGCACAGAGTACCTTCTCCATAAAATTATGAAAGAGAATTTTACAGACATGATAGAGATTCTGAAATTCAGACAGCAGATAGTTTCAGAACCCAAGCACGACTCAAACCCAATAAGATATGTCCCAGGCATATCATAATTAAATTCACTAAAGTTAATATGAAGGAGAAAATTCTCAAAGCAGCCAGACGTAATAAAGCCATTACTTACAAAGGGAAGAATATTAGAATGACTGTAGATCTGTATGCTGAAACTTTTCAAGCCAGAAGAGGGTGTTCATTGACTTTTAATCTCCTAAAGCAAAATAACTTTCAACCCCAGATCCTGTATCCAGCTAAACTGAGTTTCATTTATGATGGAGAGATTAAATACTTTAATGACATTCATATGTTGAAGAAATTTGCCATAACCAAACCAGCTCTTCAGCATATTCTCAGACCTATCCTCCATAATGACCAACCCAATCCTATAACACAAAAGTAAACTCACTTGGAAACTATTGATCAAACTCTAACTTCCACACTGGCGAAAGGATTAAAAATGTCCACTGGACTTTTGAAAATCTCGATAACCAAAATTTTACCAGACTTATCAATATTCACCATTAATGTGAACAGCTTAAACTGTCCTCTGAAGATTCATGGGTTAGATGACTGGATACAAAAACTGAGGCCAGATATTTGTTGCATACAAAAGTCACATCTTATCTTAAAAGACAATTATACACTCAGGGTGAAAGGATGGTCATCCATATTTCAGGCAAATGGTAATCAGAAAAAAGCAGGTGTTGCAATTTTATTTGCAGATACAATAGGCTTTAAACCAACAAAAATAAGGAAGAATAAGAATGGTCACTTCATATTTGTTAAGGGTAATACTAAATGTGATGAGATTTCAATTATTAATATCTATGCACCCAACCAGAATGTACCTAAATTTATAAGAGAAACTCTAACAGACATGAGCAACTTGATTTCCTCCAGGTCTGTAATAGTCAGAGATTTCATCACTCCTTTGGCAGTGTTTGATCGATCCTCTAATAAGAGGCTGAGCAAAGAAATTTTAGATTTTAACCTAACCATCCAACATTTGGATTTAGCAGACATCTACAGAACATTTCACCCCAACAAAACTGAATACACATACTTCTCATCACCCCATGGAACATACTCCAAAATCGATCACATCTTAGGTTACAAGCCTAACCTCAGCAAATTTAAAGGAATAGAAATTATTCCTTGCATCTTCTTGGACCACAATGTAAGAAAAGTTGAGCTCAGTAATAATAGAAATATGCATACTCATACAAAAACATGGAAGTTAAATAACCTTATGCTGAATGATAGCTGGGTCAGAGATGAGATTAAGAAGGAAATTGCCAAATTTTGGAACAAAATGACAATAAAGATATAAAATTATCAGATCCTCTGGGATACGCAAAGGCAGTCCTAAGAGGTACATTTATGGCACTGCAGGCCTTCCTCAAGAGAATGGAAAGAGAGGAAGTTAACAACTTCATGGGTTAAGTTGAGTTAAGAACAACTCAAGCAACTGGAAAAGGAAGAACATTCCAACCCCAAACCCAGTTGAAAAAAATAAATAATCAAAATTAGAGCAGAATTAAATGAAATTGAAAACAAAAGAATTATACAACAGATCAATAAATCAAACAGTTGGTTTTTAGAAAAGGTCAATAAAATATATAAATCTTTGGCCAATCTAATCCAGAAAAAAAGAGGAAAAATCTCTAATCTCATCAATCAGAAACAATCAAAATGAAATAACAACAGACCCCTCAGAAATTCAAAAAATCTTCATGAATATTACAAGAAACTTTATTCTTAGAAATATGAAAATCTGAAGGAGGGTGGCGCCTGTTGCTCAGTCGGTAAGGCACCGGCCCCATATACCGAGGGTGGCGGGTTCAAACCCGGCCCCAGCCAAACTGCAAACAAAAAATAGCCGGGCGTTGTGGTGGGTGCCTGTAGTCCCAGCTACTCAAGAGGCTGAGGCAAGAGAATCGCTTAAGCCCAGGAGTTGGAGGTTGCTGTGAGCTGTGTGAGGCCACGGCACTCTACCGAGGGCCATAAAGTGAGATTCTGTCTCTACAAAAAAAAAAAAAAAAAAAGAAAATCTGAAGGAAATTGACCAATACTTGGAAGTATGTCACCTTCCAAGACTTAGCCAGAATCAAGTGGAAATGTTGAACAGGACTATATCAAGTTCTGAAATAGCATCAACCATACAAAAACCATCTAAAATGAAAAGCCCAGGACCAGATGGTTTCACGTCAGAATGCTACCAATCCTTTAAAGAGGAATTAGTGCCTATATTACTCAAAAGGTAGAAGAAGAAGGAAGACTACACAACACGTTCTATGAAGCAAACATCACCCTGATCCCAAAACCAGGAAAAGACCAACAAGAAAAGAAAATTATAGCCCAATATCACTAATGAATATAGATGCAAAAATATTCAACAAGATCCTAACAAACTGAATCGAGCAACATATCAAACAAATTATACATCATGACCAAGTTGGTTTTATCCCAGGGTCTCAAAGCTGTTTCAATATCCGTAAATCTATAATTATAATTCATCACATAAACAAATTAAGAAACAAAGACCATATGATTCTCTCAATAGATGCAGAAAAAGCTTTTGATAATATACAGCATCCCTTCATGATCAGAACACTTAAGAAAGTTGGTATAGAAGGGACATTTCTTAAACCGATAGAGGCCATCTACAGCAAACCCACAGCCAATATCATATTGAGTGGAGTTAAATTGAAATCATTTCCACTCAGATGAGAAACCAGACAAGGCTGCCCATTGTCTCCACTGCTCTTTAATATTGTAATGGAAGTTTTAGTCACCGCAATTTGGAAAGAAAAGGCGATCAAATGTATCCATTTAGGGTCAGAAGAGATCCAACTTTTGCTCTTCGCAGATGATATGATTGTATATCTGGAAAACACCAAGGATTCTACTACAAAACTCTTAGAAGTGATCAAGGAATACAGCAGCATCTCAGGATACAAAATCAACATTCATAAATCAGTAGCCTTTATATATACTAACAATAGTCAAGCTGAAAAAACACTTAAGGACTCTATCCCATTCACAGTAGTGCCAAAGAAGATCAAATATTTGGGAGTTTATCTAACAAAGGGCATGAAAGATCTCTATAAAGAGAACTATGAAACTCTAAGAAAAGAAATAGCTGAAAATGTTAACAAATGGAAAAACATACCATGCTCATGGCTGGGAAGAATCAACATTGTTAAAATGTCCATACTACCCAAAGCAATATATAATTTTAACACAATCCATATTAAAGTTTCACTGTCATACGTTAAAGATCTTGAAAAAACAATACTTCATTTTATATGGAATCAGAAAAAACCTTGAATAGCCAAGACATTCCTCAAAAACAAAAGCAAAGCAGGAAGAATCATGCTACCAGACCTCAGACTATACTATAAATCGATACTGATCAAAACAGCATGGTACTGGCACAAAAAAAGAGAAGTAGATGTCTGGAATACAATAGAGAACCAAGAGATGAATCCAGCTACTTACCGTTATTTAATCTTTGACAAGCCAATTAAAAACATTCAGTGGGGAAAAGATTCCCTATTTAACAAATGGTGCTGGGTGAACTGGCTGGCAACCTGCAGAAGACTGAAACTGGGCCCACACATTTCACCATTAACTAAGATAGACTGTCACTGGATTAAAGATTTAAACTTAAGACATGAAACTATAAAAGTACTAGAGGAGAGTGCAGGGAAAACCCTTGTAGAAATCGGTCTGGGAGAGTATTTTATGAGGAGGACCCCTGGGCAATTGAAGCAGCTTCAAGAATACACTACTGGGACTTGATCAAACTAAAAAGCTTCTGCACAGCCAAGAACATAGTAAGTAAAGCAAAAAAAACAGCCCTCAGAATGGGAGAAGATATTTTCAGGTTATGTCTCCGACAAAAGTTTAATAACTAGAATCCATAGAGAACTCAAACGTATAAGCAGGAAAAGAACAAGTGATCCCATCGCAGGCTGCGCAACGGACTTGAAGAGAAACTTCTCTGAAGAAGAAAGGCGCGCGACCTACAGACATATGAAAAAATGCTCATCATCTTTAATCATCAGAGAAATGCAAATCAAAACTACTTTGATACATCATCTAACTCCAGTAAGATTAGCCTATATCACAAAATCCCAAGACCAGAGATGTTGGCGTGGATGTGGAGAAAAGGGAACACTTCTACACTGATGGTGGAAATGCAAATTAATACTTTCATTCTGGAAAGATGTTTGGATAACACTTAGAAGTCTAAAAATAGATGGTCATATAGCAGAATACCACACAACAATTAAAATGAGCAAAGTACAGCTACACAAAATAATAAGGATGGCTCTCACACATATAATATGAAATGAAAGAATACAGAAACAAAAAAATACATACATGTGATTATATATATAATATACAATTTCATTATATAAAGTATAGAAAACCAAAGCTGTGTTGTTTAGGCATGCATGCTCTGGAGGTGAAACTGTAAAGAAAAGCAAAGAAGTGATTATCATAAAAGAGAGTTTGCAAAGGTTTTTGCCTTTGGAAGAGGAAAGGGTTAGTGGTTAGAACCAGAGAGTGCTGTATATGTTCTATTTCTTAACCAGTGGTGAGAGGTGTTATACAGATACTTAATGATAAAACATCTTTGTTTTGTGTACCTGTATTATAATCTATAATAAAAAGTTTAAAACTTAAAAAAAAATAAATAAAAATAGATGTGCCATTCAATCCTATAATTCCTCTACTCGGCATAAACCCAGAAGACAAAAAATCACATCATAACAAAGATATTTGTACCAGAATGTTTATTGCAGCCCTATTCATAATTGCTAAGTCATGTAAAAAGCCCAAGTGCCCATCGATACACAAATGAATTAATAAATTGTGGTATATGTACACCATGGAATATTATGCAGCCTTAAAAAAGATGGAGACTTTACCTCTTTCATGTTTACAAGGATGGAGCTGGAACATATTCTTCTTAGTAAAGTATCTCAAGAATGGAAGGAAAAGTATCCAATGTACTCAGCCCTACTATGAAACTAATTTAAGGCTTTCATATGAAAGCTATAAGCCAGTTACAACCTAAGAATGGGGGAAGGGTGAAAGAGAGGGGCGAGAGGGGAGGTGGGCAGAGGGAGGGAGATTGGTTGGATTACACCGCTGTGCATCTTACAGGGATATATGCGAAACTTAGTAAATGTGGAATGTAAATGTCTTAACACAACAACCAAGAAAATGCCAGGAAGTCTATGTTAACCAGTGTGATGAAAATGTGTCAAACGGTCTATGAAACCAGTGTATGGTGCTCCATGATCACATTAATGTACATAGCTATGATTTAATTTTAAAAAGAAAGTGAAGACAGAAAACAACATATGAAAATAATGAAACTAAAATCTACTTCCTGTACAAGATCAATAACAGGGACAAACCTCTTTCCTAGATGAAATATAAAAAGAAACAGAGTACCAATGTTAAGAAGTAAAGATATCCATCACCACAGAACCTACAGACATTCAAAGATTAAGAAGTAAATATTAATAAGTAACTTTAAATCATTGGTTCAACAACCAAGATAATGGATCAATTTTGAAAGTCACAAACTACCAAAATTCACTCAAGAAATAATAGAGAATCTGAATAATATAGAAATGTAAATTGTAGTTTAAAACTTTGCAACAAAGGAAACATTATATTCAGATAACTTCACTGATGATGTCTAATGAAGGATTTAATGAAAAATAATAATAATCCAAAAAATAATAATTCTATGTAATCTTTGCAGAATATATAAATGGAGAAAATACTTTATTCATGACTCTAATACCAAAACCAAATATAGTACAAGATGAAAAGGAACACAAACAAATGCACCTCACAGAAATAGACTAATGAATTCTCAACCAATTACTTGCAAATCAAATAAAATCATATATATGAAGTCTGACAACTAAGTTCATGAACTCATCCTAAAGGTACTTCTAAAGCAACAAATCTAAAATAATTTACTCATTGCTCAGCTTTTTTCTTTTTTTTTTGTAGAGACAGAGTCTCACTGTACCGCCCTCTGGTAGAGTGATGTGGCATCACGGCTCACAGCAACCTCTAACTCTTGGGCTTATGCAATTCTCTTGCCTCAGCCTCCTGAGCAGCTGTGACTACAGGCGCCCGCCACTGCGCCTGGCTATTTTTTTGTTACAGTTCAGCCGGGGCTGAGTTTGAACCCGCCACCCTTGGTATATGGAGCCGGTGCCCTACTCACTGAGCCACAGGCGCCGCCCAGCTTTTTTCAATATAACATGTTTAGCTTAATATAATATTTTCTCAATGTCTTAGAGTTCTCATTAAAACATTAATTCCTAAATTTGAGAGACCTGATAAATTCCATACCTGAACATGATAGCGTTCATATATCATACTTTACTTAGAGCAACCAAAACTGGAAGGGAAGACATTTTATAATCTACCATTTTACAGACTAAGAAGTAGATAATCACAGAAAATAGGTTATTTACCAAATAATCAGCAGTGTAGCTGAAGATAGAACACAGGTCATCTTGTTCCTATGGATGAGCATGTCTTGAGTGGGTGATAAGGTATAAAGAGGATTAGACCGGAAAATCTTGAGATAAGGCAGAATGAGTTGATATTTCAGCATTTAATCCTCAATTCAGCCACTCTCTCCACCCCAACCTCAAAGAACTCAATTCCCAGACATCAAATGGCTTATCTTTTTACCTTTCACATAAATAAGAACTACACTTTAAAAGTGAATATTTTATAAACTTTCTTCCTATTTTTTACAAATGATTAAGAAAGAACTTTGACTGTGCAGATGTTCAATTTCTTACCACTTCACAAACTAGAAAACTAGCATGAGTGGAGAATGACAGTTATCTTGCTCAAATAGAGTCATATAATTGTTGCAGTAAACAACGACAAATAAAGCAAAGAAAAGCAAAACAAAACAAACAAACAAACAAAAAAGTTCCTATAATTAGTAGGCCTCTCGAGCAAAGTGGTCTTTCTGCTGTTGCTACTGAATTTAAGGGAAAACCTAAAAAGGTTTAAGTATTGTCTGTTGGCTATTGGGAAGGACCTGCTGTGCTTTGGCTTTGTAAGGTTCAAAGCATACTTAGATAAGCATAAAAGTTTTATCCAGGTAATAGAAAAACACTTCTATATTATTAATATTTTTTATTAAACCATATCTGTGTACATTAATGCAATCATGGGGCACCATGCACTGCTTTTATACACAATTTGAAATATTTTCGTCAAACTGGTTAACATAGCCTTCCTGGCATTTTCTTACTTATTGTTAAGACATTTATATTCTACATTTAGTAAGTTTCACATGTACCCTTGTAAGATGCACGGTAGGTGTGGTCCCAGCAATTACCCTCCAACTACCCATCCTTCCCCCTCCCCTCCCCTCCCTTTCCCCTAAATATTATGGAACTTATCGTCACACTTTACTATCACCCCATTATCTTGCACTTTAGATTTTCTGCAGTAGGTACAACCTTGCAGAGGAGGATCAGAGCCACTATTACTCAGATTATGTGTATGTGTTATTGGAGTTCACCATCGTGCTCAGAACCCATTTTAAAGTATCTTGCTTCTAAATTTACACCAGATGAGGTATTTCAGGAATTTGAGCTCCGTTGTTCGGCTCTTCTCAGGATTGTGACTGAACCATTTTAGAAAAAGAACCTTATTGCTCTGAAAGCTAGCAGCCATGATAGCAAAAATTGCTTTTTATTATTATTAAATCATAGCTGTGAACAATAATGCAATCATGAGGTACAATGTGCTGGTCCCCTATACAGTCTGAAATATTTTCACCGAACTGGTTAACATAGCCTTCATGGCATTTTCTAGCTACTGTCTACCCATTTGGTCAGGTATGGGCTTACACATTAGTACACTTGAATGAAACCTTCAGAGTGCTGGTGCAGGTCTTTATTTCTGATGTTTCAGGGAGAAACTCTACTCCCATCTTTCCTGGTGCCCTTTCCCACATCTGATTGTGTCCTATCAGATCTTTTAACACTTCATAAGGAAATAGATGCTTGTATGAGCAAGAAAGTCAGTAGCATAAATTATAGTAGATGGCTGTATGACTGTCTTTAATTTCCTTATTAGATGGCTTTATTTTTCAAAGTATTTGGAAAAAGAGAAATTAGTTTTAAATTCCATGTCAATGTATTTGTTTGTTTCTATTCAGAGTACACTAGAAAGATTTCTGTTTGGTTTGACTTGTAGTATTTCATTATTGCTATTTTTCTAAATTTGAAAAGACATTTAACTTCCCTTGGGAAAGTTTTTTTCTGTCTGTCAACTTTTAGGACCAACAATTTCACTGTAATAACTGTTAACAAAAACATGAGATTGATTTAATCAAATTACAAGGGTTCTTTATAAAATGAACTACTACAATTAATCCTTTTCAAAAAAGAATTTGACTTGACTTTTATTCTTTAGATTTACAGAGATGCTTTTCCTTGATACTAAACATTTTGTCTGCTGGCATGAAACACGAAAGTGTTTATTTTTACTTACATGTCAATTTAACTAAAAGTTACATAGTTTTTATATGGTTTATTTTTAGTAAACTATACATGATTTTGAATTTTGATTTACATGTTATAATTATTAAAATAATTATTTTGATTAGTATTGCCTAAAGCAAAGACTTTCACATTCACTATCCATTACTGTTAATTTTTAAGCTTTAAAGAGAATTTTTGTTTTAGTATGTAAAAAGAACCTCTTTATTCCAGAAAGAGGAAAATTAAAAGCACCCTTTTATTCCACAGCACAGCTTCTAGCTGTAAGATATATGCCAGATGCCTTGCTTGACAAAAAACAGTGAGTGTCCTTGTCAATAATTGACCACATACAGCTACCAACATCTCTGGCTTTATTAGCCACAAATATTTATTTCAATGAAAGAAACTCCCCCCACATGTACTCACACTAAGCAGATAAGAGCTTTCCTCTTTTTTGTCTTTTATTTGTAAGAGCTTTCCTCTTTTTTATCTTTTATTTTTTCATCTTTAAAATTGGTATATTTTCTGAACAAATCAATAAATGATTGCTTTATGCATATTTTTCTCTGAGAAGTTGTTTCCCTTTATTTAGCATACAAATTATTTCCCATTACCTGGGATTAATTCGCTTAAAGAAATATTGTGGCTTGGAAGCACTGAAATTGTATCAAAGAAAATGTACAAATTCTACACATACCAATTTTTTATTGCAATTTTCAGAGTATCTTTTTTTATTTTTAGATGAATCTGCGTTCTGTATTTACTGTAGAACAACAAAGGATTTTACAACGTTATTATGAAAATGGAATGACAAATCAAAGTAAAAATTGCTTTCAGCTCATATTACAGTGTGCACAGGAGACTAAGCTGGACTTCAGTGTAGTCAGGGTAAGTACTGAATGTATAGCTTTTTATTACAAGTAGTATTTGTTTAATATGAGAAAAACTATTCAGGGTATGGAGTCAATAACATTATAAATAGCTTCATTTCCCTGGCATAACAATACTTTTTTTAATAAAAGTAAATAATTGTTTAGTATGTATTTACTTCTATAATTAACTCGAAAACACTAAAACCTTTACAGTGTAAACATATATTTTTAAAAACTCAGTTCTTTAAACTAACAAATACTTTCAAGATTAGTTATTGATATTGTGCTTTCTTTAAACCCAAAATTAATGTAGACATAAACTCTCCAAAATGAGATCAATAAATCAGGCAGGGACAGAGGGAATAATGTGTACCTAATATATTTTGTATTTTAGTTTTTTACCAGGCATTTATAACTTTGGTATTTTTGTGCTTTTAGAAAAATCTAGTATATTGTATGAATACCTTCTCCTCTTAGGTAAAACTTGCGTAATTTAGTGGGTTAGCAAGAAAGCGACAAGAAATACCAAGAGAGGAAATTTTCCTTATCACAATATTATTCAGCTGTACAAATCAAGAGCTGATTTGCACATTTCTGATATGCAATGAGAAGGTGATAGAGGGAAACCAAGAGATAGGTCTAACAGAACTAGTCGCAGGTTTTGTTGAATGCATAGATACTTTTATGTTTGTCTGAACATGCAAAAATTCTCTTGGTGTGAAATTGTAGCGATTCAAAGTTAGCAAATTTCCCATCTTTGGCACTCGTTAGGCTAATTTAGGAAAGAGGAAGGACATCTGTTTTTAAGTTTATTTTTTTGTTGGATGTACCTTCAAATACCTTAAGGATAAAAATCTCTTGATAAGAAGAATTATTTGGAAAATATATTTCTTAAAGACTAAAGGATATATTAACTTTCAAGTAGGGAATTAAATGACATTAATTCTACAGAAAAATATCTGGGATATCTGTTATTTATTGAAATCAGCCTTCATACTCAGATATGTGTGAAAATATCTATTATTGATAGCTCTAAATGCCCTATTTGAAGTACCTTTACTAAACTTCACAGGGAAATGTTTGTCTTAGAAGGAACAATGTAAAAATGTATACTATTTCAAGTTGATATGATTGCATTTTATATGTACTGAGTTTTTTTTCCTGCAGTCATTTCCTGCTTTTATTTGTTTCTTTTATCTTACCTTTCCCTTAATGTGAAAAGCTTTCCCATGCAGTTGCATTGCAGACTGTTATCATTTGTATTTTTAATTTTTATTGCAATTTTCCTCATTATAATGTACTTGATTGATTGAGAATTGAGCATTGAGAATATTGAAATACAGAGATTTATATTTATGCTTCATGTGGTGTGAAATCTAAAAAAAGAAAACAATTAAAATGAATAATATTAATTCTTTATTTTATTTTTTATTAAGTCATATATACATAGATCTTGAATATATTTATGCCTTTGTGGGATTCAATGTGTTGATTATTTGTACAAATTTGAGTGTTTACATTCTACTAATTACCATAGCTTTCACCTCATTTACTTAATCACAGTATTAAGACATTTGTGTTCAATACTTGAAAGATTTGACTTGTACCCTTCAATATGCTCCATAGGTATGGTCTCACCATTAACCCTCCCTCTATCAAACCACTTACCTCCCTTCCCATTTCCCCTTCCCTCCTTCATCCTGGGCTATAGTTGTGATTCATCTCTCATATGAAAGTGTGAGTGATTATAAATTGGTTATATAGTAGTACTGAGTACATTCGATATTTTTTTCCATTCCTGTGATACTTTACAAAGAATATTTTCCAGTTCTATCTATGTAAACATAAAAGAGGTAAAGTCTCCATCTTTTCTTAATGCTGCATAGTATTCCATGGTATATACATATCACAATTTATTCATCCATTCATGGTTTGATGGGCACAATCTGGGGCAAATATTGTTGTTGCCAATTGATTTTTGGTCTTCTGGATATACACCTAGTAGAGGAATTGAAGGATCAAATGGCAGGTCTACATTTAGATCCCTGAGTGTTCTCCAAACTTCTTTCCAAAAGGAACGTACTAGCTTGCATTCCCACTAGCAGTGCAGATGTGTTCCCTTTTCTCCACATTCATGCCAACATCTGTAGTTTTGGGATTTTGTGATGTGGGCTACTCTTACTGGAGTTAGATGATATATCAAAGTGGTTTTGCTTTGCATTTCTCCGATGATTAAAAATGATGTGCATTTTTTCATGTGTCTGTAGACCATATACCTGTCTTCAGAGAAGCTTCTGTTCAAGTCTCTTGCCCACAATGAAATGGGATCACTTGTTCTTTTCCTATTAATAAGTTTGAGTTCTCTGTGGATTCTGGTTATTAGACCTTAGTTGCCAGATGTAAGAAAACCATAACCTACATGGCCAAGAGTAATATTAATTCTTACAATGTAAGAGTACAAGTAAAGTGTTGTATGTTTTAAGAAATTGTATAAAACGGATTCATTCTATCCATTCTAGGAAGGCATAAATTGCACAAAAATTCTGTCTTCCTAATAAATTCTAATTCAATTTTGATGGCTTTTCCAGTTTCAGGAAAAGAGAGTAGTTTGAAGATTGCATTGCACAACTTCACTCTCCTGTTCCTGATATTTTGCTAGATCTATATGTGCTACTTAAAAGAGACCTTTCTTTATTATTTTTAGTATATTATATGTTGTGTTTTTCTTCAAAAGAACTTAAGTTCCATTGTACTAAGTATTTGATTCCAATGTAACGAGAAGTTAAAAGATTAAAATATCTGAGCAAAAATAAATTTCGTGGGGTGAAAGAACATTTAAACAAAGAAAGATATAGAAAAAGGAAAATAGGTTTAGAGACATTGAATTTCCAAGAGAGAACTAGAAGATAATTTTATGTGCAACAAGAATTGGAAACCCAAATTACTTTCCTTTCTTTTTCCTATGTAGAATGGCTTTGTTAGCACCTAACCTCCAAATCTCATCATATCAATTTTATGTGACTTTTTTCCTCATCAATGAGACATTTATGAGAAGAATCATTTATATCTCATAAGCATTGGTAGATTTTGGATCCTATTACTGAACAACTTTTATTAAAATCTAATTTAGTGTTTAGAAAACTTCAGGAAACAAAATTTCTTTGTTTTCAACATTTTAAATACAATTATTTATTATATACTTTCCTACTTACACACTTTCTGATTTTTTTTTAGTTGAGAATATGGAAAATAATTGAACCCATACTTTTTGAATCAAGGTTTTCATTATGGAAATAAATTATTATACTGTGCTATAAAATAATAATGCTCACAACAGAGTAAGGTATATGGAGTTATATTCTCTTTCATTAAAGAACCCTAGATTGCTATTTACTGATTTATCATATCAATTTTATTATGTTTTCCCTTTCTTTTTATTTTTAGTGAGCAATGGTTAGTGAACATTTCTAATTTGGGTACTATTGGGATGCTTCCTAACAGCAATCTTTAACACCAATGCCCCTTCTATTTTGTTATTTAAAATTTGTTGCAAGGTAAAGTCCCTCTTACAATTGTGCCCCACCCCCAAAAGGTGTGTCAAATGCAATCAATGTAACCTGGTTCTTTGTACCCTAAATGAATCCCCAACAATAAAAAAAAGAAAATGCAATAGGCAGAGATGATTAAAAAAATGTTGTAGATTGGGATACCAGAATTGTTTAAATTATGTATAAAATCAGAGAAGTGGTTTTTAAGGTTAGAGGTTGTCCTATTAGTGAAGTACATGGATCTTGTGTCATCTACATTGGCTGTGATCTGGACAAGTAAGGTTGCTAGGTTGTTAGATGGCTGAATTTCATGTATACGTGGATATTATTCTATGCATTTCACTTTTAATGAGTACATAATATAAATATCTAGTAAAGCATATAACTACATATAAGTATAAACTATAGAGCTATGTAAGTAATACTTAAATTTCAGTGCACTAGGGTGACAAGTAGGTATTGTGTGATGAAAAAATAATACATTACGGTTTTCTTTTTTTTTGAAATGTCACACGGCTGCCTTCCAATGTGGTAGTTATTGAATTCAAATTTTACCAACTTGTGCTTTTCTATTGAAAGTTTACTTTTAATTTAACCCTCATATATTTTTGTAAAAAATTTAGCAAATACATCATATTTACCACATTTGTATAATTTTCCTTGAAAAGCAATAACACGGCAACTTACTTTGAATACTTGTAAAATTTACATTTTCACATTTTTTTAAATATTTCCTTTTTTTTTCTTTTTTTAAAATTTAAATCATAGCTGTGTACATGAATGCAATTATGTGGTACAATGTCCTGGTTTTATATACAGTTTGAAGTACTTTCATCAAACTGGTTAACATAGCCTTCACCTAATTTTCTTAGTTATTCTGTTAAGACATTTATATTCTAAACTTAGTGGATTTGACATGCAACCTTGTAAAATGCACCATAGGTTTGGTCCCAATTATCCTCCCTCCACCCATCCTACCCCATATCTTTCCCTTTCTTCTTGGGCAATAGTTGGGTTATAGCTTTCATATGAAAGTGTGGGTGTTTATAAATTGGTTTCATAGTAGGGCTGAGTACATTGGATACTTTTTCTTCCATTCTTGAGATACTTTGCTAGTAAGAATATGTTCTATCTACATCCATATAAACATGAAAGAGGTGAAGTCTCCATCTTTAGGCTGCATAATATTCTATGGTGTACATATACAAGGATTTATTAATTCATTCATGGGGGGATGGCACATGGGCTTCTTCCATGACTTAGCAATTATGAATTGGGCTGCAGTAAACATTATGGTGTAAGTATCTATGTTATAAAGTGATTTTTGGTCTTCTGGATACATGCTTAGTAGAAGAATTGAAAAATCAAATGGCAGGTCTATTTTTAGATTCCTAAATGATCTCCAAACATCTTTCCAAAAGGAACATATTAGTTTGCATTCCGACCAGCAGTGCAGAAGTGTTCCCTTTTCCCCACATCCTCGCAAACATCTATGGTTTTGGGATTTTTGTGATGTGGGCTAATCTTACTGTAGTTACATGGTATCTCAAAGTGGTTTTGATTTGCGATTCTCTGATGATTAATAATGATGAGCAATTTTTCATGTGTCTGTAAGGTCATGCCCCTATCTTCTTCAGTGAAGTTTCTCTTCAAGTCCCTTGCCCACACTGATATGGGATCACTTGTTCTTTTCTTGCTAATACATTTGAGTTCTCTGTGGATTCTGGTTATTAAACCTTTGTCAGAGACATAATCTGCAAATATCTTCTCCCATTCTGAGGATTGTCTGCTTGATGTATGTACTGTATACTTGGTTGGCTGTGTAGAAGCTTTTTAGTTTGATCAGATTCTAGTAATGTATTTTTGGTGTTGCTTCAATTGCTCTGGGGGTCCTCCTAACAAAATATTCTCCCAGGCCAATTTCTTCAAGTGTTTTCCTGCCCTTTCTTCTAGTATTTTTACAGTTTCATGTCTTAACTTTAAATCTTTAATCCAGGCAGAGTCTATTTTAGTTAATGGTGAAAGGTGTGGGTCCAGTTCCAGTTTTCTACAAGTCGCCAGCAATTCACCCAGCACCATTTGTTAAATAGGAAGTCCTTTCCCCACTGAATGTTTTTAATTGGCTTATCGAAGTTCAAATAATGGTAAGTAGGTTGGTTCATCTCTTGGCTCTATATTCTATTCCATACATCTACTTTTTTATTTTAGTGCCAGTACCATGCTGTTTTGATCACTATAGATTTATAGTATAATCTGAGGTCTGGTAGCATGATTCCTCCTGATTTGCTTTTATTTCTGAGTGATGTCCTGGATATTTGTGTTTTTTTCTCATTCCACATAAAACTAAGCATTATTTTTTCAAGGTCTTTAAAGTATGACAGTGGTGCTTTAATAGGGATTGCATTAAAATTGTATATTGCTTTGGGTAGTATGGACATTTTAACAATGTTAATTCTTTCCAGCCATGAGCATGGTATGTCTTCCATTTGTTAACATCTTCAGCTATTTCTTTTCTTAGAGTTTCATAGTTCTCTTTATAGAAAATTTTCACGTTCTTTGTTAGGTAAACACCCAAATATTTCATCTTCTTTGGCACTACTGTGAAAGGAATAGAGTCCTTGACTGTTTTTTCAGCTTGTCTATTGTTGGTATATATAAAGACCACTGATTTATGAGTGTTCAATTTGTAACCTGAGATGGTGCTGTATTCCTTGATCACTTCCAAGAGTTTAGTAGTTGAATCCCAGGTGTTTTCCAGATATACAATCATTTTGTCTGTGAAGAGTGAATGTTTGGTCTCCTCTGACCCTACAGGGATACCCTTGATCTCCTTTTCTTGCCTGATTGCAATGGTGAAGACTTCCATTGCAATGTTAAAAAAACAGTGGAGACAATGGGCAACCTTGCCTGGTTCCTCATCTGAGTGAAAATGATTTCAACGTAACTCCATTCAATACGATATTGGCTGTGAATTTGCTGTAGATGGCCTCTATCAGTTTAAGAAATATCCCTTCTATACCAATTTTCTTACGTGTTGTGATCATGAAAGGATGCTGGATATTATCAAAAGCTTTTTCTGCATCAATTGAGAGAATAATATGGTCTTTATTTTTTAATTTGTTTATGTGCTAAATTATATTTATAGATTTACGTATATTGAACCATCCTTGAAACCCTGGGATAAAACCCACATGGTCATGGTATATAATTTTTTTTTGATGTGCTGCTGGATTATGTTTGCTAGGATCTTATTGAATATTTTTGCATGAATATTCATTAGTTATATTGGTCTATAATTTTGTCTTATTGGGTCTTTCCATGGTTTGGGGATCAAGATGATGTTTGATTCATAGAATTTGTTGCGTAGTATTCCTTCTTTTTCTATATTTTAGAAAAGGTTAAGTAATATAGGAACTAGTTCCTCTTTAAATGTTTGGTAGAATTCTGATGTGAAGCTGTATGGTCCTGGGCTTTTCTTTTGAGGGAGATTTTGTATAGTTGATGCTATTTTAGAAATTGATAAAGGTCTGTTCAACATTTCCACTTCATTCTGGCTAATTTTGGAAGGTGGCGTGCTTCCAAGTATTGGCCTATTTCCTTCATACTTTCGTATTTCTGAAAATATAATTTCTTGTAATATTCATTTAGGATTTTGAATTTCTGAGGTGTCTATTATTACTTTGTCTTTGCCATTTCTGATTGATGAAATTAGAGATTTTACTCTTTTATTCCTGGTTAGGGTAGCCAAAGATTTATCTATTTTATTGACATAAACCAACTTTTTGATTTATTGATCTGTTATATAATTCTTTCGTTTTCAATTTCATTTAGTTCTGCTCTAATTTTAGTTATTTCTTTTCTTATGCTGGGTTTGGGATTGGAATGTTCTTCCTTTTCCAGTTTTATAAAAATAAAAAAAAAAACAATTCCTATTAAGTTATTATCTTCCTCTTTTTCCATTCTCTTGATGAAGGCTTGGAAAAGGCTTCCCTTTTAGGACTGCCTTTTCAGTATCCCAGAGTTCTGGTAAATAGTGTCTCCTTTATCATTTTGTCCCCGAAATTTGGTAATTTTCTTCTTAATCTCATCTACGACCCAGCTATTGTTCAGGATAAGGTTATTTAGTTTCCATGTTTTTGTATGAATATGCAGATTCCTGTTGTTACTGAGTTCAACTTTTATTTTATGATGGTCTGAGATGATCCAAGGAATAATTTCTATTCTTTTGAATTTTCTGAGATTAGACTTGTGACTTAAGATGTGATCAGTTTTGGAGGACGTTCCATGTGTTGGTGAGAAGTATGTGTATTCAGTTTTGTTATAATAAAATGTTCTATGGATGTCTATTAAATCCCATTGTTGAATGGTTATGTTTAAGTGTAAAATTGCTTTACTTAGTTACTTTCTTTCTTTCTTTCTTTTTTTTTTTTTTTTTGTGGAGACAGAGTCTCACTTTATTGCCCTTGGTAGAGTGCTGTGCCATCACAGCTCACAACAACCTCCAGCTCCTGAGCTTAGGTGCTTTACTTAGTTTCTTATTGGAAGATCTATCCATCAGTGCCAAAGGGGTCTTAAAATCTCTGACTATTATTGTGCTGGAGGAAATCAAGTTGCTCTTATCTCTTAGAGTCTCTTTTATTATTTGAGACAGATTCTGGTTGGGTGCATAAATGTTAATAATTGAAATCTCATCATGTTGAGTGTTATCCTTAACAAATATGAAGTGATCTTCCTTATCTTTTCTTACTTTTGTTGGTTTAAAGCCTATTATATCTGCAAATAAAATTGCAACACCTGCTTTTTTCCAATTTCCATTTTCCTGAATATTATAGATGACCATCCCTCACCATGAGTCTATATTTATCTTTTAAGGTAAGATGAGATTATTTATTTAGCAGATATCTGGCCTGAGTGTATCCTGTCAGCCAACCTGTGCCTCTTTAGAGGACAATTTAAGCCATTCATATTAATTGAGAATATTGATAAGCCTGGTACTATTTTGGGTATCGAGTGTTTTGAATGTCCAGTGAACATCTTTAATCCTTTTGCCACACTGTAAATTGGAATTTGATCAAAAGTTTCTGAGTGAGTTTACTTTGGTGGTAGAGGATTATGCTTGTCATTATGAAGAATAGGTCTGAGAATATCCTGGTGGCTGGTTTGTTTATGACAAATTTCTTCAACATGTGAATGTCATTAAAGTATTTAATTTGTCCAGCATAAATGAAACTCAGTTTAGCTGGATACAGGATCCTGGGTTGAAAGTTATTTTGTTTTTGAAGGCTATAGGTCGGTGACCACCCTCTTCTAGCTTGAAAATTTTCAGCAGAGAGATCTGCAGTCATTGTAATGTTCTTCCCTGTGTAGGTTAAGGTTTTCTTACATCTGGCTGCTTGCAGAATTTTGTCCTTTATATTAACTTTGGCAAAATTAATTATAATGTGTCTGGGAGATGATTTATTTTGGCTGAGTCATGCTGGGTTTCTGAAACTGTTTCCTATCTGAATTTCAGAATCTCTTGCCATGTTTTGGAAGTTATCTTCCATTATGTCTTTGAGTAGAGCATCTGAGCCTTTCAAAGCAACCTCCCCACCTTCAGGAATTTCTATAAGATGAATATTAATTTTCCTTGAATTATCCCAGAGATCTCTGAGAGAATGATCCATTTTTTCTCTCCATTTCTCTTCCTCTTTTAGCTTTAGGGAGTGTTCAAAAGCTTTGTCTTCAATGTCTGAAATCCTTTCTTCTGCCTGCTCCATTCTGTTACTGAGGAATTCCACTGTATTTCTCAGATCTGTGAGTGGTGCAAGTTCTTGCCTCAATGTGTCATAATCTTTGTTGATTTGGTCTTTGAATTCATTGAATTCTTGAAACAACGTTTGAATTGGTCCTTGAATTTGTAATTCCAACTTTTCTTTCATTTTGTGAATCTTATTTGCAGTCCAAATTCTGAATTCAATTTCTGACATCTCAGACATTTATTTATGATTGGGATTTTCTGATATGTCTGCCTTGTCATTCCCTGGTGGAGTTGATTATTCTGATTATTCAGTGTTGTCTGAGTTTTTCCACTGATTCTGCTCCATGATTATTTTTCACTGTTTGGCTAGATGAGCAGATAAGGTGAAATTGGGTTGGGGGCTCCTGGACTAGAGTTTAACCAGCACTTTGCCCAAGAGCTGGGACTAATGACTGCAGCTTTCCCCTCACAGCTTTGCAAAGGACCTCTACATTACTAGGGCCTGAGACACTGGGGATCCTCTTGGTGTGATGGGGCTAAGTGGCTCTGTCTGGTTCTCAGCTTGTCTCTATCCAATCATAGTGTCTGGGTTGAAGTCTCAGCTGTGGATAAATACCAGCAACTAAGACATCCTTCCCTCAGAGGCAAAAACTGGAAAAGGAAAATGGAATCTGCCCACAACATAACCAGAGTCCAACCTTGGATGGTCCTCATGTGATTGACTAAGGTCAATAGTTCCCAATCAATTGTCCCACTCAGCACCCAGTCTCAAGTGGGAGAGTTCAAAAGGTCTCCAGCAACTAGATAGCAGGGGTCTGCTGTCAGCTCAAGTATGAATTGCTCTCTTGCTCCTTGGTGTCAGAAGGGCCCATCCAGCAAATGAATTAGTGTGAGCATGTTGATGCCTCCTTCTGCAATGTGTACCTCTTTCACACCCAGTTACTTGTAACACTGCAGGGCTGTGTCCTAGTTCCCTCCAATGAGCAGATACCCCAGGGGTTTGCACCTGCTTGAATCACAGGGAGATCTATGTCTCCTCAGCCAGGCCACTGTACTCTGCCACCAGCCAGCAGGGGGAGCTGAAGCCTGACAATCTTGGGTGCTTAATGGAAACTGGGAGTTTCACTCATTTCCAGCCCCACGTGAGATTGATGTTGTTGCCATTTATGTTCTCTCAGAATTTGCATTTCTGTCCCAGCTATATTCCCCTGTGAGACGGGGGATTTTTGAATTCACAGAAACTGTGACTTAGCTCCACCCTGTTTCGTTGCTGCTGTGTCATTTCTCACGGAGCTGGCATCTCAGTCTCCGCTGCACTGTGTTGGGGCGGGCATGGTTAGCGCTCAGAAATGGTTCTGAGTTCCTGGTCCTCTGTGAGCTGATGCATCTGCCATGGCTGCTTTTGTCCCAGCTATGTTCCCCTGGGGGCTGGTTACATCTTGGGCTCAGAAAAGCAGCAATTCTGACTCAGCCCAACTCTGGGAGTATGCCACCTCTGCAAGCATGCAGATTCTATTCTCCACCCCTGCATCACCCTGCCTGGGCAGGTTTTGCCTCAGGCATACCCTTTGCTCACAGTATTGCAGGAAGACGAAGCCCAACAGAGAGAAAGAGCACCCAAACACCAAGTTTATAAGAGCAAGGAATTTATTCACCAGCCAGGAGCTTATGGCATAGAAGAATTCCAAATGACCCTGCTCCCCGACTAGCTTGGTTTTTCCCTTTTTATTCACAGTCAAAAAGATCCACCCCACAGGTACTGTTCTCATTGGTCAGTTTGAATCAAGTGGGAGATGCTATTCCAGCTCCTACAGAACTACAGAATTTCACAGAACTTGGACGCAGCCTTCTTGGGTAGGGTGTCCTAAAAGGAGGTCATCAACATATTAGAGCAGCACACATTCTAATTCCTCAGGTGGGAATTTCTGGAGGTCATGAGCCAGCACTTCTCCAAAAATTGTGGGTGTTTTGAACCCCTGTGGCAACCTGGTCCCTGTGTACTGGATTGCAGTTACCATGTCTGGTCTCTCCCACTGGAAAGCAAATAGTCCCTGGCTTCCCGGAGCCAGCTTTATACTGGAAAAGGCATCTTTTATGTCCAGGCAAGTGGGCCACTTGGCTTCTACTGGCAGTAGACTCAGCAGAGTGTATAGATTAGGCACAGTACTATGAAGTGTTACAGTTATACTATTTACTGGGAAATTCTCATTCAGGTCCTAATTTTTCTTGAGGTATCTATATAGACACAGTAGATAACATTTAATTCTTCACAAATTTTTCCAGTGTAGCCAATGGGCAACCTTTGTTGAGTCTTAATCCTTCAGAGTAAATATAACTACTGTATATAGTTGTATACTCTTTGTCCAATCTCTTAGTCCCATTTAACAGATCAATTCAGTAAAACAGTTATGTCTCATTTTATGAGCTGACAGTACAGACAAGACTGGGATCTAATTTAGGTGGGTCATAGCCTCTTTTCTCTTTCAATCATTTTTCTCTCTCCAATTTCTCTCTTTACTAAATACAAATTATACCAGAAATAACTTATTTGCCAAAATAAACTGCACATTCAGTGTACTGGGTCTGATTATTAATTATTAGCCATCTAGGCTCTTTTTTTCTTTTAAAATTGGTTTTCATGGAACCTTTTGTAAGGAATCTCAGGCTGGACTTTCTTAAAGCCTTTTTTTTTTTTTTTTTTTTAATTTTTTTATTAAATCATAACTGTATACAATGATATGATTATGGGGCATCATACACTCACTTCATAAACCATTTGACACATTTTTATCACAGTGGTTAACATAGCCTTTCCGGCGTTATCTCAGTTACTGTGCCAAAACATTTATATTCTACATTTACCAAGTTTCGCAAATACCCCTGTAATATGCACCACAGGTGTGATCCCACCGATTCCCCTCCCTCTACCCACCCCCCCCTTTCCCACTTCCCCCTGTTGTTAAGTTGTAGTTGGGTTATAGCTTTCATGTGAGAGTCCCAAATTAGTTTCATAGTAGGGCTGTGTACATTGGGTATTTTTTCTTCCATTCTTGGGATACTTTACTAAGAAGAATATGTTCCAGCTCCATCCATGTAAACATGAAAGAGGTAAAGTCTCCATCTTTCTTTAAGGCTGCATAGTATTCCATGGTATACATATACCACAATTTATTAATCCATTCGTGGATCGATGGGCACTTCGGCTTTTTCCATGACTTAGCAATTAAAGCCTTTCAGAGCCCAGGTTTCATTTGTTCCATTAGATACCTGTATGCTACCTGTATGCATTGGGTAAATTCCTCTTCTCTTGAGGTCCCCAAGAACATTTTCGACCCATCAGCAAGCGACCTTTGTTATTTACCTCAGATCAGGAAATGTTACTGATGGGTATCTGTCCAGTTTTCCAAAGGGATTTTTTATTAGCTTTATAAAGTCAACCTTAATTCCTTAACACAATCTGGACACCTCTGGAAGTGCTAATTCAGCCAAAGCCTTGGTAAAATAACTAGTGCCTTCATCATGTCCTATAGAACAAAACAGATTCTTATTGAACTTATTCAAATAACTGTATTGTCAGAAATTAAGAATACTTACAAATGGCCTTCAAATTCTGGAAAAATCAAGGAGAGAGAAAGAATACATGTTTCAAATTCTGCTCATAAGTACATACATTGCTTGAAAAGCTACAAATAGCTCAAAACACAGACAACTATTTTCTTGATTTCTGGAAAACAGAACACAGAAAGAATCAATAATATTTCAAACAAAAAGCCATTACAAACTAGCCCAGTTCCACATAACATATTTCTGTTCTGTTTGAAGTTAGGTTAGCATTACTCATAGATATGTTAACTTTCCAATGAAAGTTCTAAAAATCTGCTTTTAGTCTGAAGGTATTCAATTTCCAAAGACATCAGAAATTTGAGAGAATTCTTTAGCCTCTCTTAATATTTCTTTTTATTTATAGGATAAACTTTGGACTCAGCCAGTTATATAAAAAAACACTTTTGGAGAACTGTTGCTTATATGGATACAGCCTCATCCAGCTGTATTTACACTCTTCCCCAGATTTTCACGGGCCATTCAGAGCTCTCTGGACTGCCTGAATCACAACACTCTCCAAGGCACAGACACTCTTCACTCCCTCTGCATGCCCCTCAGTCCAACAAAATATCATTTTACCATTTATCTGTGGCCCATGGGCTCAATTCTCAAATTCCTGAGGCTTTTGATTCTCTCAGTTGCACCATATCCACACACTCTCACACACCTCTCAACAGACCTAACAGTGATCTAATACCAAAGGAGTTGATCAGGTTCCTTCTTCCACCTAAACTGTACTGGGATCCCCAGATAGATGATAACTTGCCTTAGACATCTCCCTATGTAGGTACCTATTCCTGCATGTCAGTTCCTCCTGGTGTTTGACCCCTTGGAGACCCGCTGAGGGGATCCTTTCTCCACCCAGCCTAGGCATTCACACAAAGAGGCTAAATTGCCTCCCTGGTGTGTTCAGTGGTTCACATTGGCCTGGCCAATCAGGGGTCCCCGTGTGGGCATCCAGAGGATTGGTGGCAAATACCAGATGTGTATTCTCTCCAAGGGTGATCTTGTTTTCCAGTCAAGGAACCAAAAATGTTGCAGGAAGATGAGGCCCAATGGAGAGAAACAGCACCCAAACACCATGTTTATAAGAGGAAGGAATTTATTCACCAGCCGGGAGCTTACAGCATAGAAGAATTCCAAATGGGCATGCTCCCTGACTGGCTTTGTCTTTCCCTTTTTATTGACAGTCCATAGGTACCCTTCTCACTAGCCAGTTTGAATCAAGCAGGAGATGCTATTCCAGCCCCTACAGAACTACAGGGTTTCTCAGAACTTGGAAATTTCTAAGTTTCAGAAAGTTAAGTTTATAAATTCCCAAGAGCTGAGTCACCATGGAGAGGACCCTGCAGGTGTATTTTTGTGGTCTTCTTGAGACGACCTTTTCTCCTAGATCTCAACCTTTTCAAGTATCCTCTCTCAACAGTGCCTGTGTTTCTATCCCAATCTTCCACTCTGTGGCTGCCAACAGAGTAGACACCCAGCTCCCTCTGGTTGCTAAGAGAGAGGGGAAATGTCTCTCTAAAATATCTCCAGGGGTGTGAGCCATATTGTTCCCACCACTGCTGCTGCTGCACTGTGCTGTGGGGCACTGGTTCTTTCTCGTCCATATGGCTCCCTCGACCCCCAGTCCCACTCCACACCCACGCCACCGAACCAGCACAGACCTGCAACGTGCAAGCCCTGTCCACGCTGCTCTATAAAATGCCTAAGAGCCTGGGCTCCCTCGGAGACAGGCTTCTGGACCTAGGGGTGAGATTGGAAAGGAGTGCTGGAAGTTTGGAATTGCAGGTAGAGTCTATGTTTAGTTTTATGCCTGGTTGGGAGAGTGCCATGGCACACTAGTGGGTCCTCTCTAGGGAATGAGTTCTGGTTTTGGAGGGTCTTTCTAATGGAATAAAATGGGAGAGGATTTGAACTCTGCTTGCTTATTGTAGAAAGTGTACTGAGAGCCTTTCTCATGGGGAAGGGGACTCCTGTCTGCTTGGCGATTTATTTTGTAGCTATTGTTTGTTTCCTTGGGGTTGCAGCTCACCTCAGCAGGGTTGATGTGTGCTCTTCAGCCTTCTCTCTTGGCTCAGCTCCAAACCATCAGCTTACTTGCTAAACTTCTGTCCTTTAACTTTCCTTCTGCATTGCAGCCTCTGTAGAATTCTGGCACCAGTCGGCCATCTTGCCTCCTCCCTAAAATATCTTTTGAGTGCGTACTTTAAACCATTTAGTTCTTCTTCCTGTCTTCTGTGACTTTTAGATCCATATGTCTTTCTGCTTAGAACCATCACTCCTGCTGTTTTGTGAAATTTAAAATCCCCCACCTTGGGAGAGGAACACATTTATAAGAGGGTCTTTGCCTAACAAATTCAATTAGTGTAATCTGGATCTTTGTGTCCTCAATGAATCCACAACCATAAAAAACAAATAAAATAAAATTCCCACTGCCTCATGTGAAGTATCACAGGTTTTGGAACTGTGGCCCATAGAGATAATTATATCAGGAGTTCCTAACTTAAACAGTGTGTTAATGGAATAATATTCAAAGAATTGGCTTTGAATCTTTTCTCTGCCACTTGCTACCCAGGTATCTTTTGACAATTTACTAGTTATTTCTGAACCTTAGTTTCTTCATTTATACAGTTAAAGAAAACACCTTCCAAGAGAGGTAATACAAATAAAGAAGACATCATAGAGATTTAGTACATGCAAGCTTTTATTTAGAGCATTATGGCAAGATAAATGTTGTACATAATTATACTTTGTATAAACATATTTTGTACATAAAAAGTGGAATTTTTGTGGTCTTTAAAAGCACATTTATACAAAAGTTAAACAAATAAACCCTGCACCAGGTTTTCCCAAGGCTAATTCATTTAAAATTTTTATTTTATTCATTGATTTAATTTAATTCTTAATATTTTAAAGTGCTTTGGTAGTCTGTAATATGGTATGCCTCTTTTGTAATAATCATTGCATATAAATAAGTTTAGAAATCACATTGTGGAACATATATCTTACTACAATTGCATATTTTAAGAACCATGATTCAGAACAATAATACTAAGATAATTATAGTAAATTGCCTGTACAAAAGTATGTATTGTGCAATCAAGTGCTAAATGTCAACCACTGGTATTATTTTTGCTAATACAATTTTCTGTTTATAAAAGCAATATGTATTCATTGTGTAAAATTGGTAAGTGGAAAAAGTATACAGAAGACTATAAGTACTGTAAATCAATGACAGAATGAAAAAAACTTCAACTATTGACAATATGTTATTATCTTTGGGATATAATTTCTCTTACAGATCAATTTAAAACAGAAATAAACCATTATAAAAATGTGTAAAGGTAATGGATGATCAATGCCATGCAAACAATATTGTAAGTGTAGAAATTGAAATCAAAACAGCAATTATATTACGTTTATTAACTCCTGGCCTAGTAAAGACTACAAATATGTAATGCAAACTGTTGATGAGCATGTGAGGAAACCAGAACTCATGCACTGGAGGGTACTTTAAAAAATATCAGAGCCAGAGGAGACAAGATGGCTGACTGAAGCTTTCCACAGAGGCTCCAATCCAGAAGGAGAGTTAAAGGACAAAAATTCAGCAAGTAACCTGGTGGATTTGAGCTGCACTAAGAGAGAAGGTTGTAGAACGCATGTCAACCCCACTGAGGTGAGCTGCGACCACAAGGATACAAACAAAAGGTACAAAATCCATCACCAAGCGGACGGGAGTCCCCTGCCCCATGAGAATGGCCCAGAGTGCCCCACAAACAATAGGGCAGAGTTCAAAGGCCCTCCCACTAAACTCCACAGGAGAGACCCTCTAAAAACTGGACCTACCTCCCCTACTAGGGTGCCGTGGCGTCCTCCTGCCAGGAATAAAACTGTATAAACTGTATATAGTCTCTACCTGGAATTCTGAGCTCCCAGCGCTCCCCTTCACTCACACTGAGGTCTGGAGGCCAGTCCCCCAGGAGTTCAGAACTTGGGTGACTTCTCGAGGGGTGTGGATGGGGCCTCGACTACAGCTGGTTGGTGCTGGCTGCGGGGCACAGGAGTGAGGAGAGGATGATCGGCAGAGAGGGGACTGCACCGGAATGGCAGTTCCCTGAGGCACAGTGCAACAGCCGTCTTTTGGTGACAATATGGCCAGGCATAAAACTGTGTAAAACTGTGTGTGGTCTCTGCCTGCAACCCAGGCTCCCAGCACTTCCCGCACTCCACTATGCTCTTGCTCCAAGGTCTGGAGGCCTGTCCTCCAGGAATCCAGACTCCTAGGAGATTGCTTGAGGGGTGTAGACAGTGCCAGGCTGCAGTTGGTCGGTGCAGACTCTGGGGTACAGGAGCAGAGAGAGGACGGTTGGCCGGCAGGGAGCTGCACCAGAGCAGCGGTTGCCTGAGGCATAAAACAGCAGCCCTCTTTTGCTAGCAATATGGATCACTACCGAATATTCTGATGCCACACCCCCTGTCTCCCTGGGCAACCAGAGACTCCGAGTATAGGATTTGCCTGAGGCAACTCCAACTTGCAAACTGGGGAAACTCCCAGGGCAGGGATGACCCAGAGGTCCGCTTTACTGAACCTAAGACACACCTGGCCCTCAGGGGATTGTCAGACTATAGACAATACAAGAGTAAAGACAAGCTGATTAGGAACTCAATTCAGCTTCTCTTCTCCAGGGGAACTGCAAAGTTGTTCTGTTCTGTCAGTAACATTAATCAGGAGCGAGACTAGACCTGAGTAAAAACCCCCCAACCTTCATCAAGTGCCCAAGGTTGTCAGGCCTCAACTTCTCCTGCTAGAGAGAGGCAGAGCGCAGCGGCCTGGCAGACTTCCTTGTGATTCAGGCAGGTGTAAGCCCCTGGAGTACTGATTCACTACAGGCAAATGGGTCAGCCAACTACAGGGCTATCAGTGACTGGGTGTGACAGTGGTGCAAGGTGGGGAAGGAGGCAGCAACCTTCCCAGACTGATCTATTGGCTGGGTGGCTGCTCCTGACTCCACGCAGCACTGGAGCAAGCCACACCAGACTAGTCACCAGACACCTGTGATCCAGTTCCCAGAGACCTATTAAACTGTCTCACCGGGGACAGGTGCAGACTGAGACAATTGATTTAGACCATTTGAACTGAACCAATCACCTGAAAACAAATAAGGTGTTGCCCTGGGTGCACGGTGGTAGGAAGGTTTGATTTATCTTTTCCAATTGTTTGCCCGTGGGGGGCGGGTGACTTAATTGCTGACATTTATCCACAGCTGAAACTTCAATCCAGAGTATTTGTTTCAGAAGGGTGGAACAGAAACCAGCTGAAAACAAGACAGAACCACTTAGCCCCACCACACCAGACAGGGCCCCAGTTTCTCAGGCCACAACACTGTACATTCCCTCGACAAAGCCATAGGGGGGAAAATCAAAGGGAGTAAAACAACCATAGGGCAGAATCTGCAGAAAAACTCTGGTAACATGACTAACCAGAATAGATCAACCCCCCCAAGGAAAGATACAGCAGATGCAATTAAAGATCCCATACATAAACAACTGGCTGAGATGTCAGAAATCGAATTCATAATTTGTATTGCAGACAAGATTAACAAAGTGGAATTAGGAATTCGAGCAGAAATTCAAAAGTTGTCTCAAGAATTTAACGAATTTAAAGACAAAATGACCAAAGATTTAGCCACACTGAAGCAAGAATTTTCAGCTCTCAAAGATATGAAAAATACAGTAGAAGCCCTCAGCAACAGAATGGAGCAAACAGAAGAAAGGATTTCTGACATTGAAAATAAAGCCTTTGAACGCTCCCAAACTCTCAAACAGGAAGAGAAATGGAGAGCAAAAATGAACCATTCTCTCAGAGAGCTCTGGGATAATTCGAAAAAGGTTAATATCCGAATCATTGGTGTTCCAGAAACAGATGAAGTTGCCTCGCTGGGCACAGAGGCCCTTCTACATGAAATTATGAAAGAGAATTTTGCAGACATGCATAGTGATTCTGAAATTAAGATAGCGGACAGCTTCAGAAACCCAGCACATTTCTCTGATGATTAAAGATGATGAGCATTTTTTCATATGTCTGAAGGCCACTCGCCTGTCTTCTTCGGAGAAGTTTCTTTTCAATTCTCTTGCCCAGCCTGTGATGGTGTCCCTTGTTCTTTTATTGCTAATGGGATTGAGTTCTCTGTGGATTCTGGTTATTAAAACTTTGTCAGAGACATAACCAGCAAATATCTTCTCCCATTCTGATGGCTGTTTGCTTGCTTTACTTACTGTGTTCTTGGCTGTATCACAAAATCTCAAGACCAGAGATGTTGGCGTGGATGTGGAGAAAAGGGAATACTTTTACACTGCTGGTGGGAATGCAAATTAATACATTCCTTTTGGAAAGAGATATGGAGAACACTTAGAGATCTAAAAATAGATCTGCCATTCAATCCTGTAATTCCTCTGCTGGGCATATACCCAGAAGACCATAAACCACACCATAACAAAGATATTTGTACCAGAATCTTTGTTGCAGCCCTATTCATAATTGCTAATTCATGGTAGAAACCCAGGTGCCCAACGATCCACGAATGTATTGGCAAATTGTGGTATATGTACACCATAGAATACTATGCAGCCTTGAAGAAAGATGGAGACCTCACCTCCTTCATGTTTACATGGATGGAGCTGGAACATATTCTTCTCAGTAAAGTGTCTCATGAATGGAAGAAAAAATATCCAATGTACTCACCCCTACTATGAAACTACCTTAGGACCTTCACATGAAGCTATAACCAAGTTTCAACCTAAGAACAGGGGGAAGGGGGAGAGCGCAGGGAGGGAGGGGGGAGGTCGGTGCAGGGAGGGGGATTGAAAGGATCAAACATGTGCATCTTACAAGGGTACATGTGAGCCTTGGCAAATGTGGAATGTAAATGTCTTGGCAAAGTAACTAGGATAGTGCCAGGAGGGTTATGTCAACTAATGAGTTGAAAATGTATCAAATATTCTATCAAACAAGTGTATGGTGCCCCATGATCATATTGATGTACACACCTATGATTTAATAATAAAAAAAAATAAACCCAGCACAACTAAACCCCAATAAGACATTCCCCCAGGCATATCATACTTAACTTCACTAAAGTTAAAATGAAGGAGAAAATTCTCAAAGCTACCAGGAGAAAGAAAACCATTACCTTCAAAGGGAAGAACATTTTCCAGACATGCCTAGAGATTCTGAAATTCAGATGGCGGACAGCTTCAGAACTCCAGCATGACTCAACCCCAATAAGACAACCCCCAGGAATATTATAATTAACTTCACTAAAGTTAATATGAAGGAGAAAATTCTCAAAACTGCCAGGAGAAAGAAAACCATTACCTTCAAAAGGAAGAACCTTAGAATGACTGTAGATCTCTCTGCTGAAACTTTTCAAGTCAGAAGAGGGTGGTCATCAACTTTTAATCTCTTAAAGCAAAATAACTTTCAACCACGGATCTTGTATCCAGCTACACTGAGTTTAATTTACAATGGAGAAATTAAATACTTTAATGACATTCATATATTAAACAAATTTGCCATAACCAAACCAGCTCTTCAGGATATTCTCAGACCTATCCTCCATAATGACCAACCCAATCCCATACCACAAAAGTAATCTCACTCAGAAACTTCTGATCAAACTCCATTTTCCACACTGGTGAAAGGATTAAAAATGTCCACTTGACTTTTGAAAAACTCGATGCCCAAAACTTCACCAAACTTATCAATATTCTCCATTAATGTGAACAGCTTAAACTGTCCTCTAAAGAGGCATAGGTTAGCTGACTGGATACAACATTTCAGGCCAGATATTTGTTGCATACAAGAGTCACATATTAACTTAAAAGACAAATACAGACTCAGGGTGAAAGGATGGTCATCCATATTTCAGGCAAATGGTAATCAGAAAAAAGCAGGTGTTGCAATTTTATTTGCAGATACAATAGGCTTTAAACCAACAAAAGTAAGGAAGGACAATAATGGTCACTTCATATTTGTTAAGGGTAATACTCAATATGATGAGATTTCAATTATTAATGTCTATGCACCCAACCAGAATGCACTTCAATTTATAAGAGAAACTCTAACAGAAATGAGTAACTTGATTTCCTCCAGCTCCATAATAGTCGGAGATTTGAACACTCCTTTGCTAGTGTTGGATGGATCGTCCAACAAGAAGCTGATCAAAGAAATCTTAGATTTAAACCTAACCATCCAACATTTGGATTTAGGAGACATCTACATAACATTTCATCCCAACAAAACTGAATACACATACTTCTCATTAGCCCACGGAACTTACTCCAAAATCGATCACATCTTAGGTCAAAAGTCTTACCTCAGTAAATTTAAAGGAATATAAATTATTCCATTCATCTTCTGGGGCCACCATGGAATAAAACTTGAGCTGAGTAAAAACAGGAATCCTCATACTCATACAAAAACATGGAAGTTAAATAACCTTATGCTGAATGATAGCTGGGTCAGAGATGAGATTAAGAAAGAAATTGCCAATTTTTTGGAACAAAACAATAATGAAGACACAAACTATCAGAACCTCTGGAACACCACAATGGCAGTTCTAAGAGGGAAATTTATAGCACTGCAAGCCTTCCTCAAGAGAATGGAAAGAGAGGAAGTTAACAATTTAATGGGACATCTCAAGCAACTGGAAAAGGAAGAACATTCCAACCCCAAACCCAGTAGAAGAAAAGAAATAACCAAAATTAGAGCAGAATTAAATGAAACTGAAAAGAAAAGAATAATACAACAGATCAATAAATCAAAAAGCTGGTTTTTCGAAAAGGTCAATAAAATAGATAAACCTTTGTCCAACCTTATCCGTAATAAAAGAGTAAAATCTCTAATCTCATCAATCAGAAACAACAAAGATGAAATGACAACAGACTCTTCAGAAATTAAAAAAAAATCCTTAATGAATATTACAAGAAACTTTATTCTCAGAAATATGAAAATCTGAAGGAAATTGACCAATACTTGGAAGCACATCACCTTCCAAGACTTAGCCAGAGTCAAATGGAAATGTTGAACATGCTCATATAATGTTCGGAAATAGAATCAACCATACAAAACCTCCCTAAGAAGAAAAGCCCGGGACCAGACGGTTTCACGTCAGAATTCTACCAAACCTTTAAAGAGGAATTAGTACCTATATTATTCAACCTGTTCCAAAAGTTAGAAAAAGAAGGAAGACTACCCAACACGTTCTATGAATCAAACATCACCCTGATCCCCCAACCAGGAAAAGACCAAATAAGAAAAGAAAGAAAATTATAGACCAATATCACTAATGAATATAGATGAAAAAATATTCAACAAGATCTTTACAAACAGAATCCAGCAACACATCAAACAAATTATACATCATGACCAAGTCAGTTTTATCCCAGGGTCTCAAGGCAGGTTCAATATATGTAAATCTATAAATGTAATCCAGCACATAAACAAATTAAAAAACAAGGACCATATGATTCTCTCAACCCATGCAGAAAAAGCTTCTGATAATATCCAGCATCCCTTCATGATCAGAACACTTAAGAAAATCGGTATAGAAGGGACATTTCTTAAACTGATAGAGACCATCTATAGCAAACCCACAGCCAATATCATATTAAAAGGAGTTAAATCGGAATCATTTCCACTCAGATCAGGAACGAGACAAGGCTGCTCATTGTCTCCACTGCTGTTGAACATTGTAATGGAAGTTTTAGCCACTGCAATTAGGGAAGAAAAAGTGATCAAGGGTATCCATATAGGGTCAGAAGAGGTCAAACAACTTTAGCTTTTCGTAGATGATATGATAGCATATCTGGAAAATACTAGGGACTCTACTACAAAACTCTTAGAAGTGATCAAAAATACAGCATCGTCTCAGGTTACAAAATAAACATTCATAAATTGGTAGACTTTATATATACCAACAATAGTCAAGTTGAAAAAGCAGTTAAGGACTCTATCCCATTCACAGTAGTGCCAGAGAAGATGAGATATTTGGCAATTTATCTAACAAAGGATGTGAAAGATTTCTATAAAGAGAACTATGGAACTCTAGGAAAAGAAATAGTTGAAAACGTTAACAAATGGAAAAACATACCATGCTCATTGCTGGGAAGAATCAACATTGTTAAAATGTCCATACTACCAAAAGCAATATATAATTTCAATGCAATCCCTATTAAAGCTCCATATCATACTTTATAGATCTTGAAAAAACAATACTTTAATTTATATGGAATCAGAAAAAAACCTCGAATAGCCAAGACGTTACTCAGAAATAAATACAAATTAGGAAGAATAACGCTACCAGACCTCAGACTATACTACAAATCGATAGTGATCAAAACAGCATGGTATTGGCACAAAAACAGAGAAGTAGATGGCTGGAACAGAATAGAGAACCAAGAGATGAATCCAGCTACCTACTGTTATTTAATCTTTGACAAGCCAATTAAAAACATTCAGTGGGAAAAAGATTCCCTATTTATCAAATGGTGCTGGATGAACTGGTTGGCAACCTGCAGAAGGCTGAAACTGGACCCACACCTTTCACCATTAACTAAGATAAACTCTCACTGGATTAAATATTTAAACTTATGTCATGAAACTATAAAAATACTAGAGGAGAGTGCAGGGAAAACCCTTCAAGAAATCGGTCTGGGCGAGTATTTTATGAGGAGGACCCCCCAGGCAATTGAAGCAACTTCAAAAATACACTACTAGGACATGATCAAACTAAAAAGATTCTGCACAGCCAAGAACACAGTAAGTAAAGCAAGCAAACAGCCCTCAGAATGGGAAAAGATATTTTCAGGTTATGTCTCCGACAAAGGTTTAATAACCAGAATCCACAAAGAACGCAAATGCATTAACAATTATAGAACAAGGGATCCCATCACAGGCTGGGCAAGGAATTTGAAGAGAAACTTCTCTGAAGAAGACTGGTGCATGGCTTTCAGACATATGAAAAAATGCTCATCATCTTTAATCATCAGAGAAATGCAAATCAAAACTACTTTGAGATACCATCTAATTCCAGTGAGACTAGCCTATATTACAAAATCCCAAGACCAGAGATGTTGCCGTGGATGTGGAGAAAAGGAACACTTTCGCACTGCTGTTGGGAATACAAATTAATACATTCCTTTTGGAAAGAGATATGGAGAACACTTAGAGTTCTAAAAATAGATCTGCCATTCAATCCTGTAATTCCTCTACTGGGCATATACCGAGAAGACCAAAAATCACATCATAACAATGATATTTGTACCATAATGTTTATTGCAGCCCATTTCATAATTGCAAAGTCATGGAAGAAGCCCAAGTGCCCATCGATCCACGAATGGATTAATAAATTGTGGTATATGTACACCATGGAATATTATACATCCTTAAAGAAAGATGGATACTTTACCCTCTCATGTTTACATGGATGGAGCTGGAACATATTCTTGTTAGTAAAGTATCTCAAGATGGAAGAAAAAGTACCCAGTGTACTCAGCCCTACTATGAAACTAATTTAGGGTTTGCACATGAAAGCTATAACCCAGTTACAGCCTAAGAATAGGGGGAAGGGGGAAAGGGAGGGGAGGGAGGGGGTAGGTGGGTAGAGGCAAGGAGATTGGTGGGATTACACCAGCGGTGCATCTTACAAGGTTATATGTGAAACTTGGTAAATGGTCTGTGAAGCTAGTGAATGATGTCCCATGATCACATCAGGGTACACAACTATGACTTAATAAAAATAAAATAAAATAAAAAATACCAGAGCCAGATATTTCTCTTCTAGTATTGAAGTCCTAATAGGCCATCAGCACAGGTATGGATATAGGATGAGATATATTACAATATGATTTTTTTTGTGTGTTTGTGTGTGTATGTGTGTTTTGTTTTTCCTTTCTTTTTTCTTTTTTTTATTGCTGGTGATTTATTGAGGGTAAAAAAAACAGATTACACTGATTGTGTTTGTTAGGTAAAGTCCCACTAATAATTGTGTCTTGCCCCCAAAGGGTGTGTCTCACACCATGACCCCCACCTCCCTTCCTCCTTTACTCTCTCTGCTCTTCCCATCTCCCACTCCCATCCCTCCTTCCCTCTCCCTGCTATTACTTTACCCCTCTCCTTTCTTCTGTCTTTCTACTGACCCCTTCCCCTACTCCTCACCATGTGCTAGGTCATAAATTGTCCTTATACCAAAATTGAGTATATAAGATTCATGCTTCTCCATTTTTGTGATGCTTTATTAAGAATAATGTGTTCCACTTTCAGCTTAATACAAAGGATGTAAAGTCTCCATCATGATTATGGCTGAGTAGTATTCCATGGTATACATATAACAGAGCTTCTTAATCCATTCCTGGGTTGGTGGGCATTTAGACTGTTTCCACATTTTGGCGATTATACATTGAGTGGCAATAAACAGTCTAGTGCAAGAGTCCTTATGGTAAAAGGATTTTTTTTTTCCCTGCTGGGTAAATGTCCAGTAATGGGGTTGCAGGATTAAATGGGAGGTCTAGCTTGAGTTCTTTGAGGGTTCTGCTTATTTCCTTCACAAAAGATTGTATTAGTTTGCAGTCCCACCAGCAATGTGAAAGTGTTTCTTTCCCTCCACATCCACGTCAGTATCTACAGTTTTGAGATTTTTTGATGCTGGCCATTCTCACTGGGGTTAGATAATACCTCAGGGCGGTTTTGATTCAAATTTCCCTAATAATTAGGGATGATGAACATTTTTTCATATGTTAGTTAGCCATTCATCTGTCTTCTTTAGATAAGGTTCTATTCATCTCTCTTGCCCATGGATATATGAGATTGGTAGATTTTTCATGTGGATTAATTGCACTTCTCTATAGATCCTATTTATCAAGCTTTTGTCTGATTGAAAATATGCAAATATCCTTTCCCATTGTGTAGGTTGTCTATTTCCTTTGGCTGTTGCCTCATTAGCTCTACAAAAGCTTTTCAGTTTAATTTATTCCATTTGTTTATTTTTGCTGTTGCAATCAATTGTCATGGAAATCTTCATGAAATCTTTCCCCAGGCCAATGTCTTCAAGTGTTTTTCCTATGTTTTCTTTGAATATTTTTATTCTCTCATGCCTTCAATTTAGGTCTTTAATCGATATTGAATCAATTTTTGTGAAGGGAGGAAAGTACGTGTCCAGTTTCAGTGTTTTACATGTGGATATCCAGTTCTTCCAGCACTATTTATTGAATAGGGATCTTAGTCCAGTGTATGTTCTTGCTTGGTTTACCAATGATTAGGTGGCTGTAAGATGTGAGTTTCATTTCCTGGTTTTCTATTGTATCTCAAATGTCCATGTCTCTATTTTTGTTCCATTACCAAGCTAGTTTGATCATTGTGTCATTGTCGTACAACCTGAAGTCTGGTATGCTGATGCCCCCAGGTTTGTTTTTATTACTAAGAAATGTCTTAGCTCTCTGGGGTTTTTCCTGGTTCCATACAAAAGGAAGAATAATTTTTCCAAGTCTTGAAAGTATGATGTTGATATTTTAATATGGATGGCATTGAATCTGTTAATTGCCTGGGGATGTATAGGCATTTTAAGAATGTTAATTCTTCTCAGCCATGAGTATGGTATGTTCTTCCATTTGTTAATATCCTGTGCTATTTCATTTCTTAGGGTTTCATAATTTTCTTTATAGAGGTCTGTTATTTCTTTTGTTAGGTATATTCCTAGGTATTACATTTTCTTTGATGCTATGGTGAAGGGAATTGTGTCCTTAATTAGCCTCTCATCTTGGTTGTTATTGAAGATTACAAAGGCTACTGACTTGTGGACATTGATTTTATATCCTGAGACTTTACTGTATTTTTTGATGATGTCCAGGAGTCTTGTGATTGAGTCTTTGGAGTTCTCTAAAAATAAGATTATATCATCAACAAGGAGGAAGAGTTTGACCCCCACTGCTCCCATTTGGATGCCCTTTACTTCCATCTCTTGCATAATTGTATTGACTGGAAATTCCAGCACTATGTTGAATAGTAGTGGTGATAGAAAACAACCTTGTTTGGTTCCATTTATAAGTGGAAAAGCTTTCAGTTTTACTCCATTCAGTAATATATTAGCTGTGGGTTTGTCATAGATAGCTTTGATCAGTTTGAGAAATTTGCGGCTTATGCTTATACTCTTCAGTGTTCTAATTAGAAAGGGATGCTGGATTATATTGAATGCTTTTTCTGCATCTATTGAGAGGATCATATGCTCTTTGTTCTTGCTTCTGTTGATATGATGAATAAAGTTTATGGAATTGTGGATGTTCAACCAGCCTTGCATTCCTAAAATGAAACCTACTTGATCACAGTGCATGAATTTTTAATGATAAGCTGTAATCTATTGGCTAGAATTTTGCTCATAATTTTTGCATTTATATTCATGAGTGAAATTGGTTTGAAGTTCTCCTTTTTAGTTGGGTATTTTCCTGGTTTTGGTATCAGGGTGATGTATGCTTTGTAGAACATGTTGAGGAAGATTCTTTACTCCTCAATTTTTTTGAATTATTTCTGCAGTATGGTAAGAAGCTCTTCTTTGAAGTTTTGATAGAATTCTAGTATGAAGCCATCTGGACCAGGGCATTTTTTGATTGGGAGATTTTTTATTGTTCCTTTGATCTCATGCTTGAAATTGTTCTGTACAGGAGCTCTATTTCTTCCTGCTAAACCCAGGGAGAGGGTGTGATTCCAAATATTGATCCATTTCCTTCACATTGTCAAATTTCTGGGCATAGAGTTTCTTGTATTATTCAGAGCTAATCCCTTGTATCTCTGTGGCTTCTGTTGTTATTTCCCCATTATCATTTCCAATTGAGGGTACTAGAGATTTTACTTTTCTATATTGGTGTTTTCAAAAAACCACTCCTAGTCTTATTAATTTTCTGAATGATTCTTTTGTTTTCAATTTCATTAATCTCTGATTTAATTTTTGATATTTCTTTTCTTCTGCTGGGTTTAGGCTTAGACTTTTTTTCTTTTTCCAATTCCATAAGATGGCTGGTGAGTTTGTTGATGCGCTCTCTTTCTGTTTTTCAGAAGTAGGCATCTAAAGCAATACATTTTCCTTTCAGAACTGCCTTTGCTGTATTCCACAGGTTTTGGTAGCTTGTGACTTCATTGTTGTTATACTCAAGGAAGTTAATGATTTCCTCTTTTATCTCTTCCTGTACCCAACTGTCATTCAGCATAAGGTTGTTTAATTTCCATACTTTTGTGTGGAGCTGAACGATTTTGTTGAAGTTGAGTTCCACCTTTAGTGCATTGTGGTATGAGAATATACAAGGTAAACTTTCAATTCTTTTGATTCTGTTGAGGTTTGTTTTGTGTCTTTCAATATGATCAATTTGAGATAATGTTCCTTGGGCCGATGAGAAGGATGTATACTCTTTATCTTTGGGATGGAGTGTTTTATTTACGTCTATCCAGCACAATTTTTCTAGGATATCGTTTAAGTCCCTTATATCTTTGTTTAATTTCTGTTTAGAGGATTTGTCCAGATGTGTAGGAGGAGTGTTAAAGTCCCCTGTTATTATGGTATTATAAGATATCAAATTGCTCAGATTAACTAAGGTGTGTTTCAAGAATCTGGGGACATTTAAGTTGGGTGCATAAACATTTGGAATTGAAATGTCATCTGGTTGTATTTTTCCCTTGACCAATATTAAGTGTCCATCTTTCTTTTTTTTTTTTTTTTTTTTTTTTTACTTTAATTGGTTTAATTCCCCTTGCATCTGAAAATAAGATTGGGACCTCTCTTTTATTCTGAATTCCATTTGCCTGAAAAAATGGTTTCCTAACCCTTAACTCTGAGTTTCAATTTGTCTTTTGAAGATTGGTGTGTTTCTTGAAGACAGCAAATGAATGGCTTGTGTTTTTTGATTGAATTGGCCACTCTATGCCTCTTCAGTTGGGAATTCAAGCCATTGACATTTATTGAGATAATTGATAAATGTGGTAGTGTTCTAGTCATCTTATTTCATGAAAGTCCATTGCTTAGTTTTATCTTTTGCATCATTGTGGAAGCTATGTTCTGTCCTTTAATTTCTGGGTACTTGCTTTGCTGGTGGTCTATTATGATGGTTTGTAGAACAGGTTGAATTATTTCCTGTAGAGCTGATCTTGTTATGGTCAATTTCCTGAATGTTTGCATATCAGTAAAATATTTGATTTCTCTGTCAATTTTAAAGCTTACCTTAGTGGCATATAGAATTTAGGGCTGGAAATTATTTTGTTCAAGTAGATTAAAGGTAGATGACCCTTGTCTTCTGGCTTGAAAAGTTTCATTGGAGAAGTCTGCAGTCATCTTGATGGATTTGCCCCTGTAGCTCAATTGGCACTCACTCCTGGCAGCTTGTAACATCTTCTCTTTTTGTGTTGACTTTGGACATGTTCATCATAATGTGTCTTGGGGAAGCTCTATTTGAGTTGATGTGACACTGGGGTCTGATATCACTCTAAAATGAATGTGTCAGAATTTTTGCTTATATTTGGAAAATTTTCATTCATAATATTCTCTTGTATGGCTTGTATTCCTTTGGGGCATTCTTCTTCCCCTTCTGGGATACCTATAACTCATATATTTGAATGCTTTATGAAGTTCCATAATTCTGTCAGTGAACATTCTGCTTTCTCTCTTCTTTTCTGTCTCTTTATCTGAGTATCTCAAGAGTTTTGTCCTCTACCTCTGAGATTCTTTCTTCTGCATGGTCTAATCTGTTGTTGATACTTTCTATTGCATCTTTAAGTTCCCTAATTGACTGCTTCAATTCCTTTAGCTCTGCTATATCCTTTATATAGTCTTCATGTCATTCATCTCTTATTTAATTCTGTTTCTGGATTTTCTTTTGGTTATTTTCCACTTTCTCAGTAATTTCCTAAATTGTTTTCATCATCTGCGTTTTAAATTCCCCTTCTGTCATTTCTAACATTTCTTTATATTTGGAATCGTCTGTAGTAGCTTCTTCAAGGTCCCTTGCAGGGTGGAGGTGGGCAGTGTGTTGCTCTGGACTGGTTTTTGATGTTGCCAGGATTTTTCTGCTGATTCTTCCTCATGAGTGCTTTCTTTTATCTGTTTCATTTCCCTAATTTTCCTTTCACTTACTCTTGCTGTTTAAGTTATCATGCCTCTGGCCTAAGATTTCAATGAGTCCTTTTGATACGGGACTAAAAGGATGAGAAAAGTAAACAGCAGGAAGGGAAAAATGATTTTTTAAAAAGGGAAAAGAGAAAGGAGAGGGGGTGAATAAAAGGAAATATTGACAAAGTGAAGTAAGGCTCAAAAAGAAGGTGGAGTAATAAAGGTTTACTGTAGGGTAGTTGATCCACACCTTTAAAACCCCCAACCTCTGTGGGTGTTGGTTTGTGTGGTTCCCTTGAGGTTAGCAGCTCCTTGCCAGCCTGAGTTGAAATGGTACCCAACCTCCACCAAATAGAGAGGAAAGACAAAAATACTATAAATCAAACCAAAACAAACAGAAAACCTTACATGATAATATTGGGTAAGAAACCAAATAACAGGAGAAGAAGCACTAGCAAAAATGAAGTTCTTATTATTAAAGAAGGCAACAGTGGAAAACCATATTTAAACTAGAAAAATGAAGAAAGAAAGAAAAGGAAAATTTAGGGGGAAAATGTTGAAAATTAAAAAAAATAAAGACCAAAAACAAAGCGCTATATATATCTTGCTGAATATTGTCTGGGCAACATGTGATCTTCTGAAGTATAAGATGCTAATCACAATGCTGATACAGCTGTATGAGATGGATACTGATGGCCTCTGTTAACTTCTTTGCCATCAAACCCCACAGGGTTGAGAGCCTGAATCTCTCCTCAGCCCAATTAAAGGACACTTTAAACTGTTAGCCTTGGTTAAGCAGAAGGTTTCCCAGGAAAGCGCTTGTCACTGGGATCCTTCTTGAATTGGCTGCCCGCTTATCTGGTGCAGCAAAACTGCCCTTACTCTATGCCACTGATGGTCGAGGCTGCAAGGCGTCCTGCTACTGCCAAACACTGAAAGCTCCACTCTTTCTTGGTGTCTCTGTCCAGCCTTTGGCACTGCTCACAGTCATTAGATCACTCGTCCATGATCTCCCAGCCCAGGCCTCACTCTGCGACCCTGAGGGCAGAGCTTACAGAGCAGATCTCCCACAGTGGCTGTGCACAGCCCACAGCCAAACAATGTTGAGTCCATTCCACCCCAGGCCCAGCAGCTCATTCCTGGACCCTGGACAATGCTTAAAGTCACCTGCACTCTAACTCTTGCCCAAGTCCTCCCAAGGTATTTCCACCGAGTGCCCAAGTCAAAAAAAAAAAAAAAACGCAGGAAGGCCTTCCCATTCTGCAATCTTGCTGCTGTTTTAGTTGCTACAGCTGCAGCAGCTTCAGACTGATCACAATCACTTGTCAGTTCTCCACTGCTTTTGTCCTCCTCCTGGGGTCCAGAAGTCTCTCACTGTCTCCCTGCATCCCCAAAGGGATGTTTCTGGGCAGAGCTCCCATCCAGAGATGCCTGGAGTCTTTTCTCTCCCATCTACCCACTTCCAGTTGCAAAGAGGCTGTTACTCAGCCACCATCTTGCTCCTTCCCTTCTACAATATGATTTTTAATAATGAATATTGTGTTAAGATACAATCATAAAATAGAAATCATGGAACCTGAATATTGCAGATACATATTTGTTTAACAATGCTCTGAGCATTTTCTAATTTAAATAATCTACCTTTAGAATGCTTTCAGTTTTTCCCTGTTATAAATAAATATGTGATGAACATAATTGCATATAACTTTGTCTACATCTGAGATTATTTTTAGGGTAAATTACTCAAAATGTTTTTATTAGCTTACAGGGTATAAACATGTTTAGGTTTATTGAAACATTGATTTGATGGGAAGAGGAGGAGAAGTAATAAGTAATATACTCTAAGAGTATATTTTGAGAAGAAGAGGAGCAGTAATAAGTAATATACTCTGCTGACAAAGTTCTAGATATATATTAAATGTGAGTCCTTAATAATCTTTGATCTTATACTTTAGTTACTTTTCCTTTTATTGTGTCTTTTTCTTTTACCTTTGTGGAGGCACTGGTCTTATGACAAATGAGAATATATCACATGAAAATTTGTTTTTTCTTAATTTATCATTGAGATATTTTTCATAATATCATTTTTTATCCTTCCAGACGTGGGTTGGCAATAAGAGAAGAAAAATGAGTAGTAAGAATTCTGAACCAGGAATGGCAACAACAGGAACTGCTTCTAATAACTCTTTGACAGCTCCAGACATCACAGTCAGAAATGTGGTTAATATTTCTGGACCCTCAAGCCAACAGTCTTCTTGGACATCTGCCAATAAAGATGTCATTGTAACTGGTGTATACAGTCCTGCCAGTTCATCAAGTAGGCAAGGGACAATCAAACATACAAATACACAAATTACAGAAGCACATAAAATTCCTATTCAGAAAACAGCCAGTAAAAACGATACTGAGTTTCAGTTGCACATTCCTGTCCAAAGACAAGTAGCACATTGTAAAAATGCGTCCTTGCTTCTAGGTGAAAAAACAATTATTTTGTCAAGACAGACAAGTGTGCTAAATGCTGGAAACTCCGTATTCAATCACACTAAGAAAAACTATGGAAGCTCTTTAGTGCAAGCTTCTGAAATGACGGTATCTCAAAGGCCATCTTTGTGCCACCGACCTTGCAAAATTGAACCAGTTGGGATTCAAAGGTCATATAAGCCTGAATACACAAGTCTGGCATCACGTAATTTATGTGGACAAAAGGCAACTATCAGAGACCCTTACTGCAGAACACAAAATTTGGAAATCCGTGAAGTGTTTTCGTTGGCACTTAGTGATTGCCCCCAGAGAATTCGGGGAGGAAATGCCCCACAGAAGCCTATCTCAACAGATGGAACTTGTTTGTCCATTGCAATGGAGACTGGAGATGCTGAGGATGAATATGCCAGAGAGGAAGAGTTGGCATTGATGGGAGCACAGATACCAAGCTACACGAGATTTTATGAATATGGCAATTCCTTTCAAGCTGAGAACCAAAGTACAACTTTGCCTGGGCCTGGAAGAAATATGCCAAATTCACAAATGGTGAATGTTAGAGAATTATCAGACAATGTACTTCATCAGAACAGAGACTACCATCTGACACCACGGACCTCATTACATACAGCATCAAATACAATATACAATAATACGAATCTATCACGGAATAATTTTTCTCCACATTTTGCATCATCAAATCAACTGGGACTATCACAAAACCAAAATAATTACCAGGTAATGTATAAATTTATTTCATAAAAGTTTTTCTTTTAAAACTGTGTTTGTACCCAGTTAGACTTGGGATCTGGATCACTTAACTCATATTTTGAAGTAACTCTTTTAAAAACTTTTAAAAGTTTTTCTTTTAAAACTTGGGATCTGGATCACTTAACTCATATTTGAGATTTCTGCTTCAATAGTGGTTTGGGGGTCAACTCAAATCTCATGCTTTCTTTGCCATGTTGATTTTTCCCTCACAGAATATTGTCTTTTTTTATAACATGACAACTTTCCTCTGACATTTAAAATGATTTTGTTCAAGAAACGGTAGCTGTATGGGAAACATGGCATTTCTCATTGTTAAAATAGTATTAAATTGGGTAGGCTCATCCTCTTGAACATAGATTATTCTTGTAATATTTTTTGCTTACATGTTAGGGATATATAATTAGATGAGTGGTACTTTTCCTGAGTACACAGCCAGGCAAGTCAATCATTTCTCTTGAGGTCTGAGAAGTCAAAACCTGTGGTATTAATCCAAATGTTTTTTCTAAAAGTAAATGCTTTATTAAAACATTAATTGAATTTTTTAATTTTATAGAGAAAAGACATTCAGAGTAATAATTAAAGACACTTTAGTACGTTTCATGAAATAATTGTAATTTCTTTACTGTTTCACATATGTACTTGTTCAAATGTGCTTCAAACACTTTAACAGTGAGGTGTAAATCTAACACAGAACATCTCTTAAGGCTATTGATCATATCTTTAAAAAAATTTTTTTAGAGAATTTTAATAGAAATTTAAATTATCAACCAATTTAAGGACCCATACCCTGTCAACCTCTGCCATCTTACTGGTCCCCACTTAAAAATGAAAAACAATAAAATGGTACAGGACCAATCCCCCTGGCACATGGCCCTAACACAAGAGAGATTCCATCATCATCATTAGAAATCATTCCTTATTGAGAATTAATTCATTTTCATTTTTGTGTTTGCTCTTTACTAAAGTATGCTTAAAGTAACAATGAATCATAACATTAACCCATTTTTACTCAACGTTAACCTTTTTGAATTTTTTTTGCATGACATTTTGACAAGCTCTCAGGATGCCAGTATCTGCAGCAGTGACTAACTCTATCAACCATGTGATAAAATGTACCCCCAGGAGGCAGACATGTGAAAAATCAGATCTCAGGGATGACCTTGAACAGAATATAAATAACTACAACATCACTAGCATTACAATAATGGAATGTGAGACATAAATAGGTTGAGATCATCCCCAATTCCTCAACTTTCATTAACCTACTCTTTTGTACTTTTTTACCCTTTCAGTGTTGTTCTTAACTAACAATGATATTTAGCATTTGTTGAGGGCCTACCACGTACCTGGCACTATCAGTCACTTCATATGCCCCATCCCATTTAAAATCCCCCTGATGATTTGGACAAATAAACATTTTATCCATATTTGAATTGCTTGTCTACAACCAACAGAGACTAACAGTATTTCACCTCAGGAATTTATTATTCATCTATTTTTTTCTCTTTTACCATACAGCAAAACTATTTCAACTCTTTTCACATACTAGGAGGCCTGAGACTACAGAGCATAATTTTTAATTTTTCACAAACTCACCACTCCCTTAGGATAATTTAATGCATGACTTCACCTTCTTATACTCTCTATTTTCTGACAGAACTTTTGACAAAATTAATTTTTTTATATAAAGGAAACTTTTAATGCAATAAAATTTAAGTAATTGTTTTATGTCTAGTAATCTTACAAGAAAAACAATCTGACCTAACAACTTAGAACATGAGCTTAGAGTCTGGACAGACCTTGATTCAAATCCAGGATCTACCACTTTCTACTTGTGTGACTTTAGTCAAGTTATTTCCCTTCTCTGTGCAATATCTTCTCCATTTGTATGATGTGGTTAATAACACCTACTTCACAGAAATGTTGTGATATGAGTTGACACAATCTATATAAGTTCTTTGTATCTTCCCTGGACATGAACTTTCTAATACATATGAACTGGAAAATTAATGAAACTCTGCAAATCCAGGACTCATTTACATTGAATGTCAAGTAAAATATTAGAGTCCTCAATTTTCACCAGGTAATTGAAGAAAAAAATAGCATATTACCAGCTGAGAAAAGACAGGGGATCAGCTATCATCTTCACCATAACCATTATAAAAGTCCATGCATTCTTATTTATATAATACCAGACTTCCTTTAGCCAACTTGACTTGAAACAGTATGGAGAGAGCTTGCAGAAAACCCTTGGGACATTTCTTTGTCCCATCTTGTTTTTAGTTTGTCAAGATTTGAGAAAACCAAGGCAGCCTGGGAAAGTGGAATCTATGGAGGTCAGCCTCCAAAGTTTTGATGAAATGTTCCTCACCCACACTATTGGAGCAAGACCTAGAATAGAACCTATGGTCATCTTTACAGCTTTCTAACTATGAAGCTGAGAGCAGCCAAGGATGTCTCTTGGATTTATGACCCTCAAACTGTATGATAGGGATGTCTGCCTCTTTTCTCTGTTACACCAGATGTCTTCAAACTGAGATCCTATTATTGGAGGACAGTCTAGTTCCAATCTACTTAGGAGAATGAGTAATATTTGAGGAAATACTAGAAGATGCTAAGAAGTTGAAAACAGCTCTGGTTTAAAGCCTCTTGAAAATACCACATTAATGTTTGTGGTGGTATTAAGGTAATTGGCAGAATGTGACTATGTCAGGATATCATAGCTCAATTCCATTCCCAAATTCTCTAGGCTAACCTCATCCATGGAGCCATATTACAGCCCTATTGGTCCACCTCCACACTTGCTGTTCAGACAACTTATTTATTATAAGAGCGATGCTGTGATTAGTTTATTAATGCTCATCAATTATTTTGGAAGACCGTTGTTATAAATATAGAATTCATAGTCTCAATTATTATTATGGCTTGATAATTAACTGCATTTCCATGTCTTATAGACTTAATAAAGTCTTAAAAAGGAATAAAAGTAGAGCACTAGAACTTCCTTTCTAAAGCACTTTGTAAGTACAATATATTCTTATTAGTAAAAGTGGTTTGGTAATATCTCCCAACTTCTTTCAGTACTTGTGGACTTCTGCTTTTAAAAACTCATGAAATTTAATTTTTAAAGTTTCTATAACTTTAAACATCATAACACCCTCACCTAAACCACCACAAATGTTATTTTTACTTGGGGAAAATGAGGGCCAAAATGACCTGACAAAAATAACTGTCAGGAAAATATTCAAGTTTTTTAAAAGTAACAATAATCTGTGTTGAGTGGGTAGAGTCAGCAAAGATCATTTTAAAACATTTATATTAAGATATAAGTTACATAATATATAATTTACACATTATTAAAAGTGTACAATTCAGTGATTTTTAATATATTCACGCTTGTGATTAATATCACAATCCAATTTTAGAACATTTCATCATCTCAATAATAAGGCACATAGCCATTAGTATGCCATATCCTCTAGCCCAGTACTAGAAAGCCACTCACTAATCTATTTTCAATCTCTATGGATTTACCTTTTGTGTATATAAAATGCAATCATACAATGTGTGACTTTTAGGGTCTAATTCTGTCATCCATGTTGTAGTGTGTTATTAATACTCGATATTAATAATAGTATGTCTTCTGATCCATGAATGTGGTATATCTTTTCATTAGACCTTTAATTTCTTTCAACAATGTTATCTACTTTAAGTAGACAAGTCTTGCCCTTCTTTTGTTAATTTTTTCCTAACTATATTACTCTTTTGTTGCTAATTTAAATGGAATTGCTTTCTTAATATATTTTTGCTTATTTTTAATAGAACAATATCACTTAATTATAATGATGAATGCTCTGACCACTTCTTTTTTTTATGTATCTAGGAAGCAGCATGATTTTTATTTATGCATTGGATTTTTAGCTTATTGTATTTTTTATGAACACACTAAAGTTTTTTAAATCATTACATTTGCTTTCAGGGAAACACCATTTGTCTTATTAGAAATCTTGATTTAATACATTCCTCAGAAGGTATACTTGTGTGAGGTGGCTGATATTACCTTTATTTTTTCAAACTTATCAAGGTATAATTGACTAAAATAAACATTGTGCATAAAACGTACTGCCTGATGTTTGATTATGCATATATGGGGAACTGATTACTACAATCAAGCGAATTAACATGTCCATATCCTCACAGTTACCACTTTTTTGTGTGCGTGGTGAGAACACTTGAGATCTATTCTCTTACAAAATTTCAAGCATGTCATATTTTATTATTATAGTCACCATGTTATACATTAAGTCTTCAGAACTCATTTAGTTTACAACTAAAGTGTGTACCCATTGACCAAACTCTTTTTTCCTCTCTAACCTTATCCTTAGTAAATACTGTTCTTCTCTCTGTTACTATGAGTTTGATTTTTTCTTTCAGATTCCACATGTAAGTGAGGTCATCATTATTTGTCTTTATGTGTCCAGATTATTTTTCTTCACATAGTATCCACCACATTTATACATGTTGTCACAAAGGCAGCATCTCCTTATTTTTATTTTATTTTATTTTTATTTTTATTTTTTTTAATTTTTTTATTAAATCATAAGTGTATACAATGATATGATTATGGGGCATCATACACTCACTTCATAAACCATTTGACACATCTTATTTTTAAAGCATGAATAGTATTCCACTGTATGTGTACCTATATGTACATTCACATTAAACATATTGATATTAAGAAAACAATTGCATTTATAAAAATAGCATCAAAAAGAATAAAATGTTTAGGAATAAATTAAACCAAGGAGGTGAAAAAATCTGTACAATGAAAACTGTATGAATTTTATGAAATAAATTTAATAAAACATAAATAAATTAAGATACCCCATCATCAAAGATTAGAAAAATTAATATTGTTAGACTATTACCCAGAGTGAGATGCAGATTTGATGCAGTCCTTGTCAAAATTCCAATGTCATTTTTCACAGAAATAGAATAAAACTATCCTAAAATTCTTTGGACACACCAAAGACGTGAGTTTTTCACATGCCCTTTATTATGTTAAGTTATGCTTCTTTTTTACCCTGATTGTTGAGAGATTGTATCATGAAGGGATTTGAAATTAAATTATTTTTCTGAACTTACAGAGATAATCATAAAGTTTTTGTGTTTTTTTATTAAATCATAGCTGTGTACATTAATGCATTTATGGGTACAATGTGCTGGTTTTACATACAATTTGAACTATGTACAACAAACTGGTTAACATAGCCTTTCCTGCACTTTCTTAATTATTGTGTTAAGACATTTATACTTTACACTTAGTAGACTTGACATGTACCCTTGTAAAATGCACCATAGGTGTCGTCCCACCAATTAAGCTCTCTCCACCCATCCTACCCCTTCCTCCACTCCTCTTCATCATGGGCTGTAGTTGGGTTATAGCTTTCATATGGAAGTATGGGTGATTATATATCGGCTTCATAGTAGGGCTAAGTACATTGGATACTTTTTCTACCATTCTTGAGATACTTTACTGAGAAAAATATGTTCCATCTCCATCCATGTAAACATAAAAGATGTAAAATCTCCATCTATTTAAGGGTGCATAATATTCCATGGTGTACATATACCAGGATTTTAAATCCATTCATAGGTCGACGGGCACTTGGGCTTCTTCCATGAGTTAGCAATTATGAATTGAGCTGCAAAAAACATTATGGTGAAAACATATTTGTTATAAAGTGATTTTTGGTCTTCTGGATATATACCTAGTAGAGGAATTGAAGGATCAAATGGCAGGTCTATTTTTAGAGCCCTAAGTGATCTCCAAATATCTTTCCAAAATGAGTGTATTAGTTTGCATTCCCAGCAGCAGTGCAGAAGTGTTCCCCCTTTTCTCCATATCCATGCCAACATCTCTGGTTTTGGGATTTTGTGATGTGGGCTGATCTTACTGGAGGTACATGGTACATCAAAGTAGTTTTGATTTGCATTTCTCTGATGATTAAAGATAATGAGCATTTTTCATGTGTCTGTAGGCCATGCACCTGTCTTCTTCAGAGAAGTTTCTATTCAAGTCCCTTGCCCACACTGAGATGAGATCACTTGTACTTTTCTTGCTAATACATTTGAGTTCTCTGTGGATTCTTGTTATTCAACCTTTGTCAGAGACATAACCTGCAAATATCTTCTCCCATTCTGAGGGCTATCTGCTTGCTTTACGTACTGTGTTCTTGGTTGTGCAGAAACTTTTTAGTTTGATCAGATCCCAGTAATGTATTTTTGGTGTTGCTTCAATTTCCTGGGGAGCCCTCCTTATAAAATATTCTCCCAGGCCGATTTCCTCAAGTGTTTTCCATGCCCTTTTTTCTAGTATTTTTATAGTTTCATGTCTTCAGTTTAAATATTTTATCTAGTGAGAATCTATTTTTCTTAATGGTGAAAGGTATGCGTCTAGTTTCAGTCTTCTACAGGTCACCAGACAGTTCACCTTGCAACATTTGTTAAATAGGGAGTCTCTTCCCTGCGGAATGTTTTTGATAGGCTTATCAAAAACAAGCTATGATAAGTAGCTTGGTTCATCTCTTGGTTCTCTATTCTGTTCCATACATCTACCTCTCTATTTTTGTGCCAGTACCATGCTGTTTTGATCACTATAATTTTATTGTATCCTCTGAAGTATGGTAGCGTGATTCCTCCTGATTTGTTTTTATTTCTGAGTAATGTCTTGGCTAATTGAATTTTGTTCTGATTCCATATCGAACAAAGTATTGTTTTTTTCAGGTCTTTACACTATGACAGTGGTACTTTAATGGAATTGCATTAAATCTGTAGATTGCTTTGTGTAGTATGGACATTTTAACAATGTTGATTTTTCCCAGCCATGAGCATGGTATGTTTTCCATTTGTTAACATCTTCAGGTATTTCTTTTCTCAGAGTTTCACAGTTCTCTTTGTGGAGTTCTTTCATGTCCTTTGTTAGGTAAATTCCCAAATATTTCATCTTCTTTGGCACTATTGTAAAAGAAATAGAGTCCTTGACTGTTTTATCAGTGTGACTATTGTTGGTATATATAAAATCTACTGATTTGTGAGTGTTGATTTTGTATCCTGAAATGTGCTCTATTCCTTGTTCAGTTCTAAGAGTTTTGTAGTTGAATCCCTGGGATTTTCTGGGTATAAAATAATATCGTCTGTGAATAATGAAAATTGACTTCTATTACAATGTTAAATAGCAGTGGAGACAATGGGCAATCTTGAATGGTTCCTGATCTGAGTGGAAATCTTTTCAATTTTACTCCATTAAAAATTATATTGGCTGTGGGTTTGCTATGGATGGCCTCTATCATTTTAAGAATTGTCCCTTCTATACCAATTTTCTTAAGTGTTCTGATCATTAAAGGATGCTGAATATTATCAAAAGCTTTTTCTGCATCATTTGAGAGAATCATATGGTCTTTAGTTTTTGTTTTGTTTATGTGTTGTATTACATTTATAGATTTACGTATGTTGAACCAACCTTGAGACCCTGGGATAAAACCAACTTGATCATGGTGTATAATTTGCTTGATGAGTTGCTGTATTCTGTTTGCTAGGATCTTATTTAATATTTTTGCATCTATATTCATTAAAGAATTTGGTCTATAGTTTTCTTTCCTTGTTGGGTTTTTTCCTGGTTTGGGGATCATGGTGATATTTACTTTGTAGAATGTGTTGAGGAGTTTTCCTTCTTTTTGGGGGGGAGGGGGGAAACGTTATGGAATATGAGTACTATTTCCTCTTTAAAGATTTGGTAGAATTGTGAGGTGAAAACATCTGGTCTCAGACTTTTCTTTTTTGGGAGATTTCATGTACTTGATGCTATTTTAGTACTTGATATAGGTCTATTCAACATTTCCAATTCCTTTTAGATGAGTTTAGGAAGGTGGTGTGTTTCCAGGTGTTGCTCTATTTCCTCCAGATTTTCACATTTCTGAGAATAAGGTTTTTTTTTTTTTACACAGAACCTCAAACTGTTGCCCTGGGTAGAGTGCCATGGCATCATGGCTCACAGCAACCTCTAACTCCTGGGCTCAAGCAAGTCTCCTGCTTCTGCCTCACAAGTAGCTAGGACTACAGGCACCAGCCACACGCCTGGCTATTTTTTGTTTGCAGCCATCATTGTTGTTTGGTGGGCCCAGGCTGGATTCGAACATACCAGATCAGGTGTATGTGGCTGGCACCTTAGCAGCTTGAGTCACAGGTGCTGAGCTGTGAATAAGGTGTTTTAGTGTATTCATTAAGGATATTTGTAATTTCTGAGTTGTGTGTTGTTATTTCAACTTTATCAATTCCAATTGATGACATTAGGGATTTTACTCTTCTGCTTCTTGTTAGGTTAGATAAAGATTTATCAATTGTATTAATCTTGTCAATGAACCAACTTTTTGATTTATTCATCTTTTGAATGATTCTTTTGTTTTCAATTTCATTTAATTCTTCTCTAATTTGGTTATTTCTTTTTTTTCTGTTAGGTTTGGGGTTGGACTGTTCTTCCTTTCCCAGTTGCTTGAAATGTCTCATTAAGTTGTTGACTTCCTGTCTTTCTGTTCTCTTGAGGATGGCTTGCAATGCCATAAATTTCTCCCTTAGGATTGCCTTTGCGATATTCCATAGGTTCTGATAATTCATGTCTTCATTGTCACTTTTTCCCAAAAATTTGGTAATTTTCTTCTTAATCTCGTCTATGACCCAGCTATCATTCAGTATAAGGTTATTCAGCTTCCAAGTTTTTGTATGTGTATGCAGATTCCTGTTGTTAGTGAGTTCAACTTTTATTCCATGATAGTCCAAAAAGATACAAGGAATAATTTCCATTCTTTTAAATTTGCTGATTTTGGAATTCTGACCTAAGATGTCATCAATTTTGTACAATGTTCCATGGTCTGATGAGAAGAATGTGTATTCAGTTCTTTAGGATGAAATATTCTGTAGATGTCAGTTAAGCCAAGTTGTTATATGGTCAAGTTCAAGTCCAATATATCTTTACTTAGTTCAATCTTGTAGGATATATCCAACACTGCCAAAGGGGCATTAAAATCTCTGACTATTATGGTGCTGGAACATATCATATTTTTCATGTCTGTTAGGGTCTCCTTTATAAATTGAGGGCCATTCTGGTTGGGTGCATAAATGATTGAAATCTCTTCATGTTAGGTGTTTCACTTGACAAATATGAAGTGACCATCCTTATCTTTCCTTACCATTGCTGGTTTAAAGCCTGTTGTATCTGAGTATAAAATTGAAACACCTGCTTTTTTTCTGATTTCCATTGGCCTGAATTACAGATGTCCATCCATTCACCTTGAGTTTATTTTTATTCTTTAATGTAAGGTGCGATTCTGGTCTGAGTATAAGTATCCAGTCAGCCAAACTATGCCTATTTATTTATTTAGTCATTTGTACATAGATCATGAATACATTTATGCCATTGTGTGATTCAATGTGTTGATTATTTGTACAAATTGGAGTGCTTACATCTTAGCAATTAAGATAGCCTTCACCTCATTTACCCAATTACAGTGTTAAGACATTCGTGTTCTACTCCTGATAGATCCAACTTGTACTTGCAATGTGCTCCATAGGTGTGGTCCCCCTATTAACGCTCCCTCTATCAGCCCACTCCCCAACTTTCTTGTCCTCCTCCTCCCCTTGCCTCCTTCATCTTAGGCTATAGTTGTGATTCTTCTTTCATATGAAAGTGTGAGTGATAATAAATTGGTTTCATAGTAGTACTGAGTACATTGGATATTTTTTTTCCATTCCTGAGATACTTTACTAAGAAGAATATTTTCCAGCTCCATCCATGAAAACATAGAAGAGGTAAAGTCTCCATTTTTTTAATGCTTCATATTATTCCATGGTATACATATACTATAATTTATTAATCCATTCATGGATCGATGGACACTTAGGCTTCTTCCATGACTTGGCAATTATGAATTGAGCTGCAATGAATAATCTGGTGCAAATATCTTTGTTGCCAAATGATTTTTGGTCTTTTGGATATACAATTAAAGAGGAATTACAGGATCAAACAGCAGTTCTACATTTAGATCCCTGAGGGTTCTCCGAAGTTCCTTCCCCCAAAAAACATACTAGCTTGAATTCCCACCCGCAGTGGAGAAGTTTTCCCTTTTTTCCACATCCATTCCAACATGTGTAGTTTTGGTATTTTGTGATGTGGGCTACTCTTACTGGAGTTAGATTGTATCTCAGAGTGGTTTTGGTTTGCTTTTCTCTGATGATTAAAGATGAGCATTTTTTCGTGTGTCTGTAGACCATGTGACTGTCTTCTTCAGAGAAGCTTCTGTTCATGTCTCTTGCCCACAATGAAATGGGATCACTTCAGCAACGTTTCAGGATAAAAATTAACACTCACAAATCTGTAGCCTTTACATAACCAACAGTAGTCAAGGGGAAATAACAATCAAGGACTTTATTTCCTTTACAATAGTGCCAAAGTATATGAAATATCTAGGACTGTATTTAACTAAGGACGTTAAAGACCTCTATAAAGAGAATTGTGAAACTCTGAGGAAAGAAATAGCTGAAGATGTTAACAATTGGAAAAATATACCATGCTTATTGCTGAGAAGAATCAACATTGTTAAAATGTCTATACTACCTAAAGCTATCTACAGATTTAATGTGATCCCTATTAAAGCACCTCAGTCATACTTTAAAGATCTGGAAAAATTAGTACTTTGTTTTATATGGAAACAGAAAAAACCTTGAATAGCCAAGACATTACTCAGAAACAAACAAACAAAAAAAAAATTGGAAGAAATAACACTTTCAGACCAGACTATACAATAAATCTATGGTGATCAAAGCAGCATGGTACTGGCACAAAAAGAGAGAGGTAGATGTGTGGAAAAGAGTTGAAGACCAAGAAATAAACCCATACACTTGTCAGCTTTTGATCTTTGATAACCCTATCAAAAATATAAATTGGGGGAAAGATTACCTATTTAACAAATGGTGCTGGGTGAATTGCCTTGCAACCTGTAGAAGATTGAAACTGGACCCACATCTTTCTACTTCAATGACAATTGACTCTCAATGACTAAAGGACTTATACTTACGACACGAAACTATAAAAGTTCTTGGAGAGAGTGCATGGGAAAGGCTTGAAAAAATTGGCCTGGGAGAATACTTTATGAGAAGGACACCCCTGGCAATTGAAGCATCATCAAAAATACATTACTGGGACCTGATCAAACTAAAAAGCTTCCGCACTGCCAGAAACACACTGAATAAAGCAAATAGATAGCCCTCAGAATGGGAGAGGATTTTTGCAATTTATATTTTCAACAAAAATCTAATAACCAGAAATATGTGCCTCTTTAGAAGACAATTCAAGCCATTCACATTTATTGAGAGAATTGAAAAGTATGATAGTGTTTTTGGTGTCATGTTTTTCAAATGTCTAGTTTGTGTGTGTGTGTATATATATATATATATATATATTTTTTTTTTTTTTTTTTTTTTTTTAGTCCATAGCCTACTGTGAAAGTTATATTTTGTTCAAAAGTTCCTGGGTGAGTTTACTTTTGGCCGTTTAACATTCTTCTGGTTGTTATGTAGGATGAGACTGAGAATATCCTGGAGATCTGTTTTAGTTGTGGCAAATTTCTTCAACATCTCTACGTCATTAATGTATTTGATTTCTCCATCATAGATGAAGCTTAGTTTAGTTTGGTATACAATTCTGGGTTGGAAGTTATTTTGTTTTCAGAGATTGAAGGTTGAAAATGAACTTCTTCTGGCTTGGAAGGTTTTGGCTGAGAGATCTGCAGTCATTCTGATATTTCTCCCTTTGTATGTAATGCTTTTCTTATGTATGGGTGCTTGCAGAATTTTCTTCTTCGTTTTAACTTTGGTGAAGTTAATTACAATGTGCCTAGAAGATACTTTATTTGGATTAAGCCATGCTGGGGTTCTGAAACTGTCTGCTATCTGAATTTCAGTATTCCTTGAAATGATTTGGAGATTCTCCTCCAAAATCTCTTGAAGTAAAGCATCTGTGCTTTTAGAACCATCCTCTTCTCCTTCAGGAATTTCTATAACATGAATGTTTGATCTTTTGGAGTGATCCCACAACTCTCTCAGGGAAAGGTCAATTTTTGCTCTACATCTGTCTGCTTTTTGAACGTTTGGACATGTTCAAAAGCTTTGTCTTCGATTTTAGAAATCCTTTATTTTGCCTGTGCTACTCTATTACTAAAGAATTGTACTGAATTTTGGAGCTCCTCAAATAATTTTTTTCATTTCACTGAGTTTTGTTATCTGTTTTCTCATTATGTCCATATCCTTGGTAAATTTGTCTTTGAATTAATTTACCTCTTGAGACATATTTTGTACAACTTTTTGGATTTCAATATCCATCTTTTTCTCCAATTTATTCATCTTATTTGCCACATTCTGATTTCTATTTCTGACATTTTTGGACATTTGTTTATGAATAGCATCTTATGACGTATCCCTTTTGTCATTCTTTGGGAGAGTTAATTTTCTCTGATTATTCATGTTGACAGAATTCCTCTTTTGGTTTTGCACCATGCTTAATTTCCATACTTTGGGTATTAATACTGAAAGGGTGTGGTTGATTGGGGGTTGTAAGAATGTAGTTAACTAGCCTTTACCAAAGTGCAGCAATTAGTTCTTGTGCCTTTTTCCTTACTGCTTTACAAGGATCCCTTTCAGACCTGCAGCTAGAGACTCTGAGAACCAAATTGTTGTGACATGGCTAGTTGGCTCTTTCTTGTAGTCAGCCAACCACTATCCAATCCTATTGAGTCACAAGATAAAGATACAATCACAGCTAGGGGTATATACAGGAAACTGAGTTCCCCTGCCCCTCCCCAGCACCTATTGCAGGAGGAGTTAGTCCCTCCCTGTTCAACACAACCTCAATTCAACCTTGGAGGGTCCCTGGGTGGACTGCCCGAGTTGATAGTTCCAAAAGCAATTGTCCCAGGCAGTACAAAACACTGCTTCACTGCAAGAGTTTGATTGGTGACCAGCAACCTGGCAGTAGGGTTCCACAGGGAGCTTGGACCCAGAAACCCAAGACGTTGGAGTTTGGCTCTCTCTAGTGGTCAAGGGGCCAGGAAGGTCTGCCCAGGCCAAGAGTCAGACCAGAGGAATTGGTGCCTCCTTCCCCATCTTATGTCATAGCCTCACCCCACTACTGGTAGCTCCCCAGCTCTGTGGCCCAGCTCCCTTCAATGGGAGGAAGTGACAGTGATATGGGCCTGCCTGAGTCAAGGAAGATCAATGCCTCCTCTGTGGAATGATGTGCCACCAGAGCAACCTCTTGGGTCTGAAGTCTGGCTCCCTGGCTCTCACTATTGTTCAATGGCTTCTTCGTCCTGGGCTGGTGCCACCTCTGCATCTCTGTCCCTGCAGAAGTCTGTGGTGGGCAGGGTGAAATTAGAGCTCAGAGAGGGTGTGTCTCTGACCCAGCCCCTCCCTGGGGTGTTTGTGACTCTGTCCCTGCTATACTCCACTGCAGGTTGGACATATTACAAGTCAACAAAAGCTGTGCCTCTGTGCTGCCGCTTTGCACGAACTCTAGTTTCAGTTATGGCTGCGTCCTGCCCAGGCAGGTACCACTGCAAGCATGCCCCCTGTTCACGGAGCCTGTGTTTTTGTCCCAGTTCTGCTCCACCCATGGCTGCCCCCAGCGTAGATGCCCAGCTTCATCTGTTTGCCAAGAGAAACAGGAAATATGACCCAGGGTGTGAGCCCTGTTGCCACCATGTGCTGCCACCTTACTCTCTCTCCTGCTTCGCTCTGTCGCTCCACAATCCCTACTTTCTGCCCATTCAGCTGTTTCAGCACAGACTTGTATCAGCCCACACCGTGCCAGTACCTTTCAAGAGATTACCCAAGAATCTGGACTCCACAGGGGACAGGCTTCCAGACTGCAAGGTGGGAGTGGAGGGGTGGGTGGGAGTTCAGAATTGCAGGTACAACATATGTTCAGTTTTATTCCAGGCAGAAGAATGCCTAGGCTCACAAGTGGGATCTCTCTGGGGAAGGAGATGCAATTTTTAGCGGCTCTCTCCTGTGGAATATAAAAAGAAATCTGAACTCTGCTCACTTGTTTTTAGAAAGCTCACTGCAAACTATTCTCATGGGGGAGGGGACTCACATCTACTTGGCAATGGGTTATGTACCTATAGCTCGTTTCCTTGGAGTTGCAGCTCACCTCCACAGGGGTGATGTGCATTCCTCAAATTGTTATTATTTCTTAGATGATGATGATGATGATGATTATTTCTTCCCTATTAGTACTTTTTTTGCATCCCGGAGGTTTTAGTATGTTGTGTTTGTTTGTTTGTTTGTTTGAGACAAAGTCTCATTACATAACACTCAGTAGAGTGCTATGGCATCACAGCTCACAAACCTCAAACTCTTGGGCTTAAGCGATTCTCTTGCCTCAGCACCCCAAGTAGCTGGGACTACAGGCTGTGTTTTTGTTTTTATTTGTTTTCAGAATTTTTTTAACTCTTCCTTAATTTCTTCCTTGACCCTATGGTCAATCCAGTCGTAAGTTTTTAATGTCTGTGTATTTGTACAGGTTCCAAAGTTCCTCTTGTTATTCATTTCTCATTTTATTCCATTGTGATATGAGAAGGTCATTGATATGACTTGAATTTTTAAATTCATTGAAACTTTCTTTGTGTCTTAACCATAAAGTTTACCCTGTAGAATGTTCCATGCGTTGATGAGAAACATGTATACTGTACAGGTGTTGGATGAAAAGTTCTGTAAATATCACTCTATTAAGTACTTTTGGGTCTCAAATGCAATTTAAGTCCAATGCTTTTTTTTTTTTAAACTTTCTGTAGATAATCTATTTAATGCTGAGAGTGGGCTGGTGAAGTGCCCAATTTTTATTATGCTGGACTTTCTCTCTTACATTAGATCTAAATAATATATATGCTTTTTCCATGACTTAGCAATTATGAATTGGGCTGCAATAAACATTCTGGTACAAATATCTTTGTTATAATGTGATTTTTTCCCTTCTGGGTATATACCTAGTAGAGGAATTATAGGATTGAATGGCAGATCTATTTTTAAATCTCTAAGTGTTCTCCAAACATCTTTCCAAAAGGAATGTATTAACTTGCATTCCCACTAGCAGTGTAAAAGCGTTCCCTTTTCTCCACATCCACGCCATCATCTCTGGTCTTGAAAATTTGTGATATGGGCTAATATTACTGGAGTTTGATGATATCTCAAAGTAGTTTTGATATGCATTTCTATGATGATTAAGGATGATGAGCATTTTTTCATATGTCTGTATGCCATACGCCTGTCTTCTTCAGAGAAGTTTCTCTTTATGTTCCTTGCCCAGCCTTTGATGGGATCACTTGTTCTTTTCTTGCTTATACGTTTGAGTTCTCTGTTGATTCTGGTTATTAAACCTTTGTCAGAGACATAACCTGCAAACATCTTCTTCCATTCTGAGGGCTGTTTGCTTGATTTACTTACTGTGTTCTTGGCTGTGCAGAAGCTATTTAGTTTGATCATGTCCCAGTAGTGTATTTTTGAAGTTGCTTCAATTGCCCAGGGGGTCCTCCTCATATAATACTCGCTCAGACCTATATCTTCAAGGGTTTTCCCTACACTCTCTTCTAGTATTTTTATAGTTTCATGTCTTAAGTTTCAATCTTTAATCCAGTGAGAGTCTATCTTAGTTAATAGTGAAAGGTGTGGGTCCAGTTTCAGTCTTCTACAGGTTACCAGCCAGTCCACACAGCACCATTTGTTAAATAGGGAATCTTTTCCCCACTGAATGTTTTTAATTGGCTTGTCAAAGATCAAGTAACGGTAAGTAGCTGCATTCATCTCTTGGTTCTCTATTCTGTTCTAGACATCTACTTCTCTGTTTTTTGTGCTGTTTTGATCACTATTGATTTACAGTACAGTCTCAGGTGTGGTAGCATGATTCCTCCTGCTTTGTTCTTATTTCTGAGTAATGTCTTGGCTATTTGAGGTTTTTTCTGATTCCATATAAAACGAAATATTATATTTTCAAGATCTTTAAAGTATGACAGTGGAGCTTTAATAGGGATTGCATTAAAATTCTATATTGTAATGGGCAGTATGAACATTTAACAATGTTGATTCTACCCAGCCATGAGCATGGCATTTTTTACCATTTGTTAACATTTTCAGGTATTTCTTTTCATAGAGATTCATAGTTCTCTTTATAGAGATCTTTCATGTCCTTTGTTAGATAAACTCCCAATATTTCCTCTTCTTTGACACTACTGTGAAAGGAATAGAGTCCTTAACTGTTTTTTTCAGATTGACTATTGTTGGTATATATAAAGGCTACCGATTTATGGCTGTTGATTTTGTAACCCGAGATGCTGCTGTATTCCTTGATCACTTCTAAGAGTTTTTTTTAGTAGAATGCCTGGTGTTTTCCAGATATACAATCATATCATCTGCGAAGAGTGAAAGTTTCATCTCTTCAGACCCTGTATGGATACCCTTGATTGCCTTTTCATCCCTTATTGTGATGGCAAATCTTCCATTACAATGTTAAAGAGCAGTGGAGACAATGGGTAGCCTTGTCTGGTTCCTGATCTGAGTGGAAATGATTTCAATTTAACTCCAGTCAATACGATATTGGCTGTGCTTTTGCTGTAGATGGCCTCTATCAGTTTAAGAAGTGTCACTTCTTAGTAGGGCTGAGTACATTGGGTACTTTTTCTTCCATTCTTGACATACTTTACAAAGAAGAATATGTTCCAGCTCCATCCATGTAAACATGAAAGAGGCAAAATCTCCATCTTTCTTTAAGGCTGCATAATATTCAATGGTGTACGTATACCACAATTTATTAATCCATTCATGGATCAATGGACACTTGAGCTTTTTCCATGATTTAGCAATTATGTATTGGGCTGCAATGAGCATTCTGGTACAAATATCTTTGTTATAATGTGATTCTTTTGCCTTCTGGGTATATACCTAGTAGAGGAATTATAGGATTGAATGACAGAGCTATTGTTAGATCTCTAAGTGTTCTCCAAACTAATTTATGGCTTTCATATGAAAGTTATAACCCAGTTATAACCTAAGAATATGGGGATGGAGGAGAGGGAGTGGAGGGATGGGGGAGGATGGGTGAATGAAGGGTGATTGGTTAGATTACACCTACAGTGCATCTTACAAGGGTACATGTGAAACTTAGTAAATGTGGAATATAAATTTCTTAACACAATAACTAAGAAAATGCCAGGAAGTCCATGTTAACCAGTGTGATGAAAATGTGTCAAATGATCTATCAAACCCGTGTAAAGTGCCCCATGATCGCATTAATGTACACGGCTGTGATTTAATAATAAAAAGATAAGTTAAAAAAAAAGAAATGTCCCTTCTATACCAATTTTCTTAAGTGTCTTATCATGAAGTGATGTTGGATATTATCAAAAGCTTTTTCTTTGTTAATTGAGAGAACCATATGGTCTTTGTTTTTTAATTTGTTTATGTGCCGAATTATACTTTTAGATTTATGTATATTGAACCAGCATTGAGACCCTGGGATAAAACAGACGTGGACATGATGTACAATTTGTTTGCTTTGTTGCTGGATTCTGTTTGTTAGGATCTTTTTGAATACTTTTCCATCTATAGTTATTAGTGATATTGGTCTATAATTTTTTTGTTGTCGTTGTTAAGTCTTTTCCTGGTTTGGGGATCAGGGTGATGTTTGCTTTATAGAGAGGGTTGGGTAGTCTTCCTTCTTTTTCTATATTTTGGAATAGGTTGAGTAATGTAGGTAGTACTTCCTCTTTAAAAGTTTGGTAGAATTTTGAAGTGAAGCCATCTTGTCCCGGGCTTTTCTTTGTAGGAAGATTTTGTATGGTTGACGCTATTTCAAAACACATTATTGGCCTGTTCAACATTTCCACTTGATTCTGGCTAAGTCTTGAAGGTGACGTGCTTCCAAGTATTGGTCAATTTTCTTCAGATTTTTATATTTCTGAGAATAAAGTTTCTTGTAATATTAATTAAGGATTTTTTGAATTTATGAGGAGTCTGTTGTTATTTCGTCTTTGTCATTTCTGATTGCTGAAATTAGAGATTTTATTCTTTTTTTCTGGTTAGATTAGCCAAAGGTTTATCTATTTTATTGACCTTTTCAAAAAACCAACTTTTTGATTTATTGATCTGCTGTGTTATTCTTTTGTTTTCAATTACATTTAATTCTGCTCTAATTTTGGTTATTTCTTTTCTTCTACTGGGTTTGGGGTTGGAATGTTCTTCCTTTTCCAGTTGCTTGAGATGTTCCTTTAAGTAGTTAACTTCCTCTCTTTCAATTCTCTTGAGGAAGGCTTGCAGTGCTGTAAATTTCCCTCTTAGGACTGCCTTTGCAGTGTCACAGAGGTTCTGATAATTTGTGTCTTCATTGTCATTTTGTTCCAAAAATTTGGCAGTTTTTATCTTGATCTCATCTCTGACCCAGCTATCATTCAGCATAAGGTTATTAACTTCAATATTTTTGTATGAGTATGCAGATTTCTGTTGTTAATGCGTTCTTTTATTCCCTGGTGGTACGAGAAGATGCAAGGAATAATTTCTATTCCTTTAAATTTACTGAGGTTAGACTTGTGACCTAAAATGTGATTGATTATGGATTATTTTCTGTGGGCTGATGAGAACTATGTGTATTCAGTTTTGTTGGGATGAAATATTCTGTAAATGTCTACTAAATCCAAATGTTGGATGGTTAGGTTTAAATCTAAAATTTATTTGCTCAGCTTCTTATTGGAGGATCTATCCAACACTGTCAAAGGAGTGTTGAAATCTCCGACTATTATGGAGCTGGAGGAAATCAAGTTGCTCATGTCTGTTAGAGTTTCTCTTATAAATTGAGGGCACATTCTTGTTGGGCGCATATATATTAACAATTGAAATCTCATCATATCGAGTATTACCCTTAACAAATATGAAGTGACCATTCTTGTCCTTCCTTACTTTTGTTGTTTTAAAGCCTATTGTGTCTGCAAATAGAATTGCAACACCTGCTTTTTTATTATTGCCATTTGCCTGAAATATGGATGACCATCCTTTCACCCTGCATTTATATTTATCTTTTAAGGTAAGATGTGATTCTTGTATGCATCAAATATCTGGCCTGAGTTTTTTTTTTTTTAATTTTTTTATTAAATCATAACTGTATATAATGATATGATTATGGGGCATCATACACTCACTACATAAACCATTTGACACATTTTTATCACAGTGGTTAACATAGCCTTTCTGGCGTTATCTCAGTTACTGTGCCAAAACATTTACATTCTACATTTACCAAGTTTCGCAAATACCCCTGTAATATGCACCACAGGTGTGATCCCACCGATTCCCCTCCCTCTACCCACCCCCCCCTTTTCCCACTTCCCCCTATTGTTAAGTTGTAGCTGGGTTATAGCTTTCATGTGAGAGTCCCAAATTAGTTTCATAGTAGGGCTGTGTACATTGGGTACTTTTTCTTCCATTCTTGGGATACTTTACTAAGAAGAATATGTTCCAGCTCCATCCATGTAAACATGAAAGAGGTAAAGTCTCCATCTTTCTTTAAGGCTGCATAGTATTCCATGGTATACATATACCACAATTTATTAATCCATTCGTGGATCGATGGGCACTTGGGCTTTTTCCATGACTTAGCTAGGGATTTGAAGAGAAACTTCTCTGAAGAAGACAGGCACACGGCCTTCAGACATATGAAAAAATGCTCATCATCTTTAATCATCAGAGAAATGCAAATCAAAACTACTTTGAGATATCATCTAACTCCAATGAGACTAGCCTATATCACAATATCTCAAGACCAGAGATGTTGGCGTGGATGCGGAGAAAAGGGAACACTTCTGCACTGCTGGTGGGAATGCAAATTAATACATTCCTTTTGGAGGGATATATGGAGAACACTCAGAGATCTAAAAATAGATCTGCCATTCAATCCTGTAATTCCTCTGCTGGGCATATACCCAGAAGACCAAAAATCACAACATAACAAAGATATTTGTACCAGAATGTTTATTGTGGCCTGAGTTTTTGTATCCAGTAAGCCAACTTGTGCCTCCTTAGATGACAGTTTAAACCGTTCACATTTATGGAGAATATTGATAAGTCTGGTAACATTTTGGGTATCAAGGTTTTCGAAATGCAATGGACATTTTTAATCCTTTCACCAGTGTGGAAGTTGGAGTTTGATCAAAAGTTTCTGAGTGAGTTTACTTTTGTCATAGAGGATTGGGCTGGTCATTATGGAGGATAGGTCTTTGAATATCCTGAAGAGCTGGTTTGGTTGTGGAAAATTTCTTCAACATATGAATGTCATTAAAGTATTTAATTTCTCCATCATAAATGAAACTCAGTTTAGCTGGATACAAGATCCAGGGTTGAAAGTTATTTTGTTTTAGGAGATTAAAAGTCGATGACCACCCTCTTCTTGCTTGAAAAGTTTCAGCAGAGAGATCTGCAGTCATTCTTCCATTTGTAGGTAATGGATTTCTTATGTCTGGTTGCTTTCAGAATTTTCTCCTTCATATTAACTTTAGTGAAGTTAATTATGATATGCCTGGGGGATGTTTTATTCGGGTTGAGTCATGGTGGGGTTCTTAAACTGTCTGCTATCTGAATTTCAGAATCTCTAGGCATGTCTGTAAAATTCTCTTTCATAATTTCATTGAGAAGGGCCTCGGTGCCTTGTGAAGCCACTTCATCACTTTCAGGTTTTCCAGTGTGGCAGATATTAGCCTTCTTGGAACTATCCCAGAGCTCTCTGGGATAATGATCCATTTTTGCTCTCCATTTCTCTTCCTCTTTGAGAGTTTGGGAGCTTTCAAATTCTTTGTCTTCATTGTCAGAAATCCTTTCTTCTGCTTGCTCCCCTCTGTAACTGAGGGATTCTACTGTATTTTTCAGATCTTTTAGGGCTGCAAATTCTTGATGCAATGTATGAAAATATTTGGTGGTTTTGTCTTTAAATTCGTTAAATTCTAGAGATAACTTTTGAATTTCCCCTCGAATTTCTAATTCTGACTTTTGAATTGCTCCTCAGATTTCTATTTCCAAATATTCCTCCATTCTATTAATCTTGTTTGCCATCCAAATTCTGAACTTGATTTCTGACATCTCGGCCAGCTGTTTATGAATGAGATCTTCAGTTACATCTCCCATATCCTTTTTTAGGATGTTAATCTATTCTGGTTATTCATTTTACCAGAGTTTTTTTGCTGATTCCACCCCATGATTATTTTACCCCATTGACATTTCCCCTGTAGCTTTGTCAAGGACCCTTACAATGCTACGGCCTGATCAACTGGGGACCTGTCTGGTGTGGTGGGGCTAAGTATCTCTGTCTTGTTTTCAGCTGGTCTCTGTCTGACTTTAGTGAAACAGTTACTGTGGGTTGAAGTCTCAACTGTGGAGACATACCACAAATTGTCACCCCGCCCCCCACAGGTAATAATTGTAAAAGGAAAATCAAACCTTCCTACATGCAACACTCCCAGGGCACCACTTGGATAGTCCTCGGCCAATTGGCTCAGTTCAAAAGGTCCAAATCAATTGTCTCAGTCAGCACCTGTCTCAGGTGGGAGAGTTTAAAAGGTCTCTGGCCACTAGATCATAGGGGTCTGTCTGACAAGTCAAATATAGCTTACTCCGGCGCTCCGTGAAGTCAGGAAGACCCACCCAGTAGATAGATTAATCTGGGAAAGTTGATGCTTCCTTCCCCACCTTGCACCTCTGCTCCTCAGCCAGGCCATGTCTCTTTGCCTCTATCCATCAGGGGGAGGTGAGGCCTGACAACTTCGGGCACTTGATGGAAGCTGGAGGGTGTTCAATCAGTTCCAGCCCGCCCCTCATTTATGTTACTGACAGAGCAAAACAATTTTGCGGGAATTTTCTTTTGACCCTGATAAATTCCCCTCAGAAGAGAAGCTGTTTTGAGTTCCCAGAATCTGTGCCTCAGGCTCTGTCTGTGCTGCTCTACAGTCTCAGCTATTTGTATTTGCAGCATGGTTACCTGTCAGATCCAGCCTCTGTCTGCCCTCTTTGTTTAAGCTGATGTTTCCCTGGGGGCCAGGTGTGTCTTAGGCTCAGTAAAGCAGTCTTCTGGGTCAGCACTGCCCCAGGAATCTCCCAGCTCTGCGCGTGTGTTTTCTATTCCCTGCGTCCACCCAGGCCGGTACCACCTCAAGCAAACCATTTACTCATAGGGTCTGCATTTCTGTCGCTGATCTGTTCCGTGGTGGTTGCCACCTGAGAAGATGCCCGGCCTCCTCTGGTTGCCCAGAGAGACAGAGGGTGTGACTTAAGAATATCCGGGAGTGAGCCCTATTATTGCCAAAAATGGCTGCTGATCTGTGCGTCGGGGCACCGCCGCTCCTGCGTGGTTCCCTCTCAGCTGACCATCCTCTCCTCACTCCCATGCCACAGAATCAGCACTGACCATCTGCAGTCCAGGCCCTGTCCACACCCCTCGAGAAATCACCCAAGAATCTGGACTCCCGGGGGAAAGGCCTTCAGACCTCAGAGTGAGAGTGGAGGGGAGTGTTGGGAGCTAAGAATTGCAGGTAGAGAATATACACAGTTTTATACAGTTTTATGCCTGGCAGGAGAGCATCATGACCCCCTAGTAGGGGAGGTAGGTCTATTTTTAGAGGGTCTCTGCCATGGAGTACAGTGGGAGGACTTTTGAACTCTGCTCGTTTGTTTGTGGGGTACTCCAAGCCATTCTCATAGGAGAGGGGACTCCCGTCCACTTGGTGATGGATTTTGTGCCTTTTATTCGTATCTTCATATCCTTCGGGTTGCTGCTCGCCTCAGCATGGTCCATGTGCGTTATCAACTTTCTCTCTTGGTGCAACTCTAGTCTACCAGGTTACTTCCTAAGTTTCTGTTATTTAACTGTCCTTGTGGACGGGAGCCTCTGTGGAAAGCTGGTGTCAGTCAGCCATCTTGTCTCCGCCCCCTCTCTCGATGATTTTAGATTTCTATCTTCATCTTTGTCTTTTTGACAGTTTTACTGAAATGTTCAATAGTGAAAAACTTTTTGAATATATCTGTTTGGTTCACCTATGAGCTTTGTGCAATCATATGTCTAAATATCTTTCTAGACTGAGGACTGTTCAACTATCATTTTATTAGATAGGTTTGTATACATTTTGTTTTCTCTGTGACTTCCTGTATACTGAAAATTTGAATATTTGGTCATTTAATGTCTCTTATGTCACTTAGGCTTTTTCATTCTTTATAATTCTGCTTTTTAAAAATTTTTCCCTGACTACATTACTTGAAGATCCATTTTTTCAAGTTTTGTAACTCTTTCTTCTGTTTGATCTAGTGCATTAAGATTTTGAATGTATGTTTGTATTTCCTTCAATGAATCCTTCAGTTTCAGAATTCCTGTTTGATTTTTTCATGATATCTATCTCTTTGGTAAATTTCTCACTCATAATCTGATTTTTTTCCCATTCATTTGCTTTGTTTTTTTTTTTTTTTTTTTAACTTCTCCTGTATTTCACTGATCTTCTTTACTATCTTTGAGTTATATTTTCAGGACTTCATCAATTTCTTTTTCATTGGAATCTGTTGGTGAAGAATTATTGTGTTCCTTTGGAGGAGTCATATTTTGTAGTGTTCCCCCCCCCCATGTTTCTTGTGTCCTTACATTGGTACCTGCACATCTGGCATAATAGTTGTTTCTTATAATTTTTGAATTTGCATTCATGAGGGGACTTTTTCCTGAAAATTTTGATTGGTGTTTTTTGGATAGACCACTTTGTCTTTGATTTTGGGTGCACATATTAGTGTAATCACCATATTATTTTGTAAGCCGTAAACACTATCAGTAGTGTTATGTAGCTTATTGTGTTAAGGGAAGCTGTGTCAAGTTTTCCTTGGAATGGGAACATCAAGTGGACTATTCTGTGGGCTGTTATGGTGGCAGCAGTGGGGCAAGTGTGCCTGTCCTTTTGCCCCATGTTGGTGTACTCTGGAACCAGGGTTAGAGGTTCAAGATGGGCTAATTCTTGGGTCTGTGTGTGGCTTTCTTATGTGCTGGAATTTGCAGTTGTTGGCTAAGCAGGTAAGCAGGTCTTCCAACTCCTGGCTAGTGGATGTGTCATGAGCAATGGTAAGTGGCAGTGATAAGACAATACTTTGGCTACAAAGCAGTCCATGCTGGTGTTATCAATTGTTCTGATAGGCCAGGAAAGCCAGTCCCTAGGCCTGTATATGGTATGTGCAGGTTTATGCCAATTGTGATTGTGGTAAGTTGGATGGACCCATCCTCCAGCCCTCAAGAGGAGTGCTTTGGTGCAAATCATTGCAGTTTGGGTAATCTAAAGGGTCCTGGACAGTGTTATTGGGCACCGAGGGGGTGAAATGGAGTGGGACCAATCAGACACGTCCTGAGACCCCTCCCACAGTGGTGCATGCCGGAACTGGCTATGGTAGGCATGGGTGGGGTGATCCCTAGAGCCCTGGTTCAATGTTTGGATTGTGGACAAAGTGGTTATGGCATAGCTGTGTTGCTGGGGAAGGCAAGGTTGCTGTCAGTGGCAGCATTCATAAATAGGTGGGTGTAGACTGCATTATTTTGCCCTAGATGATGGCTATATGGGGAATACCTTTTGCTCTGGGAGATTTTAAATGTACAGTTACCCTTCTCTTTGGGGCTTAGAGGTTGAGGTTTATGGCTTGTTCTTTAGTCCTGGTAGTAACAGACAGCAGCAGTGCTCAACATCATGCAGTCAATGTTAATAGGGCTTCAGAGATGTGGAAATATATGGGTTGTTGGGCCTCAGTGCAGGATGCATCCTGGTGTGTTGTGTTCTCAAAGTGGTGCTGTGCTATAGCTGCTCATGTTTTGAGGGGTAGGGTTGGAATCTTGCATGACACCCCTCTCTGGGGTAATCATATTATTTGGCTTCCAGGAAGCTCCCTGTGCTGGTCTCAGGACCCACCTGGGTTGAGGGAATCTTATATGGCTAGGACTGAAGGAGTTGGTGGTGGGAATTTGGGCTACTTAAAGTCATTCAGTTATCCATTTTCTGTGTTGAAAAGCATCTTCAGGCTCCAAGCACGCTGCTTGATTTCTGTCTCCTTCCTTTCCTTAGGTGTTTCTTGGCACTTGTTTATTGAATTTCAACCTTCTCTCTTATGTGATCTATTTGAAATGTGATTATTTACTTACTATTTTTGTTCTTTATGGAAGAGGTGAATACAAGATACCTCTGAGCAGCTATTTTGAAGTTCATTATCTACATGTATGCCTTTGAATGTATTCATTTTGCTAAGAGTCTCATTCTTGTTTCTTCCTGAACTCTTAGCTGTTTTAATGTATTCCTCAATCAGTAGTCTCTTTCCCTGGGTGTCTGTGGATCTTCAGTCTCCTTGAGGTTTTCACAAGCCTTGGTCATTGCTTCCTGCCACTTATAGCCTGAATGCTGAGCTGGGGCACTTTTGGTTATCTGAAATCCAAATTAGAATAAAGAAACCATACAGTTTATAATGTTCAAAAATCAGTGAATTTCACTCTTACTTGTTTGCAGAAGACTGGGGATCAGGGTAATACTTCCCCCAAACCAGGTCATGCCATATCAAAAATGGATGTGACAAAGACAATTAACACCAGGGAATATTCAGTTTTGAATGCAGCATTTTCTTAATTGGGCACTCACATGGTTGCTGTGAATGTGATTTCAAAGGTACTACAGAGTTATTTAAGTCACTAGTTGTTTATACAAGCAGGTACCTGGTAAAATAGGTTCTATAGGTTTGTTCTTAAACTGAATTTGTATGTAACTTGGAACAGGTGCATTTACCTATTTCCTGTAATAGCCTCTATTTGTAAATGTGAGTCATTTGTCAGTTGGATGTTTGTAACTTGAGGACTAACTACATAATTGTTTACAGGAGGGACAGAAGTCTAAGGATTCCTAGCCCTTCATCTTTCTGACTTCTCTCTGCTTTTTTTTTTTTTTTAATTTCAGAGATAATGTATCAGGTCATGTACTGTTAGGGTATCAAACAGCCAGAGTGTTTGATTTCTTTAAAAATCCTATCTTTTGGCTCAATAAGGAGCCATGTGCAAAGTGAAGATATGGAGCCATTATTAATTGTGAGCACTCTAGTCTAGCCCAGAAATCATGGTCACTTGATAAGAGAAGAAATTATTTTGCTGTTGTTTGGAGAATTGATCTATGAATATAGATACAGTATTCATTTCAGGTATATAAATATATTTAGCATTTAAAGCTAACATTTGACAGTTTGTTTCCCAAAATAGTACTTTCATATTCCACAAATTACCATCTGTTTTACATGAGTACAATTGAGATGATATTTTGAAGTATGCTAGAAAGTATAATTTTAAGAGATTCATATTTGTAATCATACAGTGTCTTAGGATCTGAAGATAATCATTCAATATACTAATGTGTATTATTTTCCTTTTATTCTTTCGTAATTTCTAACAGCCACTATCTCAAAAATTAAGGACAACGTCAAGTTTTTTTGTGTGTGTTATTTTTGAGTACTCTTGAAAACGTTTGAAAAGTTTGGAATTCCTGTTTTCCTGATCTTAATCTCTTGTGGTCTATAAAATTTAACTAACAAAATTATGTAGGAAAATAACAAATTCCAAATAATCTTTTTGTTGTCAACTGAAGTTTTCAGGCTAATAGACTTCTAACCACTAGTTTCAATGTCTCTTAATATAAGATACACTGATTGTTATGTTTTAAGGTATATTAATTGCTTGTTGGAAAGTTATTGTGTCAAAATTTTAATTTGTAAAGGTTATCCAATTGTTAAAAGTTTTTCCAAAGCATTGGTGGAGAGATAAGGGGAAACTATTTTTATATATGCCAGGTCATCTTTTCCTTTTTGCTCTAGAATATGTTATTCTCAATCAGAAGCACCTTACTTCACTTACCCACTCCTTAGCCTCTGCTAGTCATATCTATATTGCCCTTTTGGCCTTTTGTTGAATTTTGGCAAGTCATATTAACAAATAACAAAATTCCAAGTTATTTTAATCAATCAATAAGTAAATAATCATTGAGTGTCTATCACAAGTCCAGTAGTGTTCTCTGTGCTGTACATTTCATAATTGAAAAATACCTGGGCAACCCAGCCAACTAAAGTAGAATGACTGACATGTTTCAATGCTCACTAAGATAATACCAAAATAGTTGATGGAAAGCTAAAATATTAATTTGTGATACTCTTCCTGCTGAACTTCTCTGAGAGACCTGGTTGTTATTTGATTGTTTCATTTAATCAAATTCCATTTTATAAAATGATAATCAGATATTCAATGTTTCTGGCTTACATAAAATATAGTGTATTCATATAATAGCTTTACTGGACTAATAAATTGATTTAAAATTTTAAAAATAATGTGTACAGCATATGTGTAGAATTTTATTTGTTTAAAAAAGATTTTTGAAGTGAACTGAATGCTTTTTTACATGCAATTTCTGTGTGACCATATAAAAATAGACTAATTATTTTAAACATGATTACTTTGCCCTAAAAAATCTAATGGTTTAGCAGAAAAATTACAGCAGAGTCACATGTAAAGTCTAAACACTAAAAATTCTTTTAAAATCCCTTGAATCATCCATAAAAGTTAACTAAATGCATGCCATCTTGTAAATGTACAGACATGTGCATTAATAAGTACATATAATAGTTAATTAATACTCAGATATATTAATCCTATTTAAAGTATAAGTATAATATTGCATGAGAAAGACAAGTGTGTTATAGTTGAATTCACAAACTTTATGTGTATGATGTTACTCCAGTTTACATCCAAATAAGTGTTTTACCTCCTTTAATGTATCCATTGTTAGCCATGAGATAAGTGTTTCTAAGAGTAAGTAGTTCCTTGCATTTATATATATTTAAAATTATGATCCTCCAGTACGTTAAGCAGATCAACTGTTTCAGGGGAATGTTTTATTATGGCCATAAAAAATACTATTTCCATTATCTCTAGGTTGTCTAGTTCTCTTCTATCTCACATACAAGACCTTACTCCAGAAGTAACATTTTATGTCTCTTTTCAGTCCTTATCTCTCTTACCCTACTTCTGAGCCTGGATACTTCTTGCCAAAAATATTCTAAAAGTTTCTATACTTCTTTATTTCACTCTACAAAAATAGACAAACTAAGCTTCCTAATATATAAAAATATAATTCTGACTATACTATACATCTGCTTGAAAGGTTTCAACAGCTCCCTCCTTTTCTTTCTTTATTTTTTTTTTTTTGTAGAGACAGAGTCTCACTTTATGGCCCTCAGTAGAGTGCCGTGGCCTCACACAGCTCACAGCAACCTCCAACTCCTGGGCTTAAGCGATTCTCTTGCCTCAGCCTCCCAAGTAGCTGGGACTACAGGCGCCCGCCACAATGCCCGGCTATTTTTTTTTGGTTGCAGTTTGGCCGGGGCCGGGCTTGAACCCACCACCCTCGGTATATGGGGTCAGCGCCTCACCGACTGAGCCACAGGCACCGCCCAGTTCCCTCCTTTTCTACACTTACATATAAATGTACTTTCGAAATCATGGTCTCTACAAAGTGACCTTAACTGCATTTTCTAATTCTAGTCGTATTGACAATTCTCTAAACACAAGCTACACTTTTTTTTTTTTTGGAGTTTTTGGCTGGGGCTGGGCTTGACCCCATCACCTCCAGCATATGGGGCCGGCACCCTACTCCTTTGAGCCACAGGCGCTGCCCACAGGCTACTCTTTAATTCCACTATGCTCATGCCATTCTTTTACCCTATAGTGCTCTCTTTTTATTTTTATCATAAATACTACCCATCTTTTAAGGTTTAGCTGCAATATTAACACACAAGAGGATAAAATTTTGCTATATTTTGAACTTCTGTTACACTTCATTTATTGTACCTCCCTTTTGACACTTATCATACATAGTCTTCTAGGTATCTGTCTTCATATCTAGTTCTTTCAAATCATAGCTCTTGCCTTTCGGGAATTATATTTCACCAATCTCCTTAAATTATTTTCACCAACTAAAACAGCACTTTGTATTTTAGTTACCCTAGAAAGTTATATATATAGTTATATATACTTATTTCATTAATGGTCAATTTGTCAAAAAGTTATTGGAAGTTTTAAAAATGCTTTAAGAGCCTATGGGATTCGTTTAAATGATTTCAGTAGTGAGAAATCATCATTTGAGGGAAAAATTGGATTTTGGAAAATAGAATTCCTTACTAGCCACAAAGAAATAATGTGGATGTTCAATCTGGGCTGTAATATTTTCAGCCATGAATAATATGGACGTTCAATCTGGGCTGTTACATTTTAAAATAAAAGGAGTGTGGAGTAATGAGACACAGGATCTCTGGGTGAGGCATGTACAGACAATTCCAAAAGAAAGGTTTCCTAAATGATTTCAACAGTGGCAACATCATTGTAATTAGTTTATAATATCTCCAGTTTTTTCTTTGAAATATACAGCACTTACTTGCATGTGATGTGTATGTTCTGGAATAGACAACTATTTTAAATTGCACACAATCTTTATGGATGCCATGTATACATACATATATATATATATGTATATATATGTAATTTTTAAAATCTATCTTGTCTCCTTGCAAATTTGTTTTGTAGTTTTCCAACCAAGGCTGTTTAAAATATGCTTGGAATTGAAATATCATTTCATCTAGAAGTGTATTACCCTTATCATTTGGGTACTGTTATTTTATAGTTTCTAGTGAGTGAAAAAAAACAAAACTTCTCATATTTAGGAAAACATACAGTACTATAATTCAAAAAAGTCTATATATTCATCTACTTTGCTTGGATTTGATTGAATTTTACAGGAAATATAAGGAACTGAAGAATAGATTTGAAATAAGCAGTAGAGGTCAGTTTGATATAGCATTCAAGTGTCATATAATTGTTGTCCCAGAATTATAAAACCAAAAAGTGAAATTTTATCTCTTCCTAAATCACATGGAATTTATAATACTTGTATATTGATGTTCTTATAGGAGTTTTTAATTTCCTTGATTATATATACAATTGACTTAAATGGAAAATCAACTTTTATTTTCTTAAAGTGAAAATGTTAATGCTTATAAAAATTCTGCTAACATATTTGCTGTGTCATCTGTATTATTTCATGTGACTTTTCAGTAGTTGTTTCTGGTTTTGTTTTGTCTTTGTAAAACATTTGGTTCAACATATTTTCTCTAGAAATTCTATATAGCCAGTTTTGAGTTATCCTCACTAATGGATGAGAGTATATGCATAGACTATCCAAATAGTTGAAAATCTATTTTTTCCTGGAGTTTATTATGTTATTATTTTAGAAGATTCACCTCTATATTGAGACTAACAATCAATTTACTTTGCAAATCTAGGACTTATTGGTGGGAGAAAAAATATAAACATTTTGAAGAATTTTTAGAATAAATTTATCACCCTCAATTCATCATTTTTAAAAATCAATCATTCACACCTTGTCATGACCTCCTATAATTCCACTTAATTGCCATTTTATTGTAATCATATTTTACTTTGAGTAAAAATACTTTTTAAATTTATTCTTAAAATTATTATTTGGGGTTAGTTTTGCTGCTCTGTGTGACCCTGCCATTAGATTAAATTAAACAAGGAATGACATAAACACCAAACATTGAAGAGGCACATCCATTCGGCGGGGAGGGTTTGTAACCATAACGTGGGAAAAGTTTAGATCCTTCAGTGCACTTAGACTGGCAGTGCCCGTCCTCCCCTCCTAGGAGGTCCAAGGCGGCGTTCAGCCACTATAGAAGATGGCAGCCGAGTAACAGCTTCCTTGCATCTGGGCACCATGAGTCTGGGGAGATAGGACTCCAGGCATCTCTGGCTGGTGGGATCTGCCTATCATCACCCCTGAGAGGATACAGGGAGTCAGCAAAGGACTTCTGGACCCCAAGAGGAGGACTAAAACAGTGGAAAACTGGCAAGTGGTCGCGTGTGTTCAATCAGTCTAAACCCGCCCGCAACTTCACAGGCACGAGAACTTAAAGAGCAAGAGGAAGTGAAAGGAAAATTAGGGCAAGGAAATAGATAAAAGAAATCACACATGAGGAAGAATCAGCAGAAAACTCCAGGCAACATGAAGAACCAGTACAGAACAACCCTGCCAAGGGACCATGAGGTAGCTACTGCAGAGGATTCCACCTATACAGAAATGTTAGGAATGACAGAAAGGGAATTTAGAATACACATGTTGAAAACAATGAAAGAAATGATGGAAACAATGAAGGAAACTGCTAATAAAGTGGAAATTAACCAAAAGGAAATTAAAAAACAGAATCAAATAAGAGATGAATGATATGAAGAATATAAAACGGATATAGCATAGCTGAAGGAAATGAAACAGTCAATCAGGGAACTTAAAGACGCAATGGAAAGTATCAGCAACAGCTTAGACCATGCAGAAGAAAGAATTGCAGAGGTAGAAGACAAAGTTCTTGAGATAACTCAGAGAGTAAAACAGGCAGAAAAGAAGAGAGAGAAAGCAGAACGTTCACTGTCAGAATTATGGGACTTCATGAAGAGTTCCAACATACGAGTTATAGGAATTCCAGAAAGGGAAGAAGAATGCCCCAGAGGAATGGAAGCCATGCTAGAGAATATTATAAAAGAAAATTTCCCAAATATCACCAAAGATTCTGACACACTGCTTTCAGAGGGCTATCGGAACCCAGGTCACCTCAACTCTAACCGAGCTTCTCCAAGACACATTGTGATGAACCTGTCCAAAGTCAAGACCAAAGAAAAGATTCGGCAAGCTGCCAGGAGTAAGTGCCAGTTGACCTACAGGGGCAAATCCATCAGAGTGACCGCAGACTTCTCTAATGAAACTTTCCAAGCAAGAAGACAATGGTCATCTACCTTTAATCTACTTAAACAGAACAATTTCCAGCCCAGAATTCTATACCCTGCTAAGCTAAGCTTCAAAATTGATGGAGAAATCAAATCATTTACGGATATACAAACATTGAGGAAATTCGCCACAACAAGACCAGCTCTACAGGAAATACTTCAACCTGTTCTGCACACTGAACACCACAATGGATCAGCAGCAAAGTAAGAACTCAGAAATTAAATGACAGAACCTAACCTCCACACTGTTGCAAAAGATAAAACTAAGCAATGGACTCTCACAAAATAAGACGAATAGAGTACTACCACACTTATCAATTATCTCGATAAATGTTAATGGCTTGAATTCCCCACTGAAGAGACATAGATTGGTTGACTGGATTAAAAAACACAAGCCATCCATTTGCTGTCTGCAAGAAACACACCTGGCTTCAAAAGACAAATTAAAGCTCCGAGTCAAGGGTTGGAAGACAATTTTTCAGGCAAATGGAATTCAGAAGAAAAGAGGAGTTGCAATCTTATTTTCAGATACATGTGGATTTAAAGCAACTAAAGTCAAAAAAGACAAAGATAGTCACTTTATATTGGTCAAGGGAAAAATACAACAAGAAGACATTTCAATTCTAAATATCTATGCACCCAATTTAAATGCTCCCAGATTCTTGAAACAGACCTTACTCAATCTGAGCAATATGATATCTGATAATACCATAATAACAGGGGACCTTAACACTCCTCTTACAGAGCTGGACAGATGCTCTAAACAGAAATTAAACAAGGATATAAGAGATTTAAATGAGACCCTAGAACAACTGTGCTTGATAGACGCATATAGAACACTCCATCCCAAAGATAAAGAATATACATTCTTCTCATCACCCCATGGAACATTCTCCAAAATTGATCATATCCTGGGACACAAAACAAATATCAACAGAATCAAAAGAATTGAAATTTTACCTTGTATCTTCTCAGACCATAAGGCACTAAAGGTGGAACTCAACTCTAACAAAAATGCTCGACCCCACCCAAAGGCATGGAAACTAAACAATCTTCTGTTGAATAACAGATGGGTGCAGGAAGAAATAAACCAGGAAATCATTAACTTCCATGAGCATAACAAAAATGAAGACACAAGCTACAAAAACCTGTGGGATACTGCAAAAGCTTTTGAGAGGAAAATTCATTGCTTTAGATGCCTACATTTGAAAAACAGAAACAGAACACATCAACAATCTCACAAGAGATCTTATGGAATTGGAAAAAGAAGAACAATCTAAGCCTAAACTCAGTAGAAGGAAAGAAATATCCAAAATCAAATCAGAGATCAATGAAATTGAAAACAAAAGAACCATTCAGAAAATAAATGAAACAAGGAGTTGGTTTTTTGAAACAATAAATAAAATAGATAAACCATTGGCCAGACCAATGAGGAATAGAAAAGTAAAATCTCTAGTAACCTCGATCAGAAATGATAAGGGGGAAATAACAACTGATCCCACAAAGATACAAGAGATCATCTCGGAATACTACCAGAAACTCTATGCCCAGAAATTTGACAATGTGAAAGAAATGGATCAATATTTGGAATCACACCCTCTCCCTAGACTCAGCCAGGAAGAAATAGAGCTCCTGAACAGACCAATTTCAAGCACTGAGATCAAAGAAACAATAAAAAATCTTCCAACCAAAAAATGCCCTGGTCCAGATGGCTATACTCCAGAATTCTATCAAACCTTCAAGGAAGAGCTTATTCCTGTACTGCAGAAATTATTCCAAAAAATTGAGGAAGAAGGAATCTTCCCCAACACATTCTATGAAGCAAACATCACCCTGATACCAAAACCAGGAAAAGACCCAAACAAAAAGGAGACTTTCAGACCAATCTCACACATGAATATAGACTCAAAAATTCTCAACAAAATCCTAGCCAATAGATTACAGCTTATCATCAAAAAAGTCATTCATCATGATCAAGTAGGCTTCATCCCAGGGATGAAAGGCTGGTTTAACATACGCAAGTCTATAAACGTTATCCACCATATTAACAGAGGCAAAAATGAAGATCACATGATCCTCTCAATAGACGCAGAAAAAGCATTTGATAAAATCCAGCATCCTTTTCTAACTAGAACACTGAAGAGTATAGGCATAGGTGGCACATTTCTAAAACTGATTGAAGCTATCTATGACAAACCCACATCCAATATTTTACTGAATGGAGTAAAACTGAAAGCTTTTCCTCTTAGAACTGGAACCAGACAAGGTTGTCCACTGTCACCTTTACTATTCAACGTAGTGCTGGAAGTTCTAGCCAATCCAATTAGGGAAGACAAGGAAATAAAGGGAATCCAAATGGGAGCAGAGGAGGTCACTCTCCTTCTTTGCTGACGACATGATCTTATACTTAGAGAACCCCAAAGACTCAACCACAAGACTCCTAGAAGTCATCAAAAAATACAGTAATGTTTCAGGATATAAAATCAATGTCCACAAGTCAGTAGCCTTTGTGTACACCAATAACAGTCAAGATGAGAAGCTAATTAAGGACACAACTCCCTTCACCATAGTCTCAAAGAAAATGAAATACCTAGGAATATACCTAACGAAGGAGGTGAAGGACCTCTATAAAGAAAACTATGAAATCCTCAGAAAGGAAATAGCAGAGGATATTAACAAATGGAAGAACATACCATGCTCATGGATGGGAAGAATCAACATTGTTAAAATGCCTATACTTCCCAAAGCAATCTACCTATTCAATGCCATTCCTATCAAAATACCAACATCGCACTTTCAAGATTTGAAAAAATGATTCTGCATTTTGTATGGAACCGGAAAAACCCCCATATAGCTAAGGCAGTTCTCTGTAACAAAAATAAAGCTGGGGGCATCAGCATACCAGATTTTAGTCTGTACTACAAAGCCATAGTGCTCAAGACAGCATGGTTCTGGCACAAAAACAGAGACATAGACACCTGGAATCGAATTGAAACCCAAGAAATGAAACTAACATTTTACAATCACCTAATCTTTGATAAACCAAACAAGAACATACCTTGGGGGAAAGACTCTCTATTCAATAAATGGTGTTGGGAGAACTGGATATCTACATGTAAAAGACTGAAACTGGACCCACACCTTTCCCCACTCACAAAAATTGATTCAAGATGGATAAAGGACTTAAATTTAAGGCATGAAACAATAAAAATCCTCCAAGAAAGCATAGGAAAAACACTGGAAGATATTGGCCTGGGGAAAGACTTCATGAAAAAGACTGCCATGGCAATTGCAACAACAACAAAAATAAACAAATGGGACTTCATTAAACTGAAAAGCTTCTGTACAGCTAAGGAGAAAAAACCAAAGCAAAGAGACAACCTACACAATGGTAAAGGATATTTGCATATTTTGAATCAGACAAAAGCTTGATAACTAGGATCTATAGAGAACTCAAATTAATCCACATGAAAAAAGCCAACAATCCCATATATCAATGGGCAAGAGACATGAATAGAACTTTCTCTAAAGACGACAGACGAATGGCTAACACACACATGAAAAAATGTTCATCATCTCTATATATTAGAGAAATGCGAATCAAAACAACCCTGAGATATCATCTAACCCCAGTGAGAATGGCCCACATCACAAAATCTCCAAACTGCAGATGCTGGCGTGGATGTGGAGAGAAGGGAACACTTTTACACTGCTGGTGGGACTGTAAACTAGTACAACCTTTCTGGAAGGAAGTATGGATAAACCTCAAAGCACTGAAGCTAGACCTCCCATTTGATCCTGCAATCCCATTACTGGGCATCTACCCAGAAGGAAAGAAATCCTTTTATCATAAGGACACTTGTACTAGACTGTTTATTGCAGCTCAATTTACAATCGCCAAAATGTGGAAACAGCCTAAATGCCCACCAACCCAGGAATGGATTAACAAGCTGTGGTATATGTATACTATGGAATACTATTCAGCCATTAAAAAAAATGGAGACTTTACATCCTTCGTATTAACCTGGATGGAAGTGGAAGACATTATTCTTAGTAAAGCATCACAAGAATGGAGAAGCATGAATCCTATGTACTCAATTTTGATATGAGGACAATTAATGACAATTATGGTTATAGGGGGAAACAGAAAGAGGGAATGAGGGAGGGGGTGGGGCCTTGGTGTGTGTCACACTTTATGGGGGCAAGACATGATTGCAAGAGGGACTTTACCTAACTATTGCAAAAAAAAGCTATCCTGACCAAAAAAAAAAAAATTATTATTTGGATGTCACATCATTATATGTCTATCCCTAGCATATTTACATATTTAGAACTTAGATTAAATACAGGTCCATAATAGTTTACCTGAAACTTAGTTAATTGAAAATATAACTTTACTTATTTACAGTGACTTATATCACTACTCATCAGTAGGCATAATATTACATATGCCATTATTGTATATAATTTATCAAAAAACATTAAATGCCATGTTCCCACCAACACTGCCTACTGAGATTGATTTGACTTGTCAGTATGTCAGAAGGTATGAATTTGGAAGAGTAGAGCACAAGTGCAGTTTGGAGTATTCCTCAATCTAAGTGCATCCCATGAAAAAGTACGGTTAAGTCCTGGATAACCAGAACCACAGCTCCTAGGACCACTTTGGTCTTTGCAAACACTTCTGATAATTCCACTAGAGTACCATATATCTCCTTCTATGGCAATTCTGAGATAATAAGTTGCTGTTGGCCATTCGCTTTAGTAATTTCTCAAAAAGGGATCGCCATATATTCAAACAGAATTTTATAGAAGCATTATTTCAACTTAAGGTGTGAGTGCATAGGTAGATGAGAGGGTATTGAAAATGAATATATCGGGCGGCACCTGTGGCTCAAGGAGTAGGGCGCCGGTCCCATATGCCGGAGGTGGCGGGTTCAAACCTAGCCCCGGCCAAAAACCACAAAAAAAAAAAAATAGAAAATGAATATATCTTTAGCTACCACAATACCCTTATCCATTTGTAAAAGTCTAAATCTTTCACTATTTCTGGGAAATTATTAGAAAGTATTTCTTCAGGTGTGAAATACTTGCATACTATGTAACCTTGGAAAACTTCAGTACCAATAATAAGCATGTGGAATGTAACTAGAAAAGAACAGATTTCATTGGAGACATGTTTTTATATAGAGAAGTTCAATGCATACATAATAATGGTTGTTCACATTTTCTCCCTTTTACAATTATACATTATTGACACACAAGAATCTTTCTTTAAATCAATGGACTTATTATGATCTATAATACATCATTTTATAAGAAAGGGTGGAAGGCATGGTGAATAGACTTCTAATGAGGCCATAGTTTGGAGAAATTATATTTCAGATGATTTTACTGTAGGTATAAGATTTGTATTAAGAAGGTGGATTTAGTAATAACTCTGTTAGTACTCATTTTTCAAAGTAAATATAAGTAGTATGTTTAAAGGAGTTTATAGAATAAAACTTTCATTATGAAGTTTTCTCTTGTCAAATAAGATGTCTTATTTGACAAGTGACTGCAATAGTCCTACCTTATCCACAGTTTTGCATTCCATGATTTCAGTTATATACAACATGCAACTATAATTTATTTTGAAACATAGACCACATTCACATAACCTGTATTACAGTGTATTTTTATAATTATTCTATTCTATTATTAGTTATTAATTTCTTATTGTGCTTAATTTATAAATTCAACTTTACTGTAAGTATATTTGTTTACTGTATGTATGTACTTTACTGTATGTATACATAATATATATGTATATTATACCTTCGCAAAAAGATATAAACAACAGTAGAGATACATACATTATGTATATGTATATATGTACATTATACTTTCACAAACAGATACAAACAATAGTACAGATAGAGTTAGGTACTATCTATGGGTTAAGGTGTTGACTAGGGATCTTGGTACATATCCCCAGTGGATAAGTGGGAACTACTATATTTTATATATTTTGCAAATTTTTCACCTATTCCACAAAGCATTGCATTTTTATTATTATAATTGTACTGACCATATATTTTCAAACCCCCAGTAAGTCCTTAACAGTACCCCTGATTTTTGTTTTAATTTCCAGGGGAAATTTATGCCACTTTTAAAATTTCTTTTTTTCATTTTTAATAGTTAATTTAAAAAATCAGTAGATTTAGAGAGTACAAAGATATTTTGTTACATAGATGAATTGTACTATAATACTGAAGTAAAGGCTTTAGTGGATCATTCAAAAGAATAATGTACATTGTCTCTTATAGGTAATTTTTACCCTTCACACCACTTGCCTTCCCCCTTTAGGTTCTCTTGCCTCAGCCTTGGAAGTACTGGGACTACAGGCACCCTCCACAATGTCCAGCTATTTTTAGACATGAGGGTCTCCCTCTTGCTCAGGTTGGTCTGGAACCTTTGAGCTCAGACAATCCAACAGCCTCGGCCTCCCAGAGTTCTAGGATTACAGGTGTGAGCCACCATGCCTGGCCTTGTTCATCTCTTTAATATACTTTTTTCTTCAAATCTGGAAAATAGTTTATTTCTTTCTTTGTTTTTGTTTCAGCTTCATTGAGAGCACAAAGAATTAGGTTATACTGATCGGATTTGTTAGGTAAAGTTTCTCTTATGATTGTGTCTCACCCCCTAAAGGTGTGACATACACCATAACCCCTCATACCCGCCATCATCCTTTTTCCCAGCTTCTTCGTTCTCCTGCCCCTCACCTTGAATTGATTTGAGTTTTTCTCCTATGAGGCTATGTATTAGATTATCTTCTGGCTTCATATTAGAAGTCAGTACATTGGATTTTCTCTTCTCCATTCTTGTGATAGTTTACTACCCCGTTTTCCTGAAAATAAGACATCCTCAGAAAATAAGACCTACTTACAGGAAAGATAAGACGTCTTCAGAAAATAAGACCTAGCGCATCTTTGGGAGCACACCTTAAATAAGACACTTTCTTATTTTTGGGGAAACAGGGTAAGAAGAATGTGTTCCAACTCAATCCAGGATAACGAAAGATGTAAAGTCTCCACCTTTTTAAATGACTGAATAGTATTCCATGGTATACATATACCACAGCTTGTTAATCCATTCCTGTGTTGGTGGGCATTTAAGTTGTTTCCAAAGTTTGGCAATTGTAAATTTAGCTGCGATAAACAGTCTAGTGCAAATGTAGTTATGACAAAATTATTTCTTTTCTTCTGGGTAGATGCTTAGTAATGGGAATGCAGGATCAAATGGGAGGTCTAATTTGAGTTCTTTCAGGATTCTCTGTACTTCCTTCCAAAAAGGCTGTATTATTTCGTAGTCCCATCAGCAGTGTAAAAGTGTTCTTTTCTATCCATATCCACACCAGCATCTGCAGCTTTGAGACTTTGTGATTTGGGCTATTCTCACTGGGGTTAGGTGATATCACACAGTGGTTTTTAATTGCATTTCTCTGATGATCAGGGATGATGAGCATTTTTTCAAATGTTTGTTAGCCATTAGTTTGCTTTCATCAGAGAAGGTTCTGCTCATATCTCTTGTCCAGTGATGCATGAGATTGTTTACTCTTTTTTGTTGATTAATTTAAGTTCTCTGTAGATTCTAATTATCAATTCTTTGTGAGATTGATACCTGCAAGTATCTTTTCCCATTCTGAAGGTTGTCTTTTAGCTTTACTTGTTGTTTCCTTAGTTGTACAGACACTTTTCAGTGTAATTAAGTCCCATTTGTTCATTTTTGTTGTTGTGATGGCCATTGAAATCTTTTTTCATAAAATCTTTCCCAAGTCCAACATCAAGAGCTTTTCCCACACTTTCTTCTAATATTTTTATCATTTCATGTCTTAGATTAATATCTTTTTTCCATCTTGAATCAATTTTGTATAAGCAGTGAAAGGTGTGGGTCCAGTTTCAGTCTATTACATGTGGTTATCCAGTTCGCACAGCACCATTTGTTAAATAGAGATTATTTTCCCAAGTGTATGTTTTTACTTGGTTTAGAAAGATCAGATGACAAGTAGAGACTGGTTTCATCTCTCGGTTTTCTATTCCAATTCATATGTCTATGTCTCTATTTTTCTGGCAGTACCATACTGTTTTGATTAATGTGGACTTGTAAAATAGCCTGAAATCTGGTAGGATAATGTCCCAGGCTTTGTTTTTATGACTAAGAATAACCTTAGCCATACGGGGTCTTTTCTGGTTTTATACAAAGCAAAGTACTACTTTTTCCGGTTATTCAAAATATGATGTTGGTATTTTAATAGGGATTGCATTCAATGTGTATATTGCTTTGGGTAGAATAATGTTGTCTCTTCCCTGCCAAAAGCATGGTATGTTCTTCCATTTGTTAATATCTTTTGCAATTTCTCTTCTTAAGGTTTCATAATTCTCTCTGTAAAGCTCCTCCACCTCTTTTCTTAGGTATATTCCTAAGTATTTCATTTTCTTCAAAATTACTGTGAAGATAATTATGTCTTTGATTTGTTTCTCAACTTGGCTCTTGTTGGTGTATACAAAGGCTACTGACTTGTGGACATTGATTTTATACCCCAATTCATTACTATGTTTCCTGATCACATCCAGGAGTTTTGTGGTTTAGTCTCTGGAGTTTTCTAAGTATAAGATCATATCATCAGCAAAGAGCGAGAGTGTGATCTCCTCTGCCCTCATTTTGATGTCCTCTATATCCTTCTCTTGCCTGATGGCATTTGCTAGAACTTCCAGCATAATGTTAAATAATAGTAGTGATACTGGGCATCTTTGTCTGGTTCCAGTTCTAAGTGGAAAAGTTCTTAGTTTCACTCCATTAAGTATGATGCCAGCTGTGGATTTGTTATAAATGGCTTCACTCAGATTAGGCAATGTGACAACTCTGCCTATTTTCTTAAATGTTCTCATTAAGAAATGATGCTGAATTTTGTCAGCATCATTTATTGAAAGGATCAGATGGTCTTTGTTTTTGCTACTATTGATATGGTCTATTACATGCATGGATTTGCATAAGTTAAAACACCCTTGCATCCCTTGGATGAAGCCTACTTGATCGTCACGTATAATTTTTTTAATGTGTAGCTGCAATCTATTAGCTAAGATTTTGTTGAGTGTTTTTGCACTGATTTTCATTAGTGAAATTTCTCTGTAGTTCCCCTTTTTAGTTGGGTATGTTCCTGGTTTGGAATAAAGGTGATGTTTGTTTCATAGAACGTGTTAGGGAAGGTTCCTTCCTTCTCAATATATAGATTCTGCAAAGAATAGGTTCTGCAGTAGAGATACAAGCTCATCTTTGAGGTCTGGTAGAACTTCTGATGTGAAGGCACATTCCCAGGCTTTTTTGTTTGTTTGTTTCTTTGCTTGTTTGAAGCTCTTTTATTGTTTCTGCAATCTTAGTGCTTAATATTGTTCTGTTTAAGAGATCTATTCTTCCCGGTTAAGTCAAAGGGCATGGTGTGATTGAAGATGTTGCACCATTTCATCATCACTGAAAAATTTCCACGCATACAGTTTTTGGTAGTAGTCAGAAATAATCTCTTGTATCTATTTGGTATCAGTTGTTATTTCCTCCTTTTCATTTCTGATTGAGGTTATTAATCATTTTACTTTTCTGTTAGTGGTTAATCAAGCCTATATTTATCAATTTTGTTTATCCTTTCAAAGAACCAACTTTTTGCTTGATTAATTTTCTGAATGATTTTTTCATTTTCATCTTAATTTATTTCTGAGTGAATTTTGGCTATTTATTCTCTTTTGCTAAATTTGGGATTGGATAGCTTGTCCTTTTCCATTTCTTTAAAATGATTTATTTGATTATTGGTGGGTGGTTTCTTTTTGTTTTTCAGATGTAGGAATTTATTTTTCTTATTTTTTTATTAAATCATAGCTGTGTACATTAATGCAATTATGCGGTACAGTGTGTTGGTTTTAGATACAATTTGAAATACTTTCACCAAACTGGTTAACATAGCCTTCACCGCGTTTTCTTAGTTATTGTGTTAAGACATTTATATTCTACACTTAGTAGATTTGACATGTACCCTTGTAAAATGCACCATAGGTGTGGTCCCACAAATTACCCTTCCTCCACACATCCTCCCCACTCCCCTCCCCTCCCCTCAGCCTCCTCTTCTTCCTTCATCTTGGGCTGTATTTGGGTTATAGCTTTTATATGGAAGGGTGGGTGATTATATATTGGTTTCATAGTAGGGCTGAGTACATTGAATACTTTTTCTTCTGTTATTGAGATATTTTACTGAGAAAAATATGTTCCAGCTCCATCCGTGTAAACATAAAAGAAGTAAAAATCTCCATCTTTTTAAAGGCTACATAATATAGTGTACATATGCCACAATTTATTAATCCATTCATGGGTTGATGGGCCCTTGGGCTTCTTCCACAACTTAGCAATTGTGAATTGGGCTGCAATAAACATTGTGGTGCAAATATCTTTGTTGTAAAGTAATTTTAGTCTTCTGGATATATACCTAGTAGAGGAATTGCAGGATCAAATGGCAGGTATATTTTTAGATCCCTAAGTGAACCTCAAATATCATTCTAAAAGGAACATATTAGTTTGCATTGCCACCAGCAGTGCAGAAGTGTTCTCTTTTCTCCACATCCATGCCAACATCTATGGTTATGGGATTTTGTGAAGTGGGCTAATACTACTAGAGTTAGATTAAATCTCAAAGTGGTTTTTATTTGAATTTCTATGATGATCAAGGATGATGAGCAATTTTTCATGTGTCTGTAGGCTGTGCACCTGTCTTCTTCAGAGACGTTTCTCTTCAAGTCCCTTGCCCACACTGAGATGAAATCACTTGCTCTTTTCTTGCTAATATGTTTGAGTTCTCTGTGTATTCTGGTTATGTCAGAGACACAACCTGCAAATATCTTCTCCCATTCTGAGGGCTGTCTGCTTGCTTTATTTACTGTATTCTTGGCTTAGATATTATCAAAAGCTGTGCAGAAGCTTTTAAGTTTGATCAGATCCCAGTATGTATTTTTGCTGTTGCTTCAATTGCCTGGGGGGTCCTCCTCATAAAACATTCTCCAAGGCCGATTTCTTCAAGCGTTTTCCCTGCACTTTCTTCTAGTATTTTTATAGTTCCATGTCTTAAGTTTAAATCTTTTATCCAGTGAGTGTCTATCTTTGTTGATGGTGAAAGGAATTCTACCAAACCTTTAAAGAGGAACTAGTACCTATATTACATAACCTTTCAAACCTTTCAAAAGCATATAAAAAGAAGGAATACTTCCCAACACATTCTATGAAGCAAATATCACCCTGATTCCCAAACTAGGAAAAGACCCAACAAGAAAAGAAAATTATAGACGAATATTTTTAATGAGTATAGATGCAAAAATAGTCAATAAGATCCTAACAAACAGAATCCAGCAATACATTAAAGAAATTATGCATCATGACCAAGTTGGTTTTATTCCAAGGTCTCAAGGATAGTTCAATATACATAAATCTATAAATGCAATACATCACATAAACAAACTAAAAAAAAAAGACCATATAATTCTCTCAATTGATGCAGAAAAAGCTTTTGATAATATCTAGCATCCTTTTATGTTCAGAACACTTAAGAAAATAGGTATAGAGGGACATTTCTTAAACTGATAAAGGCCGTCTACAGCAAACCCACAGCCAGTATCATATTGAATGGAGTTAAATTGAAATCATTTCCACTCATATCAGTAACCAGGCAAGGTTGACCATTCTCTCTACCGCTTTTGAATATTATAATGGAAGTCTTAGCCATTGCAATCAGGCAAGAAATGGCGATCAAGGAGATCCATATAGGGTCATAGGAGACCAAAATTTCATTCTTTGCAGATGATATGATTGTATATCTGGATAACCCCAGGGATTCAACTACAAAACTCTTAGAAATTATCAAGGAATACAGCAGCCTCTCAGGTTACAAAAATATTCACAAATCTGTAGCCTTTATATATACCAACAATAGTCAAGGTGAAGTAACAGTCAAAGACTCTATTTCTTTTTCAATAGTACCAAAGAAGATGAAATATTTTTGACTTCACATAACAAAGGATGTTAAAGATCTCTATAAAGGGAACTATGAAACTCTGAGAAAATAAATAGCTGAAGATGTTAACAAATGGAAAAACATACCATGCTCATGGCTGGGAAGAATTAACATTGTTAAAATGTCCATACTACCCAAAGCAATATACAATTTTAATGCAATCTCTATTAAAGCACCACTGTCATACTTTAAAGACCTGAAAAAAATACTTCTTTTTATATGGAACCATAAAGAACTTGAATAACTAAGACATTATTCAGAAATAAAAACAAAGCAGGAGGATTCACACTACTAGACCTCAGACTATACTGTAAATTGATAGTGATCAAAACAGCATGGTACTGTCACAAAAACAGAGAGGTAGATGTATGGAACAGAATAGGGAACCAAGAGGTGAACCCAGATTTTTACCATTATTTGATCTTCAATAAACCAATTAAAAACATTCAGTGGGGGAAAAGACTCCCTATTTAACAAATGGTGCTGGGTGAATTGGCTGGTGGCCTGTTTAAGACTGAAACTGAACCCAGATGTAGGAATTTAATGTAATAAATTTCCTCCTTAGGACTACTTCTGAAGTGTGCCACAGGTATTGGTAGCTTGTGTCTTTATTGTTCTTATGCTTAAGGCAGATAACGATTTCCTTTTTTATCTCTTCATTGACCCAATTTTCATTCAGCATAAGGTTGTTTAGTTTCATGCCTTTGTGTGGGGATGAAAATTTTTGTTGGTGTTCAGGTCCATCTTTATTGCCTTTTGGGATGACAAGATACAAGGTATAGTTTCAATTTTTTTGATTTTGTTGAGGTTCGTTTTGTGTCCTAGGATATGATCTATTTTAGAGACTTTTCCATGGGCCAGTGAGAAGAACATACATTCTTTAGCTTTTAATGGTGTGTTCTGTATATATCTATTAACCACAGTTATTCTAGGCTCATGTTTAAGTCTCTTGTATCTTTGTTTAGTTTTTGTTTAGAGGATCTGCCCAGTTCTGTAAGAGAAGTGTTTAAGTCCTCTGCTATTGTGGTGTTGTGGGATATCATGGTGCTCAGACCAATTGAAGTCTGTTTCATTAGACTGGGATCATTTAAGTTGGGTGCATAAATATTTAGAATTGAAATGTTATCCTTATGTATTTTACCCTTGATCATCTTTGTCTTTTTTGACATTAGTTGCTTTAAATCCACTTGTATCTGAAAATAAGATTTCAACCCCTATTTTCTTATGAATTCCATTTGCCTGAAAAGTTGTCTCTATCCCTTAACCCTGAGTTTTAATTTGTCCTTTGAAGCTAAGTGTGTTTACTGCAGACATCAAATGGATGGCTTGTGTTCTTTTATCCATTCAGTTAGTCTATGCCTCTTCAGTAGTGAATTCAATCCATTAACATTAATTGAGATAATTGATATGTGTGGTGGCATTCTACTCATCTGATTTTGTGAAAGTCCATTGCTTAGTTTTATCTTTTGCATCATTGTGGGATCTAGGATTTATCCTTTATTTTCTGGGTGATTACTTTGCTGGTGGTCCATTGTGACAGTGTGTAGAATAGGTCTAAGTGTTTCCTGTAGAGTTGATCTTAATGTGGCAAACTTCCTCCATGTTTGTATATTAATAAAATATTTGATTTCTTCATTAATTTTAAAGCTAAGCTTAGCAGGGTATAGAATTCTAGGCTAAACATTGTTGAAGTAGGTTAATGGTAGATGACCATCCTCTTCTGCCTTGAAAAGTTTAATTTGAGGCTTCCACAGTCACCCTGATGGATTTGCTCCTGTAGGTCACTTGGCCCTTAGACCTGGCTGCTTGAAAAATCTTTGCATCTTGACTTTGGACAGGTTCATGACAATGTGTCTTGGAAAATCTCTGTTTTAGTTGACATGACCTGGGGTAGGATATCCCTCTGAAAGGAGTGTGTCGGAATCTGTGGTGATACTTGGGAAATTTTCATTTATGATATCCTCCAGTAGGGTTTCCATTTTTCTGGGGCATTCTTCTTCTCCTTTTGGCATACATATAATTCATACATTTGAACACTTCATGTTCCCATAATCCACTCTGTGAATGTTCTGTTTTTTTCTCTCTTTTTCTTCTGTCTCTTTAACTGCCTGTGTTATCTCACAAGCTTTATCCTCTACCTCTGAAATTCTTTCATTTGCATAGTCTAATCTGTTATTGATACTTTCTATTGCAAATTTAAGTTCCCTGATTCACTGCTTTAATTCCTTAAGCTCGACTATATCCTTTCTATGTTCTTTATATCATGCATTTCTTATTTGATTCTGTTTTTGGATTTCCTTTTGGTTATTTTTCACTTTCTCAATTTTCCTTCATTATTTTTACCATCCATATTTTAAATTCCCTTTCTGTCATTTCTAACATTTCTTTGTAGGTAGAATACTCTCCAATAGCTACCTGATTATCCCTTGAGGGGTTGCTCTGTTCTGTTTTTGTTTTTGTGTGTGTGTTTCCAGGTTTTTTCTGCTGTTTCTTCCTCATGAGCATTTTCTTTTTGCCTGTTTCCTTATCCCACATTTCCCTTTAATTTCATCCTCCTCTGTAAGTTACCATGTCTCTTACCTAAGATGTTGAAGTGTCCTTTTGGTAGAGAACCAAATGGAAGAGAAGAGTAAAGAGCAAGAAGGAAGTTAAGGTAAAAAAAAATGAAGAAATAAGAAGGAAAGGGGCTGAGTAAAATGGGAGATTGACAAAAAGAAGAGAGGTACAGAAAGAGAGAGACAGGAGTAATAGTGGTATACAGTAGAGTACTTTGACCCACATCCACAAATGCCAATTTTTGGGACCCTGGGTTGTATGCATCCCTTGAGGTAAGTAACTCTTTGACAGCCTGAGCAAACACAGGACCCTAGATCTACCATATAGAGAAGAAAAGCAATAGTACTATAGATCAAAACAAAGCAAACAAATAAAATCCGTAAGGGTTAAAATTGGGGGGAAATATTATAACAGGAGCAGAAAAACTGACAAAATAGAGCTTATTATTGAAGATGGAAACAATTAAAATGTATAACTGTAAGAGAAAAGGAAAAAAAGGAAAAAGAAAAATCTAAGGGGAAAGAAGTTGAAAAAATTTTAAAAGAAGAAAAATAAATAATATATATCACACCGTATATTTCCTGGTCAACAGATGATCTGGTGTATGAGATGCTAATCTCAACAGTAATACAACTGTGTAAGATGGAGGCTGGAACCCTCTTTGATGCCAAGGATACCAGGTCTCGTCTTCCTGAGTTGTTTGCTGTCAGTCCCCATAGGGTTGGTATCCTAAAACTGTTCCTCTGCCCACCTCATTGACATTCCTCCTCCTTTTCACACTGTGTCCCTTTGACATACAGTAGCTTTCCTAGGAAAGCTTGTGTTGCTCAAATCGCCCCATGACTGGCTGCCTAGTTTATGAGATGTGCCAGAACCCTTCACACTAGGGCCCTAAGTAAAACAGCTTTTTCAGAATGATTGATCCTGGCTAGTAGTCAAACAATGAAAGCTATGCTCCACCCAAAATCACTTTCTTGCTCACCTATGCTCTCCCAAGGTAATTCAATCAAGTGCCCATGTCCAAAAAAAAAAAAAAAGAAGGAAAGAAAAAGAAAGTAAAGAAAAGAAAAGTAAAATGAAGAAGAAAAAGAAAAAATCTGCAGAGCAGGCCTTCGCTGTCTGTAAACTGCCACCGCTGCCACACTTGAGGCCTTTGCCATATGCAAGTATTTGCTCTTGTGGCGCTTCTTAACTTCTTCTGACCTCTTGGGGTCCTGAAGTCTCCTGCTGCCTCCTTGTGCCCCAAAGAGATGTTTCTGGGCAGAGTTCACAAGTCAGAGGTCCCTGGAGTCTTTTCTCTCCAAACTCACCATGCACAGCCTCAAAGAAGCTGTCTCTCATCTGCCATCTTGCTCTGCAATTTTAATCTACTTTTTGATGAGGTTGTCTTTGTTTTCTTTTTATTTATTTGTTTTTTTCAAATTTAGTTCATTTATTTGTAGACTCTGGATATAAGTTCCTTATTGAATACGTAGTTTTGAAATATTTTCTCCCTTTCTCAAGGTTGTATATTTATTCTTTATTATTATTATTATTACTTACTCTGCATAAGCTTTTCAGTTTAATTAAATCCCATATGGTTAAATTTGTTGTTACCGTATTTGATATGGGAGACTTATTCTTAACTTCTTTGCCTAGTCCAATGTCCAGAAGAGTTTTTTTTTTCTAGTTTTCTTCTAGAATTTTTATAATACTGTATCTTACAATTGAATCTGTAATACATCATGAATTAATTTTTGTGTATGTTGAAAGGTAGGGATCTAGTTTCATTATTCTGCATATTGTGCTCCAATTTTTCCAGCACCACTTATTAAATAGTGTGTTCTTTTCCCAGTGTGTGTGTGTGTGTGTGTGTGTGTGTGTGTATTTTTTTTATCCTACACTGTTGAAAATCAGTGTGTAATAGCTATATGGTTTTATTTTTTGGTTCTCTCCTTCATTCCGTTGATCTATCCTTTTACCTTGATACTAGTTAGTATGCTGATTTGATTCCCACAGCTTTATAGGATAATTTGAAGTCAAGTAATGTAATGCGTCCAGATTAGTTGTTTTTACTTAAGATTTATTTCACTATTTGTACTCTGTTTTGGTTACATATGAAGTTTAGGATTTTTTTTCTAGTTATTTAGGAAATGACACTGGTATTTTGATGGTAATTACATTGACTCTGTAAACCACTTTGGGCAGTGTCAACATTTTAAATAATAATGATTCTTCTGATCTTTAAATATGGAATGCTTTGCAGTCCAGATATATCAACAAATATTATTTTCATCAATGTTTTGTAATCATCCTTGTAGAGATCTTTCATCACTTGGTTAAATATATTCCTCATTATTTTTTTGAAGCTATTGTATATAGTATTGAGTTCTTGATTTGACTGTCAGCTTGAATGTAATTAATTTACAGAAATGCTACTGATGTATGTACATTATTTTTTAACCTGAAATCACGGATTTATCAATTATAGGAATCTTCTGGAGGAGTCTTTGGTGTTTTATAGACACAATACTTGTGTTTTTCCATTTCATTTACTTCTGCTCCGACCTTTGTTATTTCTTGTATTGTGGTAGCTTTGGGTTTGGATTTTTCTTTTTTTATTTCCTTGATTTGTGACATATGGTTGTTAATTTGTGGTTTCTCTGTATCTTTGATGTAGGCATTCAGTACTATGAACTTCACTCCTAGTACTTCTTTTTCTATATTGAACAGATTTGCGTAGTGTGTAAAATTGGGTATTGTTAAATTGGGTATTGTTAAATTTGGGTATTGTTAAATTTTAAAAATTGTTTGATTTCTTTGTTTGTTTCATGATTTAGCCAAGGTTAGTTCAGCAGCAACTTGTTTAATTTTAAGTTTTTGTTTACTTTTGAGAGTTCCTTTTGTAATTGATTTCTAATTTGATTAAACTCTGGTCTGACAGGGTACCAGGTAGGATTTTGATTTTAAAATTTGTTGAAACTTCTTTGTGGCCTAACATAATGATCCATCTTAGATAATATTCCATATGCTCATGAGAAGAATGTATATTCGGCAGTTTTGGAGTAGAATTTTCTACAAATGTCTATTAGGTCCTTTTGCTCCAATGTTTCACTTAAGTCAAGTATGTTTAGTCTTCTTAAATAGAATAACTACTAAGAGTGTAATATCCTACAATACTAAGTTTCATATATGAGGGAGAAATAAAGTATTTCCAAGGCAAGCAAACAATAAGGAATTTTGTGACATCTAGACCTACCTAATAGGAAATCTTTAAGTGTGCTCTACACATCGAACAATGTGATCACTGGATACCAGTGTAAAAGTAAAAAGAAAAAATTCACAGCTCTTATAAAACAGCAACTCAAGGGAGAAAACAAAGAAACTAGGGAGCAGTCAACATGATGACTGGTATAGCATTTTAGATATCAATATTACCACTTAATGTAAATGGTCAAAGTACCACACTTAAAAGATATAGATTGGCAGAATGTATTTTTTTTTGCTTGTTTGTTATTTATTGTTGGGGATTCATTGAGGGTACAAGAAACCAGGTTACAATGATTGCATTTTTTAGGTAAAGTCCCTCTTACAATCGTGTCTTGGCCCCCAAAGGTGGACAACAAGGTCCCACCCCCATCCATCATTCCCACTCTCTGTTCTTCCTTTACCCACCCCTCCCTCCTTCTTTCTCTCTCTGTTCTCCCCTTCCCCCATGCACACTGTGTCCTTAATTGTCCTCATATCAAAATTGAGTACATAGAATTCATACTTCTCCATGTTTGTGATGCTTTACTAAAAATAATGTGTTCCACTTCCATCCAGGTTAATACAAAGGATGTAAAGTCTTCATTTTTTTAATGGCTGAATAGTATGCCATGGTATACATATACCACAGCTTGTTAATCCATTCCTGGGTTGGTGGGCATTTAGGCTGTTTCCACATTTTGGCGATTGTAAATTGAGCTGCAATAAACAGTCTAGTGCAAATGTCCTTATGACAAAATGATTGTTTTCCTTCTTAGTGGATGCCCAGTAATGGGATGGAACCAGGCTAATATCTTCCAGGGATTTTCCTATGCTTTCTTTAAGGATTTTTATTGTTTTATGCCTTAAATTCAAGTCCTTTATCCATCTTGAATCAATTTTTGTGAGTGGAGAAGGGTGTGGGTCCAGTTTCAGTCTTTTACATGTGGATATCCTGTTTTCCCAGCACCATTTACTGAATAGGGAGGCTTTTGTCCAAGGTATGCTCTTGTTAGGTTTATCGAAGATTAGGTGGTTGCAAGATGTTTAGTTCCATTTTCTGGTTTTATTTTCAATTCCAAATGTCTATGTGTCTATTTTTGTGCCAGTACCATGCTGTCTTGACCACTATGGCTTTGTAGTACAGCCTAAAATCTTGTATGGTGATGTCCCCAGCTTTATTTTTATTACCAAGAACTGCCTTAGCGATACAGGTTTTTTCTGGTTCCATACAAAACAAAGAATCATTTTTTCCAAATCTTGAAAGTATGATGTTGGTATTTTAATAGTAATGGCATTGAATAGGTAGATTGCTATGGGAAGTATAGACGTTTTAACAGTGTTGATTCTTCCCAGCTGTGAGCATGGTATGTTCTTCCATTTGTTAATACCCTCTACTATTTCCTTTCTTTTTGTTTTCCTTTTTTTTTTCTGTAGGTTCAAGTCTTTTGTATATAGATCATAAATACATTTATGCTCATTTCAGTGTGTTGATTATTTGTACAGATGGAGTGCTTAAATCATACTAATCAGCATAGCTTTCGTCTCATTTACCCATTTATAGCATTAGGACATTTGTGTTCTACACATGATAGAACCAACTTGTACTCACAGTGTGCTCCATAGTTTTGGGTAGTGTGTTATCCCCTGCTATACCCGACTATCCCTCCAACCCCCTTCCCAACACTCCCCCTCCCCTTCCCTCCTTCATCATAACCTAAAGTTGTGTTTCATTTTTTTTTTATTTTTTTGCAGTTTTTACAGTTTTTGGCCAGGGCTGGGTTTGAACCCACCGATTCCAGCATATGGGGCCAGCGCCCTACTCCTTTGAGCCACAGGCACTGCCCCAGTTGTGTTTCATTTTTCATATGTAAGTGTGAGTTATTATGAATTGGTTTCACAGTAGTACTGAGTACATTGGATACATTTTTTTTCCATTCCTGAGATACTTTGCTAAGAAGAATATTTTCCAGCTCCATCCATGTAAACATAAAGGAGGTAAAGTCTCCATTTTTTTTTACTACTGCATAATATTCCATGGTATACATATACCACAATATATTAATCCATTCATGGGTTGATGGGCACTTGGGCTTCTTCTATGACTTGGCAATTATGAATTGAGCTGCAATGAACAATCTGGTGCAAATACCTTTATTGCCAAATGATTTTTTGTCCTTTGGGTATACGCCTAGTAGAGGAATTGCAGGATCAAATGGCAGGTCTACATTTAGATCTCTGAGTGTTCTCCAAACTTCCTTCCAGAAGGAATGTACTAGCTTGCATTCCTACCAGCAGTGTAGAAGTGTTCCCTTTTCTCCACATCTACACCAACATATGTTGTTTTGGGATTATGTGATATGGGCTACTCTTACTGGAGTTAGATGGTATCTCAGTAGTTTTGGTTTGTGTTTCTCTGATTAAAGATGATGAGCATTTTTTCATATGTCTGTAGGCCATGCACCTGTCTTCTTCAGAGAAACTTCTGTTCATGTCTCTTGCCCACAATGAAATAGAATCACTTATTTTTTGCTTAGTAATATGTTTGAGTTCTCTGTGGATTCTGGTTATTAGAACTTTGTCAGAAGTATAACTTGCAAAAAATCCTCTCTCATTCTAAGGGCTATTTGCTTTACTTAGTGTATTCTTGGCAGTGCAGAATCTTTTTAATTTGATCAGATTCCAGTAATTTATTTTTGATGTTGCTTCAATTGCCCGGGGTGTCCTCCTCATGAAGTATTCTCCCAGGCCAAATTTCTCAAGTGTTCCCCCTGCACTCTCTCTAAGAATATTTACAGTTTCATGCCTTAAGTTTAAGTCCTTTAACCAGTGAGAGTCAATTTTTGTTAGAGGAGAGAGGAGTGGGTCCACTTTTCGTCTTCTACAAGTTGCCAGCCAATTCATCCAGCACCATTTATTGAATAGGGAATCTTTCTCCCAATTTATATTTTTAATAGGCTTATCAAAAATCAAATCATGATAAGTGTCTGGGTTCACCTCTTGGTCTTCAATTCTGTTCCATACATCTATCTCTCTGTTTTTGTGCCAGTACAGTGTTTAGATCACTACCGATTAATTTTTTTGTTTGTTTTGTTTTTTGTTTTTTGGCCGGGGCTAGGTTTGAACCTGCCACCTCTGGCATATGGGACTGGCACCCTACTCCTTGAGCCACAGGTGCTGCCCACTATCGATTTATAATAAAGTCTGAAGTCTGGAAGCGTGATTCCTCCTGATTTGTTTTTATTTCTGAGTAATGTCTTTGCTATTTGAGGTTTTTATCAGTTTCCATATAAAATGAAGTACTATTTTTTCCATGTCTATAAAATATGAGAGAGGTGCTTTAATAGGGATCGCGTTAAATTTGTACATTGCTTTAGGTAGTATAGACATTTTAACAATGTTGATTCTTCCCAGCCATGAGCATGGTATATTTTTCCATTTGTTAACATCTTCAGCTATTTCTTTTCTCACAGTTTCATAGTTCTTTTTATAGAGATCTTTCACTTCCTTAGTTAGATACACTCCAAGATATTTCATCTTTGTTGGCACTATTGTAAAGGGAATAGAATCTTCGATTATTTTTTCCCCTTGACTATTGTTGGTGTATATAAAGGCTACAGATTTATGAGTATTAATTTTTTTATCCTGAGACATTACTATATTCTTTGATCACTTCCAGGAGTTTTGCAGTTGATTCCCTGGGGTTTTCCAGATATATAATCATATCGTCTGCAAAGAGTGACAATTTGATCTCCTTTGGTCCTATTTGGATCCCCTTCATTGCCTTTTCTTGCCTGAATGTGGTGGCTAAGACTTCCATTACAATGGTAAAAAGCAGTGAAGAAAGTGGACATCCTTGCCTAGTTCCTGATCTGGATGGAAATTTTTTCACTTTTACTCCATTTACTATGATATTGTCTGTGGGTTTGCTGTAGATTGCCTCTATCAGTTTAAGAAATGTTCCTTCTATACCTATATGGCCCTTGGTAGAGTGCCGTGGCCTCACACAGCTCACAGCAACCTCCAACTCCTGGGCTTAAGCGATTCTCTTACCTCAGCCTCCCAAGTAGCTGGGACTACAGGCGCCCACCACAATGCCTGGCTATTTTTTGGTTGCAGTTTGGCCGGGGCTGGGTTTGAACCCGCCACCCTCCATATATGGGGCCGGCGCCTTACCAACTGAGCCACAGGTGCCGCTCTATACCTATCTTCTTAAGTGTTCTGATCAAGAAAGAATGCTGGATATTGTCAAAAGCTTTTTCTGCATCAATTGAGATAATCATATGGTCTTTGTTTTATAATTTGTTTATGTGATGTATTATGTTTATGGATTTATGTATATTGAACCATCCTTGGGACACTGGGATGAAACCCACCCGATCGTGGTGTATAATTTGTTTGATGTGTTGTTGGATTCTGTTTGCTAGGATCTTATTGAATATTTTTGCATTAATATTCATTAGAGATATTTGTCTATAATTTTATTTTCTTGTTGGGTCTTTTCCTGGTTTAGGTATCAGGTTGATATTTGCTTCATAGGATGAGTTGGGAAGTATTCCTTCTTTTTCTATGTTTTGGAAAAGATTAAGTAATATAGGTACTAGTTCCTCTTTAAAGTTTGATAGAATTGTGATGTGAAGCCATCTGGTCCCGGCCTTTTTTTTTGGGGGGGGGATTTTTTTTATAGTTGATGTTATTTCAGAACTTGTTATAGGCTTGCTCAACGTTTTAACTTTTTTCTGGCTATGTCTGGGAGGGTGACATGTTTCCAAGTATTGATCTATTTCCTTCAGATTTTCATACTTCTGAGAGTAGAGTTTTATGTAGTATTCATTAAAGATTTGCTGAATTTCTGAGGAGTCTGTTGTTATTTGGCCTTTATCATTTCTGATTGATGAAATTAGGGATTTTACTCTTCCACTTCTGTTTAGGTTAGCTAATGGTTTACCTCTTTATTGACCTTTTCAATAAAACAACTCGTTGATTGTTTGATCTATTGTATGATTCTTTTGTTTTCAATTTCATTAACTTCTGCTCTAATTTTAGTTATTTCTTTTCTTCAGCTGTATTTAGGTTTGGAAAGTTCTTCCTTTTCCAGTTGCTTGAGATGACCCATTAAGCTATTGACTTCCTCTGTTTCTTTTGTCTTGAAGAAGGCTTACAATGTTATAAATTTTCCTCTTAGTACTTCATTTGCTGTATCCCAGAGGTTCTGATAGCTCATTTCTTCATTATTGTTTTGTTCCAAATATTTGGCAATTTCCTTCTTAATCTCGTTTATGACCCAGCTATCATTTAGCATGAGTTTATTTAGTTTCCATGTTTTTGTATGTGTGTGGAGATTCCTGTTCTTACTGAGTTCAACTTTTATTCCGTGGTGGTCCGAGAAAATACAAGGAATGATTTCTATTCTTTTAAATTTGCTGAGGTTAGACTTGTGACCTAATATGTGATCAATTTTCAAGGATAATCGATGGCCTAATGAGAAGAATGTGTATTCAGTTTTGTTAGGATGAAATGTTCTATGGATGTCTGTTAGATCCAAATGTAGAATGGTTAAGTTTAATTCTGAAATTTATTTGCTTAGCTTCTTTTTTGAGGATCTATCCAACACTGCCAGAGGAGTGTTAAAGTCTGCAACAATTATGGTGCTGGAAGAAATCAAATTGCTCATGTCACTTAGAGTTTCTCTTATAAATTGTGGTGCATTCTGGTTAAGTGCATAGATTTTGATAATTGAACTCTCATCATGTTGAGTGTTGCCCTTAACAAATCAGAAGTGATTATCATTGTCTTTTCTTACTTTGATTGGTTTAAAGCCTATTGTATCTGCGAATAAAATTGCAACACCTGCTTTTTTCTGATTTCCATTTACCTGAATTATAGATGACCATCCCTTCACCCTGAGTTCATATTGATCTTTTAAGGTAAGGTGCAATTCTTGAATGCAACAGATGTCTGGCCTGAGTTTTTGTATCCAGTCATCCACCCTGTGTCTCTTTAGAGGGCAATTTAAGCTATTCGCATTAATTGAGAGTAATGATAAACCCGACAGAGTTTTGGGTATCAAGTTTTTCGAAAGTCCAGTGGAAGTTTTTAATCTTTTTGCTACTATGGAAGTTAGAATTTGATCAAACGTTTCTGAGTGATTTTACTTTGGTGGTGGAGGATTGTGTTGTTCATTATGGAGGATAGTTCTGAGAAGGTCCTGAAGAGCTGGTTTGGTTATGGCAAATTTATTCAACAAGTGAATGTCATTAAAATATTTAATTTCTCCATCATAGATGAAACTCAGTTTAGCTGGATACAGGATCCTGGGTTGAAAGTTATTTTGTTTAAGGAGATTAAAGGTCAATGACTACCCTCTTCTAGCTTGAAAGGTTTCCGTGGAGAGATCTGCAGTCATTCTAATGCTCTTCCCCTTGTATGTAAAGGTTTTCTTACTTCTTACAGCTTTCAGAATTTTCTTTTTCATATCAATTTCAGTGAAACTAATTATAATATGTATATGAGAATTTTTATTCTGGTTGAGTCGTGCTGGTGTTCTGAGACTGTCTGCTTTCTGAATTTCCAAATCTCTGGGCATGTCTGGAAAATTCTCTTTAAATATTTCATGAAGTAAAGCATCTGTATTCTTTGCAGCAAGCTCATCACTTTCAGGTATTCCTATAAGGCGAATATTAGACCTCATCTAATTATCCCAGAGCTCTCTGAGTGAATGATCCATTTTTGTTCTCCACTTTTTTTCCTCTTTGAGTGACTGGGAGTGTTCAAAAGCTTTATCTTTAATATCGGAGATTCTTTCTTCTGCCTGCTCCATTCTGTTACTGAGGGATTCTACTGTATTTTTTAGATCTTTGAGGGCTGCAAATTCTTGCTTTAATGTGTCAAAATCTTTGGTCATTTTGTCTTTAAATTCGTTAAATTTTTGAGACATCTTTTGAATTTCTGCTTTAAATTCTAATTTCATCATTTCCTCAATTTTGTTGATCCTATTTGGTATCCAAATTCTGAAGTCAATTTCTGTCATCTCAGCCATTTGTTTGGAAATAGGATTTTGTACTTTATCTGCTTTATTGTTTCTTGGGGAAATTGATCTATTCTGATTGTTCATGTTGCCAGAGTTTTTCCCCTGATTCCACCTCATGACTGTTTTTCACTGTTGGCTATGTGGTCTTGCAAGGTGAGATTGGATTGGGGCTTCCTGGGGTTGTGGTTAACCAGTCCATGTTAAGAATCCGAGACTGATGACTACAGCTTTTTCCCTTTTAGCTTTGTAAAGGACCTGTACAGTATTACAGTTTGAGGCTGGGGAAACCTGCTTGGTGTGGTGGGGTTCTGTGGCTCAGTCTTGTATTCAACTGGTTCTTGTCCTTTCCTTGTGGATAAGTGACTCTGGAAATGTTTTAGCTGTAAAGAAATACAAGCAATTAAGAAATCCCACCTCCCAGACAACCACTGGAATGGGAATAATCGACCCTTACTGTTACTACACAACCAGGGTATCCCCTTAGAGGGTCCTTGTGTAGAATGTAAATGTTTTGGCACAGTAACTGAGATAATGCCGGAAAGGCTATGTTAACCACTGTGATAAAAAATGTGTCAAATGGTTTATGAAGCGAGTGTATGATGCCCCATGATCATATCAATGTATGCAGTTATGATTTAATAAAAAAAAAGAATTGAAAAAAATAAAATAAAATAAAATAAATAAAAATAAATAAAAATATCTTCAAGTAAAAAAAAAAAAAAAGATATCCCACCTCCCAGACAACCACTGGAATGGGAATAATCGACCCTTACTGTTACTACACAACCAGGGTATCCCCTTAGAGGGTCCTTGTGTAATTGTCCCAATTTGGGGGTTCTGAACCAATTGACTCTGTCAGTACAAACTCTCAGGTGGGAGAGTTTGAAAGGTCTCCAGCAACTAGATAGCAGAGGTCTACTGAATGCTCATATTTGGCTCTCTCTGGTGCTCTATAGAGTCAGAAAGGCCCACCTGGTAGCACAGTAGGACCAGGGGGCTGAGTCTCTTTCTCCACTTTGTTCCTTTTTTACGTCTAATCACTGGTGACCCCACAGGACTGAAGTCCTTTTTCTTCCAATAATGCAAAGGATTAGCGCCTGTCAGAGTCAAAGGAAGGTCAATGCCCCCAAGGCCCAGCCACTGCCCTTGGCTACCAGCCAGCTGTGGGAGCTCAGGCCTGCCTACCTCATGTGTTCAATTTCCACTGATGAGTGTTCCTCTTGGTCTCAGTCTAATCCTGGGGGTACCAGACCTGCAAATGCTTATTTCCCTCAGCCACCACACCTTTGTCCCTCTCGCTCTGCAGCACCATTATCCCTATAGGGTGACTTCTAGTTTCCTCTGGCAGTGCACAGAGTCTGGAAGGTGTTTCTCCAAGATTGGGCCCCAGCGTGATCACTCTATTGTTGCTGGATCTTTGTGGGAAGTGCCCCTGCACAGTTCCAATACCGCTGCCAAAGCCAGAGAATTCTGGCTATAGGAGCAGCTCTAGGAGTGTGCTGCACATGGACCTGGCAGCAGGGTGGGGTACACTGCATAGATTCTGGCATTATCTAGCATCTGGTGACTTCAGCAAGATCACTACTCCAGTGGTGATTCTGGTTGGGCGGGGGCCTGGTGCGGAGGCCGGGCAGGCTCAGTGCGCAGCTTCAGTGGTCTCTGGATGGGCGGGGTGTGGTGCATGGCCTCAGCAGACTCTGGGTGGGCAGGGTGCGGCGTGCAGTCTCCACAGTCCACGCAGGTCAGGTGTGGCACAGCCTCGGAGGTCTTCGGGTGGGTGGGGTGTGGTGTAGAGGCAGGGAGGGAGCGGGGGACCGACCAGGCTGGGGGCATGTTACTCCTTCATGCAGGATGGGAGGGGAGGGAACTGCTCATGTCCCTCAGTCTCTGTGGTGGTTAGGAATCTGGTTTATCTGGTTAGGGGGAAAGGGTGGACTGAAAGTTCAGAATGGCAGGGAAAATGTAGTTTCAGTTTTTCTGTCTGGTAAGAGAATGATCAGAGTCACCGCAGAGTCCCTCTGGAGGAAGAAGTCCCCACTTTTAACTGCTCTCACCCATGGGTTGAGACAAGAGGTCCTCAGTTCACTACTTGCCTGTAGAAATCCCACAGGAGCAAACAAAGAGCAAAAGGAAAAGGAAAAAAAGAAAAGAACCCACAGCTTTCTTGGGGGAGGGATCGGGCATTTTTCCTTTTGGTTGAGTTTTGTACCTGGAGATTGTTCTCTTGGAATCATAGCTTGCCTCTGCAAGGGTGACCTGTAGTTATCTCTCTTCTCTCTCGGTTGGGCTTCCTGTCTTCAGCTCAATTGGATACCCTCTGGACATTATCCTTCTCTCTGAGCCTTTGTTGGAGGCTGCATCCAGTCGGCCATCTTGCCCCTCTCTGCTATTTCCTTTCTGAAGATTCCATAATTTTCTTTGTAGAGGTCCTTCACCTCCTTTGTTAGGTATATTCCTAGGTATTTCATTTTCATTGAAGCTATGGTGAAGGGAGTTGTGTCCTAAATAAACCTCTCATGTTGGATGTTATTGGCGTATACAATGGCAACTGATTTGAGGACGCTGATTTTATATCCTGAGATATTACTGTATTTTTTGATGACTTTCAGGAGTCTTCTGGTTGAGTCTTTAGGGTTCTCTCAGTATAGGATCATGTCATCAGCAAAGGTGGAGAGTTTGACCTCCTCTTCTCCTATTTGAATTCACTTTATTTCCTTTAATTACCTAATTGTATTGACTAGAACTTCCAGCACTATGTTGAAAAGTAATGGTGACAGAGGACAACTTTGTCTGGTTTCAGTTCTAAGAGAAAAAGCTTTCAGCTTTACTCCATTCAATAAAATATTAGCTGTGGGTTTGTCACAGATAGCTTCAATCAGTTTTAGAAATGTGCCACCTATGCCTATACTCTTCAGTATTCTAATTAGAAAAGGATGCTGGATTTTATCAAATGCTTTTTCTGCATCTATTGAGAGGATCATGTGATCTTTATTTTTTGCCTCTGTTAATATGGTGGATAACGTTTCTGGACTTTCATGTGTTAAACCAGCCTTGCATCCCAAGGGATGAAACCTACTTGATCATGATGTATGACTTTTTTGATGATAAGCTGTAATCTATTGGCTAGGATTTTCTTGAGAATTTTTGCATCTATATTCATGAGAGAGATTGGTCTGAAATTCTCCTTTTTGGTTGGGTCTTTTCCTGGTTTTGGTATCAGGGTGATGTTTGCTTCATAGAATGTGTTGGGGAAGATTCCTTGTTCCTCAATTTTTTGGAATAATTTCTGCAGTACAGGAATAAGCTCTTCCTTGAAGGTTTGATAGAATTCTGGTGTGAGGCCATCTGGACTAGGGCATTTTTTGTTTGGAAGATTTTTTATTGTTTCTTTAATCTCAGTGCTTGAAATTGGTCTGTTCAGGAGCTCTATTTTTTCCTGGCTAAGTTAGGGAGAGGGTGTGATTCCATTCCCTTCACATTTTCAAATTTCTGGGCATAGAGTTTCTGGTAGTATTCAGAGATGATCTTTTGTATATCTGTGGCATCAGTTGTTACTTCCCCTTTATCATTTCTGAATGAGGTTGCTAGAGATTTTACTTTTCTATTTCTAGTTAGTGTGGCCAAAAGTTTATCTATTTCATTTATTTTTTCAAAAAACCAACGCCTTGTTTCATTAATATTTGAATATTTCTTTTGTTTTCATTTTCATTGATCTCTGATTTAATTTTGAAGATTTTTTTTTTCTTCTACTGGGTTTAGGCTTAGATTGTTCTTCTTTTTCCAATTCCATAAGATGGCTTGTGAGTTTGGTAATGCACTCTCTTTCTGTTTTTCAAATGTAGGCATCTAAAGCAATAAATTTTCCTCTCAATACTGCTTTTACAATATCCCATACATTTTGGTAGCTTGTGCCATCATTGTTCTTATGGTCAAGGAAGTTAGTGATTTCCTGTTCTATTTTTTCCTGCATCCATCTGTCATTCAACAGAACATCATTTAATTTTCATCCCTTTGTGTGGAGTTGAATGTTTTTTTGGAGTTGAGCTCCACCTTTAGTGCCTTGTGGTCTGAGAAGATCAGTATATAATGATGAAGGGATCATATCAACAGAGGTAGTAAATAATTACATATTTACAATACTAAAAAATGATGATCAGTATATAATGATGAAGGGATCATATCAACAGAGGTATTATAATGCTAACTAAGGGTGGACATGAATTTTGTGTGCAAATAATGATAGTTGTAACTGTAAATTGCAAATGAACTTTATACATACCCTGTATATATGCACCTAACATAGGAGTGTCCAAGTTCACATAAAAATCTTAGACTTAAGGAAAGAAATAAATAGCAACATTATAATACTTGAGACTTCAACACTCTACTGACAGAACTGGATAATTTTTTGAGGCAGAATATCAACATCTAAAATTTTTTCACAAAGAACATACCTTTATATCTGTTGAGTTTAACATGGGAACAACATTGCCTATGTGTGGAATATGCTCTGAATACAGATTTGTGTTGACATCTTGTATGAATTCATTCGTGTTGATCAACATTCTAAGTAGTAACAATGCATACCTTAGTAATATTCCATTTATTTTTTCCACAGATTTCAGGAAACCTTACTGTGCCTTGGATTACAGCATGTACTAGAAAAAGAGCAGTAAGTAATCTTTTACTTAAAGTAGAACATGGTTTTCTTTTGTGTTGTTAATAGACATGTTATTGAGAAAATTCTGATTTTTCATTAGTTGGAAAAATTGAACCTTGAAAAGACAACGTTGTCTTAAGGGACCTTTTTGTGAGATAATAGTATACACACACTTATACATATGTATATATATATTAATATATGTAATGTTAAATAAAATACAGTAATGAGCACACTATTTTTTAATGTTATCATAATAAAACATCAGTAAAATCACTTTTTCTCAAAGAATCTAATTCAACGAATCTGTGTAGAACTTATAAATATGCTTTTCACTTGCATCACAGGAGATCTTTCTGTAACACATCCATAAATAGGAAACTACAACAATTTTAACCATAAAACAGTTATTATTAGCCTGTAGGAAAGACAACTAAGGTTACCACATAATGTATAGATTTGGGGATGAATAAAACTGAAGCTAGAGCTATTTAATATTATGGATATTGTCTAGATTTCACTCTCTCTTCTCTTCTTCACAAAGCAGAACTATTAACCCTGGAAATAATATACGAGGCCACCAAAAGGGTGCTCTGAAAAATGCGAAGAAACAGTCAACTGCATAAGGACCCCATGACTTAGAGGAAATACAGGGTATTTTGTTCCACACTTAGCAGTATAAAGCTACTCAAGCAAGGAAACTCACTATCCTCAATCTAGCAACAGAAGGCAGTTTGTGTAGATTCATTCTTACCCCTACTGGAGCAAGAATCTCACAAACATCATGAAACAAGCCTGACAACACCAGCAAGGAAAGTCATTTGAATGCTTTGCTAACAGTACACTATCAGGGGGAGTATTTCCTTCCTTTCTGGTCCTGAAACTTTTCTCCATCAGCTTGAGTCACCAGGTACCAATGTCAAGAAAAATGCTGCCAGACAGAGCAACTTTGCCTGGGAACCCTCTTTGGTCCTCTTTGAGGTACAAAAAGTCCTTTTGCCTCTTCAGATGGCATGAACAATGACCAGTGTAAACATTAGTGTCACAAGACTAATTAAGCAGATGATGTTCACACCATGAAAGGTTTTGGAAATATAATTATTATTGGAATCATAACTCAGAAGAATTGGCCAATATCTGTATGCTAAACAAAAGTGGGTAATTGCCTGAAAAAATAAAAATAGTTAAATTAGGTAATGTCCTCTTAAGTTAATGGCCTCCTATGATAATGGCTAAAATATCTAGAAAACAACTGAAAATTACCCTTCATAGGAAATACCAGGAAAATCATAACTTGAACGATAAAAGATAATCAGCTGGTAAAAACACTGACATGAATCAGCTGATATAATTATTTTATAAAGATTTTAGGGCACTCATTTTAAAAATGCTTTAACAAAGAATTTGTAAATTATCTAAAAATGAACGAACAATATAGAAAATCTCAGGTAAGCAATAGAAGTTATCAAATAGACTCAAATAAGAATTATGGAATAAAATAATTTAATCACTAAAATTAAAACAAAAACAAATTCCTAGGTGGCTCAATATTAGAGTGGAGATTAAAAAGGATAGAGTGTGTGAACCTAAGGACATATTAGTAGAATTTGAAATATTTGAACAACAGAAAGAAAATAAAATGGAAAATAAAGAACAGAGACTTAGTGTCCTATTGGCCAACAACAGAAGCTCCAATATTTGTGTAATTGGAATCCCACAAGAACATGAGAGAGTGGGGACTAAAACATATACAAAGAAATAATGGCTATACTCTCCCCAAATTTGTAATAAAACTACCTAACCCACAGATTCAAGTAGTTCAATGAACCCCAAATAAAAGAAATTCAAAGAAATCCACACCTGGGCACCTCATCACTAAACTTCTGAAAACTAAATACACAGAAAATAATCTCTGTATCAGCTACAGACAAATGATACATTACCTATAGGAGAACACCAATTAAAATGACAGTGGACTTCTCTAAAAACTTAGAGGTAAGAAAGAAGTCACAATATGTTTTAAATGTTGAAAAAGATCTGTCAACTGATAATTCTTTATCTGCATAACTATCCTTCAGGAATGAAGGATAAATAAAATTATTCTTTTTTATTTTAGCAATACCACATTTAAAAAATTTTTGTAGTGCTACAATTAGTCTTCAAATTGGATGGTATAATTCTTCTAATTAAAGATATTCTTGGACACACAAAAAAAGAAAAACTGAAATGATTTGTTGATAGCTAAACTACCCAAATAAAATCACTAGTTAAATGTCTTCAAAGGGAAACAAAATAATAGAGAAAAAGAAACTTGGAATACCAGGAAGGAAGAGCAATATAAAAAAGGAGAAGTATGGATATCTTACTCATCGTGAATTTCCTACACCATATTTGATCATGGAAACAAAAGCTATAGCACCATCTAGGACTCAAGTCAATGGCACATAGAATAGAAGTATAAGTTGTGAAAATACAGGCACGTAAACAGAAATAATTTTACCACCCTTTACTTGAAGTGGTAAAATATTGATACTAGTACACTACAAGTCAGTAAAGACAATATACATCATCCAATTACAAAACAACCACTTTGAAAACTATGCTAAGTAGTACACTAAAAAACAACAAAAATAAATCAAGATGAAATCTAGAAATAATATTCAGATAACCTCCAAAAAGGCAATGAAAGAGAAACACAGAAAACAGAAAACAATGAATGACACATAAGGCCTAATATGTCAATAATTACCTTAAATATAGATGTTCTAAATACATCAAGTAAAATTTATGAATAGAAAAAATATACCACCCAAATATTAATTTTAAAAACCAGGAGTTAGTGGCTATATTAATATCAGATAAAATAGACTTTAAAACAAAAAAAAATTAGTATAAACAAAGACACATTATATGATGTGAAATGAGTGAACCACTAGGAAGGCATAGCAGTCCTGCATGTGTATATATCAAGCAACTAGGAGCCTGCAAATACATGAACCAAAAGCGTATAGGGAAGAAGGGAGAAATATACAAATCTACAATTATATGTGTTAACTTTGACATCCTTTTCATTGAAACTGATAGAATACTAGATGGAATATAAAGAATAAGAGACTAGAATAATACAATCAAGCAGGAACAAAACAACATATATATTTTAGAACTCTTCACCAAATAAGAAAATGATATATATTTTAAGAACCTAGGGAACATTACCAAGATAGACCTTATACAGAACTGTAAAATAAACCTAAATGAATTTAAAATATCAAAATCATAAAAAGTGTGTACACTGTTCATAATGGAATCACTGGAAATCATCTAAATATGGGGGAAAGATGGACTACTGGAAGCAGCCTCTTACAGAAGCTCCTGTCCAGAGGGAAGGATAACGTCCAGAAAGTACTCAATTATGCTGAAGACTGGGAGCCAAGTCGAGAGACAAATGAGATAACTGCAGGCCACCTCTCCTGAGGCAAGCAGTGACTCCAAGAAAGCAATCTTCAGCTAAGACTTCACCGGAGTCATTGATCCAACAAGATCAGAGAAGAACCAGCTGAATACAAGACAGAGCCACCTAACCCAACCATACCAAGCAGGTTTCCTCAGCCTCAGACTCTAAGACTGTACAGGTCCTTTGCAAAGCTAAAGGGGAAAAAGCTGCAGTCATCAGTCCCAGATCCTTAACAAAGGGCTGGTTAAACACAACTCCAAGAACTCCCAATCTGATTTCACCTGGCCTGACCACCTAGCCTACAGTGAAAAGCAATAATGAGGCAGAATCAGCAAAAAAACTCTGATAACATGAATAATCAGAGTTCATCAACTCCCCCAAGAAACAATAAAGCAGACACAGCATAAGATCCCATTCACAAACAAATTGCTGAGATGTCAGAAATCGAGTTCATAGTTTGGATAGCAAATAAGATCAACAGAATGGAGGAAATGATGGAATTAGAATTCAAAGCAGAAATTCAAAGATGTCTCAAGAATTAACGAATTTAAATACAAAACGACCAAAGATTTTGACACATTGAAGCAAGATTTTGATCTCTCAAAGATCTAAAAATTACTGTACCATCTCTTAGTACAGAATAGAGCAGGCAGAAGAAATGATGTCTGACATTGAAGACAAAGCTTTTGAATGCTCCCAAATGCTCAAAGAGGAAAAAAAGTGTAGAACAAAAATGGAGCATTCTCTCAGAGAGCTCTGGGATAATTCTAAGAGATCTAATATTCGCCTCATAGGAATACCTGAAAGTGATGAGGTGGCTGTGAAGGATACAGATGCTTTGCTTCATGAAATAATTAAAGAGAACTTTCCAGACATGCCAAGAGATTCTAAAATTCAGACAGCAGACAGTTTTAGTACACCGGCATGACTCAACCCAAATAAAAATTCTCATAGACACATTATAATTAACTTCGCTAAAGTTAATATGAAGGAGAAAATTCTGCAAGCTGGAAGAAGTAAGAAAACCAAAACATACAAGAAGAAGAACATTAGAATGACTGCAGATCTCTATGCTGAACACTTTCAAGCCAGAAGAGGGTAGTCATCAACCTTTAATCTCCTTAAACAAAATAATTTTCAACCCAGGATCCTGTATCCAGCTAAACTGTTTCATCTATGATGTAGAAATTAAATATTTTAATGACATTCACATGTTGAAGAAATTTGCCATAACTAAACCAGCTCTTCAGGAAATTCTCAGACCTATCCTCCATAATGAGCAACACAATCCTCCACCACCGAGGTAAACACACTCAGAAATGTTTGATCAAATTCTGACTTCCATAGTGGTGAAATGATTAAAAATGTCCACTGGAATTTCAAAAAATTTGACACCCAAAACTCAATCTGGCTTATCGTTACTCTCAATTAATGTGAATTTCTTAAATTGCCCACTAAAGAGACACAGATTGTCTGACTGGATACAAAAACTCAGGCCAGAGATCTGCTGCATTCAAAAATTTCACCTTACCTTAAAAGATAAACACAGACTCAGGGTGAAGGGATGGTCATCTATAATTCAGGCAAATGGAAATCAGAAATAAGCAGGTGTTGTAAGTTTATTCACAGATACAATAGGCTTTAAACCAATTAAAATAAGAAAAGATAATGATGGCCACATCTTATTTGTTAAGGGAAACACTCAACATGGTGGGATTTCAATTACCAACATTTACCTACCCAACCAGAATGTGCCTCAATTTGTAAGAGAAACTCTAACTGACATGAGGAACTTGATTTCCCCCAGCACCATAATTGTTGGAGACTTTAACACTCCTCTGACAGTGTTGGATAGATCTTCGAAAAAGAAGCTAAGCAAAGAAATTCTAGAACTAAACTTAACCATTAAACATTAACATCTAATAGACATCTACTGAACATTTCATCCTAATAAAAATAAATACACATTCCTCTCATCAGCCCAAGGAAAATCCTCCAAAATTGATGACATCTTAGGTCACAAGTCTAACCTCAGCAAATTCAAAAGAATATAAACTATTCCTTGTATTTTCTCAGAACATCACAGAATAAAAGTTGAACTCAGTAATAAAAGGAATAACCACATGCATACAAAAACATGGAAACTAAATAACCTCATGCCAAATGATATCTGGGTCATAGACGAGATTAAGAAGGAAATTACCAAAATTTTGAAACAAAATGATAATGAAGACATGAACTATCAGAACCTCTGGGATACAACAAAGGCAGTCCTAAGAGGGAAATTTATAGCACTGCAAGTCTTCCTCAAGAGAATGGAAATAGAGGACATTAACAACTTAATGGGACATCTCAAGCAACTGGAAAAGTAGGAACTTTCCAACTCCAAACACAGCAGAAGAAAAGAAATAAATAAAATTAAACAGAACTAAATGAAATTGAAAACAAAAGAATAATACAACAGATCAACCAATCAAAGAGTTGGTTTTTTGAAGAGGTCAATAAAATAGATAAACCTTTGGCTAACCTAACCAGAAGTAGAAGAGTAAACTCTCTAATTTCATCAATCAGAAATGATAAAGGCCAAATAACAACAGACTCCACAGAAATTCAACAAATCCTTAATGAATACTACATAAAACTCTACTCTCAGAAGTATTAAAATGTGAAGGAAATAGAGCAATACTTGGAAAGATGCCACTCTCCTAGACTTAGCCAGAAAGAAGTGGAAATGTTGAGCAAGCCTATAACAAGCTCTGAAATCGCATCAACTATTAGAAATCTTTCCAAAAATAAAAGCTCGGGACCAGATGGCTTCACATCAGAATGCTACCAAACCTTTAAAGAGGAACTAGTGCCTATATTACTTAATCTTTTCTAAAACATAGAAAAAGAAGGAACACTACCCAACACATTCTATGAAGCAAATATCACCCTGATACCCAAACCAAGAAAAGACCCCCAAAGAAAAGAAAATTATAGACCAATATCTCTAATGAATATTGATGTAAAAGTATTCAATAAGATCATAGCAAACAGAATCCAACAATACATCAAACAAGTTATGCACCACAGCCATATGGGGTTCATCCCAGGGTCCCAAGAATGGCTCAATATACATAAATCCATAAATATAATACACCACATAAACAAATTGAAAAACAAAGACCATATGGTTCTCTCAATTGATGCAGAAAAAGCTTTTGACAATATCCAGCATCCTTTCTTGATGAGAATGCTTAAGAAAATAGGTATAGAAGAAACATTTCTTAAATTAATAGAGGCCATCTATAGCAAGCCCATAGCCAATATCATAGCAAATGGAGTAAAATTGAAATCATTTCCACTCAGATCAGGAACCAGGCAAGGATGTCCACTGTCTCCACTGCTTTTTAACATTGTAATGGAAGTCTTAGCCACCGCAATCAGGCAAAAAAAGACAATGAAGGGGATCCAAGCAGGACCAGAGGATATCAAACTGTCACTCTTCACAGACCATATGATAATATATCTGGAAAATCCCAGGGAATCAACTACAAAACTCCTAGAAGTGATCAAGGAATATCACTAGTTATGTCTCAGGATACAAAATTAACACTCATAAATCTGTAGCCTTTATATACACCAACAATAGTCAAGGGGAAAAAACAATCAAGGACTCTATTCCCTTTACAATAATCCCAAAGAAAATGAAATATCTGGGAGTGTATCTAACTAAGGATGTGAAAGATCTCTATAAAGAGAACTATGAAACTCTGAGAAAAGAAATAGCTGAAGATGTTAACAAATGGAAAAATATACCATGCTCATGGCTGGGAAGAATCAACATTGTTAAAATGTCTATACTACCTAAAGCAATCTACAGATATAAAGCAATCCCTATTAAAGCACCTCTATCATACTTAAAAACCTGGAAAAATTAGTATTTCATTTTATATGGAAACAGAAAAAACTTTGAATAGCCTAGACATTACTCAGAAATAAAAACAAATCGTGAGGAATCACAATTCCAGACTTCAGACTATACTATTAATTGATAGTAGTCAAAACAGCATGGTACTGCGCAAAAATAGAGAAGTAGATGTATGGAACAGAATTGAAGACCAAGAGGTGAACCCAGACACTTATCATCATTAGATTTTTTTATAAGCTAATTAAAAATATAAATTGGGGGAAAGATTCCCTATTCAATAAATGGTGCTGGATGAATTGGCTGGCAACTTGTAGAAGACTGAATGTGGACCCACACCTTTCTCCTGTAACAAAAATTGACTCTTACTGGTTAAAGGACTTAAACTTAATACATGAAACTATAAATATTCTTAGAGATTGCAGGGGAAACACTTGAAAAAATTGCCCTGGGAGTATACTTTATGAGGAAGACACCCTGGGCAATTGAAGCATCATCAAAAATACATTACTGGGATCTGATCAAATTAAAAAGGTTCTGCACTACCAAGAACACACTAAGTAAAGCAAATAGCCCTCAGAATGGGAGAGAATTTTTGCACGTTATGCTACCCACAAAGGTCTAATAACCAGAATCCACTGAGAACTCAGTTTTACTACTAAGCAAAAAACAAGTGATCCCATTTCATTGTGGGGAAATTACATGAACAGAAGCTTCTCTGAAGGAGACAGGCGCATAGCCTACAGACACATGAAAAAATGCCCATCATCTTTAATCATCAGAAAAATGCAAACCAAAACTACTCTGAAATACCCTCTAACTCCAGTAACAGTAGCTCACATCACTAAATCTCAAAACAACAGATGTTGGCGTGGATGTGGAGAAAAGGGAACACTTCTGCAAGGCTGGTGGGAATGCAAGCTGGTACGTTCCTTTTGGAAGGAAGTTTGGGGAACACTCAGGGATCTAAATGTATACCTGCCATTTGATCCTGCAATTCCTCTTCTAGGTGTATATCTAAAGGACCAAAAATCATTTGGCAATAAAGGTATTTGCACCAAATTGTTCATTGCAGCTCAATTCATAATTTCCAAGTCATGGAAGAAGCCCAAGCTCTCATCGACCCATGAATGGATTAATAAATTGTGGTATATGTATACCATGGAATACTATGCAGCAGTAAAAAAATGGAGACTACCATCTTTATGTTTACATGGATGGAGCTGGAAAATATTCTTATTAAAGTATCTCAGGAATGGAAAAAAGAAGTATCCAATGTACTCAGTACTACTGTGAAACCGATTTATAATCACTCACACTTGCATATGAAAAACGAAATACAACTATAGCCTAGGATGAAGGAGGAAAGGGGAGTGAGAAAGGAGGGGATGAGGTGGGAGGGATAGTAGGGGATAGTAGTAGGACCACACCTATGGAGCACATTGCAAGTACAAGTTGGATCTATCATGTGTAGAACACAACTGCCCTAATGCTACACTTGGGTAAATGAGGTGAAATCTATGTTTATTAGTATGATGTAAGCACTGCAATTTTTACAAATAATCAACACATTACAAAAGGTATAAAAGTATTTATTATCTATGTACAAAAGACTTAATAAAAACAATAAAAGTAATAAAAATAAGTATGACAAGTTTAAAGAAAGAAATCATCTAAATACATGGAAATTATTATTATTTTTTTTGAGACAGTCTCTTTTTATCGCCCCCAGTAGAGTGCTGTAGCATCACAGCTCACAGCAACCTCCAACTGCTGGGCTTAGGCGATTCTTTTGCCTCAGCCTTCTGAGTAGCTGGGACTACAGGTGCCCACTACAATTCCAAGATATTTTTTGTTGCAGTTTGGTCAGGGCCAGGTTCGTACCCGCCACCCTTGATATATGGGGCTTGTGCTCTACCCACTGAGCCACAGGCACCACCCTAAATGGAAATTTAAAAACATACTCTAAGTAATCCGTGGATCAAGGAGGAAGTCTCAAAAATTATGTGGAACTGTATGAAAATGAGAATACAGTACATCAAACTTGCAGGATATAACTAAAGTGGTGCTGAAAAGGAATTTTTTAACACCACGTGCTTACATTGGAAATGAGAAAAAGACTCAAATTAATCAAATGAGTGTAAAATAGACCTAAAGCAAAGAAATAATCTTATGAGAGCAGAAACCAAAGTAATTAAAAATAAGTTGAAGGAATTGTTAAAATTAACTCTAATACTTACATGATCAATACATCTTATATACACAGACACTTATTTCAATCTCCTCTCTTCTCTAGCTTTTAACCCCAGTCCTACTTTTCATCACCCATGACTTTTCTCCATCTGTTTCTATAACACAAATGATCTGTGATCATTGCTCTAGGGTTAATCTGGCACTTCTCTCTCTAATGCTCTTTATTTCATTTTTCTTAAATAACTTTCCCTAAAAACATATTACGCTGAAATGCAGTCTGAAAATGAGATTGTGGAGTCATGTTAGCTTCCATATATTTATTCAACTGAAATATGGATTAGAGTGTCTACTATTGCACTGTCTAATACAGTTTCCACTAGCACCTGTGGCTAGGCTATTGGCCACCTCAAATGTGGCTAGTGCAAATGGGGATTTAATTTTCATATTTAATTTAATTGTTTTGAATTAGAATATAAAACCTAGTGCATGGAGTTACACCTCTGGTCAAGACAGAGTAATAAAGACTGGGTTTATGATACCACCTGGAGCAACAACAAAACTGAAGTAAATATATAAAATAGCAGTTTTCAAAACACTGGATATAGGACAACTGCATTAAATATCTGTGGCTGCATATCAAATTACCACAATCTTAGCAGCTTAAAATAACACACATTTATGTTTATCTCACAATTTATGTGGGTCAAGAGTCCAGGTATGGCATGAGACCCTCTATTTTAGGGTGTCATGAGGATGCAGACAAGGTGTTAGCTATGACAACTCAAATAGAAAGGCTTAGTGAGTATGAATACGGTTCTAAATTTCTGGAAGAAGTAATTTTCTTGTGACTGTAGGACTATAAGACTGAGGACCCAGCTTTTTACTGGCTATTAGCCAGAGGTTGCCTTTTTGTGCTAGAAGAGGTTGACTACAGCTCAAGAGGCCAATTATCAGTTTCTAGGCAATGCTCATAGTTTCTACATACTTCCCACAGTTTATTATCATGTGGACTATAAAAACATGACCACTTACTATATCAAGGTATCAGGGAGAGTCTCTAATGTGAGTATGCTAGCAAACAAAAGTTTTTGATAAAGTAACAACCACAAGAGTGACATCCCATTATTTTTGCCATATTCTGTTGGTTAGAAGCAAGTCGCAGGTCCCATCTCCAATCATTTGGAAGGGATATAAAAAGTAATTAAATATAAAAGTAATGAAAGCATCTTATATGGATTATGGGGGTGCTACCTTAAAGACCCTTAATAACATGAAATTAATGGCAGTGACTAAATTAATGGCTAAACTTTACTGGCACATATTACTGCCTTGAGAAAGTTACAGAATTTTGTGCATGGAGGAGGACCTCAAGTTGCTTTGAAACTTGCATTGAAAGGATGGTGCTAAGAATCCAGGGAACATAAAAGGGCTACAGCATGCAGTAAAGATACTGGATAAACAAGAACTGTACAGAGGGAGAACTCAGAAGATCTGAAGAATGCTACCCTTGAATTTTCCACTGACTACTAAGTACTCACATGTTTAGGAAGATAAGTCCTTAAAAGGAACCATCCATAAAGATTAGAAAGTTGAGAAAAGTATAGGTGTTTATATGGGCCTGCAATAATGTCTGTCCCCACTAGCCAAACTGAATGACCTGATAACTCATTGATTTTTTTTGGTTTTATTTTGTTTTGTTTTTTGTAGGGCCACATTATGGCCCTCGGTAGAGTGCCGTGGCATCACACAGCTCACAGCAACCTCCAACTCCTGGGCTTAAGCGATTCTCTTGCCTCAGCCTCCCGAGTAGCTGGGGCTACAGGCACCCGCCACAACGCCCAGCTATTTCTGGTTGCAGTTCAGCAGGGGCCGGGTTTGAACCCGCCACCCTCGGTATATGGGGCCGGCGCCTTACCAACTGAGCCACAGGTGCAGCCCAGCTCATTGAATTTTGTGTACCACACACATAAAGTCAATTCTAGACTACTGTTCTATTCTGCAAAAAGCAATTCCAGAAAAGATTAATCATATTCCAAGTAACCTATGCCAATGCCATATTGGCATTCCTAACACAAAGATCAATATTTATTTTCAGGAATATAAAAAATGTATAACAATAAAGTAAAATGTGCATATGTGTTATCCAGACCCCCCCAAAAAAAGCTAGAATGCGAAAAAGCAAGAAAATATGAACTATGATGAGGAGAAAAATCAATGACCTGCATAAAATCCAGAATTGACACATGTTAGATTATTTTAGTAGAATATTAAAATAGTTATTATGGCTGTATTTCACATGTTTCAAAAGTTAAGTGGATAAAACAAAAAGATTAGTGGAAACATAGAAGATGTAATAATACCCAAATAGAATGGAAGAAAAAGTATCCAATGTACTCACCCCTACTATGAAACCAATTTATAGCTTTCACGTGAAAGCTATAACCCAATTATAGCCCAAGAAGATGGGGAAAGGGGTGAAGGAGGGGAGGGGAGGTGGAAGGATGCATGGAGGGACGTGATCTGTGGGACCACACCTACAGTGCATCTTACAAGGGTACCTATGAAATTTACTAAATGTAGAATATAAATGTCTTAACATAATAACTAAGAAAATGTAATGAATTCTATGTTAACCAGATGAAAATATTTCAAATTGTATATAAAACCAGCACATTGTACCCAATTGCATTAATGTACACAGCTATGATTTAATACAAAAATAAATTAGTGGAAACATAGAAGATGTAATAATACCCAAATAGAATTTTTAGAGATGAACACTACAGTGTCTGTGGGGAACAACACACTGGGTGGGATTAATTGAAGAGTAGGAATTATAAATGAAAATATTACTGAATTTGAAGACATGACATAGAAAGTATCCAAAATGAAACAGAAGAAAATATAACTTTAAGAAAAACCATTAGTCAGCTGTTGAACAACTTTAAGCATCCCATCAAATGCATAGTTAAAGTCCCTGAAAATGTTGGTGGGAGGACAGAAATATATTAGAATAAAAATGTGTGAAAATATTCCAAATTTGGTAAAATGTATAAGCACACATGTTCAAAAAGCTCAATGAAGCCCAAGTACAGGAATCACATGTAATACTACACAAAGGCACATACTAATCAAATTGTTCAATACAAACGATAAAGCAGTAAATTAAAACCAGCCCAAGGAGGAAAAATGCATTACAAATAGTGAAATTAAGATAAGTACAGCATAATTTTTCTCATCAAATACAAATGAAAAAATAGTGGAAAAACATCTTTAAAGTATTGGGAAAAAAAAAGTCAACCATAATATTATACCTAACTCTAAAATATTAATATTATTCACAACTGACAATGAAATAAAGACTTTTATGTATACACCAACTAAAATAATATATCTGCAGTATATTGGCTTCCTTCATGCAAAAGGAGTATGGCACTAAGTAGAAATCTGTATGTATATAAAGAAACAAAGATCACTGCAAATGTTAATGATATAGGTAAATGTATAAAAATTTTCTATTATTTATATATAAAATAATCAAATATTTAATGATAATATCATTTATAGCATAAGTAAAAGTAAAATATAAGACAATAATAGCAGAAAAACTTAGAGGACAGAAAAAATAAATCTATAAAAGTTCTCAAAGTATACATAAAATACATATCATGTGAAGGTAAGATAGAATAAGTAAAAGTTATTTTCTATAAATCATAAAGTAGTGGTTCTCATTTAGAAGCTATTTTACCACCTATGGGACATTTAGTAATGTCTGGACCCTTTTTTTATATCTCAACTGGGGAAGAGATGCTACTGGTATCTAGTGGCAGAAGCCAGAGGTGCTGCTAAACATCCTGCAATGCAGAGCCCAGACTCCCGTGGCTAAGAATTCCCGAGCACCAAATGTCAATAATACTGCTATTGAAAAACCCTGCCTACTCTAAAGCAACCAGCACAACAAAACGAATATTATACCTAATATGCTAAAAGGGCAGATGAAGTGGAATGATAAAAAATATTCCATAATTGCTTCCTAAAAAGCAGGAAAAGGGGTAGGGAAGAACAAAAAAAGAGAAAATAAAAATAGAAAACTCATTTATTAGCAAAATAAAAAAAAATCAAGTCAATAATCACATTAAATATAAATATTCCAATCATCCCAATTAAAAGTTACAGACAGATTGCATAATAATATTCAAGACCCAACTACAGTTACATGTTAATGAGGATATGTTCTGACAAATAAAGATGATCATTTCTTATTGATTAAGAAGTTAATTCATCAAAAGGACAGATGTAAACATTTATGCACCTAGTAACTGAGCTTCAAAATATACACAGCCAAAACTGATAGGACTGCAAGGAAAAATAAACAAATACACAAATATGGTCAGAGATTTTGATACACTTGTCTCAAAAATTGATAAAAAAAGTAAACAGAAAGACAGAAGATGTAAATGACACTGTTAAGCAATTTGAACTAATTGTAGAACTCTCTGTTCACAAGAACATGTCATAAAATATTTTCAAGTACACATATTACATTTTCTAAATGATACCTAATTGTGGGCTATATAACATGTCTGAATAAATTTCAAAGTATTTATGTCATAAAAAATATATTCTGAGATTATCAAGAAAGTAAATTAGATCAATAACAAAAAGCTCTCCAAATAAAACCCCAAATATTTAGAAGATAAATAGCACACATATAAGTAACTTGTGGGTCAAGGAAGAAATCAAATGGGGAATGAGAATGTATTTTTAATTAAATAGAAAACAGCATTTTTTAGGATGCAACTTAAGAAGTATTTAGGGATAAATTTACAACATTAAATGTTTATATTATTTGTTAGAAAGTAAGAATTCACCAAAATTTGTCAAATTAATTACTTGAAATTTCATAACAACCCAATATAAGCAAAAACATAAAGTATCAGTCAGAGTGGTAATCAACAAAAGAGAAAATAAAAACCTAATACAGCAAATAATTAAAATCATAACATGATTTTTTAATAAAAATGTATGAAATTGACAAACCAAATTGATTAGGAAAAAAAGTGAAAGGACACAAATTACCAATAACAGAAATGAGTGATTTGGCATCCATATGGTTTCTACAAATATTAAAGTAAAAAGTGAATTATATGAGCAGCCCTATTAAAATGAACTCAACAATTTTGATGAAATGGAACAACTAAACAAGCTCCTTAGAAGAAATAGATAATGCAATAGCCTTATATCAATTAAATAAATCAAAGTTAAAAAAAAAAAAAGAAATACATTCCCACAAAGAAAATATTTACTGGTAGTTCTACAAAATATTTAAGGAAAACATACTAGCAATTTTATAAAAATTACAGAAAGTTACAGAGAAAGAATGTTTACAGCAGATTCAATGATACCAGCAGTATACTGATACCCAAATCACCCACATCAGACAAAGATATTATGAGAGAACAACAGAACATTATATCTCATGAACATAGGATGAAAAATTCTAAGTAAAAACTGAGCAAGTCAAATCCAGTGGAGTTTATCCTAGATAAAAATGATTGATTTAACATTAAAAAAATATAATTCATAATACTGGAAAATAAAAAGGAAAAACATAATTATTTCAATATACACAGAAAGAACATTTGACAAAATTCAATGTATTTTCTGGGTATTTTGAAAACTAGTAATAGAAGGAAACTTTCTCCAGTGATGAGTACAAATACACATTTGATAGTTAAATTCTCTTCCTGAATTGATTTCTTTATTATTATGTAAGAACTTTTTTTTACAACTTTTGGCTTAAAGTGTTTTCTGTATGATATAAGTATAGCTATTCCTGTTTTCTGGGTTTTTTGTTTGTTTTTTGTAAATTTCAGATTGTTATAAGGTTGCATATGATTTAGATACATAGTATGCCTTTATGTGTCAGAGTTATAAATGTGTCCTTGTTCCAGAAAGTGTACAATATACACATGCAATGGGTGGGAATTTGGGTGGGAATTTACCCATCCCGTACCCCTTCAACTTAAATTTCATTGATCTTATAGGTATTGAGAAACTAGTTCCAATTTAGTATTGAGTACATAAAGTGTTTGTTTTCTCATTCTTTTGATGCTACACTTAGGAGAATCCTCCAATTCCATGCAAGTTGTTATGAAATATAATAGGTCATAATCTTTTTATGGTTGAGTAGGATTCCATGATATACATATACCACATTTTATTAAACCATATATGAATTGGTGGCCACTTGGGTTGTTTCCACAACCTTCTGATTGTGAATTGCAATGTTATGAAAATTTAGATGCAAGTGTTTTTGTTTTATTTTAATAACATGTCTTTTTTGGGGGAAAAGGACAAATCCCTAGAAGAGGGGTTGTAGGATCAAATGGTAGGTCTACTCTTAGCTCTTTGAAGGGTCTCCATACTACTTTCAAAAGATGCTGTACTAATTTGGAGTTCCATCAGTGGTGTGTGAGTGTTTCTTTCTCTGCATCTATTATTTTTGGGCTTTATGATGTGAGCCATTCTCACTAGGCTTAGATGGGATCACATTGTGGTTTTAATTTATGTTTATAGATGATTAGAAATGATAAATATTTTTTCATTTATTAGTTGGCCATTAATCTATCTTCATAAGAGAAGTTTCTGTTCATGTCTCTTGGACACTTTTCAATGGTTTTGTGTGATTTTTTTCTTGTTGATTTGCTTGAATTAATTGTAGATTCTGGTTATTAGACTTTTGCTAGATGTGTAGCATAAAAACATCTTCTACTATTCCGTAGGCCATCTATTGGCTTTGAGGATTGTGTTCTTCACTGTGCAAAACTTCTTAACTTGATCAGATCCCATTTATTTGTTTTCATTCTTGTCAATGTGGTCTTCTTCATAAACTCTTTCCCTAGGCTGCTAACTTCAAAGGTTTTCCCCACACTTTCTTGTGCCATTTTTATAGTTTCATATCTTTGATTTAAATCTTTTATCCATCATGATCTAACTTTTGTGATTGGTGGGAATTTCTGGTCCTTCATCAGTCTTTTACATCTGGCTATCCAGTTCTCCCAGAACTATTTAACGAGTAGGGATTCTTAACTCCAGTATATTTTTCATTTGATTTGTCAAAGATCATGACCACATAGTGATAGTTTCATGTCTAGATTCTCTCTTCTGTTCCAATGGTCTGTGTCTCTATTTTTAAGCCAAGACCATACTGTTTTGTTCATTATAGTGTTGTAGTATAGCCTGAAGTCAGGTAAAGTGATACCTCCAGATTTGTTTATTTTGTAGGAATATATTGGCTATTTTGAGTCTCCTCTGGTTCCATACAAAGCATTTTCATAACGTTGATTCTGCCAATCCATGAGCACAATATGTTTTCCCATCCGGTAACATCCTTTGCAGTTTCCTTACTCATTGTCCCATAGATTTCTCTATAGAAATCCCTCACCTTCTTTGTTAAATATATTCCAAGGTATTTCATTTTCATTGATTTTAATGTGAATGGAATTGTGTCTTTGCTCTGATTCTCAGCTTGACTGTTGCTGACATTTATGAAAGCTCCTGATATGTGTTTGTAGATTTTATATCCTGAGACTTTGCTGTATTCTTTTATCACTTGCAGGAGTCTCTTGGATGAGTTCTTTTAATTTTCTAGGTATAGGATAATGTTTGGTGAAGGTGGTAATTTGACTTCATCTGTTCTTATTTGATAGCCTTTATGTATTTTTGTTGTCTGATTGCTCTGTCTAGGACTTTTAGAGCTGTGTTAAATAGTAGAGGCAACAGGTAACATTCTTGTTGCTTTCCAGTTTTAAGCAGGAATGTTTTCCATTTTTCTCCTTTCACTATGATATTGGCTGTGGGTTTTTCATATATGGCTTCTAGCAATTTAAGGAATATCTCTCTATGCCAATTTTCTCAAGTGTTCTTGTCCTGAAGAGGTGGTGAATTTTCTCAAATGCTTTTTCTGCATTTATTGAGAGGATTATATCATCTTGTTTTTACTTCTGTTTATGTGGGGAATTAAATTTTTAGATTTGCATATGTTGGACCAGCTTTGCATCTCTCAGATGAAGCCTACTGGGTTAGGATGACTTTTTTTATATGAAGTTGAATTATGTTTGCTAAGATTTTATTGAGTATTTTTACATCTATATTCATTAGAGAGACTGGTCTGTAGTTTTCTTGTTTTGTCTTGTCTTGTCTTTGACATCAGGGCGATTTTTGCATTGAAGGAGTTGGAGAGGGTTGTTTCTTTCTTGATGCTATTGAATAGATTCTGCAATTTAATACAAGCTTTTCTTTGAAGGTTTGAAAGAATTCTGGCGTGAAAGCATATGGTCTAAGACTTTTTGTGGGAACATTTTTGCTGTTGTTTCAATTTTGATACTTGATATTTCTTCCTGATTGAGTCTAGTAATGCAGTGTGATTCCAGGAATTTGTCCATTTCGTCTACATTTTCAAACTTATGGGCATAGAGATTTTTACAGTAATCAGTGATGATATGTTGAATTATGTGGTATCTGTTGTTATTTTTCCCTTTATTGTTTGTCATTGAGCTTATGAGAGACCTTTCTATTTTGTTTCTGGTTAATCTAGCCAAAGGCTTATCAATATTGTATATATTTTCAAATAATCAACTTTTTCTTCATTAACTCTCAGTGTGCTTCTTTTCTCAGTTTCAGTTAGTTATAATCTGATCTTGGTTATTTCTTTAATTCTGCTGGATTTTGATTGATTTTATCTTCTTTTACCAGTTCCTTGATATGATTTTTTAGATGGTTGATTCATGATATTTCAGATGTCTGGACGTTGGCATTTTAGACAGTTAGTTTCTCCTGTAAAGAACTTCTTCAGTACTATCCCAAAGGTTTGGATGGTTTGTGACCTCATTTTCATTTCGTTCAAGGAATCTGTTGATTTCTAGTCTTTATTTCCTCCTGGACTCAGCTATTATGGAGCAATAAGTTGTGTACTTTCAAAAACTTTGTGTGGGGATGAATTTTTCTATTGGAATTGATTTCTAGTTCTATTCCACTGTGGTCTGTAAAGATACATGGTATAATTTATATTTATGTAAATTTATTGAGGCTTGTTTTGTGACCTAAGATATATAATTAATCTTGAAGAATGTTCCATAAGCTGATGAGAAGATTGCATATTTGGTAATCTTGGGGTAGAATGTTCTGTAGATGTCTGCTGAGCCCAATGTTTCTAGAGTCAAATGTAAATCCAAAATTTTTCTGTTTAATTTCTGCTTGGAGGATATGTCCAGTTCTGTCAGTGGTATGTTGAAGTCCTCAGTTATTATGATGTTCTTGTTCATCATTTTATTTATATCAAGCAGAATTTTATTAAGAAAACTGGGAGCACCTAAGTTGACTACAATAATATTTAAGATTCATCTGTCTTCTGGTTGAATTGTTTCCTTGACCAATGTATAATGACCATCTTTGTTTTTCTTTATTTTTGCTGCTTTAATGTCAAAGGTATTTGCAATGAGAATTACAATGACCACTTTCTTTTGGTTTCCATTAAATGTAATATTGTTTTCCAACCTTTCACCCAAGTCTGGTTGTGTCCTTGTGGGTTAGATGCATTTCCTTAGGACATCAGATAATTGGCTTGCATTTATTTATCCAATCAACCAGCCTATGTCTCTTCAGAGGGTAGTTCAGGTATTCATGTTTATTGAGAGAGTTGATAAGTGCAGTGGATTTCTGTTCAACCTATCATGTGAGACTCTGTTGCTTTGCTTTATCACTTGGGCCATTATCGTATGTAGGTGTTGACCTTTAGTTTCTGGATAGTTTTATACTGGTGAAAATTTATTGTGCTGGTCTGTGTATAGAGAAGTTCTAAGTACTTCCACAGGGCAAATCTAGTTGAGGCAAAATTTCCAGAGAGCTGACTTGTCAGGAAAAGATTTGATTCTCTATCACATATGAAGCTTAATTTTCCAGGCTACCAAGTCCTATCAGTTATTCTACTTAAGAAGATTGAAGAAAGAGACCTACTCCCTTCTGGATTATAGTGTTTCAGCTGAGAAGTTATTTGTTAACTTGATGGATTTACTCATTTTGGCCAGATTTTGCTTACAATAACCTGCTTGAAGAATTTTCTCTTTCGTTTTGACTTAGGCCGGGTTAATTTCAATGTGTCTAGGAGAGGCTCAATTTGAATTCAGTCTTCCTGGAATTGAATATACATCTAATGTCTGAATGTCTGTGTCTATGGTGGAGTTTGGAATTTTGTTAATGAGAATGTCTTCAACTAAAACTTCCATGCTTTTGGACTCTCTTCTTCTCCCTTATGGATACCTATAATCTGTAGGTTTGTACATTTTGCATAGTCCAGTATCTCTCTATAGATTGCTCTGTTTTTGTTCTCTTCTTTTTTTTTTCTTTTTTTTACCTATTTGAATGGCTAGATTAGCTCAAAGCCTTGTCTTTAAGTTCTGAGATTTCTCATCATAGTTTATACTGTTGTGTTTTGAAATTCCCTGAATGCTTCTTTCAATTCTTTAAGCTCCATTACATCCTTCCTAATTTTGTCCAGATATTTGGTGACTTTGTCTTTAACTACATTAATATCTGAAGACATTTTTTGTCCTTCTTTTTGATGGTTTTCAACTTTCTCTTCAATTATATTCATCTTATTTACCATCCACATTCTGAATTCCATTTCTGTCATTTCAAAGATTTCTTTATGTTTGGAATTTTCTTCTGTTTATCCATTGTATTCCCTTGGAGTTGTTCTGTTCTGAGTTTTCATGTTGTCAGGGTTCTTTTGCTTGTTCTTCCTCATGTGTATTCTCTTTTTTATTATCTTTAAGCTAAAGGGTTAAGATGCCCCTTAGTTGGAGTTATTTTTGTTTTGTTAAATAGGGAAAGATCACTAGATGGCATTCTCATTAGTGGTAACAGCAGCTGCTAAATGTGCATTTCCATCACTGAGCCTAGCTGGCTCCAGTGTTCAATAACCTGTCAGCTCAGAATTAAAGTAGGGTCTTCCAGCTCTTCTCTGGTAGCAGAAGCTCTAGGGTGAGGCTCTGTGGGCCAGGTGAAGCACTGAAACTTGGGGGTGGTGTCATATGCCTGAGCGGGATGTTGAGATCTCATGAGTCCCTGAGATGAAGCCTCTGGGGGTTGGCTTGTGTGGGCACCAAGATTCAGTGAATCAAGGAGGGCCCAGAAGCTGGAAGGAGGTCTGTGGAGGGGCCGTGGTTACTCTGATCTATTTGACAAAACAAGGGGGCTGATTCAGAGGTGGAAACCCTTTTCTGGAGGGCAGAGTTCAAGCCAGACTCTGAAAACTGAACTGTTGGTCTTCCTACACCTCTGGGAAGCTGTATCAGGATGAGCTAATGAGACAACCAGTAGCCCAGGGTTATGGGATACTCCACACCCCTTCTGTGTCCTGCTGAAGTGGAGCAGTAGTCTATTATTTCCCCAGTGAATAGCAGCCCTCTGGTCCCCACCTCTGCCTGTTTCCTTGCCCAGATTCACCTAAAGTTCATAAGGGTGGCCCTTGGGTTCAGGTCCCTATCTGTGGCTTAGAGAAGGAGTGAGTTGATATGGTCCTTCCATAGCTCATCATAGGCTCTCATGATGCATTTGGCAGTTTGGGATGGCCCTAGCTGCTGTATATTTCCCTTCACAGCTTTTTTTCAAGTGGGTAGCTTCACACAAAAATTCAGGTCAGGTCCTAGGCCAACCAATCTGAGGGGTGTGAAGATCTCTGAGAATTCCCCATATGGAGTCTCTTGTTCTGTGCTAGTAAACTCTCTATCACCTGTTCCCTTTGTTATTTCCATTTGTTTTATATTTTCCATTTCTGGTGTCCCATGCTGTCTCTGTTCCTTCACAGAGCTTTTTCTTCATTGAGTAAATTGAATGGTGGCTGCTGCCTGTGTTTCTCCCTACTTTTCCTGAGAGAAGGTGACTACTTGCTGATTCTAATCTCCCATTTTTTCCTATTCCCTACTATCTTTTTGTTTCCTTTGGTGTGAAATGTCTTTTTTCCTTATTTAACTTTCAATTTACACAAGTCTTTAAAAGAGAAGTGAGTTTCTTGAGGGTACTATATAGCTGGGTAATACAGTTTGGTCAAACAAGACCAAAACAATGAGATCTATAAAACACATGCAATTAATTCTAAAGGGACACATGATTCCAGTACAATAATAGTTGGGGACTTCAACATTATCAAAGAAAAATTCCAATAATTGTGGACATTTCCTGTGTATATTTTCATTACACTTACAGCATTGGTCAGATCATTTAAACAGAAAATCCACACAAAAAGCATTGTATTTAAATTGCACCAAAGATAAAATGGACATAACAGACATTTACAGAACATTTCACCCAACAGCTACAGAATATGCATTTTTTCACTAGCACATGGAACATTCTTTAGAATTTACCATATATTAAGACAAGGTGTTCAAGTATCAAAAATTATTTTAAAAAATTGAAATGAGGCATTGGTTCCAATGTGGTGGATCAGAGACATCCCTCACCAGCTGCTCTCAGTAAGGTTAGAGTGAGCAGAATCCATCCACCTCTTACTGCATTGTCCCTCCCAGAAACATCATTTTGAGGGCACATTGAGATACCAAGGAACCTCAGGAGCAAAGGAAGTCAGGAGAGGAGGAAAACTAGCACAGAAAGTGGGTGTGGGGGTATCTAGCATCCCAGAGGCAAAACCTGCACAAGGAATCCCCGAGAGATCAAGCCCACAGGATAGTTTCCCCCACAGCAACCCATGGTGGTAAAGTGGGAACTGGAATGAACTCTGGGATCATCTCTCCTTTGGGCAAGGAGAGTGGGGAAGGGGGGAAGTAAGCAGGATCTGAGATCCCCCTTGTCTCTTAGGTGTGTTCAGAAACCAGTTCTTTGCAAAGGGCTGGAGAGAGGGAAGGCATTCTACCACTTTTTGAAGTTGGGAGCACGCTGGAACCACGTTGAGTGGGTCTGCACCAACAACCAAACTTTAATGGTGCTAGATAGATGGGTTTAGACACTTAGACTGCTTGGTGGGAGGCAAGCAGATGGGGCACCACCATTGTCAAAAACCCCAGGGTCTCAGTGCATAATTAGCTCTGACTCTACCTATGTGGGCAGATACTCTTGGGCTGACTCCTGCAGAGACATGGGCAAGTTGGACAGATCTCACCAAATGCACAGGTCTCTAAGTGGCCTTGAGGAACTGTTTGGAGTGTCAAGGTATTTCTTTCACATAATCTGGCATAAGCTTCAGGTCCCCAACACTGTGGGGATAGAACCTAGTGAGTCAGATTAAAATCAGATTAAAACCAAATTAAAAACCCAGATTAAAATCAAATAAAGAAGGAAAATAAGCCAGGTCTCCACAGCAGCTAGCTACTAACTTCCTGCTCCCACCACATGCAGCCCAAGAAACATCTTTTATTTTCCATTTCTTACCCCCAGAATGCCACCTGGTTTCCAGGCAATACATCACATGTGCATATATATGTGTGTATACATATACATATATACACACATATATGTACACATTCTTTTCATAGTGCTACCTGGTGTCCAAGCAACATATTGCTATATATATATATATATATATGAGATATATACATATATATGAGATATATATATGTGTGAGATATATATATATATATAGAGAGAGAGAGAGAGAGATTTAAAAAAGTGAAAGAAAAAATATGTGTGTATATATAAGTATGTGTGTATATTATATGTACACACATATTTTTTCTTTCACTTTTTTAAATATCAGAGTTATTGTCTTTGTTATACGATTTCCTGCCCCTTTCCTTCTTTTCTCTATTCTCTCTATTCTTTCTTTTTTGAGTGATTTATTTTCATTTTATTTTATTTTTTACATTTCTCAGAATTCTCTCATAAATCCCTCAGGTGAGGAAAAAAAATATATATATATATATAGTGGTCTGTTTTGTTATATTTTCTTCTGTATTTTATTGCTGTAACAGATCACTTCTCTGAGGCATCAGCTGGAGTGCCATGGCATTGGCCTGGCTCACAGATACCTCAAACACTGGGGCTAGTGCAGCCCTCTAACTTTGGCCTTCCAAGAGACCATAATAGCAAATTTGCTGGGACACATGGCTTATTTTCTTCTATATTTAGTGTAAGTGGAGTCTTGCTATTTTTCAGGCTGGTAAGGAGCTCCTGACCCAAGGGGAAAACAAGTCCTAGCTTTCAGGTTCCTGGGATAATGGATGTGGGCCACTAGGCCATGCTCAACACCATTAGTATTCCTGTTTTTTTCTATTCATCATTTGTTTCTCCTTTTTTTTTCACTTTCTTACCTTCTTTTCTCCCTTCTAGTTCTCTTCTCTTCTTTTCTTTTTGTCCCTGTACCAAAAGGTCACTCCACCATCCAAGAACAGAGAAAAGAAAAATTAAGGAGAAGGCAGAAACAAGAGAGAAAAGTAAGGGAAGTAAGTGCACAAGAAGTAAGCATACATGGGAAGGAACCAACAAAAATTTCTGGCCACATGGAAAACCAGAACAGATCAACCCCACCACCACCAAGAGATTACATGGCACCTACTACAGAGACATTTAACTTTAAGGACACTGTGGAACTGACAGAAAGCGAAGAGAATTTAAAGTAAAATGAATTCAAAAATTGACCCAAGAAATGAATGAAAGACACGATGAAATTATAAATGATATATCAGAACTGAAGGAATTGTAGGAGTCAGTCATGGAACTGTAAGAGGCTTCAAAAAGTATTATTAACAAATTAAACAATGGAGAAGAAAGAATCTCAGAGCTACAAGACAAGGCTCTTTAGCTAACTCAGGCATTTAAAGAGGCAGAAAAGAGAGTAAAAACAGAGCAATCTCTTAGAGAATTATGAGACTTCACAGAGCATAAAAACATATGAATAATATGTATTCCTAAAAAAGTAGAAGAGTTTCCCAAAGGTATGGAAGACCCAATGGATGATATCATGACTAAAAATTCACCAATCATCACCATTGATTCTGAGGCAATACTTTTAGATGGATATCAAATCACAGAGCATTACTTAGACATATTTTAATGAACCTAGACAAGGCCAAAATGAAATTGAAAATTCTGCAAACAGCCAAGGGTAAGCATCAATTGACCTATAGGGGCAAATCTATCAGGGTAATAATGGACTTCTTAGCTGAAACTTTACAAGCCAGAAGATATTGTGTTATGAATTTCAACTTATTTAAATAAAACAGCTTGCAGTGTAGGAGCTTCTATCCTGCCAAACTAAGTTTCACATTTGATGGAGAAATCAAACATGTTACTGACAAGCAATTATTGAGGAAATTTGTCAATGTAAAACCAGCTTTTCTGGAAGTACTCAAATCTATGCTACACAAAAACATCACAATGAACCACCAAGAAAACAAGGATACCCAGAAATGGATGGCCAAAGCCTACCTTCCACAAAGGCCCAAGTGATAAAATTAGACATCAGACCTCCACAAGAAAAGGCAAGCCAAACTTCAAATACATCAATTATCTCAAAAATAGTGAATGATTTAAACTACATACTGAAGAGGCAGAGGCTGGCTGATTGGCTAAAAAGGCACAAGCTAACTATATGATTTCTTCTGGAAACACATCTAACTTGTAAGATCAAAACAAGACTATGCATGAAAAGATGCAAAACTGTCCTCCAATCAAAGTTGAATATATAGGATACATACTTCTCCACTCCTGTGATGCTTCACTAAGGATAATGTGTTCCACCTCCATCCAGGTTAGTACAAACACTGAAAAATCTCCATTTTTTTAATAGCTGAATAATATTCCATGGTATACATATACCACACCTTGTCAATTAATGACAATCAATGACATGGTGGGGCATGGGGGAAGGGGCAAGCAGACAGAGAAAGAGGAGCGGTGAGGGTAAGGAACAGAAAAAGAAAGAAAGAAAATAGTGACTAATTCTCACATAAATTGAATTTGATTTTGACTAAAGTACATTACTTAAACATTAATTTTTACTTAAACTTGTTAATATGTTGTTTAGGATATAGGATACTGCATCCTCGTTTATAAGTGAATTATGTTTGTATTTTCCCCTTTGTAATAATATATTTTTTCTAATTTTAATATCAGGTGTATCCAGATTAAGTAGAATGATTTTGAAGTATTTCTTCTTTTTCTATTGTCTATAAGATTTGGCATAATCTATTTTTTGAAATTATCTTTTATCTTTATTTATAAATATTAGTTGTCTATTCTTTGATACTTTGGGGAAAAAGATAAGAAGTAGTTTATCGATGACTCCATACTGAACCTCAGAGTCAAAGCATTCTATAATAAACATACTCTTATTTGACAATATCAATGTTACTTTCTTTGCATTACTATTATTATTACTGCTTAATATTTTGCTGCAGCAATTGTCTGATTTCTTTTCTGAATGTATTTGTCTTCGTTCATTCTTTGTGAGGTTTTGTTTCTGGTCCCTATCTTAAACATTGTTATTGTTATTAAATTTTAAGCCTCTTTAATTTTGTTAAGGCAAAAAGTGGAAGACTAATGAACACATGCATATGTGAAAATAAATAAATAAGAAAAAAGAAAAGATGGAAAACAATATTTTAGGAAAATGTAAATCAGAAGAAAAGTGGGACACAATTTTATTTGCATATACAAATGGATTTAAAGCAAGAAAAAGAAAGACAAGATGATCACCATATACTGGTCAAGTAGACATGTCAGTTCTGAATATATATGCACCCAACTTAAATGTTTCTAGATTTGCAAAATGAATCCTAACTAGCCTGAACAATATGATACCATACATTACCATAATGGTGGGGGACATAAACATTTACATAACTGGCCAGAAACTAATTTAACAAGGAACTTAAATGTGACCCTAAAATGATTAGGCTTAATAGACATGCAAAACATACCACCACAAAAATATCGAGTGTGCATTTTTCTCATGAGCTCATAGATCATACTCCAGAACAGACACATTCTAGAACACAAATCAAACCTCAATAAAAAAAAATAAATTACACCTTGTATCTTTTCAGAATATAAGGGAATAAAGACAGAACTCAACTCCAACAAAAACACTCATAAATGCACAAAGTTGTGTAAATTAAACAACCTTATGTTGAATGACAGCTGGATCATGGAGGAGATAAAGAAGGAAGTTATTAGATTCCTCAAAGAAACAAACAAAACAGAGCTACATAATATCAAAACCTGTAGGATACTACAAAATCAGTGCTAAGAGGGAAATTTATTGCATTAGATGCCCACATTAAAAAAAAAAAGAAATAGTGCATATAAACAACTAAGAAGCCACCTTAAGGAAGTAGAAAAAGAAGAGCAATCCAATTTTAAATATAGCAGAATAAAAAAAAATTAATCAGAAATAAGTGCAATTGAAAACAAATGAATTATTCAGTAAATTAATGAAACAGAAAGTTGTTTCTTTGAAAAGATCAACAAAATTGATAAACCTTTGGCCAGCTTGAACAGAAATAGAAAAGTGGTATCTCTAATAACTTCAATCAGAAAATAAAAGGAGAAATAACAGATACCACAGAGAAACAACAGATAATCTCTCATTACTAAACAAACAAACAAAAAAAAAATTCTGCTCAGAAATTTGACAATGTGGAGGAAATTGACCAATTGCTGGAATATAAAACCTCCCGAGACATAAACAAAAGAAACACATCTTTTGAACAGACCAATATCAAGCACTAAAATTTTAGCAACAATAAAAAAGCTTGCAAAAACAAAGCCCTGGACCAGATGGCCTCAAACCAGAATTCTATCAAACCATCAAAGAAGAGCTTGTAATTATATTGAAGAATTCATTACAAAACATAGAGAAGGAAAAAATCCTTCCCAACACATTATTTGAAATATTAATCACCCTTATATCAAAACCAAGAAAGGACACAACATAAAAGGAAAATTATAGTCTAATTTCACTAATGAATATCAATGCAAAACAGTGCTCCTCAGCAACCATGGGTGAAAAAAGAAATTGAAAAGGAAATAAAATTTTTCTTAAAACAACAACAACAAAAAGACATAGAAACACAGCATACCAAAACAGAAAAATCTATATTAAGAGGCAATCTGTATTAAGAGGCAATCTGTATTAAGAGGCAAGTCTATTTCTGTGGTATATGTTGTTATTTCCCATTTTTATTTCTGATTGAGGTTATTAGAGATCTTACTTTTCTATTTCTGGTTAGCCTGGCCAAGAGCTTATCTATTTTATTAATCTTTTCAAAGAACAAACTTTTTGAGTCACTGATATTTCAAATAGTTCTTGTGTTCTCAATTTTATTTAATTCTGTTCTTATTTTGGTTATTTTTTTTCTTCTACTAGGTAGGATATTGGATTGTTTATCTTTCTCTAGTTGCTTGAGACGATGGTTCACTAGGTGTTGACTTTTACTCTTTTTTTCTTTTTTCTGGATGAAAGCATCTATTTTTTTAAATTTCCCACTTACAACTGCCTTTGCAGTATCCCACAGGTTTTGATAGCTTGTGGCTTCATTATCTTTTTGTTGGACAAATATAATGATTACCTTCTTTCTCTTATCCTTAACCCAGATGCCATTCATCATATGGTTGTTTAATTTCCATGAATTTAGTTTGGTATGAAGGTATCTGTTGAAGTTGAGTTCTACTTTAATTCCTTGGTGCTTGAGAAGATACAAGGTATAATTTAAATTGTTTTAAATTTGTTGAGGTTTCATTTGTGCCAAAAATATGATGAATTTTGGAGGACAATACATGTGCTGACAAGAAGAAAGTATACAGAACAGATACCACAGAAATACAAAATATCATCAGTGTTACTAAAAAAGCTCTATGCCCAGAAATTTGAAAATGTAGAGGATATGGACCCATACCTAAAATCATGCCATCTTCCTAACCTCAACCAGAAAGAATTAGAAAGGTTGAATGCACATACATAAAGAACTAAAATTGCATCAACAATATAAAATCTTCCAAAAAAGAAAAGACCCATGCAAGATAGTTTCACATCGGAATACTACCAAACCTTCAAAGAGGAACTAACTAGTAGCTATATTGCATAATCTATTCCAAAACATAGAGAAGGAAGGAATCCTCCCCAAACATTCTATGATGCAAATATAACCCTGAAAACCAGAAAAGGACCCAACAAAACATGAAATCTATAGACCAATATCATTAATGAATATTATGCAAAAATATTCAATAAGATCCTGGTAAACAGAATACAGTTACACATTAAAAAAATTATCCTGCAGGATCAAATGTGCTTTATCCAGGTGAAGCAATGTTGGTCCAACACATCTAAATCTGTAACTGTTTTGACACATAAATAAAAGCAAAGAAAGACCATACAATCCTCTCAATTGATGCAGAAAAAGCCTGTGACAAAATTCTGCATCCTTTTCTGACAATAACACTTAAGAAAACAGTCATAGAAGGGATATTTCTGAAACTGATATAGAACATCTACAACAAACCCATAGCCAGTATCATTGAATGAATTAAAATGGAAAACATTTCCACTTAGAAGTGGAACCATACAAGGATACCCACTGTCACCACTGCTATTCAACATAATGCCGGAAGTTCTTTCTAGCCAACACAATCTGGCAAGAGAAGGAGATCCAGGTTATTCAAATGGGGACAGAAGAGGTCAAATTCTCACTCTTTGTAGATGACATGATCATACACATGGAAAACCCCAGAGACTGAACCACAAGGTTTTTAGAAGTGATCAAGAAATACAGTAATGTCTCAGGGTATAAAATCAATGTCCAGAAATCAGTATCTTTCATATATGCAATAATAAGTAAGCTGAGAATCTAATCAAAGACACAGTACCCTTCACAGTAACTACCAGGGAAATGAAATGCCTGGTAATATATCTAACAATAACATAAAGGATCTCTGTAAAGAGAACTATGAAATCCTGAGGAAAAAAATTGCAGGAGAAAGTAACAAATAGAACATACCATTCTCATGGCTGGGAATAATCAATATTGTTAAAATGTCCATACTACCTAAGAAAGATCTGGAGATTTAATGCAATCCTCATCAAAGCACCCATGTCATACTTTGAAGAATTTGAAAAAAAAGTACTTTGTTTTATTTTAAACCAGAAAAACAAATAGCCAATGCAATTTTAAGAAATTAAAACAAATATGGAGTCATTATATTACCAGATTTAGGGTTACAGTTTAAGTTTATAGTGGTCAAAACAACATGGTACTGGCACAAATAGAACATAGAACCTAGTGAAAAACCCATCCACATATTTCCATCTGATCTTTGATAAACCAAACAAAAGCATACACTAGGGAAAGAATCCCTATTTATTAAATGGTGCTGGGAGAACTGGTTAGCCACATAAGGAGTCTAAAATTGCATCCTCACCTCTCACCACTAACAAAAGCTGACTCATGATGAATAAGATTTAAAGTTAAGACAGAAAACAATACAAATCCCAGGAGAAAGTGGGAAACCCTTTTGACAAAATCAGCCTGGAGCAAAATTTTATGAAGAAGAACCCCTTGACAATCACAGTAACACCAAAGTAAGTAAAAGGGAGATGATCAAGCTAAAAAGGCTTTTGAATAGCTAAAGGTACAACAACTATAGCAAACACCCTTCACAATGGTAGAAGAAATTTGCATGGTATGAATCTGACAAAGGGTTATAATTAGAATCTACAGAGAACTCAAATTAATCAACAAGAAAAGAATAAGCAATCTCATTTATAAGCAGGCAAGAAACTTGAACAGAAACTTCTCTGAAGAAGACAGATGATTGAACAATAAACAGATGGAAAATGCTTATCATCTCTAATTATCAGTGACATGTAAATCAAAACCACTGTGAGATATCACCTATCCCCATGGAGAATAACCCACATGATAAATTCCTGAAGCAGAAAAAATGCTGTTTTGGATGTGGATAGAAGGAAACACTTTTTTTTTTTTTTTTTCAGAGACAGACTCTAACTCTGTTGCCCTCAGTAGAGTGCTGTGGCATCACAGCTCACAGCAACCTCCAGCTCTTTGGCTTAGGTGATTCCCTTTCCTCAGCTTCCCCAGTATCTGGGACTACAGGCACCCACCACAATGACTAGCTAGAGAAGGGAACACTTTTGCGCTGCTGGTGGTATTGCAAACTAATGCAACCTCTATGCAACGAAGTATGTGGAATTCTCAAAGAACTAAAAATAGATTTTTGATTTTGTCCCACAATTCCATCACTAGGTACCTATCCAGAAGAAAAGAAATAATTTTGTCACCGACATTTGCACTAAAGTCTTTATTGCACCTGAATTCACAATTGACAAGATGTGTTAGCAACCCGAGTGCCCATCAATCCATGAATGGATTAAAAAACTGTGGTATGTGTATACAATTAATTACTATTCAGCCATCAAAAAAGAGGGAGATTTTATATCCTCTGTCATTACCTAGGAGTTGAAACACATTATTTTACGACAAGAATGGAAAAGCAAGCATTCAGTATAGTCCATACTAATACTAAACCAAAATATAAATGACTGTATGCCCACATAAAAGAAAAAAACAGCATATTCAAGTGGGAGGGCATGAAGGGTAGAGAGAAAAGGGAGGAGGATGGCAATTGACAAGTTCTCACCTAATGTGTACAGTATAAGTGTTCACCACACACCCCCTGGGTGTAGAGCTCAACTACAATTTTAACTTCACCCTAGAAATAAAAATAATGTAACCTAAACAATTGTATCCACATAATAATCACAAGTGAGGAAGTAGCAAGTCTACAGACATAATTGCTTGTTTTCACAGACTAGGAAGATTTCAAATAAATCATTTATTGCATCTTAAGGAACTCAGGAACAAACCAAACTCACAATTAGTGGAAAGAAAGAAATAATAAAGATCAGTGCAAAAAATACATGAAATTGCGACAAAAAATAAGACCAATTAAATAAAACTTTTTAAAAAGATATACATACAACATTTAAAAACGATTGTGTACACTAGCTGTGAAAAAAAAAAAAGAGAGAAAGCCAAAATAAAGGAAGTTAGAAAGTAAAAAGGAGATGTCTCAACTGATATCCCAGAAATGGAAAGGATTATTGGAGATGACTATGAAACACAATACACCAATATAATTGAAAACTATAGGAAAGGGATAAATGTTTGTATCCCAAAATCCCAAGAGAAAATAGAAAACCTGAACAGATCAATAACAAGTAATAAGATTGAGTAAGTAACAAAAGGTCCCCTAACAAAGAAATATCTAGAACTGATTGGCTTCGCTACTGAATTTTACTGAATCATTAAAGAATACTTAATATCAAATCTTTGGAGACCTGCAACTTCTGCCTAGCACATTCTATTAAACCAGTGTAACCCTGATAGGAAAACCGGACAATCATGCAACAAAAAAGAAAACCACTGACAAATATTCCTGATGAACATAGACATAAAAATCCTCAACAAATTACTGGCAAACTAATAGTAAGTCTGAAACATAATATAGCCTCTATGGAGATCTGTATGAAATTTTCTCAAAAAAACTACAATGAGAACTACCATGTGATCCAATGTTTCTACTACTGGGAATTTATTCCTAAAAAGGAAATTATTACATTGAAAAAGACTTCTGCCCTCTTCAACATTTATTGCAAAACTTCACAATAGCCAACTTTTGGAATCAGCCTAAGTATCCATAAACAGATGAATGGATAAATAAAATGTGGTATATATACATAACAATATGATTCAGCCATACAAAAGAATAAAATGATATCAGTTGTGGCAACATGATGGAACTAGAGAACATCATGTTGAGTGAATTAAACCAAGCACAAAAAGACAAATACCACGTGTTCTCACTCATATGTGGAAAGTAAAAAAAAAAAAAAAAGTCTTAAAAGTAAAAAGTCAAACAGGATAATAAGGACTGGGAATTATGTAGGGAAGAAGGGGATAGGGAGAGATTTGTTGAAGATAGAAAATTATAGCTAGATAGAAGAATAAGTTCTAGCCTTTTATACCTAGTATACTATACTTTTTATAGTTTAAAATAGGTAGGAGGACATTTAATATTTGAAACACATAAAAAACTGAAAAATATTTTAGATAATGGCACACTAATCACATTGAACTGGTCACTACCTTATACTATTAAACATCATTATATACCCCATAAACATACACAATTATCATATGAAATTAAAAATGAAATTATATACTAAAAATAAATATCCAAAAATACAAACAAATAAGGGAACTTTCTCAACATAGTAAAATACATGTATAAAGAAAACTCTATCTAGCATAATGCTTAATGCTGAAAGACTGAATGTCTCCTTACTAAGTTTTGGTATAAGATATGTATTTCCCTTCTTAATACTTGTATTTAGTTTTTTACTGTAGTTTCTAAACAGTTCAGTAAGGTATAATATATAAAAATTATCCAAATTGGAAGAGAAAGAATGAATGTGTCATTTTTCCAGATTATATGATAATATGTGTAGAAAAATTCATGGCATTTATGAAAAAGCTATTAAAACTGATAAATAAGTTTGAGAAGGCTATCAGAAACCTATAAGATGAATACACAAATAAATTAATTGTATATTTATAAACTACCAACAAATAATCAAAAATTGAAATTTAAAAAAAGACTAAAAATGTAAAATATGAAATACTGAGGTATAAATCTGAAAAACATGCAAAACATGAACACTAAAAACTGCAAAATGTTGCTAAAAAATTTAGAAAGATTTTAATTACATATATATTTTAATATATATGTATATAATGGGTGAAAATACTTAATGTTACTAAGAGCTCATCTTCTCCACAATTTTCTATAAATTAAAAACAATTTTAGTTAAAATTCCAATGCACTTTTTTGTAAATAATGACAAACTTATTCTAAAATTCCTATAATAATACAAGGACTAAAAATACTCCAATGACGGGTTGGGAGCCATGGCTCAAGCCTGTGATTCTAGCACTCTGGAGGCCAGGCAGGTAGATTGCCTGAACTCCCAAGTTCGAGACCAGCCTGAGCTAGAGTGTGACCTCATCTCTAAAAATAGCTGGGAATTGTGCTGGGTGCCTGTAGTCCCAGGTACTCAGGAGGCTGAGACAAGAAAATTGTTCGAGCCCAAGAGTTTGAGGTTGCTGTGAGCTGTGATACCATGGCATTCCACCAAGGATGACAAGTGAGAATCTTGTCTCAAAAAAATATTCAAATGACTTTAAAAACAGTATAATTAGAAGTATAATTTTGCATACTTTTATAACTTATTATAAAGCTACAGTAATTTAAATGATGCGGTATTGGGGTAAGGCAAATAGATTAATGGAATCTTATAAGGTGCCTAGAAATAGATACATACACATACAGACAAAGGATTTTCCAAAAATATGTTAAAGCAATTGAGTGGAAACAGGATAGTTTTTTCAAAAAATGATTCCGAAGTGATTGAATATCCAGGTGCAATAAAAAAAAGTTTTGATCAACAAATTACATTATATACAAAAATTAACTCAAAATAGATCATAAACATGATTTTAGAAACCTAAAATTATCTTTAAAACCTAAAATGAAGCATAAAATCTTTTGTCACATTGGGTTAGGCAAAGATTTCATAGACTTGACATTAAAAGCATGGCCCATAAAAGAACAAATTGGTAAATCAGAATTCATTATAATGAAAAACTCCTGCTTCTCTAAAGACACTGTTTACTTGAATAGAATGGAACTTCCTCACCTGATAAAGGATACTAATATGAAGGCAGTAGATGATCTAATACAAGGTGGGGTTAAGGGAATGAGGGAGAAGGGAGGAGGAGGAGGGTCACTGTATATGGTATGCCTCTTGGGGTTGGGCCACAATTATAAGAAGGACTTAACAAATGCAATTAGTGTAACCTAATTCTTTGTACCTTCAATGAATCTCAAACAGTAAAAAAGCCTACAATGAACTAACGGCTGACATGTGCTGCATTATAGATGAATTTCAAAAATATTATGCAAAGTGATAGAAGTCAGAGAAACTACATATTGTATGATTCCATTTATAGAAGAACAAAAATCATTTTACATTTGTACCAGAATGTTTATTGCAGCCCAATTCATAAATGCCAAGTCATGGAAGCAGGACAAGTGCCCATCAACCCAAAAATGGATTAACAAATTGTGATATATGTATACCATGGAATACTATTCAGCCATAAAAAATATGGAAACATTACATCTTTTATGTTTACCTGGATAGAGTTGGAACATATATTCTTCTTAATAAAGTATCTCAAGAATGGAAAAGAACATATCTGATACTATTATGAAACCAATATATAATCACTTACACACTCATATGAATGATAAAGTGCAAATATAGTCTAGCAAGGGGGACAGTTGAAGAGGGAGAGGGAATGGGGATGGCAATTGGTGAGAGGAGGGAGGCCATTTGGTGGGATCTCACCTAATGTGCACAATGCAACTGTATATTTCAAAATAACAAACAGCAATTTTAAAATCTCTTACATTAAACTGATTAAAATGTTAATCAGTTTGATTAAAGCATTCCACATTGTACTCAATAAACGATACAGTTATTATTTTAGTTAAAAATTAAATTAAAGAAAAAATCCTAGTGTAAGTTAACACATTCCAATATTAAAAGTTAAAAATCCTTCTGTAATTTAAAAAATTCTAGAAATAAAGAGATTATAAAAATAAAAAAAAATGTACAAAAAAGACAAATACCAACTTATAGAGGTAGAATGTAGATAAATGGTTCCAAGGGGCTAGGGATGATAGTACGGAATAACTTCAAATGGACATAAAATATATTATCAGGAAAATTAAATGTTCTAATCCTGGTATGTGGTAATTTTTGCACCAGTAATAAAGTGGTAGAAGACATTTAATTGTGCACTTGAAATAAGTGAATTTTATTGTTTGTAATATACTACAATTATGTTGGCTTATAGAAAAACACCAGTAAGAGAATGAAAATACGTGCCACTGACGGGGAGAAAACATTACAAAAGTTGTATCTGATAAAGGATCTGCATTCAGAATATTAAAGAATTGTCAAATCTCAATAATAAGGGAACAACACTGAATAAGATATGGGCAAAATATTGAAAGACAATTCAACAAAGGATATATAGACGTGACAAATAGCCATATGAAATAGTGCTTAACACCATTTGTCATAAGGGAAATGTAGCCAATACATTACCCAGAAATAAAAGCAAATCAGGAGGTATCATGTTACTTTAGCCTATATTATAAATCCATAGTGATTTATAAACAGCATGATACTGGCACAAACATAGAGAGGTAGATATATGGAAAATAATAGAGAGCCATGAGATGAACCCAGTCACTTACCATCAGTTTTATTAGCTGTAGTCATCATACTGGGCATCAGATCTCTAGATTTCTTCATCTTACATAATTTCAATTTTATCCCCTTTGACCAATATCTCTTAATTTTCCTCACTTCTCCACCCCAGATAATCACTGTTCTACTCCACTTTTATGTCTTTGACATTTTTAGATTCTAAATATAAGTAAAATCATTCCATAATCTTTCTGTGTCTGGCCTATTTCATTTAGCATTATGTCCTTCAGTTTTATCCCCAGTGTTTCCAATGGCAGAATCTCCTTATTTTAAAACTGAAGAGTATCCCATCATATATAGTATGTATATATCCTTGGGTGTCCCAAAAGTTGCCTCTAAAGTTATCATACATAGGGAAAATAGGAAATTGTAGCTTGATATAGCTTTCAAAATTTTATAAAATATTTATGATATATTCTTTACATGTCAGTCACTTCTTTGTAAAAATTTTCTAATGAATATTTTGTAAATAAAGTTACATTTAGCTTTAATTTTCCATTTTCCATCTGTATGCTGACTTTTAGGAAACCGTGTATATATTAATTGCTTTTTTCAATCATCTGTCAACTGACACTTAGAATGTTTCCATATCTTGGCAGCAACGCCACAAAGATATATCTTTGTGGTACTAATTTTGTTTTTTCGGGATTTATATACCCAGAAAGTAGATTGTTGTTTTATATGGCAGTTCTATTTTAGTATTTTTGGAACCTCTGTACTGTTTTCCATAATGGCTATACCCATTTATATTCTTACCAAAAGTATACAATAGTTCTCTTTACTCCATATTTTCACCATTTGTTATCTTTTGACTTTAGGTAATAGCCATCTTAACAAGCATGAAGTGATAACTCATTGTGGTCTTCATTTGCATTTCTCTGAGGATTACTGTTGTTGAGCACCTCTTCATATATTTGCTAGTCATTTGCATGTCTTTGGAGAATGTTGTTTGGTTCTTTTGCTATTGTATTATAGAAGCGTCTTACACGTTTTGTATATTAACCCCTTATCAAGTACATGGTTTGCAAATATTATCTTTGGGTAAGTTCCCTCTTCACTTTGTTGATTGTTTCTGTTGTTGTAATTTTTAGTCTATTGTGGTCCCACTTGTTTATTTTTCCTTTTGGTGCCTGATCTTTTTAGTATTACATCAAGAAATCATTACTAAAGCTATTATCAAGAAGGTTATTTATGTGTTCATCTAGTAATTTATGGTTTCTGATCTTCTTTAAAATTTTCAGATTAATTTACAATCGCCAAAATGTGGAAACAGCCTAAATGCCCACCAACCCAGGAATGGATTAACAAGCTGTGGTATATGTATACCATGGAATACTATTCAGCCATTAAAAAAAAATGGAGACTTTACATCCTTCGTATTAACCTGGATGGAAGTGGAAGACATTATTCTTAGTAAAGCATCACAAGAATGGAGAAGCATGAATCCTATGTACTCAATATTGATATGAGGACAATTAATGACAATTAAGCTTATGGGGGGGAAGCAGAAAGAGGGATGGAGGGAGGGGGGTGGGGCTTTAGTGTGTGTCACACTTTATGGGGGCAAGACATGATTGCAAGAGGGACTTTACCTAACAATTGCAATCAGTGTAACTGGCTTATTGTACCCTCAATGAATCCCCAACAATAAAAAAAAAAGAATAAAAAAAAATTTCAGATTAATATGAGGGTACAGACAATTAGGCTACATTGTATGCATTTGTTAGGTAGACGTAAAGTTGTAGTTGTGCCCCTAAACCAGAAGCTATTCCATATACCATTGCATTATGCCTGTTAGGTGACAGCACACCAATCCCATCCCTCCTCCCTTCTCTCCCCTACTTGGATTTAATTGTGTTTTTCTCTTGTATGGGTGTGTATTTATTTATCTACTGGTTTCATGTTAGTATTGAGTACATTGAATACTTGCCTTTCCAACCTTTTGATATTTTTACTAAATAGAATGTTCTCCAATTCCACTCAGGTTAGTACAAAAGATGTATGGTCTCCATCTTTTGGGGCTGTATAGTATTCTATGGCATACATATACCACGGGTTATTAATCCAGTCAGGGGTTCATGAGCACTTGGGTTGATTCCACATCTTTGCAATTGTGAATTGAGATGTGATAAACATTCTTGTGCATATGTTCTTATGGTAAAATAATTTTCTTTCTTCCATGTAGATACGTAGCAATTGGGTTGTCATAACAAATGGATAATCTATTTTTAGTTTGGTTCCCCCCTTATATTTAAATCTTTAACCCATTTATAGATAATTTTTCTGTATAATGTAAGAACAATATACAACCTCTTTCTTAATTCAAATTGATATGCAGCTTTTTAAAGACATTTATTCAATAGGCTGCAATTTCTCCCCCTTTTATGTTCTTGGCATCCTGGTGCATATTTAGCCAAATTTACCTGTTTATTTACAGGCCAATTTTGTTCTGTTGGTCTGTGTGTCTGTTTTTCAATGTCTATTATTGATCTACAGTTTCATTCATTGTTGTCAGGAAAGGCATTTTTTCAATCATAAAAGTGTTAAGAGTTGTTTTGTGACCTAACATATGTCATATGTCCTGGAAAAATGTTTTGTGTGCAAAAAAGAAGAATGTATTCTACTACTTTTGCGTGGAATATTCTGTGTAGGTTTTGGCCTATTTGTTTTATAGTGTTCAAACCAGTTTCTTTTTTTATTGTTTCATAACAATATAAATAGCCACTGTGAGTTTATGAAATGTCCCATCTAAGCCTATATTCTTAAGTGTTCTGAAAATGAAAGAATGCTAAATATTATCAAAAGCTTTTTCTACATTACTTGAGAGAATCATATTGCCTTAGTTTTTTTATTTTATTTATGTGGTGTATTATATTTATAGATTTATGTATATGGAACCACACTTGTAACCCCAGGATAAAACCAACCTGATTGTGGTATATAATTTTTATCATGTGTTGTTGAATTCTGTTTGCTAAAATTATATTGAATATTTTTGCATCTATATTCATTAATGATATTGGACAATAGTTTTCTTTCTTTTTTTATTTTTTTTCTTAAATCATAGCTGTGTACATTGATATATTCATGGGGCATCATTCACTACCTTCACAGACTGTTTACCAAGTTTCACATATACCCTTGTAAGATGCACTGCTGGTGTAATCCCACCAATCCCCTTCCCTCTACCCACTTCCCCCCTCCCTCACCTCCCTGTCCCCCTATTCTTAGGTTGTAACTGGGTTATAGCTTTCATGTGAAAACCCTAAATTAGTTTCATAGTAGGGCTGAGTACATTGGGTACTTTTTCTTCCATTCTTGAGATATTTTACTGAGAAGAATATGTTCCAGCTCCATCCATATAAACATGAAAGAGGTAAAGTCCCCATCTTTGTTTAAGGCTGCATAATATTCCATGGTGTACATATGCCACAATTTATTAATCCATTCGTGGATCTCTGGGCACTTGGGCTTCTTCCATGACTTAGCAATTATGAATAGGGCTGCAATAAGCATTCTGGTACAAATATCTTTGTTATGATGTGCTTTTTGGTCTTCTGGGTATATGCCAAGTAGAGGGATTACAGGATTGAATGGCAGATCTATTTTTAGATCTCTTAAGTGTTCTCCATATCTCTTTCCAAAAGGAATGTACTAATTTGCATTCCCACCAGCAGTGCAAAAGTGTTCCCTTTTCTCCACATCCACACCAACATCTCTGGTCTTGGGATTTTGTGATATAGGCTAGTCTCACTGGAGTTAGATGGTATCTCAAAGTAGTTTTGATTTGCATTTCTCTGATGATTAAAGATGATGAGCATTTTTTCATATGTCTGAAGGCCGCATGCCTGTCTTCTTCACAGAAGTTTCTCTTCAAATCCCTTGCCCAGCCTGCGATGGGATCCCTTGTTCTCTTCTTGCTAATGCATTTGAGTTCTCTGTGGATTCTGGTTATTAAACCTTTGTCAGAGACGTAACCTGCAAATATCTTCTCCCATTCTGAGGGATGTTTGCTTGCTTTACTTATTGTGCTCTTGGCTATGCAGAAGCTTTTTAATTTGATCAAGTCCCAGTAGTATATTTTTGAAACTGCTTCAATTGCCTGGGGGGTCCTCCTCATAAAATACTCCCCCAGACTGATTTTTTCAAGGGTTTTCCCTGCTCTCACCTCTAGTATCTTTATAGTTTCATGTCTTAAGTTTAAATCTTTGATCCAGTGAGAGTCTATCTTAGTTAATGGTGAAAGATGTGGGTCCAGTTTCAGTCATCTGCAGGTTGCCAGGCAGTTCACGCAGCACCATTTGTTAAATAGGGAATCTTTTCCCCACTGAATATTTTTAATTGGCTTGTCAAAGATTAAATAACGGTAAGTAGCTGGGTTCATCTCTTGGTTCTCTATTCCATTCCAGACATCTACTTCTCTGTTTTTGTGCCAATACCATGCTGTTTTGATCACTATCGATTTGTAGTATAGTCTGAGGTCTGGTAGCGTAATTCCTCCTGCTATGTTTTTATTTCTGAGTAATGCCTTGGATATTCGAGGTTTTTTCTGATTCCATATAAAACAAAGTATTGTTTTTTCAAGATCTTTAAAGTATGACAGTAGAGCTTTAATAGGGATTGCATTGAAATTATATATTGCTTTGGGTATTATGGACATTTTAACAATGTTTATTCTTCGCAGCCATGAGCATGGTATGTTTTTCCATTTGTTAATATTGTCAGCTATTTCTTTTCTTAGACTTTCATAGTTCTCCTTATAGAGATCTTTCACATCCTTTGTTAGCTAAATTCCCAAATATTTCATCTTCTTTGGCACTACTGTGAATGGGATAGCGTCCTTAATTCTTTTTTCAACTTTACTATTGTTGGTATATAAAGGCTACTGATTTATGAATGTTGATTTTGTAACCTGAGACGCTGCTGTATTCCTTGATCACTTCTAAGAGTTTTGTAGTAGAGTCCCTAGTGTTTTCCAGATATACAATCATATCATCTGCGAAGAGCGAAAGTTTGATCTCTTCTGACCCTATGTTGATACCCTTGATCACCTTTTCTTCCGTAATTGTGGTGGCTGAAACTTCCATTACAATGTTAAAAAGCAGTGGAGACAATGGGCAGCCTTGTTTGGTTCCTGATCTGAGTGGAAATGATTCCAATCTAACTCCATTCAATATGATATTGGCTGTGGGTTTGCTGTAGATGGTCTCTATCAGGTTAAGAAATGTCCCTTCTATACCAATTTTCTTAAGTGTTCTGATCATGAAAGAATGCTGGATATTATCAAAAGCTTTTTCTGCATCGATTGAGAGAATCATATTATCTTTGTTTTTTAATTTGTTTATGTGCTGGATTACATTTATAGATTTACGTATATTGAACCAGCCTTGAGACCCTGGGATAAAACCAACTTGGTCATGATGTATAATTTGTTTGATGTGTTGCTGGATTCTGTTTGTTAGGATCTTGTTGAATATTTTTGCTTCTATATTCATTAGTGATATTGGTCTATAATTTTCTTTTCTTGTTGGGTTTTTTCCTGGTTTGGGGATCAGGGTGACGTTTGCTTCATAGAACGTGTTAGGTAGTCTTCCTTCTTTTTCTACCTTTTGGGACAGGTTGAGTAATATAGGTACTGATTCCTCTTTAAAGGTTTGGTAGAATTCTGATGTGAAACCATCTGGTCCTGGGCTTTTCTTTTTAGGGAGGTTTTGTATGGTTGATGCTATTTCCGAACTTGATATGGGCCTGTTCAAAATTTCCACTTGATTCTGGCTAAGTCTTGGAAGGTGACATGCTTCCAAGTATCGGTCAATTTTCTTGAGATTTTCATATTTCTGAGAATACAGTTTCTTGTAATATTCATTAAGGATTTTTTTTTAATTTCTGAGGAGTCTGTTGTTATTTCCTCTTTGTTTCTGATTGATGAGATTAGAGATTTTACTCTTTTTTTCCTGATTAGGTTGGCCAAAGGTTTATCTACTTCATTGACCTTTTCGAAAAACCAGCTTTTTGATTTATTGATCTGTTATATTATTCTTTTGTTTTCAATTTCATTTAATTCTGCTCTAATTTTGGTTATTTCTTCTCTTCTACTGGGTTTGGGGTTGGAATGTTCTTCCTTTTCCAGTTGCTTGAGATGTCCCATTAAGTTGTTAACTTCCTCTCTTTCTGTTCTCTTGAGGAATGCTTACAGTGCTATATTTGTCCCTCTTAGAACTGCCTTTGCGGTGTCCCAGAGGTTCTGATAGTTCATGTCTTCATTGTTGTTTTGTTCCAAAAATTGGCGATTTCTTTCTTAATCTCATCTCTGACCCAGCTATCATTCAGTATAAGGTTATTAAACTTCCATGTTTTTGTATGAGTATGCAGATTCCTGTTGTTACTCAGCTCAAGTTTTATTCCATGGTGGTCCGAGAAGATGCATGGAATAATTTCTATTCCTTCAAATTTACTCAGGTTAGACTTGTGACCTAAGTTGTGATCGATTTTGGAGTAAGTTCCGTGGGCTGATGAGAAGTATGTGTATTCAGTTTTGTTGGGATGAAATGTTCTGTAGATGTCTGCTAAATCCAAATGTTGGATGGTTAGGTTTAAATCTAAGATTTCTTTGTTTAGCTTTTTTTTGGAGGATCGATCCAACACTGCCAAAGGAGTGTTGAAATCTCCGACTATTATGGAGCTGGAGGAAATCAAGTTGCTCATGTCTGTTAGAGTTTCTCTTATAAATTGAGGTGCATTCTGGTTGGGTGTATAGATATTAATAATTGAGATCTCATCATATTGAGTATTACCCTTAACAAATATGAAGTGACCATTCTTGTCCTTCCTTACTTTTGTTGGTTAAAGCCTATTGTATCTGCAAATAAAGTTGCAACACCTGCTTTTTTCTGATTACCATTTGCCTGAAATATGGATGACCATCCTTTCACCCTGAGTCTGTATTTGTCTTTTATGTTAAGATGTGACTCTTGTATGCAACAGATATCTGGCCTGAGTTTTTGTATCCAGTCAGCTAATCCATGCCTTTGTAGAGGACAGTTTAAGCTGTTCATGTGAATGGAGAATATTGATAAGACTCGTGAAGTTTTAGGTATCGAGTTTTTCAAAAGTCCAGTGGGAATTTTTAATTCTTTCGCCAGTGTGGAAATTGGAGTTTGATCCAAAGTTTCTGAGTGAATTTACTTTTGTTTTATAGGATTGGTTTGGTCGTTATGGAGGATAGGTCCAAGAATATCCTGAATAGCTGGTTTGGTTATGGCAAATTTCTTCAACATCTGAATGTCCTTAAATTATTTAATTTCTCCATCATAAATGAAACTCAGTTTAGCTGGATACAGGATCCAGGGTTTAAGTTATTTTACTTTAGGAGATTAAAAGTTGGTGACCACCCTGTTCTGGCTTAAAAAGTTTCAGCAGAGAAATCTGCAGTCATTCTAACGTTCTTTCCTTTGAAGGTAATGGTTTTCTTTCTCCTGGCAGCTTTGAGGGTTTTCTCCTTCATATTAACTTTAGTGAAGTTAATTATGATGTGCCTGGGGGATGTCTTATTCGGGTTGAGTTATGCTGGGGTTCTGAAGCTGTCCACTATCTGAATTTCAGAATCTCTAGGCATGTCTGGAAAATTATGTTTCATAATTTCATGCAGAAGGGCCTCTTTGCCCAGCGAGGTCACTTCATCTGTTTCCGGAACTCCTATGATTTGGATATTCGCCTTCTTCAAATTATCCCAGAGCTCTCTGAGAGAATGATCCCTTTTTGCTCTCCATTTCTGTTCCTCTTTGAGAGTTTGGGAGTGTTCAAAGGTTTTATCTTCGATGTCAGAAATCCTTTCTTCTGCTTGCTCCATTCTGTTGCTGAGGGATTCTACTGTATTTTTCATATCTTTGAGGGCTGCAAAATTCTTGCTTCAGTGTGTCTAAGTCTTTGATGGTTTTGTCTGTAAATTCGTTAAATTCTTGAGACCACTTTTGAATTTCTCCTCAAATTCCTCATTCCACTTTGTTAATCATTTTTTTTTACTTTTTTATTTATTTATTTATCATTTATTTTTTATTTTTTTATTTTTTTGTGGTTTTTGGCCGGGGTTGGGTTTGAACCCACCACCTCCGGCATATGGGACCGGCGCCCTACTGCTTGAGCCACAGGCGCCACCCCACTTTGTTAATCTTGCCTGCAATCCAAATTCTGAATTTGATTTCTGACATCTCAGCCAGTTGTTAATGAATGGGATCATCAATTACATCTGCCATATCTTTCCTTGGGGGGGGGGTTGATCTATTCTTGTTATTCATGTTACCAGAGTTTTTCTGCTGATTCTGCCCCATGGTTGTTTTACTCCCTCTGATTTTTTCCCCTGGGGCCTTATTGAGGACCTTTACAGTGTTGTGGCCTGAGAAACTGGGGCCCTGTCTGGTGTGGTGGGGCTAAGTGGTTCTGTCTTGTTTTCAGTTGGTTTCTGTTCCACCCTAGTGAAACAGAGACTCTGGATTGAAGTCTCAGCTGTGGGGAAATTTCAGCAATTAAGACACCCCACCCCCCACCAGCAAACAATTGGAAAAGAAAAATCAAACCTTCCTACCACCGTGCTCCCAGGGCACCACCTGATTTGTCCTCAGGCGATTGGTTCAGTTCAAAAAGTCCAAATCAATTGTCTTAGTCTGCACCTGTCTCGGGTGAGAGAGTTTAAGAGGTCTCTGGGAACTGGATCACAGGGGTCTGGTGACTACTCTGGTGTGGCTTGCTCCAGTGCTGTGTGGATTCAGGAGGAGCCACCCAGCCAATAGATCATTCTGGGATGGTTGGTGCCTCCTTCCCCACCTTGCACCACTGTCACACACAGTCACTGATAGCTCTGCAGTTGGCTGACCCAGTTGCCTGTAGTGAATCGGAACTCCAGGAGTTTGCACCTGCCTGAATCACAAGTAAGTCTGCCAGGCTGCTGCGCTCTGCCTCTCTCCAGCAGGAGGAGGTGAGTCCTGACAACCTCTGGCGCTTGATGAAAGTTGGGGGGTTTTCACTCAGGTCCAGTCTCACCCCTGATTAATGTTACTGGCAGAACAGAACAGAACAACTCTGCGGTTTCCCTGCAGAAGAGAAGCTGAATTGAGTTCCAAATCAGCTTGTCTTTGCTCTTGTATTGTCTATAGGCTGACGATACTCTGAGGGCCAGGTGTGTCTTAGGTTTAGTAAAGTGGACCTCTGGGTCAGCCCCACCCTGGGAGTTTCCCCAGTTTGCAAGTTGGAGTAGCCTCAGGCAAATCCTATACTCAGAGTCTCTGGTTGCCCAGGGAGACAGGGGGTGTGGCTTCAGACTATTCAGTAGTAATTCGTATTGCTAGCAAAAGAGGGCTGTTGTTTTATGGCTCAGGCAACCCCTGCCCCGGTGTAGCTCCCCTCCGGCCCACCGTCCTCTCTCCACAACAGTACCTCAGAGTCTGCACTGACCGGCTGTAGCCCAGCACTGTCTACACCCCTCGAGCAGTCGCCCAAGAGTCTGGACCCCTGGGGGACAGGCCTCCAGACCTTGGAGCAAGAGCATAGGGTAGTGCGGGCAGCGCTGGGAGCCTGGGGTTGCGGGCAGAGAACACACACAGCTTTACGTAGTTTTATGCCTGGCCGTATTGTCACCAAAAGATGGCTGTCGCACTGTGCCTCAGGGAACTGCCACTCCAGTGCGGTCCCCTCTCCGCTGACCGGGACTGGCCCCCAGACCTCAGTGTGAGTAAAGAGAAGCACTGGGAGCTCAGAATTACAGCTAGAGACTATATACAGTTTATACAGTTTTATGCCTGGCAGGAAGATGCTGTGGTTCCCTAGTAGGGGAGATAGGTCCAGTTTTTAGAGGGTCTCTCCCGTGGAGTGTAGTGGGAGGACTTTTGAACTCTGCCCGATTGTTTGTGGGGCACTCTGAGCCATTATCATGGGGGAGGGGACTCCCTTCCACTTGGTGATAGATTTTGTACCTTTTGTTTGTATCCTTGTGGTCGCAGCTCACCTCAGCGGTGTTGACGTGTGTTCTTCAACCTTCTCTCTTAATGCAGCTCAAATCCACCAGGTTACTTGCTGAATTTTTGTACTTTAACTCTCCTACTGGATGGAAGCCTCTGTGGAAAGCTGGCTTCAGTCAGCCATCTTGTCTCCACCCCCCTATAGTTTTCTTTCTTTGTTTGGTCCTTTCTTAGTTTGAGGATCAGGTTGATATTTGCTTCATAGAATGTGTTGGGGAGGATTCCTACTTTTTCTATGTTTTGGAAAAGGTTATGTGTAATAGTTACTAGCTCCTCTTTGAATGGTAAAATTCTGATGTGAAGCCATGTGGTCCAAGGCTTTTCTTTTTTGGGGAGATTTTGTATAGTTCATGCTATTTCAGTGCTTGGTATAGGTCTATTCAAAATTTATAACTCTTTCTGGTTGAGTCTAGAAGGTGTTGTTCCTGGTATTGTTCCATTTCCTCCAGAGTTTCATATTTCTCAGAATAGCATTTTTTTTTTTTCAGAATGTGTATTCAGTTTTATTAGGATGAAATGTTTTATAGATGTCTACTAAGTCCATTCGTTCTAGGGTTAAATTTAAGTCCATTATTTCTTTGTTTAGTATCTTTTTGGAGGATCTATCTAGAATTGCCAAAGGGGTGTTAGTATCTCCAAATATTATATTGCAGGAAGATGTTAAATTGTTCATATCTGTTATGGTTTGCTTTATAAATTGAGGAGCATTCTGGTAGGGTGTATAAATGTTAATTATTGAAATCTCTTCATGGTTAGCATTTCCCTTGACAAATATGTAGTGTACATCCTTATCTTTCCCTATCTTTGTTGGTTTCAATCCTATTATACCTGCAAGTAAAATTGCAGCACCTGCTTTTTTTCTAATTTCCATTTACCTGTGTTATAGATGTCCATTCCTTCACTTGGAGTCTTTTTTTATTCTTTCAGGTTAGATGAAATTCCTGTAGGCCACAGATAAGTATTATGAGCTTTTGTATCTAGTCAACTAACCTATGCCTTTTTTAAGTACAATTAAAACCATTCACGCTAATTGAGAGAATTGATAGGTATAGTAGTGTTTCGGCCATCATATTTTTGAAAGATCCAGTGCATATTTTTAATCCTGTCACCATTGTGGGCGTTAGGTTTTGTTTGATAATTTCTGAGTGAGCTTACTTTGCTTGTAGACCATTGTGCTGGTTATTATGGAAAATGGGCCTGAGTATTTCCTGTGGAGATGATTTAATTATGGCAAATTTCCTCAACATGAGTATGTCAGTGAAGTATTTGATTTTTTTCATCACAAATGAAACTCAGTTTAACTGTATTCAGGATCCTAGGCTGAAAGTTGTTTTGTTTTAGTAGACTGAAGTTCAATGACCATCCTCTTGTGGCTTGAAAAGTTTCAGCTGAGAGATCTGCATTTATTCTAATATTTCTCCCTTTGTAGGAATGTGTTTCTTATATCTCCTTCATATTCACTTTGAAAAAATTAATTACAATGTGTCAAGGAGATGCTTTATTTGGATTGGGTCTTGCTGAGATTCTGAAACTATCTACTATCTCAATTTATTAATTTCTTGCAAAGCTTGGGAAATTCTCCTTCATAATATTTTGTAGTAGAGCATCTGTGCCTTTAGGACCATCCTCTTCTTCAGGAATTCCTATAAGTTGGATGTTTGATCATTTTTAATGATCCCACAATTCTTTCAGGGAATGTTCTGTTCTTGTTTTCTATTTTTCGGCCTCTTTGAATCTGTAAGATTGTTCAAAAACCTTGTCTTCATTTTCTGAGATCATTTCTTCTTCCTGCTCAACTCTGTTACTGAGGGATTCTACTGTACTTTAAAGTTTCTCAAATAACTTTTGCATTTCTTTCATTTCTGCTCTTTTCTCACTATGTGTCCTTGATGACTTTGTCTTTGAATTCATTAATTTCTTGAGACAACTTTTGATCTACTCTTTGGATTTTTATATCCATCTTTTTCTCCATTCTATTCTTTTTATTTGCCATTCATATTCTGAATTTTATTTCTGACAAATCAGCCATTTTTTAATGAATGACATCTTCTCTTATATCTCCTTTGTTTTCCCTTGGGGAAATTGATCTACTCTGGTTATTCATGTTGTTAGAGTTCTTCCACTTGTTCCAACCCATGAGTATTTCCCACAATTTTTCAATAAAACTGGTAAGGTTATATTGGATTGTGGGCCCCAGAAAGTGGAGTTACCAATGAGCCGGGACTTGTGATTTTTGCCTTTTTCCCTATAGCCTTACAAAGGTCCCTTTCAGTGGTGTAGCCAGAGACTCTGAGGATCTGCTTTATGAGATAGTGCAAGGTGGCTCTGTTTGAAGTCAGCCAGCCTTTACCCAATCCTAACGAGTCATGGTACAAGGCTGAAATCTCAGCTGGGGAGAGATACAAGCAACTTCAGTGCCCCCCCCACCATTGACAGCTGAAGGAGGAGAATCAGTCCTTTCTGACTACAAAATAGCTACAGCTCAACCTTGGAGGGTCGCCAATGGATGGCCCAGGTCTAGAGTTCTAATCAAATTGTCCTGGGCAATAAAATCATTGCTTAACAGGGAGAGTTCAGTGTGTCTCCAGCAGCCTAATAGTAGAAATCCACAGGAAGTTCCATCCCAAAACTAGAGGGGATGCAGCCTGGAAACTTCTGTTGAGCCACCACGTCGGAAGAGATCATCCACTATGCACCATCACAGCACATCTCTCTCTCCTGCACATCCCTTTCTTCCCACACCCCTAGCTTCCACTCAAGTCACTATTTCTGCACTGCTGTCCAGCAGCCCACACAATTTGCATGCCTCTCTGGGAATTGCCAAAAACTTTAGGCTCTTCAGGAGGCAAATTTCAGACTGACAGACAAGTGGGGAATGGTGGACTAGGAGTTCATAATTGCAGGGAAAATATTTGGTCAATTTTATGCCAGACAGGATGATGCCTAGGCTCACAAGTGGGACCTCCCTGGAGAAGGGTGGCTGGTGTTTAGTGGCTCTCTCCTGTGGGGTAAATGAGAGGTATTTTGTTCCCTGCTCACTTGCAGAGAGCCCACAGTGAACTTACTATTTGGGGAAAGGGGTCTCTTGTCCTCTTGGTGATGGGTTTTCTACCTGGCATTTGTTTTCTTGGATCACCTTTCTTGGAGTTGCAGCTTGCCTCAGCAGAGATGATGTGCACTTTATCTTCTTTCTTACTTCAGCTGCCCACCTGCAGCTTCACTGAGTCCACTTCTGTCCAGTATCTCTTCCTTTGGACAGGAGCCTCTGGTGAAAGCTGCCTCTAATTGGCCATCTTCCTCAATATCCCTGTTCAATAAATCTAATGATTTCTTTTTACCTCGTCCTTGACCTAACTGTCATTCAGCATAAGGTTGTTTTACATCCATTACTTTTTGTAGGGATAAAAGTTTTTTATTGGAATTGAGTTCCACCTTTTTTTCTTCATGGTCTGAAGAGAAAGAAGTCATAATTTCTATTCTTTTAAATATGTTGGTATTTGCGGGCGCCTGTAGTCCCAGCTGCTTGGGAGGCTGAGGCAGGAGAATCGCTTAAGCCCAGGAGTTGGAGGTTGCTGTGAGCTGTATGAGGCCACGGCACTCTACAGAGGGCCATAAAGTGAGACTCTGTCTCTACAAAAAAAAAAAAAAAATATGTTGGTATTTGATTTGTGTCCATGGATATTATCAATTTTGGAGAGTGATCCATGAGCTGAAAGGAGAATGTATATTCATTGTTATTGGGGTGGAGTGTTCTGCATATATCTGTTAAGTCCATTTATTCTCAAGTTGTGTTTAAGTCCATGATTTATTTGCTTAGTTTCTCCTTGGAGGATGTGTCTAGTTCTGTCAGGGAAGTGTTGAAGACTCTGGATATTATGGTGTTTCAGGATATTATGTTGTTGAGACCTGTTAGGGTTTGTTTCATGTATCTGAGAGCCTTTTGGTTGGGTGCATAATTATTTAGGATTGAAATGTCCTTTTTTTATATTGTTATCTTGATCAATATGTAATGTCCATCTTTGTCTTTCTTTACTTTTGTTGCTTTAAAGCCCAATGTATCCTCAGATTGGATTGCAACTTCTTCTTTGATTTCCATTTGCCTAAAACATTGTTTTCCAACCCTTCACCTTGAGACTTGTTTTGTCCTTCAAGGTTAGATGAGTTTTCTCTGGACAGGATATCCTTGGCTTCTGTCTTTTTATCCAGTCAGCCAGCCTATGACTCTTAGGTGGGGAATTCAAGATGTTTGAATTTATTGAGAGAATTTATAAATCTGGTAGAGTTCTATTCATCCTATTTTGTGGCATTCTGCTGGCTAGTTTTTTCACTTGGGCCATTGTGGAAGCTACGTTTTGCCATTTAGTTTCTGGGAGTCTTTATTTTACTGGTGGTAGATTGTGATTGTCCTTGTATAGTAACAGGTCTGAGTACTTCCTGCAGAGCTGTTATTATAGTGGAAAATTTCCTTAATGTTTGCTTTTTTTTTTTTTTTTTGGCCAGGGCTGGGGTTGAACCCACCACCTCCAGCATATGGGGCCAGTGCCCTACTCTTTTGAGCCACAGGCACAACCCATTGTTTGCTTTTCAATAAAAGATTTGATTCTCCATCAAATTTGGAACTCAATTTAGCAGGATAAAGAATCCTAGGCTAAAAGTTTCTTTGATTAAGAAGATTAAATGTAGGTTACCAGTCTATTATGGCTTGTAAAGTTTCTTCTGAGAAGTCTTCTGTCAACCTAATTAATGATTTTATCCTTTTTTTTTTTTAATTTTTTTATTAAATCATAAGTGTATACAATGATATGATTATGGGGCATCATACACTCACTTCATAAACCATTTGACACATTTTTATCCCAGTGGTTAACATAGCCTTTCCGGCGTTATCTCAGTTACTGTGCCAAAACATTTATATTCTACATTTACCAAGTTTCGCAAATACCCCTGTAATATGCACCACAGGTGTGATCCCACCGATTCCCCTCCCTCTACCGACCCCCCCCTTTCCCACTTCCCCCTATTGTTAAGTTGTAGCTGGGTTATAGCTTTCATGTGAGAGTCCCAAATTAGTTTCATAGTAGGGCTGTGTACATTGGATATTTTTTCTTCCATTCTTGGGATACTTTACTAAGAAGAATATGTTCCAGCTCCATCCATGTAAACATGAAAGAGGTAAAGTCTCCATCTTTCTTTAAGGCTGCATAGTATTCCATGGTATACATATACCACAATTTATTAATCCATTCGTGGATCGATGGGCACTTCGGCTTTTTCCATGACTTAGCAATTATGAATTGGGCTGCAATAAACATTCTGGTACAAATATCTTTGTTATGTTGTGATTTTTGGTCTTCTGGGTATATGCCCAGCAGAGGAATTACAGGATTGAATGGCAGATCTATTTTTAGATCTCTGAGTGTTCTCCATATATCCCTCCAAAAGGAATGTATTAATTTGCATTCCCACCAGCAGTGCAGAAGTGTTCCCTTTTCTCCGCATCCACGCCAACATCTCTGGTCTTGAGATTTTGTGATATAGGCTAGTCTCATTGGAGTTAGATGATATCTCAAAGTAGTTTTGATTTGCATTTCTCTGATGATTAAAGATGATGAGCATTTTTTCATATGTCTGAAGGCCGTGCGCCTCTCTTCTTCAGAGAAGTTTCTCTTCAAATCCCTTGCCCAGCCTGCGATGGGATCCCTTGTTTTTTTCTTGCTGATGCGTTTGAGTTCTCTGTGGATTCTGGTTATTAAACCTTTGTCAGAGTTATACCCTGCAAATATCTTCTCCCATTCTGAGGGCTGTCTGCTTGCTCTGCTTACTGTGTTCTTAGCTGTGCAGAAGCTTTTTAGTTTGATCAAGTCCCAGTAGTGTATTTTTGAAGCTGCTTCAATTGCCCGGGGGGTTCTCCTCATGAAATACTCACCCAGACCAATTTCTTCAAGGGTTTTCCCTGCATTCTCCTCTAGTATTTTTATAGTTTCATGTCTTAAGTTTAAATCTTTAATCCAATGAGAGTCTATCTTAGTTAATGGTGAAAGGTGTGGGTCTAATTTCAGTCTTCTGCAGGTTGCCAGCCAGTTCACCCAGCACCATTTGTTAAATAGGGAATCTTTTCCCCACTGAATGTTTTTAATTGGCTTGTCAAAAATCAAATAGCGGTAAGTAGCTGGATTCATCTCTTGGTTCTCTATTCTATTCCAGATATCTACTTCTCTGTTTTTGTGCCAATACCATGCTGTTTTGATCACTATCGATTTGTAGTAAAGTCTGAGGTCTGGTAGTGTGATTCCTCCTGTTTTGTTTTTATTTCTGAGTAATGTCTTGGCTATTCGAGGTTTTTTCTGATTCCATATAAAACGAAGTAATGTTTTTTCAAGATCTTTAAAATATGACAGTGGAGCTTTAATAGGGAGTGCGTTGAAAGTATATATTGCTTTGGGTAGTATGGACATTTTGATAATGTTGATTCTTCCTAGCCATGAGCATGGTATGTTTTTCCATTTGTTAACATTTTCAGCTATTTCTTTTCTTAGAGTTTCATAGTTCTCTTTATAGAGATCTTTTACGTCTTTTGTTAGGTAAATTCCCAAATATTTCATCTTCTTTGGCACTACTGTGAATGGGATAGAGTCCTTAACTGCTTTTTCAATTTGACTGTTGTTGGTGTATATAAAGGCTACCGATTTATGAATGTTGATTTTGTAACCTGAGACGCTGCTGTATTCCTTGATCACTTCTAGGAGTTTTGTAGTAGAGTCCCTAGTGTTTTCCACTAGTAGAGTCCCTAGTGATACACAATCATATCATCTGCGAAGAGCGAGAGTTTGATCTCTTCTGACCCTATATGGATACCCTTGATCGCCTTTTCTTCCCTAATTGCGGTGGCTAAAACTTCCATTACAATGTTGAAAAGCAATGGAGACAATGGGCAGCCTTGTCTGGTTCCTGATCTGAGTGGAAATGATTCCAATTTAACTCCATTCAATATGATATTGGCTGTGGGTTTGCTGTAGATAGCCTCTATCAGTTTAAGAAAAGTCCCTTCTAGACCAATTTTCTTGAGTGTTCTGTTCATGAAGGGATGCTGGATATTATCAAAAGCTTTTTCTGCATCAATTGAGAGAATCATATGGTCTTTGTTTTTTAATTTGTTTATGTGCTGAATTACATTTATAGATTTACGTATATTGAACCAGCCTTGAGACCCTGGGATAAAACCAACTTGGTCATGATGTATAATTTGTTTGATGTGTTGCTGGATTCTGTTTGTTAGGATCTTGTTGAATATTTTTGCATCTATATTCATTAGTGATATTGGTCTATAATTTTCTTTTCTTGTTGGGTCTTTTCCTGGTTTGGGGATCAGGGTGATATTTGCTTCATAGAACGTGTTGGGTAGTCTTCCTTCTTTTTCTACATTTTGGAACAGGTTGAGTAATATAGGTACTAATTCCTCTTTAAAGGTTTGGTAGAATTCTGACGTGAAACCATCTGGTCCCGGGCTTTTCTTTTTAGGGAGGTTTTGTATAGTTGATGCTATTTCTGAACTTGATATGGGTCTGTTCAACATTTCCACTTGATTCTGGTTAAGTCTTGGAAGGTGGCGTGCTTCCAAGTATCGGTCTATTTCCTTCAGATTTTCATATTTCTGAGAATAAAGTTTCTTGTAATATTCATTAAGGATTTTTTGGATTTCTGATGAGTCTGTGGTTATTTTGTCTTTGTTGTTTCTGATTGATGATATTAGAGATTTTACTCTTTTTTTCCTGATTAGGTTGGCCAGAGGTTTATCTATTTTATTGACCTTTTCAAAAAACCAGCTTTTTGATTTATTGATCTGTTGTATTATTCTTTTGTTTTCAATTTCATTTAATTCTGCTCTAATTTTGGTTATTTCTTTTCTTCTACTGGGTTTGGGGTTGGAATGTTCTTCCTTTTCCAGTTGCGTGAGATGTCCCATTAAGTTGTTAACTTCCTCTCTTTCCGTTCTCTTGAGGAAGGCTTGCAGTGCTATAAATTTCCCTCTTAGAACTGCCTTTGCGGTGTCCCAGAGGTTCTGATAGCTTGTGTCTTCATTGTCATTTTGTTCCAAAAAATTGGTGATTTCTTTCTTAATCTCATCTCTGACCCAGCTATCATTCAGCATAAGGTTATTTAACTTCCATGTTTTTGTATGGGTATGCAGATTCCTGTTGTTACTCAATTCAAGTTTTATTCCATGATGGTCCGAGAAGATACACGGAATAATTTCTATTCCTTTAAATTTACTGAGGTTAGACTTGTGACCTAAAATGTGATCAATTATGGAGTAAGTTCCGTGGGCTGATGAGAAGTATGTGTATTCAGTTTTGTTGGGATGAAATGTTCTGTAGATGTCTGCTAAATCTAAATATTGGATGGTTAGGTTTAAATCTAAGATTTCTTTGCTCAGCTTCTTTCTGGAGGATCGATCCAACACTGCCAAGGGAGTGTTGAAATCTCCAACGATTATGGAGCTGGAGGAAATCAAGTTACTCATGTCTGTTAGAGTTTCTCTTATAAATTGAGGTGCATTCTGGTTGGGTGCATAGATATTAATAATTGAGATCTCGTCATATTGAGTATTACCCTTAACAAATATGAAGTGACCATTCTTGTCCTTCCTTACTTTTGATGGTTTAAAGCCTACTGTATCTGCAAATAAAATTGCAACACCTGCTTTTTTCTGATTACCATTTGCCTGAAATATGGATGACCATCCTTTCACCCTGAGTCTGTATTTGTCTTTTAAGTTGAGATGTGACTCTTGTATGCAACAAATATCTGGCTTAAGTTTTTGTATCCAGTCAGCTAACCTATGCCTCTTTAGAGGACAGTTTAAGCCATTCACATTGATGGAGAGTAAGGATAAGTCTGGTGGAATTTTGGTTATCGAGTTTTTCAAAGGTCCAGTGGACATTTTTAATCCTTTCGCCAGTGTGGAAGTTGGAGTTTGATCCGAAGTTTCTGAGTGAGTTTACTTTTGTGGTATAGGATTGGGTTGGTCATTGTGGAGGATAGGTCTGAGAACATCCTGAAGAGCTGGTTTACTTATGGCAAATTTTTTCAACATATGAATGTCATTGAAGTATTTAATTTCTCCATCATAGATGAAACTCAGTTTAGCTGGATACAAGATCCTGGGTTGAAAGTTTTTTTGCTTTAGGAGATTAAAAGTTGATGACCAGCCTCTTCTTGCTTGAAAAGTTTCAGCAGAGAGATCTGCAGTTATTCTAATATTCTTACCTTTGTACGTTATAGTTTTCTTTCGCCGGGCTGCTTTGAGAATCTTCTCTTTCATGTTAACTTTAGTGAAGCTAATTATGATATGTCTGGGAGATGGCTTTTTGGGGTTGAATCGTGCTGGGGTTCTGAAGCTGTCTGCTATCTGAATTTCAGATTCTCTAGGCATGTCTGGAAAATTTTCTTTCATAATTTCATGTAGAAGGGCCTCTGTGCCCTTGGCTGCCACGTCATCAGCCTCCGAAATTCCTATAACCCTTATGTTATGTTTTTTCGAATTATCTGAGAGCTCTCTGAGTGAGTGATCCGTTTTTGCTCTCCATTTCTCTTCCTCTTTGAGAGATTGGGAGCGTTCGAAGACTTTATCTTCAATGTCAGAAATCCTTTCTTCTGCTTGCTCTATTCTGTTACTGAGGGATTCTACTGTATTTTTCATATCTTTGAGGGCTGTAAGTTCTTGTTTCAGTGTGTCTAAGTCTTTGGTGGTTTTGTCTTTAAATTCGTTAAATTCTTGAGACAGTTTTTGAATTTCTCCACGAATTCCTAATTCCATTTTATTAATCTTGTCTGCAAACCAAATTCTGAATTCGACTTCTGACATCTCAGCCCGTTGTTTATGAATGGGATCCTCAATCACATCTGCCGTATCTTTTCTTGGGGGGGTTGATCTATTCTGGTTATTCATGTTACCAGAGTTTTTCCGCTGATTCCGCCCCATGGTTTACTCCCTTTGGTTTTTCCCCTGGGGTTTTATCGAGGGCCCGTACAGTGTTGTGGCCTGAGAAACTGGGGCCCTGTCTGGTGTGGTGGAGCAAAGTGGTTCTGTCTTGTTTTCAGCTGGTTTCTGTTCTATCCTATTGCAACTTCTACTCTGGCTTGAAGTCTCAGCTGTGTGGAAAAATCAGCAATTAAGTCACCCCGCCTGCCCACCTCTGGCCCCAGTTGGAAAAGGAGAATCAAACCTTCCTACAATCGCACACCCAGGGCACCACCTGAAAAGTCCTCAGTCTATTAGCCCAGTTCAAAAGGTCCGAATCAACTGTCTCAATCGGCACTTGTCTCAGGTGGAAGGGTTCAAGAGGTCTCTGGGAACTGGATCACAGGGGCCTGGTGACTCCTCTGAGACAGCTCACTCCAGTGCAGCGTGGAGTCAGGAGGAGCCACCCCGCAAACAGAGCAGTCTGGGAAGGTTAACGTCTCCTTCCCCACTTTGCCCCTCCGTCGGACCCAGTCACTGGTATCTCTGCAGATGGCTAATCCAGTTGCCTGCAGTGAACAGACACTCCAGGGGTTTGCACCTGCCTGAATCGCGAGGAAGTCTGCCAGGCCCCCGCAGACTGCCGCTATCTAGCAGGAGGAGATGGGGCCTGACATCTTTGAGTGTTTGATGCAGGTGATGGGAAGGAGGTGTTCACTCAGGCTTAGCCCCGTCCCTGATGGATGCTGCTAACAGAACAGAACAGAACAGACAACTTTGTGAGGTTCTGTCTCTGTTCCTGTCGTCGCCTACAGGAGACGGGCTGTTTTGAGTTCAAACGTCTTTGCTGCTGGAGAATTGCGTCTGAACACCTCTCTGGGTCGGCCCCGCCCTGGAGGCTTCTGGGTTTGTGAGTCGTGACACAGGTGGCCTCCTCTGGTTGCCCAGGGAGACAGGGGGTGTGGCCTCAGAATATCCAGAAGTGAGCGTTCTGCCGTTAAAGAAAAAACGGCTGTTGATCTACCTCCAGGGAACTGCTGCTCTGGTGTGGGCACTCAGGCGACCCTTTTCTCCTCTGTCCCGCGCCCCAGAGTCAGCACTGAGCGGCCGCAGTTTGTGCTGGGTCCACACCCCTTAAGAGATCCCCCAAGAATCAGAACTCTTGGGGGATGGGCGCCCAGACCCGGATTGGGAGTGGGGCGGGGGGAAGCTAGAGTTTCATTCAGTTTCACGCAATACTACGGTCCGGGGAGGGCTCCTGCACTGCACCGCAGGGAAGTGCCGCCAAGGCTTGATTTCCCCTCAGCGGAGTGCCCTCTCCTCGCTCACGTATCCCAGAGTCAGCGCTGACCTGACGCAGCTCCGGCACTGTGCACTCCCCTCGAGAAATCACCCAAGGAGCCGAACTCCGGAGGGATAGGCCCTCAGACCCCGAGTGAGAGTAGGGGCTCTCAGCTCTCAGCGGGGAGGCCAGAGTCTTATTCAGTCTTGTGCCCGGGGAGGGCTCCTGCACTGCACTGCAGGGAAGTGCCGCCAAGGCTTGATTTCCCCTCAGCGGAGTGCCCTCTCCTCGCTCACGTATCCCAGAGTCAGCGCTGACCTGACGCAGCTCAGGCACTGTGCACTCCCCTCGAGAAATCACCCAAGGAGCCGAACTCCTGGGGGATAGGCCCTCAGACCCCGAGTGAGAGTAGGGGTTCTCAGCTCTCAGCGGGGAAGCCAGAGTCTGATTCAGTCTTGGGCCCCGTATGCCCGGGGAGGGTTGGTGCACTGCACCGCAGGGAAGTGCCGCGAGGCGTGACTCCCCCTCAGCCCGGTGCCCTCTCCTCACTCGGCGCGCCTCAGAGTCAATGCTGACCAGACTCAACTCGGGGACTGTCCACTCCCCTTGAGAAATCACCCAAGGATCCGAAGTCCTGGGGGACAGGCCTCCAGACCTCAGTGGGCGGGAGGGGAGCGCCGGGGATTCAGGGTTGCCGGCAAAGGATTCCCAAAGTTTTATTCAGCCCTATGTCCGGCAGGAGAACGCCACGGCACCCCAGTAGGGGAGGTAGGTCCAGTTTTTAGAAGGTCTCTCCCGTGGAGTGTAGTGGGAGGGGCTTTAATTTCTGCCCACTTGTTCAATTGTGGGGCTACAGAGCCGGTCTCATGGGGGAGGGGGACTCCCGTCCGCTTGGTGGTGGATTTTGTACCTTTTGTTTGCGTCCTTGTGATCACAACTTGCCTCAGCGGTGTTGATGTGCGTTCTTCAGCCTTCTCTCTTGGTGAGGCTCAAGTCCACCAGGATACTTACTAAATTCCTGTCCCTTAACTCTCCTTCTGGACGGGAGCCTTTGTTGAAAGCTGGCTTCAGTCCGCCATCTTGTCTCTCAGTCATGATTTTATCCTTGTAGGTAACATTTTGGATACACTTAACAGACTGTAGAATTTTCTCTTTTATTTTGACCTTTGGCCAAATTATAACAAAGCATCTAGAACAATGGTTCTCAACCTTCCTAATGCCTCCTAATGCCCTGACCCTTTAATGCAATTCCTCATGTTGTGGTGACCTCCAACCACAAAATTATTTTTGTTGTTACTTTATAAGTGTAATTTTGCTACTGTTGTGAATTTTAATGTAAATATCTGATATGCAGGATGTAGTTTCATTGTTACAAAGGGGTCACAACCCACAGGTTGAGAACCTCTGGTCTAGAAGATGCTTTGTTTTAATTGAGTAATCTTGGAGTTCTGCAACTCATATCTATTTGTATTTCTGGGTCTTATTACACTCAGAAAATTTTCCACAATCATTTAAAGTAGAGATTTAATGCTTTTAGGGCTCTTTTCTTCTCCTTTAGGGATATGTTTTACACATTTTGCAGTCCTATATCTCTCTAAGACATTGCTGTACTTTTTGTTTCTTCTTTTCTGGCTCTTTAAATAATTGGGTTAGTTAGAAAGTTTTGTCTTTGAGTTCTGAGATTCTTTCTTCTTCATGTTCTATGTTAATGCTGACTCTCTCTGCTGAGTTGTGAAATTCCTTGACTGCCTCTTTCAGTTCTATAAACTCGTTATATCTTTATTAATTATGTCTATATCCTCAGTTACATTTTCTTTAATTTTGTTAATTCCTTGAGAAAGTTTTAGAAATTCATTTTTTGCATCCTCATCAATTCCATTCATCTTATTTGTTATCCATATTCTGAATTGTATTTCTGTCATTTTGACTATTTCTTTATGGATGGTATTTTTCAATGCTTTCTCCATTGTAATAATGGAGGAGTTGATATGCTCTGAATTTTATGATTCCAGGGTTGTTCTGCTAATTCCTCCCCATTCGTGTCTTCTATTTTTTTTTTTTTTTTACTTTTAAGCTAAAATGCTAAATCACTGTTGAAAGACATTCTCATCGGGCTAACTTAACTGGCTCTAGGAGGCAGTTGTGGCCTACAGCCAAAGCCTATGTCTACCAAGTGTTACACACTTCCTCCAATATTAGTGCTGTTGAGTGGGCTCTGAGGCTGTTGGATGCCCAGCCAAGCATACTGGTGATGGCACTGGCTGCCCCAAAGTGCAGCGTTCTGCTCTCCATTTCTAGTGCTTTCAAGTACCAAGAAACATCTCCTTGTTTTACCAGCTGATCAGTGTGTTTCAAGGCTGTTTGCCTTCATTACCAGTAGGCTGCTATCAGCTTCATAGGCCCTGAGAGTGGACCTCTTCACATTTATTCCATGATGTACTCATGCAAAGTAGCTATTTTTTTTTTTTTTTTTTGCTGTCGACCTGTCATTAGATTATTAAGACTATTGGGATGCCTAAATCAAGGGACTGATGTCAAGATCAGAAACCCCATGATGTGGAGCTCGCCCCACCCTTTCCAGGACTTTCCGAAGCAAAGCTGTGGCTTGCTGCACAGCAAGGCTGCTCATCAGGTATTTAAGGCCATTTGGTTACTAAAACTAGCAGCCTGATTATCAGTTTTAAGGTCTTTGGGGTGTGGTGTTCATCATGGCCAGTTCAGAGCCTGTCAGAGCACTGTGGTTTCTTGATGTTTCAGTGACCCACTCAGCAGGGTTTTAAAGCCATTTGCAAGCTAAAACTGGTGGGCTGGAATCTGAATTAAAGGCCCTAGTATAGGGTTCTCACCACTCTTCCTCATAACTCACTGTTAAAATGAACCACTGCTTTTCCTGTGGCCCTTCCCACATACAGTCTCCTAAAGCTGCTTTTCAGAGTTACAGAGTATGCACGTATGGACTACTCTTCTAACTTCTAAGTCAGGAGAATTGGTTCTATGAACAGAGCCTCTGGGAGATGCACTTAGGCCAGCAGCAGCTCGTGGACTGAGGCCCAAACTGTACCAGAGGATTGGACCAGAATGAGCCAGGTGAAAGCCACATACAAAGTGTCAGTCCTGCCAATCACAGACTCAAAAAGTCAGGACTTTCTCCTCAGTTGGGAGAGGGTAATCTGCAACTTTTGTAGTTTGCCTACCAGGGTAACCAAGGCTTGGCCCATCCTTGTCCAAGCAAGAAAAGTCAGTGCTGGTAGCAGAGACTCCAGGTAAAACCCCTAGGCAAGGGGCAGTGTGCAGATGGTGGTCCAAACTGTTCCACATGTTGGGGACAGATCCAGTCAGGCAGAGAGCATGCCTCGCTCAAGCACCAGTCTTGCCACTGTCAGTATAATTGAGCTACTATTTATTTATGTGGGACAGAGAAGGGTGCTCCTGGTTTACAGCCTGCTAGGGTTACAAATCATAGGAACGCTGTACAGAGGCCCCCTAAGTGCCAACATATATGGGGGGGATGCAGGGCCCATCTCCCTTCACTTTTGCACTCTGCTCTGCAAGAAGTTGTTCCTTCTTGATGCTGGTGATAGTGAGGCTGGCCACCACAGTGCTTGCTTACATGGTCACTATGGATAAAGGTTAAGGCCCAGACTTCCCTAACTGCTTCAGGTCCTAGGTGTGAGGCAGCCCATCCAGCAAGGCTGAGCCAGGGTAGTGTTCACACCAACACCAGGGAAGAAGTGGGCCTTAGCAGGGGCCATTCTGTCAGGTTGCTAATGAAAAGAGGGGTACAGGCTTTGGCTTCAAGCCAGCTGGAGCCAAAGGTGCTTTCTATTCTCCTAGGCAGGAGGATTCAGAAGAGGAAACCCTTAGGTGCAGCAAAGATGGGTCTCTGGTCCCTCATGACCCTCTCCCATGATGTGAGAGTTCCTATGATTTGATGCCCCAGTAGAGCATGCCCGAGGAATGATAGGTCCCCCAACTCTTCTATTCAGCTGTAGGCTCCCCCAAATCTGGTCCACTTCATCACTGTTCTCTGATTTCTCTCTTCCTATATCCATTTTTTTGTCCTCACACTTCCCTTCAGTGGGTTGCCGAATGCATTTATTTCTTCTTCATGAAATCTATGAGCCAGTTTATTTCTTTTGTTAAACTTTAAATTAATATATGGGTACAGATAATAAAGTTACACTGTTTTCATTTGTTAGGTAAAGTCCAAGTTGCAGTTGAGCTCTTCACTCAGTAAGTATGCCATATAACCCTACATTTTACCCATTAAATGAGAGCTTACCAAATTCCATCCCACCTCCCCTCTGTGCACTTCCTTGTCCCCCCCACTTGAACTTAATTGCGATTTTTTTTCTAGTGTGAGCTTGCAGTTGTTCATCTGCTAGTTCATTGAATTCATGCTTTCCGATTCTTATAATACATTACTTAAAGGTTGTTCTCCAAATATCCAGACAAATACAAAAGATGTAACATCTACATCTTTCTTTATGACTGAATAGTATTCCATAGTATACATATGCTATAGTTTATTTATCCATTTGAGGGACAATGGGTATTTGGGTTATTTCCATATCTTTTGATTGTGAATGAAACTGGGATTAAACAATCCAGTCCAAATGTTTTTATGGCAAAATGACTTTTTTTTTTTTTTTGTCTTGGTAGGTATCTAGTAATGGGATTGCAGGATGAAAAAGAAGGTCTACTTTTAGATCTTTGGGGATTCTCCATACTTCAGCCCAAGGGGTTGTATTAGTTTGCAATTTCACCAACAGTGTATAAGTGTCCACTTCTTTGTATAGCCATGTCAGCATCTGAATTTGGGGAACATTGTGATGGGTTATTCTCACTGCTCATATATCAAGGTAGATTTGATTTCAATGTCTCTAATAATTAAAAATGATGAGCACTTTTTCATGTGTTTATTGGCTATTCTTCGATCTTCCTGGGAGAAATAGGTATTCAATTTTACAGTGTATATTTTGTTTGGTTTTGTGCAGATCAGATAGCAATATGTGGCTGGTTTCATCTCTAGGTTCTCTATCTTATTCCAAGGATCTATGTCTTTATATTTATCTCAGTATCATGCTGTTTTGATCAATGTAGACTTGTACTATAACCTGAAGTCTGATAATGTGATACCTCCAGATTTGTTTTTATTACTTAAAATTGTGTTGACTATTCAGGGTCTTTTCTGGTTCTACATGAAAGGAAGACCTATTTCTTCAAGTTGTTTAAAGTACGAAATTGGTGCTTTGATGGGGATTGCATTAAATCTGTAGATCACTTTGAGTATTATGGATATTTTAATGATCTTGATTCTTCCCAGAAATTAGCATGATATGTTCTTCCATTTTATTTTATTTCTTTCTCTCGCTCTTTTCTCTTTCTTTTTTTTTTTTTTTTTTTTTTGGCGGGAGCTAGATTTGAGCCTGCCACCTCTGGCATATGGGACCGGCGCCCTACTCCTTGAGCCACAGGCACCGCCCTCTTTTCTCTTTCTTTTCTTTTTTCCATTTTTTCATTTTATATCATTTCCATTTTATTTTATTTTATTTTTATTTTTATTTCATTTCATTTTACTTCATTTCATTTTCATTTTAGTTCATTTTATTTTAATTTCATTTTATTGTTGGGAGTCCTTGAGGGTACAAAGAGCTAGGTTACACTGTTTGAATTTGTGAGATAAAGTCCCTTGAGTAATAAGTGTCCTGTCCTCAAGAGGTGTGTCACAAACTGTGGACCCCCAACCCACTCAATCCTTTACTTTCTTCACTCCCCCATTTCTACTCCCCACACCTGGTACTAGCATCAATTTTCCCCATATGAGAATTGAGTACATTGGACTTTTGCTTCTCCATTCTTGTGATGCTTTACTAAGAAGAATGCATTTTAACTTCATCCACATTAATACAAAAGATGTAAAGTCACCATCTTATTACTGGCTGAATAATATTCCGTGGTATACATATACCACAGCTTATTAATCCAGTCCTGTGTTGGTGAGCATTTAGGTTGTTTCCACAGTTTGGTGATTGCAAATTAAGCTGCAATAAAAAGTCTAGTACAAATGTCCTTATGATAAAATTTTTTTTTCTTCTCTGTCGAAGCCCAGTAATGGGATTGCAAGATCAAATTGGAGGTCTAGTTTGAGTTCTTTCAGGATTCTCCATACTCCCTTCTGAAAAAGTTACATTAGTTTGCAGTCCCACCAGCAGTGTAAAAGTGTTCCCTTCTCTCCACAACCATGCGAGCATCTACAGCTTTGAGACTTTTTGATGTGAGTCATTCCCACTGGGGTTGGGGATATCCCACCATGCTTTTGATTTGCATTTCTCTGATAATTAGGGGTGATGAGCATTTTTTCATGTTTTTTAGCCATTCGTCTGTCTTCTTTAGAGAAGGTTATATTCATTTCACTTGTAAATTGATATATGGGATTGCTGGCTCTTTTTTGTTGCTTAATGTGAGTTCTCTGTGTAGATTATGGTTATCAGGCTTTTGTCCAATTCATGATATGTGAATATCTTTTCCCAATTCAATGGTTGTCTTTCTGCTTTGGTTATTGTCTCCTTAGCTGTGCAGAAGCTATTCAGTTTAATTAAGTCCCACTTGTTTATTTTTGTTGTTGCTGCAATTGCCATGGATGTCTTCTTCATAAAGTCTTTCCCCAGGCCAATCAATACCTTCAACTGTTTTACCCACACTTTCTTAAAGGATTTTTATTGATTCATTCCATAGATTTAAATCTTTCATTCATCTTGAATCAATATTAGTGAGTGGAGAAAATTGTGGATCTGGTTTCAGTCTTTTACATTTGGTTATCTAGTTCTTTCAGCACCATTTATTGAGAAGGGATTCCTTCCCCCAGTGAAAGTTCTTGTTTGGTTTATCAAAGATCAGGTGGCTGTAAAATTTTACTTTCATCTCCTAGTTTTGTATTCAATTCCAGATGTCTATGTCTCTATTTTTGTGCCAATACCATGCTGTTTTGATCACTATGGTCTTGTAGTACAGCCAAAAGCCTAAGGCTAATGCGCAGGCATTGTTTTTATTACTAAGAATTGCCTTAGCTATATAAGGTTTCTTTTTCTCTGATTCCATACTAAGTGAAGAATTATTTTTTCCAAATCTTGAAAGAATGATGTTGTTACTTTAATTGGGATTGCATTGAATATGTAGATTGCTTTGGGAAGTATAGACATTTTAACAATGTTAATTCTTCCCAGCCATGAGCATGTATGTTCTTACTTTTGTTAATATCTTGTGCTACTTCTTTTCTTAGTGTTTCATAATTTTCTTTAAAGAAATCCTTCACCTCTTTTGTTAGGTATATTCCTAAGTATTTCATTTTCTTTGAAGCTACTGAGAAGGGAATTGTGTCCTTGATTAGCTTCTCATGTTGGCTGTTACTGACATATATAAGTGTTACTGATTTGTGGACATTGATTATATATCCTGAGACATTAATGTATTTTTTGATCAATTCCAGAAGTCTCAGGGTTTAGTCTTTGGGGTTCTCTAAGATCATATTGTCAGCAAAGAGGGAGTATTTCACTTCACTTCCTCTGTGCCCATTTAGAAGCCTTTTATTACCTTGCCTGATTGTATTGGCTAGAACTTACAGCACTATGTTGACTAGTAGTTGTGATAGAGGACAACCTTGTCTTGTTCCCGTTCTGAGTGAAAAATCTTTCTGTTTTACTCCATTCAGTGTAATATTAGCGGTGGGTTTGTGGTAGATGAGTTCGATCAGTTTTAAAAAATGTGTTACCTATGGCTATATTTTTCAGAGTTCTAGTTAGAAAGGATGTTGAATATTATTGAATGCTTTTTCTGCATCTATGGAGAGAATAATATGGTCCTTGTTTTTGCTTTTGTTGATATTGAATTACATTTATGAACTTGTGTATGTTAAACCAGCTTGCATCCCTTGCATGAAACCTGCTAGATCCTGATATATTGCTTTTTAATGAGAAGCTGTAATCTATTGGCTAGGATCTTTTTGAGAATTTTTGTGTCAATGTTCATTACTGAAATTGGTCTGTTGTTCTCATTTTTAGTTGGGTCTTTTCTGGGTTTTCGTATCAGGGTATTGTTTGCTTCATAGAATGTGTTGTAGAAGATTCCTTCTGTCTCAATTTTTTGGAATAGTATCTTTAGCTTGTGTATAAGCTTTTCTTTGAAGGTTTGAGAGAATTCTGGTGTGAAGCCATCTGGACCAGGGCATTTTTTATGTTGGGAGTTTTTTTATTGTTTCTTTGATCTCACTGTATGATATTGGTCTGTACAAGACATCTATTACATCTTGACTAAGTGTAGGGAGAGGATGTGATTCCACATTTTGATATAGTTCCTCCACAATGTCAAATTTCTGAGCATGGAGTTTCCTGTAGTAATCAGAGATAATTGCTTGTGTCTCTGTGGAATCTTTTATTTCCCTATTATCATTTCTGATTGAGGTTACTAGAGATTTTACTTTTCTGTTTCTAGTTAGTCTAGCTAAATATTTATCTATATTATTTATTTTTTTAAAAATACCAACTTCTTATTTCATTAATTTTCTGAATAATGAAATTATTCAGAAAATAAGAGATCAAAGAAACAAAAAAAATGAATTTTTTCATTTTCAATTTCATTCATTTCTGATTTGATTTTTGGTTGTTTCTTTTCTTCTACTGTGTTTAGGGTTAGATTGTTCTTCTTTTTCCAATTCCATAATTTGGTTTGTGAGTATGTTGATGCATTCACTTACTTTTTTTCAAATGTAGGCATCTAGTGCAATAAATTTGACTCTCAGTGCTGCTTTTTCTGTATTCCACAGGTTTTGGTAATTTGTGTCTACATTGTTGGTATATCTGAGGAATTTAACAATTTCTTCTTTTACATTTTCTTGAAAGAAACAATCATTCAGTATATGTTGTTTTCAATTTCAGTGCCTTTGTGTGGGGATCTAAGTTTTTTTACAGTTTTATCATAATATTTATTTACTTTCTTTAAATTATAACTGTGTACATTAATGCATTTATGGGGTACAATATGCTAACTTTATATACAATTTGGAATGCTTACATCAAACTGGTTAACATAGCCTTCACATCACTGACTTAACCAGTGTGTTAAGACATTGATTCTACTCTTAATAGATTTTACATGTACCCTTGCATTATGCACAATAGGTGAGGTCCCACCAATTACCCTCTCTCCACCCAGCCTACCTCCCCCTATTCACTCCTCTTCCCTCCTACACTCTGGGCAATAGTTGTGTTTTACCATTCATATGAATGTGTAGGTGATTGTATATTGGTTTCATAATAGTACTGAGTGTTTCGGATACTTTTTCTTCCATTCTTGAGGTACTTTACTAAGAAAAATATGTTCCAGATCCATCCATATAAACTTAGAAGAGGTACAGTCTCCATTTTTATGTCTGCATAATATTAATTGGTATACATATACCACAATGTATTAATCCATTTGTGGGTCGATGAGCACTTGGGCTGCTTCCATGACTTAGCAATTATGAATTGGGTTGCACTGAACATTCTAGTGAAAATATATTTGCTGTGAAATGATTTTTGGTCATCTGGATAAATACCTAGTAGGAAAATTGCAGGATCAAATGTCATATCTATTTTTAGTTCCTTAAATGTACTACAAACTTCTTTCCAAAAGGAATACATTAGGTTGAATTCCCTCAAGTGGTGCAGAAGTGTTCCCTTCTCTCCACATCTATGCCAACATCTGTAGTTTTGGGGATTTTGTGATGTGAGATCCTCTTACTGTTGTTAGATGATATCTCAAAGTGGTTTTGATTTGCATTTATCTGATGGTTAAGGATGATGAGCATTTTTCAGTGTGTCTGTAGACCATGCACCTGTCTTCTTTAGAAAAGCTTCTGTTCAATTCTCTTGCCCACAAAGAAATGGAGTTATTTATTTTTTCTTAATAATTAGTTTGAGTTCTTTGTGGATTCTAGTTATCAGACCTTTGTCAGAAACATGATCTGGAAATATCTTCTCCCATTCTGAGGGCTGTCTGGTTACTGTGATCTTGGCAGTGCAGGCTTTTTAGTTTGATCAGATCCCAGTAATATGTTTTTGGTATTGCTTTAATTAACAGGGGTTATTCCTAATAAAATATTCTCCCAGGCCAATTTTTTCCAGTGTTTCCCCTGCACTGTCTCCAAGAATCCTGATATTTTCATGTCTTAAATTTCAATCTTTTATCCAGAGATAATCGAGTTTTGTTATTGATGAAAGATATGGGTCCAGTTTCAGTCTTCTACAGGTCGCCAGCCAATTCACCCAGCATCATTTGTTAAATAGGGAATTTTTCCCCTAATTTATGTTTTTGATAGACTTGTCAAAGATCAAATGATGATATGTGGCTGGGTTCATCTCTTGATTCTCTATTCTTTTTCATACATCTACCTCACTATTTTTGTGTCAGTATTATACTGTTTTGATAAATATAGATTTATAGTATAGCCCAAAGCCTAGTCCATAATTCCTCCTGATTTATTTTTATTTCTGAGTAATGTCTTGGCTATGCAAGGTTTATCCAGATTCCATATAAAACAAAGTACTATTTGTTCCAGATCTTTAAAGTATGTTAATGGTGCTTCAATAGGGATTGCATTAAATTTGTATATTGCTTTGGCTAGTATGGACATTTTAACAATGTTGATTCTTCCCATCCATGAGCATGGTATATTTTTCCATTTGTTAATATCTTCAGCTATTTCTTTCTCGGTGTTTCATAATTCTCTTTATAGAGATCTTTCATGTCCTTTGTTAGGTAAATTCTCAAATATTTCATCTTTGGCACTACTATAAAAAGAATAGAGTCTTTGCCTATTTATTCAGCTTGAATATTGTTGGTATGTATAATAATGTTGGTATGATTTGTAAGTATTGATTTTGTAATCTGAGACACTGTTATATTCCTTGATCACTTCTAAGAGTTTTGTAATTGAGTTTTTGGTGTTTTCCAGGTATGAAATAATATCATCTGTGAAGAGTGAGAATTTGATCTCCTCTGACCCCATTTGGATACCCTTGATTGCCTTCTCTTGCTTGATTGCAATGGCTAAGACTCATAGTACTATGCTGTTCTTTTTTTTTTTTTTTTTTTCATAGAGCTAGAGTCTCCCTTTACTACCCTTGGTAGAGTCCCATGGCATCACACAGCTCACACGAACCTCCAACTCCTGGGCTTAGGCAATTCTTTTGCCTCAGTCTCCCGAGTATCTGAGACTACAGGCACCCGCCACAATGCCCAGCTATTCTTTTGTTGCAGTTTGGCCAGGGCCGGGTTTGAACCCACCACCATCAGTATATGGAGCTGGCACCCTACCCACTGAGCCACAGGTGCCACCCTAGTACTATGTTGAATAGCAGTGAAGATAATGGGCATCCTTGTCTAGTTCCAGAACTAGAACTAGAAGTTCCAGTGTTAACGTTTTCAATATTATACCATTAAATATTATATTGGCTGAGGGTTTGTTGTAGATGGCCTCTACTGGCTTAAGAAATGTCACATCTAAGCCTTTTTTCTTAAGTGTTCATATCATGAAAGAATGCTTGATATTATCAAAATCTTTTTCTGTAGCAATTGAGAGAATCATATAACCTTCGTTTTTTATTTTGTTTGTGTGATGTGTAATATTTATATATTTACATATGTTGAACCAACTTTGAGACCCTGGGATAAAACTAACTTGGTCATGGTACATAATTTGTTTGATGTGTTGCTAGATTCTGTTTACTAGGATCCAATTAAATATTTTTGCATCTATATTCATTAATGATATTGGTCTATAATTTTTTTTCATTGCTGGGTCTTTTCCTGGTTTGGGGATCAGTGTAATATTTGCTTCATAGAATGTGTTGGGAAGTATTCCTTATTTTTCTGTTTTGAAAAGAGTTATGTAAAATAGGTATTATTTCCTCTTTTAAGGTTTGATAGAATTTTGATGTGAAGCCATCTGGTCCTGGACTTTCCTTTTTTGGGAGAATTCATACAGTTAATGCCATTTCAGTGCTTGATATGGGTCTATTCAACCTTTTCAATTCTTTCTGGCTGAGTCCAGGAACTGGTCTATTTCATCCAAATTTTCATCTTTCTGAGAACAGGATTTTTTGTTGTATTCATTAAGAATTTTTTTTTTTAATTTCTTAGGTGTCTGTTATTTCTTAACACTTTTTATTTTTTTATTTATTTTTTTTTATTTTGGCCTGGGAAATGTTTGAACCCGCCACCTCCGGCATATGGGACTGGTACCCTACTCCTTGAGCCACAGGCGCCACCCAGGTGTCTGTTATTTCTCCTTTATCATTTCCGACTGATAATAGTAGGGATTGTACTTTTCTGATTCTGATTAGGTTAGCCAAAGGTCTATCAATTTAATTACTCTTTTTAAAAAAATCAACTTTTTGATTCGTTGATCTTCTGAGTTATTTTTTTGTTTTTAATTTCATTTAATTCTGCTCTAATTTTGGTTATTTCTGTTGTTATTCTTGGTTTGGGATTGGAATGTTCTTCTTTTTCCAGTTGCTGAAGATGACCCATTATGTTGTTGACTTCCTCTCTTTCTGTTGTCTTAAGGAAGGCTTGCAACGCTATAAATTTTCCTCCTAGGACTGTCTTTGCAGTACCCTGCAGGTTTTGATAATTTGTGTCTTCACTATCATTTTGTCCCCCAAATTTGATGATTTTCTTCTTAATCTCATCTTTGACCCAGCTATCTTTCAGCATAAGGTTATTTAGTTTCTGTGACATTGTTTAGGTAAGAAGATCCCTATTGTTATTGAGTTCAAATTTTATTCCTTGGTGATCCAAGAAAATACAAGGAATAATTTCTATTTTCTTAAATTTGTTGAGGTTAGACTTGTGAACTAATATGTGGTCAATTTTGGAGGAAGTTTCATGCGCTGATGGGAACAATGTGTATTCAGTTTTATTAGGATCAAATGTCCTGTAGATTTCTGTTAAGTCCATTTGTTGTTGGGTCAATTTTAATTACAATATTTATTTATTTAGTTTATTCTTGGAGATGTATCCAACACTACAAAAGGGGTGTTAAAATCTCCAACTATTACAGTGCAGGAAGATATAAAATTGTTCATGTTCGTTAAGGTTTCCTTTATATATTATAGAGCTTTCTGGTTGGGTGCATAAATGTCAATAATTCTCTTTATGTTGAGTGTTTCCCTTGACAAATATGAATTGACTGTCATTATCTTTCCTCACCTTTGTTGGTTTAAAGCCTATTCTATCTGAGAATAACATTGCAATCCCAACTTTTTCTGATTTCCTTTTGCCTGATATATAGATGTCCATCCCTTCTCCATCAGTCTATTTTCATCCTTTAAGGTAAGATGAGACTCTTATATGCAACAGATATCTGGTTTGAGTTTTTGTATCTGGTCAGACATCCTGTACCTCTTTAGAGAACAATTTAAGCCATTCACATTCATAGAGAGTATTGATAAGCATATTAGTGTTTTGGTTGTCTTGTTTTCCAAATGTCCAGTAGGTATTTTTAATCCTTTCATCATTATGGATGTTAGGTTTTGTTCAAGGCTTTCTGGGTGAGTTTACTTTGGTAGTAGACTATTAAGCTGATCATTATGGAGGATGGGTCAGAGAATATCCTGGAAAGCTGATTTAGTTATGGCAAATTTCATCAGCATGTGTATGTTCCTAAAGTACTTGATTTCTGCATCACAAATGAAACTCAGTTTATGGTGGTGCCTGTGGCTCAGTGGGTAGGGCACTGGCCCCATATATTGAGGGTGGTGGGTTCAAACCCAGCCACATCCAAACTACAAGAAAAAATAGCTGGGCATTATGGGAGGCACCTGTAGTCCCAGCTACTAGGGAGGCTGAGGCAAGAGAATTGCCTAAACCCAGGAGTTGGAGGTTGCTGTGAGTTGTGTGACTCCACAGCACTCTACTGAGGGTGATAAACTAAGACTCTGTCTCTACAAAAGAAGAAGAAGAAGAAGAAGAAGAAGAAGAAGAAGAAGAAGAAGAAGAAGAAGAAGAAGAAGAAGAAGAAGAAGAAGAAGAAGAAGAAGAAGAAAAAAGAAAAATGAAACTCAGTTTAGCTGAATACAGGATCCTGGGCTGTAAATTGTTTTGTTTTGGGAGATTGAAGTGTGATGTCCATCCTCTTCTGGCTTGAAAAGTTTCAGCTGAGAGATCTGTAGGCATTCTAATATTCTTCCTCTCATAGGTTATTATTTTTTGTGTCTGGCTGCTTGCAGAATTTTTTTATTCATATTAACTTTGGCAAAGTTAATTACAATGTGTCTAGGACAGACTTTATTGGGATTGAATTGTGCTGGGGTTATCAAACTGTCTACTATCTGAATTTCTATATCTCTTGCAAAGCTTGGGAAATTCTCCTCCATTACATCATGGAGAAGAGCTTCAGTGCCTTTAGGACCATACTCTTCTCCTTCAGGAATTTCTATCAGGTGAATGTTTACTCTCTTGGAGTGATCCCACAACTCTCTCAGGGAGTGATCCATTTTGCTTTCCACTTCACTGCTTCTTTGAGCATGTGGGAGCATTCAAAATCTTTGTCATCAGCATCAGAGATCCTTTCTTCTGCTTGCTCCATTCTATTACTATGGGATTCTACTGTATTTTTTCAGTTCTTTGAGGACTGCAATTTGTTTTCTCATTATGTCTATATCCTTGGAGATTTTGTCTTTGAATTCATTAATTTCTAAAGACAAACTCTGAGCTACTCCTTGAATTTCTAATTCTACCTTTACTTCCATTGTATTAATCGTATTTGCCATCCATATTCTGAATTCTGTTTCTAACATTTTAGCCATTTGTTTATGAATGGCATCTTCTGTTGTATCTACTTTGTCATTCCTTGGGGGAGCTGATCTACTCTGATTATTCATGTTACCAGAGTTTTTCCACTGCTTCTACCCCATCATTATTTTTTAGTTTGGCTAGAGAAGCGGGTAAGGTTAAGTTGGATTGAGGGCTCCAGGAATTATAGTTAACCAGCCCTTTATCAAAGAACTGGGACTTGTGACTATAGCTTTTCCCCTGAAGCTTTACAAAGGTCTCTTTCAGTCCTGCAGCCTGAGACTCTCAGGACCTGATTGGTGTGATGGGGCTAGGTGGCTCTATCTTGTATTCAGCCAGACTCTATCCAATCCTAGTGAGTCAGTAGCTTTGGGCTGAAATCTCAGCTGGGGAGATATACAAGCAGCTAAGACATCCCATCTCCCATGGGCAACAATTGAAAGAGGATTATCTGTCCCTCCCACTACAACATAGCCGGGGCTCAACCTTGGAGGGTTCCTGAGTGTTTATCCCTGGTCAAGAGTTCCAAACCAATTGTCCTGGACAGCACAATTGCTGTTCAAGTGGGAAAGTTCAAAAGATCTCCAGCAATCAGACAGTAGAGGTCCACTGGAAGCTCAAGTGTGACTCACTCCACTGCTCTGTGGAGTCAGAAAGGCACACCCAGGAAAAGAGTTAGTACCGGGGGGTTGGTGCTTCCTTCCACACCTTGCATGTCAGTCACACGCAGTCACAGGTAACCCCATGGAGTTTGTCCAGATTCCCTCCAATAAGCAGATGCATCAGGGATTTGCTCCTGTCTGAGTCAAAGTGGAGTCAATGCCTCCTCAGCAGGGATGGCATACTCTGCTGGAGTTGAGTTTCATATTTTTAAGCTTGTGGTCTGAGAGGAAACAAGGTATAATTTCCATTCTTTTAATTTTTTTTTTGCTATTTGATTTGTATCCTAGTACGTGGTGTATTTTGGAGTATATGACATGGGCTAATGAGAAAAATGTATATTTTTCTTTGGTATAATATGTTCTGTAAATGTCTATTAAACCCTTTGTTCTATGGTCACATTTAAGTCCTTTGTATCTTGTTTGAGTTTCTGTTTAGAGGATCTCATCAGTTCTGTCAGAGAACTGTTAAAGTCCCTCACTATCATGTAAGGGATAGCATATTGCTCCGATCAATAAAGATCTAAGTCTCGGAGCATTTAAGTTAGGTGCATATTTAAATTTGAGAGGTCTTGTACTTTTCTTTTGGCCAGTATTTCGTTCCTTTGACAAAGTTTCTATCTTTGTCTTTTTTTAGTATACGTGCTTTAAATCTGCTTGTTTCTGAGAGAAATATTGCAACCCCTACTTTCTTCTGATTTCCATTTGCTTGAAATACTGTTTTCCATTCCTTAACCTTGAGTCTTGATTTTTTTTTTTTCCTGGCTAGGTATGTCTCTTGGAGACAGCATATGGATGGCTTGTGCTTTTTTATACAATCAGTCAGCCTTTGCCTCTTCAGTATTGAATTAAATTCATTGACATTTATTGAGAGTATCAATAAGTGTGGTAGAATTTAATTCATCTTGTTATGAGAAAGTCTGTTGTGTAGTTTTACTCTTTGCACCATTGTGGAAGCAATGTTCTGGTCTGTGGCTTTTAGGTATTTACATTGGTGATGGTCAATTGTGGTGTTCAGTTTTGAGAATAGGTCTAAGTATTTCTTGTAGAGCTAGTCTTGTTATAGCAAATTTCCTCAGTGCTTGCATATCTGCAAAAGATTTAATTTCTCCAATTTTGAATCTTAGTTTAGCAGGATACATAATTCTGGGCTGAGAATTAGTTTGTTTAAGGATGTTGAAAGTAGATGACCATGTTCATCTGGCTTGTAAAGTTTCAGTTTAAAAGTCTGCTCTGAGGGTGGGGGTAAGATTGCCGACTAGAGCCAGATTTCAATAGAGGCTCCCTTCTAGATAATGACCTCAATGAAGCTGAGGATCTGGAGCAGAGTGAAAAAAGATTGACGAGTGCACATCATCCCGGCTGAAGCAAGCTACGATGACAAGAAAACAAATTCCACATCAAACCACATTGCCAAGAGGATGAAAGACCCACCCCCAAGAGAGTGTCTTGTTGTGTGCTATCTACAAGTGAGTAGTGGACACTCACTTATTTTACCCCACAGGAGAGAGTTGCCAAACTCCAAGTCTCCTTCTCCAGAGAGGTCCCTCCTGTAAGTCTAGTCAGTCTCCTGAATGGCATAAAATTGAACAAATACTTACTCTACAATTCTGAACTTGCAATCCACCCATCCTCCCTTACCTGGTAGTCTGAAAGCCTGTTCCCTGCAGAGCCCAGGTGTTTGGCAGCTCCTCAAGAGGACTGTATGTCGTGTGGGTGGTTGAACAGATGCATGGAAACAATTACTTGAGTGGAAGTTGGGGGCAAAAGAGGGACTCATTGGAGATAGAGAAGTGCCACACCATGACGGTTCCTTGTGGGAACCTGGGCTCATGCCCCAGGTCAGACTTTGGAGAGCACATCTTCGATTCTGTTCACCACCAGAGGGAGCTAGGCTTCAGTCTCTTTGGGTTGCTGGTGGCAGAGTGCAGCTGGCACAGTGGTGCAGATGGTATGGGAGTGAAAAATGCACTGCAAGGGTGCCTACTGGTGGGCAGAGGTGCTCATGCCCCAGGACAGATTCTGGTTTAGCAGTTCCTAGATTCCGTTGAGCACAGGAGGGAGTCAGAAACAGCCCTTTGGGGCTTCCAGTGGCATTGTGTGAATGGGGAGAAGGCACTGACTCCCTTTTGACACTGGCAGGCACATATAGGTGACACCATAACTCACTGGAGGCAGCTCATCCCCAGTCCTGTAGGGTTACCTGTGGTGGTTCGTGGCTATAGTGCAAGGTGGGATGGAGGCATCGACCCCCACTGGCCTGACTTTTTGGCTGGGTGGGCCTTCCTGACTCCATTAAGCACCGAATGGAGATGACTTCAGCCTTGTGGGGTTTCAGGATGGAGCTGCCTGTAGATCCCTACTGTCAGGATTCTGGAGACATTTGAACTCTCCTAGTTGAGCAGTGATTATGTTGCCTGAGGCAATGGGTTTGGAACCTTGACCATGGCTGTCTACCCAGGGACCCTCCAAGTTTAAGCTGTAGTTGTGTTGTAGTGGGTGTGATTGATTCTCGTAGTCCAGTTGTTGCTGGTGGTGGGTGGGATGACTCATTTGCTTGTATCTCTCCTCAGCTGAGACTTCAGCCTAAATCCATGACTTGTTAGGATTGTATAGAGGCTGGTTGAATACAAGAAAGAGCCAACTAGCCCTATTACACCAATCAGGTCATCATAGTCTCTGTAGGTGTGAAAGGGACTTTTGTAAAGCTGTGAGGAAAAGACATAATCACATTTCCCAGGTCTTGGGTAAAGGACTGGTTAACTACAATTCCTGGGGCCCTCAATCCAATCTCACCCTACTATTTTTATTAGCCAAACTGAGGAAAATAATGATGGGGAAAAACCAGCAGAAGAACCCTTGAAACATGATAACCAAAGTAGATTGACTCCCACAAGGAATGACAAAGGAGATACACCAGAAGATAATATTCACAAACAAATTGCTTAGGTGTCAGAAATAGAATTCAGAATATGGATGGCAAATAAGATGAATGAATGAAGGAAAAAATGGAAATAAAAATACAAAGTGTTATTCAAAAATTGTTTCAAGAAATTAAATTTCAGTGCAAAATCACCGAGGATATGGACATAATGAGAAAATAGAAAGAAGAGCTGAAGGAAATGAAAAAGTTATTTGAGGACCTTTGAAATACAGTAGAATCTCTCAGTAATATAGTTGAGCAGGCAAAAGAAAAGATCTCTGAAATTGAAGACAAGGCTTTCGAATGATCACATGCACTCAAAGAGGCAAAGAAATGGAAAGCAAAAGTTGATCATTCCCTGAGAGAGTTGTGGGATCATTCCAAAAGATCAAACATAAATCTTATAGGAATTCTTGAAGGAGAATAGGACAGTCATAAAGACATAGAATCTCTACTCCAAGACATTATGGAGGAAGATTTTCCAAGCATTACAAGAGATACTGAAATTCAGATAGTAGACAGTTGCAGAATCCCAACAATATTCAGTCCAAATAAAGTATCCCCTAGACACATTGTAATTAACTTTGCCAAAGTTAATATGAAGAAAAAATTCTGCAAGCAGCCAAACATATGGAAAGCATTACCTTTCAACGGGAGAAATATTAGAATGACTGCAGATCTTTCAGCCAAAACCTTTCAATTCAGAAGAGGAATTGTCATCTATCTTCACTCTCCTAAAACAAAACAACTTTCAGCCCAGTATCCTGTATCCAGCTAAACTGAGTTTAATTTGTGTTGTAGAAATCAAATACTTCAATGATATACACATGTTGAAGAAATTTTCCATAACTAAACCAGCTCTCCAGGATATTCTCATACCCATTTTTCATAATGACCAGCACAATGGTCTACCACCCGAGTAAACTCACCCAGAAATTATTGAATAAAACGTAACTTCCACAATGGTGAAAGGATTAAAAATATCCACAGGATATTTGGAAAATATGACACCACTATCATGCCTATCAATTATCTCAATTAATGTGAATGGCTTAAATTGTCCTCTAAAGAGGCACAGGTTGGATGACTGAACACAAAATCCCAGATCAAATATCTGTTGTATACTAGAGACTCATCTTATCTCAAAGGACAAAAAAAGACAGAGGTTGAAGCGTTGGACATCTATAATACAGGCAAATGGAAATTAGAAAAAAGCGAGTGTTGCAATTTTATTTGCAGATAAAATAGGTTTTAAACCAACAAAGATAAGGACAAATAAAAATGAACAGTACATATTGTTCAATAGTTTTTGATAATTAACATTTCTGTGTCCAACCTGAATGCTCCTCAATTTATAAAGCAAACCCTAACGGATATCAACAATTTGATATCATTCTTCACTAAAACAGTTGAAGATTTTAACACCCCTTTGGCAGTTCTGTATAGATCCTCCAAAAAGAAACTAAACGAAGAAATAATGGACCTAAATTTGACTCTAGAACAAATAAGCTTAAGAGAAATCTACAGAACATTCCATCCTAATAAAACTGAATACACATTCTTCTTATTAATCCACGAATCATCCTCCAAAATTGATCATATCTTAGGACACAAGTGTAACTTCAACAAATATAAAACAATAGAAATTATTTCTTATTTCTTTTTGGACCATCATGGAATAAATGCTGAACTCAACAGCAACAGCAATCTTCGTACTCAAACTAACCCATGAAAACTAAATTACTGTGGGCTGAATGATAATTGGGTCAAAGATGAGACTAAGAAGGAAATCACTAAATTTTTAGAACAAAATGACAATGAAGACACAAATTATTAAAACCTATGGGATACTGCAAAGGGAGTCCTAAGAGGGAAATTTATAGCACTGGAAGCCTTTCTTTTTTTATTGTTGGGGATTCATTGAGGGTACAATAAGCCAGGTTACACTGATTGCAATTGTTAGGCAAAGTCCCTCTTGCAATCATGTCTTGCCCATAGGAAGAAAGTTTTGGCATGATCACAATACAGAATTTATCTGTTTTGTTTTCATCCCTGCTAGACTTTTCCTTTTTGTTTTTGCTTTTTCTTTTTCTTCTCTTCCTATTTTCTGGCAGAAGAAGAGTCTGGCCCCACTCAGGCTGGGAAGGAGTAGCCTGATTTCAAGGAACCCACCAAGCCCAGCCCCTCAAAATCCTTGAGTTACAGGAGTGGCCTAAGCACTGTGCTGATCAATATCATTTTTTCCATCATCCTCATCCTCTCTTTCTGAACTCTTTCTCTCCTCTTCTTCTAGTTTTTCTCTTGCTCCCCTTTCCCATTCTTTTTATTTTTCTTTTCATTTACTCTTTTCTTCACTTTTCATCTTTCTTTTTTTCCCTCTAATTCCTCCCTTCTTGATTTTTACCCTTCTCCTCCTTTAGTGCTCATACAAGAGGTTACTTAATCATCAAAATAAGCAGTTCTCAACCTGTGGCTTGATACCCACAGGAACTGTATTAAAGAGTTGCAGCATTAGGAAGGTTGATAACCACAGATCTAAACTGTTCCAAAAGGTAATTTAAAGCAAAGGATAAAGTGAGAAGGAAAAAGGACTACAAAGAGGTGAACAAAAGGAAGAACACATGAGGAGGAACCAACAGAAAAATTCAGGCACCATGGAAAACCAAAGTAGAGCAACTCCTCCAAGGAACAATAAGGCAGCTATTATAGAAGACACCTCCTATAATGGATTAATGTATTTGACAGAAAGGGAATTTAAAATATGGATGATTAAGATAGTAAAGGGAATGGATGAGAAAATGGAAAGACAGACCCAAAAGCAGACAAGAGATATATAGTATACAGAAAGGATATGGCAGAGCATAAGGAAATGAAGGAGACAATTAGGGAATGTAATGATTCAGTAGAAAGTATCAAAAATGGATTAGACCATGGAGAAGAAAGAGCATTAGTACTGGAGGATAAAGTGTTTGAATTAACCCAGATAGTTAAGGAAGCAGAAAAGAAGAGAGAGAAATCAGAGCATGCACATAGAGAACTACGTGACTCATGAAGCATTCACACACATGAATAACAAGAATCCCTGAAGGGGAAGAATATTTTCCAAACGTATGGAAGCCCTACTGTAGACTATCATAAATGAAAACTTCCCAAGTTTTACTAAAGATCCTGAAATGCTTCTTTCAGATAGATATCAAGACACATTGTAAGAAACCTGTCCAAGATAAAGATGAAGAAAATTTTGCAAGCAGCTAGTTGTAAAGCACCAACTGAGCTACAAGGGCAGAGCCATTAGGGTGACAGCAGAATTTTCTTTCTTTTTTTTAATTAAATCATAACTGCATACAATTATGGGGTACAGTTTGCTGATTTGATATACAATGTGGAATGCTTATATCAAACTGATTAACAGAACTATCATTTCATTTATTTGTTGTGGTCAGACATTTATACTTTACTATTAATAGGTTTGAAATGCATCAATGCATTGTGCATAATAGGTGAGATATCACCAAATACCCTCCCTCCTCTCACCCTCCCTCCTCCCTCTCCCTCTTCTACCCTCCTTTTTTTGGACTATAATTGAGATTTATCATTCATAAGGGTGTGTAGGTGATTATGTATTAGTTTCATAACAGTATTGAGTACATTGGATACTTATACATTTTTTTTTCCATTCTTGAGGTAGTTTACTGAAAAGAATATGTTTCAGATCTATCCAGGTAAATATAAAAGATGCAAAGTATCTATCCCTTTTTATGGCTGCATTGTTAATCCATTTATGGGTCGATGGGCATTTGGGCTACTTCCATGACTTGGCAATTATGAATTGGGCTGCAATAACATTGTGGTGCAAATGTCTTCATTGCAAAATAATTTTTGATCATTTGAGTAGATATCTAGTAGAGGAATTGCAGGATCAAACAGTAGGTCCACTTTTAGTTCCTTGAGAATTCTCCAAACTTATGTCCAAAAAGACCATATTAGTTTGCAGCCCCACCAGTTGTATAGAAGTGTTCCCTTCTCTCCACATTCACAACAACATCTGTAGTTTTGGGATTTTGTGATGTGGGCTAATCTTACTGGAGTTAGATAAATATCTCAAAGTGTTTTTGATTTCCATTTTTCTGATGATTACAGATGTTGAGCATTTTTTCATGTGTTTGTAGGCCATGGGCCTATCTTCTTCCAAGCAGGTTCTGTTCAAGTCTCTTGCCCACAAAGAAATGGAGTTATTTCTTCTTTAATTTGAGTTCTCTGCGGATTCCAGTTATCATATCTTTGTCAGAAACATAGCCTGTAAATATCTTCTCTAATTTTGAAGGTTGTCTGTTTGGTTTACTTACTGTGCTCTTGGCTGTGCAGAAACTTTTTAGCTTGGTACCAGAAATATATTTTTGGTATTGCTTCAATTGCCTGGGGGAGTCCTCCACACATAAAATATTCTCCCTTGCCAATTTCTTTAAGTGTTTTCCCTGCACTCTCTCCAAGTATCTTTATAGTTTCATGTCTTAAGTTTAAATCTTTTATCCAGTGAGAATCATTTTTTGTTAGTGATGAAAGGTGTAGGTCCAGTGTCAGTCTTCTACAGGTCACTAGCCATTTACTCAGCACCATTTGCTAAGTAGGGACTCTTTACCCCAATGAATATTTCTGATCACCTTATCAAACATCAAATGATGATAAGTGGCTGGGTTCATCTCTTGGTTCTCTATTCTGCTCCATATATTTACCTCTCTATTTTTGTGCCAGTACCATGCTGTTTTGATCATTACAGATTTATAGTACAGGCTTATGTCTGGTAACCTGGGATTTGTTTTTATTTCTGAGTAATGTATTGGCTATTCGAGTTTTTATTTCAATTCCATATAAAACTAAGTTCTGATTCCATATAAAATGAAGTACTAGTTTTTTTTTTTTTTCAAGATCTTTAAACTATGACATTGGTGCTTTAATAGTTATTGCATTAAATCTGTAGGTTGCTTTGGGTAGTATGGACATTTTCACAGTGTTGATTCTTCCCAGCCATGAGCATGATATGTTTTGTCATGTGTTAACATCTTCAACTATTTCTTTTCTCAGAGTTTCATAATTCTCCTTATAGATACCTGTCACATCCTTTGTTAGGTGAATTCCCAAATATTTCACCTTCTTTGGTACTACTGTAAAAGGAATAGAGTGCTTGACTATATTTTCAGCGTGATTTGTAAATATTGATTTTTGTATCCTGAGATGCTGCTGTATTCCTTGATCACTTCATAGAATTTTGTAGTTTTGTTCCTGGGATTTTCCTGGAACCTATAAAATCTTGTCATCCACAAAGAGTGAGAGTTTGATTGTCTCTAAGCCCATATGGATACCCTTGATCACTTTCTCTTGACTAATTGCAATGGCTAAGACTTCCATTACTATGCTAAATAATAGTGGAGACAATGAGCATTCTTATCTAGTTCCATATCTGACTGGAAATGTTTTCAATGTTACTCCATTCCACATGGATTACGTTGATTCAAAAATCTTGTTTTTGAATTCTTAGATTCTTTCTTCTTTATGCTCTACTATTCTGCTGAGACTTTCTGCTGTGTTTTGGAACTCCTTGGAAGCATATAGACATTTTTTAGTCTCTGCTATGTCCTTCCTAATTATGTACAGATCCTTAGTGACTTTATCTCTAATTGTAATGATTTCTTGAAATAATTTTTGGACTTATTTTTGGACTTTTTCCCACATTCTTCTCAATTCCATTCATCTTATGTGGTATCCATGTTATGAATTCTATTTTTGTCATTTTGAGAATTTATGGATTTTTTAAAAATTCTGTCTTCCTTGTCATTTCTTGAGTGTTGATCTTGTGTGATTTTTCATGTTACCAGGGTTCTTCTTTTTAATTATCTCCATCTGCATTGCCAGATTATTTATATTTACACACACATATACATATATTTTTTAAAAAATTAAGCTATAATATTAATGTTTTCCTAAATGGTTGTTTATAAATATTCTAGTTATGATCCCTTAGGCAGCTCCCAGGAGGCAGTTGGGACCTGGAAAGTGGGGCCTGGGATGACTGAGCAGCACACTTTTCTGCTGGCAATAGTGCTGTTCAACTCTCTCATGGGGATTTTTGGTTGTCAAGTCTTGTAGGCTGGTGATGGCATCAGCTTCCCTGAAGTACAGAGCTCTTCACAATTCTTCTAGGACTTGCAAATGGCAAATAGCATCCCCTTGTTTGTCCAGCTACTCAGCGGGTATTAGGGCCATTTGGCTGCCTGCATTAGGATGATTGGATGCCTAGTCTGAGGAGCCGATGTCAATTTCAGAGGTCCCAAGAATTGGGGCTTTCCTCAACTCTTCCAAAACCTGCCAGAGCAAAGAAGCTGCTTGCTAAACAGTTTATTTAGTAGGGATTTTTGGCAATTTGGATTCTAAAACAGGCTACCTAATATCATTTTCAAGGGCCCCAGAACATGGAGTGGTATACCATGCCACTTCCAGGGCCTGTCAAAGAGATATGGCAGCTTTTTGTAATGCTGCTTCACTCATCAGGACTTTAAGGCTATTTGTAAACAAAAACTGATAGGCTAGAATCAGATCCAGAGGCCTCATGATATGGAGATCACCACTCCTCTTCACCTCTGACTGTTTAAATGATCAGCTGCTTTTATTCTGCCCCCATACTGCCACCCAAAGCTCCCTTTTGGAAACACAAGCTGTGGTGGTCCCTGAGGACTGGTCTTAGGAGCATCACTCTGATGCTCTTAGGCTGAGAGCAGACATATACATCCAATATAGGACTAATAACTAGAATCGACAAATAATTCAAGCAAATAAACAAGAAAAAATCAAACCCCATCAAAAAGTGTGTAAAAGACATGAACAGAAGCTCCTTCAAAGACAGTAGACAAATCACCAATAAACATATTTAAAAATGCTCAATGTCAGTTGTTATCAGAGAAATGAAAATTGAGGGCAGCACCTGTGGCTCAGTGAGCAGGGCGCTGGCCGCATATACCAAGGGTGGCGGGTTCAAACCCAGCCCCAGCCAAACTGCAACAAAAAAATAGCCAGGCGTTGTGGCGGGCGCCTGTAGTCCCAGCTACTCAGGAGGCTGAGGCAGGAGAATCGCCTAAGCCCAGGAGTTGGAGGTTGCTGTGAGCTGTGTGACACCACGGCACTCTACTAAGGGCAATAAAGTGAAACTCTGTCTCTACAAAAAAATAAAATAAAGTAAAATAAATGAAAATTGAAACCACAATGAAATATCACCTTACTTTTGTCAACATAGCTTTTATAAAATAATCTCCAGGAAACAGTAGATGCTTGTGAGGATGAAAAGGGAAAGGAATGCTTCTACACTGTTGGTGGGGTGTGAGTTAGTACAACCTCTATGGAAACAGTATGGTGATATTTCAATGGATTAAAAGTAGACCTGCCATTTAATCTAGCATTAAATTTACTACTGGAAATTTACTTGAAATTTACTTGAAGAAAAAGAAGTCATCTTATTAAAAAATACTCCTGCCCTCAAACATTTATTGCAGCACAACTGACAATTGCAAAAACATGAAATCAACCCAAATGTCCATCAGTTCATGAGTGGATTAACAAAAAGTGATGTATGTATATCACAGAATGCTAAGTACCCATGAGCAGGCGTGACTTAATGCCTTTTGCAACAATTTGGATGGAAATGGAGACCATTATCATAAGTGAAGTATCTAAATAATGGAAAGACAAACACCACATATTCTCATTTTTAAATTGTAAATAACCGGTGGGCACACATGTTCGTAAAGGGAAATAAAACTCAGTGGAAATCAAAGCGAGGAAGGAATGGGTCAAAACCTACCTAACAGGTACAGTGACAGTATTTGAGTGACAGGCACACTTACAATCATGAGTCAGCATTATAAAAGTGATCCATACAGCCAAAAATAATTGTACCCCCATAATAATTGGAAATTTTTAAAAGTCATGTAGGTGGGTGGTGTTTGAATATTGGATTTACAGGGTTCACTTGAGCATAAAATTCACACATTCAAATACACATATTATCTATGGATAATGCTAGAGACTATGTATTTAAAGCCATACCCCAATGCTAACTACCGGTGTAAGCATAAGAAAATTACTATACTCAATCTCTCTGAATGTCAGTTCCAAAATCTATAATAATTCATATAATAATATATACCAAGCACAGTGATTTTGAGAATTAAATGATATAAATTTACAAGTGCTTACAAAGGTTATATATTGTTTCTAAATATATTTTTTAGGTATGCCACTGAGTTTTATTTCCCTTTATGAACATGTGTGCCCACCGGTTATTTCCAATTTCCAATTTCTCGATTAGAGTTTAACTTATGCAGAAGTACTTATATAAATAGGTTATGTTTCAAATAAAATTGGCTCCAAGTAAAACACAGATTCTTTTAATACACATAGATTGATACAATTTCCTAACACTTTTAAAGCCTGTCAAACACTCAATTCATAGTTCTGAAGAGGAAAGTGAAAGAAGAATAGTATAAATCAATTAGCCATCCACTATAGTCATTAAACTGAGTCTCTGAGGAAGTGATAGGGGAGTATCATTTCCAATAGCTGAACATGGGATACTCTTTAATCATTACAATGTAAAAATGTGATTGAAAATGGTTTTAAATCACTTCATGGTACTTTCAAGAAACATTTATATTTCTCTGATCCTTTTATTTTAGGTGTACTTCTAAAAAGATTGTTAGCTAGTGTATTTATTTAAAATGTAGAAACTGTGAAAAATGAAAATATTGGACCAGTTTATAGAAGGTTGTAATTTATTTTATACAGAACATCTAAATCATTGGGGAACATAAGTTAGAGTGATTATGAGTATTCATATTTTTACAAGATGAGATTAATTTTATGGGTATTGAACTTTTCTAAAAAGGACAGATGATGATGATGACAGTGATAAACATTTGACTTAAAATCTTAAAAGTTCTTGTGTTTTAGTTGGGCATTGTGGCAGGAGCCTATAGTCCCAGCTACTTGGGAGGTTAAGGCAAGATAATTGCCTAAGCCCAGAATTGGAAGTTGCTGTGAGCTGTGTGATGCCACTGCACTGTACCGAGGACGATAAAGTGAGACTCTGTCTCTACCAAAGAAAAAAGAAAAAAAAGATCTTGTGTTCTGCAGCTATTTTCTTGCTGTAGTATTTACTATGAACAAAAACAATCAACCGTGCAACCATGTTTGCTTTTCTCTTCATATTTATTTGGAATCAATGTAAGTAAAATCAGTTCAATTAATATTCTTACATCAAAAATTTCATCTAAAACTTTGTATGCAAATGTGGATTTTTATGATGGAAAGCCCAGTGAAACAAGTGTGTGTCTCATTTTCTGCTTATTTAGTTGTCCATCTATATTACAAGAAATAAGTGATATTATGCACTTGTAAAAGGGGAAAAATCTCTTAAGAACTTTAGTCACAAAGTAAGATTTAAGTCCTCTTATTCTATTTCACAAATCTCCCCTTTCAAATGTCCTACTCATATCAAATGAAACTTTCCACTCAATGTACTTAACTCAAGTAACTTGACAGATAAACATAGTTAAAAGCATAAATATTTGTGTAACAACTGCTTTCTCCTTTTCACTTATTTTCAATAACTCTACTCACATCTCACTTCTATAAACCGAGAATGCAATAGTCTTAGGTTTGTTTTAATAAAGTCCCCAAGTTAGTCTAGTCATTCAATTATCCATTCCACAAATATTAACTTGGAGTTTTTATTGTTTTCTAAGCATTGAGACCTAGACATATGTCAGGAATCATGTAGATGAAGATCCTTGTCCTGTAGAGTTCACTTTGTAGTCAGAGGAAATAGTATTCAATTTAATATAATATACAAAAGTATTATTCATTAGAATATTTTTCTGACTGCTTAATCAAAAATCAATTGGTTATAGCTATATGGTTTTATAATGGGTTCTCTATTCTGATCCATTGGTCTATTTGCCAATTTCCATACTGTTTTGGTTGCTATGCTTCATAGGATCTGTCCTTTTCACTTAGAATTTCTTTGGCTATCAGGGTCCTGATTCCATGTGAAATTTAGGATTGTTTTTTCTAATTCTGTGGAAAATGATGTTGGTATTTTGATGTTAATTGCATGGAATCTGTAAATCACTTTGGACAGTATGGTTATTTTGACAATAACGATTCTTCCAATCCATGAGTATGTGATGTTTTTCATTTCATTTGTTTGTGTCATCAAGTATTTATTTCATCAGTGTTTTATAGTTCTACTTGGAGAGATCTTTCATCTCATTGGTTAAGTATATTCCTAGACATTTTATTTTATTTTTGTATAGATACTGTAAATGAGACTGAGTTCTTAATTTTATTGTCAATTTGACTATTATTAGTGTATAGAAATGCTACAGATTTGTATATAGGAATTTTTAAACCTGAGACTTTATAGAATATTTACCAGTTTTAGGAATCGATTGGAGGATTCTTCAAGGTTTTCTAGATATAAGAATTTATCATCAGCAAACAGAGATTGTTTGAGCTCTTCTTTCCCAATTTTCTTACCTTAATTTCTTTTTGCTTGCCTGATCACTCTGGCTAGGACATCAGTTCTATGTTGAATAGAAGATGTGACAGTAGGCATCCTGGTCTTTCTTCCATTTGTAGAGGGAATGCTTTCAACTCTAACCCATTCAGCATTGTGTTGACTATTTTTTTTTGTCATATTGCTTTTATTATGTTAATATATGTTTCTTCCACATTTCCTTTGTTAAGGGTTTCATTGGTAATAAAATGTGCTGGATTTTATCAAATAATTTTTCTGCGTCTACTGGGATTATCATATGCATTTTGTTTTTATTACTGTTTATGTGGTGAATCCATTTTTGGATTCACATATGGTCAACCATCTTTGCATTTCTAGAATGAAACCCACTTGATGGTGTTGATTTTTTTTGATGTGCTTTTGCATTCATTTTGCTAATTTTTATTTATGTAATCATTTATTTTTGTTGTTTCAGGTTCATTGAGGGTATAAAGAATTAGGTTACTGATTGAATTTGTTAGGTAAAGCCTTCTTATAATTGTGTCCTGCACCAAAGAGGTATGCCATAAACCGTAACTCCCATCCCCTACCCTCCTCCCCTCTCACCACTCCCTTGTTCTCCTTTCACCCACTTTGAATTGATTTGAGTTTTTCTCTTACATGGATATGTATAAAATAATATACTAGCTTAATTATTTTGCTAATTTTTTGATAACTTTTTGCATGCACATTGATGAAGGATATTGGCCTATAGTTACATTTTGGTTGTTGCACTTTTTTTTTTACTTTGGTATCAGTGTGATAATATCTTTGTATAATGAATTAGGAAGCATTTCTTCTTTCTCAGTGTTACAGAACAGATTCAGTAACTAGGTACCACTTCTTCTTTGTGGGACTGGTAAAATTCACCTGTGAATCCAGCTAGCCCAGAGACTTTGTTGTTACTGTTGTTGGGAGACTTTTTTATTATGGATTCAACTAGCTGTATATTATTGTTCTGTTAAGAATTTCTTATTCTTCTTGAGTCAAACTTCATAGGTTATGTCTTTCCAAACGTCCATTTCTTCTAGGTTTTCTTACTTATTTGCATAGAGGTGTTCATTTTTTTCTCAGATGATCTTTTTTATTTCTTTGGTATCAGTTGTAATGTGTACTTTTTATTTTTTATTGAGCTCCCATTGATCCCTTGTACTGTGTGTGTGTGTGTGTGTGTGTGTGTGTGTGTGTGTGTGTGTGTGTGTGTGGTTTCACTATCATTTAGTTCTTTTCTGATCATTATTACTTCTTGGCTTCTGCTAGCTTTGAGTTTAGTTTGTCCTTTTTCCAGCTCCTTGATGTGTGACATTAGGTGGTTGATTTGTGATTATTCTGTCTTTTTAATGTAGGCATTTAGTGCTATATTAAATGCCTTTTGGCACTGCTTTTGCTCTACTGCAGAGATTTTGGTGGGTTATATACCATTGTCATCGGATTCCAAAAAAAAATTCATTTTCATCTAGATTTAATTATTTACTCAAAGATTGTTCAGCAACAAATTAATTTCTATATATTTGTTTATTTTTGAGAGTTCCTTTTTTAATTGATTTCTAGTTTTATTCCACTTTGCTCTATGAAGTGACACGGTATGATTTCAACTTTTTAGGAAACTTTGATGAGACTTGTTTTGTACCCTAACATATTATCTACCTTGGAAAATGTTCCATGTCATGATGAGAATAATGTGTATTTTCTGGTTTTTGAGTAGAATGTTCTGTAAATATTTGTAAGAGCCATTTGTATTAGTATCCCATTTAAGTTCAGTGTTTCCTTGATTTTCTGCCTCAATGATTTGTCTAGTCTTTCAGTAGAATGTTGAATTCCCCTATTACTATTATTCTGCTGTTTATTTCATTTCTTAGGTTTAGTAGTATGTAGTTTATGAATCTGGGAGCATTAGTGTTAGTTGCATATGTATGTAGAATTGTTAAATAGTCTTATTGAATTAAACCTTTTATCACTGTATTAAAATAATAACCATCTTTGTTTTTCATTTTACTATTATTAATTGAAAGTCTGTTTTATCTTATGTTAGAATAGCTACTCTGGCTTGCTTTTGGTTTCCATTTGTGTTGAATATTTTTTTCATCCCTTTACCGTGAATCTATGACTCTACCAGTTAAATGGTGGACAGCAGTTGTTTGTTTGTGTTTTTATTCATTCCATATATCTATATCTTTTGTGGGAAATTTAAACTATTTACATTCAACATTAATATTGATAAGTAAGATACTATTCCAGTCATCATGTTGATTATTACCTACTTGCTTTTTATTCTCCCCTGTGTTACTGCTAAATAAGAGGTATGAGTTTTTACTCTCAAGTGTGTTTAAACTGGTCAGTATTGACCATTTTTTTCAGTGTTCAGAGCTCTTTTGAGCATTTCTTGTAGGTCAAGTCTATTGATGACACATTCATTAGCATTTGCATTTCTGAGTAATATTTTATTTCTCCTTCATTTATGAAACTTAGTTTCACAGGTTACAAAATTCTGGGCTGACATTCTATTTAAGAATACCAAAGATGGGGCCCCGAACCCCCCAACCCCTTCGTGCCTGTAATATTTTTAATAACAACTCTGCCATTAGACTTACATATTATTTTCCTTTGCAAGTTACTTGAAGTTTTTGTCTTGCAGCCTATAGTATTTTCCTCTTCACTTTGACTTGAGCCATATTGATGAGTATATTCCTTCATGATAGCCTGTTTGAAGGACTCTTACATGAGTTCAATAAACTTCTTTAAAATGAATGTTTGCATATCTAGGAACACCAGGGATGCTTTACTCCACTGTACCCTCAAATAGTTTTAAATGATTTTGTGTTTTCTCCTTGTCCCTCAGAGATAGAATTTTTTAATTTGTGCATTTTTCATAGTAACTTATTTCTTGGAAACTTGGTTCATTTCTCTTGATTTCTTTTTCTTTTTTTTTTTTTTTTTTTTTGCTGCTGTTTTTATTTTTTGTGTGTGTGTGTGGTTTTTGGCCGGGGCTGGGTTTGAACCCTTCACCTCTGGCATATGGGACCGGCGCCCTAATCCTTGAGCCACAGGCGCCGCCCTTCTTTTTCTTTTTTTTTTGACTCCCTGGATTAGTTTGAAAGCCTTGTCTCTAAGCTCTGAAATTCTTTCTTCAGCTTGGTCTAGTCTGTTGTTAAACTTTCCATTTGATTTTGAAATTCCCTAAATGACTCATTTCCGAAGACCTGTTATGTATTTTTCTTTTATAGCTATCTTTTTACTGAATTTTTTTTTTTTTGAGACAGTTTCACTTTGTGGCCCTCAGTAGAGTGGTAGAGTGCTGTAGCATCATAGCTCACAGCAAACTCAAACTCTTGGGCTCAAGTGATTCTCTTGCCTCAGCCTCCCGTGTAGCTTGGACTACAGGTACACACAACAACATCCAGGTATCTATACTGAATTTTTGATTCATGTCCTGAACTTTTTTTTTTTTTTTGCTTTATCTGTGTTGGTTTTCAACTTTTTAATCAATCCCATTGTGCTTACTTGTGATCTATACTTTTAATTCCATATCTGAAATATCTAGACTTTCCTTTTGAGTGGACTCCATTGCTAGAGTGCTAGTGTGGTCCTTTGGGTGGTGTTGAAATAGCCTGTGTTCTCATATTGCCATAGTTCTTATGCTGGTTTCCTTTCATCTGGCACCTTCTCCATTATCTCAAAACAGATAGCTTTGTAGTTCATCTGTTTTCCTCTGAAAGGAACTCTGATGCTTACTGTAAAGAGGGAGAGGTACATTGACTTTTGGCTCATGTGGGTAGGTACCAATTTTGTTGTTGCTGGCAATTGGGGTTACTTGGACCTCCAACACCAAGAAGAGTGTTGAGGTCTCAATGGTTGTGAACTAGGTTATTTAATTCCAAGTTCCAAGGTTCTTGGATGGTATGTTTGAGTCCTGGGTGATCAGATTGAGCCTGTGTTAGCAAACTTGCCATTAAGTCTTCCTGTGTTCAGATGCTGACTATGATTGTGAATGGGTGGGTGATATTTTACTCTTGGAAAATGCTCAGTCCGGAGAAAGCTTAATGCACTTTGAACCTGGGACAGGAGGTTAGGGAGGGCCCTATTGATGACCTAACCAGAGGCAGGCAGCGTTGGGGCATACAAGCCACTTACACCTTCCTCTCTCAGCAATGATAGCAGTCTCTGCCCTTTTAGGCCACAAAAGTACCTAGATTCCCAGTTCCCACCCTGACCCAGCTGTGGCACTGTTGGTGGAGACAGCACAGCCTGCTGAGTACTAGGCTTCCAGACTGGCTGTGGGGTGTGACTGAATTTTTCTGGCAGGGGGAGTATGATTGTGCCAGGGACTTGCCTCCAGGAAAAGTGAGCTCCTGCCAAGAAGATACAGGTGGCTAGTACAGTTAGTCCTGCCTTCCCTTAGTGGAGGCAGTAGTTTTTGTTCCCACATAGCATTATTTTAAGAGCGAAATAATATTCTATTGTTTGTATCTGCTATCTTTTCTTTATTTATTCATCATCTGATGGACATTTACATTGTTTTTATATTTTGTCTATTTTGAATAATGTTTCAATAAACATGGACAGGCAGATAGCTCTTGAAGGGTGATCTCCTAGACTCCTACAATATGACACCTGGTTGGCTGGCTACTTCCATCGTATCTACTGGTAATTTCCTATAGCTCTTAGATGCAAGCTCTATTTGCCCAGTTCACTTAGTAATGCATAAAATTAGGAAGAGGTTAGTGAAAAATAAATCAAGATAGGAAACCCACATCAAAATGTAATTTGAAAGAATTCTCTTGAGGCAATAGAATCAGTATGTAAATATCTCAGAATGGCCAGACCTAATGAAACATCAGCTGCTGAGACAGAAAAGACAAGGGCAGGGGAGGGAGACAGTCACAGAAAATGAAGGTAAGAGCAGTAACAAATTGGGTAGTTAAGTACTAAGGAAAACTTACATAATTTTCCTTACATATTTCTCACAATCTTATCCCAATAGCAGAAAGTGTCATTATTTCTTTAATATTAAATACATTTTTTGCATTCATATTGAGTTATCTATATTACTATTTCATATACAATTTTAAGACATATTTAATGAAAATTTTCACATACCCTTAAATGAGGCAGGAAATAGGTGGTAAATTTTCTACTAGATAGGGTGTTTATCAGTCAGTCAATTTAACATTATTAGTTATTTACTAGGTATATGGTACATAAATATAAGGCAGTACTATTTATTGGTTTATATTTTCATTATATTTATATTATAACTATTTTTCATTTCTATGGATTAATATGAGAGTACAAACAATTAGGATACAATACTTGCATTTGTTAGGTAAGGTCCATGTTGTAGCTATGTCCCACACCTATGAAATGTGCCATATATCCTTACATTGTGTCCATTAGGTGGAAGCATACTGATCTCCGACCTTCTCTCCTCTTTCCTTTCCATAATCTTGAATCCCTCCACATCCACTCAACTTGAATTGAGTTTGTCTCTTGTGTGGCAAGTGCATTTGTTCATCTACTGGCTTCATATTATTATTGAGTACATTGGATACTTGCTTTTCCATTCTTGTGATACTATACTAAGAAGAGTGTGTTTCAAATCCATCCAAGTTAATAGAAGAAGATATAAAGTCTCTATCTTTTTATGGATGAATAGTATTCCATGAAGTATACATAACCATGTTTTATTATACCATTCATGGGTTGATAGGCACTTAGGTTGTTTCCACATCTTGGCTATTGTAAATTGAACTGTGATTAAAAAAAAAAAAAAAAAAAACTAGTTCAAATGTGCTTTTCATTCTGTTTTATTTTGAAAATTTTGTTTCACAAGTATTGTGCAATCAATGTAGGATAAACAGTTATAGGATTTTTTGTTGTAAATTACTTGAAGGTTATTACTCGTGATTGAAAAACTTGGATGACATGTTTTGATTCATTTATTAGGAACATGTCATTTAGTATTAGTACTTAGAATAATTATTATTCATTGGGCTTTTTTCAAATAGGGGAAACAGATTAACTGATAATTAAATATATTAGCACACATACACCAAAAGTATTATATATCTTATGAAGAGATGTGCTTTAATTATTCAATCTAACTTCATTGTCTTGGTAGTATACCAATAATTCATGTGTTGCTTTTCCGTATGGTGGCTAAAATCACTTTTCAAAACATCACAGCTTTAAAAATATAAACAAATTTAGAATTCCATCAGTTTTAGATATGGTTATCCCTTTTAATTAAGTCATATTTTATATATTATATATAAATTATTTTCTACTGAATCTAATGTAGGAAAAGGTTTATTTTAAATTCATTTAGAGTGGAAATATTGAAAGCAATATATGTCTAGAAAGCATTTGAATTCTAGCCTCTGTGTGGGATAAAACCATATCATCTTAGGCACAGGGAAACAACACAATCTTATACATAATGCCATGATTTGCAATATTTGTCTCCAACTCTTATTCTCACAGTCACTCTCTGTCTTTCTCTTTTTCTTTCATCACAAATGCACAGGGATTTTCAAGAAATATATATACACACACACACAGTATATATATATATATATACATATACAGTGTGTGTATATTATATATAATATACTATGTGTATACTATTACACACACATACTATATATAGTATGTGTATATATATTCCTGAAATATATGTGTGTGTATATATATGTATAGTGTGTGTATATATATAGAGTACATATATATATATATATATATAGTATTAGTACTTATAGTATGACCCACTATATATATAGTGTGCGTGTATATATATATATGTTAAATTCTGTATTTGGATTTTTTCAATTACTTTTTGAGATAATTGGAGGCAATACAGAGATTAGACAACCAGAAAAAGATCAGGTATTTCTACTTTTAGCTCTGCCATGGAATCTCTCTTTCTATTTAACTAGACCTTTGACCTTGTTTTTCTTAATATATTATGAGCAAAATGGAGGTTGTTACTGTATCTAATTTACTACCATTTCTAATTTACTTTCTAGGAATGCTTTCAGAGTTTATTGTATTGAAACAATGTATAAAGTCCATAGACTATTGAATAGAAAATGCCTAAGAACAAAAAGGGTAGGCTTATTATGGAACCTTCTGAAGCCATAAATACAATGATATTTAGGGTTATATTACCTTCTTACATTTCTCTTATCTACTTTTAAAATTAACTAGAACATAAGTGGGGAGACAAATGTCTACACTTACATTATATGAAAAATCTAGATTAATTTATCAAAAGGGAGCACATTGATGCCACCCTATCTTTTTTTATATGTAGTATACAAGTGATGTGAATATCTGTATTGTGGAAAAATGTTTGAAAGAATATACATTAAAATGTCAATAGTTGTTATTTCCAATTTGTGGGTAATTTATGTTCTATTATTTCTTTATGTATATTTCCTACAATGGACCCTAATTATTTCTGTAATTAAAACTGTTTAAAGTCAACAATGCTTAATTGCTATTAATTTAAACAATTTTATTCATTTCATCCCAGCACACTGAATTAGATTATGAAATAAAAACAATAAAAAGTTATCATTTTCAAAATTAGAGCACATGGAGTAAGAATTGTGAAATGAACTTAGCTGCTATTATTTGTTGAAAATAATACAGCGCATCTCTCCTTAATGATCCTCTCCATACCATTATTTCTTTTGATTATTCTACATTTTAAAAAATGTGCTTTTCAGCTACAGGACCGCACACAGTTCAGTGACAGAGACTTAGCCACCCTTAAGAAGTATTGGGACAAAGGCATGACCAGTCTGGGCTCTGTTTGCAGAGAGAAAATTGAAGCTGTTGCAACTGAATTAAATGTTGACTGCGAAATAGTTCGGGTAAGATATTTTCAATAATTTTCATTCTGTAGTTGATGAGTGTTATGAGTGAAAGCTTAAAAAATTGCATGAGGTACTGCAAACAATACCATCAGTAAAGTAAAAAGATAGATATGTTGTATATCTGTTAAGAAACTTGTATCTACAATAGGTCAGGAACACTTACAACTCTATAAGGGAAAGGTAATTAACACAATTTAAAAATAAACAAAGTATGTGAATAGACATTTCTCTAAGGAAGATACACAATTTACCAATAAACACATGAAAAGATTTTCAACATCATTAATCATTATGAAAGTAGAAATTAAAACCACATTGAGATACACCTTCATATTCACTATAAGAAAAAATAGTTAATAACAAGTATTGGCTAGGATATGAAAAATTATAATCTTTTATGGTGTTGATAAAAATGAAAAAATGTTTTAGCCACTCAGGAAAATAGTACTCAAAAAGTTTACCACAGTTATTTTATTTTTTATAATTTTTTATTAAATCATTTGTACATAGATCATAAATACATTTACGATGTGTTGATTATTTGTACACATTGGAATGCTTACATTCTACTAATCAACATAGCTTTTGCCTCATTTACCCCATTACAGGTTTAAGACATTTGTGTTCTACACCTGATAGATCCAACTTGTACTTGCATTGTGCTCCATGGGTCTGGTTCCCCTACTAACCTCTCCTACTAACCCTCTCTCTATCAACCCAACCCCTCCCCTCCCCACTCAGTCCCTTTCCCTCCTTCATCCTAGGCTATAGTTGTGTTTCATTCTTCGTATGTAATAGTGAGTGATTCTAAATTGGTTTCACAGTAGTACTGAGTACATTGGATATTTTTTTTTCCATTCCTGAGATACTTTAATAAGAAGAAAATTTTCTGGGCGGCGCCTGTGGCTCAGTGAGTAGGGCGCCGGTCCCATATGCCGAGGGTGGCGGGTTCAAACCCAGCCCCAGCCAAACTGCAACAAAAAATAGCCGGGCATTGTGACGGGTGCCTGTAGTCCCAGCTGCTTGGGAGGCTGAGGCAAGAGAATCGCGTAAGCCCAAGAGTTAGAGGTTGCTGTGAGCCGTGTGACGCCATGGCACTTTACCCGAGGGCAGTACAGTGAGACTCTGTCTCTACAAAAAAAAAAAAAAAAAAAGAAGAAGAAAATTTTCCAGCTCTATCTATATAAACATAAAAGAGGTAAAGTCTCCATTTTTTTAATGCTGCATAGTATTCCATGGTACAAGTATACCACAATTCATTAATCCATTCATGTGTCGATGGGTGCTTGGGCTTCTTCCATGGCTTGGCAATTATGAATTGAGCTGCAATGAACAATCTGGTGCAAATATCTTTATTGACAAATGATTTTTGATCCTTTCGATATACATCTAGAAGAGGAATTGTAGGATCAAATGGCAGGTCTACATTTAGATCTCTGAGTGTTCACCAAACTTCCTTCCAAAAAAAAAAAAAGTGCTAGCTTGCATTCCCACCAGCAGTGCAGAAGTGTTCCCTTTCCTCCACATCCACACCAACATCGGTACTTTTGGGATTTTGTGATATGAGCTACCCTTACTGGAGTTAGATGGTATCTCAGAGTAGTTTGGTTTGCATTTCTCTGATAATTAAAGATGATGAGCATTTTTTCATGTGTCTGTAGAACATGTGCCTGTCTTCTTCAGAGAAGCTTCTGTTCATGTCTCTTGCCCACAAAGAAATGGGATCTCTTGTTTTATTCACAGTAATAAGTTTGAGTTCTCTGTGGATTCTGGTTATTAGACCTTTATCAGAAGTATAACTTGCAAAAATCCTCTCCCATTCTGAGGGATGTCTATTTGCTTTACTTAGTGTGTTCATGGCAGTGTAGAAGCTTTTTAATTTGATCAGATTCCAGTAATATAAATGTTGATAATTGAAATCTCATCATGTTGAGTTTTGCCCTTAACAAATAACAAGTGACCATTATTATCTTTCCTTACCATTATTGGTTTAAAGCCTATTGTATCTACGAATAAAATTGCAACACCTGCTTTTTTCTGACTTCCATTTGCCTAAATTATAGATGATCATCCCTTTACCATGAGTCTATGTTTATCATTTAATTTAAGGTGAGATTCTTGAATGCAGCAGATGTCTGGCCTGAGTTTTTGTATCCAGTCAGCCAACCTGTGTCTCTTTAGAGGGCAATTTAAGCCATTCACATTAATTTAGAGTACTGATAAGCCAGATAGAGTTTTGGGTATGGAGTTTTCTGAAAGTCTATTGGACATTTTTAATCCTTTCACCACTGTGGAAGTTGGAATTTGATCAAATGTTTCTGAGTGAGTTTACTTTAGTGGTGGAGGATTGTGTTGTTTGTTATGGAGAATAGGTCTAAGAATATCCTGAAGAGCTGGTTTAGTTACGGAAAATTTCTTCAACATGTGAATGTCATTAAAGTATTTAATTTCTCCATCATAGATGAAACTCAGTTTAGCTGGATACAGGATCCTGGGTTGAAAGTTATTTTGTTTAAAGAGATTAAAGGTCGATGACCACCCTCTTCTAGTTTGAAAGTTTTCAGCAGAGAGATCTGCAGTCTTTGAAATGTTATTCTCCTTGTAGGTTATGGTTTTCTTATGTCTTACAGCTTGCAGAATCTTTTCCTTCATATTAACTTTGGTGAAGTTAATTATAATGTGTTTATGAGAATTTTTATTTGGATTGAGTTGTGCCAGTATTCTGAAACTGTCTGCTATCTGAACTTCTGAATCTTTTGGCATGTCTGGAAAGTTCTCTTTAATTATTTCATGAAGTAAAGCATCTGTATCCTTCGCAGCAACCTCATCACCTTCAGGTATTCCTATAAGGCCAACATTAGATCTTTTAGAATTATCCCAGAGCTCTCTGAGAGAATGATGCACTTTTGTTCTCCACTTTTGTTCCTCTTTGAGCATTTGAGAGTGTTCAAAAGCTCTGTCTTCAGTGTCTGAGATCCTTTCTTCTGCCTGCTCCCTTCTGTTACTGGGGGATTCTACTGTATTTTTCAGATCTTTGAGGGCTGCAAATTCTTGTCTCAATGTGTCAAAATCTTTGGTGATTTTGTCTTTGAATTTGTTGAATTCTTGAGACATCTTTTGAATTACTGCTTGAAATTCTAATTCCATATTTTCCTCCATTCTGTTGATCCTATTTGCTATCCAAATTCTGAACCCAATTTCTGACATCTGAGCCATTTGTTTATGAATGGGATCTTGTGCTGTGTCTGCTTCTTCATTCCCTGGGGGAGTGGATGTACTCTGATTATTCATGTTCCCAGAGATTTTCCCCTGATTCCCCCTCATGGTAGTTTTTCGCTGTTGGCTAGGTGGGCAGGTAAGGTGAAATTGGATTGGTAGTTCTTAGAGTTTTGGTTAATAAGCCCTTTGTTAAGGACCTGGAAATGATGACTGCAGCTTTTTCCCTTTTAGCTTCGCAAAGGATCCGTACAGTGTTACAGTCTGAGGCTGAGGAAACCTGCTTGGTGTGGTGGGGTTAGGTGACTTTGTCTTGTATTCAACTGGTTCTTGTCCAATCCTAGTGCATTAGTGACTCTGGTGAAGTCTTAGCTGTGGAGAAATACAGGCAACTAAGACAGCCCAATCCCCATGGACAACAACTGGAAGAGGAAAATCAACCCTTCCTATTACTACACAACCATGGTACCATCCGAGAGGTTCCTTGGTTGATTGGCCCAGGTTAGGGGTTCCAAACCAATTGACACAGTCAGTAGGAACTCTCAAGTGGAAGAGTGTGAAAGGTCTCCAGCAACTAGATGGCAAAGGTCTACTGGTTGCTCAGATTTGGTTCTCTCAGGTGCTCTATGGAGACAGAAAGGCCCGCCCAGTAGCAGAGTTGGACCAGGGGGCTGAGTCTTTTTCTCCACTTTGCTTCTCTTTCATGCCCAGTCACTGGTGACCCCACAGGGCTGAGGTCCTGCTCCCTACAAAAAGCAGATTTGCCAGGGCTTAGCACCTGTCAGAGTCAAAGAAAGCTCAATGCCCCCGTGGACTGGCCACTACCCTCTATTACCAGCCTGCTGTGGGTTCTGAGGCCTGCCTGCCTTGGGTACTCAATAGCCACTGGCAAGTGTTCCACTTGGACTCAGTCTAATCCTGAGGGTAACAAGTCTGCAAATGCTTTTTTCTGTCAGCCACCATGCCTTTGCCCCTGCCACTCTGCAGCACCAGTATCTCTATAGAGTGAGTTCTGGTTTCTTTTGGCAGTCCTCAGAGTTGAAGAGGTGTCTCTCCATGATTAGACCCCAGTGGGATCACTCTATTATTGCTGGATCTTTGTGGGAAGTGATCCTGCACAGCTCCTCTGTGACTGCCACTGCCAGGGAGTTCTGGCTATAGGAGCAGCTCCGGGAGCGTGGACCCCATGGATCCAGCAGCAGGGTGGGGGACACTGCACATTATTCTGGCAGTACCTGGCACCCAGTGACCATTGCAAGGAGAGTTCTTGGCTCACGATCCTTGCCAGGCAGGGGTGCAGTGTGGAGACAGGGTGGGTGCACGGGGCAGGGCCCTGGACACGCGGCTCTAGCAGTCTCTGGCTGGTGGAGGGCTCAGCGAGGAGGCAGGGAGGCACCGAGAGCAGGGCTCTAGCAGGCTTTGACTGAGTCGGGGGTGGAGCGTTTGGTCCGGCAGACGGGAAAGGGGGTCTCTGCTCAAGAGCCTCCTCTCATAGTCTGGGTAGGGGATAGGTTTCTGGTTCATCACGTGATGGGGGAAGGGTGGACTTAAAGTTCAGAATTGCAGGGAAAATGTTAGTTCAATTTTTCTGCCTGGCAAGAGAGTGTTCAGAGTCACAGCAGTGTTCGTCTGGGGAAGTAGTCCCCACATTGTACAGCCCTTGCCTGTAGGGTGAGACAAGAGGTCCTCAGTTCACCGCTGGCCTTTAGAAAACCTACAGGAGCAACGAATAGATAAAGGGGGGGAAAGCATTTTTTGGGGGGAGGGAATGGACACTTTTTCTTTCAGATGAATTTTGTACCTGAAGTTTGCTTTCTTGGAATCACAGCTTGCCTTAGCAGAGGTGACCTGCAGTTAACACTCTTGTCTCTCAGCTTGGCTCCCAGTTTTCTGCTTAATTGGGTGCTTTCTGGACATTATTTTTCCCTCTGGACAGGAGCTTGTGTCAGAGGCTGCCTCCGGTCAGCATCTTGTCCCTCCCCCTGTAGTTATCTTTTGATCTAAAAATTCCACTCCTAGAACAGAATTCAATGCAATCAAAAGAATGAAAAATCTATACATCCAACTCAAAAACTTGCACACTAATATTTATAACAATAATATCCATAACAGCCCAAAGTGGAAAGAATTCAAATGTCCACTAAATGAATGAACAGACAACAAGAGGTATATGCATATAATATTATAGAGCTATATAAAGTAATGAAATATTGAGACATGTTACACAGTGGATGAACTTGGAAAGCATGCTAAGTGAGAGAAGCTACTCACAAAAGTCCACATATTATGCGATTCCATTTATATGAAATATCAAAAATTGGAGGCAGAAAGTAGATTAGTGGTTGTCAAGACCTAAGAGGATAGAGGAATGGAGAATGTCTCTACTGGGTATGGAGTCATGACATGATGAAAATGTTCTGGAATTAGATAGTACTGATTGTTGTACAGCTCAGTGAATATATTAAAAACTTTTTAATTGTATGCATTAAATAAGTGAATGATATAGTATGCTAAATATATCTCAGTAACATTGTTTAAAAAATTCCATGGGGTGATATGAACTACATTTCACATATTACCTAGAAATTATACACAAAAATTATACTAATCAGTTGTGAGAATGGTAATTTAATTTCCTATCACTTCTCAGCCTTCTGGCTAAGAGCAAGTGTAGGAATTTAATTTCCATTTGAAAGATGTTGATATAAAATTTAGATAGTGATAGTGCTTGTAAATATTTAACAGTTACTTCTTTAAGAGGAAAAACCCTGATTTATCATATTTGCTGATCTCCATGATGTAAATATTTTTATTATTAGCTTATTGCAAGTCTCACTCAATGCAGAGTTGAGAAGAGATGCTAACAATTAGCTCTTGTGAGGAAGCATAAGTTGTCTTAAGCACACACTGGACAATCACCCCAGAAGATCAAGAGGGAAGTTGCATCAAAGAACAAATGACAAAACATAACTCTCCTGTGAGAAAAGATAACGTATTTTCTCACACATATATGAAGAAAGAGCAATATAGGGAGAAGTGGTAGAGCACAGGTTTCTCAAAATAAATTCCATCCTTGAAATAAATACTGTCTTGTTCAGGGGACAGGATCCAGACGGGAAATCAAATTTAATTCTGTAAGTACTGAGCAATTCTGTAAGTACTGAGCATGCTACTATGTGTTAGAATACACTAACAAGGAGAGAGAAGTGGATTAGACACTATTTCTATTTCTTTTATTTTTTATTAAATCATAAACCTATACATCATATATATATTAATGCATTTATGTACAATGTATTAATTTCACAAAGAATTAAAAATGCTTACATCACGCTGGTTAATATATACCTCATCTTGTTTACTTAATTATTGTGTTAAGATATTTATACTCTATACTTAATAGATCCGACATATACCCTTGCATTATGCACTATAGGTGTGATCCCACCATTCACCCTCCCTCGATCTGACCTCCTCCCTCCCTTCCCATCCCCTCCTCCCTCCTTCATCCTGGGCCATAGTTGTGATCAATTCCTCATATGAAAGTATGAGTGATTGTAAATTGGTTTCATAATAGTACTGAGTACATTGGATATATTTTATTCCATTCTTGACATACTCTACTAAGTAGGATATGTTCCATCCATGTAAATGTAAAAGAGATAAAGTCTCCATCTTTTTTAAGGCTGCTTAATATTCCATGGTATACATATACCACAATTTATTGATCCATTTGTGGATGGATGGGCACTTGGACTTCTTCCATTACTCGGCTATTATGAATTGAACTACAATGAACAATCTGGTGCAAAATATCTTTGTTATAAAGTGATTTTTGGTTTTTTTGGATATACTCATAGCACAGGAATTGCAGGATCAAATGGCAGGTCTAACTATTTTTATTTTTAATAACTTACTTAGCATCTAGCAAGAGAACACTATTTTTATTTTTCATAGCTTAACATATAGCAAGGATGATGACCCAAGACCACAAACTACTGAAGTATAATTGGAGCATGGTCCTAGTATGAGGAGCCTAAACAGAGGCAAAAAAACAGAGAAATATAGAGCATGTGTTTTTGTCATCATTGTTAATTTTTAAAATTAAAGCAATAAATTATGTAGCTTAAGTAGTCAAGTTTTATAGAACTTGCTTCAAAGCCAACATTTCTCACTCCTGTTTTCCTACTATTTTCCAGTAGCCAGAGCCAAACACTCTTTACTCTTTTAGATGATTCTTTTGGTGTCTACCTACGTCTGAGAGCCAACCACTTTCTACTTTTTTAGATGATTCTTTTGGTATCTACCTTCCTCTCTAAATGATGTGCTGTATTAATCAGAATTAGGTTTAGCTGTGAGAAACAGAAATATTCAAAAGTAACCGTGACTCTGACAAGATGTTTCAAATCCAAGTCTAAATCCAAGGGTGTGCAGTTTACAGACGGCATGGATTTCTTTTTTTTTCCTACTTTTTTTTATTAAATTATAACTGTGTACTTTAATGTATTTATGGGGTACAATGTACCGATTTTATATACAATTTGGAATGCTTACATCAAACTGGTTAACATAGCCCTCACCTCATTTAATTACTTCGTGTGTTAAGACATTTATACTCTACTCTTAATAGATTTGACATGTACCCTTGCATTATGCATAATAGGTAAGGTCCCACCAATTACCCTCCCTCAACCTGGCTTCCCACCTCCTCTCCCCCTCCCGTTCCCTCCTTTATTCTGGGCTATAATTGTGTTTTATCTTCCATATGAAAGTGTGGGTGATTCTGTACTGGTTTTATAATAGTACTGAGTACATCAGATACTTTTTCTTCCATTCTTGAGATACTTTACTAAGAAGACTATGTGATTTCTGCACTACAAAATCATCAGAGCCACTGGTGAACTCCAATTTACATTCTGCCATTCCTATGATAAAACCCTTGTCCTCAACGTTCAAAATAATTGCATATGTAGGCAAAGCAGCACAAAAGACATGAGGAAAAAGGGGAAAAATTTGTGTACCTGCTAGATTTCAATAGGGTATTTCCTAGAAATTGCCATAAGGCACTTTTACTTATGTCCCCTTAAATAAAGATCAGTCATACGGTCATACCAAACTTTAAGAGAAGTTGCAAATATAGTTTTACTCTGGGCAGCTATGTGTCCAGCTAAACCTTCTATTATTCTGGAGGAAGGTGAGGACATAAAGGATGATTAGCTATCTGTCTCTCTCATGTTTGTTTATATTGCTAATTCTTGAATTTTCAGTGCTGGGGTGGTCTATTTATTTTTACTTGTGAAATGCAAAGCTTTAAAAAAATTCTTTTAATATCTCTTCATTGATTCTTTCACTTATATGCATACTTCCTCTCTCTTTGTTCTCTCTTAATTTTGATTAGTTTGACATTCAATGTTAACATTACTGTGATTGTGTAAATGCTTTACACATTTAAATTTTATAGTACGACATCATTTGTTTGCTTTTCTGTTTAACGTTTCCATGGAGTTCATTATTTACTTATTTTTTGTTTTGAAATTTATGTTTGTTTGATTTTTCTAGGTACTCATTGCAAATTTATACTCAAATGCTTTCCAAGTTATATATATCTCCTCTCAATAAATTCATACACATTTTGTCCTGTAATAATTTCATCTTCTTAAAGAAATCTGTCCTAAAATTTTCTGATCTGCTTCAATATAGAGGGATTATCCTCTGCACCTGGAATACAATTATAACTATGAGATTTCCATTTTTAATCTGTTTGCCCTTTTGCTCTACTTTTAGTAAGATATCTTCAAATTTATCTGCCACCTTGTCTAGGTGAATTTGAATTATTTTGAATGAAAATAATGAATTTTTCATTATTTTCTATACAATCTCTCACTTAAACCAATCAGAACTTTGTTTCATGACCATAACTTCAGTTAAAGCTTCCTTAAGACTCCCATACTTCAAGAGATAGGAAACAGGGATATCATCTCTTTAACTGCATATACTCCCAGACCAAAATACATCCACAGGATTCCTTGACAGGATTCTCTCTGATATCAAGGGATTTTAGACTTAATTACTGTAAAAAGTCACCAAAGCCACTAATATGTACTGGTAGGGCCTTCACTTAGCTATTATTATTTTCAGAAACTTTTGTCCCTATACAAATTCCTAATATACAGAAAAAGGAGAATTGATACCATTTTCTTCTTACTTCAGGTTAGTTAAAACTCCTACTAGATGAAAGAATAGGTAAATGCTTACTCTCCTTTTGTTTCTAGTGGCTTTCCAACATTACAGAAGATTCATAGCAGAGAGAAAATTTGAAGAGGTAGTGTGTTATAAAGGACCTTTTCTGCAACATTGGATAAATTACTCTGAAGAAGACAATGTTTGCCACATAAATATATTCTTGAGATTTCAGGTGAAATAATTTAGATATTTTTAAGTAATAGACTTTCTAGTCACTGATCATCAAAATAAGCTTTGGCTCAGGATGTCTAGTTAACCATTATTTTTGTTATGATTTGGAAATCTTAGATTAATTTTCCTTGTTATATCTTGTTTCTAAGAGTTTTAAAGAAAACTTGGGTATATTTTTCTTTGACGTTATTGATTATTATTAATTATGCATATGTGTTTCTTTATTTTGAAATGCTATTCCAGGATTAGTGTCTGTTATTTAATGAATTACTTATTTAGCAAAGGTAAACTGAACACCTGTTATGTGCCAGAATTTTCAGAGTGCATGGCCAAACATTTTATTGTGTCCAAGTTTCACTTATCAGTCAATTGGATAATATGTAAGAGGGCTATTTTGGGATATCATATGTGGACAATACCTTTGAAACACTGTAACTCAGTAAAAGTTAGTTTCATTCCCTGTCTTACTATAATTCAATTTAATGCCTGTGCTTTCCATCTATGTTTGAGTTATAGTTGGAAGTACACCAAAAAATACTCTTATGTGGTCAAATATTTGTATGAACAACACATGTTTGATTATTTCAAACACATTTTGCAAGAATTCAATAAACTTTGTAAAAAATAGATACATATTTTTACATTGTAGGTTATATCTATTTCAAAGGAACCTGGCTAGATTTGAAATGTCTTTAAATAGAACAGTGTTTTTCAATTATACAGCAAGCCAATATCTATTATTATAGACATTGATTCAAAGCTGGGGGACAACTTGAGCTTGAGTTCAATGTCCTTATCATGTGTGTATATAGGAGGGGTGTCCAGAAAGTATCAATCCATATATGTCTCTATTTTTCATTTTAAATGGCTGGATTATTTCTGGACAAACCTCATATATATTTATATGTATATATATATATTTATATGTATATATATATATTTATATGCATATATATATATAGTGTGTGTATATTTATATGTGAATATATATGTGTATGTATGTGTATATATGTAGATATTTGTGTGCATACATAAATAAATGAGGCCATATTGGAAAATGGCTTACCCAAGATCACACAGTCTGTGGATAGAGGCCAAGTTTCTATAGTCTTGGTCTAATATTAGTTCCAGTTTTAACTCACTAGTATATGTCTTGTCATAAGAAATACCTTGGGTATGTCTTAAAAATACAGCTCACCCTTGTCTAGATCTAGTGAATCAGGATTTGCAAGAAAGAATCTGCAAACTTGTATTTTTTTCTCTTCCCCTCAAAATTCTTACAATCAGGTAAATTTGGAAAAGACTTCAATGTAGTATTTAATTGTGACTAAATATTTTAGCTGGGATTTTTCTCTTCATAATGCTTGGTCAAAATTTATAATTATATTTTCTTGTACATTTGTTTATTGTCTATATCTCCACTAGAATATAAATTTAATGTCAATGAAGATATAGACCATGTCTGTTATGTTTACCATTGTATCCCTGGCACCAGAACAGTGCTTGGTATATAGTAGATATTTAATAGTTATAGAATTAATATCTAACAGAAATGAATACTATCTCTATATAGCATATTCAGATTAACAAAATATAATAATATACATTTAAAAGTTTGGAATATAGTTTTATATTGTTTTAATACCAATTTACTTAGAAATGTAGAGGGCTTCAAAGTGTCCATCTTTAACAGTCATTATGTTTGTGCTGTTAATACACAGAAGTTCTAGTTGAAAAGATACAGTACTATTTTCAGATTTATGATGATCCTGGAGGAACATTCATTACCCAGAAAGTAAAGCATTTGGAAAGCATTTTTCTCATTTGGCATATAAGGAATTCAAGGCCCAAAGTTATAAAATAACTGGCCCATCAATCATATAAAATGTTTTAAAATAAATATTTTTAAAGTAGGTGTGTTTAATTTGAGAAAAAATTATCATTCAAATATTTGATACCTAGGATATAGGAAAGGGAGCTTGGCCTGAAGAAGATCCAGAGCAAAGAATCAGAAATAATATCTGTAAGAATAAAACAATAGATATTCAGTTAAAGCAAGAGTATTTGGGGGGAAAAAAACTTCACGAATTGTACTTGGAAATCATGCAGAGTGTTATATTCCATATTTCCAAAGTTTTCACGCAAAGACTGGATGAAAACTTCAGGCCCTCAATGGACTGCATCATGCCCACTCACATTGGTCTGGGAAATCTTTACTTAGTCAACCTACTCAAATGCTAATTTCTTCTAGAAACACCCTCAAGGACATACTTAAAAATAATTATTTACCACTTATCTGGGTATCTCTAATCCCAAGCAAGTTGACACATAAAATTAACCAACAAAATACTGTAGAGTGGGTGGCTTATAAAAAACAGAAATTTATTTCTAATAGTTCTGGAGGGTGAAAATTCTAAGATCATGGCGCTGGTATACTCTATGTCTGAGCAGAGACCAATTCCAAGACAAGTTAAATTTAGCTATAATCTCATATAGCACAAGAGACAAGACAAGCTATAATCTCATATAGCACAAGAGCTCTTTATGAAGGTACTAATACCATTTATGAATGATCAGTCCTCATGACCTAATCACCTGTCAAAGTTCTCAATTCCTTTTTTATTTATTTATTTATTTTTTATTGTTGGGGATTCATTGAGGGTACAGGAAACCAGGTTACACTGATTGCATTTGTTAGGTAAAGTCCCTCTTACAATCGTATCTTGCCTGCAAAAGGTGTGGCACACACGAAGATACCAACCCCCTCCCTCCCTCCCTCTCCCTGCTCTTCCTTTCCCCACCTCTCCCTCCTTCTTTCTCTCTCTACTCCCCCTTTCCCCCACCCCCATCATGTCCTTAATCGTCTTCATATCAAAATTGAGTACATTGGATTCATGCTTCTCCATTCTTGTGAAGCTTTACTAAGAATAATATGTTCCACTTCCATCCAGGTTAATACAAAGGATGTAAAGTCTCCATTTTTTTTAATGGCTTAATAGTATTCCATGGTGTACATATACCACAGCTTGTTAATCCATTCCTGGGTTGGTGGGCATTTAGGCTGTTTCCATATTTTGGTGATTGTAAATTGAGCTGCAATAAACAGTCTAGTGCAAGTGTCCTTATGATAATTTTTTTTTCCTTATGGGTAGATGCCCAGTAATGGGATTGCAGGATCAAATGGGAGGTCTAGCTTGAGTTCTTTGAGGTTTCTCCATCCTTCCTTCCAAAAAGGTTGTATTACTTTGCAGTTCCACCAGCAGTATAAAAGCGTTCCCTTCTCTCCACATCCACGCCAGCATCTGCAGTTTTGAGATTTTGTGATTTGGGCCATTTTCACTGGGGTTAGATGGTATCTCAGGGTAGTTTTGATTTGCATTTCTTTAATAAATAGAGATGATGAGCATTTTTTCATACATTTGTCAGCTATTTGTCTGTCTTCTTTAGAGAAGTTTCGATTCATGTCTCTTGCCCATTGATATATGGGATTCTTTGCTTTTTTCATGTAGATTAATTTGAGTTCTCTATAGATTCTAGTTATCAAGCTTTTGTTCCAAAATATGCAAACATCCTTTCCCATTGTGTAAGTTGTCTATTTGCTTTGGTTGTTGTCTCCTTAGCTGTACAGAAGCTTTTCAGTTTAATTAAGTCCAATTTGTTTATTTTTTGTTACTGTGGCAATTGCCATGGCAGTCTTATTCATGAAGTCTTTCCCCAGGCCAATATCTTCCAGTGATTTTCCTAAGCTTTCTTTGAGGATTTTTATTGTAACATGCCTTAAATTTAAGTCCTTTATCCATCTTCAATCCATTTTTGTGAGTGGAGAAAGGTGTGGGTCCAGTTTCAGTCTTTTACATGTGGATATCCAGTTCTCCCAGCACCATTTATTGAATAGGGAGTCTTTCCTCCAAGGTATAATCTTGTTAGGTTTATTAGATGGTTGTAAGATGTGAGTTTCATTTCCTGGTTTTCTGTTCGATTCCAAATATCTATGTCTCTGTTTTTGTGCCAATACCATGCTGTCTTGACCACTATGGCTTTGTAGTACAGCCTAAAGCTGGTGATGCCCTCAGCTTTATTTTTATTACCACAAACTGCCTTAGCTATACGGGTTTTTTTCTGGTTCCATACAAAACGCATAATCATTTTTTTCCAAATCTCGAAAGTACGATGTTGGTATTTTAATAGGAATGTCACTGAATAGGTAGATTGCTTTGGGAAGTATAGACATTTTAACAATGTTGATTCTTCCCAGCCATGAGCATGAGAGGTCTCAATTTCTTACGCTATCATTTTGGGGGTTAGAGTTTTAGCATTAATTTGGGGGAAGGATAAAAATTTTCAGATCATAACAGCCTCTAAGATCACTTTATCACAATTCTGTAAAATTGTAATGAACTCCTTGGCATTTTCATTATACATTGGATCATTTTTCCCAATGCTTACCAGTTTTGAAGACCATCCAAAGAGGAAATATTTTAGTTTTGGTATACAGTGAAATATCACATGCTTCCAACATTCACATTATATAATTTCTCTTTTATTATTGTGTATTCCATTATTGCTCATTTATACAAAGTAGCATGAAAAGGAACTTGAAGATAAATGAAAATGTGGTTTCTGCTTTCTTTTCTCTTCTCCCTTCCCCAGCTTTTACAGCCCAAAAGAGCAAGAAATCCTATGGAGATTAATATCTTTCTTCTTTTACCCATATCATCATTTTATGAGCATGAGGGATTAAGATTATTGTAAAAGAAAAGCTTCTGCATTAACTATTTGATAAAGTATTCACAGATAGAAATTAGGGAAATATATGACAATTTTAAGGAGATTTAGTAAGAAGTTATAGTTGTTTTTATTTTTTCTGAAGTCTATCAATCTGTGTTCAGAGAGACAGTATAATGGGAAATTGAAATGTGATTATAGTTTTCAAACTAGTACTTCTCTAATAGAAGAAGTTTGCAAAGCTAGAATAAATAATATCATTTTTGTTTGTTTGTTTCTATTAGGTCATTTTCACTTAAGAGTTCATAAGACAGTTCATGTGTTTTTCTCTCTCTCTCTCTCTTTTTTTTTTTTTTAAGACAGAGTCTCAAGTTGTCACCCTAGGTAGAGTGCCATGGCATCACAGCCCACAGCAACCTCATACTCTTGGGCTTAAGTGATTCTCTTGCCTCAGCCTCCCAATTAGCTGGGACTACAGGTACCCACCACAGTGCCCAGCTATTTTTTGGTTATATTTGTCATTGCTGTTTGGCAGGTCTGGGCTGGATTCTAATCCACCAGCTCTGGTGTACGTGACTGGCTCCCTAGCCTCTGAGCTACAGGTGCTAATCCTCTTCATTTTTTATCATTGAATGCTAGGTATATCTAAGGAAATAAATTTTTTGAAGTTGACAGGGAAATAACCCTCAACAAATATAAAGAAGAATTAGTCTTTTTGGACTAACTGAATAGTTCTCCAGTTATGCTTTGCATATTTTTTTTTTTTGAAAAACACTACCAAATAACAGTTAACTTTGTTCATGTTTTTTTTACTTATTCATGTAGGCCTGTTGTAAGGAGAAATTCTAGTGGTTATACAAAGAAAAGGTATCATAATAAAATTCAGACCTAAAATTATAAAATGTTACTTCAAGTTTTAAGAATTCTTTGGTACAGTGTAGAGTGGCATGGTAAAACTAGGCAGTTTACAAATATTAGCCAAATAAAATGGGCTTTGTGAGAATTGCCTGAGAAATTTCGCACTAGAATTCATTTCATACTGCTGCTTACAAAAAAAAAAAAAAAAAAAAAAAATAGAGTAAATGTAATTTCTCATATTCTTACCACTAAGCACAACTAAAATCCCTGGGCATTATATCACAAACAAACATAAGAAGACTCTGAAGAGTAGAAAGAAGTCACATCTGCTAGAGACCAGGGGCTCAAGGAATGACACTTCCACAGTGGTGAGTTTTGTGGGCATTTTTTTTCTTTTTCTTTTTCTTTTTTTGCCTGATAAACCCCAATCGTTAATGGAGAAGCTGATAACCGAGAAATACCAATGGGTGCAAACACAAACAGCCAAAAAACCAAGAGATGGGCACTCTAATAGACAGAAAATATTTAGATAAGAATGTCTCCTCCAGCCAATACTATGGAAAAAAGCTGAAGTTCACATCCACCCCTATCACAAACAGGTCAAAGAACCAAGAGATGGGCACTCTAATAGACAGAAAATATTTAGATGAGAATGTCACCAGATTGGGGCACAACTAGATGTCCCAAACATTCACTAATGGGGTGGTGTTAGAGAAGGAAGAGTGGAGAACTAGGACTAAAATTCCTTTCTTTCTCCTTCTCCTGTCATGTCAGTAGAAGGCGTCCACCTCTCCCTCCACCTGTAAGTAATGATGATTCATTACTCTCCCAATTGGGGTGCTTTAAGAAGAGACCTAATGAACCTCTCAGACTCCCAACTCAACCCAGGGGTAAAAGGAGACCCCTCTCCCACTGGGTGTTAATGGAAGCTCATTGGAGAATCTGGACTTTTGTGATAGTCCATCATAAAATAGATGAATAGCCTGGGTAAACCACTAAAAAGTCACACAAAGGAATACAGAAAAATTCTGTAGATAAATACAAATTAAGTTCTAAATATGTTCAAATAACTCATAGGAATGCAGGAAAAAAATGAAAAAAAAACCACAAGGAAGAAATGGAAGGCAAAAGTAAAATAAGTACTAGCATAACAATAAGTACATTAAATTTAAATTATCTAATTTTACAAATTAAAAAACAAAAATTTTAAAATTGGATTTTTTTTTCATGTTTTAAATTTCAAAATATTAAGGGAGTACAAATGTTTTGTTACATGACTTGACTCAGGGCTGTAAATGTGCTCATCATCTGTACCCATTAGGTGGGATTTTGCCCCTCTGCTTCTCCTCTCTCTTGCTTGATTTCCAACGACTTATCCTCTCTTCTGTGCACTTGTGTGGCTATCAGTAATTCTAATTTATTAGAGCGTCAATGTAGTATTTGTTTTTTCATTCTTGAGATACTATGCATAGGATAATGTTCTCCAATTCCTTCCAAATTGCTTTAAAATGCATTAATTCATCATTTTTTATGGCAAAGTAGCATTGCACAGTATACATATACCACATTTTGTTATTCCAGAAAGAAAGGAATGCTTATACACTTTTGGTGGGACTGCAAATTAGGACAACCTGTTGTAAGGAGACATTCTAGCAGGTATACAAAGAAAAGGTATCATAACAAAATTCAGGGAAATTTACATCTTTATAGTGTATGTGCTTTGTTAATATTTGATCATTTTAGTAATTAAAAATGGTATTATATTTTAAATTTGTTTCATTCAATTAAAAATACAACATATTAAATGTACAGACTTGGAGAAAATATTTTCAAGCCACATATCTGACAAAGGAATCATACTCAGAATATATAAAAAACACTCAGTATTCAACATTTAATAGAAACAAACATTTCAATAAGTAAATGAAGAGAAATTTCCCTGAAGAGGATATACATACCGCAAATAATCACATGGAAAGATGTTTAAAATCACTAGCCATCAGGAAAATTCAATTAACAACTCAATGAGCTATTACTTTGCATACCTATGAGAACAGCTAAAATTAATACACACACACAATAATAAATTATGGAAAGAATACTAACAAACTGAATCCTCCATACATTGCTGATAGGAATATAAAGTCACACAGCTCCTTTACAAATTCCTTTGGCAGGGGCGGCGCCTGTGGCTCAGTCGGTAAGGCGCCGGCACCATATACCGAGGGTGGCAGGTTCAAACCCGGCCCTCCCAAACTGCAACCAAAAAATAGCCGGGCGTTGTGGCGGGCGCCTGTAGTCCCAGCTACTTGGGAGGCTGAGGCAAGAGAATCACTTAAGCCCAGGAGTTGGAGGTTGCTGTGAGCTGTGTGAGGCCACAGCACTCTACCGAGGGCCATAAAGTGAGACTCTGTCTCTACAAAAAAAAAAAGAAAAATTCCTTTGGCAGTTCACAAAACTTATAATGGTATGTTCTATGCATTGCATTATTATGCATCTATCCTAGAAAAATGAAAACTTAAATCTGCACAAAAACCTATTCACTACTCTTCATAACAGCTTGATATATAATAGTCCAGAATTGGAAACAAGTGTCCTTCATCAGGTAAATAGCTAAAAAAAAGTGGTACATACATATCATGGAATGCTGCTTAGGAATGGACTATTGACACACCCAAGTTGAATGAATCCCTGGGGAGTTATGTGAATGAAAAAATCTAATTTATGGGGGTGGAGGCAAGATGGACAACTGGAACCAGCTTTCCACAGAGGCTCCCGTCCAGATGGAGAGTTAAAGGACAGAAGTTTAGCAAGTAAGCCAATGGTTTGGAGCTGAGCCCAGAGAGAAGGTTGAAGAACACACATTAACCCTGATGAGGTGAGCTGCAACCACAAGGAAACAAACAATAGGTACAAAATCCATTGCCAAACGGATGGGAGTCCCCTCCCCCATGAGAACAGCTCACAGTATGCTCCATACAAACAAGTGAACAGAGTTCAGATCCTCTCCTATTTTATCCCATGGGAGAGACCCTCTTAAAACTTGAACTCCTTCCCAAGAAGAGTTACAAATGTGCCATGGCACTCTCCTGCCAGGCATAAAACTGTATAAAACTGTATATATTCTCTACCAGCAATTCTGAACTCCCAGCATTCCCCCACACTCTCACCCTGAGGTCTGGAAGCCTGTCCACATGGAGTACAGATTCTTGGGCATTTTCTTGAGAGATGTGGACAGGGCATGGGCTATTGCTAGTCTGTGCTGATTCTGTGGCATGAGAGTAAGGAAAATATGGTGAACTGAAGCTGAGAGAACCCTATGGGAGGCGGAAATGCAGTGTCCCATAGCATAGAGCAGCAACAGCAGCAGTGGGAACAGTAGGGCTCACACCCCTGGAGATATTTTGAAGAGACATTGCCTGCCTCTCTGGGCAATGAGAGGAAGCTGGGCATCTTCTCTGGTGGCAGCCACTGGCAGAACAGATCTTGGACAGAAACGCAGGCCCCATAAGTAAAGAGTATACCTGATGTGGTACCTGCCTGGGCAGAGTGTGGGGACTAGAATATGCATGCACAGAGATGATATGCTCACAGGGCAGGGTTAAGCCAGGACTGCTTTAGTGAGGCTAAGACACACCTAGCCCTCAGGGGATCATAGCTGAAACAAAAGCAGACAGGAACCCGAAAGCTGAGTGTGAACTCTAACCATGCCTGCCCCAACACAGACTGCAGCAGAGACAGATACCTCAGCTCCAGGCAGTGACAAAGACCGGGCTGAGTCGCAGTTTCTGTGAACTCAAACAGTGTCTGATCAGCAGAGGGACATAGCTGGGACAGAAACAAATTCTGCAAAATTGTTCTGTTCTGTCAGTACCATGAGTCAGGGGTGGGGCTGGAAGTGAGTGAAACACCCCAGCCTCCATTAAGCACCAAGGTTGTCAGGTCTCAGCTCACCCTGCAGGACAGTGGCAGAGAGCAGCGGCCTGGCTGAGGAGACATAGATATCCCGGTGACTCAGACAGGTACAAACTCCTGGAGGATCGGCTCATTCGAGGGAACTGTGTCACATCCCTGTGGGGTTACCAGTGACTGAAACTCTAGGAAAAGAAATAGCTGAAAATGTTAACAAATAGAAAAACATACCATGCTCATGGCTGGGAAGAATCAACATTGTTAAAATGTCCATACTATCCAAAGCAATATACAATTTTAATGCAATTCTTATTAAAGCTCTGCTATCATACTTTAAAGATCTCAAAGAAATAATACATTGTTTTATATGGAATCAGAAAAAACCTTGAATAGCCAAGACATTACTCATAAATAAAAACAAAACAGGAGGAATCACACTACCAGATCTAAGACTATACTATAAATTGATAGTGATCAAAACAGCATGGTACTGGTACAAAAAAAAAAAAAAAAAGAGAGGTAGATGTGTGGAACAAAATAGAGAACCAAGAGATGAACCCAGCTACTTATGGTTAGTTGATCTTTGACAAGCCAAATAAAAACGTTCATCTTTGACAAGCCATTTAAAAACATTCAATGGGGAAAAGACTCCCTATTTAACAAATGGTTTCAGGTGAACTGGCTGGTGACCTGTAGAAGACTGAAACTGGACCAACACCTTTCACCATTAACTAAGATAGCTTCTCACTGAATTAAAGATTTAAACTTAAGACATGAAATTATAAAAATACTAGAAGAAAGTGCAGGGAAAACACATGAAGAAATAGGCCTGGGTGAACATTTTATGAGGAGAACCCCTGGGGCAATTGAAGCAACACCAAAAATACATTACTGGGACCTGATCAAACTCAAAAGCTTCTCCACAGCCAAGAACATAGTAAGTAAAACAAGTAGACAGCCCCCAGAATGGGAGAAGATATTTGCAGATTATGTCCCCAACAAAGGTTTAATAACCAGAATACACAGAGAACTCAAACATATTAGCCAGAAAAAAACAAGTGATCCCATCTCAGTGTGGGCAAGGGACTTGAAGAGAAACTTCTCTGAATAAGACAGGTGCACAGCCAACAGATATACGAAAAATGTTCATCATCCTTAATCATCAGAGAAATGCAAATCAAAACTACTTTGAGATATCATCTAACTCCAGTAAGATTAGCCCACATCACAAAATCCCAAAACGAGAGATGTTGGCATGGATGTGGAGAAAAGGGAACACTTCTGCACTGCAGGTGCAAATGCAAACTAATATGTTCCTTTTGGAAAGATGTTTGGAGAACCCTTAGCTATCTAAAAATAGACCTGCCATTAATTTCTACAATTCCTCTACTAGGTATATATCCAGAAGACCAAAAATCACTTTATAACACATATGTTTGCACAATAATGTTTATTGCAGCCCAGTTCATAATTGCTACATCGTGGAAGATGCCCAAGTGCCCATCCACCACGACTGTATTAATAAATTGTGGTATATGTACACCATGGAATATTATGCAGCCTTAAAAAAAGATGGAGACTTGGGCAGCACCTGTGGCTCAAAGGGGTAGGACACTGGCCCCATATGCCAGAGGTGGTGGGTTCAAACACAGCCCCGGCCAGAAACTGCAAAAGAAAAAAGTGATGGAGACTTTACCTCTTTCGTGTTTACATGGATGGAGCTGGAACTTCTTCTTCTTCTTAGCAAAGTATCTCAAGAATGGAAGAAAAATTATCCAATGTACTCAGCCATACTATGAAACCACGTTATAGCTTTCATATGAATTATAGCCCAAGAATATGTGGAAAGGAGATGGGGAGGGGAGGAGAGGGAAGAGGATGGGTGGAAGGAGGGTGATTGGTGGGACCACACCTACAGTGCATCTTACAAGGGTACATGTGAAATTTACTAAATGTAGAACACAAATGTCTTAACACAATAAGTAAGAAAATGTCATGAAGGCCATCTTAACCTGTTTGATGAAAATATTTCAAATTGTATATAAAACCAGCACATTGTCCCCCACGATTGCATTAATGTATACAGCTATGATTTAATAAAAAAAGTCTGATTTATAAAAACAATATGCTCTGATTCTATTTATATATTATTCTCAAAAGTCACAGTTATAGAGGTAGGAAACAGATTAGTGGTTGCTGGGGGTTGTGGATAGTGGAAAGGATGGGAAGAGAAATAATGTATTAAAGGGACATAAAACTGTACACATACATTGTACAATATCAATTTCTTTCTTTTGATATAAGATGTAAGTTGGAGAAAATTGAAGGAAGTATATATAAGACTTATCTTTGAAACTTCCAGAGACTCTATCATTATTTCAATATTAAAAAAATTAAATTGATTCTAAATCTAATAAAATGAAATTTCTGAATACTTTAAATAGACAGGTAACCATATGGAACCAAAGTTAATACAGAGCACATTTTTACATAGAAAGACCAAGATTGGAAATGGGATATGAATTACAGTTATGCCTATATGCCTGAGTACATTTGAAGAAGAACCAATTCATTTTTCTTTCTTTTTAAATTTCAGATTAATATGAGGGTACATATTATTAGGTTACACTGTTTGCATTTGTAAAGTCCTAGTTGTAGCTGTGTCTTACACCCTAGAAGTGTGTCATATACCTGTGCATTGCACTACTTGGTAGGAACTTGCCAACCCCAATCCCCTAACCTCCAACTTGAATTTAATTTTTTCTCTCATGTAGGACTATAGCTGTTAATCTATTAATTTCAATTTATTATTGATATTGTACATGTGATGTTCGATTTTTCCATTCTTGTGGTTCTTCTTGTGCTTAGAAGATGGTTCTCTAAATCCCTCCAAGTTGTTACAAAAGATACAAAATGTCCATCTTTTAATGACTAAATAGTATTCTATGGCATACATACACCACCATTTTTAGTACAATCATGGTTTGAAAGCCACTTGGTTCATTTCCACATATTTTGTGACTGTGAATTGAACTGCTATAACTATTTGAATGCAAATTTCCTTGTCATAAAATGACTTTTCTTTCCTAGTAGATGCCTAGTACTAGGGTTGCAGCATCAAATGGAAGGTCTACTTTTAGTTCTTTGAGAAATCTCCTTTCTTTCTGTAAAGTATGTACTAGTTTGCAGTCCCACCAACAGCACATGAGTGTTCCCTTTTCTTTGCGCCCACACCAGCATCTACTACTTTGGGATATTTTGATGTGGGCCATTCTCACTGTGGTTAGGTGATATCTCAAAGTGGTTTTGATTTATTTATTTTTGATAATTAGGGAAGATGAACATTTGTTTTATGTATTTGTTGACCATTCATCTGTATTCATGAGGAAATATTTTGTTCATGTCTCTTACCCAGTTTTTAATGGGGTTGTTTGGACTTTTCCTGTTTATTTGCTTCAGTTCATTGTAGATTCTAGTTATTAGCCTTTTATCAGATTTGTAGTATGGAAATATCTTCTCCCACTCTGAAGATTGTCTCTATGCTGATTGTATCCTCAGCTGTGCAGAAACTTTTTAACTTGATTAGGTCCCATTTATTTGCTTGTTTTGTGATTGCCAATGGGATCTTTTTAATAAATTCTTATCCTAGGCTGATGAGATTCAAAGTTTTTCCCACACTTTATTCTAAGGATTTTATAGTTCCATGTCTTAGATTTAAATCTTTGTACATGGTGAATTAATTTTTGTAAGTAGTGAGAGGTGAGGCTCCAGTTGCAGTGTTTTATATGTGGCTAACCAGTTCTTCCAGCACCATTTATTTAATAGAGATTCTTTTCTTCAGTGTACACTTTTGTTTGCTTTATCAAAAATAAGATAGTGATATAATATCTAGGCTATCTGTTCTGTTCCATAGATCTATGTCTCCATTTTTATACCAATACCATGCTGTTTTCATCACTATGCACTTGTAGTATAACTGAAATCTGGTACATGATGTCTCCAGATTTGTTTATTTTCATAAAATTGTATTGGTTATGTGAAGTTTTTTATGGTTCCATATAATGCATAGAATATTTTTTCAAGATCTTCAAAGTATGACATTGGTATTTTAATGAGGATTTCATCAAATCTTTAGATTGCTTTGTATAGTATGGACATTTTAACAATGTTGATTACTCCCAGCCATGAGCATGATATATTCTTCCATCTGTTAACATTTTTGGCTATTTCTTTTCTCAGTATTTCATAGTTCTCTTTGTACAGATCCTTCACATCCTTTGTTAAATATACCGACTCATTTTTATTTACCATATTTGGTGAATTGTTTTCTCCAGAAACAAAATGAAAACGGAAACAAAAATGACTTGTAATAGACTACAGAATGTCTGAATATTTACATAAACCCTTTTCTACTAATAAAATATTTTAAAGTAAATCATAATTATTAAACTATAAAGGTTTGATATATTTGAGATGCTAACTACATTCATTTGACTATTATACACTGAATTTGTTTGTTGAAACCTCACACTTACCCCATAAACATGTACAATTATATATGTGTCAATTATGAACTAAATAGATTTTAAGAATTAAAAACATAATTATTTTTGTTTTGGCTTATTGACATAACATTTTATTACTCAATATACCTATTTATTCTTTTTCATCATATTTTGTGCAGTATATGTTCAATAAATTATTTTAATAGCCAGAACTACTAAGTTTTCTATGTTTACAAAACTTCCTCTTGTATTTCTCCTATAAAGACATGGATTGGGAATCGAAGAAGGAAATATCGTTTGATGGGGATTGAAGTTCCACCTCCAAGAGGAGGTCCTGCTGATTTCTCTGAGCAGCCCCAAGCTGGTTCGCTGTCTGCACTCACACAAGGAGAGGAAGCTAGGCCTGAAGTAGTAGAGGATAATGACAGAAATGATGAAGTATCCATCTCTTTGTCTGAAGGAAGTTCTCAAGGTACTTTATATGCTGACACTCATAATAATAGCCTTTATAAATTTGATGAATTTTTTACCTGCTTTTCAGCTCACTGCAATTCAAATCTAGTCTTTAAAATATTAAGCCAATCATTTGAAAGTAAATATATATATTTTTGGTTGGTAACTTAATTTTTATTCTTCTACAGGATTTTAAAAATAAAAATAAAATTATGATTAATCTATATTCATGGAAAACAATATATGCATACAGTAGTAGTAGTCACAGAAATGACAACAGGGAGCCTCAGGTGCAAAGACAAAACACAAGAATCACCAGAAATGTAAGAAAAGTAACATCTTGAAAGTGTTAATAAACTCAAAGTCAAGAAACCCAAGTAAACAGAGTTAATGGTGCACCAAAAAGCCTTTGTATATGTCATAATTATTATCTTCACAGGTATAAGAGAAGACAATATATTCACAAATGAGAAGACTTTCATATTAAAAAAACTACTTGAGCATCTTTTAATTATAAACATAAACTTTAAATCATAAAGATATAAATATATAAATTATAAGCAGAAGAATGAAACAACTAATGACTGTATTGGAAAGTAGGAATATTAAAAATTAAGCAATCTTTCTGCAAAAGAAAACAAAGAGGTATAGAAAATAGCTCCATAAACTCAAAAATAATTATGGTAGATGTTGCAGAATTGTAGAATAAGAGGTTAAAAAAGTCAAGAAGAAGAAATACCAAAAAAAATAGTAGAAGAAAATTTCCCTCTAAAACATTTTTAATGCCTCCACCTACACAGTCTGACACATCAAGTCATAACAAAGAACATTAATCTACCACAATAAAATCTACCAAATTTAGAAATATTGGTTATAACAATTCATACATTAGAGTCAAGTAAATGATTATTTTTATTTTATTGAAATTGTAGTCAATTTATGTTAGAGCATTATAAATTCATTGTAATGATAGAACGTATAGGATAATGCTATGAATACCAGGTTAGTATCCAGACAACCTGGACACAACTTCTAGCTTTTGCATTTGCTGCTTATGTGACTTTGAGAAAGGTATTTTAATTCATTGAGCTTTAGTTTTTTTTTTATCTGAAAAAGGGAATCAGACTGGATCATCTTTATAATCTTTCTCAGTGTTTCCCTGAATGAAAATTAAAATACACTATTTTGTGTATTTTATCACAAGTACACCATTTGTCCATCAGCAGTATGGACAAATCAAAGTACACCATTTGTCCATCAAAAGTATCTTTCATTTGCGTTCAAGTATAGAAACATTTATTTTCTAGACACCTTTCTTATTAACACTTTTAATAAGGTTTAATTTACATATTATAAGAACTAACCATTTTAAATATAGAATTCAATGATTTTCAGCAAATTTTGTATATTTGTACAATCATCACCATCACTAAAATCCAGTTTTAGATGATTTTCATCACTCCAATAACTCCATTGAGTTCATTTGCAGTCAATCTCCCTCTAATCTCAGCTCCAGAACCACTGATCTGCTTTCTGATTATATAAAATTATCTTTTCTGGGCATTTTATATAAATTAAATCATATATAGTCTTTTTTCATCTGTAAGTGAAAACCTGAGGAAGAATCATTCATTTTCCTATTTTCTTTTTCTTTTATCCAGCCCTATTTATGATAGTAAAGCCATATTTTCCAGTTCATTGTTTCCTTTATAAAAGATTTTGCTTAGGGTGTTTTCTGATATTAGAATTTTTGTTTATAATTTGTATGTTGTCAAGTCTACCAATACTTTCCTTCCTGAGTTCTAATTCTGGTGTCATGATTACAAAGTCCTTCTTTGAAGTACAGTTGTGTAAGCATATCCTTATGGCTTCATTTTTACAAGTTGACATTATTTCATGTAATATTTATTTTGCTTTAAGATGTATGAAAAAGGCTCAGTGTCTGTAGCTCAGCCACATACATCAGGGCTGGCAGGTTCAAACCGGCCAGGGCCTACCAAACAACAATGACAACTACAAAAAAAATAGCCAGGCATTTTGGCGGGCTCCTATAGTCCCAGCTACTTGGGAGGCTGAGGCAAGATAATCATTTAGGCCTAAGAGTTTGAGGTTGCTGTGAACTGTGATGCCACGGCACTCTACCAACAGTAACATAGTGAGATTCTGTCTCAAAAAAAAAGTATAAAAAAATTAATTTTATTCATGCAAATGGTTAACCATTTCAGTTGTCACTACACTATTTGTTGAATAATCCATCCTTTTTCCAGTGAATTTTTTTATCAAATATATGCACACATTTGCAAGGGTACATATTTAAATATACATGTGAAAGCATGTACAGGTGAATCAGATTCTACTTATATGTAAATACACATGTGCAGACATACACATGTGGATCAAATTCCAGATTTCCTATTAAAGTACCTCGATCTGATTATTTGTAATTGTGCCTTTAAAAATTCTTAATATTTGATTGTGCTCTTATTATTCTTCTTAGCTGTTGTAGCACATTGGTTCTTTAGAATTGTTTAGTCATAGCTTTTCCTAATTTTCTTTCCCAGATATAGTTGATATTACATTAAATTGATAAGAAATATAGGGATATAAATTGAATTCTACATTTATTTCATTTTTTTATTTTAATTATTCTAGAGGTACATAATAGCTGTGTATTTTTATAGGGCACATACAATGTTTTGATACCTGTATAAAATGTGAATTAATCAAATAAGAGTAATTGGGTATCTGTCCCCTCATTGTAGATGGTAGCAGAACATCCGTGTAGAGCTGTCCAGTTGATAATAAGGGTATGGAATTCATAAGAAGTATTAAAACATGAGAAGAAAAGTGGGAATCACCCATACTGAGGCCAAAAACATCTAGCCACAGAAATAGAAGGTTTAGTTAAGGTAAAAACTGAAAACTAAGTAAGGACAATGGGAAAGGGCTGCTTGTTGATAAATATCCAAATTTAGGGGCTGGAGGAAAACAGTAGCCATTGAGGTGGTAGTGCAAGATAGCAGAATTGAGACAGCCTCTTTGCAGCCATGTGAGGTGAGATTGGGGATAAAAGACTCCAGGCACCATTGGCTTGTGGGCTCTGCCCACAAACATTGCTTGAGGGGCATAGGGAGGGAGCAGAAGACTTCAGGACACCAAAAAGAGGACAGAAGCAGTGGAGAACCGGCAAGTACTTGCATGTGGGCATAGTTGGTGACACAGTTTACAGAGAGAGAAGGTCTGCCCTGTGTTTTTTGTTTATGTGTTTGTTTGTTTTGGACTTGGGCACTTGGTTGAGTTACTTTGGGAGAGCTTGGGTGAACAAGCAGGAGATTTTGAACAGTATCTAGGGGCAGGGACTGAGCCACCAGGTGGAACAAAGATTTTGCTGTTGGGCTGCAGGTGGGGTGTAGCCATTGTGGGAAAGCTGCCTTGCAGGCTCAGCCCTCAGGGCCTTGGCATGCCCGATAAGCAGGGAAGCCACTTCTGAGGACATTTGAGTTACACATGCTTTCCTGGGAAAGCCACTGAGTAGCGAAAGGACATGGTTTGGAATGATCCAGGTATGTGTCTATTAAGTGGGCTGATGAGAGCTTCTGGCTCCCAACCCTGAAGGGATTTAGAGCAAAGAAGTAAGGAAGATGGGACCAGGTTTTCTTGGCAAGACAGAGGCTCCAGTCTCCATCTTATACAGCTGTAGCACGATTGTGATTAGCATCTCATACCCCAGAAAATCACCTGTTACTGAGGCAATATGCAGCAAAACTATATATATATATTCCCATTTTAAAAATATTCATTCAACTCCCCCCCGGATTTTTCATTTTCTTTTTTCTTCTTTTTTCTCATGTAATTATAAATTTTCATTACTTCCCTCTTTAATAATAAGATCTTCATTTTTGCTAGTTTTTATGCCACTGTTATTCTTTTTTCCTCCAATTTTATACCTTAAGGTATCTGTTTGGTTTGGTTTGAATTACAGTATTTTTGTCTTTTTTCTCTATTTTGTGAATGTGGTGTCTTGTATCTGTTCAGGCTGGTAAAGAGCTCCAGACCTCCAAGGACCCACCCACTCAGCCCCCTAGAGGTTATGATTTGTGTATGTAGGTCAAATTACCCTACTGTATACCACTATTACTCCTGTCTCTCTCTTTCTGTTCCTCCTTCTTTTTGTACCTTTTACTCCCCCCATTTCTTTTCTCTCTTTTTTTTTATCATCTATCCTTCAAGCTCTTCACTCTTCCTTTTAGTCCTTTACCAAAAGGACATTTTGACACCTTAGGTCAGAGGCATGATAACTTAAAAACCAAAAGGAAGTAAGGGAAAGGAAAAAGCAGGGCAAGGAAACAGACAAAAATAAAACACTCATGAGGAAAAAACAGCAGGAAAAGTCCTGCCATTATGAAAACCAGAACAGAACACCCTCAACCAAAGGATCGTGAGGTAGCTACTGCAGAGTATTCCACTTATAAGGAAATATGAGAAATGACAGAAATGGAATTTAATGTATGGATGATAAAACAAGTAAGGAAATTGCAGAGAAAGTGTAAAATAACCAAAAGGAAATCTAAAAACAATCAAATAAGAGACCAACTATAAGAAGAATATAGGGGAGCTTAGGAATCTATTTTATAGAAAAGATATAGGGGAGTTTAAGGAATTGAAACAGTCAATCAGGGAAGTTAAAGATGCATTAGAAAGTATCAATAACAGATTACACAATGCAAAAGAAAACATCTCAGAGGTAGAGGATAAAGCTCTTGAGCTAACACAGGCAGTTAAATACACAGAAAAAAAGACATAGAAAAATGTTCACTGAGAGAATTATGGGACATCATGAAGTGTTCAAACATATGAGTTATAGGTATCTCAGAAGGGGAAGAAGAACACCCCAGAAGAATGGAAGCCCTACTAGAGGATATCAGAACTGAAAATTTCTCAAGTAAACCAAAGATTCCAACACACTCCTTTCAGAGGGATTTTGAATCCCAGGTCATCTCAGCTCAAACAAAACTTCTCTTAGGCACATTGTCATGAACCTGTCCAAAGTCAAGAGGAAAGAGAAAATTCTACAAACAGCCAGGAGTAAGTGCCAATTGACCAACAGGGGCAAATCCATCAGGGATATCACAGACTTCTCAAATGAAACTTTTCAAACCCGAAGAGACTGGTCATCTACCTCTAATCTACTTAAACAGAATAATTTTCAGCCCAGAATTCTTAATCCTGATAAGCTAAGCTTTAAAATTGATAGAGAAATTAAATCTTTTACGGATATGCAAATATTGAGGAAGTTTCCCACAACAATACCAGCTTAGACCTATTCTGCACAATGACCATCCCAATGGACCACCAGAAAACTAAACACCCACAAATTAAAGGATAAAACCTAGATTCCACAATGATGGAGAATATTTAACTAAGCATTGTACTTTCACAAAATAAGATGAATAGAAATCCACTACACTTACCAATTCTCTTAGTAAATGAGGATGCCTAGAATTCTCACTGAAGAGGCATCAGCTAGCTGAATGCATTAAAAAGCACAAACCATACATTTGATGCCTGTAGGAGACACATCTAGCCTCAAAGGACAAAGTAAAACTCAGTGTTAAGGAATGGAAAACAACCTTTCAGGCAAATGAGAATCAGAGTAAAGGATGGGTTGGAATCTTATTTTCAGATACAAGTGCATTTAAAGCAACTAAATTCAAGAAGGACAAAGATGGACACTTCATATTGGTCAAGGAACAATAGAAAAAAAAAAGACATTTCGATTCCTAGTTATGCACCCAACTTAAATGCTCCCGGATTTATGAAACAGTTGAATTAGTCTTAGCAATGTGATATCCTATAGCACCATAATAGCAGGGGACTTTAACACTCCTTTTACAGAGATGGATAGATCCTCTAAACCAGTGGTTCTCAACCTTCCTAATGCTGCAACCCTTAAATACAGATCCTGTGGGTCACAACCCACAGGTTGAGAACCGCTGCAACAGAAACTAAACAAAGATACAAGAGACTTAAATGTGACCCTAAAACAACCATGGCTAATAGACATACACAGAACACTCCATCCCAAACAAAGAATATACATTCTTCTCTTTAGCTCATGGAACATTCTGCAAAATATATCATATCCTTGGACAAAAATCAAACCTCAACAAAATGAAAATAATTGAAATTATATGTTGTATCTTCTCACATCACAAGGAAATAAAGTAGAACTCAATTCCAACAGAAATTTTCATCCCTTTCATACTTTGAATCGGACAAAACCTTGATAACCAGGACCAACGAAGACCTCAAATTAATCAACAAGGAGAAAGCCAACTATCCCATATATCAATGAGCAAGAGAGATGAATAGAACCTTCTCTAAAGAAAGCAGATGAATGGCTAACAAATATAAGAATAAATGCCCATTGTCCCTATTTATTAGAAATTGCATTATAAATGCAAATTAAAAGCACCCTGAGATATCATCTAACACCAGTGAGAATGGCCCACATCACAAAATCTCAAAACTGCCGATGCTGGCATGGATGTGGAGAGAAGGGAACACTTTTACACTGCTGGTGGAACTGCAAACTAATACAACCTTTTTGGAAGGAAGTAAACAGAACCCTCAAAGAACTCATACTAGACTTCCCATTTGGTCCTGCAATCCCATCACTGGGCATCTACTAAGAAGAAGAAAATCATTTTACCATAAGTACACCTGCACTAGACTGCTTATTGCAGCTAAATTTACAATCACCAAATTGTGAAAACAGAATGAATGCCCACCAACCCAGGAATGGATTAATAAACTGTGGTATATGTATATGTATATGCATATGTATACCATGGAATACTATTCATCCACTAAAAAAGATAGAAACTTTACATCTTTTGTGTTAACCTGGATGGAAGTGGAACATATCCTTCTTAGTAAAGCATCACAAGAATGGAGAAACAAGAATCCTATGTACTTAATTCTAATATGAGGACAATTAATGACCTATTACATGGTGGGGGGTGAGGGAAGGTGAGAGTAGACAGAGGGAAGGAAGGAGGGGGCTGGGGGTTCACAGTGTGTGACACACCTTTTGGAGGTGGGACACCAATATAAGAGGAATTTTACCTGACAATTGCAATCAATGTGACCTGGTTCAAAAAACTTAAAAAAAAAAAAAAAGTTATTCACCCTATAAAATACTATATCACAGGACCCCTCCCATTTTAAGAAATTTACCAGGCACCCTGAGAGTACTGGAAGAAACAAAATTTACTTACTTACTAACCAACTAATGTCACTGGGAAAAATAATGAAAAAAAGTTTTCAGAATAGGTGAATGATAGATATCCTATTAGTTTATCACCTCCAGTCCATCACCACTGTCCAGGTAACCAGGTGTGGATTAAAGATTGGAACCTGAGCCTACTGAAACCATGATGAAAAGGCCCCTACCTGGTGATCCTGTCCACACCAACAACAGTGAAGGTGAATGGCATCACTGCCTGGATACATCACTCATGTATGAAACCAGCCAGTGATGGGGAGTAGATGGTCCAATAACACCCAAAGCATCCCGACCCTCTTACACCGAAAAAACAGACAACAGCCCTGCACCAGTCACATACCAGGAGCTGACTGGTCTACACATGGCAGAAGCTTGAGGATGAGCAGCAGCAACATGGGACTGATTACTGATTATTTGCTTTAGACTTTTTCACCTTTTTGAATCTAAGGTGTAAGACATGATGAAGGTTGTGATAAATGTATCCAAAAGGTAACCCAAACTAGACAAACTGTCAAAATTGTGTAATTGATTTACTCTTATTACGAATATACAGGAAAGCCTGAAGGTACTTCGGGTACCCCCAGTGGGCCAGGTGTTTGCTGCAATCCTTCTGAAACCCCAGAGCAAACTGAATATGCTATGTGGTATACTGATATCCCTAGAAAGACAATAACTCAAGTTACAACAGAAGGAATACCTGAAGAAATAAAAAAAAATAATAATTAATAATTTTGCAATACATACAGACATGTCTTTTATATTTTCAATTATAACCAAAATTTTTCCGTGTAGAAATACTATATATTTCTGAAGAATTATTTCTATGTATTTCATATTTTGTGTTCTCATGTTAACTTTAATTCTCTAATTCTTAATGGTATACAATGGATATTTGTATATTGAACTTAAAAATAATAGAATAATGGTAAATATTTAAAAAAGACAAACTTTATTTCCTGTCATATCTGTTATTACCCAGTGTAAATGTCTAAGTTAATTTCTTATGATTAATGTTTTCTTGAACATAAAAATAAAATGTCATCCCCGTACAAAGGCATGGAAACTAAACAACCTTATGCCAAATGACAGGTCAAAAGGAAGAGCTATAAAAGGAAATCATTAATTTCCTTGAGCATAAAAACAGTAAAGACACAATATATCAACTTAAAACCTTTCCACTTAGAACTGGAACCAGACAAAGATGTCCACTATTGCCACAATAATTCAACTTAGTGCTGGAAGTTCTAACCAAGTGCATCCACATGGGGGCAGAGGAGGTCAAAATCGTGCTCTTTGCTGATCTTATATTTAGAAAAGCCCAGAGACTTGACCACAAAACTTCTGGAATTGACCAGGAAATACAGTAACATCTCAGGGCATAAAATCAGTGTCCACAAATTAGTAGCCTTTGTATACACCAATAGTTGCCAGTTGAGAAACAAATCAAGGATACAATTTCTTTCTAAGTATCTTCAAAGAAAAAGAAATACTTAGGAATACACCCAACAAAGAACTGAAGTAATTTTCCTTTTTTTTTTTTTTGAGACATAATTTCACTTATTAACCCTCAGTAGAGTGCCATGGGGTCTGTCACAGCTCACAGCAACCTCCGAATCCTTGGGCTTAGGTGATTCTCTTGCCTCAGCCTCCCGAATAGCTGGGATTACAGGCGCCCACCACGACGCCCGACTATTTTTTTTTGTTGTGACAATTTGGCCAGGGATGGGTTTGAACCCACCACCCACGGTATATGGGTCTGGAGCCTTACCCACTGAGCCACAGGCGCCGCCCTGAAGTAATTTTTCAAAGAGAAATATGAAACTATAAGAAAAGAAATAGCAGAAGACACTAACAAATGAAAGAATATACCTTGGTCTTGGCTGGGAAGAATCAACATTGTCAAAATGTCTGTTCTACCCAGAGTAATCCACAGATTTAATGCAAGCCCCTTCCTTGAGAAAAATAAGATAAAATAAAATAAAATAAAATAAAATAAAATATCAACATACATTTTGAAGAACTGTAGTATATAATACCTTGTTTTGTATTGAACCAGAAAAAAACCTGTACAGCTAAGGCTATTCTTAGTGATAAAAACAAATTTGGAGGCATTACCCCACAAGACTTCAGGCTATATTACAAGTCCACAGTAATAAAAACAGCATGGTATTAGCACAAAACAATAGAGACATATACATGTCATATAGAAAAGAATAGAAAACAAAGAGATGGGAGAAATCTCTAATTGCCATCTAATATTTGATAAACCAAACAAATGCATACACTGGGGGAAAGAATCCCTATTCAACAAATGTTGCTGGGAGAACTGGCTAACCACACATAAAAGATTGAAACTTGGGGTGGCACCTGCAACTCAAAGGAGTAGGGCACCGGCCCCATATACCTAAGGTGGCAGGTTCAAACATGGCCCAGGCCAAAAACTGCAAAAGAAAAAAAAAAAAAAAAAAGACGGAAACTTGACCCACAGTTTTTGCTAGTTACAAAATTTGATGCAAGATGGATGAAATACTTAAATCTAAGACATGAAATGATAAAAATCTTCGAAGAAAGTGTGGGGACAATTGTTGAGGATGTTGGACTGGGGAAAGATTTTATGATGAAGACTTCAGAGGCCATTGAAACAATAAAAATGAACAAATGAGATTTAGTTAATCTGATAAACATTTGCACAGCTACGGACACAAATAAAGCACAAAGACAACCTTCAGAATGGGCAAAGATATTTGTGGGGTATGAATCTGACAAATGGTTCATAACTAGAATCTACAGAGAACTCAAATTAATCAACAAAAAGAGTAAACAATTGCATCTATCACTGAGCAAGAGATATGAACAGAATCTTCTCTGATGAAGACATACAAATCACTAACAAAAATTTGAAAAGATATTTATCATCCCTGATCATCAAAGAAATACAAATTAAAACCATCCTGAGATATCACCTAACCCCTGTGAGAATAGCCCACATCACAAAGTCTCAAAGCTGCAGATGCTGGCATGGATATAGAGAGAAGGGAACACTTTTATACTGCTGGTAGGACTGAAAAGTAATACAGCCTTCTTGGAATTAAGTATGCAGAGTCCTCAAAGAACTCAAATTAGACCTCCCATTTCATCCTGCAATCTCATTACTAAGCATCTACCCAGAAGAAAAAAAAATCATTTTATCATAAGGAAATTTGCGCGAGACTGTTTATCACAGTTCAATTTACAATTGCCAAAATGTGGAAACAACCTTAATGCCCACCAATCCAGGAATGGATTAACAAACTGGGGTATATGTATACCATAGAATACTATTCAGCCATTTAAAAATATGGAGACTTTACATCTTTTGTATTAACTTGGATTGAGTTAGAACACATTCTTCTTAGTAAAGCATCACAAGAATGGAGAAGTAAGAATCCAATGTATCCAATTTCGTATCAATTCTAATATGAAAGTAGTAGATGATTAAATATAAGGCGGGTGTAGGGTATCAGGGAGCAGGGACGGGGGGATGGAAGGTCACTGTGTATGGCACATCTCTCGGGGGCAGGACACAATTATAAGAGATATTTTACCAAAATATTGCATTTAACAAATGCAATCAGTGCAACCTAATTCTTCATACCCTCAATGAATCCTAAACAATAAAAAAAAGGTAAAATAACCATTGAAAGAACATTCAGAGGGCAGCGCCTGTGGCTCAAGGAATAGGGTGCCAACTCCATATACCAGGGGCTGCTGGGTTCAAGCCCAGCTGTGGCCAAAACTGAAAAAAAAAAAAAAAAAGAAAAGAGAGAACATTCAGAAACCAGAGAACCAGGCAGGATCCCTTGAGGCCAGGAGTTGAGACTGCAGGGCACAGTGGTTAAACCTGTGAATAGCCACTTCATTTCAGCTTGGGTAACACAGCAAGACTCTGTCTCATAAGAAAAAAAAAAAAAAAAAAGGAAGGAAATGGAACAATACTTGGAATCACACCCTCTCCCTAGACTTAATTAAGAAGAAATAGATCTTCTGAACAGACCAGTTTCAAGCACTGAGAACAAAGAAGGAGTAAAAATTCTCCCAACAAAAAAATGCCCAGGTCCAGATGGCTTCACACCAGAATTCTATCAAACCTTCAAAGAACAGTTTATACCCATACTGTAGAAATTATTACAAAAAATTAAAGAGGAAGTAATCTTCCCCAACATGTTCTATGAAGCAAACATCAACCTGATATGAAAACCAGGAAAAGATTCAACTAAAAAGGGCAACTACAGACCAATTTCATTAATGAACATAGATGCAAAAATTCTCAATAAAATCCTAGCCGTAAGATTACAGCTTATCATTAAAAAAGTCATACATCATGATCAAATAGGATTCATCCCAGGGATGCAAGGCTGGTCCCATTTGATCCTGCAATCCCATTACTGGGCATCTACCCAGAAGAAAAAAATTATTTTACCATAAATGACACTTGCACTAGACTGTTTATTGCAGCTCAATTTACAGTTGCCAAAATGTGGAAACAGCCTAAATGCCCACCAACCCAGGAATGGATTATCAAGCTGTAGTATATGTATGCCATGGAATACTATTCAGCCACTAAAAAGATGGAGACTTCACATCTTTTGTATTAACCTGGATGGAAATGGAACACATTATTCTTAATAAAGCTTCAGAAGAATGGAGAAGCAGGCTCGACGCTTGTAGCTCAATTGGCTAGAGTGCCAGCCACATACACGGGAGGTGGTGGGTTTGAGCCCAGCGCAGGCCTGCAAAAAGCAATGACAACTACAGCCAAAAAAATGTCTTAGCAAAGTAACTAAGAAAATGCCAGGAGGGCTATGTCAACTAATGTGATGAAAATGTGCCAAATGGTCTATGAACCAAGTGTATGGTGCCCCATGGTCATATTGATGTACACAGCTATGATTTAATTAAAAAAAAAATAGCTGGACATTATTGAGGGCACCTTTAGTCCCATCCCAGCTACTTGGGAGGCTGAGGCAGGAGAATTGGTTAAACCCCAAAGAGTTTGAGGTTGCTGTGACCTGTGACACCACTGCACTCTACGGAGGGCGACATAGTAAGACTCTGTCTCAGAAAAAAAAAAAAAAAAGAGAGAAAAGAAAAGAAAAAAGAATGGAAAAGCAAGAATACCATGTGCTTAATTCTGGCATGAGGACAATTAATGACCTAGTACACAGTGAGGGTGGGGGTTGTCGAGAGCATAGATAGGGAAGGAGAGAGGTGGTGGGGTTTCATGGGGTGTGGTATACCTTTTGGGGGTGGGACACAATTATAAGAGGCTCTTTATCTCTCAAATGCAATCAGTGTAACCTGGCTCTTTGTACTCTCAATGAATCCCCAACAATTAAAAAAAATGTAAAAGAAAAAAAGGAAAGAAAACGATGAGAGATTTTGAAGCTATTGAATGCATATTCAATAGGATTTTTGTAAAAACAATTGCATGGGGAAGGGGAAGAAAATTAGATTGCTGTAAATTGAATAATGGAAGGGAAAGAAAAGCTGTTAGCATTAAGAGGACCATGTGTTTTAAGACCAGGTGTTTGGAAGGTTATCAATGTGAATATTCTCTCTCTCTCTCCTCCCCTACTTCAATATTTTTGATAATATTTATAATAATAGAGAATTTATTGTACAGGAAATCTGTGAGGCAGATTTTTAAACTATTACGAAAAAAGAAGCATCAGGCCATTTTCAAGCCTTTTTTTTTTTTAATATAGTTGGTCTATTAAATCATTTTGTTTTCTGTTAGTCTTTACCAAATTGTTTGGCCCTGAGGATACTTCGTTATTCCTAGTGACTCATGACTGGCTACTTAGAGCCTGACGACTGGCAATCTACATGAGGGAGAGTGGAGAAATAGGAATTTGTGTGTTTCTATGGGTGGGTGGGAGAGCCGCGAGGCAATATTCTGATAAAGGAAAGTATGGACAGTCCTAAGTGGAATTTCATTACCCAATTTTTACTTCTCCATCTAATGGATAATGTTAGAAAGTAAGTAGTTAAGGCAAAAACAATGAAATTAATTTCAAATTCTACTTTAATGGTCCACTTTTAATGGACCACTGCTCCTACACTGGTATTTTTTTGTCATTTAATAGCATGTTCTCTAAATAGCTGGCATAGTAATAAGACCTAATGAGGAAAAGAGGAGAGAGAATTTAATGTGTAATTCTAAAAACACTTGATGAGAAGCACAATTACCTGGAATTTGTCTCAATGGCTTATTTTTCACAGTTGCGTGGTGAACTTTTTCATTTTCATCAGAAATTGCAAGAGAAAGGCATGAAAGCATTTTCAAACACTGAAATTGTCCTTTATGGCATGGTTTCCTACTACTTCTGTACTATTAACTTTCCCCTTTTGTTAATGGTAAATGCTAATATGATTAGTTTGACTATGTGATCCTTTTATAATAATTAAGTGAATTGTATAACCTAGCCTAAATGAATACCACACCTTTAAAATATGCTAACCATATTATCTTCCAGTTTATAAAAATGTAGTTAAATGTATTGCTACTTTGAAATTTCCATAAACTGCATCTTGGAAATATGGAAATAGAATAATCATATTACCCATACTACAGTATTTCTGAAACCCAACAATTGAAATTTGAAGTCTTTTAAATATATTTTAATATAGTTGTTGATTACATGGGATTAGACGCTTCTAAATGTCTACAAATGGTAAAAAAAAAAGCATTAAATCAGGACTTACAATTTATTTGATGTTAAAAATTAAAAAACAAAATTTTTCTAGAAAAAACTGTACAAGCAAAAATAAAGATTGTATTTTAAAATGCAGTAAATGGCAGGTTAAGGCAAAGCCAACAAAAAGTACTGCTTATCTTTTAGCATTTTCAGTTCCATTCTTTTGTTTCAAAAAGGTGTGCGAGTGAAAAATGTCCCTGGGTTCACTGTTCTCACAACTTCAAACCAAAGTAATAGTTGCATGATTAAACTCCTTAATTTAAAGTTCTGTGTCTATAATTAATGTCAAAAAATAAAATATACTAGGCTATTAGTTATCCTCATATCAGAATTGAGTACATAGGATTCTTGCTTCTCCATTCTTGTGATACTTTATAGAAGAATGTGTTCCACTTCCATCCAGGTTAACACAAAAGATGTAAAGTTTCCATCGTTTTTAATGGCTTATTGGGGGAAGGGGAGAGCAGATAGAGGAAGGAGAGAGAAGTGTGGGGGTCACGGTGTGTGACACACCTTTTGGGGACTGGACACAATTATAAGAGGAACTTACCTAACAAATGCAGTCATTGTAACCTGGTTCTTTGCAACCTCAATGAATGTCCAACAATAAAAAATAAATAAAAATAAAATAAAATATATTTATGGTTGAGCACTTTTAAAGATTTTTACTCCCAAGAGGTGAATTGTTTAAAGTATGATAACTATAAACATATGTAACATTAAATTTTAAAGCAAAGCTTCTTTTTCAGCTATATCTATTATGTGTATGTGTACATAACAGATAATTCTAAATACAGTTTAGTGTAAGCATATAGCCACCACATAGAGTGCCCTTTAGAGTGTTCCCTGATGAATAATTTTATTTGTTTATTTTTTCTATTAGCAGAGTTACTTTTCTTGAGGAATTACCAGACACATGACAATATTTTGCTTTCAAACTTTCACTAGTGTTACAGCTATCTGTAAGCAAAAGAAACCATTCCTTATTCAACTTTTATCACTTCTCAACCTTTAAGAATTCCTCAAAAAAGGCTTTATTTAAATCTTTCCATTTAATAAAACTTTGCATAAATAAGTTTCCAGTAAAGCAGAATCATGTACAAAGTTATAAGCAAGTGGGAACAGAAATATAAGGCCTATATGGAATGGGTTGATGAACAACAAAACCTCTCCTCTGAGTGCTACTACCAGCTCTGCAACTAAAGCTGATGAATATCTTTCTTTCCTTCATTTCATTTAGATGTCAGTTACATACGACTTGAAATTTCTGTGATTTGAAATATATAAATAATGAATAGGTTGTTTTCTTTCTCTAGGAACCATTATTTTTGAGAAAGTAAATCAATATTTTTATTAATATTCCACATGTAATTGACATGGTGAAGTATTTTTCTGTGTCCTGTTTATTCCACTTATGTCCTTCATATTCATCCATGTTGTGTCAAATAGTGAGGGAAGAAATCAAATATACAGACATAAAGAATAAAACAGCCATTACCAGGATCAGAGTGGAGAGGAAGACATGAGGAGATGCAAGTCAAAGTGTATAAAGTAGCAAATATATAATACAAGCAAGTTGAAAGAGCTAATGTACAACAAAAGGAATATAGTTGATGACAGTGTATAGTATTCAAAATATTTGCTAAATTATAGCTGCTCTTGGGAGGGACGTGGGTAACTGTGAGAGAATAGGTATGTTAATTTGTTGCAGTATAATACCTATTTTATTATATATATGTACACGTATCTTATAACTTTGTTCACTTATACCACTTTATCCACTTATATGGCTTTTCAAGTTATTTTTATATCACTTGTATACCTTAAATATATGCAATGAAACTTATTTTTTGAAAATCTAGTGAAGGAAAAAGAGGAAATAAAGAAATTGAATTTATAAGGACTTTGTATTAAAACACTGGTAAGATTTTTCTGGATATCTTAAACTTGAATTCTCTAAATGCTTCTATGTGAATTTCTGGAGCAACTCTGTTTTCCTGCTGATTCATCCCCCATGCACATACAAGGCACCACTCACTATATGTCTATTCATGAGAACGACTGAATGTGGAGAAATCTTGGGAAGGCTAATAAATATTTTTGTTCAGCTGTCTAAGGTTAAAAAAAAAAAATAGCCACTTCCCTTGAGCTTTTTAGTAGATTGGTTACTTTGAATTATTTTTTTTCTTATTTTCTCATTTTTAGCATATTAAACTGTGATCAGAAAAGGCCTTCATGTTCATTGAAGAAATATTGGGAAATACAACAAAAATAGAAATAATCCTACCCCTCAGTGATAACTCTTCTGAAAATAGAACATTTTTTTTTTTGCCGGCATTTTCTCTTTGCATTCATACAGGTGTGTGTGTATGTGCATGTGTATATATATGCATTCACCTATACATGCCTTTCTATAAAATTAGAAATGTGCTATATTTATGTTTTATTTCATATATTTGAAAATTATTTTATCACTTTTCCCTTATTACAATGATCAGTAAATATTCTTTCTGAAAAAATATTTAAATATATAAAAGCAAAAAAAATTCAAGGAAAATATCACCTATAATTCTGTCCAGAAATGATAATGACAATGTTTTTGTGTAAATAGTGCCAATATTTTAGTCTCCATGATATTTATACTTACATGTTCTTTTAAAAAATTAAAGTTATATTTACCCACATAATAGGTCTTATCACCTTTATTTTTTTACTTTCCAGTAGATCATGTATATTTTCCTCATTGTTAACTGTTTTTCTACTTCATTTTTAGTAGTTTCATAGTATTTATTTATAGAGATATGTCCTAAATGATTTCTGCAATCCTCCATTGTTAAGAATATATGTTTCTTGCATTTTTTTTTTCAATTACAAAAACCATAGTTGTGCTGATCTTTGTATTTGCCCCATCTACACTTACTTAGTATTCTCGGAATTCTTAGTATTGTTTGAGGCAGAATTGATCAACAACGCATGTGTGAAGTAAATTTGCCTTTTATGTCTTTTTACAGTAGAGAAATTAAGTGAAAAAAGCATTTCCAATAAAGTTTTGAGGAATAAAAAATGAAATTATGGCTTTTTTTAATTTTGGTAGAAGAGTCCAATGAAGTTGCTCCAAATGAGTCAAGGGCTCATAAGGAGGAGGACCACCATGAAGTATCTGCAGATAATGTGGTATGTACAGTTTGAAATCCTTTCTTCATTACATGATGGATTTCAAGGATGTTTCTAGTTGGTGACAACATCAGTGTTGTCAAAATAAAGTCTCTGATGCACTTTTCAGACCAAAACAGAGCTTTTTACAATGAAATAATATATCTCTGAAGATTTAGTAAATGAAATTTAAAATGCTATCATTTGTACCTCTAATTTTTTTATTTATATGTCACTTTTTATTTTATTTTTTTATTGTTAAATCATAGCTGTGTACATTTTATGCAGTCAAGGGCTACAGTGTGCTGGTTTCATATACAACCTAAAATATTCTCATCAAACTGTTCAACGTAGCCTTCATGGCATTTTCTTAGTTATTGTATGTAGACATTTGTATTCTGCATTTAGTAAGATTCGCCTGTACCCATTCTAAGATGCACCGTAGGTGTGGCCCCACCCATTACCCTGCCTCCACCCTAACCTCCCCACTCCCATCCCCTTCCTTGGCCCTTTCCCCATATTCTTGTGCTATAGTTGGGTTATAGCCTTCATGTGAAAGCTATAAATTAGCTTCATAGTAGGGCTGAGTATATTGGATACTTTTTTTTTCCATTCCTGAGATACTTTGCTAAGAAGAATATGTTCCAGCTCCATCCATGTAAACGTGAAAGTGTAAAGTCTCCATCTTTCTTTAAGGCCGCATAATATTCCATGGTATACATGTACCAAAATTTTCTAGTCCATTCGTGGGTTGATGGGCATTTGAGCTTCTTCCATGATGTAGCAATTGTGAATTGGGCTGCAATAAATATTCTGGTACAGATGTCTTTGTTATATTGGGATTTTTGGTCTTCTGGGTATAAACCTAGTAAAGGAATTATAGGAATGAATGGCAGGTCTATTTTTAGGTCTCTAAGTATTCTCCAAACATCCTTCCAGAAGGAACATATTAGTGTACATTCCCACCAGCAGTGTAGAAGTGTGCCCTTTCCTCCACATCCATGCAAAGATCTCTGGTTTTGGGATTTTGTTATGTGGGCTACTCTTACTGGGGTTAGGTGATATCTCAAAGTAGTTTTGATTTGCATTTCTCTGATGATTAAGGATGATGAGCTTTTTTTCATGTGTTTGTAGATCATGCATCTGTTTTCTTTAGAGAAGTTTCCCTTCAAGTCCCTTGCCCACCCTGAGGTGGGATCACTTGTTCTTTTCTTGCTTATACATTTGAGTTCTCTGTGGATTCTGGTTATTAAACCTTTATTGCAGGTATAACCTGCAAATATTTTCTCCCATTCTGAGGGCTGTCTGTTTGCTTTACTTACTATGTTCTTGGCTGTGCAGAAGCTTTTCAGTTTGATCAGGTCCCAGTAGTGTATTTTTGATACTGCTTCAATTGGCTGGGGAGTCCTCCTCATAAAATATTCACCCAGGCCGATTCCTTCAAGAGTTTTCCCTGCTCTTTCTTCAATTATTTTTATAGTTTCATGTCTTATGTTTAAATCTTTTATCCAGTGAGAGTCTATCTTAGTTAATGTTGAAAGGTGTGGGTCCAGTTTCAGTCTTTTACAGATCACCAGCTGTTCACCCAGCACCATTTATTAAATAGGGAATCTTTTCCCCACTGAATGCTTTAATTGGCTTGTCAAAGATCAAATAATGGTAAGTAGCTGGATTCATCTCTTGGTTCTCTGTTCTGTTCCAGACATCTACTTCTCTGTTTTTGTGCCATTACCATGCTGTTTTGATCACTATAGATTTATAGTACAGTCTCAAGTCTGGTAGCGTGATTCCTCCTGCTTTGTTTTTATTGCTGAGTAATGTTTTGGCTATTCGAGGTTTTTTCTGATTCCATATAAAACGAAGTATTAGTTTTTCAAGATCTTTAAAATATGACAATGGAGCTTTAATAGGAATTGCATTAGAATTATATATTGCTTTGTGTAGTATAGACATTTTAACAATGTTGATTCTTCCCAGCCATGAGCATGGTAAGTTTTTCCATTTGTTAACATCTTCAGTTAATTCTTTTCTTAAAGTTTCATAGTTCTCTTTGTAGAGATCTTTCACGTCCTTTGTTAGGTATACTCCCAAATATTTCATCTTCTTTGGCACTACTGTGAAAGGAAGAGTGTCCTTGACTGTTTTTTTGGCTTGGTTATTGTTGGTATATATAAAGGCTACAGATTTATAGGTGTTGAATTTGTAGCCTGAGGCATTGCTGTATTTCTTTATCACTTCTTTTTTTTTCTTTTTTTTATTAAATCATAACTGTATACATTGATATGATCATGGGGTATCATACACTCGCTTCGTAAACCATTTGACACATTTTTATCACAGTGGTTAACATAGCCTTTCCGGTGTTATCTCAGTTACTGTGCCAAAACATTTACATTCTACCTTTACCAAGTTTCGCAAATACCCCTGTAATAATTTGTACTAGAATCCCTAGTGTTTTCCATATAAGCAATCATATAATCTGCGGAGAGTGAAAGTTTGATCTCTTCTGACCCTATGTGGGTACACTTGATCACCTTTTCTTCCCTAATTGCAATGTCTAAAACTTCTATTACAATGTTAAAGAGCAATGGAGACAATGGGCAACCTTGCCTGGTTCCTGATCTAAGTGGAAATGATTTCAGTTTAACTCCATCCAATATGATATTGGCTGTGGGTTTGCTGTAGATGGCCTCTATTAGTTTAAGAAATGTTCTTTCCATACCAATTTTCTTAAGTGTTCTGATCATGAAGGGATGCTGGATATCATCAAAAGCTTTTTCTACATCAATTGAGAGAATCATATGGTCTTTAATTTTTAGTTTGTTTATGTGCTGAATTACATTTACAGATTTACGTATATTGAACCACCTTGAGACCCTGGGATAAATCCCACTTGGTCATGGTGTATAATTTTTTTGATGTGTTGTTGGATTCTGTTTGTTAGGATCTTATTGAGCATTTTTGCATCAATATTCATTAGTGACATTGGTCTATAATTTTCTTTTCTTGTTGGGTCTTTCCCTGGTTTGGCGATCAAGGTGATGTTTGCTTCATAGAATGTGTTGGGTAATGTTCCTTCTTTTTCTATATTTTTGAAAAGGTTAATAATATAGGTATTAGTTCTTTAAAAGTTTGGTAGAATTCTGACATAAAGCCATCTACTCATGAGCTTTTCTTTTTAGGGAGATTTTGTATAGTTGATGCTATTTCAAACCTTGATATAGGCCTGTTCAACATTTCCACTTCATTCTGGCTAAGTCCACGTAGGTGGTGTACTTCCAGATATTGGTCAATTTCTTTCAGATTTTTGTATTTCTGAGAGTAGAGTTTCTTGTAGTATTCTTAAAGGATTTTTTGAATTTCTGAGGGGTCTGTTGTTATTTCATCGTTACCATTTCTGATTGATGAAATTAGAGATTTTACTCTTTTTCCTGGTTAGGTTAGCCAAAGGTTCATCTATTTTATTGATCTTTTCAAAAAACCAACTTTTGGATTTATTGATGTGTTGTATAATTCTTTTGTTTTTAATTTCATTTAATTCTGCTCTGATTTTGGCTATTTTTTTTTTCTTCTGCTCGGTTTGGGGTTGGAATGTTCTTTCTCCAGTTGTTTGAGATGTTACATTAAGTTATTAACTTCCTCTATTTCCGTTTTCTTGAGGAAGGCTTGCAGTGCTATAAATTTCCCTCTTAGGACTGCCTTTGCAGTATCCCAGAGGTTCTGATAATTCGTGTCTTCATTGTTGTTTTGTTCGAAAAATTTGGTGATTTCCTTTTTAATCTCATCTATAACCCATCTATTCTTCAGCATAAGGTTATTTAGCTTCCATGTTTTTGTATGGGTATGCATATTCATGTTGTTATTGAGTTCAACTTTTATTCTATAAGAAGATGAAAGGAATAATTTCTATTTTTTTATATTTTCTGAGTTTAGATTTGTGGCCAAGAAGTGGTCGATTTTGGAGTATGTTCTGTGGGCTTATGAGAAGAATGTGTATTCAGTTTTGTTGGGAGGAAATGTTCTGTAGATGTCCGTTAAGTCCAGATGTTGAATGGTTAAGTTTAAATCTAAAATTTCTTTCCTTAGCTTTTTATTTTAGAGGATCTATCCAGCACTGCTAAAGGGGTGTTAACATCTCCAACTACTATGGAACTGGAGGAAATCAAGTTGCTCATGTCTGTTAGAGTTTGTCTTATAAATTGAGGTGCATTCTGGTTGGATGCATAAATATTAATAATTGAAATCTCATCATATTGAGTATAACTTTTAACAAATATGAAGTGCCCATCCTTATCCTTCCTTATTTTGGTTGGTTTAAAGCCTATTGCATCTGCGTATAGGATTGCAACACCTGCTTTTTTCTGCTTTCCATTTCCCTGGAGTATAGATGACCATCCCTTCACCTTGAGTCTATATTTGTCTTTTAATGTAAGATGAGATTCTTGTATGCAGCAGATATCTGGCTTGAGTTTTTCTATTGAGTCAGCCAACCTGTGCCTCTTTAGTGGACAATTTAAACCATTCACATTAATTGAGAATATTGATAAGCCTTTCGAGAGTCCAGTGGACATTATTAATCCTTTTGCAACTGTGGAAGTTGGAATTTGATCAAAAGTTTCTGGGTGAATTTACTTTTGTGGTGGAGGGTTATGCTGGTCTTTATGAAGCATAGGTCTGAGAATATCCTGGGGAGCTGGTTTAGTTATGGAAAATTTCTTCAATATGTGAATGTCATTGAAGTATTTAATTTCTCAATCATAAATGAAACTCAGTTTAGCTAGGTACATGATCCTGGGTTGAAAGTTATTTTGTTTTAGGAGATTAAAAGTTGATGACCATCCTGTTCTATCTTGAAAGGTTTCAGCAGAGAGATCTGCAGTTATTCTAATATTCTTCCCCTTGTAGGTAATGGTTTTCTTTCATCTGGCTGCTTTCAGAATTTTCTCCTTCATATTAACTTTAGTGAAATTGATTATGATGTGTCTGGGGGATGTCTTATTCAGGTTGAGTCCTGCTGGGGTTCTGAAACTGTCTGCTATCTGAATTTCAGAATCTCTTGGCATATCTGGAAAGTTCTCCTTCATAATCTCATGGAAAAGAGACTCTGTGCCTTGTGTAGCCACTTCGTCGCTTTCGGGGATCCCTATAAGATGAATATTGGTTTTCTTCAAATTATCCCAGAGCTCTCTGAGATAGTGATCAGTTTTTGCCCTCCATTTCCCTTCCTCTTTGAGAGTTTGGGAGAGTTCGAAAGCTTTGTCTTCAATGTCAGAAATCCTTTCTTCTGCTTGCCCCATTCTGTTACTGGTGGATTCTACTGTGTTTCTCAGATCTTTGAGGGCTGCAACTTATTGTCTCAATGTGTCAAAATCTTTGGTCATTTGGTCTTTGAATTCTGAATTCTTGAGATATCTTTTGGGTTACTGCTTAGAATTCTAATTTGATCTTATTTGCTATCCAGATTCTGAATTCGATTTCTCACATCTCAGCGATTTTTTTGTGCATGGGATCTTGTGCTGTGTCTGTCACATTGATCCTTGGGGGAGTTGATCTAATCTGATTATTCATATTGCCAGAGTTTTTCTGTTGATTTTGCCTAGTGATTGTTTTTCACCATTGCCTCTGGCCATCCTCAGAGTTGGGGCGGTGTCTCTCCAAGATTAGACCCCAGTGGGATCACTCTATTGTTGCTGGATCTTTGTAGGGAGTGACCCTATGTAGTTTCTCTGGGGCTGCCCCAGCCAGGGAGTTCTGGTTGTGAAAGCAGCTCCGGAGTGTGACACTCCTGCATCCAGCAACAGGGCTCCTGAATCCAGCAACAGGGCTGAGGGTGGTGCACATGGTTCAGGAGTGCCTGTTGCCCAGTGACTTTGGCACAGAGAGCCCAAGGCTCCAGCAGTCTATGGCCAGGATAAGGGCTCCGCACAGAGGCAGGGAGGGCTCTGAAATTCACCCAGCTACCAGAGTCCTGGAGCAGTGTAGAAGCAGGGAGGGTACATGAGGGAGGACGCGGGGTTTCGGCGCTCCTGCAGTTCCTGGTCAGGGCATGTGGAGGCCCTGCGGGTGGGCGCAGTCGTGGGTCAGGGATCGCTGAGCAGCTCTTACTGATGTCCGGGTGGGCGCTGATCACGGTAGCTGTGCAGCTCTTACAGAGGTCCCAGAAGTCCAGCTCTTACGGAGGTCTGGGCAGGTGCCAATATCAGTTGCAGGCAGCTCTTATGCTCCAGGCTGGCCCCGATTGCAGTCTGGTGCAGCTCTTACTGAGGTCTGGGGTGGTGCCAATCGTGGTCATGCCGTAGCTCTTACGGAGATCCGGGAGGGCACTTATATTGCTGTCAAGGCGCTTATATGCCACTTTTTAAATGAATCTGTTCATACATCTTGGTGGTTTTCCTCTGGAATGTACATCCTCTTATTTTCATTGACCATTGACCAAGAATTGCTTTAAAAGGAGAATCCACGAAGAGGCAGTAATGTAAAAACACCCCCAAGTGCGTCTGGATTAATCCTTCCTCCGAGGTCGGTGGCTCTTGTGCAAAATTCAAGGAAACCATGGGTCTGCAGTATTTCTTATCCCCTCAGATGATTATCTGATTCCCATTATTGCATCAAATACCCAGAACTGCTCCTTTCCACTATTGCCTCCCTTAGCGAGGTTGTCACAATGGGCATTTTCAAGTCACAGGAAAAAGTGCATTTTATTCCTGGAGCAGAGCGATAAGGAAGTTGAGGACAACATCTTGGAGATGCTATGGCTGTGTCCTTGTCCCCACAGAGCCTCTCGGTAAGCATGGTCACCCTCAGGAAGACAGCAGGCTGGCTGGGGGCTCCCCCAGGCCCACAGGCCAAGCCCTCTAATTTTTTGATTGAAGAGATTTCCAAATATAAAAATCTAACACTTAATACAGTAGGTACTTAAGAAATTATTTTTCTTCTACAGACTTAGTAAAGAGCAGGTTTCCTGTCATTTCACAGATGACAAAATTAAAAGTGAGTTTAGGCTGAAATTATGAAAGAAGCCTTTGTTAGTTCTGGCAGTTGTGTCCAAGAACTTTTGACTCTGAGTTCTCTGGTGAGACTACACCTGTCTATACCGTGTTTTGACTCTTTTCTTCTTTATAGTTAAATTGGACTGTGTTATTTACCTTAAAAATCATGGGAGGAGGGAGAATTATGGGTGTGGGTCCCTCTTGAGGCTGTGAGAGAGCTTCTGGATGTATTTGGTTTCTGCAAGAATTTGTTCAAGACATTTAAAAATGTTGTCCAAACAAGAAATAATGAGTGACCAGAGGTTTAGGCAGGTGGCAAAGGACCCAAGATTTGGGGAAATGCCAGAAAAGAATTGAAAAGTCAAAATTGACAAGAGATTTCGAACCCTGTTTCATGATAAAAAGTTTAAGTTGAACTATGCTGTGGATAAAAGAGGATGCCTAATCAACCATAGCACTACAGAAGACTTAAAATGTTTTTATGATCTTTCAGATTCTGATTCTGATCTTTCTGATGAAGACATCAAAACATTTAATCAAAAGAAAATGAAGAACAAAAAAACCTCATATGAAAAAGGAAGTAGATCCAAAAGATCTGTTTGAGAAAAAGAAAGAAACCAAGAAAGTTAATCAAAAGGATTTGAAAATGAAAGTGATTTACATAATTCTGAAAGAATTCAGAAAATGAAAAACACATGTAAATCTCAGGTAGATTCAAATGCAAGTCCGAAGAAGGATAGCCAAGATTTTACTCAAAAAAGTAGATGAGACAGTAAAAACATTGTTCAACATAATACAGATTCTTGTCCCAAAGGAAAACTAAGAACAATAGACTCTGACACCTCTGAAATTGTGAAATATTCTGAGATCACGTGTTCTAAGACAAGAGGAGAATTGCGATCAGTAGTTTCACCCATAATGGCAAGAGACAGTGATGCTTATGAAAATTCAATGGAAAGCAAAATGTTTGAAAAGGTGCTCTGGAGGAAAATTCAGAAAGTGTTAGTGAAATAGGAAGTGATGAAAAATCTGAAAGTGAGATGACAGGTGTTGATAGAGCTTCAGTTGATGATGATAGTGTGGAGGAAGACAAGGAAGAAGATGAAGGATAATGAAGAGAATGAAAGTGACAATGGTCCTGATCTTGAAAAGGTTAAAGGAAAAATAAAAACTAGTTATGAAGAAGATGATATGGCAGATTTGTTTCCAGAAGAATCTGGTTTTGAGCATGCCTGGAGAAAATTAGATAAAGATGCTCCTCAGACTGATGATATTACACATCGATTAGCAGTTTGTAGCATGGATTGGAATAGATTATAGGCAAAAGATTTGCTGGCTCTGTTCAATTCATTTAAACCTAAAGGAGGTGTTCTATTTTCTGTGACAATATATCCTTCATATTTTGGAAAGGAGAGAATGAAGGAAGAACAAGTTCAAGGACCAGTAGAGTTATTAAGCATTCCTGAAGATGTCCCTGAAAAGGACTGAAACTCTAGAGAGAAACTGAGAGATTATCAGTTCAAATGGCTGAAGTACTATTACACAGTAGTAGACTTTGATTCTCCTGAAACAGCCAGTAAAATTTATGAGGATCGTGATGGCCTGGAATTCGAAAGTAGTTGTTCATTCCTAGATCAAAGGTTTATACCAGATGATATTACTTTTGATGATGAACCCAAGGATGTAGCCTCAGAAGTGTATATAACAGCATATAAACCAAAATATTTCACATCTGCTGCAATGGGAACATCAACGGTGGAGATCACTTGGGATGAGACTGATCGTGAAAGAATTACAACATTCAATAGGAAGTTTAAAAATGAAGAACTTTTGGATATGGATTTTCAAGCCTACTTAGCTTCTAGTTAAGATGAAGAGGAGATAGAAGTGGAGTTACAAGGTGCTGATAGAGTTGATAGATGGAAAAATAAAAGTCAGGGGCGGCACCTGTGGCTCAGTGAGTAGGGTGCTGGCCCCATATGCCGGGGGTGGCGGGTTCAAACCCAGCCCTGGCCAAACTGCAACAAAAAAATAGCCGGGCATTGTAGTGGGCGCCTGTAGTCCCAGCTGCTTGAGAGGCTGAGGCAAGAGAATCGCGGGAGGCTGAGGCAAGAGAATCGCATGAGCCCAAGAGCTGGAGGTTGCTGTGAGCCGTGTGACGTCATGGCACTCTATCTGAGGGCGGTACAGTGAGACTCTGTCTCTACAAAAAAAAAAAAAAAAGTCAGAAGGATGATGAAGAACAGATTGCCAAATATAGGTAGCTCTTGCAGTTTATTCAAGAAAAAGAAAAGAAAATGATACGGAAATGGAAATTAAGTGGGTTCCAAGTCTTAAAGAAAGTGCAGAAGAGATGGTCAAAAACAAATTGGAAGGAAAAGATAAACTGACTCCTTGGCAACAATTTTTAGAAGAGAAAAAAAGACTGAAAAAGAAACAGAAGGCTCTTGCCGAAGAGGCCAGTGAAGAGGAACTTCCCTCTGATGTTGATTTGAATAACCCATACTTTACTGAAGAAGTTTAAAAAAGTAGGTATAAAGAAAAAATCAATAAAAATTGCAAAAGATGACATGCCTCCAGAAGAAGAAACTTAAATGGAAAGACAAAAGGCTGAAATGGCTTCGCTTGTGATGGATGAGGAGGAAGACAGCAAGAAACACTTCAATTATGACAAGATTGTTGAGCACCAAAATCTGAGCAAAAAGAATAAATAACGGCTCATGAAAAAGAAGGAATTATTAGAAGATGACTTTGAGGTAGCCAGGGATGTACATCATTAGTCTTTTAAAAAGCAAGGATTGAATCTAAAGTGAGCTGGCACCTGTGGCTCAAGCGACTAAAGCGCCAGCCACATACACCTGAGCTGGTGAATTCAAATCCAGCCCTGGCCCACCAAACAACAATGATGGCTGCAACCAAAAAATAGCCGGGCATTGTGACTGGCACCTGTAGTCCCAGCTACTTGGGAGGCAGAGGCAGGAGAATCGCTTGAGCCCAAGAGTTGGAGGTTGCTGTGAGCTGTAATGCCACAGCACTCTACTACCCAAGGTGGCAGCTTGAAGCTCTGACTCAAATAAATAAATAAATAAATAAATAAATAAATAAATAAATAAAGTGAGCTGTGCAGAGAGAAAAAACAAAATCGTGGGAGGAGGAAAGACGGTATTAAGAGTTAATAGATGGGTGGCACCTGTGGCTCAAGGAGTAGGGCGCCAGTCCCATATGCCGGAGGTGGTGGGTTCAAACCCAGCCCCGGCCAAAAACCACACACAAAAAATAATAATAATAATATAAAATAAATAAATAAAGAGTTAATAGACAGAGGCAGACTGTGTGTGGATTAAACTGTTTTGGCAGTGTCTGTTTATATTCTGACCCCATCAAGTAATGCTGAAATCAATATAATATTAAAATAAAGTCAAACATAAAAGAGAATGTCATTGTACTTTGGCTTTTGAATCAGTACTGTGTGCTGATTACAACCATTAAAAAACAACTCCTATATTAGATGTTTTGCTACAAAATGGCTGTGACTTCATGATTTACCTTCCATTACAAACATTATTTATTTGACACTATAATCCTGCCACATCTTTTTGATAAGAGCTGAACAAACTAGATACACTTTTGCTATTATTTTTAAACATGAAAAATATAAACCAGTATTTTCCACATCCAGAATATAGTTTAGGATTGCATTTTCTTTATTTCAGTCCTGGTTGAATTTGGTATTTGACCCTTCTGACATTAAGTTCAACAGGACTTAGGAAAACAGGCAAAACAAGCTTTGGTTTTCAGGCAAAGTAATATTTTCATCAAGTAGTAATAATTGTTTTCCATAATTGTGAATTATACTAATCTTAAATTTCACCAACTAATAATCTCTTTCTGCTATAGATTATAATTATTGTTATTCACATTTAGAAATTACAATCTCTTTTCTTTTAGAGACATGCTCACTTTTAGCCTGAATTTTTCTACATTGAATCTCCCCTGCAACAGACTAGAAATTTGAAAGTCATGAATGAAGTCATGGCATGGGATGACTCACAGTCACTTATGAACCTAATTTGTCAAAAGCAATTGATTTTCATAGTCAAAACTTTAAACTTTCAAAGGTCAATCTTTTCTGCCTGTAACTTTTGAATTCCCCCAATTATTTACGGATGACAAATCATGTAGATATATAAGACTTATTTATATGCACAAATCTATACAGTGGTCTTTGGTGCCTTCCTCCTTGAATTGACTAAGCTCCTAAATAGGTAGACAATCTAAAAAATCCTCATAAAAGCATCAAATCTGAAGTCTATGGAAAAACAACATGATTAAGTCCCAAGTATGTAACAATCGTAATGGAAAACGAAACATTAAATTCATCTCCAGGCAACAGAAAGCACTTTCATTCCAGCAGTCCTCTTGACTCAGAAATCTACAGGTTATAAACCCTATAATAGAATGATATCCTCCTTGTAGGCAGTATATCAAATGTGATCCTCCAAATTGTGTTTGGTAGAAAGCTTGCTTTCTAATTCTGCCTCCAACATATTATTATTCATGTGCTTATTCTCAAAAGACTGTCTAGTAGCTAACTCTAGCTTACCTTTTCTCTTTTAAAAATCTTTGGGGGTTGGCAGGATTTAAATATTTGTTTTCTTTTATTTTTTATTATTCAACAATTGCAGTAATCATAGAAAAAATGTTTATTTAGATAAAACTTAGATTTGGTACAATTATGATCTGACATGGCACTATCTAAACATTTTAATTTTGCAGAGTTGTGGGTGCTTCAATTATCTTTAATAATGAACAATTAAAAAAAAAAGTTATCCCAAACCTTATTTACTTCAATATGAACATAGCTGTTTCTTAACTGTGTATGTTGAGAAATAGCCAACAAGTTAAAAATTCTGAGTGCTTAAAGATGAAATCTTTGTATTGGGTAAAATAATATTTTTGTAACTTTGTATTTTAAACTTAATTTTTATGATATTTAAAAAATATTTATAGTGTCAAAATAGTAGGATACGTGCTAATTTTTGATATTAAAATGAACCCACAGACTGTTTTTCTATGTCAATATATATGTCTTGAAACCACAGAAAACTATTTAGACTTATAAGACTATCTACTGAAGAAAGCTACATTTTTACATGGCCTGTAAAATTACTCTTATCCTTTAGATTTAAATATTTAAAGGTGTTTGTCCTCAACTGTGTTTTTTTACATGAAAAATAAAAAAATAGAGTTGATTTTGTTTATGTCTTTTGTTTTTCCTTTTTAAAAAAGTTACATGTTTCGATAACTTGCTTTACCCCCATTGATAGTCATTCTTTTCAACAATACTAGGCTGTTTTAGTTCATTTTTTTGGACAGGTACTTAATTAGTACATACTGTGGGCATAGTAATATGCTATACCTCAAGTTAAAAGTGAGTGACTCTCTCTATCTCTCTCTTTTCCTGGCCACTTCACATCCCCAATGTTATTGTACAGTGAATGAAACAAATCACCATGCAACTTTCATCATTACATCATTAGATGTCAGCTTTTAATTGTCTAGCTAATGGAGTACAGTAAATATATGGATTAAAGAAATAACTTTGGAATATATGTCATATGTTGGCACTTTACGTTAGAAGTTGTAAAGTGGCACATGGAGACTTTAAAGAGAAAGCCCATCCTATGAGCTTTATATGTTTACCATTAAAATAGATTAACCTTACAGAAAGTAAGTTCCCCATCACTGGATGGTGATATATATTAAGCAGAGTTTGGATGCATATTTTCTCAGGGATATTGTGAAAGAAATTTTCTATTTTAAATCGTATTAAAATAATTTTAGTTACTAGGCAGTCATCAACTAAAAGTAAAGTGTGGTGGCTCGGGTAAACTCTGTGTTACACTGAGCAGCCAGTTATCAGAGCTCGTACCAGGTAACCTAGAGTAGATAACCTGAACATTGAATGCATATGTTCTATATATTAGGAGTATTGTGATAATGATATAATATATATTTATGAAAACTTTTCTACTTGTGTTACAGAAAATAGAAAGTATTGATGATGAAGAAAGTGACATGATAAGTAATTCTGAAGTAGAACAAGTAAATTCTCCCTTGGATTACAAGGTAATTTGAAATTCTGAATTCATTAAGAGAAGGTATTAAATGAGGCAGATTTTCACAATACCTATGTTACTCCAATTTGATAAGGTAATCATTTGGGGGCTTTGTATTGATTTTCTCAGGCAATCTCAATATCAGTCAGAGTTCTGAGCATTTTAATTATTAATGGCTGGTTTAGTGGTTATGAGAGATTGCTGATCCACAGAAGTATTGATGGTATATTGATGGCAAGGTGGGGCAGTGCAGGTGTATTATCAAATTTTAAAAATAGACTACAGAGAAGTTTTAAATAAAGAAAAAATTAGCAAGAGTCACTGGAAAAAAATTTCTCCCTTTTGCCATCATTAAAAAATGAACATTGGCTTTAGAAAGGCTTTGTCATAAATTTCATACTAACCAACACTATGTACTGCCCAAGGTGCATTTTACAAGGGTACATGTTAAATCTACTAAGTGTAGAATAAAAATATCTTAACACAATAACTGAGAAAATGTGAAGGCTATGCTAACCAGTTTGATGAAAGTATTTCAAATTGTATATAAAACCAGCACATTATACCCCATAATTGCATTAATGTACATAGCTATGAATTAATAAAAAATTTTTTCAAAGCAAATATACAATTAATAGGAATAGAGTTGACCTTTTTAAAATATCATTTGTTACTAGATTGAAAGGCTTACTTTGACAGAGTGTCATACATAATTTTGTTTTTATTAAATTTTGACATAAACCATCAGTCTGTATGTCAATAAGCTTTCTGCATAGATATATAAATACTGTCATTTTGTTAATTAGTATCCTGTCTTAGTAGGTTGCCTTGGATTCTTCTATGATTTTGGCCACATAGTCCTCCTTTTCATATACAAAATTACTTTTTATCGATTATCATTAGTATTCTAAAGCAGAGACTAGTAATCTTAAAATGTTAACAGAAAATAACATTTAATCAAAAAAGGCAATAGCTGTCATTTTCTCAAAAATCTTTTTATGCTTTACTATAACTAAAATTTATGTTATTCAACATATTTCATTTTCCACGTGTTCATAACATATCAGGCTTTAAAATATTGAACATTATAAACAAAGAAGAAAATATTTTTTGAAATTTATTTGCTAAGTGGGCAGAGATCACAATACATAATGCTGTATTTAAAATATATTTCCAACTAATATAATTATAAAGTTGTTGGTTCAGAAGTACAAGAGTTAATGCAACTCTCTCCTACATAGTCATATAATATTTCTGAATTAACTGTTCAGTATTAAAATGGCTCTGCAGACCACCACTTGGCAGAGGCTGTGGATACAAAGAAGAGAGGACTGGATTGCACCGCTGTTCAGTGTGCTCCACTTAGCCCTCTCAAACAGGTTGAGAGGGTTGAGCCCACAACTCAGAGGATTCTTTACAGGACCTCTCTACCCTCTGGAGCGGAAGCCCACTTGAAGGGGTTTGGAGCTGAAGATCATATGGGCCAAATGAAATATTGTTATGTGGCACATCATGACTATATATTTGTCATAAACTTCTTGAGATGCAAAGAATCACCCTATTCATCTCTATGATACCTGGGTGAGAGCCTGGCACATAGGAACTTGTAACTATAGTAGTTGCTGAATGAGTGAATAAACAAATTAATTTATCTTTGGAAATAATTTTTATTACTGTTATGTAAGTGCTCATTTATATAAAACCAATTATGATAAGAAGTTGTATCATTATAAAAATTTTTCCATACTGAATTAAACAGTCTATTCTTATTGCAAGCTGAAAGAATGTCCTGTGGTGCATTTCAAGCCTAGTGGAATTTCTGGTTAATATACAATCAGTAGAAATCATTTTCTAGGAGTTCTAACTATACAAAATTCTTATAAGACAAGGTGATACCTTGTCTCAAAGTGATACTCTGTACCTAAGGCATGAGTGGCTATATCATAAAATAGCATCTCAGGCTTGGAAGCAATTAATAGACTGCTCAGAGATCAAAGCTCTTGTCCAGATAGAACCTGGATTTATTCCCATTGTCATCTTGGAGAAGAATAGATAAAACTTGCTGGGAATAAGTAATAGAGAGTTTTAACATCAAGAAAAATGAAGTAGATCTTGTTTTGTGAAATTGTAGTGACTGATGTTATCTTGTTTCTCTCACAAGCATTTCACTTACTTAAGAAAAATCTCTAAAATGCACATAAATGACTAACTGTAATCTAGGAAGTGTTTGATAGGCTGGCAAATAAAATTCACCTCTTTAAGTATGCATTTAGATGAATTTTTTGACAAGTGAACATAGCTGTGCAAACACCAGCACTGTTTCCATTCTGCACAGTTTCCAGTTTGGAGCTATTATTAATAAAGCTGCTGTGAATATTCATCTATGTCTTTGTGTAGCCATGAGTTTTGTGTTTGTATTCCTTTTGAGTAAACACCTAAGAGTGGAATTGCTGAGTAAGAGAGACCATGCTGAATGTTTTAAGACACTGGCAAAATGTTTTCCAAGGTGACTTTACCATTTTACACTCCCCAAAACAACTTAGGAGAACTTCTAATTCCACCACATTCTCAACAGCACATGGTATTTTCAATCTCTTTAACTTTCATGATTACAGTGTGTCAGTAGAAGTATCTTATTGTGATTTTAATTTTCATTTCCTTAATGAAAAATCATGTAAAGTATCTTTTTAGATGCTTATTGGTCATTTGTTTTGTTTTTGTTTTTGTTTTTGATGAAGTGTGTGTTCAATATTTTGCCTGATTTTTATTCTTTTACTGGTCCTATAATTTAGTTGCAAGAGTTCTATATATTTGACACAAGTCCTTTTTTCAGATATGTGATATGAAAATATTTTCTCCTAATATGTAGCTTTTACTTTAATTTTCTATACGGTATCTTTTGAAGAGACAGAATTTATGGGTCTTTCTTCTTTTGTCTCATACTTTTTGTGTTCTATTTAAGAAATTTTTGCCTAACGCAAATTCCCAAAGATTTTCTACTGTATTTTTCTCTAGACATTTCATTGTTTTAGGTTTTACATTTTAGGTCTATGACCCATGTCTTGTTACATTTTATCTGTGAGGTCAGGCTTGAAAATCTTTTCTTTTCTCTTTTGCATGTGGATTTACATTTCTTTCTTTTCTTTTCTTTCTTTTTTTTAAGACAGAGTCTCACTTTGTAGCCCCAGTAGAGTGCCATAGCATCACATCTCACAGCAACCTCAGACTTTTGGACTCAAGTGATTATCTGGCCTCTGCCTCACAAGTAGCTGGGACTACAGGCACTCACCACAATGCCCAGCTAATTTTTTGGAGATGCGGGCTCTCACTTTTGCTTAGGCTGGTCTCAAACCCATCAGCTCAGACAATCCACCTGCCTCCACCTCCCAGAGTGCTAGGATTATAAGCATGAGCCACTGCGCCCAGTCTGGATTTACATTTCTTTGACCACTGTTTGTTTGAAAGACTACACCTTTTTTCCCCATTTTATTTCATTCATTTATGTTTTTGTAATATCTTTTTTTGTATTAAATCATAAATACATAGACCATGTATACATTAATGCATTTATGGGGTACAATGTGCTGATTTCGTACAGAATTAGGAACGCTTACATCACACTGGTTAATATATACCTCATCTAGTTTACTTAATTATTGCGTTAAGACATTTATACTCTATACTAATAGATCTGACATGTACCCTTGCATTATGCAACAAAGGTGTGATCCCACCATTCACCCTCTCTCAATCTGACCTCCCCGTCCCCTCCTGTATGCCCTTCTCCCTCCTTGACCTTGGGCCATAGTTGTGATCTATTCTTCATATGAAAGTGTGAGTGATTGTAAATTGGTTTCATGATAGTACTGAGTACATTGGATATTTTTTCTTCCATTTTTTTTATTAAATCATAGCGGTGTATATTAATGCACTCATGGGGTACAATGTGCTGGTTTTATATACAGTTTGAAATATTTTCATCAAATTGGTTAACATAGCCTTCACGGCATTTTCTTAGTTATTGTGTTAAAACATTTATATTCTACATTTAGTACGTTTCACATGTACCCTTGTAAGATGCACCCTAGGTGTGGTCCTGCCAATTACCCTCCCTCCACCCATCCTCCTCCTTCCCCTCCCCTACCTTTTCCCTTTCCCCACATTCTTGGGCTATAATTGGGTTATAACTTTCATATAAAAGCTATAAATTGGTTTCATAGTAAGGCTGAGTACATTGGATACTTTTTCTTCCATTCTTGAGATACTTTACTAAGAAGAATATGTTCCAGCTCCATCCATGTAAATGTAAAATGGGTAAAGTCTCCATCTTTTTTAAGGCTGCATAATATTCCATGGTATACATACACCACAATTTATTAATCCATTCATGGATCGATGGGCACTTGGGCTTCTTCCATGACTTGGCTATTATGAATTGAGCTGCAATGCACAATCTAGTGCAAGTATCTTTGTTATAAAGTGATTTTTGGTCTTTTGGATATACACCTAGTAGAGGAATTGCAGGGTCAAACATCAGGTCTACTTTAGATCCCTGAGTATTCTCCATACTTTTTTTCCAAAAGGATGCATTAGCTTGCAATCCAAGCAGCTGTGCAGAAGTGTTCCCTTTTCTCCACATCCATGCTAACATGTGTAGTTTTGGGATTTTGTGATGTGGGCTACTCTTACTAGAGTTAGATGATATCTCAAAGTGGTTTTGATTTGCATTTCTCTGATGATTAAAGATGATGAGCATTTTTTCATGTCTCTGTAGGCCATGTGCCTATCTTCTTCATTTTGTATACATATATATACACATACACACACACACACACACACACACCCTGTTATGCCAATACTACACTTTCTTGATTATTGTAGCTTTAATAGGAAACTTATTTAGAGCACTTTCATGGTCGTTACAACCCTCAAACCTAGAAATGCTAAAGGATTGAAAGATAATATCAATTTTACTAATGAGTAAAGAAGTCTCATAGAGGTTAGAAATATCTTCTGAATAAATCTCCTACTTTATTCAGGGGGCTCAGCAAACCAGTTAAGATAGTTTTAGTAAATTCAGTTCCTTCTTGATACAAAATAACTTTTTTAATTCTTGGTATTTGACTTTCTGAATGGTACAGTCTGTATCACTGCATTTGCTATTGGGATTAATTGGGCTCTATTTATTCTTAATCCTATTCCAAGGGTTAATTAGATTTGACATATAAGTGGTCTTTCCATGAATGGAACTGTTTCTTGGTTTTTCTCTTAATGAAATTTACTTGATTGGATTTTTAACCTTTGTAAATTATTTTTTGTTGGTGATTTGCTTCAAAGGTAGCCTTTGAGGAACAGGACAATTTCCTGCTGCAATTTTTATTCAGTATGCTAACATTTTATTTTTATTGTCCCTCCAATTTGTTTGCTTTTTAGAGTTTTATTTGCATCCAACATGTATAGTCCTAGGTTTATATAAGGTAATTGTATCATTTGATATTTTCTCCTTCAGAATGAAGAAGTGAGATTCATTGAAAATGAGCTAGAGATTCAAAAGCAAAAATACTTTAAGCTTCAGACTTTTCTTAGAAGCTTGATACTAGCTATGAAAGCTGAAGATAAAGAACAACAGCAAGTAGGTACCAAAAGAGACTAGTAAACTGTGATGTAACAAGTTGAAAAATTGCATGTCACACTTGAGTTCTTCGTATCTTTTCATTTTTATGCAACATTTCTTCTTGACATAGAGGAAGAGTTTGTTGTTTTGTGACCTTTTTTAAACACAGTTTTCTGGAGAATAATTATTCATATTTTGTGTGCTGCTTTAGTGGAAAATCAAAATAACTGATTAATATACTTTATAAATCTCAGGTTAACTCTTATGTAGGAAAAACGGGACACAATTACAAGAGGAACTTTACCTAACAACCACAATCAGTGTAACCTAATTCTTTGTACCCACACAATTAAAAAAAAAAAAACTTTAAAGAAATTCTTCAAAATGTTAATAAAGATGGGGACCCCCTACCTAGAGAGGCATGTATTTTTATTTGTCTCTCTGCTGGACCTTAGTTTCCTGCCAGCTCCAGCTAGAGTTCACAAATGTTTGGATATCTTATATTCTGTATTGTATTGCTCAGCACTAAGAAAACATGAAATTACTTTGTGAAATTCTTTGTGACCATAGCACATCACTTACTTTCCCTAATTTACATAAAGTTTTTGAGTCTCTATGGGTAACATATAAGGTCTTTTGTTTCTTGCTGTGGATTTTTGTTTGCAAATTCCTTCCAAATTATGTTTTGTCTTCTATTTTGTGTTAAATCTATACAATAATTTATTAGGCTTGGTAAAAAAAAATGTAAAATTAAAACATATGCTCCATGTAATATTAAACAATTAAACAATTAAAAAATTGCTTTGAGTTTTTGCCACTACACTTATTCCTTGTCAGAGAAGTTCTATATGAGTAGTGGGAGACACAGGTAATGATTATTTAAGAAGCAGTCTCAGAGTTTTATATTCATCAAGGAATATCAGGAGTACAAAAATTCATCCCTATACCCAAACAAAACTGCACATGTATAACCCATCCCAGATATCTGTAGGGGAAAAGGTAAGAGTTACAAAATTCCCTAAGTCTCCCTTTGGTCAATGAAAAGAAGTCTTTATATGTTTTACTTAAGTGCTGAATCACAAAATCTAAACTAAAATAATTTACTCTCAAGGCTCAAATCAGTGTACATATTATATGTTCTGTTTCATGAATTTTGCTCCCTTAGCCCCACTCCTACAAGACATCCCAAGACACACTAGCCTTCAGTTACCTTTGTCAGTTTCATTTATGCATATTGCTTTATTATGTGAATTATGCATATTCCATGACATACTAAAATTATGCTTATTTTTTTAGGAACCTAAAATACAGAATTTAAATGACTAAGAATATTAGTCCTGAACATGGTCCCAAGGGTACTATAAATTTTAAATAGTTGTTTGAAAAATTAGGTCTAACCATAGGATTAACTTGGAGTGTTGCCCTAGTCTCAAAAGTAATAGTATGGCTTTGAATTAAGAGTTGTATGGTCAAGTAACTAGCAGTTATCTATGTCTCTTGACATCTAGGAATATCACACTGGCTCCATTTTATTTTCTAATTCTAACTTCATTCTAGGCTTGGCTCTTTTTCCCTCCTCTTCTAGTTTTCCTCTGATGAAACTCTAGTAAACTAAGTAAGATATGGACAAAAAGTTGGCTAAAAGAGAAAGGAACACAAAAACTGTACTGAACATTGTAGACAATATAATCAGTATGCTAAATAGAAACTGTTGTTTTTCACACTTAATATCGGGTATAATGAATCTCAAAATATAGGAGCCAGCAGTAGTAGTCATCTAGATCATTTCCTAAACTAGTGGTCTTGACATTATGAAATATTTAGAGGTTTATTTCTGGAAGGGATTAAATTTTGTTCTACCTAATAAAAGAAAGCCATCATGTCATTGGTTTTTCATCAAAAAAATAAAAAAACTTCAGTGCTTTTCCATACATTTTGATTTGGGTAATTGAGTGAGATGTGTGGCCCACAGAATATTTTGGCCCTTTGAAAAAGTCCTGGGTTTGAAGAAATATTATACTCTCTGAGTGAAACATTAGAGCACCCAAAGGTTTACTGTTGCTTTTTAGATCAATAGCCATTTAAAAATCAAAATAAGATTGTCAGCATTGCATTTCGTCAGTAGTTATGGTCTTTCTTCCCCTGGTAATTCATTATGTGATCTTAACCAAGTTAATTGACATCCTTGAGCATAAATTTCTCCACTTTGCAAGAACAATCAGAAGTATTAATATCATAGAGTTTGGTATTAATACCTTAGGACCTAGAATAAGTGTTACAGAGACTGATCATATACTTGGGAAGTGCTTTAAATTCTTAAGAAGAATGACACCAGGTCAGACCCTGAAGATATCTGCCACTGATGAAGACCCTATAATAAATTTCATTGTCTTTACTTAAGTATTTATGAAAAAGAAAGTTTCAATAATTGGTATAATCCAAAACTGTGTTAATTGTGCCAATGTTGCACTCCAGTAAGATATTGAAAGAAGAACTTTGAAGTTGACCTCATGCACTAGTAGTGCTGAATATTACCTCAGATATTAGTTTTTTACATTTTTACTACATTCATTTTAATCAGTCAACTATGTGTAATGCAATGACAAAGAAATAAATAGTAGTCTTTGTCTTATTTGCAGGAGTCCCCACTAGAAGGTAGACTATCATTAAATTTCCTCATCCATTTGACTTTACAACTCTAAGCACATGTTCAGTGAGTGTTAATTTGTACACTTTGCCCTCTTTAATATAGAATCTTCAAAATTGTAAAGTGAACTAAATCCAATATTATATTTCTGACCAGGCAAAGGCTTTGTAGCACTTGGACTGTGAGAGTGGTAAACCCTGTTCTAGAAGAAAATGGCTGAGTCATATTGCTACAACCTAGCACCTTAGAAAACAGGCAGCACTTTTAGGTTACTTTGCTGTGTAAATACCCTCAATGTCATCAAGAAATTTATGGGCAGGCTCGGCACCTGTGGCTCAAGCGGCTAAAGCGCCAGACACATACACCTGAGCTGGTGGGTTCGAATCCAGCCCAGGCCCCCCAGACAACAATGACAGCTGCAACCAAGAAATTTATGGGCAATTTAATCATATAAAATAAATATAATAACAGCTTTTCCTCCTGATAGGAATTAATCTTTTCTTGCACATCCTGAAAAAGGAGAAAGGTTTGATCTTGCCTCTGTGATACAAGGCAAAAGGTATAGGATTTGTAGCTATCACTTCTTTTAATAAAGAAATTAGTTGAATACTGTCTTATAGTAACAGTGGATTTTATATGTTCTCCAAGATGTCTTGTCTTTCTGTTCTTTAATTGGGTAGTGGCAAGCTTTCATTTGTTCCTGTTCCTTCTGTCTCTTTACACTGAATCCAAAGCCCACAATACAAGGAATGCTGTTTAAAAATTGCCAGATGTGCTACATTATTTTTAGTATATCAATCATTTGGTTCACAATTTATTTAGGTCAAGTGGGGCATCAGCACCATCAGCCATATAATACTTGATTGATCATTAATTTCTGTAGTATTTGAATGCATGTTCTACAACTCCAGATGAAACAGTTGGACCATGGTAAAGCTTAGTTAGTGATTCTTAGCTTACCCTAACTACTCCCTCTAGATATATCATTGCAACAGCTAGATGCAATGATTTATCTGTGCCCTGGTGGATGCTTTGCCATCTGTAGTTATAGAAATAGTCTAAGTAAAGAGAAAGAATTAGTCTTTTCAAGTTGTTAAAGTTCAGTCTAAAGAAGAATAACTAAACATTTTTTCTAACTTCAAAGTTCATTCTTCCACAAAAGATAAAAAAAGTCTTTTGTGAAATGTGTTTTTGCTAAAAGATAGCATAACTGTGCATGCATATTTTAATAATGAATACAATGTTAAAGCTCGTTTTCAATTTAATATTCAAAACTGGTATGAAAATCGCTTACCTCACAAACTTCAAAGCACTTGGTTTAGAATATTTCTTCATTTCCTACCTGAATTCTCCTATATTCAGAATTCCACTCTATATAATCAACACTCTCAACATGTATTATTTTGGTACCTCTTAATAGTGTATGAAGAACTTCTTTTGGGTAAGAAATTGTATAAGATCCTGAAAGAGAGATGATTCTTTATTTAAATTCACAAGAATACAACTATGTGAAAGTACTCCAACTATTAACGTAAAATTGGAAAAAAAATGTATCCATGTACTAATGAAAAAAATTGATTTTTCTGACTCAGGCACTGCTGTCAGATTTACCTCCTGAATTAGAAGAGATGGATTTCAATCATGCCTCGCTGGAGCCTGATGATACCTCATTCAGTGTTTCTTCTTTATCAGAGAAAAATGCCTCAGACAGTTTGTGATTTGAGGGGGAGATAAATTACGCAGTCTTTTGGCTGCCTAACAGGTGTGCTTTTCAAAATAACTGCACTATGTTATCCTGATAATTCTTCAGTTGGAAAAATACATTGTTGAAACAAACATATTCTATGAAAGATTGACAAGATATAATGGCTACAGTGCAGAAAAAAATGTATGTGAAATTTAAAAGCATTGTTTGAAAGGCTTTTATTTTTGTTTTCTTTTACAAAGTGATGGAACTCTGGAAAAATTTATATTTACTTTTGAGCAGTTCGGGCATGAAATATATTATGTCTAATCTCTGAAAGATTTTTGTTTGGATTGGAATTGGATTTTTATAGAAGAATCCCAGTTTTAGTAATGGTTTTAGAGACACACAAATAAAAATATTTTGATATTATTTTTCAAGTTGCTAGTCTTGGTTTTGTAGCCATTGTATCTTCTTTCTTCCTCTTTCCTTTTCTATTATACACATACACTTTTACTCAGGAATGTGAACTAAAATTAAAAACAAAACTTGAAAAGATATTTTACCTGGATGAGTCCAGGAACTTATTTTTCAATCCCTATGAGAATTTGACTTAAGCTAATGATTGAAAATTCAAGTGATTACAAGTATGTAATTGTAAATTGTCGGTATTCTATTATCCAGCCCAAACATTTGCAAGGGAGTGGGAAGAAGCAACTATCAAAAGTTAATTCGCTAACATAAAGTCAAATAAATTAATAAGTGTACAGAAACAAAATGTAGTAAAAGGTTAATGAATATTCATCATTACTGCAATTGACAAATGTTTACAAGGTTCTCATTCTACAGGTAAATTTGTGTTACTGAATTAGACGAAATGTTGCACAAATATTTCAAGTTTATCACCATATTAATATTTTTTCAGTTCTTCCATTTTATAAAACAGGAAGTAGAGGTAAGCTACTGAGATTTATTTTTAATTTAGTCACTCATCTTTGGCCCACAATTTGCCTGATTTATATGTGAGATCTGTACAGAGCCATCCCCCAAGTATATAATTTAAAAAGATTTATACTACTTTGGTTGTAAATTATAGTCCTCAGGATTTCCTGGATACTATTTTGTGAGTACACACATAAAATGGGCATGTTACTCAGCTGTTCTAGTAGTTGGTACCAGATGGCAACACATTATAGACAGTTATTTGCAGATATTCCCTTCCAGGGTACCAGATGGTATTACAAAAGCCACAGAAGGGAAAATCCCATTTTCCTTCCTAAGGTCACAGTGTCATATATTTGTGACTTGGAGGTGTGGAATTACATTTCATGATTAAATAACTATCTATACCTAAAGATTAACGAAGTAGCTAGACAGCTGTTTTGACCATAAAGTTTCTATTGTAGATATTTTCAAAATTTTTCACTAGTGAGTTTTGATCTTGAAATTCACTAATATCAACCTATGAATGCAGAATGGCAGTCATTAATATCTTTAAACTTGAAATGTCCTCTCCCTCCCCCTCAAATAGGTAAGGTTCATTGGTGGTCCTTCATTTTGTCAATTATTTGTGTGATTTGATATTGCTTCCATACTACTGCTATAGTTACTTTGTTAGCAGGAATATTTCAGTAGTCAGGTATACTCCATTTTAAGGTGAGAGCCATATACTATTTTCGAAACAGTGTTCAGTGTCCTTTACAGACAAGTTGTGTTCAGTTCAGAGAAAAGGGCAGAGAGTAACACAACCTCAGATATTAAGATTAAACTTATAAGTAATACCAATTCCTTCATGAGATAAAGAGTCCCCATTAAATACAACAAATACAGAAAACATTTCTTAAGTAGCATGAACAAATTCCAGGCCTTCAAGTCTCTCCTGGGGTTTATTTCCTAGACATCGACTTTGTCTTTCAATTCTAATTTCTAATTTAAGCCCCTTCTTATTTCATTCTGATTGCAAAGTAAGGATAGGAGATTCTCTCCTTCATATTTCAACACTATGGACTGTATTTGTCACACTTCAACAATTAATCACTAAATAATAATATATATATTATATATTCATTAACTATTGTGGTCGTTGGACTTCTCAGCAAGCAGCAAACTTCACAAGGACATATTTCTTGTTAAATTTTGCCAGGATATTACTAAAACTTAAGTATTACACCTGCAGTGCATCTTACAAGGGTATATGTGAAACTTAGTAAATGTGGAATGTAAATGTCTTAGCACAACAACTAAGAAAATGCCAGGAAGGCTATGTTAACCAGTGTGATGAAAATGTGTCAAATGGTCTACGAAACCAGGGTATGGTGCCCCATGATCTCATTAATGTACACAGCTATGATTTAATTAAAAAAAAGAAATTTTAATAGATTTAATAATTCTGCTTAGGTGTAATTTCTAGAAGGAATCTTATTATACAAGTTTGAGAGGAGGAATATATGATTCCCTGCCTCTGTTTAAAGTTCCATTAAAATAGAAACTATTGAAATTGTAGCAGCACACTTATGACTCCTTTTGTCTTGGAATTTGTGTTTAACCATCAGAATTATTTATTATCATTGGAATTAAGACACTTCTAAAATGAAATGTAGCAGGAATCAAAGGAAATAGTACATTCAGAAAAAAAAAGAATCACAATTAGCAGGCTGAAATTTTGCATAGTAAAATTTGAAATATTCAAGGTACAGTATCTAAAGACTATTATGAAGAATGTATTTTTTCACATATGTAGATTGGAGTTGATTTTGAAACATTTTAAGACAGGAAAAAATATCTTATGACTGCTCTTGTGAACAATTTTATAGCTGGGAATAAAAATCTAATAATGTTTCTTTCTTTGGGATTTTGACAATATTAAAATAAACCGTACTATCTGAAGCATCTTTCTGAGAGACAGAAGCCAACGTAAAAACTAAATTAACTACATTTTGATATCTGCCTTAAGCTTAGGATAGTCAAGAAGTTTCTAAACAGAAAATGTGTAAGAACAAATACCTTCCAAATTGTGACTTAAAAGAAAAAAAAAAAAAAAAAAAAAACAGCTTCCTCATTTTAGCCAAGCTAAAGTTAGTCATAAGAAAACCAGAATTGCAGTTGCCCTAGACAATCAGAAAAGCAGCACATGCAAGGAAAATATTAAAAGAAAATTGGGCTTTTCAAGCAACATGGGGATGTTTTGTTTACAAGGTCTGTTATCAACCACAGAACTTTTGCACTGCCATTATAATCAAATGATAGAAGTATTTGCTGTTTTTCCAGAAGAAAAGGATAAGATCCAATCACACCCAGACCTCCAAAGATGTCCAACAGGCCATTTCTCCAAAGTCAGACTCCATTTCTCTAAACATGGCAACATTTGTTTTGAGGCGCTTTATGGAATTTTGTAGAATAAAATATAAGTGGTGGATTTAAAAGAATTTTGAACTCTAAAAATTGTCTTTGTTGCTTTTTTTTTTTTTGTAGAATGGGGTAATTCAGTTCATTTCCTCATCTCATCCTAAGGGGTTATGACCATTTTTAAAAGAAATTCTAAAAATTTTAACTTCTAAACTTCCTCCACATTACATTTTTTTTTAACATAGTAGATTTTAATTCAGATTCTAAAAATGCAAAAATTTGATGGCTTAGCTTTTTAAGGGAGTTATCAGTACTATAGTATCTAAATGATGAGTAAGTGGTAGATTTCTCTTTGAAATTGGTGTTATCCTTGGCAAATAGCACTGTATCACACTCTTTACCATCTTATGTTCTATAATACTATAATGCGAAAGCCTGCTAACTTGTGAGCCTACGGTCAAAGTCTTGTTTCTCAAAACAAACCTTTACCAAGAGCAGATTTTTTAAGGGAGAAAAGAGAGTAAATTAATAGTTCATAATTGTTCCATTAAAGTGTATACTGAGTATATATTTCTCCATATTGGAATTTTATTTTGCATTAACTTGTTAGGTAATTTCTTTTAGCAATCCCACATCCCATTGTACTGGTACTACCTCTGAAACATACTATCATATTAAAACCATAGCAGATTGTAATGTGAATTTTTGTAGGGTTTCTATTTAAACTTTTATAGAGGCAATAAATGATTTCCAGCTAAAAGACACGTATTTCTTCTAATAGTTTTTATAAGTCTTTGTGTTGTAAGAACCTTTCCCTCTTAAAGTGGATTATTTCCTTCTCAAAATAAGGTTCTGGAAAAAAAGAAAAATGTCAACTTACAATAAAGCATTGGGGGTCAAAGAAGGGAGAACATGAAGTGTTCATGTGAAAGTTTGGTTGACTTACAATCTGACATGTATATCATCCTTACTTGACTTTACTTAGCAACTTGACTTTACTTACTCCAACACCAATGGAATAAAGTGAATATTTTGTAGCAGACAACAGATTTGTCCACATGCTAGCATACTGAAATCGTAAAATCAACCAGCAAGTAAATTGTCATAGTAGTATAAACAATGAATGGTAATTTTATAACAGATTTTTACTTTTTTTTATGGTGCTGCATCTAACTTTTTCTGGCTTTCTTTGGCACCAATTGAGCATGCTTTTAATTTTGGTGAAATATGCTAATGGATTCTTTGTCAAAACCTCCTAACATTAAAACTCTTTATGTCGGGCGGCGCCTGTGGCTCAGTCAGTAAGGCGCCAGCCCCATATGCCGAGGGTGGCGGGTTCAAACCCAGCCCCGGCCAAACTGCAACCAAAAAATAGCCGGGCGTTGTGGCGGGCGCCTGTAGTCCCAGCTACTCGGGAGGCTGAGGCAAGAGAATCACTTAAGCTCAGGAGCTGGACGTTGCTGTGAGCTGTGTGAGGCCACGGCACTCTACCGAGGGCCATAAAGTAAGACTCTGTCTCTACAAAAAAAAAAAAAAAAAAAAAACTCTTTATGTCACCTAACTAGCTGGAGAGGAAAATGGAAAGGTAAGGGCACTTCTCTTTAATATTTCAAATAGCTTTTTTTATTATTAAATCATAGCTGCAATCATGGGGCACCATACACTGGTTTTATAGACCGTTTGACACATTTTCATCACACTGGTTAACATAGACTTCCTGGCATTTTCTTAGTTATTGTGTTAAGACATTTATATTCTACATTTATTAAGTTTCACATGTACCCTTGTAAGATGCACCGCAGGTGTAATCCCACCAATCACCCTCCCTCCGCCCATCTTCTCCCCTCCTTCTCCTCCCTCTCCCCTTCCCCCTATTCTTAGGTTATAACTGGGTTATAGCTTTCATGTGAAAGCCATAAATTAGTTTCATTGTAGGGCTGAGTACATTGGATACATTTTTTTTTCCATTCTTGAGATACTTCACTAAGAAGAATATGTTCCAGAGCCATCCATGTAATCATGAAAGAGGTAAAGTCTCCATCTTTCTTTAAGGCTGCATAATATTCCATGGTGTACATATACCACAATTTATTAATCCATTCGTGGATCGATGGGCACTTGAGCTTTTTTCATGACTTAGCAATTATGAATAGGGCTGCAATAAACATTTTGGTACAAATATCTTTGTTATAATGTGATTTTTGGTCTTCTGGGTATATACCTAGTAGAGGAATTATAGGATTGAATGGCAGATCTATTTTTAGGTCTCTAAGTGTTCTCAAAACATCTTTCCAAAAGGAATGTACTACTCTGCATTCCCACCAGCAGTGTAGAAGTGTTCCCTTTTCTCCACATCCACGCCAACATCTCTGGTCTTGGGATTTTGTCATATGGGCTAATCTTAACTGGAGTTAGATGATATCTCAAAGTAGTTTTGATTTGCATTTCTCTGATGATTAAGGATGAGCAGAACAGCAGTTTTCTAATTGATACATTTTCAAGATTGTTGCATGGGTAAACTCACATATAAACACACATTTCAAATGGCCTATGCCTTCCTCAGATGGCAAAAACACTGACTTAAGATAGGAAAATCCTTTGATTTTATAAAAGTGAATGGGGATCATTAAGAGTCTATTTATGTAAGTCAATGGATAAGACTATCCATAAGATTGAATAATATTTTTCACACATTTTGAGACTAAAAGAATTCTTACATTTTTGTTTGTATCTTTTTATTAAAGTAATAGATGTCCAGCTCATAAGAACAATAAAACAATAATATTGTCCAGTTTGGGGGTAGAAGGAAGCTGGAGGGGGAGGGAGAGGACATTTGGCAGAAGAAGGGAAGGCCTGAGGCAGGATCTCACCTAATGTGCACATTATGAGAGTATATAACACGCTCTTTGAGTGAGGAGCTCTTCTATAAATGGAACTTTACCCTGGAAGTGAGGATAATGTAACATAAAAATTGTACCCTCATATTAATTTGAAAAAATAAAAAAATGCTTAAAAAAATTAGTGGATGTCCATTGAAGAAATTTCATAAAATGTATAAAATAAAAGGAGAAATAAAACTGTTTGCATTCCTACCATGCAGCAACAATCATTAACAATTAGTATATTTCATTCCATAATTCAGTGTAATATGCATATATATACATATACATAGCAAGACTCAAATTATACTGAATATGCAGTTATATGTCCTTTTTATCCTAAGAATATAATGAGAGCATTTTTTGATGTGACAATTTGTCACCAAAGAATTTCACCATTAATTACATCTGAACATAAAGGGAAACATATTTTTTTAATTTATTCAGAAGCTAAAAGAAAAAATTCTATTGATGAAAATACATTTTTTCCAGATAATTGATAAGTAGCTACTTTACATGAAGATTTTAATAGATTCATTTTCTTATATTGCCATATAAACTTTTGTATTCATTTTCTATTTTAAAAGCATTAGCCCCAGATGAGATCAGGTGCATTCAGGGTGGTGTGGCCATAGCTATGCTGATTAGTATGATGTAAGCACTCCAATTTGTACAAATAATCAACACACTGAAATTGGCATAAATGTATTTATGATATATGTACAAAAGACAATTAAAAAAGCATTAGCATACGTGCTAATGAAAAAACAGCAACAATAACTAAAGTTTAAGGCATAAAATGTAAAGCACCTTAGGTTCTCTTAGATAGAAAACACTGACCTACTTGAATATAAATTGTTATTGGAAATTGGTAAGAAGAAAAGAGGTTAGGTGTAGCAATTAAAAAAAAAAAAAAAAAACTGGGCGGCGCCTGTGGCTCAGTGAGTAGGGCGCCGGTCCCATATGCCGGAGGTGGCGGGTTCACACCCAGCCCGGGCCAAAAAAAAAAAAAAAACAAACACACACACAAAAAAAAAACCTCTAGTACCAAGACAATTTCAAATTTGAAATGTCATAAAGCTACTCTCCAAGAATTAATGTTCCTCTCTATCCTAAACAGAAACTCATAATATCCTAAGCTTTTATTCTTCTATCATTTTTTTTTTCTTTTACTGATACATTTTCAGTAGAAAGGGCTAAAATTTTGAAGATGGAAAGTTTTTGATCCTAAAACCTATGGCCTAATGTCTTGTTTTCTTCAATAATATATGATCTTGTGTGGTATAGTAAAAACAGAAATAGCATACACAATATTGTTCAAGCTATGAATTCTTTAAGCTTCAATTTCCTCATCTGTGAAATGGAAATAATAATACCCCTGCTCTGATTACCTCTCACAGTGGTTGTGAAAATCTAATGAACTAATTTTAAAAGCACTTTACAACTTAATAAAGCACCACAGAAATGTAAAAGATTTAAATCTATTAATAAATTATCCACTGATTGCTTATGTATTCAAAACTATATGGGCCCTGGGAGACATTCAGAAAGGCATATGATTCCTGGCTACTAACATCTTGATGTACCTTGAGAAATTTGGCTTAAGCACATGAAAGACATGCAAGACAGCATATTGTTGAATGTTAAATGTGATTGTGAGGTTGCAAAGGGATTGGTGGAAGAGTTTCTAGGAGGGGAACTCAATAATAGGTAGCTAACAAATGAAGTTTTGTGAAAATGGATAAATTTGAGTTGAACTGGATTCAGCTGAGGTCTATCCAGTCAACTGTTCATCTCAGATGGCCACCAAGGGATGATGTGAGTAAAATATATAATTGGCCTCATTGGTTTAAAGATAGCTCCCTAACGTACTGTCCATTATATACTCACAACCTGAGAATTTATTTAATACGTACTTGAAAATATACATACTTTGTCTGCATTCACATAATAAATATTTATTGAACTAATATTACCTTCCAGTAATTGTGCTGGGTACTAGATCCTATGACCTCTTGGAATAATTTACATTAATTTAAAGTCCTCTCTGTAGATTTATAGAATGTTAGGGCTGAAGATTTCAGAATTTCTCTGGACAAATCTTTCAGACTTGTACAGAGAAGAAAAGGTACTCAACAAGATGATATCCTAACTCAAGATCCCACAGGCGATAAATTGGAAAGCCAGGACTATATCCTGGATCTCCTTCTGCCCAGGATAGGGTGTCTTTCATCATATGAGATTATATAGAAAATGCCAAAAATGTATATACATTTTAAGAAAGGAGAAATATGTATTAAACTTGTAACACTCAATGTAAGTGGATAGCATTTGTCATCCTGTATATTGCATCTTGTATGACTTGAGTCTTACAATTTAATACAGTTTTTTTCTTTCTGAAAATTTGTGTACATTTTATGGAACCTTCTGTAAAATAGTATTTTATTTTTCTGATCCTACTACTACCTCTTTAGACCAATGGCTCTTTTTTTTTTTTTTTTTTTTTGTAGAGACAGAGTCTCACTTTATGGCCCTCGGTAGAGTGCTGTGGCATCACACAGCTCACAGCAACGTCCAGCTCCTGGGCTTAAGTGATTCTCTTGCCTCAGCCTCCAGAGTAGCTGGGACTACAGGTGCCCGCCACAACGCCCAGCTATTTTTTGGTTGCAGTTCAGCCAGGGCTGGGTTTGAACCTGCCACCCTCAGTATATGGGGCCAGCGCCTTACGGACTGAGCCACAGGCGCCGCCCCAGACCAATGGCTCTTAAACTTAAAAAAGTCTAGGAGTAAAGGAATTGTTAATTTAAAAATATATACCTAGAAATTTGGGCCTGATATGTAGAGATTCTGAAAACAATAGATGTGGAAATACCAATGCCATTCTTCATAAAAATAGAAAAACAGCATTTTAAAATTTATACAAAACCACGAAAGGCCCAGAATAGAGAAAAAAAATAATTTTTCTATTATTTCATTCATGTCTAAGCTTTCTTTTTTAAAATTTCAGATTAGGTCACTTCATACTGGTTAAGAGAACACTACATCAATAGGACATTTCAATTATGAATATTGATGTACCCAACTGAAGTGCTCCCAGATATATGAAACAGACCTTAATCAGTCTGAAAAATATGATATCCTACAGCAATATAATTTCTGGGAACTTTAACACTCTTCTAGTAGAACTGAACAGATCCTCTAAATAGAAACTAAACAAAGGTACAAGGGACTTAAATGGACTCTGGAATAAACAGGTTTAATAAACATATAAGAACACACCATCCTAAAGGAAAATAAATATATATTCTCCCCATGTTTGCGTGGAACATACTCCAAAATAGATCATATCCTAGGAAACAAATCGAACTTCAACAAAATTAAAATAATTAAAATTATACCTTGTATCTTCTCAGACCACAAGGCAATAAAGGTGGAACTCAACTACAACAAAAATTTTCATCCCCACACAAAGGAATGGAAATTAAACAACTTTATGCTAAAAGACAGTTAGCATAAGGAAGAGAAAAGGAGAAAATTATTAAATTCTTCAAACATAACAATGAAGACACAAGTACCAAAACCTGTGGGATACTGCAAATGCAGTCCTAAGAGGGAAATATATCACACTAGATGCCTACATCCAAAAAACATAAAAAGAGCACATCAACAACCTAATGAATCTTCCTAAGGAAATGGAATAGGAAGAGCAATCCAATCCCAGACCCAGCATAAGAAAAGAAATAAACAAATTTAAATCAGAAATAAATGAAATTGAAAACAATAGAATCATTCAGAAAATTAATGAAACAAAAATATCTGGCTCTTCAAAAAGATAAATAAAATCACAAATTTTTGGCTGGATTAATTAGAAACAGCAAAAGGAAATAACTAATAACCTCAATCAAAAATTGAAAAGGGGAAATGACACAGATACCACAGAGATACAACAGATTATCTCTATGCCCAGAAGTTTGACTATGTGGAGGAAATGGACAAATCCCGGGATCATACTATCTCTGTAGACTTAATGAGGAAGAAATAGACCTCTTGAACAGACCAATATCAAGCAATGAGATTGAAGAAACAATAAAAAAGCTTACAACAACAAAAAAACCCTGTACCAAATAGCTTCATACCAGAATTATATCAAACCTTCAAAGATGAGCTTGTACCTATACTGCAGAATCTATTCCAAAATACTAAGAAGGAAAGAACCTTCCCCAGCATCACCCTGATACCAAAACCAGGAAAGGACCCAACTAAAAAGGAGAACTACAGACCAATTTCACTAAATAATACATAAGCAAATACTCAATAAACCTTAGCTAATAGATTACAGCTACACATTAAAAAAATTATACATCACAATCAAGTAGGCTTCATCACAGGGATGGCTGGTTTAACATATGCAAATTCATAAATGTAATTCACCATATGAATAGAAACAAAAACAAAGACCATATGATCCTCTCAATAGATTCAGAAAAAACATTTGATAAAATCCAACATCCTTTTTCTAAAAAAAAACACTTAAGAATATAGCCATTAGAGGCACATTTCTTAAACTGATTGAATGCATCTATGAAAAACTCACAGCCAATATCATCATGAATGGAGTAAAAAGAATGTCCTCTCTCCCTACTACTGTTCAACACAGTACTGGAAGTTCTATCCCAATCAGGCAAGAGAAGGATATAAAGGACATCCAAATGGGGTAAGAGGAGGTCATACTCTTGCTCTTTGACCATGATTTGATCTATATACTTATACCCAGGGACTCAACCACAAGATTCCTAGAAGTGATCAAGAAATACCTTTACATCTCAGAGTATAAAATAAATGTCCACAAATTAGTAGCCTTTGTATATGCTAATAACAGCCAAGTCAAGAAGCTGATAAAAAACATAATTACCTTCACAGTAGCTTCATAGAAAACTAAATACCTGGAAATATACCTAACAAAAGAAGTGAAGGACCTCTGCAAACAGAATTATGAAATGCTAAGAAAAAAATAGCAGAAGACATTAACAAATGCAAGATCATACCATGCTCTTGCCTGGGAGATTCAACATTTTTAAAATGTCTATGCTACCCAAAGAAATCTACAAATTCAATGCAATCCCCATTAATATGCCAACATCATACTTTAAAGAACTGGAAAAAATCATTCTTCATTTTGTGTAGAAGTAGAAAAAAATCCCATATAGCCAAGGCAATTTTAATAATAAAAAAATCCAGAGGCAACATTCTACTTGTTATCTTACAAGTCCACAGTGATCAAAAGAGCATGGCATTGGCATAAACGTAGACACATAGGCATTTGGAAACTAATAGAAAAGCAAGATACTGCAGAACCTATTCCAAAACATTGAGAAGAAAAGATGAAACCAGTCTCTCATAGCCATCTGATCTTAGATAAACCAAACAAAATCATATACTGGGGAAAAGAATCTATATTCAATAAATGGTGCTGGGAGAACTGGATTACCACATGTAGAAGATTGAAATTGGACTCACACCTTTTACCATTTACAAAAATTGTCTCAAGATGGATAAATGATTTAAATTTAAGACATGAAAAGATAAATATCCTAGGAGAAAATATGAGAAAAACTCTTGAGGATGTTGAAATGGGGAAAGATTTTTATGAAGAAGACTTCATCGACAATGGCAACAACAAAAATAAATAAATGGAACTTAATTAAATTGAAAGCTTTTGCATAGCTAAGGATGCAATTAAACCCAATAGACAACATTCAGAATGGGAAAATATTTGCACATTATAGATTTGACAATAACTTGATAACTAGAATCTATAGAGAATTCAAATTAATCAACAAAAAGGAGAAAACAATCCCATCTATCACTGAGCAAGAGACATGAGTCAAACCTTCTCTGAGGAAGACAAACAAATTGCTAAGAATCATCTGAAAAAATGCTCATCATGCATGATTGTCAGAGAAATGCAAATCAAAATCACCCTGAGATATACCCTAACTCCAGTGAGAATAGCCCACATCACAAAGTCTCAAAACTGCAGATGACATGGATGTAGAGAGAAGAGAACATTTTCATACTGTTAGTGAGACTGCAGACTACTATAATCTTTTTTGGAAGGAAGTGTGGAGAATCCTCAAAGAACACAAATTAGACCTCCCACTTGATCCTGCAATCCCATTACTAGGCATCTACCCAGAAGAAATAAAAATTCTTTTATTGTAAGGACATTTGCATTATATTTTTTTTATCCCAGCTCAATTTACAATCATCAAGATGTGGAAATCATCTAAATACCCATCAAGTCAGGAATGAGTTAACAAACTGTGGTATATGTATACCATGGAGTACTATTCAACCATAGAAAGATGGTGACTTTTCATCTTTTGTATTAACCTGGATGGAGTGAAACACATTCTTGTTAGTAAAGTATCACAAGAACAAGAATAGAAAAACAAATATTGAATGTACTCAATACTAGTATGAAGCCAGTAGACAATCTAATACACACCCACATAGTATAAAAACATAATTCAATGCAAATTGGGGGTGGAGGGAATGAAGGAGAGGGAGGGAGATATTTGTTTGTTACCACTTAGTGGGCACAGTGTAGACATATACGGCCCACCTTTTGGGTGCAGGACATAAGTGCAACCTAACAAATTCAAACATTGCAACCTAGTTTTGTACTCTTTCATTAACCCCCCCCAAAAAAAAATTCAACTATGAAAAAAATAAAAGAACTCAAAAAATAATATCAGATTAATATAAGAATACAAATGATTAGGTTACATTGTCTGTATTTGTTAGGTAAAGTCCAAGTTGTAGTTGAAACCTTCGTTCAGGTGTATACTGTATACCCTTAATCTTAAACAAAAATAATAAAACTGGAGGCATCACACAACCTAACTTCAAAATATACTACAAAGCTACAATACGAAAAACAGCATAGTAGTGGTATGAAAATAGACACATAGATGTATTGAACAGAATAGAGAACCCAGAAATAAATCTTAGCACTTACAGCCAACTAACTTTCAACAAAGGTGCCAAGAACACACAACAGGGAGAAAACAGTCTCCTCAATAAGTAGTACTGGGAAAACTAGATACCCACATGCAGAAGAATGAAACTACACCCCCATTTCTCACCATATATAAAAATCAACTCAAGATTGATTAAATATAAGAAAGACCTCAAACTGTAAAACTACTCACGGAAAACTTGTGGGAGACACTTTATAACATAATCTGGTCAAATATATTTTGAATAAAAATTCAAAAGCACAGACAATAAAGGCAAAAACAGACAAATGGAGTTACATCAGGGTAAAAAGCTTCTGCACAAGAAAGTAAACAGTTAACAGAGGGAAAATGTAACTGACACAATGAAAAAAAAAATATTTGTGACCAGGCTTAGTGGACTCACATGTGTAATCCCAGCACTCTGGGAGGCTGAGGTGGGTAGGCTGCCTGAGCTCATGAGTTGGAGACCAGCCTGAGCAGGAGTGAGACTCCATCTCTAAAAAAATAGCTGAGTGTCCTAGCAGGTACCCTTAGTCCCATTTAATTGGGAGGCTAAAGCAAGAGAATCACTCGAGCCGGAGAGTTTGAGGTTGCTGTGAGCTATGATGCCATAGCAGTCTACCAAGGGTGACAAGGTGAGACCCTGTCTCAAAAAAAAAAAAAAAATGCAAAATATGTATTTGTACAGGGGTTACTATCCAAAATAGTACTTAAAAAAATAAACTTAATAGTAAGGAAACAAATATTCTGACTTAAAAAGTGGGCAAGAGACATGCATAAACATTTCTCAAAAGAAGACATACCAATGGTCAACAAGAATATGAAAAAATGTTCAAAATCACTTATCTTAAGACTCAAAAATTATAAAATAAATACCAAAAATCATTCACTCTTCATTAGGAAAATGGAAATGAAAACCATAATTGAGTATCATCTCACTTCAGTTAGACTAGTATTTATCAAAAAGGCAAAAAATTACAAATGCTGCAAATATGGAGAGAAAAATGAACTGTTGCACATACTTTTGATGGAAATGCAAACATTAATAGTATAGCCATTATAAAGAACTTAATAAGAACTTCCTTCAAAAGCTACAAATTGAACTATTATGAATTCTACAGTCACACTACTGTATATTTATCCAAAGGAAATGAAATCAGTATGTTGAAGATATATCTCTACTTGCATGTTTATTGCAGCACTATTCACAATAACCAAAATATAGAAACAACCTGTTGGTCTACAGAGGAATGGTTACAGAAAACATGGCATACACATTTATATTTATACATGTACATATATATATGCATACATACACTCATGTATATACACGCACATTTGAACATAAAAAAGAATGAAATATTGTCATTTGTGGCAATGTAGATGAACCTGGAGGACACCATGTCAAGTGAAATAAGGCAGGCACAAAAAACAAATACCATATGATCTCACTCATTTGTAAAATCTATAAAAGCTTATCACATAGAATAATGGTTGCCAGAGGCTTGGAAGAGGGGTAATGGGGAAAGATTAGTCAATGGATACAAAATTGCAGTCAGATAGGAGGAGCAAGGTCTTGTATTCTATTACTCAGTAGGATGACTATAGTTAAAATATTGTATTGTATATTTCAAAATAACTAGAAATGAACATTTTGAATGTTCTCTCTGTGAGGAAATGATAAAATTTTTAGGTGATGTATATGGTAAATGCCCGAATTTTATCATTATACAATGTATGAATGTATCAGAAATCACATTTTATCCCATAAATATACACAATAATTATTTCAATTAAAATTATTTTCATTATAAATTGTGTTAATTATTTTAAAAATAAATAAATAAAGAGCTTGCTCTCTGGCAAAAAAGGAAAAGAACAATAAAACTTAGGCTGTAGTTTTAACAAGTTTTGCCTTTTTTTGACCAAGTGATTGTGATGTAAGTGGTTCTCAGATTATATTCAGAAAGATTTCACAGTAAAGTTTCAAGTAATGACAATATACAGTTTCCTTGTTCTATAATGTGATGTTACCTTTATTAATATTCTTCATGATATTAAGGACTTCATTGTTCTCTATCAGCTTATGTCGTTGCAGATAGGAAAAGACTAAATTTTAAGCTTTTTTTTTTACAATGAAGGCATCTTTACTCTTGAAGTTTTTAGTTCCTTCATCAAAAGTAACTACATCATGCTCTTACTAACATGGCAATGGACCTAGCCTGAGTTGTTTGTTTATGAATCAACACCTGCCTGGAATTTTCAGAAAATTAGAAAGTATTTTGTATTAGAGCAGAGCAGCTGGTGCCTAACACAGGGTCTAGAATGATATCTTGATGAGAAGAGATGTAGATACCCCAAGGAAAAGTGCATTAAAATTTTATTCAAAACAACACACACACACACACACACACACACATCACACATAGCAGATATAACTACAGTCCACAAATAAGAGTGTCACTAACTAAGGGATCAGATTCTAGGAAAATAATTGGGTTACCTGATGCTAGTGGGTGGGATAACTATATATGAAAATACTGATATGAGGGTCTTGTGTATTTCTTTCTTGTGTAGATATGTGAGTATGCTTTTTTACCTCTTCCTCCCATGAACCTAGAGGGGTCAAAAAAGCATGGCACCCTGCTGCCTGCTCGTCTCTTCTCAAGCACAGATCCAGTTTCCTGTACTATGTAGCCAGTTGGAGTCTGGCATGGCTGATCTGAGTTCAGAAGGAAGAATAATACCTCTGTTAACCTTCAAGCCTCAGCAGTATTCTCCAACCCATTTTATAATAACCTCAGCACTGCAGTTTTACAATCCCAATTAATAATACAGTTGGACTTGGTTTTCATACTTACAATTGCTTCTTGTGTAATTTGTCCCTTAGGGATCTCAAAGTAGGATCTCTGATGTGGCAGAATTTGGATATTTGAGTTTCCATATCACTCCAAGCCTCAATAATAGCACTGAAATATTTTGTAATGAAGTATTATTGAATCTCTTTTATCATGAGAAAAATAATTTGCCCAAGATCCAAGCATTAGATGAGAACTCAGAAGTCAGTATAGAAAAGCCAGAAATCATTTTATGTCCTATACTCCTTGCACAAAGCAATTTCATGCTAAACAGCCATTTGGGGTTACCTATTCCCACAGTTAATAATACTATGTTTTTTGACACTTTCCAGAAACAAAATTAAATTACAATATACAGTTGTCCTTTGGTGTCCATAGGGATATATTCCAAAAACCCTATAGGTACCCAAATCTATGGATGCTCATGTCCCTTATATAAAATGGCATAGTTTTTCCATATAACCTAAGTGCATCTTCCTGTATTTTAAATAATCTCTAGATTATTTGTAATACCTAATATAATGTAAATGCTATGTAAATATTTGTTATCCTATATTTTTATTTATAATATTTTCATTTTTATTTTTTGCAATATCTGGAGACATTTCTTATTGTCAAGATTGGGGGTGGAAGAGGTACTAATTAGAGAGCAAGGATGATACTTGGCAATAAATAATCTGGTACCAAACATCTACAGTGCAACTATGTGAAACTCAGTATCATGTGATGGAAAAAATTCCATAGACTTTTACTGAGGGCCAACCGTGTTCCAGGCACTGAATAAACAGAATTGGATGAAATGTGTTTTGCCTTCAAGGATCTATGTTGTTCTGATATATTGGGTCTCCTTTTATGGTTTTTCTGTAATCATACATATTGTTGTCTTAGCAGTGAGAAAATATTGGTAATAACTGCTGTCAGAACATGTAGAAAAGGATGAAGGTCACAAACCTTAGGTTTCTATATTATATTATATTATTATATATTATATTATATTATTATATATTATATATTATATTATATTATTATATATTATATATTATGTATTATATTATTTACATTTATATTATATTTATATTATTATTTCAACAAAATTTTAGTAGAAGCAGTTTGAAAATTAATTAACATCTTTCATAACAACCTGGACAGAACTAGAGGCTATTTTCCCCAGTGGAGTATCACAAGAATGGAAAAACAAACACCATATACACATTCACTATCAAATTGGAACCAATCAATTAACATTCAGGTACTCATATAGAAGCAAAACTTAACAGAAATCCAAAATGTGAGATCAGGGAGAAAGAGATGGGCAAAATCCACATCTAATGGGTACAATGGACACTATCTAGGTGGTGGGCATGTACGTAAGTTTGACTCAAAGGTTACAAAATCAATTCATGCAGCCTAAACATTTGTATCCCCATGACATTCTGAAATTTTTAAAAAATTAATAGTATTATATTCACATCCATTTATGATCTAAATAGTTTGAAAGAAAATAAGTAAAACATAAGTGAAGTGAATTAACATGTGAGAAATGTAATACTTATTCATTGCATAAATTCATAAGATAATAATTTCATCTCCAAATCCACTTGAAAATAACTAGTTAATGAGAAGATTTCAAAACACACTTTGCACATTGTTTTTTAAATAAAACAGATAGTAATTAATAGGTAAATGCCTGTATATCTATGTTAAGGATGAAATCAACTTTCCTGAACAGAACTGAATGTGAAAGGATTGCACAGCCTGAAAAATTGAGCCTCTTACATATTTTCATTAAAATAAACTACCAGTAACAAAGGTTTGTGTTTTATTATCTGACAGTGCAGGAGTGCAATTTTAGTTAAGGACAAGAGATATAGATTTTGGTTTTTATTCTAAGTAGTAATAACTTTTCAAAAAAAACTGGGTAAACCTGCCTTTGTAAGTATCACTTAAGTGTATAGGGAACAGGGCATAAATTGAAATTAAACCTGTAATAGCTCTCTTACAAACTGTCAAGGGGGGCAATTGTGATTTACACTCACAAACAGGAAGGTAGTAGTGTACAAAAGAAGTGAGACTTCTTACAAAATACCAAATAAGATGATAGAAACAATCACATCAGATTAAGTTAGAAGCCTGTTTTTATTATGAGGAATTTTTTTTTTTATTATTTTAAAGCAGGAACTGCAAAGACTGGTGTACATGAGATTCAAAAGTAAATTACTGGGAAACTTTGATATCTTCCATTTAAATTTTCCATACTTATTGTATTAATATTTGTATTGATTTTTTTCTTCCAGTGTCAGCCGTTGGTTGAAACGCATGAGCCCTTGGATGTGGAGTACACACTGTATGAGGTGTTTTTAGAAAGTATACTTTCACACGTTCTACCTTAAGGGCTGGAGGCTTTTAATTTCTCACCAATATTTAATCAAAAAATTTCAGTGCCCATACATCTAATTTTAAGAATGAAGATAGCACCCTATATGCAATAGTCACTCAAAAATGCTTATTATGGTGATACCTTATTCCTGAAGTACTGATCCTGTGATCAAAATCCACTGGGTCAATTTCAGTATAGAATCTCATATGTGGAAGGCACCTTAAGCAGTTTTAGATGAACTTTTAAGACAACAAAGAAATCCCTAGCCTCTCATTCTCCAGCTTCTAGGCGAACACTTCTAGTGATGGGATGCTCGCTCTTTTAGAAAACAATCCCTTGTGAAATTCCTCAAGAATTCTAAATAGCTAAAATATTACTTCCTGTACCTTCCATCTATTGATTAAAATTTTTGCCCTCCTAAATGATACAGAGAAATTGTTCCTTTTGTATGTGAAATTCCTTCAAATACATTTGGGGGTCTGTGCTGCTAATTCCCTGTTTAAGAGTGATCAAACAGGGTTACGAATCTCTATTCATATCTACTGTTATAATTCTCTAAATTTCTGGGCAAAAAAAAATCTTCTGCTTCCTAAATTCTTAAGGACAAGCCAGTTTTAAAAGAACCACCCTTTTGTTTTCAGGAGGCATTGAGTATGACTTCCTCTATGTCTATGCTATGTAGTAACCTATCATTCATTCTGGCTATACTTGAACTTCCCACACAGTTGTAGAAAGGTTAATATACTACACACCTCCTTGTACAGACTACAAAATTCCTTTTAAAAATGCAATTTTAAAAATATGGGTCATCTCTATGAAAAATGAAATATTAAAGGTTAAATGTTTAGTGCTTTAGTTATGCACACTAAACCAGAAAACTAAGAAATTGTAAATAAAGAAGAAATGTGGACTCTACGAAGTACTTACTAGTTATCAGAGCTTTATCTAGAAGAATATGAACAATCTCTAAGGGATAGCATTATAGTAGGAGGAATGATGGTACATATTGTTAAGTCTGCACACTGCACATAGGCACCAAGGAAAAAGTTTAAATAAGTGTTATAATCCAACTTATGCACTTTTTGCCAAAACCTGAAACTTACTGGTGAAGATCAGCCCTAAAGAAGGGACCCTTTTTTAGTCTATCTGGCCAGTGTGGTACTATTTCATAATTTGCATAAAGACACTTTGACTTCACAACTTTTGTCTTACCTCCTTCCTGTTCCTTAGACATTTATATTTAGATGAAATCCGCTCCTAAGCATAAAGGAAAATACAAAATAAGGTATTCATTTGGATGGCTTTGAGGAAGATTTAGTTAGAAGGAGAAAGTCCATACCCTTGAAGAACATAGAACAATATAAATAATCTACAGTGTGCCAGGCATTGACACAATTATCAATAAGACAGGCACAATTTTTGCACTTATGGATGTTATTAATACTGCAACCTATTTAATCTAATGAGTGACTTTTAAATCTAGGAGAGCCATCCATCTCCGTTTCCCCAATAGTCTGCCTCTTCAAGTCACTTCCCACCTCCTAGAGCAAGCTAGCTTCCCACTGCCCAATAAACACACATGCATACACAAATCCTAAGTCCTGTTTCCACCCTGAACAGACAGCTCTGTTACTTATGAATGTTTTACACTCAAAGGAAATTGATGAATTAAAGATTATAAGAATGAAAAAGAATCATATTCAGAATGAAATATGGCTGATTTGGGGTCTTCTTAATACATTGCTATTAATTAGGAAGTTTTGCGGGTATTTTGTTTTGGTTTCCTGTTTTTATCTTTCACTTGAAATGCCCCTATTCTCCTTAAGTTTCTATAACAATTCTTTGAACTTTTTGCCAGCTTAACTATAACCAATATATACTGATCTTTCTGAATACGGAAACTTAATTAAAATGAGAAAAAAATAAGATTCCCTTTCATACCTAAAGATCATTTTGTAGTTTACCAAGCATGTTTATATCCATTATTTCTTCTGATTTTAGAGGTAGCTACCTGAGATAGACAAAGCAGCCTTATCTTTCCTATTTTCAGGTGAAGAAAAGTGAAGCTCATAAAGAACTACATGATGTGCCTCTAGTGATAAGACTAATAAATGTTTAGAGTCGATAATCAAATCCAAGTTTCTCACTCCAAGTTTTGTGTTCTTTTTATTGGGAATCAATTCATAAGTTAAAAACAGAATATTATACTACAACAAAATGTTCTACTACATATTTAATAAATATAATGGACTTTCATTATTTATAATGGTAAGTAAATGAGTCATTTAATTATCAGATTGCAAGGTCTATTCCAATTCTAACATTCTTGTACTTCCTTTGTGTGAGAGAGAGAGAGAGAAGAGAAATATTCTATTCAACAATTAACATCTCTTCAGGCTAACTGACCTTAAAAAAATATTTTTCTTGATTTAGAGTTACTGAGAATTAACAATGAATTATCTCACAATAGCTAGAAGAAAACATTTTAAATGTTTCTACTCTAAAAAATGATAAATATTTGAGGTGACAGATATCATAATTACCTAGATTTTAGCATTGCAGTGTATGCATGCATTGAAACATAACATTGTACCCAATAAATAAATAGGTATAATTACCAATTAAAAAGTATAAAAACTAACAAGCATATTATGTTTTCAAAATTGTTTAAATGGCTCTGTATGTAGGTTAATAACTTTGTTTTCTAGACACAGTCTAGATTTTTCCAGTGAATATGTTGAAAATAAATATATGTCACCTTGATAAGATAAAGAACAGTACCAATAGGACCTGACCTGGTATCTGAAAGAGAGTACATACTTAGTAATACAGTAGGGTCTTGGGTAATTGACTACCTTGGGTCAGGTTTACCTCTGACCACTTGTAGCATTATCTGTTACTCTAATATGATGTGCAGGGTATTATTTGCTACATATGTCATGGTGTGGAAAACATTGCCAAGCACTGTCTTACTATAAAGGGATTATCATAAATGAGAGGATTCTTCCAAGGGATTTACATGTTCCCGAGACCTGCTCAATCTATTCAAACAGGATTACACTTAAAGAAGTAAATATTTCTTTTTATTAGGGAAAGGTTGGAACCACTACTATGTAGAATGACAAACAGGCTGGGCCCAAAGCTATGCCGTAACTTTTCCTTTCCAGGAGCATTTAAGAAAGCTGAGTTACTTGCTAGGTGTGGCAGCTCACAACTGTAATCCTAAAATTTTGGGAAGCTGATACAGGGGGATCACTTGAGCACAGAAATTCAAGACCACCCCAAGCAAGAGTGATGACCCCCTCTCTACAAGAAAGAAAAAGAAAAAGAAAAATTATATGCACGTGGCATGCACCTGTAGTCCAGCTACTTGGGAGGCTGAAGCAGGAGGATCACGTGAAGCCAGGAGTTTGAGGATTCTGTGAGTTATGATGACTTAACTCCATTCTAGACTGTGCAACAGAACAAGACTCTATCAAAAAAAAAAAAAAAGAAAGAAAGAACGAAAAAGGAAAGAAAAGAAAAGAAAAGTAAAAAGAGTCAGCTAACATGTTAGATAGGCTATCTTGTTGGAACATTTCAAGTATGTTTTTCTCTTGCCATTACATATGATAGAAAGCAGCCTAAACCTTTGGGGTGGGGCATGCTAATTTGTATGAATCCATTGTTGTCTTTGTAACTCTAATAAGTTCACAACCCAAAACTGGGTTAGACCTAATGAGATATGAATTTGCCACTACTGGCCTACTGGTTTCTTGAATTCAACTCAACAAGCAGTTCTTAAAGCATGTTCTCTACCTGTATATAGCACAGCCTGATGCTATGGGAAATAAATAGGACACAGTCTCTGTCTTCACAGCACTTTTGATTTTCATAAGGAGACAAAGACAAAGTCATCAACAAGCATAATATTAAGCACAATAAGCAAAATAACACTGAGGAGTATCACAGATACTTAATGGAATTAAGGAAGGCTTCCTGGGAGCGATAGAAATTAATATAGACTTGGAAAGAGTAATAGAATTATAACTGGCAGACATGGAAGTTAATGTGAAATGTTACTTTCAAAATAGAAGAAATGTTGCAAAGAATAAAACAGGAGTAACATTAATAAATTAGTTTTTGCCTAAATGAAAACTTCATATGAGGAAGAAGTTGGGGGGCAAGACTAGATTGTTAGCCCCAACATTATATGAAAAGTATTGTCCGATGAGATAAAGAAGGAATGAAAAAAGAATGTTCACCTTTATTGTAGTATTTAATTTCAGATTTTTTCTTTTGGCTTTCCCTTAGCTTCCTACTTTACTTGTAGCAGTGAGGTGACACTTAGATATTCACAAAGCTTACTTTGTTAATCAAGTCTTTAACAGACTGCCTTCCGCCTCCACCTCTGCTCCAAGAGGCGCACTATTAAGAAGTTTAAATTCAGGGCAGTGCCTGTGGCTCAAGGAGTAGGGTTAGGGTGCCGGCCCCAGATACTGAGGGTGGCAGGTTCGAGCACGGCCCTGGCCAAAACTGCAAAAAAAAAAAGAGAGAGAGAGAGAGAAAAAAAAAAGAAGTTTAAATTCAGGTATTTGGTAAACATCAGTGGTCAACATCCTAGCCTGAGTGGCAAGGCTAAAATTTAATGACATAAAGTATTTAATGGGAATTATGAAAATGTATGACAGAATAAATTCCAGGTGAAAAAGACAAAGGCAATCTGCTATTGTTAGTAAGGAGGCATCAAAAATAGGTTTGCAAATTTCTCAATTTTGTCATAACTCACTTAAATTTATCAACATTATGAAGACCCATAATGTTCCATATATTTTATTATCAATTAGTTTAGTTATGTTTATGTTTCAAATGGCCACTCCAAAAAGAACATTAATGTTCTATTTTTGAAATAAGGCTAGTGATTACAAACCCAGACCTGGATAAGGAAAAGTTGAGTTGTTCATAAGGCTGAATTTAAATAATTTTAAGAACTATTTTTCCTGGGCGGTGCCTGTGGCTCAAAGAGGTAGGGCACCAGCCCCATATGCCGAAGGTGGTGGGTTCAAACCGAGCCCCTGCAAAAAACTGGAAAAAAAAAAAAAAAGAACTATTTTTCTTATAATTATATTCTTCTTAATTTTGTTAAAATATATTTTATGTAATGAATTAATTATAATGACATCAATAGCAATAATATAAATCAACAATTCTCACCCTGTGGGTCATGACCCCTTAGGACATCGAATGACCCTTTCATAGGGGTCGCCTAAATACATCCTGCATTATCAGATATTCACATTACCATTCATAACAGTAACAAATTACAGTTATGAAGTAACAATGAAAATAATTTTATAGTTGGGGGTCACCACAACATGAGGAACTATATTAAAGGGTCACAGCTTTAGGAAGGTTGAGAACCACTGATGTAAATGAACTATTTACTATATGCCAGGTACTCTTCTATACATTGTATGTGTACTAACTCATTTCATCCTCACAACAATTCCACAAGGTAAGTACTATTTTTTCCCCAGTTAATAGATCCTGGTAATAGTAGATGGTAGGGCATTTTTTAAAGTACCTTTATTGGTAAGATAAAAATTAGGAAACCAGGGCGGCGCCTGTGCCTCAAAGGAATAGTGTGCCAGCCCCATATACCAGAGGTAGTGGATTCAAACCCAGCTCCAGCCAAAAATTGCAAAAAAGAAAAATTAGGGAACCACATATTTTCACCCCACCTTTTTAGTCTAAAAAATACTAATAGCAAAAATTATCTAAATATTAAGGAGTATCACTAAGGAGTATCACTCCTTAGGCCTTTTTTGCCAGGGGGGAAGAACTGAAATAGGGGACCTGGAAAACTTGGAGATGATGTACTAAAAATAAGAAATGTTACAGACACCTGTAATCTTTACCTCCTTCACTATATCTACTTGTACACTCTAATTTTGGGAATACATATATGTATATCAGAGTAGAAGTCAGGACTTCTCAATTCTCTGCAAAGCTCTGGCTGTGATACTGATCATAACAGCAGCTGCATCCAAATGGGAGAGTTACAAACCTAGCTACTTTCTTTCCCTTTTAATTTATCCATTATCAAGAAACCTCCTTGGTTTGGAGATTTTGTTTGCTCGTTTGTTTTCTTTTGCTGGGCAGTCATAGAATCTTGTTTTAGTCATGATGATTTCTTTGTGCTTTGTTTTTTTCTCATTGTTATTGATGGCCAATGGGGTTCAATTTAAATGAATTTAACCTTGCGTAAGGACATGACAACAGCTATTTCTACTGCAGTCAGAATCCTAAGATTTTCTGGCAAACTGCTCAGAATTCTAAAGGGGTCTCCAGGCCTCCCTTTGACCCTATAAGTCTACTGAGCAGTAAAACGAGAACTAAGTCTTCAATTCCTCCTCCTCACAATTGTCTATGCTACATTCATAAATCTTGCTTGCATCCACATAGATGAAAGAGTGATATATTGATGATATTAGGGAGGGTTTTTTTAAAAAATAGCAAGGACAAAATTTTCAAATATAGGGGTTCAGAATGAACATAATCAGTTCAATTGGTAAAGAATAGAGAGCATGCCTTCCCAGACTCTGACCTAACTTTCTCACTCTCCCTCCCAAGTGCCCTGGCCTGGCTTCCTTACTCCTGGGACATTATTGTTTCAGCAAATGCAAATGCATTTTTATTTTTCAAGAGAAGTGGGTCTCACTATGATCACAGTGTATTGCAGCCTCAAACTCCTAGATTTAACCATTTTTTTCTGTTAAATCAGCCTACAGAGGAGCTGGAACTATAGGCCTTCACCACTCTAATGGGCTGCATTTTTAAAATTCATAAGTTACATTTCCAAAAGTAAAGAATGTGATTCTAAAGGAGAGGTGTGTAGGAAAGTTATCAAGATAGTATGTGAAAAGATACAAATGATAGTATAAATGGCTTTTCTGTTTATTTTGTTCTAGGCAAAAGAATGATTACAGCCAGAGGAAATGAACACATAAGTGAGCTTACAAGAATATAACTCCAATCTAATCCAAATTAGCTAATAAATAGCTGGCTACTCATTACCTGTTGCAGAGTACCTTGAGACTGCCTCTAGGACCATCTTCAAAGTAAAACTTCATAATGAAGGTAGGAGGGGCTCAGGGAAAAAAGGATATAATTGCAATACAATTAAATCCTGATGGTGATAAGAATCTGGAGAAGCCAGTGTGAAGATTCCTGTGTGTGCATGGTAATGTATCTGGCTGTCATCACAATCATTATTTGAAAGTTTCACAATGTTGGAGTACATAGAGCACTGTATTGGGAGACAGGAGCTTTGGGTCATAGCCTTACTGCTGCCACACCTTTGTGAGATCTTAGAAGATCCTCTTCATTTTCCCCAGCATCAAAAGGAGGTAATTGGGTAAAAAAAAACCTAAAGCAATTTCCAAATTAAGTGTTTTATGAACACAAGTATGCAGTTTCATGAGGAATTAAAAATTGTAATATTCAAATTATAGTCCAATATATGGCCTGAAACAAAATGTGCAAATGTGCTATGTTGTGACATGATAGCTGGGGTGGTCTCTGAATTTTCTTTCCTCCTCCGAGGTTTATTCATGCTATTCTTTTAACCATGTAAATCTTTTAACCAAAATTGTGCTTGTCAAACTCCTGCCATTCTGCAAAGCTTAGCCCAAAGATTAAATTCTCAAAAGCATTTTCTCTGATACTCTAAAGCAAAAAATAAACTCCTAATTGTCTATAAAACACTATTAGTCTCTCTCTTACAGCACTAATTACAGCTATCCATGTTAGTTGGAAATCTCTTTTCTCATTATATTGAAACTTGCATAAAAGTCTTACTCAGTGTTTTCCACATGTTCTTATACCTAGCATACAAGATGTGTTCAATACATGATGCATTTAATGTCTCCAAGGCAGTATTAGGAAGCATCCCATCTCTCTGAAATGTGAGAGCAAGTTAATAAAGAGCAACAATATCTACTGTGTTCAAAAATATAATCCTAATTTTTTTCTTTTTTTTTTACATTGCATCTTACAACAATTTCAGACTTACAAAAAAGTGACAAAAATTGAATCATGAATTCTTAAATACAATTCATCAGATTCCCCAATCTTTACCATTACTATAACACCAGTGGTTCTCAACCATCCTAATGTCACAACCCTTTAATAAATTTCCTGTGAGTCGTGACCCACAGGTTGAGAACTGCTGCTATACATAATTATTAAAATCAGGAAATTAATGATACAAAGGTAGGATATAAAAAACTCTATGAATAGAACTATGAAACTCTGAGAAAAGAAATAGCTGAAGATGTTAACAAATGGAAAAACATACCATGCTCATGGCTAGGAAGAATTAACTTTGTTAATATGTCCATACTACACAAAGCAATATACAAATTTAATGCAATCCCTATTAAAGTACCACTGTCATACTTCAAAGATATGGAAAAAATAGTACTTCATTTTGTATGGAATCAGAAAAAAACCTTGAATAACCAAAACATTACTCAGAAATAAAAACAAATCAGGAGTAATCATACTACCAGACTTCAGTCTATAGTATAAATCTATAGTGACCAAAACACCATGGTACTAGCACAAAAGAAGAGAGGTAGATGTATGGAACAGAACAGAGATCCAAGAGATTAACCAAGCCACTTATCATCATTTGATCTTTTATAAGCCTATCAAAAACATAAATTGGGGGAAAGATTCCCTATTTAACAAATGGTGCTAGGTGAATTAGCTGGCGACTTGTAGAAGATTGAAAGTAGACCCTCACCTTTCCCCGTTAACAAAAATTGACTCTCACTGGATAAAATATTTAAACTTGAGACATAAAACTATAATGATTTTTGGAAAGAGTACAGGGAAAACACTTGAAGAAATTGGCCTGGGAGAATATATATATATATTTTTTTTTTCATGCAGGCTTATAGCACTCTGAAGCATAGGGTTTATTCTCCAGTTCAGACCCCAGGTCTTCCAGAGGAGACTCTGATATCATGGTAGTGACATTGTCCAGGATCAATAATTACACTTTTATTTAAGAGGTAGGAATCCCACTGATGGGTTTACACAGGGAGAGGAAGGGAGGTAGAGAAAGCACAGCATTCTTCCAATGCCCTGAGCCCTTGGCATGTGGGTTAGTACCTATGAATCCTGAGCAGTTATGCTGCAAATAGAATAAAGGCTTGGGGGACACTTTCTTGAATATCCTCTGAGTTACACAGAAACTGGGGGCATTAGCAATGCCATAAGCAAGGATTTTGTTGTGGACCAAATTTTATGCATATATAGGGTAATTTGGGGGTGGTGGAGAGACAAAGGGTAAAGCATCTATAACTTTTATTAGATTTCCAGTGGGATCCATCACCTCTCAAAATCAAGGTTCACTACTTTCTACATGTCTGTTGAATGATAGTTCAGTGCATGACTTCAACTTTTTTTTTTAAGTTTATAGGGATTTTTATTATCATTTAGCTTCAAAAAAACATTTTTAAAATTCATTACAGAAATGAGAGAAAATAAAATCTTCCAATTCCAATATTCCTATGAAGCACCTTATTTTCTTCCCAGATTTCCTTAAAAGAAAACCAGGTAACGTTAGAGTGGTAGAGAGCACACTGCAGGTCCGGTGCCGTTCTCCTTATCTTGCTTTTCTTATGCTGTGAATCTAGTCCATTTCTGGTATTTTCTTTTTTTTTTTTTTATTGTTGGGGATTCATTGAGGGTACAATAAGCCAGGTTACACTGATTGCAATTGTTAGGTAAAGTCCCTCTTGCAATCATGTCTTGCCCCCATAAAGTGTGACACACACCAAGGCCCCACCCCCTCCCTCCGTCCCTCTTTCTGCTTCCCCCCCAATATTTTATGATGAGGACTCCCCCCACCCCCCCGGCCATTGAAGCAAAACCAAAAATATATTACTGGGATCTGATCAAACTAAAAAGCTTCTGCACAGTCAACAACACAGTAAAGCAAACAGACAGCCCTCAAAATGGGAGAAGATATTGGCAGGTTATCTTTCTGACATAACCACAGAGAACTCAAACTAATTAATAAGAAAAGAACAAGTGATCCTATTTCATTGTGAGCAAGAGACTTGAACAGAAGCTTCTCTGAAGAAAACAGATGCATGGCTTACAGACACATGAAAAAATGCTCATCATCATTAATCATTAGAGAAACACAAATAAAAACCACTTTGAGATATAATCTAACTCCAGTAAGAGTAGCCCACATCACAAAATCCCCAAACTACCAATGTTGGCATGGACGTGGAGAGAAGGAAACACTTCTGCACTGCTGGTGGGAATGCAAGTGTTACCTTTAGAAAGAAGTTCGGAGAACACTTTGGGAACTAAAAGTAGACCTTCTATTCAATCCTGCATTTCCTCTACTAGGTATATATCCAGATGAGCAAAAATCATTTTACAGCAAAAATATTTTCACCAGAATGTTTATTGCAGCCCAATTCATAATTGCCAAGTCATGGAAGAAGCCCAAGTGCCCATCAACCCATGAATGGATTAAGAAATTGTGGTATATTTATGCCATGGAATATTGTTCAGCCATAAAAAGACGGAGACTTTACCTCTTTTAAGTGTACATGAATGGAGATGGAACATATTCTTCTTATTAAAGTATCTCAAGAATGGAAGAAAAAGTATCCAGTGTGTTCAGTACTATTATGAAACCAATGCATAGTCACCCACACTTTCATAGGAATGATGAAACACAACTATAGCCCAGAATGAAGGAGAGAAGAGGAGGGGGAGTGGGTAGGAGAGGTGGAGGGAGGGTAATCAGTGGGACCTCACCTATGGTGTATATTGCAAGGGTACATGTCAAATCTATTAAGAGCATAAATGTCTTAACACAATAATTAAGTGAGGTGAAGGCTATGTTAACCAGTTTGATATAAGCATTTTATATTGTATATAAAATCAGCACATTATACCCCATAAATGCATTGTTGTACACGGTTATGATTTAATAAAAAAAATTACAAAGAAAACAAAAAAAAGTCTACAAATCTTAATTAAATTTCACTAATGGTTCCAATAATGTGCTTTTTCTGATCCAACATCTAATTCAAGATCTTATATTACATTTAGACCCATGTCTCTTTAGTCTCCTTTGAACTAAAACAGTATCCTAATATTTAATGTCTTTCAGGGCCTTGACACCTTTAAAAAGCAATGGCAATTATTTTTTACAATATTCCTCAATTGAAATTTGTGATCATATTAGGCATTTATGTAGAAATACCATAGAAGTAATATTGTGTGCTTTTCAGTCAATTATTTCAGAATACATATGATGCCTATTTGTCCCATTACTGGTAATATTAAGTTAGATCATGTGATTAAGGGTTTCTTCACTCTAAAGTCATTTTTTCTCTTATAATTATCTTATGAGGAGATACTTTGACACTATGATAATATCGTATTTTCTTAATACTTTTGTCCATTAATTTTAGCATGCATTGATGACTTTTCTGAAACAATTATTACTGTGATGTTTGCTAAATAGTGATTTTCTATTTTTTCTGAACATTCTAGCTGAAATTCTACAAGTTAATGTGAGTTTACTCTTCTGTCCTATTTATTTACCTATTCAATAGTTTGTTTACATCAATATGGGCTCATGAATATATACATATATATATGATTAATTATAATCCAACACATCCATTCTTTATTTTGTTTGAATCAAATTTTAGAGAGAAATTTTCAATTCTGATTTTATTCAGTTCTGTACTTTTTGACTTAGGAGTAGATATATGAAGCTACAACCCTTAATTGGGGGATCTCTACCCAAAGAACAGAAAATCTATTTTCCCTAAATAGCGTCAACTCATGGAAACATTTGACATATTACCATGCACCTAGTGAGTATTCAAAAGTGTTTTTTGTTATTTAAGAAGAAAATTCTGATGTCTTGTAAGAATGAAAGCCCCAAATTCTGTTCATACAAGTAATTTTCCTTTGGAGCATATGTTCAGTCACTATTCTGTTTATCATTGTAAATATTAGTACTAGATCAAGTTTTTTGCACTTAAAAATTGTTTAGAGACACTGCTCGTAGAACTAAGAGGTAAATAATGTTGTCATTGCTACGAAATGATATTAGAATAATGGTGTATGTTACTATACTAAATTCAGTCTTCTGTGAAGACTTTTCAGGGCAGATCCTGATTAGACACTTATAACTAAGATTGAAGACAAAACAGAGGTCTGTGTCATTACCTTTCCTATTGGTAGAGATGGAGCTTAGAAATGGGTAGAATGGTAAAATATAGAGTTATTAGCATGAGCCAGTTCTTTGCCTGTGATTCCAAAGTGTAGAAAACAACCCACAGTTGCCTTCAAAGAAGTAAAATGAAGAAAATAATTTTTTTTAAATGAAAAAAGGAAGAAGATAGTTTTGTTTTGTTTTTTTCTGTGTATTATGGCCTAATTTCATCACTTCCAACTGTAGAGTCATGCTTTAGGTAAGTAACCTTATTCACTAGAGGCAAGATTTGGTAAGACTGTGTCTATTTGGAGCCCAGTCTGCAGAATACTAATTACTTAAGAACTATAAAATGCTTGTGGTATAGTAAACCCAGAACTAAAGAAATGAAGAAATCAGTTTACTACTTAATATAAAGAAGATTTATAAAGTACATTTCTTATCTTTGAAAATTAATCATCTCAGGCTATGTGATTTCTGCTGCAGGGTAGGTCATACTAACATGGTTCAGTAGTATTATTGGTATCATTCTCTACTGTTTTCAGGAATCAGGTGTCAAATATTGCTAAAACCAATGTAAATCTTAGTTAGAAACTGCATCTGCAGTATAATCAGTGATCTTTGAAAATATTCTAATGTATAATCAGTGATCTTTGAACATATTCTAAGTTGGTTCCCACATAATATATACTCTAGGATAATGTTTTTTAGAAATTATAAACAAATGAATCATTGTGAAAAACCTTCACAAGTTCTGCTAAAATATTTCACTACTTTTTTATGTTCAAAACAAAATTGCTGAATCACTTGCATTCTAACAATGAAATTTTATTTACCTTAAATTAATACAATGTCTATTCAATAATCATTCTAAAACTGTTAAAATAAAGAAATAAAATTTAAAAGCAAGATATTGTTTTTTCAAGATAATTGTATCCCACAACCAAAAGAGGTACCAGTTCTTCAAAAGGTATGGTCATCAATTGAACTAGCTAATTGGAGCTGTGCATCAAATATGTTACTAGGAAAATCTGACTATCTCTCGTTTTTGAAACTTTTGTTTTCTTGATATATTCCTTTCTTATTCCATTCCCCTATACACATTCCACTACTACTGCCTGGCACATAGTAAACTCAAGTGGCTATGGAATGACTGAATGGCAGATATTAAAACATTAGCAGTTTAATAAAGGAAGATGTTTTGTAAGAAATAGTGCCACCTCACTGCACACTGAAATCACATCAGATAGGATCCTCTTTCTCCTCTATTTATTGTCCAATTCTTAAAATCAGGAAAGGCCTGAGTAAAGTCTCTTAATTTTATTTTGAATTTCCAATGGTTTATTTCTATTCAGATAATAGAATAGAATAGAGAGAGATATGTGTAGAGAAAGATCACATTGCTATTCTTGATTCTTGGTTTAGGTGCAAATTTCAAATTCATTTTGGAAGGGTGGTGACATGTTAACAGATATTGACACTTCTTCATACTCTAAAAGTCTATTTTTGATATATTCATTCCACTGGCTAGGTTTATTGACACTCTTGCCTGAATCAGGACAGTGAAAAACTTGATTGTACAAATTCACCTGACTAATATATCAGCTATAGCAGGAAATGCAATTGCCAACTCTCAGGGAAGCTTATGCTTTGCTGGAATGACTAACACAATGAGAAAGAAGCAGACAGACTTGTGTTACCTAGGGAAATAGCAATGTGAGGCTAGTGACTGACACTTCATAATGAGGGGTAGGGAAGAAATGGACACCACTAATACATTTTGTTATGTTTGTTCAGGATTCCATTTCAAGGTAAGCCATTTGAAAACAAATAAAATGGTTGAATGTGAGCCACCTTGGATCTCAATGCACAAATATTTCTCAACCTGGCTGCTGCTCTCCTTAGTGGAGTTAGGATGGAAAAACCTATCATTTTAATACATGAGTTAAATATTTGGGTGACCTCTAGAAAAGTATCAGATGAAGAAATTTATACTCAGGACTTTTCCACTTCTTTATACAACTCATATCAGCTTTCAGGGTAAGGCCTACCCACAAGTAGATATTCATTTGCTAGGAAAGTCCCTTCTTTTTAATGGGAATTGTTAAAACCTCTAAAAATAAAGAAAATAAATTTTAGCAAGCTATATAGGAATCAGAAACTTCCTCCAAATGAAATAAAAGGATATCTTACAGAAAAAGGGAATCCCAGAGAGAATACCTTTCCAGATAATATTCCCTGCCCTACTAAGAGGTTTATGCGGTTGAGGGCCCATCCTTCTCTCCCATATGTGGTTTTCTACACCCTACTGGTGATATTTCTCCTACCCAGCTTCCAGGTCTACATGCAAAATGGAGAAACTGGAGACTAGAAATCCTCCTTCCTTTTCTATCTAGAATTCCAGTTTCATATATTATGATTCATATTAAGATTGTATTAAAGTCCATTTGTTTGCAAAAAAGCAACTTTAAGAAGAGGATTTGTTAAATAAGGCATAGTTGTATTCCTAGGAAAGCAAATTAATCCACCTTCACCTTAGGGATAGCTGGTTTATTAAATGCCTAGAGATGAACTAGTATTAAAAAAAGCAGGAATTGGTTGATGGGAAGAGTATAAGTGACACTGCAGACAAACCAAACTTTTGCTTAAGGCTGGATTGGCTTGCCAATCCTACACCCTTCTTAATTCCCTCCTTTTATTTTAGTAACCCCTACCCTCATCCCATGGGGGTACCCACAATGTTCTTAAATAGTATGTTATGCTGTTTCTTAACATGTGAATTAGAGATTATATATTTATTATCCTCACAAAGGTTCCACAACCTATGCTTCATATCTAAAGTCCACATTCGACCTATTGTTCAAACATAGGTCAGTTCTAAAGTCCACATGCTTACCATGAAGCTATACTGCTCCTGTGGGCATTCAGGAGACCTTCTTAGCATCTAGGCTTTATCTCTAATCACTGTGGTACCCTGGATAAGTCACAGTGCCATCTTTAAAATGAAAAGGTTGGGTTAAAAGTTCTCTGGCAATGTTCCAATTTTGAAAATCTATGGGATTAATTAAGTCATCTTTGTAGGTACAGTAGTCTCCCTTATCCTCAGGGAATACATTCTAAAATCCTCAATGTATGCCTAAAAACCTGGCTAGTACTGTATCCTATAGTTACCATATGATTTCTATATTATATATGTGTGTATAAACTATAATAAATTTTAATTTATAAATTAAGCACAGCACTCTTGAGCTTTGGTACCATTACTAAGTAAAATAAGAATCATTTTAATACAAGCACTTTGTTAGTGACTGGCTGTCAAACAGTCTATCTGATAACCCAAATGGCTACTAAGTGATTAATGGCCAAGTAGTAAGTATATACAGTAGAACTTCTGTAAATTGACCACCCAAAGTCATCAACATACAGAGGTTGTCATCATAAGGTACTAGGTCTACTGCATTGATACATACATGTGGTGCATATCTGGCCTATGAAAATTATATCAATTTAAGAAGGTGGTCAATGTAGGGAAGTGTTCTATATGGAGGTTGTATTGAATAGTGTGGATACACTGTACAAAAGGATAAGTCATGTCCAGGATAGATGAAACAAGATGAAGCAGGCAGCATGAAATTTCATAATATTACTCAGAGTGGTATGCAATTTAAAACTTGCCAATTGTTTATTTCTGGAATTTTTAATTTAATATTTTCATCCCAAAGTTGACCACAAATTAACTGAACCCTCAGAAATGAGGATGACTGTACGAGGTTTTTGACTTCCATATTGAAGAATAGGATTGAAAATTATCAAGCTACTGTTTATTTCTTGTGTACTCAGGGAAACACGTTATTTTATTTTTTTATTTTTTTATTTTTTTTGAGAGCGAGTCTCACTATGTTGCCCTGGGTAGAGTGCCGTGGCATCACAGGTCACAGCAACCTCAAAATCTTGGGCTTAAGGGATTCTCTTGCCTCAGCCTCCCAAGTAGCTGGGACTACAGGGGCCTACCACAATGCCCAGCTATTTTTGTTGTTGTTGTTGTTGTTCGGCAGGCCTAGGCTGGATTCGAACCCCCCAGCTCCAGTGTATGTGGCTGGCACCCCAGCCACTGAGCTATAGGTTCCAGGCCTAGAACATTCTATTTAGATACCTATACATGTTAGAAACATATGTTTTTCAGATAAATAATTATTAGGGCTGAGAGGGAGATACTGCACATTATAACTTCTAAATATATATATGTATACAAAGTTTATTGAGAATGTGGCTATCTATTCTAGGATATATCTTTCATACAATATCCAAAGCATTTCTTTTAGGTTCAGTGGATCTTAGTGACTCATCATCAGACTAAAAATTTTTAAATTTTTTCTATTCTTGACTGCCTGTGCATGGAGAGACATTATTGCTCATAAATCCTATTCTCTATAAGAAAGTTGAAACAGAAAAAACTATTTATACTTTCTTCCTAACTATTCAACTCCATACATAGGCATTAAGATCCTGTGAGAATGCAACTCCTTTACTAATTCAAAACCAGTAGATTTTTTTATTAAACTTTTATCATCAGATAGTACAACCAGGATGTTATTATGTAAGTCTTGTCCTTGTATCACATTTCCAATCAGAATGCTTATTAATAGCCAGTGCAGTAGGAACTCACTTTACCAGGAATTTGAGGACCCAGGTCACATTGTGAAGCAAAAATTCAAGACTATTGGCTCAGTGCCTGTGGCTCAAGTGGCTAAGGCGCCAGCCACATACACCTGAGCTAGCGGATTCAAATCCAGCCCGGGTCCGCCAAACAACAATGACGGCTGCAACTAAAAAAATAGCTGGGTGTTGTGGCAGGCACCTGTAGTCCCAGCTACTTGGAAGATGGAGGCAGGAGAATCACTTAAGCCCAGGAGTTGGAGGTTGCTCTGAGCTGTGATGCCATGGTACTCTACCCAGGGAGACAGCTTAAGGCTCTGTCTCATTAAAAATAAACAAATAAATAAATAAAGACTATTTGCTTCTAGAGATGTTTGACATTTATCTAATACAGCCAGCTCATCTTAACAAGTGAAGAAATTGAGCTCTAGAGATAGAAGTAAGTAGAAGTTGAAAAACTGGTCTTCAGAGCTTTTTCTCTCTCTACTGCATCTTTCCATCCCAAATTATCTTCCTGTATGTATACCTTTTCCCAACACTTCCTCCAACCCCAGATGTCCATCCTATTAATGCTGGCCTCAAAGAAAACCATCTCCTACCTCCTCCAGTTTTCCCTGGCTCTTGCTACCATTTCCCAGTACAGCCTTAAGTGGAATCTTTGAAACCACAGTCTGCAAGGCTTTTCCCAATACTGTCCTGCTTGCTTAACCTTCCTCCCACCAAAATAAAATCTAAATTCTCTGGGTTTTATGATATTCTCCTATGACATCGCTCCAAACAAACCTGCCTAAGTTAATCTGAGAAATTAATGGGTGTTAATGGTGTGGACTGATTAATATGTTACCTCTTCAAGTAATGATACTTGCATTTTAACAGAGACTTTCTAGAGACAAAGTGAAGAAGGAATGACTTTCTTGAGAAATTAAGACAGGGTAGTGGGAGATGTCATACTAAGGCCTAGAATAACGAGCAAGATAGAGCCTATCACTGTAGCTTTGTCTAGCATAGTTACCCACCTCTCAGGATTTGTCTGTGGAAAATTACTATACAATCATTTGAAAAAAGATTAGAACATTTATTTTTATAAAACCAGCTCTTTTTTATTTTTTTTTAATTGCTAAATCATAGCTGTGTACATTAGTGCAATCAGGGGTACAATGTGCGGGTTTCATATACAATCTGAATTATTCTCATCAAACTGTTCAACATAGCCTTCATGGCATTTTCTTAGTTATTATATGTAGACATTTGTATTCTGCATTTAGTAAGTTTCGCCTGTACCCATTCTAAGATGCACTGTGGGTGTGGCCCCTACCCATTACCCTCTCTCCACCCTAACCTCCCCCCTCCCTTCCCCTTCCTTGGCCCCTTCCCCATATTCTTGTGCTATAGTTGGGTTATAGCCTTCATGGGAAAGCTATGAATTAGCTTCATAGTAGGGCTGAATATATTGGATACTTTTTCTTTCATTTCTGAGATACTTTGCTGAGAAGAATATGTTCCAGCTCCATCCATGTAAACATGAAAGAGGTAAAGTCTCCATATTTCTTTAAGGCTGCATAATATTCCATGTTATACATGTACCACAATTTGCTAGTCCATTCATGGGTCGATGGGCACTTGGGCTTCTTCCATGACTTAGCAATTGTGAATTGGGCTGCAATAAACATTCTGGTACAGATGTCTTTGTTATATTGTGATTTTTGGTCTTCTGGGTATAAACCTAGTAAAGGAATTATAGGATCGAATGGCAGGTCTATTTTTATATGAAATCAGAAAAAAACTCGAATAGCCAAAACATTACTCAGCAATAAAACAAAGCAGGAGGAATCATGCTACCAGACCTAAGACTATACTATAAATCGATAGTGATCAAAACAGCTTGGTACTGGCACAAAAACAGAGAAGAGGATATCTAAAACGGAACAGAGAACCAAGAGATGAATCCAGCTACTTACCATTATTTGATCTTTGACAAGCCAATTAAAAACATTCAGTGGGGGAAAAGATTCCCTATTTAACAAATGGTGCTGGGTGAACTGGCTGGCAACCCATAGAAGATTGAAACTGGACCTACGCCTTTCACCATTAACTAAGATAGACTCTCACTGGATAAAAAAATTAAATGTAAGACATGAAACTATAAAAATACTTGAAGAAAGAGCAGGGAAAACTCTTGAAGGAATCGGCCTGGGTGAATATTTTATGAGGAGGACTCCCCAGGCAATTGAAGCAGTATCAAAAATACATTATTGGGACCTGATCAAACTAAAAAGCTTCTGCACAGCCAAGAACATAGTAAGTAAAGCAAGCAGACAGCCCTCAGAATGGGAGAAAATATTTGCAGGTTATACCTCCGATAAAGGTTTAATAACCAGAATCCACAGAGAACTCAAACGTATTAGCAAGAAAAAAACAAGTGATCCCGTCTCAGGGTGGGCAAGGGACTTGAAGAGAAACTTCTCTAAAGAAGACAGATGCACGATCTACAAACACATGAAAAAAAAGCTCATCATCCTTAATCATCAGAGAAATGCAAATCAAAACTACTTTGAGATATCACCTAACCCCAGTAAGAGTAGCCCGCATAACAAAATCCCAAAACCAGAGATGTTGACGTGTATGTGGAGGAAAGGGGACACTTCTACACTGCTGGTAGGAATGCACACTAATAAAACCAGCTCTTAACGGCATTTTAAGGCAGGGACAACCTTGAAACATATTCTGAACCTCAAGGAGAAACTCCTTTGTATGGGTTACAAGGACCTTCAGTTGATCCTACTCCAGGTTAAACAAGAAACTAAATTGTCTTTTCTTTCATATGAGATATTAGAGTTTACTTAAAAACACTTACCTACCTTCTGTCTTTCTCCTTTACTGCTTTGTTCAGTTGCCCAGCTTCTAGTCAATATTTCACATGGCTTAGTTTTGTGTTTTGCCTTGTATTTTTCCCTTTGATGAATACTCTCTCTCTCTACCTCTATCTCTCTCCCTACCATCTGATTAGTTCTTTTCCTTGGCTTATCTGTAATTTTCTATATTCTTTCTCACATCTCCCTTTTCCTTTGCCCTCTTTCTTCTCCTTTCTCTTGCTAGCCTTGGAACCAGAGAATGCAGAGGCAGAGGAGCTGCAGGTGGTTTGGATTTTAAAGCCTCCAGAGAAATCCCACTTTACAACAAGAAAATGTCAACACCTCCTGTAAGTTAGAGCCACAGTCCTGGGGCCAGGCAGTAAATAGTCCTTATATTAAAATTGAGACATCTTAAAGATGTCATAACTATATCTGTACTCTGTACAAGTGGAATATCAGAGGGATTTTTTTAAATGTCAAGTGTTTTCTGTCACTTTTCTCTTCTCATTAATGTGTAAGATTATCATGTAATCTTGTGCTTAGTTTCAAACTACTATGGTCTTTAATTTTTTTAACATTCTTTTCCATAAGCGGGGATTTGATTTTATTATACTCTTTGCCCTGATCCTGTGTCCTTATCCACACTCCTTTCTACCCCACCAAGCACTATATTCAAGGCACAATTATCCTGGTTCTCATGTATCTGGAGATAGGAGACCTAGGCTTAAATGCATCTAACCATATATTATGTGGTCCTTAAACATTAGTGGACAGTAGAATTAACTGAAAAGCTTGTTAATTAATGTACAGAATCTCAGTTCCCACTTACCAAGGAGGTTCTTATTCATCAAATCTAGAATGGAACCATAAAAAATACATTGTAACACGGGAAATAACAACAGATGCCACAGAAATAAAAAAAAAAATTCTCAATAATTACTACAAAAACCTCTATTCACACAAATATGAACATGTAGAGGAGATGGAACAATATCTAGAAGCATAATACCTTCCAAAATTCAGCAAGAAAAAATTAGAAATCATGAATACACCAATATCAAGTACTGAAATAGCATCAATTATACAAAATTTCCCCAAAATAAAAGTCCTGGACCAAATGGGTTCACACCAGAATTTTATCAAACCTTCAAAGAGGAACTAGTTTCTATAATGCATAGTCTTTTCCAAAAGATAAAGAAGGAATCCTCCTCAACACTTTCTATGAAGCAAATATCACCCTGATACCCAAACCAGGAAAGGACTCAACAAAAAAAAGAAAACTATAGATCAAGTATTAATGAATATTGATGCAAAAATATTGAACATGATATTAGCAAACAGAATACAGCAACATATTAAAAAGGTTATATACCATGAGCAAGTAAGTTTTATCCCAGAGACATATGGTTCAACATATGCAAATCTATAAATATAATGCACCACATAAATAGAATAAAACACAAAGACCATATGATTCTTTCAATTGATGCAGAAAAGGCTTTTGAAAATATCCAGCATTCTTTCGTGATAAAAACACTCAAGAGGGCAGTGCCTGTGGGTCAAGGAGTAGGGTGCTGGCCCCATATACCAGGGGTGGCAGATTCAATTCTGGCCCTGGCCAAAAACTGCAATAAATAAATAAATAAAAGACAACAGTTTAAAAAAAAGGCATAACATTAAAAAAAAAAAAACACTCAAGAAAATAGGCTTATATGGAACATTCCTTAAGCTGATAGAGGCTATCTACAGCAAACCCACAGCCAATATCATATTGAATGGAGTAAAACATAAAGCATTTTCACTCAAATCTGGAACTGACAAGGATACCCACTGTCTCCAATGCTATTTAACATAGTGTTGGAAGTCCTAGCCATAACAATCAGGCACGAGAAGGAGACCAAAGGAATCCAAATGGAGAAAGAAGAGGTTAAATTCTCCCTCTTCAAAGATAACATGATCTTATACCTGGAAAGCTCCAGAGACTCAACTACAAAGCTCTCAGAAGTGATCAAGGTGTATAGCAGCATCTCAGGATAAAAAATCAATACCCACAAATCAGTAGCCTTTATATATGTCAATAATTGTCAAGCTGATAATAAAATCAAAGACTCTATTCCTTTTACAATAGCATCAAAGAAGATGAAATACCTGGGAATGGGCGGTGCCCGTAGCTCAGTGGGTAGGGCACCGGCCACATACAATGAGACGGTTGGAACCCGGCCTGGGCCAGCTAAAACAACAGTTACAACTGAAACAACAACAACAACAAAAAAAAAAAAAAAAAAAAACAGGTGTTGTGTCAGGCACCTGTATTTTCAGCTACTTGGGAGGCTGAGGCAAGAGAATCACTTAAGCCCAAGAATTTGAGATTGCTGTGAGTTGTGATACCATAGAACTCTACCCAGGGTGACAGCTTGAGATTCTGTCTAAAAAAAAGAAAGAAAGAAAGAAATATCTGGAAATATATCTAACAAAATATGTGAAATATCTCTCTAAAGAGAATTACAAAACTTTGAGAAAAGAAATAGCAGAAGATGTCAAGAAATTGAAGAACATATCATGCTCATGGCTGGGAAGAATCAACATTGTTAAAATGCTCGTCTTATCCAAAGCACTCTATAGATTTAATGCAATCCACATCAAAGCATCAATTTCATAGTTTAAAGAACTTGAAAAAATAGTATTTCAATTTATATGGAACCAGAAAAAAAAAAAAAACACGAATAGCAAATACAATTCTTAGAAATAAAAACAAATCTGGAGGCATCATGCTGCCAAATTTCAGGTTATATTACAAGGCTATACTGATGAAAACATCATGATATGGGCACAAAAATAGAGATGTAGATCTATGGAATAGGACAGAAAATCTAGTGATGAATCCAGCCACATATTGTCATTTAATGTTTGATAAGCCTAACAAAAACATGTGATAGGGAAAAAAAATCCTTTGTTAACAAATGGTGCTGGAAGAACTTGTTATCCACATGTACAAGACTGAAACTGGACCCACATCTCTCATCACTGACAAAAAAATATTCTTGTTGGATAAAAGATTTAAATTTAAGATGTGAAACAATAAAAATTTCAGAAAAGAGTGTGGGGAAAACACTTGAAAATATTGGCCTGAAAAAATACTTTATGAGGAAGACTCCCCTACCAATTGCAGCAACACCAAAAATAAGTAACTGGGATTTGATCAAACTAAAAAGCTTTTCCAAAGCTAAGGATACCACAAACAAAGGAAGCAGTTAGCCTTCAGGATGGGAGAAGATTTTTGGATGCTATGAATCTGACAATGGCCTGATAACTAGAATCTACAGAGAACTCAAATTAAATAATAAGAAAAGTGCAAACAACCCTCTATATAAGTGGGCAAGAGATTTCAACAGAAACTTCGAGGATGACAGAAAAATGGCCAATAAATACATGAAAAAAAAGTTCATCATACAGAAATGCAAATCGAAACCACTCTAATATATCACCCAATCCCAGCAAGATTAGCCCACATCCCAAAGTCCCAAAACACCAGATGCTGGCATGGATGTGGAGAGAAGGGAATGCTTCTACACTGCTGGTGGGATTGCTAACTAATGCAGCCTTTTTGGAGAGAAATATTGAGAATCCTTAAAGATCTAAAAGTAGACCTTCCATTTGACCCTGCAATCCCATTACTAGACATCTACCCAGAAGAACAAAAATCATTTTACCACAAGGACATTTGCACTAAAATGTTTATTGTGGCTCAATTCATAATTGCCAAGTTGTGGACGACACTCATAAATGGATCAACAAACTGGTGTCTGTATACCATGGAATATTATTCAGCCATTAAAAAAGATGGAGACTTTACATTTTTTACATTTACCTGGATGGAGTTGAAATACATTCTGCTTAGTAAAGTATTACAAGGATGGAAAACTAAATATCCAATGTACTCCATACTAATATGAAATTAATATATAAACAATTATATGTTTATAAGAACAAAAAAATACGATTATAGTTCAGTTTGGGTATAGGGAGAAACAGGAGGGTGAAGGGAGGAAGATGTATGGCAGAAGGAGGGAGGGCATGAGGTAGAATCTCACCTAATGTGCACATTGTGAGGGTGCATAACACACCCCCTGGGTAAGGGGCTCTTCTACAAACGTGACTTTACCCTGGAAGTGAGAACAATGTGACCCAATATTGTACCCTCATATTAATTTGAAAAAAAAAAATACATTACAAGTAGCATTTCAGGTGAACCTAATGAAGTTGATCTTGAGATTGTACCTTTTGAAATGTTGCTGTGTGGATGGGGAAATACTTAAATATTGAGTATTATGAAAGGCTTAGGGTAATATCTAGAAGTGCCTACCTAATAGTCTTGAGAGTACTTATGCAAGTGGTCTTTCTTCCATTAAATTTTGTTAAGAAACTCATATAATGAAATAATAAGGCATAATACCTGCAAATTTGCATGTGCTTTGGTGTCACTTATCTAAGCCAGTGGGCAGAATTATATTTTACATTCTCAGGTATAGCAATTAAATTGATGGAAGTGGAAGAGACTCTAGATATTTTCTCCTCCATTAACTCATTCATATGGAGAAATTACAGCCCTTTAGGGGAAACACATTCATATAGAGAAATTACTGCCCTTTGCCTAACGTAGTAAGTGTCAGGTCCAGGACAATAATTCAAATATACTAACTGAAGTTTTATCCATTGCTCTTCAGAAATCTAATCTTTCTATAAATTTATCTTTTTTTTCTTTATATGTATCTATTTTCATTGACCTACCTCAATATAGAAGAATTTATTGCTGTTGCAGGTGTCCAGCCACTTGGGGATTTAGTCAAGAAAAAACAGAGGAAATATAAGAGCTAGAAGTGTTGGTGGAATTTCTGTCTGCAGTAGGTCTTTGTCTCAGAGATTCAAAGAATAAAACTGTGGACCACAGAGTGTGATAAGATAGGATTTATTAGATAGAAAAGAATACAGAAAAAATAAAAATCACAGAGCTCCTGGCATAGGGAAAGGCCAAAGTGGGAAGTCTCTACATGGGTCTGTTGTATAGAGAGATATACACTGTTTTGTAAAAAAGAGAGGTCTTGAGAATTACATTTGGCCAGGACTTGGCAGACGTCAGTGTTGATGAATGTATTAACAAATGAATGAATTCCCTTCAGCTCTGGGCAAAATATCAGGGCTCCTGATTCAAAAAAGGCCCACCTTACATGAAATTGCACAGGCCTAGCAAATCAGGGACCCTGTCCAGCCCTGAATGGGGAAGCCTGTATCAATTCTCTCTCTCCCAGTAAAAATTCTAACTCACTGTTAGCAAAAAAAGGCATTGACTTAATCTTAAATGCTTCTTGCTGGGTTGGGCAATGATAAAAGAGGGCAGTTAGGAATTCTTCAGAGGAGGGTGATCCAGGAGTCTGCAATAGAATCAAGTCTTGTGTTGGAACCATTTTCACTGTTTATGGCTGGACGATGTCATCTTTGGAAGACACATAACTGACTAGCTTATTAAAAGGCAATAATAATTCAGAAGAAGCCTTAAAACTGTCTGAAACTTCAAGGTTTAGGGTGAGCCAATATTGGTTCTATTCTTTCTTTGCCTAAGGCCCTCATCCCCTATAAAAGTTGGAGGCCCAAATAGTGTACTTGGGGTACACATAATTGGGCTTTAGCCTTGGAAACTTTTATACTCACAATTACCCAGAAAGTTTAATCAATCTTGGGTAGCTTTGTGGCATTCCTCTGCATCTGGTACTCCCAAAAGGTCATATACATACTGAATGAAAGTCACTGCATCATATGAGAAACAACTCAAATCTTGGGCTAATGCTTGTCCAAACAAATGAGGGATGTTCCTAAATCTCTGAGACAACACAGTCCTTGTAAGCTGGGTGTTGGAGTCCGAGGGGGTCTTCAAAATCAAAAAGGTATTGGGAATTCTCCTGAAGAGGAATGCAGAAAAAGGCATTTTTTAAGTCTAGGACTGCAGAACAGGCAGCTTTTTCAGGGATTTGAGATAATGAAGTATATATTTTGAGAACTATAGGATGGAGAAGAATGACTGCTTCATTTATAATGTGGAGGTCTTGTACTAATCTCTGCCTCCCATTTGGCTTTGGCACTCCTAGAATAGGTGTGTTACACAGACTGTTTCAAGGTATTGATAACTTCTGTTGTATTATATTTTGTATTATAGGTATTAGCCCAGTCTCAGCTTCTGTTTGTAGAGGATATTGTTTCTGATTGGGATAGATTGTGGGATTTTTTAACTTAATTTGGACTGCTTGACCATTTTTTGTTTTTTCCACCTTTCCCTCAGAAGCCCATACTTTTGGCTTAATTTCTGTCTAATAAGGGAAGGCATAATATAGGTTCTTGTTCCATATTCCTATAAATGGTTGTTCCTGCTTTAGCTAGTATATTTCTTCCTAACAGGGGAACAGGACTTTCAAGTATGATCGGCAGGGTGTGAGAGAACGGTCAGTCTTCCCACCCCCCACATTTTAGCTTAAAGGCTGAGAGAGAATTTGGTAACTGAATTTTTTTTTTTTGTGATTTTTGCCTGGGGCTGGGTTTGAACCCCCCACCTTCGGCATATGGGACCGGCGCCCTACTCCTTGAGCCACAGGCACCGCCCCTGGTAACTGGCTTTTAAGACACACTCTGTATAGTTACAGATTTGGGGGATAGAAAACCAGGGTTATAGAGAACAGTATAGGAAAGGAGACTGTAGTGTCAAAGATAAATTTTATTTTCAGCCTTCCACTGTGAGGCCAACCTAGGGCTCTTGAGGGGGTGATAACATAAACTGGAACCATGAGAAATTGCCTTAGGCACCCTCAGTCCAGTTTGAGGGCTGATTGGGTTACTGCCCCCTGGAGACCTTCAGCTCTAGGGACAAGCTGCCTTCCAGTGGTCACTCTTTTATTCTAGAACAGGGACTGGGTTGGTTGCCCAGCAGTCAGTGCTGCCTGGAGCAATATTTCTTAAAACGGTCAGTCTGACGTCATTGGAAGCACTTATTCTTAGCTCTTCTGGCTACTCTCTGCTCCAGAATGGTGCCTGCCTGTCAGAGTGCCATTACTAGAGCTGCCATCTTTTTTTTCTTATCTCTTCTTTCTTTGTTCTCCTCTTCCTCCTGATCTTGATTGTACAAGATGACTTTACTGTTTTAAGAAGGTTCTCAATGTTATGATTAGGGCCTAGAGCCAATTTTCTGGAGTATTTTTTTAATGCCTGCAGCTGCTTGAATGATAAATGTATTTTTAAAAATACATTTAAATACATTGCCCTTAATAAGTCAGGTGTCAACTGAGTGTGTTTTTTCGTCACCTCCCTAAGCTGCTCAAGAAAGCAAAACAGCTTTCATTTTGCTCTGGGTAAATAGTAGAAAACTTAGAATAATTCATAGGCTTTTTTCTGAATTGATGTAAACTTTCCAGGATCTTTGTCAGAAAACATTTACAACACCAGTCCCCTTGTTTCTTCAGGGTCCTATTTGAGATCCTCAAGGGGAACTGCTTGTCTTCCCATGAGGTATTTATCCACTTCTTCAGAAGACATGAAGTAATCAACATGAACCACAAATCACCCCACTTTCTAGCATCATCTAAGATTTCATTCTTATTCAAAGTTAAAGTTTGGTCTAACAGTAGCATTACATTGCTCCAAGAGAGGTAAAAGCTTTGTCATAACACTTGGATACCATCTATGTATTTATATGGGTCATTAGAAAATTGTCTTAAATCAACCTTGATTTGTTTTACATCAGCCAGAGAAAATAGAGTAAATATTCTCATATTTTCCCTTTCACCACCCACGATCTCCACCAAAGAAGGATACAGTTTCTTTCTGGGAGTCCCAATGGGACCAGAAGATGCTCCTGGAACATATTCCTTCTTGGGTTTTTCTAAAGGCATGGAGGAGGGTGTGGGTGAAGTAAATGGCAGTTTTGAATTAAGTGGTGACAGCATCTGTCTTGGGAATCTTTGGCTGCTTGCAGAAGTTACTACCATCAGGAAAGCTAGATCTATCTGATAGGTTTTATACAGTTGGAGGTTGCCTCTGAAAAAAAAAGAAAGTTTGTATATAGCGTGTTGCAGGAAGATGAGGCCCAATGAAGAGAAAGAGCACCCAAACACCATGTTTATAAGAGGAAGGGCTTTATTTACTGGCCCAGAGCTTACAGCATAGAAGAATTCCAAATGGCCGCACTCCCCGACTGGCTTTCTCTTTCCCTTTTTATCGAAAGTCAAAAAGTTTCAACCCACAGGTACCCTTCTCATTGGCCAGTTTGAATCAAGTGGGAGATGCTATTCCAGCTCCTACAGAACTACAGAATTTCACAGAACTTGGAAATTTTCAAGTTCTAGGAAGTTAAGTTTGCAAATTCCCAAGAGCTGAGTCACCAAGGAGAGGACCCCGCAGGTATATCCTTATGATCTCCTTGAAAAGACCTGTTCTCCTAGACCTCACCCTTCTAATATATCCTCCCTCATTTCCCCCTTTTGAGACTCTGATATATTTTAATTTGAGGTCTCAATATCAGCTTGCTTCTGCAATTGCTGATATTAGTAACTTTCCAGCACTTAGATTTTAGGTACTGTGACTTTTCTTGGGTTCTCTACTCAGGCCTTAATAGTACCATGGTGGTGGGCTAATATACATATGAATTTTTACGTTTCCCTGTGTGACATTCTTCCCCCCCCTTCCCAAAGTCCAAAGTCCAATTAAGACAAGTCCCTCCAGGAGTTTCCTCAGGCTTCAGCCATGCGTGTGTTGACCAGAGAGCTCCCAGTATGTGGCTGGAGTAGGGCATGTTTACTGTTTTAAAAAGTTACCTTTACTTACCAAGGAATAATGAAACTCTATTTAGCCAGCTGTGATGACTGCAGGTGAGGATTCTTTTTACCTTCATTGCCCTGCGTGTGGTCATGATGATGGTGTAAGTCCTTTTTACCTTAGTTTAAGGGGGACAGGGTTCTGATCCTGGACCTAGACTTGGTCCCCTTGATCCTCCAGAGAGAAACAATGTACAGACACAAAAGACTAAACAGAACACGGTTAATTACCCAAGTGGAGATTTTCCTTGTTACTCTTTCTAGGGTTTTTGTCTATTCAGTTTAGTCATTCCCAGTTCTTTTAGGAGTCCCTGCTAAATTTCAGGGGATTGACAGCGGCCTCTTTGAATAACACCAGTGGCAAGACCTGTATTCAATTAAGCTTTGCTTCCTTGCTGAGTTTACCAATTCCTGTTTTTATGGTTCTGTTTATGAACTTTACCCTATCTAAGCTTTGAGCCCTATAAGTTACATATAATTTTCAGGTGATATTTAAAGCTTTAGCTTACTATTTGCACTAGTTCTGTTATGAAGGTTATACCATTGTCAAATTTAAACCAGACTGGCAACCTAAACCATGAGACAATTTCTCTGGGCAACACTTTTACTAATTCAGGAGTCCTTTTTATTCCACTGGGGAAGGTTTTTACCTATTCCGAGTCTGGTAGACCATCACCAGCAAGTACTTGTTCCCTCTAAACATGTGCATTTCAGTAAAGTCTACCTGGAAGTCCTTGAAGGGAGTTGCTCCATGTAACTGGATTCCTGGGTGTACCATAAGTTCTTGGGGTGCATTGAACTGGCTACAGGTGACACACTGTAGACTGATGGTTTAGGCCAGGGCTGCTAGGTGGGAGATGTAGAGGTAGCAGCTTCACCAAAGACTCTTGTCACCACGGTGGCTCCTAGAAGCTGGAGGGCTGCTACTCATCCATGTGTCATCTTTATCTATTCTCCCTCTATTTCCCAGTTCCCCTTCATTGCCAACCATTCCTTCTCTTCCTGGAAGTAGATAGGTAAGAGCTCCAGAACCCACAGGATTGGGGGAGCCACCCGTGACACCTGGTATGGTTTGGATGCAGCCTTTTTTTTTGCCTCAGTACTGACCCTAGTGTTCCTTTTAGTGATGGTGGAAGCATCTCCTTGATATCCACGACAGTGCATTACTGCCACCTTCCAGGGTTTCCATACTGACTCTAGCATCAGAAGTATCTCCTGATGATACTTAATGTCTTTTCCCAAAAAATTTAATAGTCCCTTTTCCTTGTACAATGCCCTTGCATACTTGGAGAGTCAGAAAAGAATTCACATTTTTCCCTTGACTTAGTTTTAAGGCTTGAGTCAAGGCAATTAACTCAGCCTTCTGAGCCAATGTTCCTTGGGGTAGGGGCTTAGTAGTCTCTACAGTCTTTGTTAAGGTGACCACTGCATACCCAGCCCACTGCTCACCTTGAGCCATCATGTAATTGCTTCAGTCTACATAGAAGTCCCAGTTTGCATTTGTCCAAGGCTCGTCAGACAAGTCAGGTCTGTTAGAATACACATTATCCATAACTTCTCTACAGTCATGCTCAGTCTCTCTTCCACTGACTGGAAGGAGCATAGCTGGTTTCAGGGTGCTCTTGCATTAGAGAGCAAAAAATGTCCCTTAGTGTCCATTAAAGTGACCACAGAGTGGGGTATTTTTACTCTGAGATTCCGCCCTAGAGTAAGCTTATCAGCTTTTTGCACAAGGAGAGCAGTAGCAGAGTCCACAAGTATGGTGGCCATCCTTTTACCACTCCATTCAACTGTTTGGAGAGGTAAGCTACAGGCCTTGGCCAGGACCCAACCAGCTGGGTTAACACACCCACAGACATCTTTTCTGTCTCTGAGATATACAGAGTGAATGGCTTGGCCAAGTCTGGTAGCCCTAATGCAGGTATATTTATCAGCCACATCTTTAGCTGGGAGAAGGCATGTTCCTGTTCTCCTCCCCATTCTAAGGGCTCTCCTGCCCCTCTGTTTGTTGACTAATACAAGGGCTTATCCAAGATGGCAAAGTTGATGATCCAAAGATGACAAAAGCTGACCACGCCTAAGAATTCCTGAACCTGCTTTTGGCTTGTAGGGGTAGGGAGGCGATTAATGACCTGCCCCTGTTCCATGCCTAGATTGCTCTCCCCCTGATGGATAGTAAATCCTAGATAATGTACTTGCTGCTGGCAAATCTGGGTCTTTTCTTTGGACACTGTATAGCCACATACTTCTAGAGGTCATAAAAGACAGTCCCTGCCTCAGGCACAGCCCTCCTGGGTAGGGTGCCCTAAAAGGAGGTCATCAACATATTGGAGCAGCACACATTCTAGTTCCTCAGCCAGGGCAAAAAGTCATAACAAACTAGCCCAGTTTCACGTAACTGATTTCAGTTCTGTTTGAAGTTATGTTAGCAATACTCATACATAATTTAACTTTCAAATGAAAGTTCTAAAAATCTGCTTTTAGTCCGAAGGTACTCAATTTCCAAAGACATCAGAAATTTGAATTCAAGAGAATTTGTCAGTCTCTCTTAATATTTATTTTTCTTTTTAGGATAAACTTTGGACTTAGCCAGTAACATAAAAAACACTTTTTTTAGATGAATTAAAATTATTACCGACAATATATGTTAGGACACACCAAAGTCTTATACGTAAGGAGAGACCAATACTTTATAGGTGGGGACAGACCAATGCTTTATACATTAGGACAGACCAATGCTTTATAATATTGGAACATATATATATATATATATCCATAACCCATATTAAATTAATCACCATTTCATATTTGACAATATTTCCTGTATATTTTTGATAAATTGAATTAGTTTAACTTGTTTTTCTATGACTTTTAGTCTTAATATTTCAAAAAGACCAAATTTAGAGTTGTGTTTTTTTTTTTTTTTTTTTTTTTTGTTGTTGTTGTTGTTGTTGGCCTGTGCCAAGTTTGAACCTGCCATCCTCGGTGCATGTGATGGGTGCTGCAACCACTGTGGTATGGGCACCAAGCCCCAAATTTAGAGTTTTGATTTTGGAAGGTTTGTCAAATATCAAAGGCCTAAAACATGGGTTCAAATAAGATTACATGCCAAGAGATATTAAGGGAAACACATAGTCAACTGGATCACATGTAAATTATTTTACAAATTCTCTTTTATGAGCTTCATTTAACCTTCACTGACAATCTACAAACATTCTAAACTTTATTTAACTTTTGCCCTGCCTTTCGCTTTCTTACACAACTATTCTGTTTCAGGACAAAATTTGTCACACAAGATTCTTTCTTAAGACAATGCCATTGTCCTTTAATTCTAATTTATCTTACTCTCAAAAACTCACTTCTCACAAAACAGGATCCCAGTTTACTATGAAGTCACCAATTCCCTTGGCCAAACTGATAATTAGAAGGTTTAAAAGGCAAGAATATTATTCTTTGACAAATACTAAGTTTTCCCAACAATTTAAACAATCAAATTATTAAATTTTACAAATGAGAGACATTTTATAAGATGTAACATTGATAAAGGATATTCCCACCCAGGGCTGGACAGGGAGCCCCCATTTTTCAGGCTCAGATGAGCTCAGATATCAGACTCCCATCTCCAGGTACAAATGCTCTGAGCCTCAGTAAGGTTATGAACAAAGCAGCCTGAAACCTTTTGGATGGCTCTACCCTGACTAAGGAAGACACACCCTAATCCCCTCCCCAGACCAAAACCGCAGCAATGACCTAATAACCTTGTCCAAGGTGAGGGGCTGCATTCATTCATTTGCTAGAACATCTTTTCAGTTTGTAAAGGTATTTTTTCATCTAACAAATCTTGGCCAAATTATCTCTCAGGGCCAATTATTTACCCCTAGACAAAGGACCCAGGAAACCTCCGACCTGGGCCTCCTCCCTACTTTCAGAGGCTGTTCACTTGGGAGACCTGTGGCTGATATGGATACAGGTCCATCCAACATGAGATTTGCACTCTCTTCCCCAGATTTTCACAGGCCATCCAGAGGTCACTGGACTGCCTGAATTATAACACTTTCCAAGGCACAGCTCCCCTGTCAATAGCTCTGGCACTCTCCACTCCCTGTGCATGCCCCTCGGTCCAACAAAATCCCATTTTATCACTGTTCTGTGGCCCGCAGGTTCAATTCTCAAATTCCTGAGATGAAAGACTCACTGAAGAAATTCCAATAACAAAACTACAACAACATTCTTTCTAATGTCTTTTCATTTTCCCCCAAGACCCACATGGTCATGTAGCCACAGCCACAGACAGAAAGTGAAAAACTTAGAACTTCCAGTTTCTCTCAGAATAGCCGGGGGCAAAGTTGGAGCAGAGAAGAAGGGGACACTCACACATTCATTTCACCTTGTGAATGGGGGAGGTGGTGAAACCCCACCTATTATTACCCATTTCAGTCATTCTTCAAGCACTCACATGCATACAATTCCAACCCATTTCTCAACCTGGTAGCCTCAATTTCCCACTTGAGCTGCCACTTAGCCATAAGAGGCAAACTAACACTCCCCTAGGCCCTGTGAAGGGAGATCCAACTCTACCCTCAGAGTTCTCTCAGTCACACCACATCCACACACTCTCACACACCTCTCAACAGACCTGATGGTGATCTAATGCCCAAGGAGTTGATCAGGCACCTTCTTCCACTAAAACTAGTGCAATCCCCAGATCAATCATACTTTGCCTTAGACATCTTCCTGTGTAGGTACCTGATTCTACATGCCAGTTCCTCCCCATGTTTGACTCCTTGAAGACCCGCTGAGGGGGACCTTTCTCTGTCCAGCCGAGGCATCCACACAAGAAGGCCAAATTATCTCCCTGGCACACTCAGTGGTTAACATCGCCCAGGCCTATAAGGGGCCCCCATGTCGGTGTCCAGAGGATTGTCAGCAACTACCAGGTGCATGTTCTCTCCCAGGGTGATCTTGCTCCCCGGTCAGGAAACCAAAAATGTTACAGAAAGATGAGGCCCAATGGAGAGAAAGAGCACCCAAACAACATGTGTATAAGAAGAAGGGTTTTATTCACCAGCCGGGAGCTTATGGCATAGAAGAATTCCAATTGACCCTGCTCCTTAACTGGCGTGGTCTTTCCCTTTTTATCAATAGTCAAAAAGTTCCACCCCTCAGGTACCCTTCTTATTGGCCAGTTTGAATCAAGCGGAGATGCTATTTCAGCTTCTACAGAACTACAGGATTTCACAGAACTTGGAAATTTCCAAGTTCCAGGAAGTTAAGTTTACAAATTCCCAAGAGCTGTGTCACCATGGAGAGGACCCTGCAGTATCCTTGTGATCTCCTTGAGAAGACCTGTTCTCCTAGACCTCACCCTTCTCAGGTATCCTCTCTCATTACCACTGTTCTGTGGTTCATGGGTTCCTTCTTCAAAGGAAGTCCTCTGATATCAAGGACTTACTGCAGAAAGACATTCCACCAATAAATTTTGAGAACACATCCAGAATTGAAGATCTGTGTTAAGCAATGAGACAACTTAACTCTAAATGTTTTTCTCTATAATCATAATAATGGAGACTAATAATTTGAATGCCTGCAAGCCCTTAAGAGCACATAGTGCAGCTGCCCAGCCCACCAAGTCGTGTGCAAAAGGCTGTTGGGGAAGTAACTTTCTAATTCCCCTTGGTGCCAAAGGATGGAGCCAAAGTAATGTTATAAGGCTTCTGAACACATTCTGTATCCACTATTTTTTTGTTGTTGCTGAGATCCAAAGGGCAAACAGAAGTGGCACTCAGATGTCTCAGGGTCTCCAGCAATGGTTTTGACCCCGTAGAAATGGAGGGTCTTCTGAACATGTGCTTTTCCAGCTGTTTTACTACCCATCCACCCAAGTCTCCTGTGTCCTGACGATACAGGATTTCTCCAGGGCTGGATAGGGATCATCCCCTTTCTCTAGGCCCAGGTGAGCTCCAAAATCAGGCCCCCATTTCCAGGCACAAACAGGCTGCCTTTTTCAGGACATAACCTCTGGACTCTAACAAGATCATGAACAAAGCAGCCTGAGGTGGGTTTTTGGATGGTTCCACTTTGAGTAAGAAGCACACACCCTAATCCTTTCTCTGGGACAAAAACCATAAAGGACTTGATAACCTTGCCCTACTGGAGGAAGAACTACATTCATTCATTTGGTAATGCACTCATTAACTCTGAAAAGATGTTTTTCCACTTACCAAGTCCTGGCCAAGTGTAATTCTGAAGACCTAATACCTCTAGATAAAAAAGCCTACTTAGCAACTCCCCAGATAATTCTTTCCCCCTTCCAGAAGCTCTGGTGCTTTTTACTTCTGTCTATCTAATAAAAATCTTATGTTACCACTGATCTGTGGTCCGTGAATTTATTCTTTGAATCGCCGAGACCAAGGGCCTATACTGAGGAAGAAATTCCAGTATTACTACCCCTGCTTTGGTTCTCTCTCTCTCTCTCTCTCTCTCTCTCTCTCTCTCATGGTGCACAAAATGAGACCACCAGACAAATTGAATAAGCCCATAGGAGTCTTTATTAAGAATGGCCAACCGACTGCCTTCTAAGGTCAGAAGTGCAGCAGTGACCAGCTTAAGGATAGAGCTTTTTATTATTATTATTTTTTACTTTAACTTACATATGTGTTCACTAGGCTTCCACTTTTTTACTTCACAAAATTCAAAAGGCTTAAAATTTAACAACAATAACAATGTTTAAGATAGGGACCAGAAACATAAATCTCGCAAAGAACAAACGAAGACAAATACATTCAGTAAAGAAATGAGACGATTACTGCAAAGAAGTATTAAGCAATAATAATAATAGTACTGCAACTAAAGTAACATTCACATTGTCAAATAAGAGTATATCTATTATAAAATGCTTTGACTCTGAGGTTCAGTGTGGAGTCATCAATTAACTATTTCTTTTTATTTTTTTCCCAAAGTATCAAAGAAAGGGATAGAGTTTTTATAGGGTAATTTATGCAAGGTAAAAACAACTGGATTTCACAACTGGTATGTATAGAAGCAAATTTATGGGACTTACAGTTAATAATAGTTACTGGTCAACTAGTTCAGTAAAAAAAAATTATTTTTTAGAACAATGGAGTCTGCAGGACACTAAGGTACCAGTGGCATCACCAAGGAGGCCTCATCCTGTTTTCCTAATTTTTGTCCCATTACATCCTTCTTGTTTTTACTTTCCCCAGTGTTGTTTTACTTTCCCCAGTATTGGGAAAGAGGAGTCAAAGGGTTATCAGTGCTGGTGGGCTGCGTCCCCCTTTTTCTCACCATCTTCTCTCTCTCTCCCCTTCTCTCCCCCTGTCTCTCCTTATAGTTTGGCTGGAAGGCTTCCTAGGTTGGTCAAAGGATGCTTTGACAACCCAGGAATACAGTGGCTGGGACTGCTTAAGGTCCTGGATGTTTGTACTTTCCCACAGATGGGTAATATATTCTCTAGCTAAGAGAACATCCTGTTGGGTGGTATTCTGAGACAATGGTACATATTTGAACCCTATACACTGAGAAAATAGCACATAGTTTTCTTTTGCACCCAGGCCTGACCTTGTATCAACTCTCCAATGGTGAACAATGGCCACCAGAGGCTACACTAAATTACACCATTTTTCATTTAGATAAGTTCTGTAAATAAGAGGAGAAGTGGTCTAAAGTGCCCTTGAGACGGGATACCTAAGAAGGGTGAGGTCTAGGAGGACAGGTCTTCTCAAGGAGACCACAAGGATACGCCTGTGGGGTGCTCTCTATGGTGAGTCAGCTCTTGAGAATTTGTAAACTTAACTTCATAGAACTTCAAAATTTCCAGTTCTGTTAAATCTTGTAGTTCTGTAGAGGCTGGAATAGCATCTCCTGCTTGATTCCAACTGGCCAATGAGAAGGGTACTTATGGGTTGGAACTTCCTGACTATCAATAAAAAGGGAAAGACAAGGCAGTTGGGGAGTGCAGCCATTTGGAATTCTTCTATCCTGTAAGCTCCTGGCCAGTGAATAAAGCCCTTCCTCTTATAAACATGGTGTTTGGGTACTCTTTCTCTCCAGTGGACCTTATCTTCCTGTAATTTTTTGGTTCCCTGACCAGGAAGCAAGATCACCTTTGGAGAGAACACACACCTGGTAGTTGCCACCAATCCTTTGAACACCAACATGGGGGCCCCTGATCACCCTGGGTGACGTCAACCACTGAGCATGCCAGGGAGGCACCTTGGCCTCCCTGTGTGGACTTCTCAAATGGGCTGAGAAAGGACCCCCTTGGTGTATCTTCAAGGAGTCAAATACCAGGAGGAACTGGCATGCAGGAAGAGGTACCTACGTAGGGATACGTCTGAGGCAAGGTAGGATTTATCTGGGGGTCCCACTACAGTTTTAGTGGAAGAAGGAGCCTGATCAACTCATTGGGCATTAGATCAACTGGAGATCTATTGTGAGGTGTGTGAGAGTGTGTGGATGTAGTGTGACTGAGAGAAATCCCAGGGTAGAGTTGGACCTCCCTTCACAGGGCCTAGGGGAGTGTTAATTTGCCTCTTGTGGCTAAGTGGCAGCTCCAGTGGGAAGTTGAGGCTGACAGGTTAAGAAATGGGTTGGAATTTTGTGCATGTGAGTACTTGGAGACTGACTGAGACAGGTAACAATTGGGGGGGTTCACACACCCCCATTCACAGGGTGAAATGAATGTGTGAGTGTGCCCTTCTTACCTGCTCCAACTTTGCCCCCTGGCTATTCTGAGAGAAACTGGAAGTTCCAGGTTTTCTACTTTCTGTTTTTGGCAGTGGCCACGTGGCCATATGGGACTTGGGGGAAAATGGAAAGACATTAGAAAGGAAGTTGTTGTAGTATTGTTATTGGAATTTCTTCAGTGAGTCCTTCGTCTCAGGAATTAGAGAATTGAGCCTGCGGGCCACAGATCAGTGATAAAATGGGATTTTATTGGACTGAGGGATATGCACAGAGTGGAGAATGCCAGAGTTATTGGCAGAGGGGCCATGCCTTGGAAAGTGTTATGGTTCAGGAAGTCTGGTGAGCTCTGGATGGCCCTTAAAAATCTGGGGGAGAGTGTGAATCTCATGCCGGGCAAGGCTGTATCCATATCCAGAGTAGGCCTCCAAGGTGAACAGCCTCTGGAAGAGGCGAGAAGGCCCAGGTCAGAGGTTTCCTACATGAGTCCTTTGTCTAAGTGTAAATAATTGTCCCTGAGAGATATTTTGTCCAGTACTTGGCAGATGGAAAAATACCTTTACAAACTAAATGGGTGCTCTAGCAAATGAATGAACACAGCTCCTCACCTTGGGCAAGTTTATTAGGTCCTTGCCACGCTTTTTGTCTGGGAAGGGGATTAGGGTGTGTGATCAACTCTTTGGGCATTAGATCAACTGATTAGATCTCTACTCAGGGTTGAGCAATCCAAAATATTTGGGATGGCTTTGTTCATAACCTTGCTTAAGGGTATGTATGGCCTGCAACATGTTTGGGCTTGGAGTTGGGATTCTGATGTCTGAGCTCTCCTGAGCCTGAAAAATGGGATTTCCCTGTCCAGCTCTGAGTGGGAAAATCCTGTATTAATATTATACTTCATAAAATGTCTCTACTTTGTAAAATTTAATAATTTGGTTGTTTAAATTGTTGGAGAAACTTAGTCTTTGTCAAAGGATAAGATTTTTGCCTTTTAAACCTTCTAATTATCATTTTGGCCAAGTGAATATGTGACTTCATATTGGACTTTGATCCTGTTTTGTGGGAAGTGGATTTTTGAGAGTAAGAGAAATTAGACAGAAAGGAGAATGGCATTTGTAAGGAAGGAATATAGTGTGATTTTTCATGAAACAGAATGGTTGTTTAAGAAAGTGAAGGGTAGGGCAAAAGTTAAAGAAAGTTTAGAATGTTTGTAGATTGTCTTTGCAGGTTAAATGAAACTCATGAAAGAGAATTTGTGAAGGAATTTACATGTGATCCACTTAACTGTTTTTTCCTTTAAAATCTTTTGGCTTATAATTTTGTTTAAACAAATATTTTAAGCCTTTGATATTTGACAAAACTTCCAAAATTAAAACTCAAAAATTTGGGGCTTGGCACCCATAGCACGGTGGTTGCAGCTCTGGCCACATGCACCAAGGCTGGTGGGTTCAGACTCAGCTCAGGCCAACTAAACAACAACAACAACAAAAACCCAAAACTCTAAATTTTGTCTTTTTGAAATATTAAGACCACTGAAAGTCATAGAAAAACAAATTAAACTTTTTTTGATTTATTAAAATGTATAGGAAACTTTGTCAAATATGAAATGGTTATTAATTTTATATGGGTTATAGTTATATGTACGTTCCAATATTATAAAGCATTGGTCTGTCCTCACCTATAAAGCATTGGTCTGTCCTAACATATAAGACATTGGTCTATCCTAACATATATTCTCGGTAATAATTTTAATTCATCTAAAAAAGTTTTTTAGTAAAGTCTAAAGTTTACCCTAAAAAGAAAAGAAATATTAAGAGAGGCCAATGAATTCTCTTGAATTCCAATTCCTGATGTCTTTAAAATTTGAATACCTTCAGACCAAAAGCAGACTTTTAGAACTTCAATTGGAAAGTTAACATATCTATGAGTATTGCTAACCTTACTTCAAAAAGAACAGAAATCAGTTACATGGAACTGGGCTAGTTTGTTATGGATTATTGTTTGAAATATTATTGATTCTTTCTATGTTCTGTTTTCCAGAAGTCAAGAAAATAATTTTCTGTCTTTTGAGCTATTTGTAGCTTTTCAAGGAATATATATACTTATGAGCAGAATTTGAAACATATATTTTTTCTCTCTCCTTAATTTCTCCAGAATTTGAAGGCCATTTGTAAGTGTTCTTAATTTCTGACAATACAGTTATTTGCATAAGTTCAATAAGAATCTGTTTTGTTTTATAGGACATGATGAAGATACTGGTGATTTTACCAAGGCTTTGGCTGGAATTGCATTTCCAGAGGTATCCAGACTGCATTAAGGAATTAAGGTTGACTTTATAAGATCAATAAAAAAAGCCCTTTGGAAAACAGGCCAGATACTCATCAGGAACATTTCCTGATCTGTGGAAAGTGACAAAAGTCATTTGCTGATAGGTCAGGGAATCTAAATGTGCTTGGGGACCTCAAGAGAAGAGGAATTTACCCAATGCATACAGGTATCTAATGACACAGATGGGCTTATAAAAGGCTTTCAAGAAAGTTCAGCCTGAGATTCCTTATAAAAGATTCCAGCAAAGCCAATTTTAAAGGGAAGAAGTGCCTAGATAGCTAATAATTAATTATACTCACTGTACTTTCTGCAAATAATCAGACCCAGTATACTGAAAGTAAAATTTATTTTAGCAACTAATTTGGTTCTACTGTAATTGGTCTTTAGTGGAAAGAGGAATCAAAGATAGAAAAATAGTTTGTTTAAAAGGAGAAAAAAAGGCTATGGCCCACCTGTATTAAATCCCAGCCTTGTCTGTACTGTCAACTCATAAAATGAGACATAACTATTTTAATAAATTGATCTGTTAAATGAGACTAAGAGACTGGCCAAAGAGTATAGAATTATATACAGTAGTTATATTAGCTCTGAAGCCTTAACACTCAACAAAGGTCGCCTGTTGGCTACATTGGAAAAATTAGGGCAGTATTAAATGTTATCTGCTGTTCCTATATAAATACCTCAGGTAAAATTAAAACCTAAAATGAAAATTATCCAGTAAATGGTGTAACTGTAACACTGCATCCTACTGTGCCTAATCCGTATTCTCTGCTAAGTCTGTTGCCAGCAGAAGCCAAGTGGCCCACTTGCCTGGACTTAAAATATGCCTTGTTCAGTATAAGGCTGGCTCTGGAAAGCCAGAGGCTGTTTTCTTTCCATTGGGAGAGACCTGGACACGGGAACTGTGATCCAGTACACATGGACAAGGTTGCCATAGAAGTTCAAAAATTCACTCACAATTTTTGAAGAAGTTCTGGCTCATGATGTTCAGAAACTCCTGGCTGAGGAATTAGAATGTGTGCTGCTCCAATATGTTGATGACCTCCTTTTGGGCCACCCTACCCAGGAGGGCTGCGCCCGAGGCAAGGACTGTCTTTTATGACCTCTAGAAGTATGTGGCTATAAAGTGTCCAAAGAAAAGACCCAGATTTGCCAGTGGCAAGTACATTATCTAGGATTTACTATCCAACAGGGGGAGAGCAATCTAAGCATGGAACAGAGGCAGGTAATTAATCGCCTCCCTACTCCCACAAGCCAAAAGCACGTTCGGGAATTCTTAGACGTGGTTGGCTTTTGCCATCTTTGGATCCTCAACTTTGCCATCTTGGATAATCCCTTGTATTAGTCAACAAACAGAGGGGCAGGAGAGCCCTTAGAATGGGGAGGAGAACAGAAACATGCCTTCTCCCAGCTAAAGATGTGGCTGATAAATGCACCTGCACTGGGGCTACCAGACTTGGCCAAGCCCTTTACTCTGTATTTCTCAGAGAGAGAAAAGATGTCTGTGGGTGTGTTAATCCAGCTGGTTGGGTCCTGGCCAAGGCCTGTAGCTTACCTCTCCAAACAGTTGAATGGAGTGGTAAAAGGATGGCCACCATATTTGTGGATTCTAGATGCTACTGCTCTCCTTGTGCAAAAAGCTGATAAGCTGACTCTAGGGCGGAATCTCAGAGTAAAAGTACCCTACTCTGTGGTCACTTTAATGGACATAAGGAACACTTTTTTGCTCTCTAATGCAAGAACACCCTGAGATGTTCACTGACTCAGAAGGCTGAGTTAATTGCCTTGACTTGAGCCTTAGAACTAAGTCAAGGGAAAAATGTGAATGCTTTTCTGACTCTCTAAGTACGCAGGGCATTGTACAAGAAAAAGGAACTATTACATTCTGGAGAAAAGGACATTCAGTATCAGCAGAAGATACTTCAGCTGCAAAAGGCATTATAGAAAGCCCATAAGGTGGCAGTGATGCACCGTCGTGGACATCAAAGACATGCTTCCACCATCACTAAAAGGAACACTAGGGTCAGTACTAAGGGAAAAATGGCTACATCCAAAACATACCAGGTGTCACAAGTGGCTCCCCTCATCCCGTGGGTTCTGGAGCTCTCACCTATTTACTTCCTGGGAAAAGAAGGAACAGTTGGCAGCAAAGAGGAGCCAGGAAATGGAGGGAGAATGGATAAAGATGCGAGATGAATAAGTAACAGTCCCTCAGATTTTAGGAGCCACGATGGTGACAGGAGTGTTTGATGAAGTTGCTTGGCCAGTACTTTTGCATTTCCCACCTGGCAGCCCTGGCCAAAACTATCAGTCTAGTGTGTCACCTGCTGCCAGTTCAACACGTGCCAAGGACTGACAGTACCCCCAGGAATCCAGTCATATGGAGCAACACCCTTTGAGGACTTCCAGGTAGACTTTACTGAAATGCCCAGGTTTAGAAAGAACAAGTACTCGCTGGTTATGGTCTCTCAGACTTGGAACAAGTAAAAGCCTTCTCCACTGGTATAAAAAGGACTACTGAAGTAGTGAGAGTATTGCCTAGTGAGATCATCCCATGATTTAGATTGCCATTCTGGTTTAAATTTGACAATGGACTAGCCTTCATAACAGAACTAGTGCAAATAATAAGCTAAAGTTTTGAATAACTTATAGGCCTCATAGCTTAGACAGGGTAAAGTGCATGAACAGGACTATAAGAGCAGAAATTGGTAAACTTGTAATTATTTGCCACTTGGAAGAAAGACTCAGACCCCACTTCAGGTATAAATCGGATGGTGATTTATTATACCTACACAGGTGGGCCACCAAGAGAAAATCATGTTGTCTTTTGTACTTTTTTTGTTGCCATGCAAGCAAGCAAAAACAAAAGCAGAACATGGTAGAACATAGCTCATGGGGCTGGGTTACAGAGTTGGCTCAGGGGGGCTACAGCATGGCTGTTGGCACAAGGGCAGGGTTACAGTGAGTCAGGGGCTTTGGTGTCAGTTACAGCAAGTCAGGGGGTTGTGTCGTGGCAGCTGGCATGGGGACAGACTTGGCATGGGGACAACTTGGGGGAGGCAGTACCTTGGGAACTTCACGTAGGTAATTTATACCATTGTTCAGTCATTGTTAGGGGGTTGGGGTAAGTTTTCCCATCATTACCTGTTGCTAGGAGTTCTTGGGAATTCAGAGAATTTCCTTGTTCTATTCTGAAACCTGTTTGAGAAATTAACTCAAGGGGGGGGTTGAGACGTGCGAGGAGTCAGGCTGAGACAGTTAGGGGCCTTTAGGGGTCCCTTTGCTGTGTATGACATTCCCCACTAGTCTTATGGGGAATCAAATTCTTTATTCATCTGTGTCACTGAGAAGGGGCTGATAATTGGTATGTATCGGATTTCTATCTCCAGGTACAAATTCTCTGAGTTTTAGCAAGGTTATGAACAAAGCAATTCTAAACATTTTGGATGGCTCTACCTTGATTAAGGAGTGTACACTGTAATCCCCTCCCTAGACAAAAATTGCAGCAAAGACCTAATAGCCAGGGTACAAAGTTGAAGCAGGAAAGAAAGGTAGACTTATATATTCATTTCACCTTGTGAATTGGGGGGCAAAGCCCCACCTATTGTTATCTGTCTCAGTCATTCTCTAAGCACTCACATGTATACAATTCTAACTCATTTTTTAACCAGGTAAAATTTCCCACTTGAGTTGCCACTTAGTCATAGGAGGTAAACAAACATTCCCCTAGACCCTGTGAAGGGAGGTCGAATTTCACTTTCAGAGTTCTCTCAGTTACATTACACTCATACACTTTTACATGTTTTTAACAGACCCGCTGGTGATCTAATGTTTAAGGAGTTGATTTAGGGTCTCAATATCAGTTTGTCTCTGCAGGTGCTGATATTTTAGCACTGAGGTCTTAGGAACTGTGACTCTTCTTGGGTTCTCTACTCAGGTCTTAATAGTACCGTGGTGGTGGGCTAATATACTTTTCCCTGTGACATTTTTTCCCAAAGTCCAATTAGGACAAGTCCCTCGAGGAGTTTCCTCAGGCTTCAGCTGTGTGTTGACCAGCCAACCCTCAGTATGTGACCAGAGTAGAGCATGTTGACTGTCTTTAGATGTCATCCTTTGAGTCCAGGCAAGTGGGCCATTTGGCTTCTGCCAGTAGCAAACTCAGTAGAATTTTATTCTCTTTGACCAGTCTCTTAGTTCCATTTAATAGATTAGTTTAGTAAAACAGTTATGTCTCATTTTACCAGTTGACGTTACAAACAAGGCTGGGATTTAATACAGGTGGGTTACAGTCTTTTTTTCTCTTTGAACCATTTCTCTCTCTCTCTCCAATTTTTCCATTTACTAAAGACAAAGTGTAGCAAAAGTAACTCAGTTGCTAAAATAAACTGTACTTTCAGTATACTGGGGGGTCTGATTATTTGCATAGAGTACAGCAAGAATAATTAATTATTAGTTATTAAGTTTTTTAATGTTGGCTTTTCTGGAATTCTTGATAAGGAATCTCAGTTGGACTTGAAGCCTTTAACGAGCCCAGGTTTCATCTGTGCCATTTGATACCTGTATGCATTGGGTTAATTCCCCTTCTCTTGAGGTCTCCAAGCACATTTTGATTCCCGGACCCATCAGTAAGTGACCTTCATTACTTACCACAGATCAGGAAATGTTACTGATGGGTATCTGGCCAGTTTTCCAAAAGGATTTTTTGCTTTATAAAGTCAACCTTAATTCCTTAGTGTAATCTGGATACTTCTGGAAATGCTTTTTCAATCAAAGTCTTGGTAAATTAACCAGTGCCTTTATCATGTCCTATAGAACAAAACAGATTCTTACTGAACTTATGCAAATAACTGTATTGTCAGGAATCAAATATATTTACAAATGGCTTTTAAATTTCAGAGAAATGAAGGAGAGAGAAAAAAATACATGTTTTTCATTTTGTTCATAAGTATATACATTGCTTGAAAAGTTACAAATAGCTCAAAAGACAGAAAATTATTTTCTTGACTTCTGGAAAACAGAATACAGAAAGAATCAACAGTATTTTAATTAAAAAGCCATTACAAACTAGCCCAGTTCCACGTAACTGATTTATGTTCTGTTTGAAGTTAGGTTAGCAATACTCATAAATATGTTATCTTTTCAATGAAAGTTTTAAAGACAGTAGGAATAATATCCTTTTTTTTCTTTATGGATAAACTTTGGAATCAGTCTTTTTTAGATGAATTAAAATTATTACTGACAATATATATTAGGACTGACCAATGTCTTACACATTAGGACAGACTAATGCTTTATATGTGAGGATAAACCAATCTTTTATAATTTAAAGGAAATACATAGTTAACATGCAAACTACTTCATAAGTTGTATTTAATTTGTACAGACATTTTACAAATATTTTAGATCTTTTTAACCTTTGTCTTGCTTTTTACTTTTCTATATAATTATTTTATTTCAGGACAAATTTATGACATAAGATACAAAGTTTCAGTAAAGTTTTTCTAAAAGTCTGTGATGTTAAAGGAGTTAGGTGTTTAACTTAACCTTAAGATTCTATACAAATAGTGGGGAAGGGTAATTAAACTTTATTTTCCAGAGGTGAGGAAGTTGTGGAATACACAGGGGGTTGTTTTCTCCTGTATGTTCATTCTTCTATTGGTGGGCTACTGTCACAGACGACCACTGTGGGACCTTCCTGTCACCCTGCTGGGGCCCTCCTCTCCGTGTAATTGGTACAGGAGGGTTCTTAGGGAATGGTATTAGTCAGGGTGCTGGGGAGCACTTCCATCAGGGAACCAGAATGTTGCAGGAAAATAGTGAATTAAAACAGACAGACATTTATACTAACGATATAGAGGAAGAAACCTCTAATTGCTGACAAAAACTAGAACTCGGGTGTCTCAAGTCATAAAATGCTGAGTTCTAGGGAACCTTTTTAAACTCTTTTATACTTGTTCACTTTTTCTCTTCAGTTTACATTTACTCTTACAATTTTATATTTTTAAAATCAGAATTAGAATACTTTTTCATATACCCTTTAACAGGCTTATGGGTGATTTAACAGTTCAGGGGTTGATTGGATGCCTGCTTTCATTTAAATGGTGTTTCTGGTGGGAGGTACAAACACACACTTCTGGGAGCCTCTGACTGACCAGTAGGGTTGAGGCTTCTCGTGCTTCTAAAAACTTTTGACAGGCCAATAGCCCGGCATCCTGAGTTCTCAGTCTCTTTGGCCTTTCCTCAGAGGCTCTACACAAATTATAACAATTGAATTCAACAAATAGCTACATATTTTTCTGACAATTCACAACAAATAAGCACAGCAAAAATACCATGAATAATTCTAATGTCTGCTGACATTAGCCCAAATTAGATGTTAAAGTGGCTTACCTCCAGAGGAGGACTTACAGGTAAATTCAGGAGTGATCATCAGCCGGTCTCCTGATGGGCTCCAGGTTCTCTGGGGACCCCGGGATGTTTCCAGGGGGCGCCTCCCCTCAGAGGGACACAGCCTGCCCCCCTCCTGGAGGTCATCTGAGGATCAGCAGAATAAGAGCCAAACAGAGCAATGCCAAGCGGCTGCTGTTTTTTTTTTTTTTTTTAAGGACCATTTTTTTTTTTCCTTTAGTTCCAAATGAGTAATTAATCTTGGGTTTTTGGCTGAATGCCAGCACCTTATTTCAAGACCATTTGTAACATAGCAACCACAGTTTTAATGCCAATAAGAACAATAGTTTTAACTAACTTTGTAGTAACTCTCTAATTGCTGGAAAGAGAGGGTCTTAACCGCAAGTGGGTTATTTTCAACTCTCACCTGGAAAGCAATGTTAAGGGCAGTAGGAGACATAGGGGATATAAGAGAGAGAGAAGGTAAACAGGCTAGTTGGCAGGGTGAGGCAGAGGGACAAAGTCTGTTTTTCACCAGGGGGCTGAGAAATTCTCAGTGGGCAACCCCTGGGTGCAAATCGGCTCTTGTGCCCTAGCCACAACCAGTGGCTATAGCCTGGGTTAAAACAAATTGTACATTGACACATTGACAGACAACAAGAAAACAGAGATGTTGACACATCAAACTTGGAATTGACCAATCTTTGAAAGGAATTCCGACAAACAATTGGAAACAGCAAATACAAATTTGACAAACAACTCACACACACTAGCTAAACAAACTGAAGACTCACCCTTTGTGAGTCCTAAGAGGAGGACCTGACAGACTAGGGACTCACTCTCTGTGAGCCTAAAGAGAAACCAGACAGAAGACGAAAACTAGAAAAAAAATGAAGACCCACCTTCTGTGAGTCCTAAAAGGAAAGACTTAAGACCAGACTAAAGACTCACCCTTTGAGTCCAACCTGACACCCAGGACTCCCCTTGAGTCTGAACTGACACCTAGGACTCACCCCTTGAGTCCAACCTGACAACCAAAGACAGACCAAAGTCCTGCCACAGTGTCCTGTGGGGGCCCGGGAGGGGAAGTTAATGTAATATCTGGCCTTCCCTCATCCCCCAGATACCAGATGACTGCAGTCCCTAGACAGAAGCATAGAGCCAGCCTTTCCTTACCTCCGGAGGTCAAAAGACTTAGTGCGGCTGACGATTCCTTCCCAAAATCTCTAGAGAACAGACATTGTACAAACTCACCTGGGTGTTACTGATTAATGACCAATTCAGAAGTTTTGAAAACCTATGGCCTGCCTCCACACATCCAAGGACTCTGGGGCGGAGGAACATCTTCTCTGAGGCTTTCCCCTAGAGCTATCAGGGGGCGGTGGGCCTGGGTGGGGGTCCGTGGTGGCAAAATCTCACTTGGGCCTCCATACATGTTGTAATTATTTGTCACCTGGAAGAAAGACTTGGACCCCACTTCAGGTATAAATCAGATGGTGATTTATTACACCTGCACAGGTGGGCCACCACCCAAAGGTGAATGGACCCGAAAAGAAAAGCAGGTTGCCTTTTATACATTTTTTGTTGCCATGAAAGCAAGCAAAAACAAAAGCAGAACGTGGCAGTTAGTTAGCTCAGGGGGCCGGGTTACAGAGTTGGCTCAGGGGGGCTACAGCGTGGCAGTCAACACAAGGGCAGGGTTACAGCGAGTCAGGGGGTTTGGCACCAGTTACAGTGAGTCAGGGAGTTGTGTCATGGCAGCTGTCATGGGGACAGACTTGTCATGGGGACAACTTGGGGGATGCAGTACCTTGGGAACTTCACGTAGGTAATTTATACCATTGTTCAGTCATTGCTAGGGGGTTGGGGTAAGTTTTCCCATCGTTACCTGTTGCTAGGAGTTCTTGGGAACTCAGGGAACTTCCTTGTTCTATTCTGAAACCTGTTTGAGGAATTAACCCAAGGTGGTGGTGGGGGGGGGTTGGAGATGTGCGAGGAGTCAGGCTGAGACAGTTAGGGGCCTATAGGGGTCCCTTTGCAGGGTATGACAAACTCTGCCAGGAAGCAAATTTTAATTGGATACAGGTCTTGCCACTGTTGTTGTTCAAAGAGGCAATTGTCAATCCACTGCAATTTAGCATGAACTCCTAAAAGAACTGGGAAAGACTGAACTGAATAGACAAAAACCCTAGAAAGAGTAGCAAGGAAAATTTCCACTGGGGTAATTAACCATGTTCTGTTTAGTCTTTTGTGTCTGTACATTCTTTCTCTCTGGAGAATCAATGGAACCAAGTCTAGGTCCAGGATCAGAACCCTGTGCCCCTTAAACCAAGGTAAAAGGACTATACACCATCATCCTGACCACACGCACAGCCGTGAAGGTGGAAGAAATCCTCACCTGGAGACATCACAGCTGAATGAATAAGACTTCAGTGCCCCTTGGTACATAAAGGTAACTTTTATGACAGTCAACATGCCCTGCTCTAGCCACATACTGGGAGTTGGCTAATCACCCCATGGCTGAAGCCTGAGGAAACTCCTTGAGGGATTTGTCTTAATTGAACTTTGGGCTTTGGGAAAAGAGGGGGAAAAATGTCACAGGGAAATTAAAAACCCACCACCACTTTACTATTAAGGCCTGAGTACAGAACCTAAGATGAGTCACAGTCCCTAAGAGCTCAGTGCTAAAAAGTAATTAATATTGGCACCTGCAGAAACAGGCTGATACTAAGACCCCAAATTAAAATATATTGGAGTCTCAAAAGGGGAGAATGAGAGAGGATACCCAAGAAGGGAATGAGAGAGGATACCTGAGAACAGGTCTTCTCAAGGAGACCACAAGGATACACCTGTGGGGTCCTCTCCAAGGTCACTCAGCTCTTGGGAATTTGTAAACTTAACTTCCTGGAACTTGGAAATTTCCAAGTTCTGTAAAATACTGTAGTTCTGTAGAAGCTGAAATAGCATCTCCCACTTGATTCAAACTGACCAATAAGAAGGGTACCTATGGGGTGAAACTTTTTGACTGTTGATAAAAAAGGAAAGACCAACCCAGTCGGGGAGGAGGGCCATTTGGAATTCTTCTATGCCATAAGCTCCTGGCTGGTGAATAAAGCCCTTCCTCTTATACACATGGTTTTTGGGTGCTCTTTCCCTCCATTGGGCCTTGTCTTCCTGCAACAGTAAGACAAGGCTTTTTAGATAGAAAGGAATACAGAAAGAATGGAAAGCACCAGAGCTTCTGGCAGAGGGAAAGTCCCAAGTGGGAAGTCTCTACAAGGGTCTTCTGTCTAGAGGGCTATATACTGTTTCTGTTATTTATTTATTTTTTATTAAATCATAGCTGTGTACACTAGTATGATCACGGGGCACCATACACTTGGTTCATAGACCGTTTGACACATTTTCATCACACTAGTTAACATAGCTTTCCTGGTATTCTCTTAGTTATTTTGCTAAGACCTTTACATTCCATATTTACTAAGATTCACATATACCCTTGCAAGATGCACCGCAGGTGTAATCCCATTAATCTCCCTCCCTCCACCTACCTCCTTCCCCTCCCTTTCCCTCTTCTCCCTATTCTTAGGTTGTAACTGGGTTATAGCTTTCATGTGAAGGTCCTACATTAGTTTCATAATAAGGGTGAGTACATTGGGTACTTTTTCTTCCATTCTTGAGACACTTTACTAAGCAGAATATGTTCCAGCTCCATCCATGTAATCATGAAAGAGGTAAAGTCTCCATCTTTCTTTAAGGCTGCATAATATTCCATGGTGTACACATACCACAATTTATTAATCCATTCGTAGATCGATGGACATTTGGGCTTTTTCCATGACTTAGCAATTATGAATAGGGCTGCAGTAAATATTCTGATACAAATATCTTTGTTATGATGTGATTTTTGGTCTTCTGGGTATATGCCCAGTAGAGGGATTACAGGATTGAATGGCAGTATACTGTTTCATAAAAAAAAAAAAAAAAGAGATCTTGAGAATTACATTTGGCCAGGAATTGGCAGACTTCAGTGTTGATGAGTGCATTAGCAAATAAATGTGGTCCCTCCAGCTGTGGGCAAAACAGCAGGGTGTTCAATTCAGAAGAGGCCCAGCTTACATGAAATTGCCCAGGCTTAGAAAATTTACATGAAATTGCCCAGGCATAGGAAACAGGTGTCCATGTCTAGCCCTGAATGGAAGAACCCTGTACCAGAATGATTAAAAAACCCCTGTAGCACCAGTGACCTTCAGGGTGCTTTGAAATACCAAAACCTAGGCATTATAAGATCAATTATGACTTGAAAATCAGTAGAATGTATCTTTACATTTAACAACTACCCTGTTTCCCCGAAAATAAATGTCTTATTTTAAGGTGTGCTCCCAAAGATGTGCTAGGTCTTATTTTCAGGGGACGTTTTATCTTTCCTGTAAGTACGTCTTATTTTTGGAGGATGTCTTATTTTCAGGAAAACAGGGTATTACACTTTCCCTTTCAAATGTAAACAAAGTCTTAGAGCAATCAGTAAAAATATATTCAGATAAAGTGAAAACAATTATAATTATTGATATGAAGCATTTTGAGCAAAATAATTAGCTAATTTCTTATATTAAAAATTAAACACAAAAAATAGTTTCAATAAGCAAATTTTATTGGATCACATCTTTTAAAGTGTATAAACTTTAAGTTAAATAGCATGGAGCTATACTCTAAACTTGCCTTTAATTAGGAAGTAGTGATTGTCTGAAGCAAAATTTATTTTTCAGTTGGCTGGGGCCAGGTTAGAACCCACCATTCTTGGTGTATGTGGCCAGCACACTGTCAACTGAGCTACAGGAGCCGACATCCTAGCTACAAACATTCCAGAGGCCACTTCAAAAATAAAGGTATATAATTGCTCTCTCTCAAGCCTCTGCATACCTTCTGGAATCTAAGCTAACTTGATCATGGACTATCCTTTGTTAAGAAAGGCTTTTTGTCTTTATTATTGTTATTAGAGATTTTTAGCTCCATATAATGCCTATGAAAATATGTTAAATCACAGACATTAATTTTAACAAAATGCTCAGTTCTCTGTTAGGTACTGTGGGGGAGAAAAGAAAAGTATAAAAATTCTTACCTTTACTTACAGTAGTCCAACATTTTGTAATTCACAAAATGCTTTTAATACCTACCATCTCATCTGGCCTTGTCATTATCTGTCTCATACCAAATTTAAGAGTTCTGCAAAACAGGTATAATCCCCATTTTACAGATGTGAAAAGAGAAGGTATGTGAAGTGATACAAATAGAGTACACTAATTCATTTGGATGTTTATTTCTCCAGGGTATTTGAATTTTCTTAGGGGTCTCGAGATCTTAAAACAAAAACAAAACCTTTTCAGATACTAAAGAATCGGTCTTTCATGGTATGCTTTCATATTATCTGAGAAGACAGCATCTCAGCCAGAAGTTGTCTTCAGATATTCAGTCCTATCCTGACACCCTGACTCTCAGTGCCCCATGTTTTCCCACTCTAGGCTCAATGCTGCTTTGAGCATTGTTCCCTTATTTCCCTGTTCCCTTATTTCCCTTCAGGGGACAATTCTGATGCTGCTTGTTCTTTAACTAGCTCTTTTAGAGAATTGTGCTTCATCCTGTTCTTGTAACTCCCTGGGAAAAAAATCTTCAAGTGTTCCCCATTTTCAACCAAATTAATTTAAAACAACTTAACCCTGAAGAATGAAACTCCCACATTCTGATCCCATTCTAACTTTTCTAGTCCCTTTCTCCCAAAAATCTACCCTCTGTGTTCCTGTATCCTGCAGACTGGACTTTTCCCTTCGCCCCAGATAATCCCACTTCAAATTTTAACCTCTTTTTCTGTAAATTCTTCCCTAATTTCTGACAACACCCTACCTTCAGCATTTAAACAATTGTCAGCTAATCTTTGAAAGACTTTAGATTAGTTGTTGGAGGTTTGAGAGAGGAAGTAAAACAAACATCAAGATGAGGTGTGCCCACCAAATTAGGAAAGTGGAAAGGTTGCAGATATAAACTTTGCCAATTTCATATTTTTGTCAAAGACTGTGTCTGGAAGTGAATTTCTAGGCATAGTCAATTAGGAAGCCTTTTCCCACCTTCAGCCTAGGCAGAAAAAGTAGGCCTATGGGTATCAGGCTCAGAAATGTAAAAAAATAAAAAAATAAAATAAAATCAAGAACATGTCTAGAGGTCATAAAATTGAGGCCTCCTGAAAGGAAATGACATATCAAAAGTCCTATAGCTAGTAAAGTGGCAGAACTAGGACGTGTCTCATAGTTCAATGCTCTTGAATCACCCAATAGGAGGAACTTTCCCCTGTGAAGCCACATCTTTTCTGTATACCCAGAGCTTTTGTTTATGTCACTGCTCCCCTGATCTGGTTTTCAGGTCTGCCCCAGAGTTAAACTTATAACTACTTCTTAATCATTCTACTACCACTAATTATCTTAAAGCAGTACTGTCTTTCCTCCCTGACAGTCAATGAGGTCTTCTCAAATCAGTTTCCTGATAGGAGGTAATGCCACTTAAACACATTTCATTGATTGTTTTACTGTATCTAATCCTAAACATCTAATGAATCAGATGTTTCATTTTTGTTCTTGCTTTGCAGGTCCTGGTTAAGTTGTCAAATTTTAAGGAATATAATGTAATAATGGAAGTTGACAAGTCTATAGCTTACCTTGACTTGAAATTCCACATATCTTATCTTTGTCTTCCAATGCACCTTCTTCCTTTGCTTTTCAGATTGGAAACTGGTGACTCTCATAAACACATCATCAGCTGGGTAGGTGGGACTATGAATGGAATGTTTCATGAAAAGTTGCTATAAAATAATTTAGAATAGTAATCATAAATAGTTGTGATAATGATTGTTTTATAATTAATCACAGTGATAATGATATCAAATATATAACATAACTCAAAATATATTTGTTTCTAAATAGAGGAATATGATTTTGATTCTCTTTTGTTATTTTGGAGTCATAAATTATTAACCTTTATGTTTCAATTTTATGCAGCATGTCCTAATTTTCTGACTTGAAAGATTAGTAAAATAGCACTCTCATACTTCCTGTGTTCCCCTCCACCACTTTCTGATTTTTGTGAGATTTGTATATTTATGTGCATTTTATATATATATATATGCATGTATTTGTGTGTGTGTGTGTACATATCACAATCACAGTATGTACTCTATTCTGTAAGCATAAACTCGTGTTTATTTTTGAGGCTAATATTAACTGAATAAATATTTACTACCAATACTTCGTATACACTATCTCCATTCCTCTTTTCAGTTAGTTAGCCATTTATCATTTGCTGGGGTTTTTAAATGAAGTACTTCATTATTCAATAGTTGCTTTTTTTTCCTCCCCCAAAGAAGAGTCTGGATTCTTTTATGCTTTAGAATGTTTGCCTGTTAAAATTACATCTAAAATTTAGGTACTAACCTTGAATCACCCTGTCTTTTAGAACATCATAAATATTTTCTCTTTACTTTCTGACATTATCTGTATCTGTGGAGAAGTAGCACATGAGGTAAATATTTTTCCTTGTGTACATGACTTGTCTTGTGTGCCTGCCTGCCTTCATCCTTACTGGTTAATAATATGATCAGAATATGAACAGATTTCAATCCATCTCAGTCAGATTAACCTAAAACACAGGACATATTCTTTATATTTGTAATATAGTTCTTCTACTCATTTATATGTTTTTTTATTCTGTTATATGTTCTGATACTTTCTATATTTGTAAAATTGAAGTTATTCTCTGTTAGAATTATCCTTACTATAATATTTTGTTCTTCATCTCTATTATTTACTCCCTAATTATATTTTTGTTGTTATCTTCTGCATGCATTATGATCATCTCAGAATTTTTCTCTATTTCATTAATTTGATTTATAGCAATTATGCTTACTGAGTTCCATGCTATTTCTAGTTTATTAGGTTACAAATGGTGTTTTTTATTTTTATTTTTGTTCTCAGCTTGTTTCCTTAGCTTTGTACAACTCAAAATCCTGCTTTCAATTCTTTTAGATATATATCCAGAAGTAGAATTGCTGGGTCATATGTCAATCAAATATATTATGCCTGGTAAAACTTAAAAAACAAAGTGGAAATTAAGACTATCCCAGATAAATAAAAGCAACAGGAGTTTGTCACTAGCTGATATCTCCTACAAAAATGCTAAGGGGAGTCCTTTAGGCTGAAATGAAACTATATGGTAACTCGAAGTTGTACAAAGAAATATTATAGCTCTTTGGTATATAACCATAAGATAAATAAAAAGTTATTATTATTATATTTCTTGTTTATTACTCTGCTTTTCACAAATATAATTTAAGAGACAAATACATAGGGTGGCGCCTGTGGCTCAAGGGGTAGGGCGCCGGTCCCATATGCTGGAGGTGGCGAGTTCAAACCCAGCCCCGGCCAAAAAAAAAAAAAAAAAAGAGACACATACATAAAACAATAATTGCAAATCTATGTTAATAGGAACACAAAGTATAAAGATTACATTTATGACAATAACAATATGAAGGTGGTGGAAATGGATAGGGACAGAGTTAACATATGACTCTTGAAGCTACTTCTGTATCAACTGAAACTATATGATAAATTATAATCCCCATGGTAATTACTAAGAAAGTAAATAAGCATTTAAAGGAAACAAAATGAAGAGGAAACAGCAATGGTACACTGGAAAACAAATCAAGATATCAGTATTAGACTAATAAATAATACATAAGGCATATATAAAAAATAGGAAAATGGCAAAAGTAAGTCTTCCACTATTAGTAAGAATTATGAGTGCAAGTGGATAAAAATCACCAATTAAAAGACAATTTGGCAGAAAGGATAAAAACTGTGACAATACTATATTCTGTTAGAAGGTACTCATTTTATTTTGTAATTATAGAGTCAGTAGAAAAAGCCTGTGGCTCAGTTGGTAGGGGTCTGGCCCCATATACCGAGGGTGGCAGGTTCAAACCCGGCCCTGGCTGAACTGCAACCAAAAAATAGCTGGGCGTTGTGGCAGGCACCTGTAGTCCCAGCTACTTGGGAGGCTGAGGCAAGAGAATCACTTAAGCCCAGGAGTTGGAGGTTTCTGTGAGCTGTGTGATGCCATGGCACTCTACTGAGGGCCATAAAGTGAGATTCTGTCTCTACAAAAAAAAAAAAAAAAGAAAAGAAAACAAAAAGAGATTCATGTTAGATCCAAAGACATACTCAATTAGGTTGAAAGTGAAAGGATGGAAAAAGATTTTCCATGTAAATAATAACCAAATGAGAGCTGAGGTGACAATACTATCAATAATACCAGACAAAATATACATTATATCTAAAATGATCAGAAGAGATGAAGAACATGATAGTTTAATAACTAAAGTTTCAAAATGTTCAGGAGATATAACAACCTTAAATATTTATATACTTTGTAACATATTCTTAAAATATATGTAGCACTAACTAATTGAAAGTAAGGGAGCTATAAATAGTTCTACTTTAATAATTGGAGACTTAAATATCACACTTCCAATAATGGATAGAATATATAGACAGAAGATCAACAAAGAAATAGAAGACTCAAAAAATTCTAAAATCCAACTAGAAATAACAGATAGAGAAAATTCTACTCAATAACAGTAGATTCTTTCATGTACAGTTGGAATATTTTCCACAGGTCATATACTAGACCTATACTAGGTCATATATAAAAGAAGTCTTAGTAAATAAAAAAAAATAATGTATGCATACAAAATATCTTCTCTACCCACAGTGAAATGAAGCTAGAAACCAATAACAGGAGGAAAACTGGAAAATTCACAAATATGTGGAAAGTAAACAATGCATTCTTAAACCACCAATGGGTCAAAAAATCACTAAGGAAATTAGACTATACCTTGATCGTAATCAAAATGAAAATAAAAAACCCTATATTTATAGGATGCAGTGAAACCAATGCTCAGAGAGTAATTTATAGCTGTAAATGCCTACATAAAAAACAAAAAAACAAAGACCTAATCAATGGCCTAATCTTCTACCATAAAGAACTTGAAAAAAGACACTAAACTGAAAGCCAGGAGAAGTAAAGAAATAATAAAGATGAGTGTGTAGATGAATGAAATAGAGAAAAGAAGCTATGTCCAATTAAATTGTGAGATGGGGAAAGATAAAGACTTTTCTGAGATTTTTCTTTGTTATTGGGACTTATATACAATAATCCAATTTATTAATGTGGAGAACAACTTTGTGAAATAGGTATGCCCTGACCATTTTACAGAGGAAGAAACTGTGGCTGAAAGAGATTAAAAAATGTGCCCAAGATGAGACAGTAAGTTGTGAAGCTAAATTCAATTGTAGGTATATCTCAATCAAAATCTCTTTCTTTGTGCTGGTGGATATGTGGGTATAGATGAGGGGATGTCTTGGGGGAAATCAAACCGACAATTCATAAGACTTAATGAGAATTATATGTAAGTACCAAAAGAGAGATTTTTATTTGAGTGCCACCTGAGTAGAATGTGGTATTCATAATTAATATTGAGAAGTCAACAGAAGAAGATGGTTTAGGAAAGGGAGTTCATTTATTTCAGGATATGTTGAGTTTTAGATACCACAGAAATATCTAGGTGGAGATATTTAATACTTGAAAATATATATAATATTATTTGATCATCTACTTTGTGCCAGGTGATTTACATGTTTATGTTCATTTAAATAAAATGAGAGAAGAAGATTTAGAATTCATCAGGCTGAAGGTGATTATGTTGAAATTAGAAAGGAAATCTCACAAAGAATGAATCTAGATTTAGTAAGTACCTGGATTTACAGAAGTACTCCAAAGTCCCAGAATTACATAGGTTCCTGCAAGTGCAATGATATCATTGACATTTACTAAGAAAAATAATAATGCTTTATATTTGTACTTGTCCTTACAGACATCAATGTATTTTTCTCAATTCATTGGAAACTGCCTTGGAACAGAAGATAATAAATCTGGTTTGGCATTTTATGGATTTGATGGTGTTGAAATGTCAGTGTGGAAATAGCCAGGAGGCAGCTGAGATACAGATTTGGAGTTAGTGTGATAAGGTCAGACTGCAGATATATATGTGGGAGTCATGGACTTAGATGTGATATTTGAAACCATGTTAGTGGGCAATATCTCTAAGGAAGAAAATGTGGAGGGAGAATAATGCCCAGAATAACTCTTGGCCTCCCCATTGCTCCATACTTTTTTGATATGTCAACAAAACACATAAATTTCTTTCCTAGACTATTAATCCCTGGTAGTAATCTGTTATTTACAACATTGAAATTAATATACCAAAGCTTTACTTCCTTGGAAGCCAAGCCTCATTGAAACTTCTCAGTAGATTAAGAGGCCTTTTCCTGCATTGTTGTTGGTTGCAAATTTTCACACTGGCTTGTCTTCTTCACTCTTGGAAGAGAATGCCCATTTCTCCCCTGGAAAACCTATTAGATTCTTTTTCTTCTTCGGCTTAATATGTGAATACAAACAACTAGGTTACATTTGTTGTGTTTGCTAGGTAAAAGTCCAAGTTGAAGTTAAACCCTTTATCCAGGACATCTGTCATATACCCCTACATTGCACTGTTTAGATGAGAGTTTACCAACAATCCTTGCCCTCCCTTCTCCTCTTTATCCTAACTTGAATTTAATTGTTTTTTCTTTCTTTTTCTTCTTCTTCTTTTTTTTTTTTTACACAGAAGCTGCATATTTCTCCTAGATCTTTAGTTACCTGATGGAAATTATAGATTGTTGTCTCTCTTTGACCTAAATTATAGATTGTTGTCTCTCTCTTTGAAAATCTTACTGATGCTACACATTGCTGCTTCTTCTCATCATCACTAAGAAGAGCAATGGTGCAACAAATCCCTTTCCATGTGATGTGAAGGAAAGAATTGATGCCTGCTTTTGGCTTTCATTTGCTATTTTAGCTTCCATTGAAGGTCTCAACATTCCTTTAAAATTAGACTATTAATCTGTTAGAGATAAAAGGGATCTGAGAGATCATTCCAGCACCCTATTTTTATGGATGTGGACACTAAGGTTCAATAAAATGTGATGAAGCAACAGCATTTCATATGGGTTTAAAGTGTGATCTCAGGAGTCACAAGATCTGAGCTTGAATACTAGTCTTGGCACTTACTGGATGAATGAACTCCAATTCTAAAATTCTCCATAGCCAGAGGAATATATACATATTTAACATTCTTTTCAATGTCTCTGAGCTTCATTCACCTTATCTATAAAGTGGTGATTATGATATTTTCTACCTTGTATGAGTACTATAATAATTAAGTAGTAGATAAAATATTTCCTACATTTCATGGATAATAGTAAAATATATATAACACATTGAATATGGTTATTGTTGTTAGAGTAATTTTCTCAAAGTTACCCCCATATTAAATGACATATCTGGGACTAGAATGCATGTCTGAACTCTTAGTTCAGTGATATTTCCTCTTAATTGTGAAGAGTTTTTTGCAAGAAATCTCCAAGTCCCTTTCAATACAACTGAATTATAGTATTTAAATATTGTTATTTACAACATTCTGAGAATAAACATTTCATACTATATAGTCGATACAATATAGAAAAATAAATGTCCTCTAAACCTCCATAATCCACAACTAGAATAAAGAAAAACAGCACTGAAAAACTAGAAAAAAATACAAAATGAAAAGTTTTCTCAACATTTGTATTTTATTTTGTTTCTGTTCAGTCTTTCCTGTTAACCTGATATTTATGGGATTACAAATGAACTATGGGCCAAGGCATACTGAAAGATCCAGACTTAAAACAACTTTAGAGAAAATATCCATAGCTCTGTGATGCTAACACATTTTAGGGAATCAAGGAAAGAGTGAGAAATGGGAAGGAGATCAGAGAGGGGAGAAACACAGTATAACAGCCAGTGGAAGAGGAAACGAAACATGGGAAAGGCAGCACACTTGGGAAAATAAAAAAGAGTGGGCTCAGCAAACAGATAGGTCCCATGGGCTGGCAATAAGTTGCAAAAGAAGACTTCTAAGTAACTACTCCTTTCCTCTCAGTGAAGGAATAAGATAAAAAGAGATAGAAGTGATTTTGTCATCTCTCTTCCTAGCTCTTTGATAATAGCAGAATTCACCTATGGACTTCATAATTTCTTCTAGCTGTAATGCACACCTGTGAAACCAAAGCCAGCAAGTAGGTTAAAAATCAAGCAGAAACAAATAGCTGCTTTTCTTATATTTAAAATTAAATCTGAACATCTGTGATCCTCTTGACAACCATCAGATATCTAAGTCTCTGGTGCCTACTCGCCTGGAGAATCAACCTGTGCTTCATTTAGGTCTGCACATTTGCCTAGAAGTCTTCTTTTTACTTCATGAGGCAGGGCATAGTAAAGAATTAGAATACTGTGGATTGGGAATGTAGCTTAAATTGAATAGAATAAAGGGTGTTTATACAAATAATTGTTGACTTTAGAAAACTATAGATATATCTTCTTTTCCCCTTAGTTGTTGTTTTTTGCAAGAAGTCATTAATGGCTTTTTTTTTTTCATAGTCATAACAACATGAGGGATAGTTCTCTCCTGGTCTAAGATGCTTGAATTCCTTCCTACCTTTGTTGGTTGCCTTCCTCTTTCTTCCATTGCCCTCTAATCTAGTAGAGCTAAGATAGTTACCCCCATTATACATAAGGAAATAGTTGTACAGTACTGAGACCTTGAAATCATGAAAAGAAAAAAAATAAATTTTAGCTATGTAAAATTACTTCTCAAGTAGTTGATTCAATATATGAGGAATTTTACTACAACTTTACATCTTTTTAACATATGATTAAATAACTTGGAAGGTTTTGACTGGCTATTTCAGCATGTAATTTATTTATGATTCATTCAATCAAGAACCATTTACTAAGTGCCAGGCTCTGTAGTAGGTAGGTGTTATGCCAGTTACTAGAAGAAAAATTTCATGTGCTTATTATTTTAAATGAAGCCACTTAAGAACAGATTTATTTCTTTTCCTATTATTATTATCATTACTATTTTTTGCACAACCTACTCCAACAACTGGTCACCATTTCACACCTTTAGTCCTTGGCACAGTATCTTGCTACCACCTGTGACTTACTCAGAAAAACATCTTTCAGTTCCTATTTCCACAGAGAACAGAGATGTTTATAGTTGTTTTTATGAGTTAGAAGCATGCTCTATATCAGATGTAGTCCCTAGACACCTTGGCAAGAGATGAGTTTTGCCATGACAAGTCCTATCAAGAGTTAATACCATTTTTCTCTGTAGTTCATGTCTCCTGTGGGCATTTACATATGGTGGAAAGTAGACCCACTATAGTAGACTATTCCCTGACACACTAATCCAAGTCCTGAATTATATTCTGGGACAAACATGATTGACCTGGAATAAATACTAAAGTAGTGAGCAAGAAGCAGTGAGTACATAAAGGGAGGGAGAAAGGAAGTATTTTGCCTAAAAGCCATATCTCTAGGACTGAATATGAATTGAAATACCATAATCTTCAAACCATAAAGGCAGACTTTATAATCTGTTCTGATAGGGCATTTGCCAAAAAATTTAGTTAGACCCAATAAAGTACCCCAGTACCTTATATTTACCTTAAACTTCAATTCTGAACCCTGGATAACCTTACGTCCTTATCTAAAGTTCTTATTATCTCATACATGTAAACAATATAGTGAAAATTAGAACTCCCCACCTAAGAATTTCAGACATTCTATAGCTTCTCTAGTCTGGAGACTTATTTGATTGTATTATACATTAGGGCACTATTTCTAGACTCAATTTATACTTTCAGTTTTCCCCATGTCCTATCTTTAGAACTCTACTTCTGTCTATGCCAGTTAGGATGTCAAATTATCAAATTTTCCTTGCATGTTAGGACCACGCTTTGGTATGTCCTCTTGTGCCAAGCCTGGATCTGTAAGCATTAAACCCACTGCCTATTTTAATTATGTCCATATCCTGTTTCCTCTGTTGTTATATGACACCCAGGGCTCCGCCCTTGGTTTTTCCCTTTGTAACTATTATACACTTAAACTTCCCATTATGTAGAAATTGTCTTCTCCACTGCCATTCTGCTCATGTTGCCTATGAGTAAGATTTGCTCTCTAGGCTATTCTAGAGTATTCTTTCTTCCTCACTGGTACACAGAGTTTTTTGTGATAATTGGGGAAAGCAGACCCAGAATCTGACAGCAGGTGCAAAAGCTAACTTTGAGGCCAAGACTTGCACTCAGTTAGGAACCTGAAAACATAATGTCTACACAAGATTAAATCAGACTTGGCTAAAGATTTGGGAGATATGAGTGGTCCCATGAGATTTTCTGAAGTCCAGCTACAAATGGCAGCACTTCACAGGTGGTAGAGAAGACAGGCAGACTTGCCAACACAGGGTCAGGTTCATGAGCAGAGAACGACAATCAGATAAAATTTCTGATTGCTTTGGTATATAAACTGGCCTGAGTCTTTCACTGTAGGGTGTGACTCTGTGTGTGTGTGTGTGTGTGTAGTCTTGCCACTGAGAGATCCTCAAGCAAGTCTCACTCAAATTATATTCCCCCCCGTAGATATAGATTGCTACAGTTTTCTTTCTTCCCTGCCTGAAGAAACCTCAGCAACCTGAAAAATTGTTGCTGTTTATAGAATAGTGGAGTCTTTTCTTGACTCAGTCCTAAGAGGAAAATTTATAGTGTTGCAAGCCTTCCTCAAGAGAACCGAAAAAGAGGAAGTCAATAACTTAATGGGACATCTCAAGCAACTGGAAAAGGAAGAACTTTCCAACCCTAAATCCAGTAGAAGAAAATAAAGAACTAAAATTAGAGCAGAACTAAAGATAATTGAAAGCAGAAGAATCATACAACAGATCAACCAATCAAATATTTGTTTTTTTGAAAAGGTCAATAAAATAGATAAACCTTTGGCTAAACTAACCAGAAGTAGAAGAGTAAAATCCCTAATTTCATCAATCAGAAATTATAAAGGCCGAATAACAACAGACTCCTCAGAAATCCTTAATGGATACTACATAAAACTCTACTCTTAGAAGTATGAAAATATGAAGGAAATAGATCAATACTTGGAAACATGCCACTCTCCTAGACTTAGCCAGAGAGAAGTGGAAATGTTGAACAAGCCTATAACAAGTTCTGAAAAAGCATCAACTGTAAGAAATTTTCCCAAAAAGAAAAGCCTGGGACTAGATGGCTTCACATCAGAATTCTACCAAACCTTTAAAGAGGAACTAATACCTATATTACTTAACCTTTTTGAAAACATACAAAAAGAAGGAATCCGTCCCAACTCATTCTATGAAGCAAATATCACCCTGATACCCAAACCAGGAAAATACCCAACAAGAAAAGAAAATTATAGACCAATATCTCTAATGAATATTGATGCAAAAATATTCAATAAGATGCTAGCAAACAGAATCCAACAACACATCAAACAAATTATATACCACTACCAGGTGGGTTTCATCCCAGGTCCCAAGGATGGTTCAATATACATAAATCCATAAATATAATACATCACATAAACAAATTAAAAACAAAGACCATATGATTCTCTCAATTGATACAGAAAAAGCTTTTGACAATATCCAGCATCGTTTCTTGATCAGAACGGTTCAGAAAATAGGTATAGAAGTAATCTTTCTTAAACTGATAGAGGCCATCTACAGCCAACCCACTGCCAATATCATAGTGAATCAAGCAAAATTGAAATCATTTCCACTCAGATCAGGAACCAGGCAAGGATGCCCACTGTCTCCACTGCTTTTTAACATTGTAATGGAAGTCTTAGCCACCACAATCAGGCAAGAGAAGGCAATGAAGGGGACCCAAATAGGAATGGAGGAGATCAAACTGTCACTCTGCACAGATGATATGATTATATATCTGGAAAATCCCAGGAATCAACTACAAAACTCCTGGAAGTGATCAAGGAATATAGTAACGTCTCAGGATACAAAATTAACACTCATAAATCTGTAGCCTTTATATAACCAACAATAGTCAAGTGGAAAAAACAATCAAGAATTCTATACCCTTTACAATAGTGCCAAAGAAGACGAAATATATGGGAGTGTGTCCAACTAAGGATGTGAAAGATCTCTATAATGAGAACTATGAAACTGTGAGAAAAGAAATAGCTGAAGATGTTAACAAATGGAAAAATATACCATGCTCATGGCTGGGAAGAATCAACATTGTTAAAATGTCTATAATACCTAAAGAAATTTACAGATTTAACTCAATCCCTATTAAAGCACCTCTCTTATTTTAAAGACCTGGAAAAATTACTACTTCATTTTATATGGAAACAGAAAAAACCTCAAATAGCCAAGACATTACTCAGAAATAAAAACAAATCATGAGGAATCACACTTCCAGACTTCAGACTATATTATAAATTGATAGTGATCAAAACAGCATGGTACTGGCACAAAAATAGAGAGGTAGATGTAGGGAAGAGAATTAAAGACAAAGAGGCAAACACAGAGACTTATCATCATTTGATTTTTGATAAGCCTCTGAAAAATAATTTGGGAGAAAGATTCCCTATTCAATAAATGATGCTGGATGAATTGGCTGGCAAATTGTATAAGACAGAAAGTGGACCCACAACTTTCTCCTCTAACAAAAATTGACTCTCACTGGTTAAATGACTTAAACTTAAGATATGAAACTATAAAAATTCTGAGAGAGAGTGCAGGGGAAATGTTTGAGAAAATTGGCCTGGAAGAATACTTCATGAGGAAGACACCCCAGGCAATTGAAGCAAAATCAAAAATAAATTACTGGGATCTGATCAAATTAAAAAGCTTCTGTACTGCCAAGAACACACTAAGTAAAGCAAATAGACAGCCCTCACAATGGGAGAGGATTTTTGCAAGTTATACTACCAAAAAGGGTCTAATAACCAGAATCCACTGAGAACTCAAACTTATTACTAAGCAAAAAAACAAGTGATTCCATTTCCTTGTGGGCAAGAAACATGAACAGAAGCTTCTCTGAAGAAGACAGGCACATGGGCTACAGACACGTGAAAAAATGCTCATCATCTTTAATCATCAGAGAAATGTAAACCAAAACTACTCTGAGATAACATCTAACTCCTGTAAGAGTAACCCACATCACAAAATCTGAAAACAACAGATGTTGGTGTGGATGTGGAGAAAAGGGAACACTACTGCACTGCTAATGGGAATGCAATCTAGTACATTCCTTTTGGAAGGAAGTTTGGAGAACACTCAGGGATCTAAATGTAGACCTACCATTTGATCCTGCAATTCCTCTTCTAGGTGTATATCCAAAGGACCAAAAATGATTTGGCAATAAATATATTTGCACCAGATTGTTCATTGCAGCTCAATTCCTAATTCCCAAGTCATGGAAGAAGCCCAAGTGCCCATCGACCCATGAATAAATTAATAAACTATGGTACATGTATGCTGTGGAATACTATGCAGCAGTAAAAAAATGGAGACTTTACCTCCTTTATGTTTACATGGATGGAGCTGGAAAATATTCTTCTTAGTAAAGTATCTCAGGAATGGGGGGAAATTTATTGAATGTACTCAGTACTACTTGAAACCAATTTATAATAATCACACTTGCATATGAAAAATGAAAAACAACTTCAGGCTATGATGAAGGAGGGAAGGGTAGGGAAAGGGATGGGGAGGGGGTTGGAGGGATAGTAGGGGGACCACACGTATGGAGCACATTGCAAGTACAAGTTGGATCTATCATGTGTAGAACACATATGTCCTAATGCTGTAATTGGGTAAATGATGTGAAAACTATGCTGATTAGTATGATGTAAGCACTACAATTTTACAAATAATCAGCACACTGAAATTGGCATAAATGTATTTATGATGTATGTACAAAAGAGTTAATAAAAAATTAAAAATAGAAAAAAAACTTAGAGTGAGCAACAAAGGAGTTAGGAATCTTATTCTAAAGCTGAGTTCTTCAAGGTGATACTAGAAGGGTTGTCATGTAACTTATTTGGATAACAATCCCTTATACTTGTACAGTGCTTTATGCTTTGCAAAGTGCTTGAATATCCATGGTTTCATTGGGTTCTGCTGGCATCTCTGTGAGGTGGTTAGATCCTGGTAAAGGAACTAGCTAAAGGTCACAAAACAAATTAGTGGGAGAGGTGGAACAAAACAAACCAACAAACAAAAAATGATGTTCCTTCTCCCCAACTCTGTGCCCTCCCACTTCAGTAAGCTGATTGCATCTGGAAGAATGTGAAGGGCTAACTTTTCTCAGCAGTTTTTCATGACTGTTTTTAGAACAGACATAAAAGCCCCAGAATAAAGGACTAATTTGTCAGTGGTATTCCAATAGATTTAGGGTACTTTCTTTCAGCGTAGTTGAAGAGCTTTCCAGAATTCAGTTTTGCATTCATTAATAGCCAATCTCTCCCCTCTTTACTAACAGTTTCTTGAAAATGAAAATGTCCATTTCTGATGTATAAGCTGATGACCTTACTAAACTCACTAATTTTTCTTCTTGGATAACGTTGGCAGTAAACAAGTCTCACACTCCTTGTCAGGACCACTAGGCTTGTTTCTTATCACAGCCAGCCATTTGAAGTATGGTTGAAGTTTCTAGAAGACAACAGAGAAGACACTCAGAAACTGAGCAATTCAGATGTATCAGATAGTCTTTCTTTAAAAAATTCTCTTCAAGCTCTACTATCATTGTTAAAGTGAAATAAAAAAAAATGAAAAATGGGTATTTCCTCTTTCCAAGTCAGTGGGCAGAACTGTTCATGCAATACTACAAGAGGACCTGATCTGATCACTCTGGGGCTGTAACTTTGAGACACCTCTGTGGGTGGATAGGGAGTGAGAACAGCAATACTAAAAAGCATGAAGCATACACATGCAAACATATGGATATCCCACCCTCCCTTTCTCTAAGACAAAGCAGCCAGTGGAGGGTTTATCTTTCCTCTTTCATGACTACATCATTAGGCCAAAATTTAAGTGACTATGTTTTCACTCTTAGACTTGTTATTCTCTATAACCCAAGTGTTGAGAAGAGGATAACACAACGTGATTTCCTTCAGGTCCTCAAAATTCTAGAGATGACCCTACCTTTAGGCAATTTATTAAGCACAGATGTTCTTAGGTAGATTCTGTCTACACACTCATCTTCCCACTTCACAGTTGTTATGTGACCCTTCAGTCTATCCACAACTTTAGGAATAGTGCAGCTTCTCTCCAGAATCAAGCAACTCACTGACTATAGAAAGTAATTTAACTTGGACTTTGTCTAGCTCCGAAGATATATCACTATTGTTTAAAACTAAATGAAAACATAAAATCATAGTACCTGAAAGAATAAGTGAAGGTTCCAAAAGGGCATAATATATAGTCAGGTGGCATCTTGCACTCTGGGAGAAAACTGATTTATATTTCTCTACCCTACATTGGTCTCTTATTTTAGTTAATGAAAACACTAATAGTGCTATTAATGGACAATTTAGATATTTGCCTTACCAAAATGAGAATAAATCTAATCTTTATTTCACAGACCTTAAAAATTTTGAAAATTGTGACTGAGTCTTGTATTATATCCCTTCTCCAGCCTTACAGTCTCTTCCTTAAGAATGTTTTTCTGCCTTCCTTTCTAGTTTGTCAATATCCTTCAAATACACCCCATCTAGATATTTACATACAGAATATAGTATTGTCCATTCTGTGTAACAGCTTGATCTTGACACTGTAGTGTTTTAAATAACATTAGTCTTTTTTGTTTGTTTGTTTTGAGACAGGGTCTCACTCTGTCACCTAGGTTAGAGTGAAGTTGTGTGATATAGTTCACTGCAAGGTGGAACTCCCCAGGTCCTCAGCCTTCTGACTAGCTAGGACTACAGGCATACGCCATTTTTTTTTTTTTTTTAGAGATGAGGAGTGGTATTAATATATTGCCCAGGCTGGCCTGAAATTCCTGGCCTCAAGTGATCCTCCCAGAGCGCTGGGATTACAGGTGTGAGCCACTGCACCTGGCCTTGCTTTATTTTAAATTGCATTGGCTTTGCTTTTCAGTGGTAGTGTTTTCTTGTTTTAGATTTTGCTTTTCAGCATCCAACTTTCACTACTGGTCTGATTTGCTCATGATTAACAATAAAAACTTCAATGACTTCTTTGCGCAGATGAATTTAAGGCAGGTCTTTTTGGGTAGTTAATACCACACCTATGGAGCATATTGCAAGTACAAGTTGGATCTTTCAGGTGTAGAACACAAATGTCTTAACACTATAATTTGGTAAATGAGGTGAAGGCTATGTTAATTAGTAGGATGTAAGTACTCCAATTTGTATAAATAATCAACACATTGAATCCCATAATAGCACAAATGTATTCATGATCTATGTACAAATGACTTAATAAAATTTTTTCTAAACTAAATTGATGTATTTTGCATTAATTTTTTTTAATATTTCATGTAGCAAGATTTTACCCATCTGTTCAGATTGGTATTAGAGCAATTTACTCTACTTTGCAGACTTGTCATCTGCTAATTTAGAAAGGATTCCTTTTCTATTTTTATTTGAGACTCTGATAATAATGTAAATAAAATAGGAGAGCCTTATTCTTTTCTACTGGTGTCAACAAAATTAATTAATACCTTTGGTAAGAATGCTTAGTCACCTAACTATAAACCCTCTTAGTACTTCAAGCCACATTTTTTTCTGTCCTAACAGCAGGAAAATGATATTTTGTTTAATTCAGATATACTAGCTATAAGGCAGCCATTTTATCTTTCAGGCTATTCACAATATCATAAAAGGAAATGAGATTATTTGAGCCCTATTTGCTCTCCGTGAAGCCATGGTAGCCTATCAAAGATGAAAAGGATCTCTGTCTTGCCAATTCTATTATCTGGATTTCACAAGTAGAAATTACATGCCCTTAGTCTTCAGGGCACTTATACTGTTCTGACCACCCTTGGAAGACTTAAATTCCAATCGACAGAGCTCAAGTTTCAGAAGCAGTCATTTTTAACACAAAATTGACTAAGAAGTCGGTATAATAGACATCAAAAGTGAAAAATTAACCTTTGTTTGCTAGGGAAGAAAAGGAGATCAACAAGAGAAATATTAGTCTGACATTTTTCCTATCCCTTTAGAATGATTATGTTTCTTTCTTCTCCACAGTTTGGGACAGAGAACAGGTGGAAATTTTAAAAATGCATATTGAAAGGAGTGAAGCATCCTTAAAAAGAAAAGGAGTCACAGGGACTTAAGGCAGTTGTGGTCTAGTAAAAAGAGAGTAACTTAAGGCCAAGACTTGGATGTAAATCTGAACTTTAGCACATACTAGCTACGTGACCTTGGGCAAATAATTTAATTCTTTTGAGCTCTGGTTTCTGGGTTTTTGGATTTTTTTCCCTAACAGATAGTGCCCAATGACATTGTTGTGAAGTTTAAAAGGTAATATGTCTCAGACTCTTAAATATTTTCTTCACAGATTATAAAAGCCAAGAGAAACTGTTGTCAATAGGGATTCATTTTCCTGTTCTGTTTTTGGAGCCTGTATTTTTGGAGGGAGCCTTAGCTTACTATTTTTAAAAGTTTTTTTTTTTTTTTTTTTTTTTTGTAGAGACAGAGTCTCACTTTATGGCCCTCGGTAGAGTGCCGTGGCCTTACACAGCTCACAGCAACCTCCAACTCCTGGGCTTAAGCGATTCTCTTGCCTCAGCCTCCCGAGTAGCTGGGACTACAGGCGCCCACCACAATGCCTGGCTAACTATTTTTAAAAGTTTTATTAGTACAAGATGCATATGGGAACTCTCCCTACTTTATAGGAATCTCAGTGCCTTTTGAATTGATGACAAAGCTTGAGAGATAGAGCATTATTAATGGTGGACATTTTTAGTATATATATATTATAGTATTATATATAGTATATAGTATTATATACTATATATTATTTTTATTAAAATGTGCTTTTTCCTATTATCTGAATTTCTTATCACTAACTTGGATTAGGCAAATCAGCATTATTTTTCTCTGTTACAAATTAAAGACAATTCTATGCTGCCAATTGAAAAGATAAGGTAAAGTTAAACTATGATTTAATATTAATAAAAAATTATTTAGATAAGTAACCATCTACAAGGATTGTGCAAAACAAGATATGGGGGTGTGGGAATAAAAATGGTATAACTAATATTTATAGTTACTTTTAAATAATTCTTTGCATTTTTTCATTTTTATATGTATATATGTGTGTATTCATATACATACATCATGTATACACACATATGTACACACACACACATATATACACATTCAGATTGATACATTAATATAATTGACCTACTAATGTGGGGGCTGTGTACCCCAAATTTACTGATGGAATATACAAAGTATATAGAACACTGTTTTGGAAAAGGGTAAATATAAAATCAGACAGAGAACTTTTGTTACAGATTCATCATATCTGAAATTAAATGTCTCACTTTCCCCATGAATCTGCTCCTCCTCTTGAGCTATCTTTTTCTTTTTTTAAAATTTATTTTATTTTATTATTTATTTATTTATTTTTATCTTTTATTATTATTTTATTTTTTATTAAGTTTTTTGTACATAGATCATAAATACATTTATGCCATTTTCATTGTGTTGATTATTTGTACAAATTGGAGTGCTTACATCATACTCATTTACCCAATTATAGCATTAGGACATTTGTGTTCTACACATGATAGAACCAACTTGTACTTGCAATGTGCTCCATAGTTCTGGTCTCCCTACTATCCCCTACTATTCCTCCCACCCCTTACCCATCCCTTGCCCTCCCCTTCCCTCCATCATAGCCTAAAGTTGTGTTTCATTTTTCATATGCAAGTGTGAATTATTATAAATTGGTTTCACAGTAGTACTGAGTACATTAGAGACAGAGTCTCACTATGTCACCCTTGGTAGAGTCCTGTGATGTCACAGCTCACAGCAACCTGAAACCCTTGGGCTTAGGTGATTCTCTTGCCTCAGCCTCCCAAGTAGCTGGGAGTACAGGTGCCCGCCACAATGCCTGGCTATTTTCCTGTTGTTTACCTGGCCCAGGCTGGGTTCGAACCTGCTACCCTTGGTGTATGTGGCTGGCACCGTAACCACTGTGCTACAGGCACTGAGCCAGACCTACCTATTTCTATCAATGATATAAACATTCTTCTAGTCACTCAACTACAAACTTGGGAGTCATATTTTCCAACTCCTCCCTCATTCATCATAGAAAATTAGTCTCCATGTCTATTTCTGAAACATCTTTAATATCTGTTGTAGACGAGGCCAAGAGCCAGATGACCTCTGAGCAAGATGATTTATAGATGGGGGCAGATCTTTGGGCAATCTGTCTGTAGGTGCTCCTTGTGGAGAAAGAGCCTGAGCCCATGGCAATCCTTAGGTATGCAGTCATTGTCTAATACTCCCCTCACCTGTCTTGTACTGTCTCAATAAAAGGCTATTGTGGAGGTTGCTCAGGGCTACTCTGCAATCAAAGCTAGCCTTCCTCCTGCAAGCTTGTACTTCTAATCTGCCTCACACCTGGTTCCTTCCTGTGGTGATTGAGACCAGGGCCATAGGGGCTGTGACATCTAGTGTATCCAGCAGGATGCAGGACACTGGGGAGATGGACCAAAGGGGAAAGTGACACTCAGAAGTAAGTGAGGCCTTCAGGAGACAGTGGGTGGAAGTTCAAAGGGAAACTCTGCTCAGGACGAGTGGGATCTTTGGCCAATCTAGAATCTAGGGAACCTTGCTCAGAATAAGTGAAGTCTTTGTAAAATAAGCAAAGATATTTAGATAAAACAATGGGTAGCTTCCTGTTTGGGGAGTCGCGAGAATTGGAAACTGAGGAAGAAGGTGATGTTCAAGCAGAATGTGAAAGTGAGAAGAATAGTGAGGTTCAGTAGGAATCTAAAGCTAAGGAGAACTAGGAATCAAGAGCATATGATACAGACACAAATAAGCAAGGAATTACCTCTGTGGCCATTATGGCTGCTCAGATCAAACAATTGGAAGATGGGGTAAATATTCTCACACTCAGAAATGCTAACTTAGAGCCCTCAAGATTGCCCTCAGCACCTCCCTATGTAAATAAACCGCCTGTGACTTCAATATGAAGGCTGTATTAGAAGGGTATAAAACTGGCGACTTTAAGTGGGAAGACACTTTGGGGATTTTTCCAGTTATGGTCACTGATGTTTCTCCCAATCGGCAACACCCTCAAGTGGGACAACATTTTGATCACCATATAATCACCTTTGTGGTTCTGAAAGATTTGAAACAGGCCGTACCATAGTATGGTATGCGATCCCCATTTTCTAGAGGTTCATTAAAGGGGCTTGCATAAGAGCAGCGACTCATTCCTTATGACTGGGACATGATAGTCAAAACTGTTCTTGAGTCTGGACAGTATTTACAATTCAAAACCTGGTGGAAGGAGGAGGCAGACATGATGAGTCACCAAAACCAGTGGAGAGCAGTCCCTATCAGAACAGCTCACTAGATCTGTTCAGTGGCTGGGGATTTTGAATCAACTTCAGTACAATGACATAGCCATAGTACAGACAAGGCTGTGTTATATTAGAGTCTGGGAAAAGGTTCAGGCTCCTGGAGACATCTCAAAATCTTTCATTAAGATAATGCAGTCAGGGAATTAACCTTATATGGACTTTCTAGCTTGATTAAAAACTGCAGTCAATAAGGCCATTACCCAGCCAGAGCTCAGAGACATGCTTTTCCAAACTTTAACATTTGCAAAATGCCTTTTGAGTGTCAAAAGGCCTTGCAACCTTTGAGAGCACAAAATGCTCCCTTAGAGGAATATATACGGGCATGTGCTGATATAGGAATGGAATCCCACAAGGCTAATTTGCTTGCTGCCGCTTTAAAAGAAGGGGTCAATCCATACCATCCTAGATGTCATAACTGTGGAAAATGGGATACAGGAGAAAAGAGTGTTGGAAAGGGAAGTTCTATAGAGAAAACAATGACCAAAAGGCTTATAGCAAATGGAAACCCCCTGGGTTTTGTTCCAGGTATAAGAAAGCACCCCACTGGGCGAGTGAGTGCCACTCTCAGTTTGATAAAAAAGGAACCCCTTTACAGCAGGGAAACTAGTAGGCAGGCCCAACCCAGGGACTTCAGGAAAAGAATATGGGTCTGAGAATGTACTCATTAACCAGCAACTTCACTCTGTTCATCTCTTTTACATGCCACCTAAGGCAGTGTTGCTTTGGACTTACCAGCATATGATAATGTCCTTTTACTTCCCAGCATGGGAGCAAAAGAATTGAACACAGGAGTGTCGTGGTCCTCTTCCCCCAGGTACTGTTGGATAATTGCTTGGGAAAAGTGAGGTAGCATCTCAGGGAATGTTCCTCCACACAGGTGTTATTGATGGTAATTACTTCAGGGAAATACAGATCATGATCTCTGTAAACCAGCCAACTCAAATTTTGGCCAGGCAAAAGATTTCTCAATTGCTACTCCTACCGCACATTAAGTTACAAGGTACTGGGGAAAAACATACTGGTGAGCCTGGTAACACAAGCCATATTTTCTGGCAAATGTCTGTTGATAAGAGTAGGTCTCAATTGACTCTTACCCTGAAGGACAAAACTTTAGTGGCCTGTTAGACATGGGCACCAATGTTTCAGTTATGGCTCTAAATCAGGGGCCCAGGGAATGGTTGAAACAAGTTGTTGATATTAATTTTATTGGCATCAGAACTCTAGATTCAATCTTTCAGAGTATTTTCCCTTTGACCTGCTTGGGGCTGGATAATCAGAATGCTCAAATCCAACCATATACAGCTGACATTGCTATTAATTTATGGGGTCATGATTTGCTCCAGGAATGGAATGTTGTGATAATCATCCCATCCCCTCATGTTAATTTCTTGCAAATGTCAAATTTAGAGTAGAGTCTACTGCCCTTAAATATACTCTCAGGTTATCCTAGAAGAGTAGTAATCCAGTGTGGGTGGAGCAGTAACCATTAACTATGGAACAACTGGATGCTTTAAAATTAGTAGTACAGGAACAATTAGAGCAAGGGCATATTTAGCCCTCAACCAGTCCTTGGAAATCTGTTTTTGTGATAAGAAAGAAATCAGGTAATTGGAGAATGCTCATAGACCTTCACAAAGCTAACGAAACTATTATACCCATGGGACTCCTGCATTTAGGACTTCCTTTACCCTCTATGATTCCTTCCAATTGGTATTTGTATGTTATTGACTTAAAGGATTTTTTTTTTTTTTTACCATACACATGCATCCTGAAGACTGACCATGTTTTGCTTTTTCTGTTACTGTCTATAATCAGCAGAAGCCTCCCAAGTGTTACCAGTGGAAGGTTCTGCCACAAGATATCTTTAATAGTCCTACAATGTCTCAACAGTTTGTCAATCAACCATTACAGATTCTTAGAAGGAAGTACTCTACAGCCTACATTATTCATTATATGGATGACATCTTATTGGTACATCAGAGTTTGACAGTTTTATAGGAAATCTTTGAATAAGCTGTATGTATATTAAAATCTTATGGTATTCAAATTGCTTCAGAAAAGGTGCAAACTACAGCTCCTTGTAATTATTTAGGATATAAATTGTCTCAAACTCAAATTCTTCCACAACGTGTTCAACTTTGATTGGATTCCCTGACTACTTTAAATGACTTTCAAAAGCTATTAACTCATACTAATTGGTTACGTCCTATTTTAGGAATACCAACCTATGCTTTGTTGGTATTTCTAAATTCTGGAAGGACCTTTGGACTTAATCTTCTTCTCAAAATTCTGGAAGGACCTTTGGAATTAAATAGTCCTTGTTCACTCACTCCGGAAGCCAAGGAAGAACTGTAGCTAATTGAAAAATAATTTGCATCAAAAGAATTAGGTAGGTTCTTTTGGAAGGAGGTTTGGAGAACACTCAGGGATCTAAATGTAGACCTGCCGTTTGATCCTGCAATTCCTCTTCTAGGTGTATATCCAAAGGACCGAAAATGATTTGGCAATAAAGATATTTTCACCAGATTGTTCATTGCAGCTCAATTCATAATTGCCAAGTCATGGAAGAAGCCCAAGTGCCCATCGACTCATGAATGGATTAAGAAATTGTGGTATGGGCGGCACCTGTGGCTCAGTTGGTAAGGCGCCAGCCCCATATACCGAGGGTGGCGGGTTCAAACCCGGCCCCGGCTGAACTGCAACCAAAAAATAGCTGGGCGTTGTGGCGGGCGCCTGTAGTCCCAGCTACTCGGGAGGCTGAGGCAAGAGAATTGCTTAAGCCCAGGAGTTGGAGGTTGCCGTGAGCTGTGTGATGCCATGGCACTCTACTGAGGGCCATAAAGTGAGACTCTGTCTCTACAAAAAAAAAAAAAAAAAAAAGAAATTGTGGTATATGTATACCATAGAATACTATGCAGCAGTAAAAAAAATGGAGACTTTACCTTCTTTATGTTTACATGGATGGAGCTGGAAAATATTCTTCTTAGTAAAGTATCTCAGGATTGGAAAAAAAAAGTATCCAATGTACTCAGTACTACTGTGAAACCAATTTATAGTAACTCACACTTGCATGTGAAAAAATGAAACACAACTTTAGCCTAGTATGAAGGAGGGAAAGGGAGGGAGAGGGGAGGGAAGGGGGGCGGGATAGTAGGGGATAGTAGGGGGACCACACCTATGGAGCACATTGCAAGTACAAGTTGGATCTATCATGTGTAGAACACAAATGTCCTAATGCTATAATTGGGTAAATGAGGTGAAAGCTATGTTGATTAGTATGATGTAAGCACTCCAATTTGTACAAATAATCAACACAATGAAAATGGCATAAATGTATTTATGATCTATGTACAAAAGACTTAATAAATAATAATAAAGAATTAGATAGGGTTGATGTCAGATTTCTGATTCAGCTAATAATTATAGCCACTAGTCACTCCCCAACTGGAGTTATTTATCAAGTAGATACTCTTTTAGAATGGCTGTTCCTTTCTTACAGAACTACACAAAAATTACAACAATACTTAGATAAATTTGTGAACTGATTGCTAAGGGTAGAAATAGAATTCACCAACTTACACCTTATGATCCTCATTCTATTATTTTTCCTTTCACAGAAAAGCAAATTTAACTCAATTTTCAATTATCAATATCATGGAAAATTGCTTTTGCATTCTGTACAGGCTCAATTAGTAATGAATATCCTAATGACAAAAGATTTCAATTTTTAAAGCTTACTTCTTGGATTCTCCCTTATGTTGTTAAAGACTCCATTTGGAATGCTGTTATCTTTTACACATGCCAGCAAGCATGGTAAAGTTAGATATACAGATGGTAATACTTTCAAAGTGGTTCAAAGTCCTTATACCTCAGTTTAAAAAAATGAAATATGTGCTATTTTTATTTTACTTCAAGACTTTCCTTGTGCAATAAATGTGGTCACAGATTCTCAGTATGCCTGCATAGATGTTAGAAAGAAATAGCAACCATCACTTCCACTGATGAGATTTCTTCTCTCTTTTGGTCTATTCAGGCACTTATAAGGCATCGTACTCACCCTAGCTACATAACTCATATCAAAGCACACACCATACTACCTGGTCCAATGACCTCACTGAATTCAAAAATAGATTGGGCCCTTACTGGTACTGTTAAAAAAGTTTCTACCTTTCACTCTTACATGCATGCTAATGCAAAAATGCTCCGTAAGAAAGTTCAACTTACAAGAATTCAGTTTTAGCAAATTCTTTCTAACTGCCCTTCTTATTCAAAGATACACTTAGCTCCCTTTCTGGGTGGAACCAAACCTAGAGGAGAAGCAGCAAATCAGAAATGGCAGATGGATGTGACCATTGCCTCATCCTTTGGTAGACGGAAACATGTTCATAATTCTTCAGATACTTTCTGTCATTTATCTTGGGCTACTGCTTTACCAGGACTCACCATGTCATTCACCATTTGTTAGAGAGCTTGAATATTATGGGTCTCCCTAAATCTATTAAAACTGATAATGCACCTTCTTATTCTATTCAGAAATTAAATACCTACCTATCTTTTTGGAATATTCAATTATCTCATGGTATTCCTTACAATTCTCAAGGACAAGCCATTATTGACTGACATCATAAAACATTGAATGATATGTTAGATAAACAGACAGGGGGAGAGGATATCCTCCCCTTGAATAATAGTCCTAAATACATGCTTGCTAGAGCTCTTTTCACTCTCAATTTTCTGAATCTCAGCAACAATGGAAAGACAGCTGCAGAACACCATTGGACAGTTCTCATTCATTCACCATCCTCTCCAATACAGCAACCCATTTTTTATAGAAAAATTGACACGTCAGAGTGGAAGCCTGGTTATGTACTGCTTTGGGGTCGAGGTTTTGCCCATATTATTACAGACCATCAAGAGAAGCAGTGGTTACCAGCCCGCTACATTAAGCCTCGACATGAGCAGGAAAACTTGCCAGCACCTTAACAAATTTGTTTTCACTAACTTTTCTTTTATTCAGAGAACCCTGATTTTTGTAGACTAATTTCTTAATAGAGAAACCCTGGATCAATCTCCTCTGTGGGAACTCTAGCTGCCTCTCCCATATCACCATCCATCATCAGCAGGAAGCAGTTAAGAATGGTCAGCGTCCTGTTTTCCTCGGAGGCAGTTGGAGCTTCTATGCAGAGTGGGAAGATTGATACAGGATTTCATTATTTTGGGCTGAATAATAAGCCCCAGGTAAGTTTAGTATGCATCTTCTAAACCTTTGAAAGTTATGACAACAAAGACCTTGAACATCAGGCTTTGGGGTAACTGTTATACTAGTATCGACCAAAATAAAAGAATTTCACTTATTGGATTTATATCTGTTTCAGTTGGGCACCTGATCTTTACTTAAAGTTATACTGCTCTTTGGAATGGGTCTGAGTTTGGTACAGTCCTTTCCCCACCTAATGTAACTTCAGGTGGTGGTTAATACTTCCCAAAGAAACATCATGGGCCCTATGGGTCAGCCTGTAGCACATAGCTGGGTGGTGATTAGCACAAAGGGGACATGATTCCCCCTGTGCCTAGTTTGGCTAAAATAGTTTCCCTTATACTCAGATTAGTCAGATTAGTTCTGTTGGTGTAATTCTGTTATACTTATATGCCCTTTTGTTTTCTTTTACTTAGCAGTAAGGAAAGCTCCTCAGTGAGGAGAATGGCTGAAATAACCAAAGACAGATTTTTCTCCCTTGCCTATCCAGAAATGTCTTTAATATACTAGAGGGGGGAAAGGAGAGGATTCCAAGAGCCAGATGAGCAAGATGATTTGCAGCTGGGGGGTGGGCCCTCGGGCAATTTGTTTGAAAATTGAGGAGAAAGAGCCCCAGCCCATGGTGATCCTTTGGCACATAGTCATTGTCTAATACTCCCCTCACCTCTCTTGTACTGTCTCAATAAAAGGCTACTGTGGAGGTTGCTTGGGACTACCCTGCAATCAAGGTTAGCCCACCTCCTGCAAGTTTGTACTTCTAATCCACATCACGCCTGGTTCCTTCCTGCAGCAATTGAGACCAGAGCCATAGGCGCTGCGAAAACCTATCTCTTCCTTTCTGATTCTACAGCTGTCACTGTAGTTCATGTTTTGACTGACCCAATTTAACTGCTCTGTTTTTTTTTTCCATGTCATATCCCTATGATTAGAGTATGGGCTACTTAAAATCAAGTAGGCATGGGCAGTGTCCTATGTCTTCCACCATAGTGCATTGCTCATGGTAGGCACTCAATTGTTTCTAAATGAATAAAAGTAGACTGGGTTTTAATTTTCTGTTTATAGATGAGAGTTAGGATTCAGGCTTTGGGTTTTGGAACTTACATAACTTCCCTATTTATACAATCAAGTAAGGTTAAAGTTACTCTGGCGGTCAACAAAAACAGTGCTTCCTGTTCATATTCAGTTATTTACTTCTTGGTAGGTACTCTTCAGAATATCACTTTATCTGAGAAAAATATTTCATGAAGAAAATAATTATATAGTGTATGAAATGCTACTTTTCTTTCCATGTGAGACATGCTCACAGGGAGCATTTTCTGTCATTCATTCTTTGGCCTGTCTTGGGAGTCAGAGTTGAATTCCCAGTTGCACTTTATTACCAGCTTCCTATTATTAGCTGGGTGAATGGTAACAAATCATATAACAAATCATACATTTACTATGTTTATGGAAATAATCAGATGTTCCCTCTCTTCCCCTTTTCTCCACTTTCCTCTAGTTACCTTATAGAGTTGAAAGGAATGTGTTCCTACATTTGACATGACTTAGAATGCCTTTTTATTATTTATCTTTATTTATTTTTCTTACACTTTAAAAAAATTTATTTCAGATAATATGAAGGTACAAATGATTAAATTACAATGTTTGACTCTGTTAGATAAAGTTCAAGTTGTAGTTGAGTCCTTCACCCAGGGGGTATACCATACACCCTCACACCGTGTCCGTTCAGTGAGAGCTTGCCAATTCCCCTTCCCTATTTCCTCTCCCATTTTCCTCTTTCTCCCTCCCTTGACTTGAATTTAATTGTGTTTTTTTTTTCTCATTTGGGGGTGTAGTTGTTTATCCATTGGTTACATATAAGTATTGCATACATTGGATACTTGCTTTTCCATTCTTGTGGTACTTTACTAAGAAGAACATTTTTCAACTCTATACAGGTTAATACAAAAGATGTAATGTCTCCGTCTTTCATGGAAGAATAGTATTCTATGGTATACCTATGCCACAGTTTATTAATCCATTCATGGAGTGATGGACACTTGAGTTGATTCCATGTCTTGGTGATTGTGAATTGAACTGCGTTGGCTATTGTAGTGCAAATGTCCTTGTGGTAAAATTCTTTTTTTTTTTCTTCTTCTAAGCAGATACCTGGTAATGAGATTGCAGGATCAAATGGAAGGTTTACTTTTAGCTCTTTGAGGATTCTCCATACTTCTTTCCATAGAGGCTGTATTAGTTTGCAATCCCATCAGCTGTGTAAAAGATTTCCCTTCTCTTTGCATCCACTCCAGCATCTGCTGTCATCATCTGATCTTTGATAAACCAAAAAAAGTATACACTGGGGGAAAAAATTCTCTGTTTAATAAATGGTACCGGAAGAACTTGTTAGCCACATGTATAAGACTGAAACTGGACTGGCACCAGTTAAAAAAGAAAGATTTAAATTTCAATAAGACATGATAAAAATTTTAGAAAAAAAGTATGGCAGAAAAACTCTTGATAATAGCAGCCTAAAAAAAGATTTTATAAAGAAGTCCCCTCTGGCAATTTTCAGGTTCACAAAAATAAGTGAACTGGACCTGATGAAACTAAGAAGCTCTGCACAGCTTAAGAGTACAACTAAAGCATATATACAATCTTCAGAGTGAGAGAAGATAATTGTATTCTATGAATCAGACAAAGGGTTGATAACTAGAATCTACAGAGAAGTGAACTGATTTAAGATTATTAGAAGGAAAACTCTTTATAAATTCAGAGCAAGATGAAACTGTGTACTGGGGAAAAAAGGGAAAGAACATAAAACTAATGGACTTTTGTTGTTAGCTTGTTCAAAGCCTTTCCAAGATGGTGTATATCAACTAATCTCAGTGTAAACTACATATTGAATGAATAGATAGTAATTCATATATTGTTTCCCATTTATTATGAAAACACTCAATGAATTCTTCTAAGTACTTAATATAAAAATATTTTTCCTTCAATGCCGATCTTCCTTCCCAGCTGTTATTACACATATTAGCCTCTCTTAGGTTCACAATTCTTCCAACTACCAATTACAGAAATTTTCTTTTGTGAACATTATTCCTCCACTTTTCTAGTCACCATCACTAGTATTTCCCTTTGAGTTCCCCTTAATAATTCCAATTCATTTCTGTTTGTTATTTAGGATATAAGACATGTTCTTTCTGTAAATCTCTCCCATTTTCATTTTAAGCACCAATTTACTAATACATATAAAATATATATTATTTCTAGCTATATCTTTCAAGCCCCAAGACTTTCTCCTTTTGTTCTTGTCAAAATTTTTCGACATCAATGCAAGTGAATACCCAATGCTAATATTGGCACAAGTGGGTGGGTGCTTTTTGCTTCCAACTGATTATAGCTAACTCCTTTAGGTCCACATGACAAAGAGCCTGCTGACATCACCATTGATTGCTCTCTTTCTGCCATGCCAAAACAATCTGTTAAATCAGTGCAAAATTGATTTTTGCAACTTGAATCTATAGGGCTGCAATTGGTTTTTAAGACGCTACATCAATAATATATATATATATATATATATTTTTTTTATTGTTGGGGATTCATTGAGGGTACAATAAGCCAGGTTACACTGATTGCAATTGTTAGGTAAAGTCCCTCTTTCAATCATGTCTTGCCCCCATAAAGTGTGACACACACCAAGGCCCCACCCACCTCCCTCCATCCCTCTTTCTGTTCCCCCCCATAACCATAATTGTCATTAATTGTCCTCATATCAAAATTGAGTACATAGGATTCATGCTTTTCCATTCTTGTGATGCTTTACTAAGAATAATGTCTTCCATGTCCATCCAGGTTAATACCAACCCAGGAATGGATTAACAAGCTGTGGTATATGTATACCATGGAATACTATTCAATAATATATTTTTAAAAATCATTAGTAAGCCTGGGTATAATGCACAGGTGTGCCTAGACACATTATTAGATTATGTGTTCTATCTAAATTCATTTTTCCTTACCTTTCATATAATAATATGTGCAGAATACACAATGCGACAAAATACACTATATACGTGGGCTACTTCATGTAGTTGATACAGTAAATTTCTAAGAAATACTCAATTGTTAAAGTAAATATGTTCTTTTGATCATTTTGAGCTAATAAAATTCCAGAAGCATTTCCTTGATCTGCTTCTAATTTGTAGGAATTAAGTTTTGCCCTCGATCTGGTTTCAGTAGTTCTAGTTGAGTAAGGTATTTTTCTATGGAGTTGTTAGAGTTTCTACAGTTATTTCCATTCCATCTTCCCATTGAAGATTATGATTATAACAGCTTGCCTGCGCTTAAACTCTTTCTTATGTATAATACTTCACCACAGCATTAGTTTTTTACAAAAATGTTTGAATTAATTTCTGCAAATGTCTTGTTTGCAAGAGTTTTTAGGATGGGGTCTTGATTTCTTCTCCACATTGAGATTTTATAAAACTTCCATACATAATGGGAATAGAACTTTATTGCATTGTAGGCAGTTTTCTGTGTGAGGGAATTAGAAAGATATATACGATGATAAACATATCAAACTTTGGACAATTAGGGAATGAAGTTGATTTAGTCCCAAATTTGGATCCCCAAATCTTATGAGAGTAGATTTATCTTATATGG